>NC_060121.1:105438526-106688526 GCF_021461395.2 Schistocerca americana | reverse complement strand
ATTTTCTATCTCATAAATGTAGCTACTTATTTAAAACATCTTAGCCACTGCCATCCCAACACTGAACCCTCGAACAGATGCAAAAAGTGCAAGCTCAGACTGTAGCCCAGCACCATGAAGTCCAAATGGCCAGTAGAAATTATAGTGCCAAATAGATGTGCAGCTTAGGTCTAGTGCAGCTCGGCTGGATGAGTGTAGTCTGCACCGTTGCAAGATTTCGACTCTCCCTACCCTCTGCGCTATACCCATGGTGTCAGGTAATATTGCCAGATTCCCCAACCCCCTGACTGCATAGCCCAATTTCCCTATTTATGAAATTATAGGAGATTGAAAAAATGACAAGACATTCAAAATACTCTTATTGTGTTAAGTGTAGAACAGTGGAAAGTTTTAAAAAATAGATCGGCAATTCCGCTAAGTATAAATTCCAAGATGGCGGATGTGAAGCAAGACTCTCTATCACAATCCAAGATAATCAACTGCCCTGTAGGTGTAAAAGTGAAAAGAATCAAGTGGCGATCCAAGATGGCTGGAATGTGGATTTGAGCAAAGAAGGCGTTATAGTTGGATTACCTTCCCCATGACGACTATCCAAGATGGTCTTGCAAGATGGTGAACCTTGAAATGCAGGTGTAGCCCAATAAAGTCAGAATCCAAGATGGCGAAACTGAAAATGTGAGAAGAGCCCCATGACTCTCGAATTTAAGGTGTAGAGAGAAAATAGCGGATTTCGGAATAAGGACGCAGCCCCTACGTCAGAAGAGAATATCACGATCCAGCATGGTAGACCGAGGATTTGAACGCAGTCTACATGGTTGTCAAATATTTTGGCATTTTCAGCCCTGTGAGAACGGTACCCAATGTGGTAGACCTGGGGGTTAAGAGTGCAGGTTGCTTGGTTGTCAGACGACTAAGAATCAAGTCGCCATAAGTTTAAAATGGCGAAAAATTGATGTTGTTCTTGTTGTGGTCCTCAGACCAGAGAAATTTGATGCAACTCTCCATGCTACTCTATCCTGTACAAGCTTCTTCATCTCTGAGCAACAACTGCAGCCTACATCCTTCTTAATCTGCTTAGTCTAGTCTTCCTTAGGTCTCCCTCTACGATTTTTACCCTCCACGCTTCCCTCCAGTACTAAATTGGTGATCTCTTGATGCCTCAAAAAATGTTCTACCAACCGATCCCTTCTTCTAGAGAAATTGTGCCACAAACTCCTCTTCTCCCCAATTCTATTCAATACCTCCTCATTAGTTATGTGATCTACCCATTTAATCTTCAGCATTCTTCTGTAGCACCACATTTCGATAGCTTCTATTCTCTTCTTGTCCAAACTATTTATCGTCCACGTTTCACTTCCATACATGGCTACACTCCTTACAAATACTTTCAGAAACGACTTCCTGACACTTAAATCAATACTCGATGTTAACAAATTTCTCTTCTTCTTAAACGCTTTCCTTGCCATTGCCAGGCTACACTTGATATCCTCTCTACTTCGACCATCATCAGTTATTTTGCTCCCCAAATAGCAAAACTCCTTTACTACTTTAAGTGTCTCATTTCCTAATCTAATTCCCTCAGCATCACCTGATTCAATTCGAGTACACTCCGATATCCTCGTTTTGCTTTTGTTGATGTTCACGTTATATCCTCCTTTCAAGATGCTGTCCATTCCGTCTGACTACTCTTCCAGGCCCTTTACTGTCTCTGACAGAGTTACAGTGTCATCGGCAAACCTCAAAATTTTTATTTCTTTGCCATGGATTTTAAATTCTACTCCAAATTTATTGTTTTCTTTACTGGTTGCTCAATATACAGACTGAATAACATTGGAATAGGCTACAAACCTGCCTGACTCCCTTCTTAACCACAGCTTCCCTTTCAGGCCCCTCGACTCATATAACAGCGATGTGGTTACTGTACAAATTGTAAATAGCCCTTCGCTCCCTGTATTTGACCTGTGCCACCTTCAAAATTTGAAAGAGGGTATTCCAGTCAACATTGTCAAAAGTGTTTTCTAAATCTACAAATGCCAGGAACGTAGGTTTGCCTTTTCTAAATTTATATTCTGAGAAGCCGTTGGGTCGTTATAGCTTCGCGGGTTCCAACATTTCTATGGAATCCAAACCGATCGTCTCCGAGGTTTGCTTCCACAAGTTTTTCCATTCGCCTGTAACGAATTCACGTTATTATTATTAAACTGATAGTTTGGTAACTTTCAGACCTGTCAACACCTGCTTTCTTTGGGATTGGAATTAGTATATTCTTCTTGAAGTCTGAGGGTATTTTGCCTGTCTCATACATCTTGCTCACCAGATGACAGAGCTTTATCATGGCTGGCTATTCAAAGGCTACCTGTAGTTCTGAGGGAATGTTGTCTACTCCAAGGGGCTTGTTTCGACTTAGGTCTTTTAGTGCTGTGTCAAATTCTTCATACAGTATTGTATTTCCAGTTTCATCTCCATCTACCGCCTCTACCATTTCCATAATACTGGCCTCAAGGACATCGTCCTTGTATAGACCCTCTATATGCTCCTTCCACCTTTCTCCTTTACCTTCTTTGCTTCGGACTGGTTTCCCATCTGTGCTCGTGATATTCACACGAATGGTTCTCTTTTCTCAAAAGGTCTCTCTAATTTTCCTGTAGGTGGCATCTATCTTACCAGTTGTGATATACACCTTCACTATATCATCCCTAAAAGCTACCCATTCTTCATTTAGCATATTTGTTTCCCCCGTTCTTGTCAATCGTTCCCTAATGCCCTCACAGAAACTCTCTGCACCCTCTGGTTCTTTCAGTTTATCCGGGTCCCATCTCCTTAAATTTCATCAATTTTGGAGTTTCTTTCGTTTTAATCTATAGTTCATTACCAATAAATTGTGGCAGAGTCCACATCTGTCCCTGGAAATGTTTTACAGTTTAAAACCTAGTTCCTAAATTTCTGTCTTACCATTATATACCCTACCTGAAACCTTCCAGTGTCTCCATGCCTCTTCCACGTATACAACCTTCTTTCATGATTCTTAAACCGATTGTTAGCTATGATTAAATTATGCTTTGCGCAAAATTCTACCAGACGGCTCCTTCCTTCATTCCTTACCCCCATTCCATATTCACCGACTACTTTTCCTTCTCTTCCTTTCCCTGCTATCGAGTTGCAGTCCCTCATCACTATTAAATTTTTGTATGCTTTCACTCTGAATAATTTATTTTATTGCATCATACGTTTTTTCAATCTCATCATCATCTGAGGAGCCAGTTGGCATATGAACTTGTACTACTGTGGTAGACGTGGGCTTCGTGTCTATCTTAGCTACAATAATGCGTTCGTTATGCTGTTCATAGTTGCTTACATACGCTCCTATTTTTTTATTCATTATTAAACCTACTCCTGCCTTACTGCTATTTCATTTTGTATTTATAAGCCTCTATTCACCTGACCAGAAGTCTTGTTCCTCCTGCCACCAAACTTCACTACTTCCCGCTGCATGTAACTTTAGCTTACCCATTTACCATTTTATATTTTCTAACATACCTGCCCTATTAAGGTATCTGACATTCCACGCTCCGAGCCGTAGAACGCCAGTTTTGTTTCTCCTGATAACGACGTCCTCCTGAGTAGTCCCAGCCTGAAGTTCCGAATGGCGGACTATTTTACCTCCGGAATATTTTATCCAAGAGGACGCCACCTTCATTTAACCGTACAGTAAAGCTGAGTGCCCTCGGGAAATATTACGGCTGTAGTTTTCCCTTGCTTTCAGCCGTTCGCAGTACCAGCACAGCAAGGCCGTTTTGGTTAATGTTACAAGACCATCTCAGTCTATCTCCGAGACTGTTGCCCTGCAACTACTGAAAAGGCTGCAGCCCCTCTTCAGAAACCACACGTTGGTCTGGCCTCTTAACAGATACCACTCCACCGTTGTTGGACCTACGGTAGGGCTTTCTTTATCGCTGAGGCAAGCAGCCTCCACACCAACGGAAAGGTCCATGGTTCATCGGGAGTAAGTTCATATAGACCAGTTGAAAACATCATCCAAACAATTTTCACTGCTGCTCTGACGTTAGAGTTCAGTGACAGCTTGTATGCCTTAGTAATACGACTATAAATTTAGAACACAGAGATGACATCCCGTATGTTTGAAATTACTTGCTATTTCAATATTTACAGTGGGATAGGAATATGAGGTTGAATGTAATTTAACCATTTTCCATGTCGTGCCAGGTGAGCCTTAGGGCGACAATGCCTCACCCAGACCACTCACAAAGTTAATGGCGGCAAGGCCCAGCGCTTGCAATTAACCCCTTATTTCCATATAACAGCGTATTTTACTTTATTTCTAGTTTTGCAGTTTCACATACGTGAAACTAATGTATCGGCACTGGGGTACGTACTGAGTGAGGAGCGATCGGTAGGTTCCCAAGGTGGTTAGCAGAGGCGGTTGGCCATCTGGCGCTTTCACAGCCAGTGTAATGAGGTGTCGATAAAGAAAACGTTCGTGGCGTCAGCAAACAGATACGTAGGGGATGTACATTTATTCTGGGGTGAATCAAGTAACCATCATTTATTAATATTTGCTAACAAATGTTGCCTTTTGCCACTCAGACATTAGGAGGAGCCCACAGGTTAAACGCTATCTTTCATTAACTTTACAATGACAGGAAAATTGATATCAAATAGATGAATAATTCTGGTATAACCGAAGATGTGCGATATTATAATGAAGTATACCAATCGTACACTCAAGTTACAGACTGTGCGTGATAGTCGCTAGTGGTCGGTAGGATGCCTTTCGATCTAGTCATGTCCTAGACCATGCTCTCGTACGGTAATATTTAGCTTACTGTCAGTATGAACAATAGAAGCACCATAATGGCATCGAGGGTAAAAATGATTTGTACAAAGAAACTTCTTCCCGCTTCGTTACGTAAAACATAGACAGTATCTTGCATGTCTCCTGCCACACCACTGTAGACGTGACGCCACCAGCAGTCGACCAATATTTATTGTAATTTCATAGTATGTTCGCCCTGAAGATGGCCCTTGCGAGGGCTGAAACTGGTCGGCACTAAATACATAAAAAAACGCGATTAAGACTGTTTTCTTAATATTAAGCTACGTCTTAGCATAAAGGTATAAATTTTGGTTTCGAGAACATCCGTAACTGAGAGCCATACTGATTACAACTGAAACACGTTTTTAATTCAAATAATAGTTTGTTTCGTTGGGTGTGTCAGCCTATAGCACTTGTGTTTAATTAGGGAAATGGACAATGGAGAGGCGTAGACACTCGAATCTGTAAAAGGAATAACAGTATTACAGTTTAATTTTGCAATTTTTTTAAATATTTGTGTCAACAAAAGGATCTTTTAAACAAGATTCAGTCCAGTGAAAACTATGCATGGGACATAAGCTCTAAAGTAATGTAGATATATGTGATGTGTGCAATATCTTTTGTCTCGTATCTTTCGTAAATGATATAGCTGCTTGACAACACAAAGGTCAACTAACAGTGTGTTACGGCGTAAAGTCAAGCGCCAGCACGCCAGTCGGGAACGATAGAGAAGAGAAGGCTGTGAGAAGACGTCAGCTTATCGCACGGTGACCGACCTCTCTTCCAGGACGACAATGCGACTGCTTCGGCCCCAGTGTGAAGGGGACATAAGCGCTGGGACGGACTGGCGTAGCCCCAGTTGAGTGGGAGCTTAAAGACAAGTGAGTTGGATAAAAGCGTCAACGATCGTTACTTCGCTTGTACACTCTATGTAGCTAAGAATTAGGATTGTCTATACTGAAGAAAAGTGCTTATTATGTATCCCGTCCTTTGTTTGCGACACATCTGTGTAATCTGAAAAGTTAAATATTACCTCTTCTCATTTTGTAATAAATCTCGTTAATACTATCTGTTTGAATTGTTTGTCTAGCGAACCGAGTACGTAAGATTCCTAGACTCCACATATTTGACGAGGAGCACAGAGACAAAATATAGTGCCTTATTCGGTAGTCCTAAAGGGATTAGTCCGCATCTTGATAGGAACATGACAGTCACTGTTTTAGGGCAGACGTACTTTATTTAAAACTGTAAATATCCCATACTAATACTGATTTGATTACCTGGACTGTGCTACAGCTAAGTTAAAGGCAATCATACTTCCTTTTATTATCATACTTTTTTATTTAAAACGAAATTGTAGCACCTCTACATACATGATGACTCAGCGGCTCCACCCGAGGTCGTTTTATGCAACCCGCTGTGTTATATCTGGCGTTCATAAACCAAGCGAGAGATTTCAGTCGCTAGCAACGCGCATATTGTTAGTCCTTCAGAGAAAAGAATGATCAGGACCCTTTTTGCAAGAAACTGATCGTAATTAAATTTTGTACAGGGATAGGTTTCGCTAGTGGCCGTAGTTTTAGAATTATTCAAGAAAAACGTACGAAAGTGACTTTAAAACGCACCCGCTCTCCCATACACAGCCTCCCCCCCCCCCCCCCACACACCCTCAAGCCGGTCAGGATTTCTAGGATGTTGTTCATGGCACTCCCACCTAGGACTGCACAAAGATTTGTGTCTGCACGAATTATTTCCCACATTCGATATTCGACCTTTTATGATCTGCACTGACTGTGTAACACTAATCACAGACAGGGGAGTGAATTTTCGTAACATCTTCTACCACAATATGTGCACGTCGACGCACACTGATGCAGCGTGCGATTTGCAAATGTAACTCTAGTGCGTCCATCCCTCACTTCTCGTAACTGGACCGAAGCCAAATTACTTACTTCTCGTGTTGTAGATCTGGATCAGTTCGTTTCTTTTGCGTAGATCGTGAGCTCTGACGCTTGTGCAATAAACACCACATAATAACGTGACAAGTAGGTGGGTTTCAATGCTAAGCATAGTGAGATTCGTAAGATGTTAAAATTCCAACTAATTTTGTTTTATTTCATCAATTATAATGATTTCTATAGCCAGTCTCTGGTTTGTATTCATAACAACATTCCTGGTCATTAATCATTAGTTCCCGAGCACCAAAAAAGTCACAAAAAGTAAAAAATGCTTAACTCGATCTTAGAATCGACATGAGATCGCACAAATATGTTTTCGAGGCAACTTTAACAATTAATTCCATCTTCAAGCCGAGTTGCACTTCACACACAAGTTTGCTTGTTGCCATCTCAAAAGCAGATCGTAGACTGTCTTGGATTAGCGCTACATAGCACAAGTACTTCCTCCGAGGCAATTTTCCAACAAACACTCCCGTCTTTACATGAGATCAGATTTTACACTCGGAATCATGCATCACCTCCTCGTAAACTGGTCGTAGAGTAGTAGTGAGGTACCTTAGCAGATTGGCGCCTGTCCTCTCGAGGGCACTTGAGATTGGTCCAGTCTTTCCATCAATAAGCAATGATAGTAACTAAAAATTTTAATTGGAATTTCCTGATGAACTGTGTGATATTGAAATTATTATTGACAAGTTCTCGGCGCAGGTAACGTCATCAGCATAGTTGTAGCTACATATTAATAGTGAAACAGTATATAAATTATTAAAGATTCATTTCTTGGCCCCCAGCATTTTAGGTGAATCCCACTGCCACTCTCTCTCTCTCTTTCTGCTCCAATTAGACATGCCTCTTGCTAGGCCGGCCGTTCTCACGCTCTATGTGACTATCTGGCGCAGCATTCGATGAGTTTTTCTTGTGATCCTACCTACTCGATGGCCTCCAGCAACAAAACATTCTTATACTGCGCATTACAACATAGCGAGAAAATATAATAAACGTGGACGTGGATGTGATATAAACGCTACATCAGATCTTATTACGCCACCGGCTTAGTCGATCACTTACAATTTGTAACACTAAAGATTGTTTAAATATTACCCAACAGTTTAGTGAATTTTAACATCATCAAACCCAACAGTTTCGTCAATTTTAACATTATCAAATAAACAATTATATCCTTGTATTCATCAGACCAAGGAAGATCGAAGATCGGGAATCGTTCGTGTAGTCGGAAATTTTTGTACAGTGGTTGGGTGGAGTGCCACGAAAATCGTACTAGAAATCCCGGCTGGTGAGGACTTAATGTTGAGATAGGTGTGTTTAAAGACCACTTTTGTATGTTTTTCTTGAATAGCACGAAAATCACGGGCTCCAGTGAAAGTGTATCCCAGTGCAAAATTTAACTACATGAAATTTTCTGCAAGAAGGCCTTGTTCATTTTCCTGTAGGACTAATAATTTGTACATAGTAAGCAAAGAATATGAACATTTCGCGCGTGGTTTATAAAGGCCAGGTACTATATTGCGGGTTGCAGAAAACGACATCAGCAAGGCCAACTGAAACACCTTATGTGCTATGACGTCAGAAGAGTTTACCTTATTCTGTCTTCCAATCGAGATCCGGACGAGAACTACCCTAAAAGCACGCTGATTATTCCCGTCGAGGCTGTACTCATTTTGGGGGTTCAGAAAGTTGTAACCCAATCTGCAGTGGAAGCGTGCATGCCCGGTTCCACCGAAAACGCAAACAATGCACGATATGCGCTTTAAAACAATGTGAAATGTGAGGAAAATTTTTCATCGTCCTGTGTGTCGATACTTAGTACGCAACACGGTGATCGGACTCAATCTAGCAGGCTCAGCACACTGCCTGCCCCCCCCCCCCCCCGCCTCCAAGGGAGGGAGTGAGAAATACGCCCCCTTCCCCCTGTCGCCACGCGATCAGCGGACGTCCCACGGCCCCGCGTCACCGGATAAATGGCCAATCGGCGCCGAATCGTCGTGGCGTCGCCTCGCGTCGCGACGCCTGTCCCCCGCCTCCATCGCGATGGAATCAAGGAGAGCGGGCGTCCCATCCCGGCGGCGTCTGACTGCGACGTCCGACCCCTCCGAACGCCCCCGCCTGAGAAGAACGGATTTGCGGACGTGCCTTCCAAGATATCATCACACATGCCAATGTCGCGTAGTTGGAATTTACCTCCGAGTGTCGAGGGAGAGGATATAGCACTGTAGTACCAGTATGTTATAATGGAACGCCAATTTGCATTTCCAGCTCCGTCCTTATTTAATTATTAGTTAGAAATTGCAAGGTCACTTTGCCAAGTGATGCAAAGAATGGTATCTTTCTTTATCCCTTCATTGGTTGTAATTGTAAAAAATATAAAATCAAAGCTCAAAATTTTTACCTTAGTAGTTGATGAACTGTTACTGAACTAATAGCAAAATTATTTTGTTTCAAAAGTGACACAAAGTCATTTAAATACATAAAATTTTCGGAGGTGTTGTAAGTACCGACATGACTACGTTAAGGGACTGGGAAGTCCCAAAAAATCGTACACGTAGATTTATTGCTTATTGCTTATGTAAGCAGTCATTTTTTGTCATTAACATACAAAAAATTTTACGCTCTGAACACTTTGAATGGCCTCTAGATTCCACCTTTGTACATGAGCAAAGTTCACATGTGCCTTTTGAATTGGCAAATGTTGCCCAGTAAGGCCCTGAATTCTGCAAACGTACGTCGTTTCGTACTGAAAATGGTGCCTTTTTCCATTTGCATTTTAAGGAGGAGAATTTTGACCCTTTTTGGGCCTCCCGGTGTTTTGGACATTTGTTTCCCAGTTGTAAGTGTAGTTCTACGTTAGAAATCCGTCAATATAAATTTCGCTTTTGCGTCACAGCATAAAACATCGGTATTCAAAAGAGTAATTTCCTCTGCTGCACAAAACAATCTGTATCAAAACTTATTTGAGTTTCTCTATGTTTCATAAGGAGACTTAATAAGCTCAGCTTTATCTACGGTACCCATCTGTTCATTATCATGTTGCACAACTGTGAGTGCCCAGACTTCAAACTACGTTCCATCTTTCTGAGTTCTGGACACACTGCGTACGTCATTCCCGTGACAATTTGAAAGAAACTGAACTGCTTGATTGAAATGCATAAAATTTTCGGAAGTCTTTATTGTCTGCCTCTTCCTCACTGCAACTTAGTTCAAGTCTGTTCCGTAATATTTTGGGAATTACCAGCATACACGGGAAGAGCTTTTGCGCTATTATTCCGACGAGTATTAGGCATCATTTAACCTTCACTAGCATCACTACATTCAGATGATGTATCAGTATCATCTGGAAAATTTTCTAGTTGAGTACCAATTTCTTTGTCTGTAAGACCTGATCTAATATGTAACCATAGCCCGAAACACGTCAATAATTTACTAAGTCCTGTTTCACAGATCCCGCACTATTTCTATTGTTTTTGGAATATGAAATGACGTATTGTCCTCAGCTAGGGTGTGTTTTTGTTTGCGAAACGTCCGGAAAGCACATAAAGCTATAAAAGTCAATGCGAAGCTGCCGAAAGTCATTGTAACCGCACCTTGTGAAATAACTGCACTGCTAAGTCACAATTATATTCTACGTCATAATTTAATATTACAAGAATACTCAGTTGATATTCTATACAAATTAACATTAATGTGTATAATAGTAACTACACAGACATTATCACTAAACTCAATTCGCATATAAACCTTACTTTTACATACGTAACTTCATAGTTCCACACACCAAGCAGGCATATACAGATCAGCTGTTCACATTCCCGGCTAACGTATAGGCTTCGGAATGTCGTGCAGGCTGTGCTGGCATCCAAAGTAGGAAGCATGAACTGTATGGAATAGGACCTTTCTGTCCCAACATATCCAACAGGCTGCTGAGTTATATAATTACATACAGGATCTGCTGGGACTCTCAAATCCCGCCAATAAACAAAGGCTTAAGTGTTCTAGTTTGTAAGACTCTGCACTTTATGAAGAACCATTAGAGTACACTCACATTTATTTTATTTATTAATTTATTTATTTCCCTTTTAGATTTCCATTTGCTGACAGTGTATGTTTCCCATACAAGACTACGATGTGCTGTACCGATGTATTTGTTTCATGGACACTGCGTGTTTCGCGCCGTCCATACAGATTGGAAACATCTGGTCGATGCTGAGAGGGCAAAGCTTTATCAGAGACTCACAAATGACAGCCTCTTACATCAATGTGAAACAACGAAATAAACATTATAACATGAAAAGAATACATAGAAAAGCAAAGAATAACGTTTTCAGTGTACATCGATCTGTGAAGCGAAAAAAATGAAATGGGAGACATTTTCCTGCGTGTGCGTGGGACTATTGGTAGTAATCGAAGACACGCTGACAGCTTGCGAACCACCTGCGACACTTCATGATTGATGTCTTCCCCGATGACGATGTCATCTTTCAGCAGTAAAATTATCCTCGTCTCGGAGCCAGAACCATACTAAAGTGGTTTGAGGAGCACTGTAACGAACTCATGTTGATGTAAATTCCATGGAACCCATCGAGGTCGCTATCGGGCGTCATCACAGCATACGCAAATCAGAGGCCAGTTATTTATGCGAATTAACATGACCTGTGCGTAGCCATCTTGTGCCAAATACCTCCAAAAACCTATCGACACTGTCAGATGTCTGATACGGAGAATCAGTGATGTGTTTCATTCCAGACATAGACAAAGAAGCTATTACTCGGGTAGTCTTAATGTTTGGCTCATCAGTGTACGTTCGTAATAATATGATGTTTTCATTGCTGCTTTCAACTTGAATCATATGAGTCCTTTTGCTATATGACTTCTCAAGAATGAATCTGGCAACAATAAGGCTTCCCGAAACTAGCTACCGTTTTGATTTTTTGTTATTTAGGACTGACATATTTCTTCTCTCAGATTTACGAATTATTAAAGAATGTTTTTCTGCTATATGCAAGGAAGTAGAGACAAATGAAAGAGAGATTCACCGATTTATTAGTCATCCAATCCTGAAGGGCCATTTCCACTCCGCATTTGGTGATCCATGCGAAATAGGAAACTTATCTTTTTACGATGGCTTAGTGAGGTAGTATTTCATTGACGACCTGGACTTTGGTTCTTCCTATGGATTTCTTTTTTTTATTTCAGGCACGTACCTAGTAGCGTCAGGACCGCAATATCCACAGAGCTGGGGCTTCACCTTCGCAAGTTGGAATTGTGAACAACTTCCGAAAAAGGTGAAATATATTGTAGTTTCTATGTCGTCTATAATTTATAGACAACCATGGTCCTTCAAGGAATTTCTTCAGCTTGTAGATACCTCTGGCTACACATATTCTCTTCCGTCTCATTTAATTAAATATTTGTGACAGGGACAGAATTCCCTAGTAGCATCGGAACCCACGTGAAGTGGTTGAAATTGGAGTAAACCAGTGATGCAGTTAAAAATTATTACTTCGATATTATGTAACACACGCATGGAAAAACTCGGTCTATTCCTGAGATCTCTTCGTATTTGGGTACTTACCACAGAATTTTGTGTCTGACATGAGTTGAAAGTTACTTAATACATGAATAATCTGATTAAAACATTTATAGTTTTCAAATAAATCCATAAGTAACAACTAGTTCGCCTCTCTTTAAAATACATGTAAAAAAATTAAAAATACAGAAGAAATATTCTCATAAAGGTTTATAATGTACATTTCGTAATACGGTGCCCTTAATCTGCTTTTCCCATCCTTTCGGCTCCTTCAAGTTGCACCTTGACGTTCAACTTCAGTTTTCACTTCACCAAAACAAAGAGTAAGTTTCTTAAAAAAATTTAAATTGTTCCTACCACGATTTTTTACTTTTGTTGTCCTCTCTTTCCTCATTCTGGTTTCATTTCTTGACAGTTTACGTTGATTTCACTTTGTAAGGAGACATCTTTTTCTAGCTTTACTTTTCATGAATAGTAATTGTCGATACCAGTATCATTTTTCGAATTTTGGACAGGTCAGTATCATCTCAGTTTCTTTTCTGAAAACCTTAATATAAATTTATACACAGTATGTTATATTTGAAGCTAATATTTATGAAAAGGAATCACTTTATAAAATATTTTAGTTTTGATTTTATAGTCGATAAGTAATAGTCCAGAATGTACAGTTAAAATTATTTTTTTTAGAAACATTTCAAATTACGAATTATATGCACACTTAAATTTTCTATTATTAAGTAGGCAGTCCTGTACTGTTTACTATGTTCATTTCTGGATTGATTTATCAAATAATCATCTAAATTCATAATGTAACAAAAACTAGTAGGAATGCATGTGTTAACAAAAATTGTTGGAATATTGTTATTGCAGCAGAGTTTGAGAATCATAAGCTTGCCTCTGATGTGATCAGACGCGTGTTTGTATAATAGGTGCGAACAATGTAATTTCGGCTTTATTAATGTGAAAAATAAAAACACTGTGTGATACATTAAAACGTGAGAAAATCAGTGGAAAATATATTTAAGTAAAAAATTCTGCAACAACAATCCTCCAATTTTTAAGTCATACCAACCGTGAGGAACTGTTGTTAGATTTTCAGCTTCAAGTATCAAACGCCTAGACAAGAACTGGAGCTATCTCAGCATGACAAGCTAAGGAAACTTGAAACTTTTTTGTAATCTTCGCTCCTCTCAGATCTTCGTAGAAGACTTTACTTATTAATTACTTGAACTGGGCATTGTTTAATGTGGACAACAGATGGAAGACGGAAGGACGGGGAAGATTGCAATTTCCAATCAATACAAGCCATGGGCCTACCTTCTCTTCCACTGCCTTTTAGCAATTTTTTCATTCTTCAGTAAGCCTGAGTGTTTACTTCAGTTGTTAATGTCTTCATCTCTTCAGCATTACTATACACATACTGGTCTATCCAGGCTTAGTTGTTCCTGTAATATGAAACACTCACTTTTTTTGAGCAACCTGGAATAATAAATAATTTACTTATGTAAGCAGCAACATACTTCAGCATCTACTGCTTTTGAAACAAGAACGTAAAATGCTGAGACACATGTGTCTAACGCCTTCTGAATGGCTCATATGGTCACGTAGAACCATTCGCTCCACAAGAGAATTTAGATAAATCTCGTCCGTGCAGTGGACTAATTTCGCATTATAGTCATTGCCAAATCTAGCTGGAATTCTGGCAAAACATGCTTTATATAGCCGCAATTGTTTATATTCTATATCGCGACTGCTCGTACTAAAACCATACATTAATGAGTCTTTGCGGCATTCAAAGACTGCTACGATTGTATTCTCATGTGAGCAGATCTTCCTGTGGTTTCCGGAATGATCTTTCGCCAGGATCTGTCTTGGATTTCATCATAGCGTTCCTAGGACGAGTTTCTCTTATGTGCTGTTTAGCAATTTGAAATATGTGTGAGCGGAGGGGAGAGGGGACTAGTCTTAGATAAATTTCCATTAATGTAATAGTCAGTATCAATGTTTATAAAAAGGTCTCCACAGCAGCTTATATCTGAATTATGCGATACCGGTGATAATAATTCATTCAACATTTGTTGTAAGTAATAAAACCATTTCTTTCGAGTCACAGTCAAGTATAAAAAGTATGTTCAGCATATGGTGATAAAGATTCGTCATCATAGCATTAACCTTAAAATAAAGATAATAATTAAAAACGAAACGGATAACTAGTTATCCAATTACCACTTAATAATTCTTTTATGCTGGGTGTTATGTACGTAATATGTAATGAACATTACAGTCTCTGCAGTTGATTGGTTAGCGCCTCTGACTCTCAAGTGGATGACCCCTGTTCAGTTCCCAATAGTGTCAGGGTTTTTTCCTTGGTGGGAGACCTGGAACGGGGTGTACTCAACCTCGTGACGTCATAATACCAAGTGAGGAACGATAAGTAGCTACCCCAAGGTGTGGAAAAGTCAATAACGGCGTGGGAGTAGTGTGCTCATACCACGCCCCTCCACATCGCATCCACTTGACGTCAGATGGTAGAGGATGACACGACGAACTGACGACGCCGAATGGTTTTTCAGGGACTGAGGGCAGAGTTCAACTCTTTGTAATCCACACCTTCTGGTAATTTTCACAATTTTACTAAAGATGATTCACGTGGAACTTTATTATTCAGTATGTAGCTGTCAATTTCCTGACTGTAATAGTCATTTTATGAAAGAGATTTTATATAGAAATATAAGGTGAAATTACGATGCCCACAAAGTCAACATTGCCTTAAGGAATTTCAATTCAAATCTCATTTTCCCCACTTTTCAAATAACAAAGTTTCTTTGCAAAAATAATTTGTTTTGTAAGTCATTGATAATAAGAATTGTCACAGTGTAGTACATTTTTGTATTAGGCCTATAGCTTCGATTCCGTCGTTTTGCAATAGACGGCAATTAGTAGCAAATGGTGGTGCAGGTGGTAGATCGTAAGTGTCGTACAACAAGCTTAAAAGTTTTTAATCTTAAGCACAGAAAAATATAAGTCGATCTTTCGTTGCACTGTACAATTATTATTCACGGTTGAACATGTCAACTTAAGAGCCCAATTCTCATCTTTTGGGATAAGAAATCAGCGGCTGAGGCTCATAAAATACTGTTTAAGACGCCCGGTGAGGCAACTATTAGCAAAAGAACGCGCGGAGAATGGTTCCAACGCTTCGAGAAAGTTTATTTTTGAAGCCGAAAACCGGCATGGCGGTAGAAGAGAGAAGATTTTCGAAACTACTGAAACCGACGAAAACAATCACAGAAGATCGCTATCGAAAGGAGATTATGCGTTTGAGCCGAGTGTTGAAACGCAAATGGACACAGTACAGCTATGGACACGAAAAGGTGACTGTGCAGCATGACGGTACTCCGCTCCTTGGCGCCAAGCCTTCAAAACATACCAGGAAACGTTGAAATGGGACGTCCTGTCGCACGCACCGTATACGCCAGACATGCCTCCCTCTGAGTGCCACCTTTATCGATCAATGGCACACAGCCTGGCTGACCAGCACGTCCCATTATATGAACAAGTGCAAAATTCGATAGATCTATGGATCTCCTCAAAAGACACACAGTTGTTCGCTGCGAAAATCGTATACTGTACGGAAGACGAGAGAAAGTAATAACTAGCGATGGCCAATACTTCGAATCGAAGTGTTTCTGTAAGTTTTACACTACAAAGCCTCGAGCGTCCACAAAAATGTCGGAAGCAAAAGTCACTAAGATTTGAATAACCAATACTCTATTCCTGATCTATTCTAATTCTCAGATTTCTAAACTATATACTTTTGCCCAAAATTAATGTGATATTTACTAAATTACTGTGATAAAAAAGTTTCTGTTCCGCAAAAATTCTCACATATCATAGATACGGGCGCTGTGCTCAATTCTGAGAGTTTGCTCATCTTTTGACCTGCAAAGTCATTCAGTCTGTGATTAGTTTACTACTTGAAAGGTGCTATGGCAGTCGTCTGTAAATGTTTGTCAATTGTCTCATTTCTCTGTAGAATTTTTGTCGTGTAGAGCTGATCTAACATTTATACGTGAATAGGAAGGCGAATAAATATGTTTCAGTAATCACATAACTTAGGCAACGACCAAAATAGACGAGGAAAAGACAGTAAAAAGTATTTTGTTTGTAATTATTTCTTACGAGAGATGAGAGAGTACTGAAACACAGCTCATTTAACTGATTACTAGTACATGCATTGCTAAAGGACAGTACAGCGGCAGCCACAATGTTATGTTGCCTTGACACTTTTATGAGGCGACGGGCGGGGGGGGGGGGGGGGGATGGGAGGGTGAAATGGTTCAAATGGCTCTGAGCACTATGGGACTTAACATCTGAGGTCATCAGTCCCCTAGACTTAGAACTACTTAAACCTAACTAACCAAAGGACATCACACACATCCATGCCCGAGGCAGGATTCGAACCTGCGACCGTAGCAGCAGCACGGTTCTGGACTGAAGCGACTAGAACCGCTCGGCCACAAAGGCCGGCTAGTGTGAGAGGAGGTGGGGGGTCGAGGTGTGTCTCCTTCGACAGTTTGAAACTGTGTACTGTCACGTCTCGATGACAGAAACGACACGTAAATAGGAGAACAACCGTACAAATACACTCCTGGAAATTGAACACCGTGAATTCATTGTCCCAGGAAGGGGAAACTTTATTGACACATTCCTGGGGTCAGATACATCACATGATCACACTGACAGAATCACACGCACATAGACACAGGCAACAGAGCATGCACAATGTCGGCACTAGTACAGTGTATATCCACCTTTTGCAGCAATGCAGGCTGCTATTCTCCCATGGAGACGATCGTAGAGATGCTGGATGTAGTCCTGCGGAACGGCTTGCCATGCCATTTCCACCTGGCGCCTCAGTTGGACCAGCGTTCGTGCTGGACGTGCAGACCGCGTGAGACGACGCTTCATCCAGTCCCAAACATGCTCAATGGGGGACAGATCCGGAGATCTTGCTGGCCAGGGTAGTTGACTTACACCTTCTAGAGCACGTTGGGTGGCACGGGATACATGCGGACGTGCATTGTCCTGTTGGAACAGCAAGTTCCCTTGCCGGTCTAGGAATGGTAGAACGATGGGTTCGATGACGGTTTGGATGTACCGTGCACTATTCAGTGTCCCCTCGACGATCACCAGTGGTGTACGGCCAGTGTAGGAGATCGCTCCGCACACCATGATGCCGGGTGTCGGCCCTGTGTACCTCGGTCGTATGTAGTCCTGATTGTGGCGCTCACCTGCACGGCGCCAAACACGCATACGACCATCATTGGCACCAAGGCAGAAGCGACTCTCAGCGCTGAAGACGACACGTCTCCATTCGTCCCTCCATTCACGCCTGTCGCGACACCACTGGAGGCGGGCTGCACGATGTTGGGGCGTGAGCGGAAGACGGCCTAACGGTGTGCGGGACCGTAGCCCAGCTTCATGGAGACGGTTGCGAATGGTTCTCGCCGATACCCCAGGAGCAACAGTGTCCCTAATTTGCTGGGAAGTGGCGGTGCGGTCCCCTACGGCACTGCGTAGGATCCTACGGTCTTGGCGTGCATCCGTGCGTCGCTGCGGTCCGGTCCCAGGTCGACGGGCACGTGCACCTTCCGCCGACCACTGGCGACAACATCGATGTACTGTGGAGACCTCACGCCCCACGTGTTGAGCAATTCGGCGGTACGTCCACCCGGCCTTCCGCATGCCCACTATACGCCCTCGCTCAAAGTCCGTGAACTGCACATACGGTTCACGTCCACGCTGTCGCGGCATGCTACCAGTGTTAAAGACTGCGATGGAGCTCCGTATGCCACGGCAAACTGGCTGACACTGACGGCGGCGGTGCACAAATGCTGCGCAGCTAGCGCCATTCGACGGCCAACACCGCGGTTCCTGGTGTGTCCGCAGTGCCGTGCGTGTGATCATGGCTTGTACAACCCTCTCGCAGTGTCCGGAGCAAGTATGGTGGGTCTGACACACCGGTGTCAATGTGTTCTTTTTTCCATTTCCAGGAGTGTAGTTCGCATCCGGAGCATCCAAGCCGGTCACATGAACAATAAGAAAAAGTGTAGTAAAGAAAATTGAGGATCTGTTATTTGATGGTCAGTTTGGCTTTAGGAAAGGTGAAACCACCATGGAGGGATTTCTCGTGTTACGTGAGGAAACAAGACTTCCGAAACATCAAGACACCTTCATAAGATTTGTTGACCTGCGAAGAGAATTCGACAACGTTAACGGGTGCACGATGTCAGATACCCTCAGAGAAATAGGTTTTCGCTGCAAGGGTGTTAAACGACATGTTCAAGGAACAAGACGAAAACATAAGAATGGAAATCTTAGAAGGAAGAGTTTAGATGAAATAGGGCGTGCGGCAATCTGACTCGACAGTAAGAAACAAGGCCGTAAATAATAAAATGATTTAGGAAGAACACTAAAATTCAGTCAGTTTTAAAACGCGCTAATGAAATGGCCTTCTCTGTGAAATTTAGGTGTAGTTATAGTTCCGTTTGAATGGCAGAGACGATTTAATCAGCACAGAATAAGGATTGACACAAATAAAAGAAAGGTGAGGTAAGGCCAAGTAGGAAAGAGATTAGCGACTAATTAGTACACAATGGAAAACCATTTAGTTAACGAAGTGACACAACTATGTTTCCTTGAGTACGGATTAACGATTGATGGCTCTGAGCACTATGGGACTCAACTGCTGAGGTCATTAGTCCCCTAGAACTTAGAACTAGTTAAACCTAACTAACCTAAGGACATCACAAACATCCATGCCCGAGGCAGGATTCGAACCTGCGACCGTAGCGGTCTTGCGGTTCCAGACTGCAGCGCCTTTAACCGCACGGCCACTTCGGCCGGCGATTAACGATTGAGAGACGGAGCAAGAAGACAAGCGCCATCAAAGACAATTCTAGGCAAATGAAATATATTGCAAAGACACATAGGTCTAGATATGAGAATTCATTATTGTACGCACCTTAATCATGGAGCATGGGGTAATGAAAAAAGAAGAGGTGTGGTGTTACAAGAGGATGGTGAAGCTTAGTGTATCACTAGATATCTCTCTCTTGAAACAGCATCGGTGGTTTCATACGGAAACTGTCACTTCAAAAAAGTTAATAAAGCTGTGATCACAGGCAGACACCACTGGTGCTCAAATGTTTAATTGCTCGTTGGTCTACCTTTTGAGCACAGTAAAGCAGTAGAAAATTTGCGTGGCATGGATTCGAGTCGTTCTTGATAGGTTTCCAGACGTATGCGACATCAGATATCTGGGCAGTTCCTGGAAACTGTGAGTTGGTGACATGTGGGCGTGGAGCTAGTGGCCGATATCACCCCAGATCTGCTCCGTCGCGCTCAGATCAGGCGAATTTTGTGGCCATGACATTCACTTCAGTCCACTACCAGTCTCCTGAAACCACCGCAGTACGATTGTAGTCTTGTTATACAGGTAGTTATCCCACAAGGAAATACCATCACTGTCTAGGAAGACGTCCGACATAGAGAGATACCGACGCCCCTCAACGTTCTGCCCGTAGTCGGCCTTCTATTACTACCACGGGAGTCATAAATAGCAGCACAAATTACATTCCATGACACGTTTGTATTGAAATGTGTGTGTCGTTCAGAGGCAACTATTTACATTGTAACTTTATCCAATCTCAAACTATTTATAATACAGTTATATCATTCTAGGTCACTGAGTGTTTCAATTTTTTTACATACAAAACACGACTGAGGAGCACTCAGTTTTACATTTCTTTTGTGTCTGACCAAAGATTCTGTGGGCTCAAAAGATCTTCAGTTTTTAAGGTTACCTTTCTTGCTCACTGATGCCTCCTGAAGTCCGTATAAGCTGTCACTTGGTGAGGGGATAATGAGCTGAAAAGCGGTTGCTATAAACCAAAACTATTGCTACAAAACGCAGTTGTTTTGCTTTTTTTCAGGTCTTTGGAAAAAGTAAGGAGAAAAACAGATTCCATGAACTTACTGGGAACCTGGATCTTTCCTCGTATCTATGAAATCAACAATTCGAAAATCAAAGTCTCTTTGAAAATTTATAATTACCTGTACTTTTTAACATGTGACCATCAGTAATTGTAACAGTCTGTTTGGTAGTATACAACAAACACTCTACTACAGTATATGCGCTCTCAATGATATTGATGTCTATTGTCTATTTAAATGTTTCAGTCCGATCAACATATTGCGAGTACTTATGATCAGTTCTCGTGGAATCGTCGTCTTGGTTCAGAAATAAATGTATTTAATCCATTAAAGTACATCTTAGTACGTTTATCGACTGTCGAAATCTACACAGTAGTTACGCAACAGTAACATGGGGATTGTAACGAAAGACTAGATTACCCAGTGACGGTACTTTCTAAGAAATCGGCGGCGGATGATTCGAATTTTGTGTGCAGTGCTTATTTAAAGATGCAGGTACGAGGATTTTACAAAACTGCAAATTACACAGGTATTACATTTTATGTTGTGATGTCTGAAACAGGAAAAGTAGACACTAATGACATACAATAGACATATATCTTGTTTTAATTAACAGTTAGATAAATCAGCTAAAATAATCGTTCATTTTGAGAAGCAAAAGTTCTGGACGTGCGATAGAAGCTACAATGACCGGCAAGGTTCTTCTATAAACAGTAACGTTCTACTTGAGATATTACATTTAACAACGTGTTATTCTATTAAGGAGCTCCGAAAGGCTCAAAATCATGAAAAGTTCAATTTTTACTATTTTGCGTTTTCTGAATCTGCAGACTATTACCTTTTAATAGATATATAATTTATTTAATTCCGAAGACTACAACTATTTTTAAATTTTTTTTGAAATGTGTTCTACATGGGCGTGACCCACTGTGGCGCTGTTAAACTGCTGTCAAATGGTGTTATTATTATCGTCCGTGTTCATCAGGTACATTTTAGTGATGTGAGATAAAGTATGTGTTGTGGCTAACCTGTGATAGTTCAATATATATCGCTGGTGTGATTGTCGATTGTTTCATGTTTATTTACTCTGTCGTTATCTCGAAAATATTCGTAATTAATTCTGTTTCTTGAGTTTCTCTTTTGTTGAATAATAATGAGTAAAAGTAAAGTTATTAGAAATCCTCTGAAGGCTTTTAAGAAAAGGAGAAATGTTGGAAGGCCAAAGGTATGTGTTATTACTGTAAACAATAAAGACGATAACCAAGTGAGTGAACCTAACCTCTCAAGTACACCTGCCCATAGCAGTCAAAGTGGGAAAGAAAATACTTCACAGAAGAAGCTTGGTTCAATGAGTGAAAACTATGAATGTTTTATGGGCGAATCGGATGTGAATGAAATATTTGACATGTCGGTTCTCAAAGGAATTTTTTAAACTGTGTAAGATGTATTCATTGTAGTGAAGTTGGTCTAGAACTCTCCACAATAAAGCACGTAGGACTTGCTAGCGAAATACAACTGAAATGTGATAAGTGTTCATACATGACCAACTTTTGGAACAGTGTTGCAGTAACTGCAACTGAAGAAAATGGTAGCAAAATCTACGAACACAACAACGAGCGATGCTTGCTTTAGACAAGGAACGCCTTCGGGCTGCAGACAGGGCTGTAAAGAGTCTAGAAATACAAGCAAGAGTAAACAGGAGGAGGAACAAGAGGAAGCTGGAGGAGGAGTTTGCAGAGGATGAAGATAATCCATCCTATGGACCTGGAATGCACTAAAAAGTTAATCCAATCTTTTTCGCTCGAGTCCCAAAACTTTTATTTTCTCATACTAATTACATGTTTTCTAAGAATCTTCCAAACATATTTGTTTCAAACTTTCAGTAAATGTTACACAGTACCTTCGGCATAATTTAAGACAGCCTTTTTCCAAAAAACTGTATATTTTTGAATATATAAATAAAAAATTGCAAAAAAATGTTGTGAATTTTCATTACAATTGAAAAAAATCATCTTTAATAACTGAACTAAAATTTTGTAAAATCCCTGTGTTAACTTGTAGCCCATATTCCAATAAATAATCTGTAAAAAGTTCAACTTCCTACCTCAAATACTTTGTGAGGAAAGATGTAATTTATAAGCGTTATTTTAACATTGCAAGTATAGGGCGTTCCGGAGCCCCTTAACACTTTACGGTTTTTGCAAAGAAAAAAAGCAACGGCTGTAATACTTTGATACTGAAACTTCCCAAGGATTCCCTCCCGCCGGAGGTTCGAGTCCTCCCTCGGGCATGGGTGTGTGTGTTTGTCTTTAGGATAATTTAGGTTAATTAGTGTGTAAGCCTATGGACCGATGACCTCAGCAGTTTGATCCCTTAGGAATTCACACACACAAAGATTTGGTTATTAGGTTCGATGAGTCTGAAAACTAACAATTTTTAATTAAGATATGTTCGGGAAATAGTGGATTACAGAAAGGAGAAGACACTCTTCAGATAGACGAGAATAATGGCTCTCAAATAAGAAATGTCGATTATGAAGAATATAATTATTAGCAGGATCTAATTATGAAGTGATCGTGCTTTTATTGAATTTCAAATTTCGAATAATACTTCGAATAATTATTTTTGCGAGAACTAACTAAACGTTGCGAATATTACAGTTTAGAAAAATAAAACTGTAACAAGAGCTTGGATGTCTCATGCATACGACGCTACATGAATGGTGCATTGTCAGATAAGACGGCATATTCTGGGTTTCCTGTAGACACAGATCTGCTGTGGTAGGGATAACGGGTGCGTCACGGTATTGGAGTGAAATGTCGCCAAGCTAGAAACTACCTCCAAAGTCCATGTATGAGAGGCAGTACCAATCTTGGTGGAAAAACGGCTGGAATACACACAGATTCTCAGCGAAACTTTGGCTCTATATGGACAAATACAATATCGTGTGCAACCGTAGTGGAGTGGTGCGTATAATTTAACCAACGCGGCACAGATGTAGATGATGCTGCTCGGGAAGGCAGGCCGCCGCCATCAGTCACATAAGACTATGTGTAGGCAGTCGGAGAACTCATCCGCGGCAATCGCAGGTTTACCAATATTGAGTACGTCCACACAGCGGTTCTCGAATGGCTCCGCGACCAAAGATCATATTTCTATCGTCGAAGAACGAAACGGTTCGTAGACCATTTCGACTGTTGTTTTCAGAGACTAGTCTGCTATGCTGCAAAACAACGTAATGTACCTGTGTCACTTTGAAGCGTAGGGCAGCATTCAGTAAAATTGACCAGCCGTAATAATGTGTAAATTATTTTTTGAAGTCGCCTATGTAACGGAAAATAGAAAAACATATTTATGAATTAGACCCCATAAGCCATGGACCTTCCCGCTGGTGGAGAGGCTTGAGTGTCTCAGCAATCTCAGCAATATAGATAGCGGTACGGCAGGGGGAATTCGCAACGGAGGGGTATCTGTTTAGAGGCAAGTCAAAAGTGTGGTTCCTGAAGAGGGGGCCGCAACCTCTTCAATAGGTGCAAATAGCCGTAATTTTTCCAGATGTCATGGAGCTCTTGTATGCTTAAATGACGATGGCATTCCCTTGCCTAAAATATTTCGTAAGGAAACTAGTCATCCGTTTGGATCTTCGGTTGGGAACTACTCACAAGTATTTCGTCATCAGGAGAAAAAAGACTGGCATTCTACGGATAGGAGCAGGGAATGTTATCCGTTAATCTGGCAGGTAGGTTAGAAAATTTGAAAAGGGACAGGTTGAAATTACTGAGGCTTGTGCAGTTAGGTGACAGGAGAAATCAGACTTCTGGGGTGATGAACACAGGAATTCACACCGAGGTGGCATGAGTCATGGGATAGCGATATGCTCATACACAGAAGATGGTAGTATCTTGTACAGAAGGTGTAAAAGGACGGAGCTGTCATTTGTACTCACGTAATTCGTGTAAAAAGTTTCCGACGTGATTATGAACGAAAGACTGGAATTAAGACTCTGAATGCAGAGTCGTGGTTGGAGCTAGACGCATGGGACATTCCATTTCGAAAATCGTTAGGGAATTCAACATCCCAAAACCGACTGCGTCTAGTGTGCCGAGATTACCAAATTTCAGGCATTACCTCTCACCACGAACGATGCACTGTCTGGCGACTTTCGCTTAACGACCGACATTAGCGGCGTTTGCGTAGAGTTGTCTGCGCTAACAGACAAGCAACGCTGCGTGAAATAACCGCAGAAATCAATGTCAGACGTACAATCAACGTATCCGTTAGAACATTGGGGCCAAATTTGGCGTTTATGGGCTATGGAAGAAGTGTCATTGCTAACGTCATGACATCGCCTGCAGTGACTCTCCTGGACTTCTGGCCGTAATGGTTGGGCTCTAGACGACTGGAAAACCGTAGCCTTGTCAGATGAGTCCCGATCTGAGTTGCTAAGAGTTTATGGTAGCACAGACGCCACGATGCCATGCACGCATGTTGCTGCAAGCTTCTGGTACATTTATGGTACGGGCTGCTTGTACATGGAATGGACAGGTTCCTCTGGCCCAACTGAACCGATTATTGACCATTTGTAACAATATATGGGCTTTACGTTCTCAAACAACGATGGAATTTTTATGGATGAGAGGGGGCCATATCACCGGGTCTCAATTCCCTGTTGTTTCGAAGGACATCGTAGAAAGGTCGAGCGAATCACTTGGCCATCCATTTTACTGACATGAATCCCATCGAACATTTATGGGACATAATTGAGAGGTCAGTTCGTGCACAACGTGCTACACCGGCAACACTTTCGCAACTATGAACGGCAATACAGATTGCGTGGCTGAACATTTCTGCAGGGGACTTGATGAGTCCATGCCACGTCGAGTAGCTGCAGTCTCTGGGCGAAAGGTGGTGCGACACGATATTATGAGGTATCCCATGAACGTTTATCACTTCAGTGTAAATATGAAATCAAATAGCGATAATGCAAGAATAAATTTAATAATGCGTAAGAAAATAGGAACGCGGATAATTTACTACGGTGAGCAAGTGAACTAGATAGACACGAAGCCCAAACCCACCACAGAAGTACAATCTTATATACCAACTAACTCCACAGATGATAAAGAGATTGAAGAAATGTATGATAAAATAAGAAGTTGTTCAGGTAGTCAAAGGAGTCGAAAATTTAGTGGTGATGGCGAAACTGATTTCTGTAGTAGGGAAAGGAAGAGAAGTAAGACTAATACGTGACTGTGGACTGGGGAAAGTTATGAAAAAGAAAGTCAGCTGATAACAATTTGGCACAGAGCATTATGTAATCATCGCTAACACTTCCTTCAAGAATCATGAAAGATTTATACACAGAAGATACCTGGAGACCCAGGAAGGTTTCAGATTGAGTAATGGTGCGACAGAGATTTCAGCATCATATTTTAAATTGTAACATATTTCCAAGGGCACATGGGAACTCTGACAAATGTAAGAATCTGGAAGCATACGGATACCGCCTACAGGAAAATTAGAGAGACCTTTGGAGAAAAGAGAAGCAGCTGTATGAATATCAAGAATTCAGATGGTAAACAATTCCTCTGCGAAGAAGGGATACCTGAAAGCTGGAAGGGGTATGTAAAGAGTCTATAGAAGGGTGATTCAAACTGAAGGCAAAGGTTATAGAAATGGGAAAGGACGTAGGTTAACATGAGGTGAGAGATACGATACTGCGAGGAGAATTTGACACAGCACTGAAAGACCTAAGTCGAGAAAGGGCTACGGGAGTAGACGACATTCCGTCAGAACTACTACCAGCCTTCTACATCTACATATACACTCCGCTAGCTACTAAGCGGTGTGTGGCGGAGGGCACAATTCCCCCCCCCCCCCCCGCCCCCCCTTTTTTTCCACTCGCGGATCGGACGAGGGAAAAACGACTGTCTGAACGCCTCAGTACGAGATCTTATTTCCCTTATCTTTGAATGGTGATCATTGCGCGATTTGAAAGTTGGTGGTAATAATATACGGTCTACATCCTCGGTGAAGATCGGATTCCGGAATTTAATAAGCAGCCCCTCCTGTTTACGACGCCGTCTATCTGTGTCCCACTTCAAACTTTCTATGAGATTTGTAACGCTCTCGCGATGGCTAAATGTACCAGTCACGAATCTTGCCACTCTTCTTGGGACCTTCTCAATCTCTTGAATCAGACCCAACTGGTAAGGGTCCCGTACAGACGAACAACATTCCAAGACTGGACGAACTAACGTATTGTAAGCTATTTCCTTTGTTGAAGGACTGCATCGCTTCAGGATTCTACCAATAAACCGCAATCTAAAATTCGCCATACCCGTTACTTGTGTAATCTGATCATTCCATTTGAGATCATTTCGAATAGTTACACCCAGATACTTGACGGACGTTACCGCTTCCAAAGACTGTGCATTTATTTTGTACTCTTACATTAATGGGGATTTTCGCCTTGTTATACGCAGTAGGTTACACTTACTAATATTGAGAGATAACTGCCAATCATTACACCACGCACTTATTTTCTGCAAATCCTTATTGATTTGTTCACAACTTCCGTGAGATACTACTTTCCTGTAGACTACAGCATCATCGACAAACAGTCTAATACCGCTGTGAATACCATCAACCAGATTGCTTATGTAAATCGTAAAACGCAGAGGACCTATAACGCTGCCCTGGGGCATGACTGAAGTACGCTTGTTTCTGTTGAAGTCACCCCTTTCAGGACGACATACTGCTCTCTGTCTCTTAGAAAACTTTCTATCCAACCGCATATATAATCGGATAGACCGTAAGCGTGCACCTTTGTAGCAAGCGACAGTGCGGAACTGAGTCGAACGCCTTGGGACAAATCTCTCGCGTCTGGTGATCAAGATGTATGAGACAGGCCGAATACCCTCAAACTTCTACATTAATGTTATAATCCCATTGGTTTTATATCATTAACAAATTTTTTTATGTCCTGCAAAATATATTAATGACATAAACTCAACCACTTGAAAGTGAAATAAAATGGCGAACCCCGCGTCGTAATTGGCTGTACTGTTTGTGTGTAATAAAATGTACTCTTTTCACTGCAGGCTTTGACACCTTAGAGTCTAGTCTCCTCTCGTATGTGCGATTGCGTGTATCGCGAATTACAGCAAGAAACCTGTATCGACTATATTCATAAACATTAGTATCGGCTGCTTCAATTACAAAAATTTGCCCACTCTTCTCCAAAAAGCACCGCAGGGAGCCCACTGACCGTGTTGAGATGTCATGATAGAAGATAATAACAATCGATGTCGGCGCCGCAGTGATACAAACTCAACAACCTCTGGTCGGCACGGCAACGGCGGCGGTGTCGGCGGCAGCAGGTGACCCGGCGGCGCCCTCGTGGAGCCGGAGTCGCAGTGGAGGGCCCTCGTGGTGGGCGCGCCCAGCTCAGCTCAGCTCTATGCTAATGCGGCCGCCGCTCTCCGTGGCAGCCAATAAAAGTTAAGGTCGAGTGTCCGACACAGCGGGGCGTGCAGAGCGCCGCGCCCAAAGTCTCGCGACGCGTCCGGGGAGGAATACCTGCGAGGGAGCTGGCGGCAGTGGAGGTGGCCAAACTCAGTCCTCACTGGGAAGTAGTTCACCCTTCTTGGGGACTTTTCCGTTTCAGCTTTCAGCGTTCCTATTTTTATGTAACTATGTGATACTGCATGATGTTTAAAACAGGCAAGGTGGAAAACTACACTACTTGCCACTAAAATTTCTACACCAAGAGGAAATGTAGATGATAAATGGGTATTCATTACGCAAATATATTATACCAGAACTGACATCAGATTACATTTTCACGCAATTTCGGTGCACAGATACTGAGAAATCAATACCCAGAACAACCACCTCTGGCCGTAATAACGGCCTTGATACTCCTGGGCATTGAGTCAAACAGAGCTTGGATGGCGTGTACAGGTACAGCTGCCCATGCGGCTTCAACACGATACCACAGTTCATCAAGAGTAGTGACTGGCGTATTGTGACGAGCCAGTTGCTCGGCCACCATTGACCAGACGTTTTCAAATGGTGAGAGATCTGGAGAATGTGCTGGTCAGGGCAGCAGCCGAACATATTCCGTATCCAGAAAGGCCCGTACAGGACCTGCAACATACGGTCGTGTATTATCCTGCTGGAATGTAGGGTTTCGCAGGCATCGAACGAAAGGTAGAGCCACGGGTCGTAACACATCTGAAATGTAACGTCCGCTGTTCAAAGTCCCGTCAATGCGGACAACAGATGACCGAGACGTGTAGCCAGTAGCATCCCATACCATCACGCCGGGTGATACGCCAGTATGGCGATGAATAATACACGCTTCCAATGTGCGTTCACCGCTATGTCGCAAAACACGGATGCGACCATCATGATGCTGTAAACAGAACCTGGATTCATCCGAAAAAAAATACGCTTTGCCATTCGTGCACCCAGGTTCGTCGTCGAGTACACCATCGCAGGCGCTCCTGTCGGTGATGCAGCGTCAAGCGTAACCGCAGCTACGGTCTCCGAGCTGATAGTCCATGCTGCTGCAAACGTCGTCGACCTGTTCGTGCAGATGGTTGTTGTCTTGCAAACATCCCCATCTGTACACTCAGGGATCGAGACGTGGCTGCACGATCCGTTACAGCCATGCGGACAAGATGCCTGTCATCTCGACTGCTAGTGATACGAAGCCGTTGGGATCCAGCACGGCGTTCCGTATTACCTTCCCGAACCCACCGATTCCATATTCTGCTAACAGTCATTGGATCTCGACCAACGGGAGCAGCAATGTCCCGATACGATAAACCGCAATCGCGATAGGCTACAATCCGACCTTTATCAAAGTCGGAAACGTGATGGTACGCATTTCTCCTCCTTACACGAGGTATCACAATAACGTTTCACCAGGCAACGCCGGTCAACTGCTGTTTGTGTGTGAGAAAGCGGTTGGAAACTTTCCTCATGTGAGCACGTTGTAGGTGTCGCCACCGGCGCCAACCTTGTATGGATGCTCTGAAAAGTTAATCATTTGCATATGACAGCATCTTCTTCCTGTCGGTTAAATTTCGCGTTTGTAGCACATCATCATCATGATGTAGCAGTTTTAATGGCAGGTAGTGTACAAGCACTTCACCCAGTATTATGACGGTTGTTTCACCATGAACATCGAAGTAGTTTCGACATTTCTCGGTGTACATGGTACATACCAGTATCCACTACACATTCGGCCTCTTTTAAAACATACTTGGCACTGATACATCTGTCATTGGGGGAGGTATGATGTGAGTTCAGTTTCACAAGGTCAATTACTTCAGGGGGTTGAACGATTGCTGCGCCCTCCGCTATCCACCACTCAGTTGGGTACACCACACCTTGCAACAACAACTGTTTTGAATACTGGATGAAGATTGCTGCGGCCGGCCTTGGTGGCCAAGCGGTTCTAGGCGCTTCAGTCTGGAACTGCGCGACCGCTACGATCGCAGGTTCGAATCCTGCCTCGGGCGTGGATGTATGTGATGTCCTTAAGTTAAATAGGTTTAAGTAGTTTTAAGTTCCAGGGGATTGATGACCTCAACTGTTAAGTCCCATAGTGCTCAGAGCCATCAGAACCATTTTGAAAATTGTAACAGAATTATTATTTTCAAATTAAAATTCATAAAATGTTTCCAATTAAAACAATTTCTCACGTGACACATTGGGCGTTTCAATAGATAACAAATACATATCGGTAACAAAGCGTTATCATTTTAAAAATCGAATCATTTGGACAAATTTCATATACACAATGTAAGTCCCCTTATTTGTAGGTAAGAGCGCATTTTACATTATTTCCAGTTTAGCTGTTTCACATAGCCCCAAGTAAACGTATCAGCGCTGCAGTATGTATGGAGTAAGGAGCGACCGGTAGCTTCCCTTGCTGGTTAGCAGAGGCGGTTGGCCATCTGGCGCTTTCAGAGCCAATGGTATGAGGTGACGTTAGCAGAGAGATACGTCGGGAAAGTACATTCATCGTGGCTTGAATAAGCAATTGTTATTAAGAAATATTTGCCAACAAAAGTTGCCTTTTGCCTCTCAGACATTAGGAGGAGGCCACAGGACATAAATACGATCTTTCAGTAATTTTACAATGTCAGGAAACGTTGATATTAATAATTAAATTAATAGCTTTGGAATAGCCTAAGAAATATGATCTTATACGAACTGTGCTGATTGTACACTCATATTACAGACTGTGCGCCAGAGTAGGGAGTCGTTGGTAGGATGCCTTCCGATCCAATCATGCGGTGAACCATGCTCTCGCACCATTTATGGTGAGTTTACAATCAACGTAAAAAGTTCATTTTACGGTGTTTCCTAAATAAGCTCACCATACCGGTGCCTGTGTAACAATAGTTGGCAAAAAATCTTCTTCCTGCTTCATTATGTAAAAGATAGACAGTAGTATTGCACTTTCAGAATCCGACGGCGCTGCTACTGCTCTGCAAGGAGACATAGTGGAGGGGCGGCGGTATCCACATATTAGGGATGTAATTCCTACGCGGCGGCTCACGTACTCATTGCGATTAATTTTCGCAAAAATTCGGCTGGGAAACTGTGTCCATTTATACTGTACGCCCCTGATACCACCATCTGCGGACTCACCGGATAAACTGAGACATTTCTGGAGGTTTAGTACAAGTGGAGGGTTGTTGCAACATCAAACTCAAATTGCATCAGAAGCTATCGAAATTCGAACTACAAAGTTGGTGACTTTAACAAATGGAACTGTGATTATTCTAACAACATTTTTGATTCCTCCATACGATTGTCAGCTGTGGCTCAGAAGCTACAAAGTGAAATTGTTACAGGAGACTTGTTTGATAAGTTCATTTAATTTCGTTATAAATTTTGTTTTATCAACTTGTAGTAAATACACACTCAAACATATATGATTATTTGTAGCTAATGTGGAAATTGTACTGTCTGCCATCGGGTTCCCCTAAATGGCAGGCAGCACCGCATAACAGCCACGCTATGAGGGAAACAAACCAACAGCCAAACAGGCAAAGACAGCAGGTAAACACGCCGAAGATTCCAGTCGATTAATAGGAACCTTTCCTTGCAGAGGTCGCCGCAACATATCCGGCCACGGATTCCTACGCCGGGTTTCTATCGACTCCAGCTCACTATATAGGCCCGGTCGGTCGAAGGCAGACCAGTCTTTGTCCACTGCTAATGGCAACCACCATAGCAAAATCTCCGAGAAGATATCACCGAAGCCGCTGTACTGCAACGCCGATCGAAGTACCAGCCGACCGAGAGGAACCACATCTCCGGCTAGATCGACGGACGTCTACATCTATTGTACAGTCAGATATTGTATTGTAGAAGAAGTTACGCTCAATAAACTGTTGGAAAATACCACAGAAACTACTGGCCCTTCGTTTTTCACATACGTGTACCTGCCTGAAGAAAAGCGAGTTTCAGTGAATCGGTAGTTTTTGTTTTAATAATGATACATATTAATAGGAAGTTCTAAATTATTGGTGTTAGGTGCTGAACGACGTACGCAAATAACTAGAAGTCGAGATTACTAGATCTGTCTGAAACTGAAGATAATCGTTCCACCACAATGAACGAAAGGAACAACCAGATAACGAAGGCAGAACAGTAGAACATTAACGAGGAACGAGTCACCATAAGAAAAAGAAAGACTCACTGAACGAGACCAAAGCGGAAACGATATCGGCCTGAAGGGAATGGTGAAACAGCGTTCCGTACAGATCATTCCTCGGTCCCTCCGTTCAACTTAGCGAGTCGTTCCTTTGGATCCATTCCTTGGTGCATGGCGCATCTCTAGTTGGCAGGTCGAATTTGGTAAGAATTATGTTCCGCGGAATGGCATTATCGGAACAGTTCAACAGGCTAAATTTCTTCTCTGCTCTGGACGTCGTGGAATAGGAACACCACTTGAAAGCTCCAGTTTCCCTCTCTTGGTTAAGATGTTGTGAGGGTACACCATATTGACCAGGCTGCCTATTTCCTTGGGAGACGGAGAATGGTTTGCCATTTCCGTGTCAGCCACACAAGTCCGTTTGTTCTGAATGTGCTTTTGTTTTGAAGGAGTCGTCGTCAAGCGCAGAGTGCGTAAGCTTGGCGTGAAGAGATTCAGGGAGAACCAGTTCTAAAATGGAGTAATATTCAGCATTGTTATCATTTAAAATGTAATAGATAACGACGGAAGATAAAAAGTGGAATTTCTGTAAAAGAGAAGCAGAATTTAAGGAACAGCAACATAATACGATGTTATGAAAGAAATTTTGCCGATTTAAAATGGCGCAATTCATGAACAATCGCGTGCGCATGACAAGAAAAGGTAATTTTCTTCAGCGCTTATTGGTTTAACATTTAGCAGTTTACTAGCGACTTAACACGTGTAGCGCTGAGTAAATACAGCTGGACGACTTGTATGGAGCAGCGGAATATACTCAAATATACATGCTGAATCAGACTCTCTACTACTGAAAACAGCATCCAAATCCAGTTAGTAGAGCCTCGGCTTAGTTTTCCCATACAAAAACAAAACCGTGGCGGGTTACTTCAATTCAGCAATGCACGAAATTGTAATAAATTACATGCACAAACTTTTCTCACGAAAGTCTATGCCATTAGTGAAAACCGTGTCAAAATTCCTACTGGTGGATCCTGATTTCAGTATTTACATACATACGTAAAACCACGGCGGGAGCCTTTACGTTTAGACATAAAAGCCACTACAGTTACGTAAGATAGGCGATCTAAGTAATGCTGTATATCCAAAGAGCAAAATGAAATGCAGTTTTAGGTATCTCTGCAGCGGGAGTGCTCCTTTAAACAGTTTGCGACATGCTGAGCATCTCAACAATTACAGACACATTCTGGGATAGAAATCTGAAGCTCAGTTAGAGTAAAACACTCGTAATTCAGTTAACGGTATACACGGGTCTCAGGTTTATTTCATGGCAGCGTGCACGTTTATTTTGTTCTACATCCACCCCACGTATTCGGTCAGCTTCTGAATGTTTAAGCTTCAGTTGATTGCCTAAAATCTTAGTCTCTCCTTAATACAGTCCTGAAGTTCGATCCAGTTAACGTTGTTCACAGCTCTTATCAGATATTCTCGTTTATTAAACTTCCACTTTCCACACAGTTTAAATTCATTAGCGTAATGTTTTAATAATCTTCTACTTTAACACGACAGTAATATCTATCTGAAAACAGTATGCAAAGCAATGCAATTGTCTGCATGGGGCTACAATTAACGTAAAATTTACTCATGCTTCAGAGGATTTTCTTACTGAAGCAAGAGAACTGCAGCTGGCATGTTTGGAGGAGAACGCACGGATGCGCGCGCCCCAGTTTTGCATGGGTGAATATATGAAGAATATAACAATTCCAATCCCAAAGAAATCAGGTGTTTACAGATGTGAAAATTACCGAACTATCAGTGTAATAAGTCACAGCTGCAAAATACTAACGCGGATTCTTTACAGACGAATGGAAAAACTGGTAGAGGCTGACCTCAGCGAAGATCAGTTTGGATTCTGCAGAAATGTTGGAACACGTGAGGCAATACTGACCCTACGACTTATCTTAGAAGCTAGATTAAGGAAAGGCAAACCTACATTTCTAGCATTTGTGGACATAGAGAAAGCTTTCGACAATGTTGACTGGAATACTCTCTTTCAAATTCTAAAGGTGGCAGGGGTAAAATACAGGGAACAAAAGGCTATTTACAATTTGTACAGAAACCACAAAGCAGTTGCAATAGCCGAGGGGCACGGAAGGGAAGCAGTGGCTGAGAAGACAGACAGGGTTGCAGTCTATTGCCGATGTTATTGAATATGTACATTGAGGGAACAGTAAAGGAAACAAAAGAAAAATTCGGAGTAGGTATTAAAGTCCATGGAGAAGAAATAAAAACTTTGAGGTTCGCCGATGACATTGTAATTGTGTCAGAGACAGCAAAGGACTTGGAAGAGCAGTTGAACGGAATGGACAGTGTCTTGAAAGGAGGATATAAGATGAACATCAACAAAAGCAAAACGAGGATAATGGAATGTAGTCGAATTAAGTCGGGTGATCCTGAGGGAATTAGATTAGAAAATGAGACACTTAAAGTAGTAAAGAAGTTTTGTTATTTGGGGAGCAAAATAACTGATGATGGCCGAAGTGGAGGGGATATAAAATGTAGACTGGCAATGGCAAGGAAAGCGTTTCAGAAGCAGAGAAATTTGTTAACATCGAGTATAGATTTAAGCGTCAAGAAGTCGTTTCTGAAACTATTTGTATGGAGTGTAGCCATGTATGGAAGCGAAACATGGACGATAAATAGTTTGGACAAGAAGAGAATTGAAGCTTTCGAAATGTGGTGCTACAGAAGAATGCTGAAGATAAGGTGGGTAGAACACATAACTAATGAGGAGGTATTGAATAGGATTAAGGAGAAGAGAAGTTGGCGGCACAACTTGACCAGAAGAAGGGATCGGTTGATAGGAAATGTTCTGAGGCATCAATGGATCGCCAATTTGGTACTGAAGGGCAGCGTGGAGGATAAAAATCGTAGAGGGAGACCAAGAGATGAATACACTAAGCAGATTCAGAAGGATGTAGGTTGCAGTAAGTACTGGGAGATGAAGAAGCTTGCACAGGATAGAGTAGCACGGAGAGCTGCATTAAACCAGTCTCAGGACTGAAGACAGCAACAAGAACAACGAGTGGCGATGTACGCTGTGCAGATCGTACAGTATTGTCGCGCACAATTAAATTTGTCCTCTGCAAGTAGCTTCGCAATCACGTCACTGTCTTTTCGAAATGTCCCCCATTCGTACTATGGTGAGACCAATGTCCTGTTAAAAATGGATCGGCACTCTTAGTAGAGTGTATTTACCCTGGAAAAAACTAACATTACTATATCTGTATCTCAACTATCCTACCACCCTCGCATTGTGAAAATGTGTGCTCGAAAGCGTGTGAATTGCTAAAGGACCAAACTGCTGAAGTCATCAGTCCATAGAGTTACACACTACTTAAACTAACTTTTGCTAAGAGCGACACACACACCCATTCTCGAGGGAGGACTCGAACCTCTAGCGGGAGGGGCCACGCAGTCAGTGACATGGCGCCTCAAACCGCGCGGCCACTCCACGCTGCTTGCATTGTGAGCGCAGTGATTTTTTCCTTATAGTTTTCTCTTAGCCCTAATATCTCTGTAACTTTTAATGTATCTGCTCTTCGTAAACAGTACTGCGCTCCTTTTTTCTGGTTGCTAAGTCTAAAGGCAATATTCGTAATATTACGAGAAGGGCTTCTACAGAAGTGGTACCGTATGCAACTGCAAATTTCAAAAATACACACCTGCGCAGAGCTAGTTTACATTTAACTGGTCCAGTGCAAGGCACCTTCACACTCGGTGCCTAGACTACTCAGGAGACCGGTATAGTTTCATGGTAAGTATGAGTTACAGCTTTGGCTATGGACATTTGTTGCGTAATTGCATAATTGTATTGCAGTCAATATGCTTGTTGATTTTCGTTCAGCTATTTGACTCCCAGCAGTGAATAACACCCGCTACATAATCGGGTGTTGTTCACTGCCGGGATTGAAATCGCTGAACAAAAATCAACAAGCATAATATTTACACCTAGTTGAAAATTTCTCATATATGAAGAAAAAGCGACTAGCAGGCAGCCACAAACATTAAAACAATAATATGCATTACCTCAGTGGTAGTCAGCCTGGTCCCTAGAGCGCACTAGCGAGGGCTTCAGCTTTCATGATGGGCGGCAGGTGGAATCGATATTAAAAATGATTTCATTGGTTTTCATAAAATTTTGACATAAAATATTTGGTAAGTACTTATTATTATGTGCTTTCTCTTGATGTGATGTGGCTTTAAAAAATTTTACGAAGTAGTTACTTACCTACTCCATGAATCACCATTACTGTAGTACGGTCGGGCGGTTAGACAATTATACTACTAACAGTAGGTGGTGGGTGGTAAAAAGATTAACTTATTTGTATTGTCAGGGCAACAAGTGAGTGGTTCACCTTACAACGCTTGAACTTGTTGAAGGCCAATTTATGGTAATCATTCCATACAGCCCGTTAGTGCAGACGCTAGAATTCAAAATAATTTTTCGTGGAGCAGGTGAGTGATTTCTTGGCCATAATCAACAAGGTGAACACTATATGCGCAAAAAGTTTTCATAGCCTTTCTTGCCAGAGACGTTTCCGCCCCTGGCAACGTAAACTTGTAACGAAGCTGCCTGCAATCCGGCTACCTGGCTTCTCCGTGTGATGTCCTTCCTTGTATCGTTGGCTCTGAGCACTATGGGACTTAACATCTATTGTCGTCGGTCCCCTGGAATTTAGAACTACCTAAACTTAACTAACCTAAGGACATCACACAACACCCAGTCATCACGAGACAGAGAACATCCCTGACCTGGCCGGGAATCGAACCCGGGAACCCGGGCGCGGGAAGCGAGAACGCTACAGCACGACCACGAGCTGTGGACTCCTGTATCGTTGTACCAAGTCAAAATAATGTTGCTGATAACCAGGTGCACCATAAAGATGATAATATGTAACCTATTTCTGGCATATTATCGGCTCGAATGGCTACCAAAGCAATCAGATTTTTATTTTGTATTCTGTGTCGTCGCATTTTTATATCTTTTCATGAGTACAGGTTTCGGTACCTGAGTACCATCATCAGGCCATTCCTTAATGTGCAGCCATCAGGCTCGCGTACCCAGGTAGGTGTATCGTACGATGGACTACAGTAAATGATTCAGTCATTGTCAAAGCTCCACGTTTTCCAAAGTACTGCATATACAAATGTGACTGATGCGCGAGTACAACCGTAAATTCCCCGAGTGTGCACGGTGCCCACCAGTTGGCGTTGGCAGAATAAACTGTCACTCTAGCCGTCAAAAAGTATTTCACCAAAAATTTCCACACAAATAGAAATTAATGACTTATACACTACTGGCCATTAAAATTCCTCCACCAAGAAGAAATGCAGATGATGAAGGGGTATTCATTGGACAAATATCTTATACTAGAACTGACGTGTGATTACATTTTCACGCAATTTGGGTACATAGACCCTGAGAAATCAGTACCCAGAACAACCACCTCTTGCCGTAATAACGGCCTTGATACTCCTGGCCATTGACTCAAACAGAGCTAGGATGGCGTGTACACGTACAACTGCCCATGCAGCTTCAACACGATACCACAGTTCAACAAGAGTAGAATTTGGCGTATTGTGATGAGCCAGTTGCTCAGCCACCATTGACCAGACATTTCAACTGGTGAGAGAGCTGGAGAATGTGCTGGCCAGGGCAACACTCTAACGTTTTCTGTATCCAGAAAGGCCAGTACAGGACCTGCAACATGCGGTCGTGCATTATCCTGCTGAAATGTAGGGTTTCGCAGGCATCGAATGAAGGGTAGAGCCACGGGTCGTAACACATCTAAAATGTAACGTTCACTTTTCAAAGTGCCGTCAATGCGAATAAGAGGTGACCGACACGGGTAACCGATGGCTCCCCATAACATCACGCCGGGTGATACGCCAGTATGGCGATGACGAATACACGCTTCCAATGTTTGTTTACCGCGATGTCGCCAAACACGGATGCGACCATCATGATGCTGTAAACAGGACCTGGATTCATCCGAAAATATGACGTTTTGCCATTCGTGCACCCAGTTTCGTCGTTGAGTACACCATCGCAGGCGCTCCTGTCTGTGATGCAGCGTCAAGGGTACCCGCAGCCATGGTCTCCCGGCTGATAGTCCATACTGCTGCATTCGTCGTCAAACTGTTCGTGCAGATGATTGTTATCTTGCAAATTTCACGATCGGTTGACTCAGGGATCGAGACGTGGCTGCGCGGTCCGTTACAGCCATGCGGATAAGATGTCTGTAATCTCGACTGCTAATGATACGAGGCCGTTGGGATCCACCACGGCGCTCCGTATTACCCTCCTGAACCCACCGATTCCATGTTGTGCTAACAGTTACTAGATCTCGACCAACGCGAGCAGCAATGTCGCGATACGATAAACCGCAATCGCAATAGGCTACAATCCGACCCTTATCAAAGTCGGAAACGTGATGGTACGCATTTCTCCTCTTTACACGAGGCATCGTTTCACCAGGTCAGCTGCTGTTTGTGTATGAGAAATCGGTTGGAAACTTTCCTCATGTCAGCACGTTGTAGGTGTCGCCATTGGCGCCAACCTTGTGTGAATACTCTGAAAAGATAATCATTTGCATATCGCAGCACCTTCTTCCTGTCGGTTAAATTTGGCGTCTATAGCACGTCATCTTGGTGGTGTAGCAACATTAATGGCCAGTAGTGTAAATGACTAGCAACAAATAGACGGTCGACAGTATGGTCACTGATTTGACGTCATAGCAACGTCAAGCAACCACCTGAGTGTTCCAGCGGTAAATTCTGGCTTCGCTCAGTATTGATAGTGATATTTTAAGGCTAATTAGAAAAGATTTAAACTTCCGTTTTAAAGCAGATTATTTGGGACAATATTGCTTTAGAATTAAATACAAATAAAATTTACTTACAGGTGCAAGATGTTATCGTATTATTGACGTATTGTGTTTTGCACTAATATAATTCTGATATTTTAACGTTGTTTACAGTGATGTTAATATACTGAATTCAATACCTTAGTGTCTTCAAGACTTCATTTTTTTAACTCAACAATTCATCGAATCATAAACTCTACTGTAAAATGTTACAAAGTTAAATACTAAAGTTTAAGTGTTGCATGAGAGGATGATAATTCGAAAAGGATTCTGAAACGTACGTTTCGCCTTGCGGGATTAGCCGAGCGGTCTAGGGCACTGTAGTCATAGACTGTGCGTCTGGTCGTGGCGGAGGTTCGCGTCCTCCCTCGGCCATGGATGTGTGTGTTTGTCCTTAGGATAATTTAGGCTAAGTAGTGTGTAAGCTTAGGGACTGATGTCCTTAGCAATTAAGTCCCATATGATTTCACACACATTTCAACATTTTTTGAAACGCACTTTTCGCGGGTTACTTACCTACTTTGACAAAGTTCATCCAAAGGTAGGTAGCACATCGCGCAACAAGTTCCCTCAATCGATCTCGATCAGGTTTCCAGGTTTTCAGCTTTCCCCCTGATCATTATTGATGCATTGATGATCCTTTGCAACATTTCGTGACCAAGTCTTGGGAGGCCTTCCAGTTATTCTATATCCATCCGTAGGTTTTCAAAACAATGCTAGCTTGGAGATTCTTCCATCATTCATGTGTAGAATACATCCTGCACCCTTCAGCATTCTTCAAGGAACTACGCACATCAAAAAAAGTTTTGCATCACCTCGGTTCCGATAGTTCTGGAACCTATACAGGAAACTGGAATAGAGTTCAACACAAACATCATTTCCGCCCTTTTTATTGCTCGCGTAAACCACACATAGCATATTGTACCACCATACAGCGAGAGCTTCAGAGGTGGTGCTCCAGATTGCTGTACACACTGGTACCTTTAATACCCAGTAGCACGTTCTCTGGCATTGATGCATGCCTGTATTCGTCCTGTTGTACTATGCACAAGTTCATCAAGACACAGTTGGTCCAGATTATTCCACTCCTCGGCGTAGATCCCTCAGAGTGATTGGTGGTAACGTCGTCCATAAACAGCCCTTTTTAATCTATCCAAGGCATGACCGATAGGGTTCATGTCTGGAGAACATGCTGGCCACTGTAGTCGACCGATGTCGTTACCCTGAAGGAAGTCATTCACAAGATGTGCAAGATGGTGGCGCGAATCGTCGTCAATGAATGCTTCGACAATATGCTACCAATATGGTTGCACTATCGGTCGGAGGATGGCATTCACGTATCCTACATCCGTTAAAGCGCCTTCCATGACCACCAGCGGCTTACGTCGGCACCACATAATGCCACCCCAAATAACATCCACCTTGCTGCACTCTCTGGACAGTGTGTGTAAAGCGTTCAGCCTGACCGGGTTGCCGCCAAACACGTCTCCGACAATTGTTTGGTTGAAAGCATATGCGACACTGATCGGTGGAGAGCACGTGATGCCAATCCTGAGCGATCCATTCGTTTAGTTCCAACAGCCAATTACCTGGAAAGTCATATGTTACTACACATAGGTAGGCTGTACCCTATTGCTAATAAATGGCAACAATGCTAATATCAGAGAAATAGACCAAAAATTTTACAACTTACATCAAGTAATTTACTTTACCATAGAAACTGAAGCCAAAAACCACATAAATTTTTATGTCTTCAAAATAAGTAAAATAAACAACAAACATACATTCGAAATATATGGAAACGCTACCACCACAGCTATCATCATTAACAGAAATTCTTGTCATCCAAATACATATAAATATGCATTTTTTTCAAAACAGAACTGCGAATTTGCCCCTAGAGCAGCAAGCAATGCAAAAAGTACTTATATCACTACAACATACAAAACAGAATAATAATTTCAACCCAGATATAGTGTTCAGAATGTACAACCAATAAACAAAACCTAAAGCACAAACCATACATAAGACTGAAAAAGAAGGAACAACTAAATCAAAAATGACATATGTATCAACTAATGAATTTCATCACATAACGAAAAAGATGAATTATTTTACATAGGACAAGTGCAAAATTTGTATTTTGCAATTGCAGTAATCTTAAAACACGAATTCGATCAGGAAAAACTAAAATCCTAGAAATTTGTAACCGAGGAGTGTACACCGTTTCTTGAGAAAACTGTACTAAATTCTGCATTGGAATAAAGGGAAAGAACCATCAACACTAGGTTCAAAGAACATACGAGAACGTGTGAAAGCAGATAGTCAACAGTCCACCTACATCTTAAAAAATGAGAACACGAAGCAGAACACATTGGAACCAGTATACCAATTTTACAAAAGCTATGTAAATGACCTACTATGAAACTTTTGGAAGAATTGGACACACACACACACACACACACACACACACACACACACACACACACACTCACACACAAACACATACATACACGAAAAATTTCCCGAACGACTCAGCCAATGACGAAACTGACCTAAAACACAAGCCATAGCTAGAAAATTTTATCGAAATTTTCGACCACGAAACACATAATCCCTGACTCCCAAAGATGAGAAATTTGTAAAGAAAACAGAATCTAAGAAACCCAGCTGTCAAATATATGACAAAAAATCATCACGATCAATACAAAAAGGAATAGTGACAATACGCATCTTCGCCTGGCGACTGTTAGAAGGCTAAATTAGGGGTATTCTTATATTCTATTCCTTCACAGCAATAAAATGTCCACATGTAGGGGACACCTCAGGTTCAGCCGAGGCGTCTGTCTACCGTAAACACGGCCCTAGGACAGGATGTGTTATTTCTTCTCCAGCACGCTCTCAGAAATTATGTTTGTAGGGGTTACAAATGTCGAGAGTGGTATGACGCAGTTAGTCGCATCCTTTATGCAACCCTAGTTCTTTGGAACATTCGGAGTTTAGGGCATCTTTTCCAGCACCCGGCCGAAGTGGCCGAGCGGTTCTAGGCGCCACAGTCTCGAACCACGCGAGTCGTGCTATCATTCTGTACAGCGAATACGGTTTTGGGTTAGCATGCAGGAGGTCGAGGTATCGATCCTAGGCTAGGGCGCATTTTTTTTGTTTGCTAATTTCATTGTGACATTTCATACTGTAAAACTCGTCGTTTCTTAGGTGACATCTATCCTAAATTTACAACACTTTGTAACGCTGAACATAACAAATACGTGGTTAGACAGATAACAAATAGACAGTTGAGACAAATGACCTGTCATAGGACAGAATAACTACAAAAACAAAATCAGTTTCTAGATGCTAAAGATGATAGCACAGTACAATAATACATCATCTTCTTGTCATTTATACTACATGTAATATGAGCACTCAGATGTCGGACATTAGCAACCAGTGACAGCAATAATGTCCATATTAATGATCGCATGACCTTCACAACAGAATACGTTGTCCTCAGAACAACAGACGCTCAAAGCGACCTCCGTGCACGTCCAAGCGTTGCACATCCCGCAGGATCATACAGCACTGGACTCTTCGCAGCAAAGCTGCATCCACAGTAACAAGAGCAGCATGAACCAATTCTTCCGCATTCGTCGGCAGAGTAGAGTACACGTGCTCCTGCAGGTGTCCCCACAGGAAAACATCCTGGGGATATAGGTCAGGTGAACACGGTGTCCATACAACTGGACCTGCACGTCCGAGCCATTTCCCTGGAAAAGTTCTGGCCAAATACTGTCTTACATTAATTCCAGAGTGTGGAGGTGCATTACCATGTAACCATATTCTCTTCCGAACATGTAGTGGAGCATATTCCAGCGCATCAGCAGATAGTTTGATAGGAATGTATGATACCTTCGTGCAGGCAAACGATCAGCCAACATGCAAAGGCCCAAACTCCTATCGCCCAATATTCCAGCCCGGACACTGATACCAAAGCGAACTTGATATCCATGGTGGTTCAAGTGGCTCTGAGCACTATGGGACTTAACAGCTGAGGTCATCAGTTCCCTAGAACTAACTAACCTAAGGACATCACAAACTTCCATGCCCAAGGCAGCTTCCAGACTGAAGCGCCTAGAACCGCTCGGCTACTCCGGCCGGCGTGATATCCATGGTCGCGGGTGGCGTGCGGTTTAACTTCACACCAATGGTGGGCATTGTGCATTTTGAATACACCCTCCCGAGTGAATGCTGCTTCATCCGGCCACACTATGGTGATCACAAAGTCATCGTTGCCTTACTGTTGTTGTTGGTACCACAGAATTGTACCCACTGATGGCGATATGTAGGATGTAGGTGTTGCGTGAAAGCATAACGATAGGGGCGCGGCCCATGCTCGTGCAGCACGTTAACGACAGTGCGTTGCGAGACACGCAGCTGCCTTGCTGCGTTACGTGTACTGCCTTGAGGTTATTGGTGTGTGACCTCCAGAATAGCTTCCTCAGTAGCTGGAGTCCGGCGAGTCCGTGGACGACCGCTTTCACGTGACGGTGGAAGGAGAGAACCTGACTTCCGGAGGAGCAGCTCCAGACGACGAAACACATTTTTATCTGGATATCATTGACGAGGATATCTAGTAGCATGTTCATTTGCAGCAACACCAACCCGGTTATCAGATGCACCAAGAACCTGAAGCATATCCACATATTCATCGTTTGTGAATGCTGATACGCCCGCTAAACCCGCAGGGCAGAAGAGGTGATTAGGATTGTAGAAAGGGCCAAATAAGGTGGCGGACAATTTCACTTCAAACTTGTAATTTATGGTAATTTAATAACACCGAGTTAGGACATTACTCGCAAAGCGCGTTGCTAGTCCTATTGGTAACGAAATGTAATGGACCTGAACGAGGCAAGAATAATAGTTGCTACTACTCTAGGGACCATTGGAGGAGAGTACAAAAAAAATCAGGTTTCGCATCTAGTAGATGAAGTGGTACGAATAAATTCACACATATGATGTGGAAAGGGCTTCTTTCAAAGCTGACCAATCTTCCATATCTACGATTGTAGTATGCAAGTGCAAATGTTTTCTAGAGGACCAGCTGCAATCGCTGTTGACCATTAATATGCCAGATATTGTACCACATGGACTACATTTACCAAATAAAAACATATGTCTCAACCAAGAATCGAACCATCGACCTCATGCGGGCTAACCCAAAACTCTATCCACTGCACCAACTGCATGGCAGATTGAACTGTGCTGACTGAGATAATTACCATACATGTGGCTACAGTGTTGCCAGGTTACCACTCATTAATGTCCTTTTTTCTGCTGGATGCACTCGCCGGATGAAATGTTGTGAGAAACATTTTTTTATCGTTGGTATGTGAGGAGTGGCGCTGCGAAGCCCGAGTGCTCGAATTTCACTTCACCCTGTACATGTAGTTTGCAGATGTTGGTAATGTATAACTTTACAAGTTTTTCGCCGAATGGTACGGTAACAGCGAATGCACACGAAAATCAGGGGGCAAATCAGTATCGTCATTCTTAGACAGTAGCGTTCGTTGGCGGTTTATACTAGTACAGTTATGAAGGCAAGTGTGAACTTGTATGGCGGGGTTGTCTAATTTGGAAATGCACTACAGCAGTTGTGAACTCCAGTGTAAAAGCAGGATTGAATGTAGCTATTATTATGAGTATGGTCGGTCTAGCCATTGTTAGGAGGTACACTTTATCGAACTCATTGAACAAAGTAAATGTCGTGAATTTTTTCTTCTTCAGTGCAACTTTTTCACTTAAACTGAAGAACTGAGGCCTTTCACACCTCTACAAATAAGAAACTCGTTTCGTTTAAGGCGGATCAAGAATCATCCTGTCTGACAATTTGCAAATGATGTTTTAAATTAATTTGGAAGCGTTTCTCGTGGACAACTTCTGTCCGATAAATAAATTTTTAATTACATATAGGCAGCCCGCAACGGAAAGGCCTTATTGATAGTTCCATGAGTATGATTAAGAAATATGAATACCACGTCAGCATTAATCACATATACATCTCCTGTAAACTGACTCATTCATCACTTCGATACAAGAATCGTTTGTATGAGATATGCAATATGTGACAAATTAGCTAAGTAATTCCCATAAATGAGGAGGGTGGTTACATAGTTTTTACCCAATTTTTAAAGCGGTTGTTTCAGAAGCTCTCTTTTCTATGGGGGCTGGAAAGTTTTCTGCTGCATTCTAGATACTCTGCTTTTCTTTTACCTCGAATCCTGTTTCTGATAAATGTTACTACGTATAACTTCAGGAAGATCATCCATATGAATTTATATTTGCGTACTATCTTGACGTCTCTTACCCCATTATTAAGCTCAGTGTGAGTTACTCATTTCAGTTATGTCACTCCATTTCATGGAATCCGAGGGCATGACGAGTTCAATACAATTACTGTTCATTTCTTGGATCTCCAGTATTTTGCCTGCTTCGAGGTTATTCGCCATCGCATCACTCTGTCGTTGCATGTGATTCATTTTCACGAGAAAACACAACCCAATCAGTGATGTAAGGCTCTGGTCGTAGCGAGTTTGCATGTGGTGCTAGCTGCAACGGTTCTTTGTCACTGTTTTGTCTTTTTAGTCCACCATTCGTCATGATGTAGTGTAATACAGTGGTCCCATAGACATTCCTAGATATGAAGTTCCGTAGAAATATAAGCCCCTCGTAGCCATCGAGGTATGAAGGTAGATGCAGACTAAGAATTATTTATTTTCCTATCGTATGGCAATACAGACACATAAGAAAGAAACATACAAATCACTAATATAACAAACGTTGATTATTGCAAACAAACATCGCTAATATAACAAAGTTTAAGGATTACAAACAAACATCAAGTCTATTAATATAATCTATCGACTCTGGAGTTGTGAGCAGGAAGTCGTCGGGGGTTCCCATTATAGGCTCCTCTCGAACACTCTTCAAAAATGTGGCTGATGGTCTGCAGTCACACTGAGGGGATGGTATTTTACCCCATTTAAACAGGGAGTAAGCACATCTGCCATGACGTGTTCGAATTCTTAGAATGAACCACGTTGTGCGTGGTAGGTCAAAACCAGGTGGCTTTTGTGTGATGCAAGGCATGTTATGATTTTGCCATGCGTTCCATTTTTCAGACCATGCTTTTATGATACTGAAACCTTCTTGTACACAGGTCCTTGCTGTTCTTGTTGGCGGGTTCTAGATCGAAGCCTATTTGTGTTTGCAGCCACAATGTCTTGGTGGATTGGCAGGCTTCGATTTTCCACGATGTTTTTGTATTCACGTGCAAGGGCGTCAGTACGTCGCAGGTGTGGCGGCGGGATGTGGCTTAATATTGTGAGCCATTGCGTTGGAGTGGGTTTAATTACTGCAGAAATCATCCTTAGAGTGTTGTGCAACTGGACATCCACCTTTTTTACATGTGGACTGTTTAGCCAAATCGGAGCACAATATTCGGCAGCCGAGAATACAATTGCTAAAGGTGCGGAGAGTGGAGGTCGTTGCTCCGCAGGTAGTTGCTCCCCAGGTACCACAGAGCTTTTGAATAATGTTGTTTCTTGTCTTTAATTTTTCGGCACTCTTTGTTAGGAGCTCTTTAAAAGATAGTGTTCTATCCAGCGTCCTGCCCAAGTACTGCGGAGTATTATTGTGCCTGACAATGGTGTTTTCAAATCGAACGTTGAGTTCCTTTCCAGCAAGTTTGTTGTTGAGATGGAAGCAACTAACCCCTGTTTTGGAAGCATTTGGTTGAAGTCTCCACTTACGGAAATATCCTCCCACTATCTTCAGGTCTTTCATTAGGATGTCCTCAGATGCTTCAGTTGCGCTGCATCTTCTAGCAAGGGCCCAGTCGTCAGCATACCCGAACTTTCTTGATTGTGTTTCCGGCAGGTCTACAATGCAGAGGTTAAACAATAGTGGTGCGAGCACTGATCATTGTGGTAAGCCATTCTTTAGTTTTTTGTTGGAGCTGTAGTCAGTGCCAATACTTATTTGGAACACCCTATCGTTGAGCATGCTGTCTATTAACCGTGTTATAAATTTACAAGGAATTACTCGGAGAACTTTATACATGATGCCTTCTCTCCGCACAGTGTCGTAAGCTGCTGAGAGGTTAATAAAGGCCACTGATGTGTTCAGTTTTCTCTGGAATCCCGCCTCAATGTAAGTGGTGAGTGACCACACCTGATCAAGTACAACTTCTTCCTGGCCGAAAGCCTGTTCAACTGGGATCACCCTGAACAATTCTCGGCTAATTCTTTTATGTATAAGCCTCTCTAGTAATTTGTAAATTACAGACAGTATGGCAGTTGGCCTGTAGCTTTTTGGGTTGTCAGCTGGCTTCCGAGGCCTTAAAATAGCTATTACCTTAGAGCGTTTGAGTTGTTGTGGGATATTGCCAGTTTGCATGATGTTTGTGAAAAATCGAGCCAGCCATACTTTTGTACCCTTGCCACAGTTTATTATGAATTCAGGGTGAACGTTGTCGAAACCTGGTGCCTTTATTGGTTTGACATCTTTCACAGCTTTTTCTATGTCTTCGCTAGAGAAGGGCGAGAGCGTTCAGTTTCTGTGTCTTCATTTTTTAAGATTTTGAGTTCTCGGTTCACTTGGATTGTATGTGTTTTATCTTTTGGTATCCTAGATGAGTTAACTAGATGTGCAGCTATGGCGTTTGGGTTGTCAGCTGGCTTCTCAGGCTTTAGAATAGCTATTACCTCAGAGCGTTTGAGTTATTGTGGGATATTGCCAGTTTGCACCATGAGACTACGATGTCTCCGTTTGTTAAACACTCTATTCAAAAGGGTGGTCTTCGAAAGAATCGGTGAAATAAAAACAATAACGAAAACAGTCGAATGAAAACGACACCAAGTAATAGATCACTTAATAAGTCGAAATTGGTTCTTTGCGAATATTGTAAAGTAGCAGCAGCTTCTTTGTAAGCATTCTAGAAGGAGCAGTAAAAAGAATCAAAGCATGTGGAAGATCTCGGCTGGAATTTTTTAACCAGTAAAGAATGTAAGAGTCATTACAAATGTCAAAATCAAGAAGTCAGCACATAGCAGATAGAGACGGAGACTGACCAATGAGTCGAACAATTGATGGCGATGAATTCATGTGTATTGGCTGTGTATCCACAATACTTTGTTGCTATGTCACGTATTTGCATATATTTCGTTGGGATGGCTGAGCTGATAATGGGTTACAATGGAAACTGGTCGTCAATAAAATAAATGTTGGTGTAGCTTTTGGTGGTTTCAAGAAGTTGTTTCTGTATTATCTCAGTTAAGCTTCTGTGTGGTGAAGCCATCCGGAAATACAAGGCAATCAGGTGAGAGACTCTAAATGACTTCTTTTGTTCCCTGACGTCCCTTAGAGCTGAAGCCTTGTTGGGGGCTCATTAACAACGCGACCGCCATCAGTCTGCACTACTTTTCTTGTGAGAGCAGTGCGCGAAATGCCTTCGCAGAAAGGAGGCGCTTTTAATTAAAGTCGTTGTTGTGACACAAAGTTGGCCGGCACCAGCGCTTGTTATGTGACGCTACTTGTCGACGACGCGGCCACCGACGGATCGCGACATTAATTACGTCTCTCTCTCCCTCTCCCACCTATCTTCCTGCTTTTGTCGCCGTCACGTTCGGCGCTCGGGTCTTGTTCGAACAACTCGCAAACACGGCTTCTAGTGACGCTGCAGGAAGATTACGCCTGTCTTAACAAGTTTCTTGATGTACCACTCTCTCAGCACTTGCAAAGCAGCTACGAAGTAATAAGACTAGACACAGCTGCTGTTTAATATGCACTATCCATCCAGAGTTCCACATACTGATACTTGCTTAACGTAGTCATTCAGCGGCTGTAGCGGAGAATCTTACAAACGGAGACTAGTGGTAATCGCCACACCGATTTCGACGAACGTCTGTGCGCTAGGAGGAATCCCCTGTGTCTTGGCTTCTGTGGCGGTATTCAGATCGCTACACGTAATGTGGAACCATCTCGGTCTAGTTGGAATCGTTAGAAATCTCGGTAACAGTTATTTTTGAATTTGTTTTATCAAGCCCGCAGCTTAAAGGATTCCGAGATTTCGAACTGTGGAAGACATACCTGAGGAAGGCAGTTCATAACTGGGATGGTTACCAGTCGATATAAGGCTTCGGGTGAGACGACTTTCACACACGTAATTTCAGTTTGCACTTATTCCAATGGTTTTTCTTCTTTTTGCTTTTTGAAAGTGAGTGGTAGCTGTTACGAAATTTATACGTTTTTATTACAAATAATTTTTTTTTATGAACTACGTAAGGAGAAGATCACTTTCATGTGGCTGCGAGGAATGACATGTTTGCAAAGCCTACGTGCTTGCGGCTGGATTCATGAATAGGGAAAACGGATGAGGCTGTTCATGATTCCACAGTTACTGACAACCAGAGGTGGTCAGCTTGCATGTTGAAAGTAATTCTGCCGAAGAGTGCAACCCCGTGACAGCCGTACGATGTTTATTTCTTTCACCAGGTGAAGAATTTAATTACCAATTTCTAAAATGTGTATGTAGCCCGGGACGTAGGCGATAGAAAACATCCTTTAATAACAGTGTTGTAAACCGGGATGGCCGTTATCTTGAAACAACCAGATTTCAGTTACATCGGTTGTTTTCGTCTCCAACTGTAACCTGCTAACAGCGTTAAAAATAGCCGTTTCTGAAATTGCGCTTTTTCGATTTTTTTACTGCTGTTACATCGAGTAATGAACGTAGACTTCGAACAAAGATGGAAAAATTGTAATGAGTGTGAAGGAGTAGATATTTTACGATGTGGGTCTCAGACTGTGGCAGAAACCCGTCTCAATGTCACCAGGAAAGATAGGAGATGAGAGGAAGACAGCGAGACCGAAAGGTTACAAACTGATGGCTTCCTTGCATCGACACTTTTGGGTGGTATAAATTTTTCGCGCTGAAGCGATCAGAAAATTGAGGGTTCAATTATTATACCAAGGTCACTGGACGCTAATAAAATTACAAGAATTACAATCAGGTGTATCTTCTCTTCCAAAGACCATTGTGTGTGTGTTCTCCTCGTATGTCGAGGGTCTTGTTGTGCCTCCTGTAGTTTTTAATCTGTTAAAGCAGATGGAGCACTGTACTCCATTGCTACCGCACTGCGTAAGCTGCTTGCAATTTACTGTTGATACCGTACTGCAATACAACTGATGTCCCAGGTCCACAGCGAGAATCTACTGAACAGACGAGATGGGGACGACTCTTGCACACTACACGTTCACGTGTGCCATCTAAAAGGCTACCTCACAGGGCGTCTGATACATTATCATTTCAGCAGCGCTGTACGACTTACTATGCCATCTGTTTGTTGCAAGTTTCTCTTACACAGGCGTTGTTATAAAAAAAGGCACTGATCGCTCTTCCCATTATCCATAATAACACAATATGTCCTCGGAGTCTTTCGTGACGGCATCCATATATATATAACGTTCTCGGTTTTCAAGCTGCGTCAATTCGAATGAAAACCTCGATCCTTCGATGACCATCTCCGTCAGGAGTTCACTGACTGCCGGGACTGCTACAGTTTCTCGCTTATATAGGCATGATGACATCATCAGCAGCAAATCGGATAGACCCAATGTGGCGCGCTCGCTTAAGTCGACCCGGGCAGCTAGCGGAGCTATTGCCCGTCGCAGCAACGGTGATATCAGGTGGCGCCAGGGGCTGGCGCCACTTTTGAAACTGCCGCTCTCGCGTCGCGCAACTGTCTCTGCTTTCTTTGGATGTCCAATAGTTCCGCTAGCTGCCCCGGTCGACTCAAGCGCGCGCCACATTGGGTCTATCTGATTAGCTGCTTCTGATCTCGTCATGCCTATAGAAACGAGAAACTGTAGCAGCCGCGGCAGTCAGTGGACTCCTGACGACGATGGCGGAGATGGTCATCAAAAACTCGAGGATTTCATTCGAATTGACTCGGCTTAAAAACCGAGAACGTTTTATTCAACAACACACTATTTCAAGGCAACGGAAAGTTTGTGAATAAACATTACTCGCTTGCCAAAAACGATTTATCTGACACCCAAAAATTTTATCACTCCTCCTATGAAAAATCGATATACCGCTTTCTTTACCCGGATGTTTGTATGAAACAAAAAAAGTTATTGTAAACGAGACAAAACAAATAGCGAAAAGTAATGATTATTCAATACTAAAATACCGGTTCGGATTTAACCGCTCGGTTTTCCCCTTCCTAGCCTATATCACCTATCTGAAGCTTCAACGCGGACAGCTAATTCTCCGATACAGAATAAAAGTTCGACACAGAGGGAGATCTAATAATATCACCACCATTCTGAAAATTGCTGTCTCACAGTACTGAACTGTTGCAGTTGGGGAGTTGTAATGCGGCACTAAAGTGCGCGTCATATATCTAGGCGGCCGAGTTTAGGTTCGTTCTGCGCATCTGACGTCACAAAATACAGTCAGCCAATGAACAGAGAACGACGTTGCCACATCTCGACTGCAATGCAGAGCACGGACGAGTGTCTTCAGTTTTAGAAACGTTCAGTCATAAATAAAGTAATAGAACAAAAGCAATGTATTGATAGCAGACTTTCTTTAATAGAAAGTTTGGAAAAAGCATTCTTTGTACCAATTGCTTCATATTCTATTAATTAAACCAAACAAGCAATAAGACTCCTAATTCAGGCGATAGCTTTTTCGCAATAAACAACAGCGGTAATTGTTTATTTCCTATCGTACTTCGACGAAGCGTGAGTAATTCATAGTCATACCAACAGTGTTTATAAGTAGTTGTGTGAGGTGTTACAGTCCTTATGGAGTCACACTGTCTGATGAGCTGAGATAGCGGAATGGTTAGGGTGTTGGGCTGCCAAGTGAAAGGTTATGAGTTCAATCCTTGTGCGATGCTTAATACTTTCTTTATTTAAAAACAATATTGGAGTGGCTTACTTCATGAATTTTATTCGTTTGAACGAAATTTCTAGTGCTTTGCCTCTTCATTAACTTTTTCGCTGCTGCAGACACGTGCTCCCCGCATTCCGCGCTGTGCGCGATTTTGTCATCACTGCACTTCTCGCCTGTGCAGACACATGGTGTTCCCACTGCTTTGACACACTTATCATTCGATTTCCAAAAACTATTTGGCCAAAAAATTTGATTTTTACACGCCTTCTTGACTGATACCTTCCCCCCATAAATGACTTAATTTTGTTTTGATGTGCAGCATTAAATGTAGTAAACCATTGCACGAAATTTTGAAGAGTTTGCAGAGGTAAAAGTCCATAGCGTAAACTTTCCGTATGGTCGATTTTAGTTGCCACAATGTTGAGAATGAAATGTGGACAAGATACCCAAATTTCATATAGTATTTACTGTATAACAATATCTCATTTAATTTAAGTACCACATAGGTGTCGTATGAGAAATATTCCGTCTTTCGCGACTGTAATAAAAGTTTTATTTACACACGGCGCGTTTGGCTTTATTTTAAAGCACTTCCATCGGTGAAAGGTATGGCACATACACAATGGTATTCATGTTCTATTTCTTGTTTTTGTTCCACAGTCGCAGTTTTACCAATGGTATTGAAATATATCCCTCTTCTGCAACTGCAATAAGCGACTTATTTAGACCAGACGCGTTTCTCTCCTTTGAAGCATCATGTACTTTGCGCCGTCCATTGCCAAGTCACCTTTCGTAGTTTTGTGCTGCGGTAGCACAATATTCAACGTTTGTGTTGGCTCATCAGTGTTTTAGCAAATAAATGCTGTTTGTATGTGCCACACACAAAATTATATTTGACATAGCTCTGAGCACTTCACTGACAGACGGTATATTCAAGTCCTAATGTTTTTGTAAGTCCACAGTTTTGTTTAATGTATTTTGTCTACTTCCTTTTGATTGATTGAAGTGCTTTAACATAAAGCCAAACGTGCCCAGTGTTAGAAAAAGAATTTTGTTACAGTCGCGAAAGGTGGAATATTTCTCAATATTACATACGACACTTATGTGGTACTTAAATTAAATGAAATATATAGGTATCTTTTCCACATTTCATTCTCAACATTGTGGCAACTAAAATCGACCATCCAGAAAGTATACTCTATGGACTTTTTCCTCTGCAAACTCTTCAAAATTTCGTGCAATGGTTTACTATATTTAATGCTGCATAATAACTGCGTTGAACATCGAAACAAAATTAAGTCATTTATGGGGGGAAGGTATCAGTCAAGAAGATAGGTAAAAATCTAATTTTTGAGCCAAATAGGTTTTGTGGAATCGAATGATAAAAGAGTGTCAAAGCAGTCGGAACACAATGTGTCTGCACAGGTGAGCAGTGCAGTGACAAAATCGCTCACAGCGCGGAATGCAGGGAGCACGTCTTTGTAGCAGCGAAAGGGTGAATGCAGCCGTGGTGGCTTTACTTCACGAACTGCGCGCTCCCCCCTAAACGTAAGCTTGCGAACTATGCTATACTATGGCGCTGCTTCTATTGGCGCATGCGTCGTGTGCAACTGGCAACGCAGCAATCTCCCGCGTCTAGGCGGGCATGCGCGAGCCGCCAAGATAAAAGAATTCAACTATAGTGCAGTCGGGTTGGAGCAGCAGTGAGGTCTGCGTCGACATGGCTCACCCGGACCATTGCCGCCACGCATCACTTGAGCCGGGCCACGGTCTTGGTGGATCGTCGGTCGGTCGTCCTAGCGGACGACGCGTTTTGGCTCGCCGATTGTTCATGAGTTGGCTGTCTGCGTGTCCATTGACTCCCGATTTGTCTTCGTGCGTGCTGAGTTACTGTTGTATCATTCAGGTCTTCGTGCCAGTGTTTGTCAGCTTGTGTGTGTAGTTGGAGTTAATTCTACTGACGATTATTTTAAATGTTGTCGGTCTACTGCCTCTGAGAGGTCGGTAGTGTCATCGGGCGACGCTTCTGGGCCCCTTCAATTACCATCTTGTGGAACTTGGGCCGGTCCTTTCCTGGTGTATGTCGTTCAGCCAGTGGGCGTGTTTCCTCTGCGTGGTTGGGTCCGAGCCAGTATTTCCGCCGTCGGTTATGTGGAAGTGAGTGAGATACGCACCAGCAGTGCAGTCGCGACGGACCAACAGTTGCCCACGGACCAGCAGCAGTCGGTCGGTTGCTGCGGACCAGGGAAGATGTCTCCGCGCGGTGCTGTCGCTGGGTCCGCTGCCGGTCCCTGCGCAGTGTCGGAGCGTGTGTGGAGCTGCCCGATAGCTACGAGCTTCGTGGTTCACCGACGCAGGACGTCAAACTTGAGTACTAGTTTCAACTAACCAAGCCACGGTCATTCATGTTGTGTGCTTCGTAACTTTCGTATGTTTGAGTTCTCATATACCAGTTGGTGGCAAGCAAGTCGTTGTGTCAGTCGGTCCGTGGCTGTCCCCTGGTTGTGTTCCGACGAATCAAGTATAGTTGGACTCACCACCTGTCTCACCTAAGTAAACGACGGCAGACTGGCCTCCCTGGAGACTTCCTGAGTGCCACCGGTGTTTAATTATCTGTTGTCAGCTATTTTAAAAATGGTTCAAATGGCTCTATGCAGTATGGGACTTAACATAAGTCCCCTAGACTTAGAACTATTTAAACCTAACTAACCTAAAGACATCAGACACATCCATGCGCGAGGCGGGATTCGAGCCTGCGACCGTAGCAGCAGCGCGGTACCGGACTGAAGCGCCTATAACCGCTCGGCCATATCGACCGTCCACTGTTTGTGCTTATGGTATAGTTCACTATTCAAACACATGGTTGTATTGGCGCGATCGGGCACATGTCTATGAATAAAAGGTATATAAAGTACTTGAGTTGCTTCAGTTGTGCACTAAAATGTATCGTTGACACTATTACGTGGCACATACATGTGCGCACCAGTAAGTAGCTGTCTTTTTACCGACTAGACGCGTCAATATAGCATGACATGTCACTCGTATGGAAAGAATTCTACGCGTCACAAAAACTTTTATAGTTTGCTTATGTGACACTGAAGTAACGCAAAACTAAATGTATTAAACTGCTTAGTTGTAGGACCCTGCCCATAATGCTCCAAACGTTCTGAACTGCGGAGAGATCCGGGACTTAACTGGCGAAGTTAGGGTTTGCCAAGCATGAAGAAAAGCAGTAGAAACTCTCGCCGTGTGCGGACGGACATTACCTTGGTGGAATGTAAGTCTGGGACGGTTTGCCATGAAGATAACAAAACAGGGAGTAGAATGTCGTTAACGTGGCGCTATGTTGTAAGGATGTCGCGACTGACTAGCAAAGGGATCCTGCAGTGAAAGGGAATGATACCCCAGAGAGTCCCTGCTCGTTGTCGGGCGGTATGGCGGGCGACACTCAGGTTGGTATTCTACAACCTGTGGGGCGTCTCCAGATGTGTCTTCACTCGTCATCGAGTCTCCGTTCGAAGCAGGACTCACCACTGAAGACAATTTTACTCCAGTCAATGAGACCGCAGTCCGACGACATGTCTAGAGGTGCTCCCGCCGATGGTGGAATACCAGCCTGATTGTAGCCTGGTAGAACTGATGGTCTAAGGTTACATTTCATTGCATACTGGGTTGTTTGGGTTGCTTGGGGGAAGAGACCAAACAGCGAGGTCATCGGTCTCATCGGATTAGGAAAGGATGGGGAAGGAAGTCGGCCGTGCCGTTTCAAAGGAACCATCCCGGCATTTGCCTGGAGTGATTTAGGGAAATCACGGAAAACCTAAATCAGAATGGCCGGACACAGGATTGAACCGTCGTCCTCCCGAATGTGAGTCCAGTGTGCTAACCACTGCGCCACCTCGCTCGGTTGGATACTGGGTCCCTGTTGGTTGTCATCCATGGCAATCTTACACAACAGCGGTACGTCGACGGTATTCCAAGCTCTTCATGGCAAGCTAACCTGGGCTAAATTTTCAGCTTGGCCAACATGGTCACTGGATCTCTCCCCAATTGAGACCGCTTGATGCATTATGGACAGGACCCCCCAACCACCTCTGTGTTTTGACGATATGACGAGCCAGTTGGACAGAATTTTGCACGATATTACACAGGAGTACGTGCAACAACTCCGTCAACCAAGGCCAAGCCCAGTAACTACTTGCCTAACAGCCAGACGTTGACCAACGTGTTACCGACTTGTTCAGATTGTAAAACCTTTTCTCATTGATAAATCATCCATTTTTTCTGAAATTGTAATCATTTGTTTTTGTATGCATGTAAATCACATCTACCGTTTTCCATCTCATTCGGATAATTCTTTCGTGGAGCTGTTTGTGGTTTTTTTTTCTTTTTTTCGTATAGTGTATTACTTGATTATGGGGCTGCCTCGTAAGAGGTTTGCGAACCTGGCAATTCACCAGAGGGCTCCTAGGTCACCTGACAGTATGGTATAAGTGTTTTTGTTGGACGAGTTTATGTGCCCCCCACAACTCTCCTCCCTCACCAACTTTGAGCGAACTGCTGCCCCACCATCGGCGGGAGCACCTCTAGACATGTCGTCGGACTGCAGTCTCATTGACTGGAGTAGAATTGTCTTCAGTAGTGAGTCCTGCTTCGAACGGAGACTCGATGACGAGTGAAGACTCATCTGGAGACGCCCCACAGGTTGTAGAATACCAGCCTGAGTGTCGCCCGCCATACCGCCCGACAACGAGCAGGGACTCTCTGGGGTATCATTCCCGTTCACTGCAGGATCCCTTTGCTAGTCAGTCGCGACATCATTACAACATAGCGCCACGTTAACGACATTCTACTCCCTGTTTTGTTATCTTCATGGCAAACCGTCCTAGACTTACATTCCACCAAGGTAATGTCCGTCCGCACACGGCGAGAGTTTCTACTGCTTTTCTTCATGCTTGGCAAACCCTAACTTCGCCAGTTAAGTCCCGGATCTCTCCGCAGTTCAGAACGTTTGGAGCATTATGGGCAGGGTCCTACAACTAAGCAGATTAATAAATACACAACTCTAAATGCAGTAATACAATAAGTGTGTTGAAAATAAGTTGCAATATGCAGAGGGAAGTCATATACTATATATGGATGCATGAAACACACAAAGTAGCTTGTTGATTGATGATAACGTATGTGTACCTTTTTCAGGCGAGAAGAACTTCGAGCTATTCTCATCTGAAATGGTTTGTGTTTATGTATGTTTACTTTGTCTGTGTGTATTGATATATTACTTGGAGTTTCTACTGCCAGTGGGCTATGGGTACCCCAGAGCCAGAATGCGTCCCTCAAGGTGCTCTTCCAGGACATCAAACACTCTCCTGCTTCCAGGGGATCGAGCTCCATCTTGCACGGACTACATCTTGTCAGGGCACCACATGACATTGAGTAATTGTTTGTTTGTCTTCTTCTTGGTACAAACTGACAATTATTGAATTATATGAAAAAAACGTAAATTGGGTAGAAACTGCGGCTTGCACACACTTTATTCAACATGTAAACGTCACTACAGATATTCGGATCTAGGTTAAGACATGTCCGATAGGCATGCCATCCTTGGCGATGATGTGGCGCATAGCGAAGTTCTACACGACCCGCTGAAATGTCGGAACATTAACACTGTCAATGACCTCCTGAATGGCTGTTTTTTCAGTTCAGAAATGGTTTCGGCGTTATTTCTGTCCACATTTCCTTTAATACAGTCCCACAAAACGGAGTCGCATGTGTTGAGATCCGGAGAACATGGCGGCCAATCGAGACCGATGCCAGTGGGCTATGGGTACCCCAGAGCCAGAATGCGTCCCTCAAGGTGCTCTTCCAGGACATCAAACACTCTCCTGCTTCCAGGGGATCGAGCTCCATCTTGCACGGACCACACCTTGTCGAAATCAGGCTCACTTGGGACAATGGGGATGAAATCATCTTCCAAAGCTTTCACGTTCCGCTCGGTAGTCACCGTACCATCAAATAAGAGCGCACGGATTATTACATGACGGGACATTGCACACCAAACAGTCAGCTGTTGAGTGTGAAGAGACTTCTCGATCGCGAAATGCGGATTCTCATCCCCCCCAAATGCGCCAATTTTGCTTATTGACGAATCCATCCTAATGAAAGGGGCGTGGGTGGGGGTTGGTGGTTTCGTCTCTAAGGCGTGTGCGTATGGGCATACTGATTCCCGTCGTGCCCGCGGCCCACCGTGCAGTTTGGACGTGCTGACTCAAACTGTTCAGACGTTACGACAATTTTAGTTCATATTGTTGAATAATTGTCACCCTGTACTTGGGGTATATTCTGTGCGATACATAGATACAAACAGTACACCAGCTATTTTACTGATTGAGTACTGATTGAGCATTTGACACGTGGGACACATGCAGAGCAGGAATCTACTACAGTGTTATTTTGCAGTTAAAGGAGCTGACGTTGTGGGCGACACGTAGTCACGGCGGCAGTGCCGGACAATCAGAGGAGAGACAGACCGGATGTGGGCGAGGCCTGCTGGATGGCGAATGTCTGAGCAGCCGGCATCTTCTGCTCTTCGTCCAGTGTCATCGGCCCGATGGTCGTGTCCAACACTGGCGTCTTTGCTACGGTCCTGCGCGTCTTCTTTATGGACCAAGCTTGCCTCTAGTACACAGAACGTGAAATATAGAAGATAAAGCTTCCAGTGATACCGATTTCCTCAATTTTGCACAGAGCATAATTTAATCATGTCAAACACTTCCTTTAAGCATTATGAAAGTATGGCTAATCCATGTCTCGGTAATAGCCTTTCTTCCAGGACTGCTATTTCTGCAAGGTTCGCAGGAGAGCTTCTGTGAAGTTTGGAAGTTAGGAGACGAGGTACTGGCGGAATTAAAGCTGTGAAAACGGGGCGTGAGGCGTGCTTGGGTAGCTCAGTTGGTAGAGCACTTGCTTGCAAAAGCAGAAGTCCCGAGTTCGGGTCTCGGTCCACCACACAATTTTAACCTGCCGGGAAGTTTCATATCAGGCACACTCCGCTGTAGAGTGAAAATTTCATTTTATTATGTAAGAAGGTTGTATATGTGGAAATACCATTGAGACTGGAGACACTGGAATGTTTCAGATTAATTAAATATTGATAAGACAAATATCTCTAGATTTCAACAGTAGCACATTTATAGAGGCGGAAAGACGCTCTGACTATAGGTTATTGCTTATGAAGTGTAGCAAACCCTGGAGAATTTGCAATTAACGTAGGAAATTAAGGCGATGGGTACCAGATAAACTAAGGGAATCGGTGTATCTTGAGACATTCTTGGGGAGAATTAGGTGACGATTGACTGAAACAGAGGAAAGGAATACAAAACCAAAGACGAATGCGCAGAAAAATTGCCTGTTGGCTTCTTTCCCGGGTTCTTAAGCCGACGCTTTGTATCATTTTTCTGACATTTGGCAGGCAATGGAGGGTGAAGCTTTGACAAAGCCAGCCATTTATGTTCGCGAAACGTCAGAAAAATCATTAAACAATCGTCAGCAAAAGAACGCGAGACAGGCAGTTGGTCAACAAGCGGCCACGAAAGTCCTAACAATTTCTTGCGAATGAATAGCTTTAGGAAATGACATAATGGAACTAGGAGAAGGCCAACTCAAAATTATGTTGATACCCTTGGTTAACACAGGAGATACTAAATTTAATTAGTAATGGAGGAAATACAAGAACCCCTGCCGCCGTTGGATAAGCAGCTGAGCAGCAAGTCGTATACTCCTAGCTCACTCATTTGTTACATAGTTTAATTCTTAATTTCTTTGCGTGTTTTTGGTACCTGCATTGTTTAATTCATAAATTTCGGGCGTATTATAGTATTTGAGAGTTGTAGCATCGCGTTTTAGTACCTGAATAGTGTAAATTCGCGTAGTCGTTTGTCTACTGTTTTTGTTTTGAACGGCCAGTGTCGGTTGGTCACAGTCAGTGTGCTCCCTGCCGCCGTTGGATAAGCAGCTGAGCAGCAAGTCGTATACTCCTAGCTCACTCATTTGTTACATAGTTTAATTCTTAATTTCTTTGCGTGTTTTTGGTACTTGCATTGTTTAATTCATAAATTTCGGGCGTATTATAGTATTTGAGAGTTGTAGCATCGCGTTTTAGTACCTGAATAGTGTAAATTCGCGTAGTCGTTTGTCTACTGTTTTTGTTTTGAACGGCCAGTGTCGGTTGGTCACAGTCAGTGTGCTCCCTGCCGCCGTTGGATAAGCAGCTGAGCAGCAAGTCGTATACTCCTAGCTCACTCATTTGTTACATAGTTTAATTCTTAATTTCTTTGCGTGTTTTTGGTACTTGCATTGTTTAATTCATAAATTTCGGGCGTATTATAGTATTTGAGAGTTGTAGCATCGCGTTTTAGTACCTGAATAGTGTAAATTCGCGTAGTCGCTTGTCTACTGTTTTTGTTTTGAACGGCCAGTGTCGGTTGGTCACAGTCAGTGTGCTCCCTGCCGCCGTTGGGTAAGCAGCTGAGCAGCAAGTCGTATACTCCTAGCTCACTCATTTGTTACATAGTTTAATTCTTAATTTCTTTGCGTGTTTTTGGTACTTGCATTGTTTAATTCATAAATTTCGGGCGTATTACAGTATTTGAGAGTGTAGCATCGCGTCTTAGTACCTGAATAGTGTAATTTCGCTTAGTCTCCCTCCGCCGCCGAGCAGTGTCAGCAGTGCGCAAGTAGCAGCATTACTGCATTTACTAGGCAATCTTGTATTTTAATAACCGTTTAAATTTTGTCGATTTGTTTGCGCTCTCTGTAGATTAGTTCAGAAGTTCTTTGTAAAACAGTTTTTAGCATGGATAGGGACTGCAACTGCTGTGTTAGGATGCAGGCTGAGTTGGCATCCCTTCGCTCCCAGCTTCAGGCAGTGTTGGCTTCGGTCACACAGCTTGAGGCTGTTGCCAATGGGCATCACTGTGGGGGTCCGGATGGGGGTTTGTCGGGGACGGCCAGCTCGTCCCACGCATCCCCTGATCGGACTACGACTGTGGTTGCCCGGGATACTGCCCGCATTGAGGCTGATCCCTCACCTGTGGTAGAGTGGGAGGTCGTTTCAAGGTGTGGCAGGGGGCGAAAGACATTCCGGAGGGCTGAACGGAAAGCCTCTCCAGTTTGTCTGACGAACCGGTTTCAGGCTCTGTCTCAGGCTGATACTGATCTTCGGCCTGACATGGCTGCTTGTCCTGTTCCAGAGGTTGCCCCTCAGTCTGCAAGATCCGGGCAGTTGCAGAGGGTGGGCTTACTGGTAGTTGGGAGCTCCAACGTCAGGCGCGTAATGGGGCCCCTTAGGGAAATGGCAGCAAGAGAGGGGAAGAAAACCAATGTGCACTCCGTGTGCATACCGGGGGGAGTCATTCCAGATGTGGAAAGGGTCCTTCCGGATGCCATGAAGGGTACAGGGTGCACCCATCTGCAGGTGGTCGCTCATGTCGGCACCAATGATGTGTGTCGCTATGGATCGGAGGAAATCCTCTCTGGCTTCCGGCGGCTATCTGATTTGGTGAAGACTGCCAGTCTCGCTAGCGGGATGAAAGCAGAGCTCACCATCTGCAGCATCGTCGACAGGACTGACTGCGGACCTTTGGTACAGAGCCGAGTGGAGGGTCTGAATCAGAGGCTGAGACGGTTCTGCGACCGTGTGGGCTGCAGATTCCTCGACTTGCGCCATAGGGTGGTGGGGTTTCGGGTTCCGCTGGATAGGTCAGGAGTCCACTACACGCAACAAGCGGCTACACGGGTAGCAGGGGTTGTGTGGCGTGGGCTGGGCGGTTTTTTAGGTTAGATGGCCTTGGGCAAGTACAGAAAGGGCAACAGCCTCAACGGGTGCGGGGCAAAGTCAGGACATGCGGGGACCAAGCAGCAATCGGTATTGTAATTGTCAACTGTCGAAGCTGCGTTGGTAAAGTACCGGAACTTCAAGCGCTGATAGAAAGCACCGAAGCTGAAATCGTTATAGGTACAGAAAGTTGGCTTAAGCCAGAGATAAATTCTGCCGAAATTTTTACAAAGGTACAGACGGTGTTTAGAAAGGACAGATTGCATGCAACCGGTGGTGGAGTGTTCGTCGCTGTTAGTAGTAGTTTATCCTGTAGTGAAGTAGAAGTGGATAGTTCCTGTGAATTATTATGGGTGGAGGTTACACTAAACAACCGAACTAGGTTAATAATTGGCTCCTTTTACCGACCTCCCGACTCAGCAGCATTAGTGGCAGAACAACTGAGAGAAAATTTGGAACACATTTCACACAAATTTTCTCAGCATGTTATAGTCTTAGGTGGAGATTTCAATTTACCAGATATAGACTGGGACACTCAGATGTTTAGGACGGGTGGTAGGGACAGAGCATCGAGTGACATTATACTGAGTGCACTATCCGAAAATTACCTCGAGCAATTAAACAGAGAACCGACTCGTGGAGATAACATCTTGGACCTACTGATAACAAACAGACCCGAACTTTTCGACTCTGTATGTACAGAACAGGGAATCAGTGATCATAAGGCCGTTGCAGCATCCCTGAATATGGAAGTTAATAGGAATATAAAAAAAGGGAGGAAGGTTTATCTGTTTAGCAAGAGTAATAGAAGGCAGATTTCAGACTACCTAACAGATCAAAACGAAAATTTCTGTTCCGACACTGACAATGTTGAGTGTTTATGGAGAAAGTTCAAGGCAATCGTAAAATGCGTTTTAGACAGGTACGTGCCGAGTAAAACTGTGAGGGACGGGAAAAACCCACCGTGGTACAACAACAAAGTTAGGAAACTACTGCGAAAGCAAAGAGAGCTCCACTCCAAGTTTAAACGCAGCCAAAACCTCTCAGACAAACAGAAGCTAAACGATGTCAAAGTTAGCGTAAGGAGGGCTATGCGTGAAGCGTTCATTGAATTCGAAAGTAAAATTCTATGTACCGACTTGACAGAAAATCCTAGGAAGTTCTGGTCTTACGTTAAATCAGTAAGTGGCTCGAAACAGCATATGCAGACACTACGGGATGATGATGGCATTGAAACAGAGGATGACACGCGTAAAGCTTAAATACTAAACACCTTTTTCCAAAGCTGTTTCACAGAGGAAGACCGCACTGCAGTTCCTTCTCTAAATCCTCGCACAAACGAAAAAATGGCTGACATCGAAATAAGTGTTCAAGGAATAGAAAAGCAACTGGAATCACTCAATAGAGGAAAGTCCACTGGACCTGACGGGATACCAATTCGATTCTACACAGAGTACGCGAAAGAACTTGCCCCCCTTCTAACAGCCGTGTACCGCAAGTCTCTAGAGGAACGGAGGGTTCCAAATGATTGGAAAAGAGCACAGATAGTCCCAGTCTTCAAGAAGGGTCGTCGAGCAGATGCGCAAAACTATAGACCTATATCTCTTACGTCGATCTCTTGTAGAATTTTAGAACATGTTTTTTGCTCGCGTATCATGTCATTTCTGGAAACCCAGAATCTACTATGTAGGAATCAACATGGATTCCGGAAACAGCGACCGTGTGAGACTCAACTCGCCTTATTTGTTCATGAGACCCAGAAAATATTAGATACAGGCTCCCAGGTAGATGCTATTTTTCTTGACTTCCGGAAGGCGTTCGATACAGTTCCGCACTGTCGCCTGATAAACAAAGTAAGAGCCTACGGAATATCAGACCAGCTGTGTGGCTGGATTGAAGAGTTTTTAGCAAACAGAACACAGCATGTTGTTATCAATGGAGAGACGTCTACAGACGTTAAAGTAACCTCTGGCGTGCCACAGGGGAGTGTTATGGGACCATTGCTTTTCACAATATATATAAATGACTTAGTAGATAGTGTCGGAAGTTCCATGCGGCTTTTCGCGGATGATGCTGTAGTATACAGAGAAGTTGCAGCATTAGAAAATTGTAGCGAAATGCAGGAAGATCTGCAGCGGATAGGCACTTGGTGCAGGGAGTGGCAACTGACCCTTAACATAGACAAATGTAATGTATTGCGAATACATAGAAAGAAGGATCCTTTATTGTATGATTATATGATAGCGGAACAAACACTGGTAGCAGTTACTTCTGTGAAATATCTGGGAGTATGCGTGCGGAACGATTTGAAGTGGAATGATCATATAAAATTAATTGTTGGTAAGGCGGGTACCAGGTTGAGATTCATTGGGAGAGTGCTTAGAAAATGTAGTCCATCAACAAAGGAGGTGGCTTACAAAACACTCGTTCGACCTATACTTGAGTATTGCTCATCAGTGTGGGATCCGTACCAGGTCGGGTTGACGGAAGAGATTGAGAAGATCCAAAGAAGAGCGGCGCGTTTCGTTACCGGGTTATTTGGTAACCGTGATAGCGTTACGGAGATGTTTAATAAACTCAAGTGGCAGACTCTGCAAGAGAGGCGCTCTGCATCGCGGTGTAACTTGCTCGCCAGGTTTCGAGAGGGTGCGTTTCTGGATGAGGTATCGAATATATTGCTTCCCCCTACTTATACCTCCCGAGGAGATCACGAATGTAAAATTAGAGAGATTAGAGCGCGCACGGAGGCTTTCAGACAGTCGTTCTTCCCGCGAACCATACGCGACTGGAACAGGAAAGGGAGGTAATGACAGTGGCACGTAAAGTGCCCTCCGCCACACACCGTTGGGTGGCTTGCGGAGTATCAATGTAGATTTAGATGTAGAACGCGGAGTATGAAGAGGGCAAAACCGAATGCAAATGTGTAAGAGATGAGTTTGGAAGAAGATGCAGAGTGGCTAAGCAGGAAGGGTTAGAGGATAAGTTTAGGTCTGTGGATGCATGCACGAGAAGCAGAAACACAGACGTATGCTATAGCAAACTTAAAGATATACACTCCTGGAAGTTGAAATAAGAACACCGTGAATTCATTGTCCCACGAAGGGGAAACTTTATTGACACATTCCTGGGGTCAGATACATCACATGATCACACTGACAGAACCACAGGCACATAGACACAGGCAACAGAGCATGCACAATGTCGGCACTAGTACAGTGTATATCCACCTTTCGCAGCAATGCAGGCTGCTATTCTCCCATGGAGACGATCGTAGGGATGCTGGATGTAGTCCTGTGGAACGGCTTGCCATGCCATTTCCACCTGGCGCCTCAGTTGGACCAGCGTTCGTGCTGGATGTGCAGACTGCGTGAGAGGACGCTTCATCCAGTCCCAAACATGCTCAATGGGGGACAGATCCGGAGATCTTGCTGGCCAGGGTAGTTGACTTACACCTTCTAGAGCACGTTGGGTGGCACGGCATACATGCGGGCGTGCATTGTCCTGTTGGAACAGCAAGTTCCCTTGCCGGTCTAGGAATGGTAGAACGATGGGTTCGATGACGGTTTGGATGTACCGTGCACTATTCAGTGTCCCCTCGACGATCACCAGTGGTGTACGGCCAGTGTAGGAGATCGCTCCCCACACCATGATGCCGGGTGTTGGCCCTGTGTGCCTCGGTCGTATGCAGTCCTGATTGTGGCGCTCACCTGCACGGCGCCAAACACGCATACGACCATCATTGGCACCAAGGCAGAAGCGACTCTCATCGCTGAAGACGACACGTCTCCATTCGTCCCTCCATTCACGCATGTCGTGACACCACTGGAGGCGGGCTGCACGATGTTGGGGCGTGAGCGGAAGACGGCCTAACGGTGTGCGGGACCGTAGCCCAGCTTCATGGAGACGGTTGCGAATGGTCCTCGCCAATACCGCAGGAGCAACAGTGTCCCTAATTTGCTGGGAAGTGGCGGTGCGGTCCCCTACGGCACTGCGTAGGATCCTACCGTCTTGGCGTGCATTCGTGCGTCGCTGCGGTCCGGTCCCAGGTCGACGGGCACGTGCACCTTCCGCCGACCACTGGCGACAACATCGATGTACTGTGGAGACCTCACGCCCCACGTGTTCAGCAATTCGTCGGTACGTCCACCCGGCCTCCCGCATGCCCACTATACGCCCTCGCTCAAAGTCCGTCAACTGCACATACGGTTCACGTCCACGCTGTCGCGGCATGCTACCAGTGTTAAAGACTGCGATGGAGCTCCGTATGCCACGGCAAACTGGCTGACACACGGCGGTGCACAAATGCTGCGCAGCTAGCGCCATTCGACGGCCAACACCGCGGTTCCTGGTGTGTCCGCTGTGCCGTGCGTGTGATCATTGCTTGTACAGCCCTCTCGCAGTGTCCTGAGCAAGTATGGTGGATCTGACACACCGGTGTCAATGTGTTCTTTTTTCCATTTCCAGGAGTGTATTTGGAAGAAAGACAACCAGCTGTATGTTTACCAAGAGCTGAGGCAGCAACAAGATACTAAGCTAACAAGGAAAAGCGGGAATGTGGAAAGAGTGTATAGAATGGCTAGAGAAGGGAAATCAACTAGCAGGATATTTTATAGAAGTGGAAGAGGAAGTAAATGAAGATGTAATGGGATTCCAGTTGGGACAACAATATGACAGAGCACTGAGAAAGTCGAAACAAGGCCCATACATCATACCCTCAGAATTACTGAGATCCACATAGTACGCCGGGTATATCGTATTGGTCAAGTACCCGTACACTTCAAGAAAAATGTATTTATTCAAATTCCAAACAAGGCTGGTGCTCACAGTTGTGAATGTTACAGAACATCAGTTTCATAAATAATGGTTGCAAAATACTGACAAGAATTATTTATTGAGGTAGGGAAAACCTGGTAGAACCAGACTTCGTAGAAGATCAGTTTGAGTTCTGGGGATACAATGGTCATACATGTGCAGGGAGCACATGTTTACTACTCAAGGCTGATACTCATCATGTTGAGATAATGATTTCAACTGTTTTTGTTTCGAAGACATACGCTTAGGACAGAGCCTGTTTTCTTTTGAAATTAATTTTTGTAACTAAGCAAAAAGCGTTCTTGTTTTCAGAAGGAATTATTTTAATTTTGTCAACAAACTACCTATTTGCTTCTGTCTCGGGATTTTCGGCCGACGTTCGTCTGATGATTTTAAGGGCGTTTCGCCAGCACAAGTGCTGACATTGTCAAAGCTTCACCCTCCATTGCCGATGGTGAACTGGAGCCGAGCTCGCGGCCGCAAACTATATGTACCTGGCACGCCAACGTCCGAGGGTCATTTCCGGTGCGGTTCTCCTCCTGCTACCTGCGATGGTCGTTCGCTGCAGTACGGGAAGCCAGGATCCGTTCATCTTAAATCTTTCTTCTTTCTTGTTGAAACTACTCCCGTGTCTGTGTATTCCTACATCTTCTTTGAACAAGCGGGTGTGGTAGTGCTTTTCTACAGCCAGAACGTCCATGGCTGTGAATTTTATTACATGAACGGTTTCATTCTGCGCGTGCTTGCCACGGCTGATTTCTCCACCTGCCCCAACCTGCAATGTCGCTTACGTTCTTTGATCGTAGTGTTGATTGATCGTCCAGTCATTCCGACATAAACTGTACCGCATGTGCATGATTAGCGGTATATTCCCGACATTTATCCTTTGCCGATCTAAGACATTCTTTGATCTTCCTTATCGGTTTGAAAATTGTCTTTACGCCGTGTTTGTGCAATATACGGGCGATTCTCTCCGTCACTCTAGGAATGTATGGTAGAAAGGCCGTACCCGACATTTATTTCTCTGATTCCTTATTTTGCCGATTGTCTGGCTTTGTTACTCTTCTAATATAACTTGTAGAGTACCCATTGCTCCTCAGGACACTTTCCAAGTGTTAGATTTCGAGTCTGAGCTGCTGCAGCTCACATATTTGTGCTGTTCGCGTTACGAACGTATGAATCATGTCCTTTTTCTGGCTCGGGTGGTGGTTTGATAGTTTTTGCAGGTATCGGTCCGTGTGTGTCGATTTTCGATACACACTGTGTCCCAGGTTTTCACCATCCCTTATGACCAGCACATCTAGAAATGACAGTTTTTTGTCCTTTTCTATTTCCGTGGTAAATTTTATGTTGGCATGGAGGCTGTTCAAGTGGCCTAGGAAGCCACCGAGCTGTTCTTCACCATGACTCCAGACAACGAAAGTATCATCGACGCATCTATACCACACCTTAGGTTTACAAGTCGCCGAGTCCAGTGCCTGTGCTTCGAAATGTTCCATGAAGAAGCTGGCCACCATTGGACTAAGAGGACTACCCATGGCAACGCCTTCCAGCTGTTCGTAGAAATTGCCATTCCACCTCAAATAGGTAGTGGTGAGACATGCATGGAAGAGCTTTGTGATGTCTTGCGGGAAAATGGAACCGATGTGCTCGAGAGTGTCACTGAATGGCACTTTCGTAAACAAAGAAACAGTATCAGAGCTGACCAGGATGTCGTTTGGGGCAAGTTTCAGTTTCTTCAGCTTCTCAATGAAGTGTACTGAGTCCTTTATGTATGTGTCGGCCTTCCCCACATGCAGCTGGAGCAGAGAGGCCAAGTGTTTTGCCAGTTTATACGTCGGTGAGCCAGGAGTGCTAACAATAGGTCTCAGTGGAAAACTGTTCTTATGGACCTTAGGTAATCGACACAGCCGTGGCGGTAGGGCTTCTGTGTTGCGCAGGTTTCTCTGTACGTCCGCCGGCAGAGAAGATGCCTTGATTAACCGGTTCGTACTCCTTGTGATACGCTGAGTCGGATCTGCGCTTAGTTTTCGGTACGTCGTCAGATTTAATGTTTCGGATCTTTTGCTCATAATCTTCGCTCTTCATTATCGGCAGGCTGTACCAACATACTCTTGTCGGCGTTAAGATTATGTTAATGAAGTGTTGTACAAACTGCAATGGATGTACTACAAGAACTCATTGTAGTAAACTCGATGGTACTGAAAACTTTTGTCGAGGTGTATTTAAAGGAACACACAAGGCAATACTGACCAGACGACTTACTGCAGGTGATAACTTAAACAAAGGGAAATCTACGTTTGCAGCATCCGTAGATTTAGAGGAAAATTTCGGCATGTTGAATGGATTATATTCCTTGAAATTATGAACGTAGCAAGGATAAAATTTAATGAGCGAAAGGTTGTTTATAACTTGTATAAAAACCTGCGTGTGGTTTTAAGCATTGAAGGATGTAAAAGGGATGATGTTGTTGAAAAGTGACTGAGATAGGGCTATGGAGCGTCCTCAGTGTTGGTCAATCTGTCTATTGAACAAGCTGGGACGGAAATAACTGAAAAATTTAAAATGGGATTAAAGTTCATAGGGAAGTTACCACACGTTTGAGACTTGTTGATATCATATTTCTAACAGAAATTGGAGAGGACTTCGAAGAGGAGTTGAACGGAATGGACAGTGTCTTAGAAGAAGAACGCCAACAAATGTACAAGAAGACTAACGGAGTATAGAATGACTGAAGTAGAGAGGATATTAAATGTCGACTAGCGATAACAGGAAAAGCTTAACAGAAACAGATATATCTATTTGCATCGAATATAAAGTGAAGTTTTAGGAAGCCTTTTTTGAAGGTATTTGTTTGGAGTGTAGATTTGTGCGGAAGTGAAACGTTCAGAGAAGTTTTGAAAGGGCAGGTGCTGCAGAAAAATGGTGATGGAAGTACGTTTCTCTGTGTGTGGGGGAGGGGGGGGGGGGGGCGAGGGCGCGGGGAGGGCGGGGCAGAATTGGAGAGGTTTGATTCCAGTACGAAGGTTCAAATGGATGTATGTTCTGGAATTTATGCACGGATGAAAGGATTTGTTCAGGTTAGAGCAGTGAATACAGTGTAATATTAACGGCGGCAGAAAACTGCATGAAGAGAATAGGATTCGTTATCAAGAGAAAGCGGTGGAGAGAGTGAGTTACTCCTAACGATTCGGTGATAGGGATATTTTCATCAGAATGGAAAGCAAACGAGTGCCAACTCATATATTCTAGGAAAAACTCTGACGTCACAAACAGAAGAGGAAGAGAAATGTAAGTGAACAAAGATATAGAACGTAAAACTTGGTATGTAAAAGGAGATGATAATCGAATAATTATGAAGGATTATAACGCGCTAGTAGAGTATGTAATAGAAAGAGAAATTTCTGTAAAATATAGGCTTTATAGCAGGAAGGACAGAGGATCAAGATCTGCAATAAAGTTCAGCTAGTAGCAGCAAATACAGTGTTCAAAAAACACAAGTGGAGGACATGTACTTGGAAAAGGACTGGAGATAGCGGGAAGGTCCCATCTGGATTAATTCGTGGTCAGACAGATTCCTAAATCAAATATTGGATTACGAGGCCTTTCCAGAAGTAGTTATAGACTCGCATGAAAATCTAGTAATGATTCAGAGTATTCTGATGTTTGATTCGTCTTAAAGAATCAACTTGCAAAGAAGTAGGATAATGATGTGCTGAGAAGTACGACAAGCGTTTGATTATATTCGTGCTTATTTCTGCTGCGATAATATATAGTTTAGGCAGCTCAATTGTTCCGAATTGATAGCGTCCCATTCCTGAAATTCATGCTATTTACAGTCAGAAGCGGAACAGGGTCAGTCAGGTAAAACTCACGCGTGCCCAAACATAAACCGAGAACATTATCAGATCAGCTGTCCTGCGGAAAAACCTGTGTGGTCTTTGTATAGGCAACGCAAAAGCTGTAGGTGATCCCATTGTCGCAGCCGAAGAACTGAACCGATACCTCACATTACCTACAACGACAACTTAACCAAAAACGAAACAGAGACTCATCGATTACTTCTTGGGAATAGCCACGAAAAATTCTGTCTAAAGCATGTAACTTGCTGCACAGCCAACAATGCCATCATGCGTATGGGATCACTATATACACGACGCGATGTGCTTCCTGAAAATCATATTATTTACGAGCAGAAGCGGAACAGTCAGTCAGGAAAAACTCACGTATGCCCAAACGTAAACCAAGAACATTCACAGACCAGCTGTCCTACGGAAAAACCTGTGTGGTCTTTGCATAGGCAAAGTAAAAGCTGTAGCTGATCCCATTGTCGCAGCCGAAGAACCCTTCCATCTGCATGATGAAGAAAGTATCGGGGTTCATCAGACAGGGCAACGCACTGCCACTGCCCCAACGTCCAGTACCGATGTAGCTCATTATTGACCCCCTACTCCTCATAGAATACATACCTTAAAATACTCCTTTACAACAAGCGTTTTCCCTCAAGCCGGGAAATTGGGTCTAGTTGAGCCTTACATAAAAAGGCATTGTTACAGCACCCTCTGGTTGCCGACCTACTTGCGCACTTCCCGCACTGTCCAAGATTTTAGAATACACCGATCAGCCACAACGTTATTACAACCTACCTAATAGCCAGCATGTCCTCGTTTGCCACGGATAACAGCTGAGATGCGTCGTGGCGTGAAAGCAGTGAGGCCTCGGCAGGTGGCTGGAGGGAGCTGCCACTAAATCTGCACACCCAACTCATCTGAATCTCGTAAAACTAGGGGAGGGGACGCTGAACTCTGACGCCACGTTCAGTCTCATACCGGATGGGTTCGCTCGGGGGGCGAGCACATCAATACCTCGAATTACTCCATCACAGTCCTGGCCGTCTACATCTACGTCTACATCCATACTCCGCAAGCCACCTGACGGTGCGTGGCGAAGGGCAAAAGTGATTGATTCTGTAATGAAGAACCAACTGTTATTATTTCGAAGACAACAACCTCTTCCTGGATAACCAACATGGATTTAGAAATGGCTTAGACTACAAGAGATAAATCTGCATTTACTGCAGTGCTTAATGTAATAACAAAAACAATGGAAGCATTTGAAGAAAAGAACTGCATAGCTTTAATTCTTTGTGATATAAGCAAGTCATCTGATTGCATCTCGCTCAAGGTACTGCTAAAAAAAACTAAAATCTTATGGTATAAACGTATAATTTTTGAGACTCTGTCATCTTAACTAATCCTTCTGCTGTTTTTAGTGTTTGTCAATGACTTAAGTTGTGATGGTCATACGTTGCTCTTTGCAGATGGTACAACATTAATAACGAAGGGTAGAAACTCAGCTGAGGCACTAAAAGATGTTAAAAGTTTGTTTCAAGTAGCCCAAAAGTGGTTAAAAATTAAGATACAAACCAGAAAATGTTATGCAGCTTTGGTGATTGTGGACCCATAGCAAATGTTTACAGTGTCAAACTCCTAGGAATCACAACTGACAATAAGCTGACAGAGACCAAACACACGTGCACAACATGTTCTAAGCTCTCGTGAGTAATTTATCTCCTCAGAAAGCTGAATGACAACAGCACAGTACTTAATCACAATATATTATGCAGTATTCCACAGCCACAGCATGTATAGATTGCTACTGTGGGACACTCCACCAGAAGAAAAAACATACTGCTCCTACAAAGGAAGGCTGTACGAATAATATCTTCTAGCAAGAAATTTAACCACTGCAGACCCATTTTAAGGCATCTGGGAATCATCACAATATTTATCCAGTATGTATTCAACTCCCTGTCTATAAAAAGGAAATCAAGGAGCCTTCTGCAAGAGACAAGAGATTCACAACCACACACCTGAAATAAGGCTAAAATTGAGAAATTCCGCGAAGTTGCCTAAGTAAGACACTGGAGAGTTTTCTCACAGCAGCCCTGCAGCTGTCCTAACTACCTATCATTGGATGTTCGAACACTGCCACTGAGGATGTTCAGAGCTATGGCCGGCTCTGAGCACTATGGGACTTAACATCTGTGGTCCTCAGTCTCCTAGAACTTAGAACTACTTAAACCTAACTAACCTAAGGACATCACTCACATCCATGCCCGAGGCAGGATTCGAACCTGCGACCGTAGCAGTCGCGCGGTTCCGGACTGAGCGTCTAGAACCGCTAGACCACCGCGGCCGGCGATGTTCAGAGCTATACTGACATGTGTACTCAAGCAACAGCCACTGTATTCTATGAATTTTTTCTACAAGTGGAATAGTACACTGGTCAACATGATTCCATCACATGTGGAGTCAAAAACTGGAAACTCTGAAGTATTGTTTATAACCACTGTAATGACATCAGAGAGAGACTTGGTGCATTATCTTGCTGAAAAGCGCCACAGCTGTCGGGAAACATGTTCGTCATGAAGGGGTGTACGTGGTCTGCAACCAGAGTACGATACTCCTTAGCCGTCATGGTGCCCCGTACGAGGTCCACGAGACCTGTGGATGTCTAGGCGAATGGTGCCCAGAGCATCATGGAGCGGCCGCTAGCTTCTCTCTGTGCTGTCACCGCCAGACACCAGACTTGCTAGGTGGTAGCCTTTAAATTGGCCGCAGTCCGTTAGTATACGTCGGACGTGCGTATCGCCACTATCAGCGATTGCAGACCGATCGCCGCCACACGGCAGGTCTAGTCTAAAGAGACTCCCTAGCACTCGCCCCAGTTGTACAGCCGACTTCGCTAGCGATGGTACACTGTCTACATACGCTCTCATTTGCAGAGAAAACAGTTTAGCATAGCCTTCAGCTACGTCATTTGCTACGATCTAGCAAGGCGCCATATTCAATCATTATATTCAAGAATGTATTCCGAACAGATATTATTGTGAATCATGTACCGTCAAGAGCGACGTTCATCATTAATGGATTAAAGTTAAGTATCAAACTAATTACGTCCGCTTGCTGAATTCTAATTCCTTGTCATATTCCAGACCTCACGTCAGTATAGTTCTTCCCTCCTCACGCCAGCCTGCGCGAGCTAAAACGCGTGCATCTAGGCCTCCACTAGTAACACGGTGTTAACTCTTCTGCCAACACAACAGTCTCCATCCCACAGAACAGGTGTTGAGCAGCTGTTCCCCTGGAAGGCGGCGGAATCGCACCCGTCCATCGGCATGAGGAAGAAGGTATCGGGATTCATCAGACCGAGCAACGGTCTGCCACTGTCCCAACGGCCAGTGCCTATGGTGTCGTTCCCATTTCAGTCGTAGTTCCCGATGTCATGGTGTTAACATTGGCACATGTATGGTAGTCGTCTGCGGAAGCCCACCAATAGGAGCCTTCGGTGCGCTATGTGTTTAGGCCATTTGTACTGTTCTTAGTCTTAAAACTGATGTTAGTTCCGTCACAGTTCGCGCCTTTTTGCCCAGCCTACGACTCCGACATCTGTGCTAAGGGATGGCTGCCGAACCCCATGACGTCTGGATGTGGTTTCACCCTGGTGTCTCCACGTGTTGAAGACACTCCTCACCACAGCACTCCTCGAACAGCCGGCAAGTCGTGCAGTTTCCGAAATCCTCTAGCCAAGCCTCCGGGCTATCACAATCTGTCCTCGGTCAAACTCAGGCAGAACGCGCGCCTTCCCTATTCTGCACACTGATGCTCCACGCAACTTGCATGTGTCTGACTAGAATTCATTATCAATTAATGTTGTACATGAGCAGCTAACAAACTATGTAACTACAAACAGCCAGGCTTCCGTAAACATCGCAGCATTACATTTGCGTTAATGAAGGTAAGAGATGATCTGCAGCTTGTCATGGATGCACAAGAGGCGACTATTACGCGCTTAGCCTTTGACATTTTACTCGCCAAACATAGCAGCCTATGTTTCTGAACAAGTGCGGTGCAATAGTTTCTCTCATTCCTGACGACTCGCCAGCAATGCGTCATGTCCAGACCATAAAATCACAATGGCTGCAGATAGTATCAGGCATCCCTCATGGGTCGGTATTAGATCCTATACTCTTTATTGAACGGGAATGATGTGTCATTAGTCTTATCCCATTTCAAATATGACATGTATGCTGATGACCTCCAGTTGAATCATCGTACAGATCCAATAAACCTGAAGATAGCTATCGTGAATCTCAGTATCGACCTGTGTGCACCATCAAAATCAGCACAGGACATAGAGTTGTTGCTCAGCCCATCCGAAACCTAAAGGGACGTCGTGAGGAAGCCGTACTAAGGTAGGTGGACGATGAATGAGAGAGACAGTACGTACGAGCAACGCCGACAACAACCCCACCCAGCCGCCAGGTATTAGTCTTCTGACAGGTTTATATCGGTCGCCTTGAATTCCTCACCTGTGCCAACCATTTCATCTCAGAGTAACGCTTGCAACCTACGTCCTCAATTATTTGCTACATTTATCCCAGTCTGTCTTCATGTACAGTTTTTACCTTCTACAGCGGTAGTTCCCAACCTCGCGGTGATTGTCCCTGAAGGGTAGCATGTAATTTTCTGAGGGGTAAAAACTAAACGATTCGATTCTATTTCAGTCAAGAAAGCAAACCATTTTCTAAAGATCGTTGCTATAATCACAGTTTTGTAAGACTCTAATACTGAGTATATAAGTTATCAATAATTACTTTTCCTCTGTTATTAGCAATAATGCGGTGGAGGTTAGAGGTTCCTCACATAGTCCACCCATTACACACACACATGTTGTGCTTTGTCCCTTACATCGCTAACGATAAAAGTGAGACATACGCGTAACAAATGCTAAATATCTCAAGAAAATGTCTTCTTCGAGTTGTAGATAGCACCTGAGGTAGCACAGAAATTGCTTCACTACTTAGTGCTACTATAGTACTGTTCACAGTATTATTATTATTACTACTATTACTGTTAATGGCTGTGCTCAGACACAATACATTAATAGTCTGAAGTCCTCCAATTTCTGCCAGTTCAGAAGTAATGAGTGCAGCAATCAAGTGATTTACGAACAATAAGTACAGTGCACAAATTTTAACTTTGTTCATTTTAAGTGCAGTTGCAGTGAGCAGGTCAAGGAAGTGCTGCAATGGAGAGCAGTAATGTAGGAGAGAAGTGTGTTTTGTAACAAGTGTCTACTCTCATTGTGGATAGATAGCTTTCTTATCAGAGAAGGAGTTGTGGATAGCTCTTCCAATACACGACGAATTCCTTCGTCATTGATTCTTAAAATACACACACACACACACACACACACACACACACACACACACAGACAGACACACACACACAAACTGAATGTAATTCATATTTCATCATTTTAAAAAGTGTTCCTAGAGAAGTCTTTCATTCTACAGTTTAGTTAGGTGCTAAATTTGGTAATAATGTGGGGGAGTAGGGGAAACAGACAGCAGGAGGCTACTAGCTAATGTTTAATTGCACTCAGGAGTAACGCTCTACGAAAAGTTATGAACCTCTGCTCAACAGTTCCCTCTAGTAACACGGAAGTTATTTCCTGATATCCTGACAATCCGTCCCTTCTTCTGGTTAGCGCTTTCCATCCTCTTCTAGCCAACTCTGCGGAGAACCTCCACATTCCTTACCTTACCAGTCCACCTAATTTTTTACATTTTATGTAACATTTCTCAAACGCTTCTATTTTCTTCTGTTCCGGTTTTGCCACCGTTCGCATCTAACTGCCGTACAATGCATCGCTCAAAACGTACATTCTCACAAATTTATTCCTCAGGTTGAGACCTATATTTGATGCCAGAAGACAGCTCTTGGCCAGGAACGCTCTTTTTTCAAGTTCTAGTCTGATTTTTGTGTTCCCCTTGTTCTGTCCGTCATGAGTTATTTTGCTGCTTAGCTAGCAGAACTCCTTGAAATCGTCTACTTCGTGGTCACCAGTTGTGATGTTTAGTTTCCCACTGTTCACATTCCTGGTACTTATAATTACTTTCGTTTCTTTTTTATTTACTCTCAATCTATATTCTTTCCTCGTTAGACTGTTCATTCCATTCAATAAGAGCTGTAATTCTTCATTTTCACTGAGGACAGCAATCTCATCAGCGAATACTATCATTGACACCCTTTCATCCTGAGTTTTAATCCATCTGTAGAAACTTTCTTTTATTTCCGTCATTGCCTCTTCAGTGTGGAGCTAAAATACCAGAGGTGAAAGACTAAATCCCTGTCATACACCTTTTTTAATCCGTGCACTTCGTTCTTGGTCTAACACTCTTGTTATTTCTTCTTGGCTCTTGTCCGTATTGTACGTTACTCGTCTTTCTCTATAGCTTATTTTCATTTCCTCAGGATTCGAACATCTTTCACCACGTAACATGTCGAGCGTTTTGCCCAGGTCGATAAATACTTCTAAAGTGTCTTGATGTTTCTTCAGTCTTGCTTCCATTATCAACCATAACGTCAGAACTGCCTCTCTGGTGCCTTTCCTTTACTAAATCCAAACTGATCGTCATCTAACAGATCCTCAATATTCTTTTCCTTTCTTATGTATATTCTTCATGTCAGCAACTTGGATGCATGAGATGTTAAGACGATTGTGTCGGCTCTCTCAATCTTGGGAATTGCGGGTGGATGACGTTTTTTCTAAAGTCTGATGGTATACTTCCCTAGTGTCATACTTCTACACAGAAACGTGAATAATCATTTTATTGGCACTACTCCCAACGATTTTAGAAACTCCGATCGGATATTCTCTAATATTTCCGTCTTATTTGATTTTAAGTCTTCCAAAGCCCTTCTAAATTCTAATATTCGATCCTCTATCTCTTTCCTATTGACTCATTTTCTTCTTCTATCACGTCATCAGATATTTCCTCACCCTCATAGAGGCAGTCAGTATACTCTTTCCACCTGTCCGCTCCCTCCTCTACGACTTAACAGTGGAATTCCCATTGCACTCTTAATGGATACCACCCTTGCTTTAAATTTCACCCAAAGTCTGGTTTCACTTTTCTATACGCTAAGCCAGTCTTTATTACAATCATTTCTCTTTCGATACTTTTCCGTCTTTCGTGTAGCCATTTTGCCTTAGCTTCCCTACATATTTATTTCATTCCTATGTAAACTGTATTTCTGTATTCCTGAATTTCCCTAAATATTTTTGTGCTTCCTTCTTTCTTCGATCAACTAAAGCAATTATCCATGGTTTCTTCGCAGTTACCTTCCTTGTACCTGTGTTTTTCTATCCAAATTCTGTGACTCCCCTGTAAAAAGCTGTCCATTAGTTTTCAGTTGAACTGCCTACTGTGTTTTTCATTATCGCACTATCTACAGCCTCAGAGAACATCAAGCACGACCCTTAATTCTTAAGTACTTCCGTCTTCAACTTCTTTGCGCACTGATTCTTTCTCAAAAAAATTGTTCAAATGGCTCTGAGCACTATGGGACTCAACATCTTGGGTCATAAGTCCCCTAGAACTTAGAACTACTTAAACCTAACTAACCTAAGGACATCACACACACCCATGCCCGAGGCAGGATTCGAACCTGCGACCGTAGCAGTCCGGCGGTTCCGGACTGCAGCGCCAGAACCGCTAGACCACCGCGGCCGGCGCGATTCTTTCTCACTTGTCAGTTAAACTTTGACCTAGTCTTACGCTGAAAGAAATTTAGTAGCTTTTCTGTGATTTGTACATGTCTCAGTTGCAGTCGCTAAAGAGGATAGTATTTCAGTACATGATTATTATGAAAAACCTAATTATCCACCACGTTAATTCACTAACGACAGACTTTTTCAATGAAAGAATGAAGATTTTAGGGGCCATTGATAGCTAGTGAAACAAGAAATGCTATGGGTTTTGGAGCAACGTAAGTGAAGACAACATAAGTTTATTTCTTACCGAGGATATGCTTTTTATTAAGCTGCTGACTTTACTTTTCATCAGTTCTTCAGTTAATAAAGTTAACAATTCCCTATTTCAGAATTCTCTCGCATTTGCTTTTGCACAACATGTTACAGACGTGATACTGCAAATAGTCCGCTGTGTTTTGGCAAAAGAAGCAAATTTTAACATGGCAACTCCAGATAAATGTGTAATTTTTACTCAAAATTCGCCACTCATGGTGCCTCTCCGAAAACTACAAATGGTGAACAAATCAAGCGAAAATAAATCGCTGAATTTTCAGCGGAATTCTTTTTCGATACGATTCAAAGCTGGGTGACACATGTTTTTGAGCTGAAACCATGGAAGTGTGGGTATGGAAGAACTCCACTTCATATTTACACAAAATGTGAGCGTACGCTTCAGCATAAAGGTACTTCTCCTTCCAGCGCTAACCATTTCCTCTACAGCACCGGTCCGACCCCCCCCCCCCCCCCCAACCTGAACCCCCTCCCACGCCTCATCCCACTGCCGCTCTCGCCATCCGTGCCGTTGCGACTGCGCATCTACCGGCCACGGCATTTTGCGCGGACTGTACCACTGATCTGGCTGCAGCTATCGGAGCAGCAGCCAAAACCGCCGAATACTGGGCTGTCCACAGAAATGAAGAGAACTATCTTAAGAACGAGCTAGATGTAGTAACATCACATACCAACGAGAAAAAAAAGAATTAAAAAAAAACGATATCAGGTTCTGAAAACCACTCGGTGGAATGGAAGTGTCGGAGCTAGTTGTCTGAGGTCTTCCAGTCGTGTAGAGAATGCTGGACGTCACATGACGTGAGGTCAACGTGACTATAATGCCAAATGGGTCCAGATCACGAGGCAGTTGAAGGAAATGGGAAACGTAGAGCGTGTTGATAAGCGAGCAGTTGCGGCCCACTGTGGTAATGTCCTTGATTACAACATGGCCCGGAGACGATACATGAATGACTTAAAAAGAAGAAGAGTCATCGATAGCCAGAAGAAGGACGGAATGTGGTGAAAGTAGCCCTGGAGTTTGATACTACGTGCAGCACTATTTTGTGTGCGTGGCCAGCGTTTCGAACCACAGGCATTGTTTCCTGAAGGAGGGGAGTGGTCTAACATTGTCAGCAACAGTCGCAGATGGCAGCTATATTGTGAAACTGGCAAGTGAATGCAACAGCAACCATATTTAACATAAGTTCCAGGCACATAATCTCACGTTCCACAGTCGCACAGCGACTGCATGAGGGTGACCTCATTGCCCGAACACCAGTGCGTTAAGATTCATTGATACCCGCAAATCAGTTCACTTTTGGTATAGTGCCTAGAGCACAGGTACTTGAGCAACGAGATCTGGGCTCGCGTGCCTTTCTCGGATGAGACCGACTTGAGTCTGAGTAGGGATTCTGAAGGTATCCTCATGTGGCGAGAGTTGGGAACACTTACTTCACCCAGGAAGACTGTCGATCCAGTCAACATTTTTGTCATTATAGTCATTCCCCACTTTTTAAGAGTCTTTCCAGGGATGCCTTCGATTTTGACAATACGTGACTGGATTAAAAGTGCAGATGGAGAAACTCTTGGAACGAGAGGATGTTGGGCGAATGGACGGCCTGCCGATCCCCCGACTTGAATCTCAATGATCACGGGTGGAACTCTACTGGGCCATGTCTTGCTGCACGCTCACATTACCAGCGACCACACATGGGTAGCCAAGGGCCAACATTGTGACCACCATGAGAGCACGTTATAGAGCTTGCACTGAAGTCCATGCTGATCGCACCGTCTATTGAGATCCGTGTCCTGCATGTTCTACAGTCCAAACGACATTTATAAATTGCGGAAACTCCAACGTAATTATTGTTGTTGAATAGTAGAATCATTTCTGTTCGTCTGATTGCTTATTCTTTCAATTACCTTCTGTACTATTCTGCACCAGTTCTACCTACGTATAATCCAAGTTTTATTGAGCTATGTAACTTGGCAGTGACACATCATACGAAAGTTACTTTCGTCCTTCAGTTTGGCATGCAACTGTAGTAATCTGCGTGTTTTTACTCTTACCACTTTCTGCTTGTACTTTGTTGTTTTTCTTCTGTAGTTGATTCTTGGTATGTAGTCATAAGTACTCCATCAATTGTAAAATGATTTCATGTTCTGCGGTCATATAAGAAATAGAGAAATTATGAGGGGCATTGTACGATGACCCACGTACCCAGTCTGCCAATCAGACGAACGCTACTACAACAACATCCTCCGTATGGCCCAGATCTTACTCCGTGCCATTCTCACGGCACGGGCACGTCCTTTTCAGTCGGAAGAAAGAGTGCAAGAATGAATGCGGTTGTGGATTCGTCATTTGGCGATCTTGCCTCCCAATGGGATAAGTGTGGTCACTCATGAATGGAAGCATTCCAGGGTCCTATTGCGGCAGCTCTGTGAATATTTGTGTCGGTACAGTCTTTTTCTTGTGAGTTATCAGTCTTTTAACTGGTTTGATGCGGCCCGCCACGAATGCCTCTCCTGTGCTAACCTCTTCATCACAGACTTGCAATCTACTTCCTCAATCATTTGCTGGATGTATTACAATCTCTGTCTTCCTCCACAGTTTTTGCGTTCTATAGCTCCCTCTAATACCCTGGCACTCATTCCCTGATGTCTTAACACATGTTCTACCATCCTGTTCCTTCTCCTTGTCAGTGATTTCCACATATTCCTTTGCTCTACGATTCTGCGCAGAACGTCCTTATTCCTCAACTTAGCAGTCCACTTATTCTCAATATTCGACTATAGCACCACATCTCAGAAGCTTCGATTCTTTTCTGTTTAGGTTTTCCCACAGTCCATGTTTCAATACGATGCAATTCTCTGCTCCAAACGTACATTCTCAGCCAAATTAAGGCCTATGTTTCATATTAATAGTCTTCTCTTGGCCAGGAATGTCCTTTTTTCCATTGCTAGTCTGCTTATGATGTCCTCCTTGTTCTGTCCGTCACTGGTTATTTTGCTGCCTAGGTAGCAGAATTCATTAACTTCATCTACTTCGTGACTATCCGTACTGATGTTACGTTTCTCGCTATTCTCATGTCTGCTACTTCCCATTACTTTTGTCTTTCTTAGATTTACTCTCAATCCACACACTGTAGTCATTAGACTATTCATTCCATACAGCGATCATGTAATTCCTCTTCACTTTCACTCAGCAGTGTCATCAGCGAATCGTATCATTGATATCCTGTCACCTTCAATTTTAACACCACTAGTGAATCTTTCTTTTATTTCCGTCATTGCTTCCTCCATGCACGTACTGAACAGTACGAGCGAAAGACTACATCCCTGTCTTCACTCTTTTCATCCGATTACTTCGTTCTTTCTTGTCCACTCTTATTCTTCCCTCTCCTCTCTCGTACGTATTGTGTTTTAGGCATCTTTTCCTATAACGTATCACTATTATCCTCAGAATTTCGAACATCTTGCACCATGTTACATTGTCGAGCGTTTCTTCCAAGCCAAGAAATCCTATGAACATGTCTTGAGTTTTCTTTAACCTTGCTTCCATTATCAACTGCAACGTCATTTCCTAAACTTATAAACTGATCATCAACTAACACAGCCTCCGTTTTCTTTCTGTATGTTAAAGTTTTCATCAGCCTGAATGCATGATTTGTTAAGCTGATTGTGGGATAATGCTCGCACTTGTCGGCTCCTTCAGTCTTCATAATAGCGTGGATGATATTATTCCGAAAGTTAGATGGTATGTCACCCGACTCATACATTCTACACACCAACGTGAATAGTCGTTTCCTTGATTTTACAAATTCTAGGATTTACAGCAAGTGTGATTCCAATTCCAAAGAAAGCAGGTGTTGACACGTGTAAAACTTTCCGAACTATCAGTTTAATAAGTCACATGTGATAAATACTAACACGAATTCCTTACAGACGAATGGGAAAGCTGGTAGAAGCCGACCTCGGGGAAGATCAGTTTGGATTCCGTAGAAGTGTTGGAACACGTGAGGCAATACTGACCCTACGACTTATCTTAGAAGATAGATTAAGAAATGGCAAACCTACGTTTCTTGCATTTGTAGACTTAGAGAAAGCTTTTGACAACGTTGACTGGAATAACCTCTTTCAAATTCTAAAGGTGGCAGGGGTAAAATACAGGGAGCGAAAGGCTATTTACAATTTGTACAGAAAGCAGATGGCAGTTAAAAGAGTCGAGGGGCATAAAGGGAAGCAGTGGTTGGAAAGGGAGTGAGACAGGGTTGTAACCTACCCCCGATGTTATTCAATATGTATATTGAGCAAGCAGTAAAGGAAACAAAAGAAAAAAATGAGTAGAAATTAAAATCCATGGAGAAGAAATAAAAACTTTGAGGTTCGCCGATGACACTGTAATTCTGTCAGAGACAACAAAAGACCTGGAAGAGCAGTTGAATGGAATAGACAGTGACTTGAAAGGAGGATAGAAAATGAACATCAACAAAAGCAAAACGAGGATAACGGAATGTAGTCGAGTTAACTCGGGTGATTCTGAGAGAATTAGTTTAGGAAATGAGACAACGTAATAAAGGAGCAAAATAACTGGTGATTGTCGAAGTAGAGAGTATATAAAATGTAGACTGGCAATGGCAAGGAAAGCGTTTCTGAAGAAGAGAAATTTGTTAACATCGAGTATAGATTTATGTGTCAGGAAGTAATTTCTGAAAGTATTTGAATGGAGTGTAGCCTAGTATGGAAGTGAAACATGGACGATAAAGAGTTTGGACAATAAGAGAATAGAAGCTTTCGAAATGTGGTGCTAGAGAAGAATGCTGAAGATTTGATAACTAATGAGGAGGTATTGAATGGAATTGGGGAGAAGAGAAATTTGTGGCACAACTTGATTAGAAGAAGGGATTGGTTGGTAGGACATGTTCTGAGGCATCAAGGGATCACCAATTTAGTACTGGAGAGCAGCGTGGAGGGTAAAACTTGTAGATGGAGACGAAGAGATGAATACACTAAGCAGATTCAGAAGGATGTAGGTTGCAGTAGGTACTGGGAGATGAAGAAGCTTGCACAGGATTGAGTAACATGGAGAGCGGCATCAGACCAGTCTCTGGACTGAAGACCATAACAACAACATGACATGACGTGGAAAATTTTAAGGATGTTGCAAAGAAAATCACAATATTTTCGAACCTAACTGGGCCGATAAAAGAAAAGTGTTGCATTACTTAGAGAATGTCCCTCGTAGGTTCCCACGTAAAAGAATAACTTCGGCTGTATACTGTGTTTGGAACGGAATCTGAACTTCAGTTAACGACATTTTCGGGAATGCATCCAGTCCTACCTTCCGTTCCGATAACACGGAGAGCGCCATTGTGCTACTGTACAGGAGCCTGTTGCAGAGATGCTAACTCTGAAATTGCGCCATTGTTCGGCGGACGATAGCGGGGAACTGAACCGGCAGCCCAGCACACCATCGGCGGCCCTCGCTTCGCCCGCTGGAGCTCCCGGTTCGGATTTCTGCAGAGAACCGTCGTCTGGTAGGCGGACGACCAGCTATCTGTCAGCGGCGGGTAGGACCCCCTAATGAAAACTGCTGCCGCGCGCTCCCCGTGGGAAATCTGCTTATCGCTCGCGGACCGCCGCCGCTTGTTTCCGAGGTCGCTGCATTGTGCCTTGCGCCGCCACCCCCGCCCGCCTCCACAGCAGACAATGGGGGCGACTGCGTCTTCCGCGAATAATAACGCTCACAATCTGCCCGTAGCGGGGTAATATTTTTTTACAGCTCCCGCTAAATCCCTTCGAAACTTTCTGTCAAAGACTTTTTCTTGACAGAGAAGTGTTCACCGGGCAGCGTGACTAAATTTCTCCTCGTGATTGCTAGAGTGAGCACACAAGATTCCGCATTTCGTCGTGAACAGTATTTTCCGTAATTTAAGCGAGAAGGAAAGTGATTAGTGAAATTTGCGTTTCAGATGTACGTGATTTGCTATTCGCGCAAATCAAGCTGACACTGGGTGCGGTGGTTGATGGGAGCTACCGAAAGGCATTTCTCATTTGCGCCCGCTCCAATCAGCCACCACGCAGGATTTCAGCTTGATTTTTGCAAATAGTTAGAAATATAAAGTAGAATGCGACTTGCATATAGAACAGGTTCATTCTCTCTCTCTCTCTCTCTCACACACACACGCACACACACACACACACACACACACACACACAAATTAATTTCCTTCATACAAATAGATATCCGAGATACAATTGTTGGACAAAATCATGGAAACACAAAGAACATAACAAATTACCATGCCTAATACGATGTAGGAAACCCATTAACATTCTAAGCATCTACTGGTCATCTTGATATGTATAAATGCAGGTCTTTTCTGCTTTTCAAAGGAATGGTATATCTTTCATTCTGCAAAACAGTGGTTGATGTATGTACATAACGGCGATGGGGGGGGGGGGGGGGGGGATATAGTTGACACACACGCCTCTCTAACGTAGGCCACAAAGAGTCAATCATACTGACATACAGTGATGTGGTGGCCAGGGTAGATGCGTCGATTCACCTTCGTGTTCACCAAAAAAGCCCAGCACAGGACCTGCAAAATGCGGTCGTGCATTATCCTGCTGAAATGTAGAGTTTCGCAGGGATTGAATGAAGGGCAGAGCCACGGGTCGTAACACATCTGAAATGTAACGTGCGCTGTTCAATGTGCCATCAGTGCGAACTAGAGGTGACCGAGACGTGTAACCAATGGCACCCCATACAATCACGCCGGGTGATACGCCACTATAGCGATGACAAGTACACGCTTCCAATGTGCGATCACTGCGATGTCGCCAAACACGGATAAGACCATCATGATGCTGTAAACAGAACCTGGATTCATCCGAAAAAATGACGCTTTGCCATTCGTGCACCCAGGTTTGTCGTTGAGTACACCATCGCAGGCGCTCCTGTCTGTGATGCAGCGTCGAGGGTAACAGCAGCGGTGGTCTCCGACCTGATAGTCCATGCTGCTGCAAACGTCGTCGAACTGTTCGTATCGATGGTTGTTGTCTTGCAAACGTCCCCATCTGTTGACTCAGGGATCGAGACGTGGCTGCGCGATCCGTTACAGCCATGCGGATAAGATGCTTGTCATCTCGTCTGCTAGTGGTACGAGGCCGTTGGGTTCCAGCACGGCGTTCCGTATTACCCTCCTGAACCCACCGATTCCATATTCTGCTAACAGTCATTGGATCTCAACCAACGCGAGCTGCAATGTCGCGATACCATAATCCTTACACGAGGCATCAAACAACGTTTCACCAGGCAACCCCGGTCAACTGCTGTTTGTGTATGAGAAATCTGGTGAAAACTTTCCTCATGTCAGCACGTTGTAGATACCGCCAGCGGCACCATCCTTGTTTGAATGCTCTGAAAAGCTAATCATTTGCATATCACAGCATCTTCTTCCTGTCGGTAAAATTTCGCAACTGTAGCACGCCATCTTCGTGGTGTAGCAATTTTATTGGCCAGTAGTGTAATATACTTATACTTGTCTCATTTCCCTTCTCTTCCGATTAAAAATTAAAGATTGTATCTTATTGTGGTTCGTTATATGTTGTGGAGAAATTAGTTTTAAGAATTTTTTTGGAATTAAAAAGAAACGTAATTAATCATTTTCAGATGGAAGATAATATGAAACAATCGTATGAAATGGAATACAGAGTTGAAAATATAGAAAAAAACTACATTGGACAATATGCAAGGCGCAATGGTGCTTAGACACTCCATCATGTGGTAACACAATTCATTACATAATTTCGATGTTTAATTAAGCAACTTACTTTATTTTGAAGGAAACAAAATATACAACAGAGATGGGCTGACAGAGCCCAAGTCAAATATTGCGCTGTCGTCACCATAGAAGATTTTAATTACAAATCATCATACCATTGGAGACCAACCTCACTAGTTGCAATGATTCGGTCAGTACTAATGAGCAGGGGCAGCTGCGTGAGCCACTTAAGGAAGCAGCGCTGGACAAACACATCCAGTGAAAGTGGGACAACCCGGGCACAGTCGCCGCGGGTAAACACAGCGGGCTACAGAAAGTGAAGGTCCCGAAACCTTGTTTACATGTAGGAAGAACCCGAACTTGAACTCTGCTGGACAGAAGCAAGTCGATATGGGTCAACAGAGACGGAATACTCCCGAGGCAGCAAAAATAAGCTAGGGAAATCGGTACTCAAGTAGGAAAGTCCTCCAAAGCGATGTATAAAAGGGAAGCCACGAACAGTTAAAAGTCAGAGTTTCAGTGAGTATTCGTCGAGTGATGCTGGGGTAGGAGCCCGCGGCCGTCGAGGAAAGCAGCAGTAGAAATTTCAACCACGCGAATGTGGTGCTGCTCGACAGAACAACAACTGTTAGATAACTAAGGCAGGTACTACACTATCGTATTTCTTTTTCAAAGTTAATATGTCAAATGTACATGTCAAAGAAATTTGACAGTGTAAAAGGGAACGTTGTTAAATCTCTCGTTTCGTCAAACAAATATGATCAAATTTAGAGCCTCATCGTAGATTTAATCACAAAAGTCGTTCGTCTTTTGTCCACTGAAATGTGAAACGTATCCGCCTGGACCTCTGGCGTCACTACAGCTGTTTGACATCTCTGTTGTGTGTTTGCAAACATGGTCTCAAAGTTTTGTTTGTGTGTTTCTTCGATTCTTTTTAATGAACTTGATTCGTCTGGGTTGTGGGGTGAGTAAGGGGCAAAATCGTGTACTGATGGCCGGGTGGAATATCCTGCAGGCGACTTCATATCCACAATCATAGCTACAGCCGTCCACCTCAGCAGCTTGAAAAATCCAGGCAGATTTTCAGGAAGCAGGAATAGAGGAGGCGGTCACACTGCAAAATTTTAAAAAAAATTGATAAAAAAAATAGTTCTTTTTGTCCTTTTTTTTTGGTCATCAGTCTACTGACTGGTTTGATGCGGCCCGCCACGAATTCCTTTCCTGCGCTCACCTCTTCATCTCAGAGTAGCACTTGCAACCTACGTCCTCAATTATTTGCATGACGTATTCCAATCTCTGTCTTCCTCTACAGTTTTTGCCATCTACAGCTCCCTCTAGTACCATGGAAGTCATTCCTTCATGTCTTATCAGATGTCCAATCATCCTGTCCCTTCTCCTTATCAGTGTTTTCCACATATTCCTTTCCTCTCCGATTCTGCGTAGAACCTCCTCATTCCTTACCTTATCAGTCCACCTAATTTTTGTCCATATAGTTCGCTAAACATTTACTTACTTTCAGGTACCGCTCCTTCAGTGCTTTATAAATCGCTTCACACGTCTCTGGAATTATTCTGGTTAATGTGCACTGTGGTGTTCGAGTGCTGTATTATGAACTAGAATATCTCTCTACTGTCTCAAGAAATCGCTGTATTAAGGTGAGCCTGTCTTCTGCACATACAGCATTTTTGAAGTGAGTATTGTGTTTTGTAGTATGAGAAGGAGCTACTTTACTGAGTAAATACTTAAATGCAGTTTCATCCATTCGCGAGTAATTTATGTAAGCCTTGACTTCCTCTACTTGCAGCTCTCCTAACAAATTTTGCTGAATTAGTTGGCTATCTCGACGTGAAGCCTACGGCTTCACCCAAGTATGTTACCTTTTTCTCCCGCCGCTTCCCTTCCAAATGCACGCTCAGCGCAGTTGCGGTAGAGGAAACTGCAGCGCGTAACAAGTTGTTGTCCGTCATCTTGAACTTCGTCGAAAAATATGATAGTGTAATGCCTCATTTTAGCGCCACGTCAAAGATCTTAGTCAAAGAATTTTTAATAATATGTGATCAAATTTCTTTGTCAAAGAAATATGAGAGTGTGACACCGGCCTAAAGCGGCTGTCACGATGTTAGATACCTCTGTGTCACACCTGATTCTTGCAGTCCTCCGGTGCTAAGAGCTGCGAATTGCCCGCCTCATGGCCTAGTTGCCTCATGTTCGCTGTTAACAGGGCAGCAGATAAGAGCCAGATGTTTGTTCAGTGTCTCCGTCCAATATCTCGTGTTCACGTGTAGTTTCAGTCTTCCATGGAACGGTGCAGTGCCTTTAGTGAGCTGAATACAGGAATGAAGGCTTAAGGGGAGTTGGAACGCCCTATCCCGATAGTTTTAAATTTAGTGACTTAGCTTCCCTGTATTTCAGGAACCAATGTAGCCATTGACATGAAACTTTTGCAGGACATTAATCTGTATGTTCTGAGTCTGCTGAACAACAATAATTGCATTTCAGCCACTGCTTTGAGAAATACAGCTTTTTTTAATTCTACAGTTAATATTTTGTGTACTCTTTTTGTACGTCATCCTAAATAATTTTAATTATACATAACATTATGTTCTTCTCTTAGTGCAGTAGACTCAGCATATGTATGTTATTACTCCTAGAAAATTTGAATACTCTCATCGAAGTGGTTTCAGAGATTTGGGAGAAATGCAAAAGAAAATGTAAATATTCAAGAACTGGTTCTCAAGTTTCAATAGGCTAACTCAATATATGGTTATTTTTATTTTTAGTCACTCAGAAGCACCCTGCACCACTCTGTATATCATCCTCTTGATCTTTTTCCAATTTTTTCTCCTTTTCTTCTTTCTGAACTCCTTAGTGGCCAACTGTGCTGCACACTATGCTTTATCAATGCGAACCTTGTCCCTCTGTTCAAGTTCTCTGATGCAGTTTGCGCCAGGATTAATTCCCAAATGCTGTAGCACATTCACTCTGCCAATGTTGCCATCATTAAAAGCAACAACAGCATAATTCACCACACACTTCATTGTCTTCATTCCAACGAAAACATTTTTTTGTAAGCGAGTCCATATAAGATTACTGAACCACTCATTGGGATTTTGAGTCGGACCACGCAGATACTTCTTCAGTAGTTCAGGATTCGCCACGTCTCTGTAAATAGGTTTTATGATATCCATGACTGCTGCTGGGATGGAATCGAAAACAGTGCTGCCAAAGCAGAGTTACGAAACGCAGCCTTCCGAAATGCCCTCACAAACGAAGAAAAAGTAAATATTCCAGGATTCGAATCAAGAACAGCTGCCAAAATGAATAAAGTAGAAATAAACATCCTCGGAGTAGTGAAGCAACTTAAATCACTTAGTAAAAGCAAGTCTTCTGATGCAGACTGTATACCAATTAGGTTCCTTTCAGAGTATGCTGATGCATTAGCTCTCTACTTAACAATCATATACAACCGTTCGCTCGACGAAAGATCCGTACCGAAAGACTGGAAAGTAACACAGGTCACACAAATATTCAAGAAAGGTAGTAAGAGTAATCCACTTAATTACAGGCCTATGTCGATATGCAGCATGTTTTTGGAACATATATTGTGTTCGAACATTATGAATTACCTCGAAGAAAACTGTCTATTGGCCACAGTCAACATGGGTTTTGAAAACGTTCCTGTGGAACACAACTAGCTCTTTATTCGCATGAAGTGTTGACTACAGCACTGGGTAATTGCTTAGAGGCTGCAGTCCCGATACTGCACAGTCTTCAAATAGGCTCAGTTGGGGTGAAAGGTGCTCGATATGGTTACGTAATGCCGGCCCAAAATATGGGTAACCCACCACTCTGCTTACTTTGTGGGACAGTACTGGTACCTGCCATCTTTATCATCTTTTACAATGTTCATTAGGAGACAAATGTAGCTTCTGTCGCGGAGGAGAACGAGACGATATTAAACGTGGTACAATTCCAGGTATCGCCTTGCCCGCCTTCCTGGCACACCTCGGTGCATGTTTGTTCGTAACGGACACCTAGAGGCGAAAGCGATCGATAGGAGACAGATGGCTGATGGCTGGGTCAACAAAGCCACCTCAGAAAATACAGTGCGCAGCTGTTTCACAATCACCTCGCCCTCTCATGGAGCCGTAATTTGTACAGAGTGACAATTATTGAACTGTATGAAAAAAAAACCTAAATTAGTTACAAAGTACGGCGTGCACATACTTCATTCAACATGTAAACGTCACTACAGATATTCGGATTTTAGGTAATGACATGTTCGATGTACCTGCCATCATTGGCGATGACGTGATGCACACGAATAGTGGAATTCTGCATGACCCGCTGAAGTGTAAGAATATCGATAGTGTCTGATGTAGTTCTTCAATCATATTGTCTGTCAACCTGCCTCTTATGGTTTTATCACCATCGACATACAACATGTGTTTATACTGTGAAATGATACGATACTGTTTTTGACACTGCTACCAACACACACACGTAATTTAACCTTTATAAAACAGCAATCTACAGCATGACGTATTCCAATCTCTGTCTTCCTCTAAAGTTTTTGCCCTCTACAGCTCCCTCTAGTACCATGGAAGTCATTCCCTCATGTCTTATCAGATGTCCTATCATCCTGTCCCTTCTCCTTATCAGCGTTTTCCACATATTCCTTTCCTCTCCGATTCTGCGTAGAACCTCCTCATTCCTTACCTTATCATCATTAATGGTTCGAAGTTATTACTGTGCACCTTGTCTTTAATGTAGCACTACAAAAAGGAGTCGCATGTGTACAGATCCGAAGAACGTAGCGGCCAATCAAGGCCCATGCCAAGGGACCCTCTTCTGATTCGATGGGGCCGAGCTCTGTCTTACATGAAACATACCTTGTCGAAATCAGGGAGACTTCGGATAATGTGTTGAAATCATCTTCCGAAACCATAAAGCACCGTTCGATAGTCACCGTGCGATCAACGAAATATCGCACCTATTATTCCAGGGCTAGACATAACAAACCACACAGTAACCCGTTGACGGAGCAATAATTAATGCCATCAACTTCATAACCTCTCGTAAAGATCTTTTGTAGCCATCGTCACGATTGCTTTTTTCTCCGCTGGACGCAGTAAATAGCGCATAACGAAGCGGCAAATGGGACGGAATTTAACGCTATTACAAATGAAATTACTAAATACATTAATGCCGTCTGATTTTTGTTTCTATTTACAGAACCCAAAGAAAAAGACTGTGCGCATGATAAAGTTTCCGAATGCTAATTACTTCTAAAGCACCGCAAAAGTCACAATTAAAAACTCGCACAAGAACGTCATGCGTGGTAATTTTAATAAATTATTGTGTCGTAAGGGGAGTTAGAACGGAAAATTTTTTTCACATTTTCGGATTTTTATCTCATCATAAAATTTGAGATTTTCCGAATAAAATGATGTATATCACTTATTAACACACACGGGAAGTATTTTAATTTATTTTTTAATGTAATCTACACCGGCTGAAAATGTTAAAACTTTTACGTGCATTACTTCAAGATCTAACAAAACTGGTAATTTTTTGTATAGAAGGCTGTAGATTGCTGTTTTATAAAGGTTAAATTACGTGTGTGTATTGGTAGCAGTGTCAAAAACAGTATCGTATCATTTCACAGTATAAACACATGTTGTATGTCGATGGTGGTAAAACCATAAGAGGCAGGTTGACAGACAATATGATTGAAGAACTACATCAGAATAATGGGATGGCCATTGGAAATAATACTGAGGATTTGTTCAGAATGAAGCAGGCAGTATGGGCTACCTTCTTCCACAGATGGTCAACTGATGAAAATCCAGTACACCACTTTCGCCCTTCTGGACCTGATTCATGGTGCAATTACCGCAATTCCCAGTACTCAAACAGTTCATACAGCCATAAACATTCCATCCCAGTAACAGTCATCAATATCAAAAAACCTATTTACAGAGACCTGGCAAATCATGAATTACTGAAGAAGTGTCTGTATTGTCAGGCTCAAAATCCCAATGAGTCGTGCAATAATCTTATATGGAATCGATTACCAAAAAAATGTTTTTGTTGGAACGAAGACACTAAAGTGGGGGGGGGGGGGGGGGAAGTGATGCCGTTATTGCTTTTAATTTTGACAACATTCTTAGGGTGAAAGTGCTACAGCATATGGGAATTAATCCTGGAGAAAACTGCCTCAGAGAACTTGAACGGATGGACAAGGTTACCATTGATAAAGTATAGTATGCAGCACAGTTGGCCACTAAGGAATTCAGAAAGAAGAAAATAAGAAAAAAATTGGAAAAAGATCATGAGGATAATATACAGTATGGTGCAGGTACTTCTGAGTGACTAAAAATAAAAAAATTAGCATATATTGAGTTACAGTCTTTTGAAACTTTAGAAGCTGTTCCTGAAAATGTAATTTTCTGTTGCATTTTTCTCTGAATCTCAGAGACCACTTCGAGTAAAGTATTCAAATTTTCAGGAATATGTGACCAGAAACCTGAACCGGACAGCCAGTCTGTCAGACAATAACCACGAGTTACACATTGGAAGTGTTTGCTATTACGACGCTTTTTGTAAAATGTGTATATCTATTATCGGTTCACTGAGTGGCTCATATTTGTATCTAGCGGGGAATTTTTTTCAATGTTGAACAGCTGATAAAAAATACACAAAAGAATGAATGACATTAACTGCAAGTGGACATCGATTTAAATCAGTGGGAAAAGTTAAATTTTGTGACAGACTGGCATTCGAAACCAGGTCTCCGACTCACTCGGCAGTTGTGCTTGTCACGTTGCCATCTGGACACAGTGGTCGTTGTACCTGCACTGACTACCCCATAGCACCTTCCATTAGGCCCAGATTTTCAGCTTATCTCCTTGCACATTAGCCTCATTACTAGCGCGTTTCGCCGATTACCGTAGGAGTTACAGCGTGGTGTACATCCGCTCTGACGTAATCAGGTGGTCGTCCTAGCCTTCATAATACATGTGGCGTCACCATATATATAGCTTACAAGAAAAATTTCCTCTTACATTATACTGACATTACGAAACGAATCTAGATCTTGAGGAAGTAAGTTATTTCAGAGTTCTGGCAGTCAATGCACCATCACGAATATGAATATTATGCATGCACAAGCTAACATTAGACCTATAGCATAACTATATTCAACTTAAAACCGGAAATGGGATGAGAATTCGATTGAGTTAATAACTTCTACTAGAATGTTTCTTAGATGGTTATAAAGCATTATGTGGTGTTCATCCACCAGAAGGTTGTTGTTCAAGCTATCGACGAGTCCAGAACTTTCTTCGATACGTTCTCCGCTCTCTTGCGACAATCACTAACAGAGTTCACGAAGCTGTTGTAATCGCGGCCATTTTCGTAAATAAAATGTTAGGTTTGCGAACCAAACAAAGCCGACAACGGCCACTAGAGAGCGCTAAGAGTGCAAATCCCGGTAGCCACCTCGTCCCGTGTGACGACGGCGCTTGTCCCTCGTGAGGTCGAATGCCCCACAACGTCCACGTCAATGTTTGCTACCTCGTCCCGTGTGAGGACAGCTTAATCGGGAGGGACCGGAGAAGAGTGACACGTCATGCAAACGACATTCGGTTTCAAGCTCGAGAGAAATATCTGCAGGCAGCGAATGTGGGTTCTTCACAACTACGGGTGGCTTTCGAGAGACAGCTGCGAAAGGAACTGAATGCAGTGGACGTCTTCAATCACGTACCACGCAAATGGCCTTTGCTCGCAGCAGAGCCTAAAACTGCACGTTTGTTTTCATCGCGCCAGACAACACAGAAACAAGACAGTAGCCGACTGGAGACGCTGCTGTGAGGCGACGAGTCACGGTTTTCCAAAAGACGCAGAGATCGGCCACCTTACGACACTCTAACTGCAGGTCACGCCAGAGGTAGTGCTCCAATGTTTTGCTGTTTCTTTTTTCGTACCATTACTCGGTCCGACCGGTTCAAGCCACCGCGAACGTGACACAGGATGCTAATTTCAGCCTTCTCGGTGTTGCCCTTTCTTCTATGTCTTGATAATGAGTACGCATTGGAAACTCCCGTCTCCCATCAAGACAACGACCATCTTCAATGGGCAGCACGAAGTCACTCCAGGCTTAAAGTGAGAGTGCGCTGCTGTCACTCTGTCGCATCTCGACTGAAACGCTAAATCACCCGAACCTTATTCTCCACACAAAATACCTGGAGCTCTTTGGAGCAGCTGCTGAAACACAGCTGTGAACATACTCGCATTTTGGTAGCTCTAAGGGATCTAATTATTATAGTTATCATCAACTAGATATGACACACCTGAAAAAATCTGAGGACCCTCTTCTTCGCCGAAATGAGGGTTTACCAGGCAAAAGCTGGCGTAAACGTAGTTAATGTGACGTCTCCGGAAACTGTGCATCAGGCAATCAGAAACAGTTTGCTTGGCTCCGGAAGGGATCTGGAGTGAAAAATGTGACCGAGGATGTACATAGAAAACGAAATAATGTCTCATCGTGGTAAGTGACAACGTATCATAATAAAATATTCGAAAGAAACGAACTTTGGAAAAAAAATCTTCCAACTCGACTCGTCTTATGTTATAAATTGTTACAGATTAGTCGCTGTACGCCTTTTTGTCTGAGACATGGAAGGACATCAAGCTCAATAAGCCAAAGGAAGACACGACCGAAAGTAAAACAGTAATATGAAGTGCCTACATATATCAATACACCAACAGTTGCAAGGTAAGAAAATACTCGAGATCATAATAGTCAATCAAGAAATAAACATTCATGTTCTCACTTAGGAATGAACATGCTGTCGTAAAACATACGGGGATAACTGTTTCAACAGTCCGACCACGAAAGACGTCAATGGAAACGTACCATAGGTGTCATAACGAGAGTAACGCAGAATTCTTTCAGCACCTCTGTAACTGCAAGTCGTTAAATCGTAGTCACCTAATAGGTTAGATGCGTGCCGAACTCGACAGTGTCGGTGAAATACTTAATGGCCAGAAATGAAAGAGACAGAAACGTGACCTACAGATGACAAAGCGTTTAGAAAAAATAGCATTTTTGTCAAGGGTGGGGGGATGGGGCGAGACCTGAGAAATTTATGTTTTCGTAGTTACCATGGAGCTGCTGACGCAGCGGAAAGAGTGCAGAACGGTAATCCGAGGCTCATACAAGTGAGGCTTAGCGCCTTCAGTTGTGCCCTTGTAAGTCCAACGGGAGCAAGCAGACATATGAGTCATCGTTCTAGCAACACATGTTTGCTGATATAATGCAGCACTCCTGATAGGACGTGGCTGAAACGTGTCAACATCTTACAGACTAAAATAATATGAGGTCAAAAGATTATTTTTTTGAAACAGAACTGTGTCTTTTGTCACTATTATGAGTTGGATTAATTATTGCAGATTTAATATGTTTAGTTGCTGGTGTGAATAAAGGTGTGAATGTAGATTACTATAATAAATTTTATTTTTATATCTATTAACAGAGTGTACGTTTGTGCGAAACGTATACCTGTAAAGAGAGTGAGTCGTACTCTCAGAAGAAATTCCTGATGTATAGTTCGCCAGGTTATGATACTGAAAAACAAGAAACGTTTTAGAATAATTCAGTTATTAGAAGAAGGGGTTGTTTTGATATTTGTGGATTTTCTAAATTTTTTCATTTGATACACTGCTAATAGAAACTACGCTGAGATCGGTGAAATGTAAAAGATGCAGGATTGCGCAGTTTAATACCGACATTGGAATGACTGTGATATGTATGGGCCAGTCAGGGGACGGTAAGTTCGCTAGTATTTTGTGGGCTAAAGGATTGCTTTGTGAAGTCTAACGGAATTTGCAGCTCAGCCTTTATCATGGTAGGATGCGTGTATAGGGAGCTCTGCGTAGATGTGCCGACTTTTCGGAATTATGAGTTGAGTGTGGAATGCCGGGAAATGACCGCGAACGTGTGTGAACGGCTATCAAACGAAATTCCGATGTTTATGTGTAAACGGTGACTTTTGAATAATCAAAATTGGCGCTGGCGTATTGTTCAAGAACGGACCGAGAACTAAACGTTTGTAGATATCAGGTTGTGGAATATTTCAACGAGGATCCTGTCACAGACAACCTGTTTTGTAAACTTTTCAGTAAATGGTTCGGTTGGATTCCGTAAGCCGGCTATTACGAGAGACAGCAGTGATTGCTTGTGAATGTTGCTACTGTAAGTTAAGATTAGCACGAGCTTCGCGGCGTTTTTGCATCAAACAGTCACCAGTATATTGAAGTTTTCACTCAAAACTGTCTATCATTTAAAAGCTCAGTTATCCTGAAACTAGGAAACAACTGTTGCACCTCTAGACACAAAGAGGGCGTTTCGCTCCACTACAGCTTTTACAGGCGAGATACAATAGCCGTACTTGTGTAGGCGTGTGCATGAGGTGCAGAAGGCGAGAAAATCACCGCATGCCGAGTGGACATCTTTCTCTAGGAAGAACATTTTAACTGTGACGGTGCAATAATGTCTAGACCTTACATGAAAACTTATTTTGCTTTCTGTTTTTACATTACATACACTGCAAATAAACCAAAATAATGCTCCATATGTTGTATCTTTTAATATTTTCATAAAAGACATGAAAAGGAAAGTCAAAAGGAAATTAGTTATTGCCAAGATATTTCCAAGAAGGGATTGTACTAACAGTGTTCACGAGAACTCTGCAAATAACTTTCCAATAAGTGATTGTAACTAATACGTACAAGACTTCGTATTCCGTTTGTTTCAATTCCACCTTCGAGCAGCTTTCGACAGCCGTACGGCAGTACTATGTTCATGGCGAAGTGAAACCTGCCTACGGCCATGGGTAAGGAAACCCAGTCACTTGCTAGCTCTCGACCGAGAAATGTCATTTTTTTCGAGAATATTGTGACAACACAGTGGAAAAATTGTTTTTCTATAGAAACATTAAAACAATCATGTAATTGTAAAAATTCTGCAATATGCCGAGAAAATTGGCACTTCACTTGTTTTTACGACGAATAATACCCCAGCATGTGTTAATCACCAACTGTGAAATAATAAAAGTGTCTAATATTGTGTAGGAATCCTTTACTGGGAATTTTTTCTGCAATCCCAAATTTTCTTTGGTCTTTCCTTTCATGCCATTAATGAAAATGTTAATAAATACATTATACTGAGCGTTGTTTTCGATAACATGCAGTGTAAGAAATGTTAAAATTGTAAATTTAAAAAAATCAAAAATTAGTTTTTCCGTAGACACTCCACCTCAGACCCAGCGTATTATCATTATGCACTCTTTCCGCTGCGCCAACCGCTTCTCCGGAAACTACTTCAACATAAACAGCGGCTGACTCACCAGACTGGCGCCAAAACGCTATGTTTTACTATAGGGTGGCCTTATAGAGCTGCGACTTCTGGCGTTTTCGTTCCTAGCCTAGTCTTATACTCATCGTAAATTAGGACGACATTGGCGACGACGAAAATTTTAAGCTATTTTTCCGCGGATCCCTTTCTTCCGGGAATGTTAATCTAGCAAGTTAAACTACATACCTTGAATGCAATTTGAAGAGTAGCAAGAATCTATTGGCAGACGTAGGTCGTCTGAGAACTGGTTGCGAGTCTTGCTTGTATACCTCAGCCAGTAAGAGTTTGCATGAGAAAGGGGAGCTTCCGGGTTCACATTTCGTTTCAACGTATTATATTAAACTGCCTTGAAGTTGCAAGATCAGATGTTTGCCTGTGCATTAATTTCTATACATAAGATTTACACATAAAGGCACGCCTCCTAAAAAGAGCACATTTTTCGAAAACACTGTATTAAACATAGGAAAGTTGTTCTGCTCGGTAACCTTGTGGTATCGATACTTCTAAGGGAACTTCTAAAGTCAAGAGTCAAACTGGCGTCCAGAAAGGAGAAAGTACGAGAGTTATTCGGAAAGTAAGGAACAATCGGTAGCGAAATGGAAACCACAGTTAAAATCCGATGACGTTTTGCACATGTGTGTTGGGCAGTGAATCTAGTATGCCCGTCGATCGCGTTACGTCGTTCTTTTTAGTTCTGAGCACACAGGGAGCACATAAAGATACCTAGAACAATAGTGACTCCCGCCAAGTACGAGGGCCAGGTAAGAAATTTCGCCTGAAGCTATGCAGCCAACATTACATAACTGTCGTGCGTTTTCTTCTTCAAGACAATTCTCAGCCGCATTCTGAAGGTACAATGAAAATGCTCCTGCATCGTTTTCAATTAGGAATGTTTGATTACCCACAATACAGCCCGTAATTGTCTCCTTCTGAGTTTCATCTCTGCTCACATGAACCGATGGCTATGAAAATAGCATTTTGGCACAGACAACGAACTGTAGGCCAGCGTAGAGAATTGGCGGAAAGCACTGACGGCTGCCTTCTATAACGAGGGTATTGGAAAGTCGGTACAAATCTACGACAAATGTCTAAGTCGGATAGGCGACTATGGAGATAAGTAGCTGGTAGCTGTAGCTAACTGTTGCAAGTAAAACAGTTTTGATCTTCATTGTGGTTTCCATTTCGCGAGCTATCGTTCCTTGCTTTCCGAAAAGCCCTCGTACTAACAACAAGTGTAATTACAGAGTCACTTTAGAGCTTTTCGCATTACATGTCGCTCATTTGATCATAACGATATATAGACTCGCCCGAGTTCTAAAGTAGGTGACGCGGCATTTCGCCACAAGGAATCAGTATACCAATCGGAGCAGAAACTGTGAGTGAAACAAGTGAGGTCTAAACCAGCAACGTCTGGTAAAAAGTAAGGCCACCGGGAAAAGTGACGTTAAAGAATAACGAATTCCAGACATAACTTTTTACGTAAAGGAGATTTAGTGCACCACACAGGGACACCTAGACTTCGTGTGGTATTTTAATGTTACTTAACCTTTTATCGCTGCTACAGCTTCCGCTGGGTCTTGCGAGCCAACGCAGTCACCACAAGAACCATTTCAACGTGTGTCACCCTAGGCGGCTGGGAGTATTCGCAACAAAGGGTTTACCACAACCACTATCATCACAAGCACCATCGTCTTCTATACTTTCTGTCTTATGTCTGGATCTGCGTAGCACAGTCCTCTCCATATTTTCCTGTAGCCACACCACATTCCTTTCTCCACTCTGTCCCAATCTTCTCCTCACTTCATGACACATTCCTTCATTTCCGTGATCCATTAGTCTATTGGTCTTGCTTCCTATTGTCACTTCATGAACCTGTCTCAGTATGCTGAAACTCCGATTCTCTTAACATGCCCATATCATCGTCACATTGCCTTTCCTGTGGTCTCTTGAATTGGCTTATCTTTGACTATTTCTCTTACACAGTGGCGGCCAGGTATCATGTGCTAATAAGCTACAGCACACCGGTTAATATCGCACTCAAATTACGCCATTTCACTTCGATTGCGAGCTGAGAATCACAGTAAAATTACGCCATTTCACTTGGAATGATAGCCAGAAATTGCACTAAAAATACATCATTTGTCTTAGAATGCATGCCGGTATGCAAATATAATGGACAAAAATAAGTTTTGTAGTGCTCTCTTTACAATAATTAGAAACCAGTGTTGAGTGCTGAAGTGATGTCAGCGACATTACGATCAAATGAGGGAAACGATGCAGACGTCAGTCTACTACTGTGCATGCTCTGCTGTTACCTCATCCATTGCAGCACTACAACTGCTACGTTTCTCGTAGCACCATTTCAGTACTTCTATTTCTTCTTAAAGAAGTGTTGTAATTACGGCACTGTGAGCAGGTGTGTAAAGCACATACTGGCAATTTGCGAACCTGGATTCAATTCTCAGTGATACAATTTTTTTTTTTCGTTTTATATTATTTTACTCGTTCCAAAATTAATATATTCAGTTTACTTATGATTACTACTATTGCAAGTCAAAAGGCTATAGGCCAACACATTGTAGCACACTGTAATAGTTTTACACGAGCAGCCACTGCACTCACGGTTTCATTCCTTCCTGTATCAATTCCAGTAAGTGATAGTTTCCTTTTAAGGCTTCACCAGTAGCAGACATATCGACTCTCAGTCTCCACTATAGTGTGGGAGACAAACCTTTGTTACTGTCAGCTCAGCTGCGTCGTTTCGTTGCAGAACAGTAGAATAAAACCAGTGATGAACTGCGTTTGAGCAGGTAGCACGAGACACGTTGCTGCGCTGTGAAACTAATTTCAGCGTGTCTGAAAGTTAACGGTGGGCATCTTGTGCATAGCTTGTGCTGTTGCATTGCTTCGTTGAACTGGAAATCTACGTAGTTTGGTTTTGGTGTTTTCAGTGTTTTTTTCAGTTCTCCTTCATTTCAAGCCACTTTCAATGTGATGGGCGGTACGTGGCCAGATCGTGAAGTGAATCGGAGGGAGTGAAGCTTGCTAAACAGTGCAGCCTCGCAATTCTGTGGGAGAGCAGCCCGAATGGAAAGGATGAAGATGAGCCGAGGAAGGCGCAAGTAACAACTTTGGACGATTTTCAGAAATAACTATTCGTTGAAGTATACGCAATTATCATTACGGACGGGAGCGTCCTACCAGATCCAAACTACTCTTGTCGCTTCAAAAAGATGGTGGTTATGGGGTCCGAAAATTTTCATCATGCACAGTGCTGAAAGGCTGCTGAATTATCAATAATGATTATCTGTTGCATCATGATTGGCTTATAATAAAATGCTGGCATCGGCTACATATTTACTTCTTCAGATGTGATTATCCACTAACAGCTACGTCATGCTGTTACGAAATCACATCTGAAGAAGGCAATAAATTGCCGCGACAAATAGCGGACATTGTAGTTACGGGACGATCTTTACGTGATTAATAAATAGTTACTTTATGTAAGGCATGATCAAAACGTTTCCATTCGAAGAGCACAGTGATCCCTTGCCTATATTTAGATGCTTATGAACCTGCATCAGAGTTGCGCTTGGTTGCATATACGCTGCAATAACACTCTTAAACGGGAACTTTTCGATCGCAGCGTGTGACATAAATGGTTGCATACTTCCGTTCTGACTTTGTAAATTCGTAAAAAATCCCTTATTAATCAAAGTTAAACATATTTTTTGAAAGTACAGGCGTCCCTCGGTGGTACAGACTTCTGCTGGAGATTATGAACGTGACACTAGAAAACAGTGTGGCTAGGCAAAACTTGTGTTAATGCCAGGGTTTCATTACGTAGTGGTTCCAATGATGGCTCTGTATTCTGAAGAGAGCGGAAATTAACGTTTTTACTTGCAGGTCCACTGGACGGTGTTGCGCCAAACTGCCTGTTAATAATTCGCTCGAAGAAGACAGGTGATTTTCATGGAGAGATGAAAAGTCTGGAATTTGATAGTTGGTTTGAAACTTCACTTATGACAATTACCAAAAGCCTGTCAGTCAGTGTTATGCACAACGCCGCGTATCACTAAGTTGTGCGAGTTAAGACACCAACTTTAGCAACAATGCCCTGTATCACTCAGTTCTTTAAGATAAGAACGAACTTTGGGCAGGCAATTCTTTTGTGGCTCTAAAGACAAGATTTACAACAACAACAAAAAATGGTTCAATTTTCTCTGAGCACTATGGGACTTAACATCTGTGGTCATCAGCCCTCTAGGACCTAGAACTACTTAAACCTTACTAACCTAAGGACATCACACACATCCATGCCCGAGGCAGGATTCGAACCTGCGACCGTAGCGGTCACGCGGTTCCGCAAGATTTACATCTCGGAAGATTTGAAGACGGTTGAACCGATCGATGTTTAGGTTCAAACTAAAGCACAATTTCCAACTGATTCTGATAGTACTGCTAAAAGTCATGAGCGTGGAATCGTTGCACGTGCACCGTATCATTCTGTTTCCAAAGCTGCTGAAGCTATACGGGAGCAAATAAGAAATTACACCGCCACAGACAGCAAAAAAGTTGACCCTTTCGTGAATGAAAATGTTGGAAGCTGTCAGTCACGTTACCAATAGACAGCAGAAAATATAGAACAGCACTACAGGTATCGTAAGTGAGGCATCAAAAAACGAAGGCTTTGAGGAGGACTCTATAAAAGATCGCGTGACACATTTAAGTGTGTTTAACGATAGTTCGAGCAGTATATGGCAAGAAAAAACCAGAAACCCCGTTACCATCCGTTCTGGTTTACAAATGACTTCATAACAAGGCCCAAAATCGAGCACAAATCTGATTTCAAAATGGCGACCAATAACATTACCCATTTCCACAGAGCGACGATATAAAATGAGGTCTATGGGCGGGGAGGAACTAAAAGTTAAAATAACAGACTGAAAATATCGGTAATAAACATACAGAAATAAACAACCAGAGAAACACGACACAAAGCTAGGTTTCAAACAGGGAAAAATTGGAAAATTTGCGTGATCCGACAACAACTGGTATCGAAAACCTCGTTTCACCTTTACAACTCTGCTTAAAAGACCGATACCTATGCAACCCAAAAAACCGATAGCAGTACAAACAGGCAAAGCTACAGCAATACAAGTATCGAAAAATTTCGACAACTAAAAGAAGATGGTATCGAAATACCGAGATTACCAGGTTAACATCAGTGTTAGATAAAACTGATCCACGATGTCTCAAAGCAAATAGCTCACAAGAGAAGAATTTTGTATTTCAAAGGAAAATGTGTCGCGAAAGTTGTGATTACTTCTGTCGCTCGTTGCCAGGACAAAGGGAACGTTTAATGTCTCTGAGTGGCCAAGAATGTAAGCTCATTACCGAATGACGTCACACACCACAACACTGTAGAATCACGGTTGAGAGTCGACGGACGGCTAGAATTCCAATTCGACACGCGTGTGAGAGTCGTATTCCCATCACCGTAATAATGTCACAGTCAGGAATTTAAGAAGAGGACACGTCATCGACTATTCATCACATTCTGAGAAGCTTTTTCACACTCTGAAACGTTCAATATCGATAAATTGCTTTGGAAAAAGTAATTATGAATACTTCATAACTAAAACAAAAACGACGAATATTCGACAATAGTGCAACATGGGCGACCCCTCCCCTTCCCCCTGGGTGTGGACAATGTGGATAATACAAGTTGTATTAACGATCTTAAGGTGAATGTAGTAGTTCACTGGACAGATTTAATATGTCGCCCGTGTGCAGGAGCAGGGTAATGCTAACCAATGGGTTGATCAGGGATAGGTCGACGAAAAAAACACCAATTCATTTATGTGTATTTTGCTTTTCGAGCACTAGTAGCTAAATTTCACAGCGTGTAAAATCTTTGGCGTGGTATCCACGGTGACAGAATTGCCTCACACACTCCACCTGTCTCTCCACAGTGTTCCTTTAGTCAAGGGTATCTCGTCCCAAGCAGTTGGGATGTGCTGCCCTGCCATTGGCACGATTCCGACTTACCCCATCCAAATCTTCATTTTCAGAGTATTCTGCATTTCCTAACTGGTTCTGGTTGGGTAATAAATGGACAATATATGCTTTTACTTAACACAGATCTTAATTACAATGTGACTGCAACCCCAAAAATTTACTGATATATATATATATATATATATATATATATATATATATATTCCGACTTACCCCATCCAACTCTACATTTTCAGAGTATTCTGCATTTCCTAACTGGTTCTGGTTGGGTAATAAATGGACAATATATGCTTTTACTTAACACAGATCTTAATTACAATGTGACTGCAACCCCAAAAATTTACTGATAATATAACATGTATATATACGTCACGTTTTGGCATACTGTCACGAGAGAAGGCCATAATTGTGTATTTTAAAAAAGTAATATTTATTTTAAGAGCCTTAGTTGGAAATTGTAACAAGCGGTTACTAGTTTTAATCACTTAACAATCATTTTCATATATATATATATATATATATATATATATATATATATATATATATATATATCCCAATCTCCATCGTTCACAGTCATTCCAGTCTCCTTCATGAAGACCTCTCGCCGCCATTGCTTCGTTGACGTCGTCTTTCTAGCATCTCGCAGGTCTACCGCGCTTTCTTCTTTGATGTGGAGTCCATTGCCATACACGTTTTGGCCATCTTGTGTCTGGCATATGCTGTAAGTGACCATACCAGAGTAGGCGCTTCCTTCCTATGTAGTCTAGGATTGTGGTTTTGACATTCATAACCCCTCTGATCCTATCATTTCTAATATGGTCAAGTCTCGAGTATCCACAACTCCGTCTCCAGAAATCCATCTCGACAGCCAGCTGGCGATCTTTCTGCCTCTGAGTTAGTTCCCACAACTCTGCACCATATGTTGTGATACTTTATATAATTGTGTGGTAGATGGTATGCTTTGTTCTGCGCGTTATGTTTTTGATCCAGAGAATACCATTTAGTTGTTTTATGGCTCGCTTGCCTTGGCCTATTTTATTGTTTACATCATCCATACTTCTACCATTGGACGACAGTGTCACTCCCAATTACTTAAAAATATGACAACCTTTCACAGTATCAGAACCGAGCTGTAAGCGGTTAACAGTATTTTCTCCCACTTTCAGATATTCTGTTTTAGATACGTTTATGACAAGACCCCATTTTTAATATTCTTCTTTTAATTTGCGGAGCATGTAATTTGCATCTTCGTCATCTCCAGCTACTAACACTCGGTCGTCACAAAAAATAGAGTGAAGAAGATCTCGTCGTCTATAGGGACACCCATTCCTCCGCATTTCCTTTTCCATGATTTTAGTGCCTCCTCTAGGTAGATCTTAAAGAGTGTAGGGGCAAGTGTGCATCCCTGGCGTAGTCCCTTTGTCACCTCATACTCTTGAGATAGTTGATTTCTCACTTTAAACATTTCCGTACAATCTTGGTAGAGGAGTCTGACAGCTTTCACATAGCTCGGTGACACACCATCATCAATTAGACTTATCCATAGCTTGTTCTGTGGAACTGTGTCATAAGCTTTCTGGAGGTCTACAAAGACAAGGTGGGTTGTAAGGCCCCTTGCTGTCCTTTTCTCCACTAGGTGTTTCATGTCTACACGTAGAAATAAAATGTTAATAGTATTTAAGTAAACAATACACGCTGAAAATGTTTAAAATTTGAAATTCCTGAAATTATACTTGATTACTCACGAGCTGTGAAAAGTCAATCTGCGCAACTGGTGACTAATCTGAAATAACTGAAAGTATTTTAAATTTTAAATACTTTTTAGATATAAGAGTAGATCTGAATATCAACATTACATGATGGAAAGTAATAGTCGCTTGAGACATTTGGCACCTTAGACTGTTGAAATAAATCTCTTTTTACATAATTTATTGGTGTTCTGTAAAAATTTCAACTAGGTTACAATTCCCTTAGTTTAACGTTGACTTGGGAGACCGTTTCCCTGTGGTGTAGGAAAATTCCTCCTCAGTCATCTAGCCAATTTCAATATGTAAATGGTGGCATTCATGTAGAAACCTGCAATTAGACCACAACAGCAATAACTGTGAATGTTTGCTTCGGAATGTGCGCACTGAATCGCTTACATCCGTGAGGTAGAAGGCGGTGATCCCGTTGCCTTGTCGGTGTTATTCGTCTTGCAGGCCTGATTCGCAAGAGACGCCGACTGCCCGATGTCGGCCGTCGTCCTCGCCTGGCGGGCTGGGGGATTGAGCCATCTGCTGTGTTCAGGGCGCTCACAGACGCCCGCCCACACCTGCTTGCGCTTTGACACGTCTAGCGCGAGGCACATTGCTGCTCCCTGCAGCACTGAGCGGCTTACTGTCTGATGTCTTCAGGCGCGACCCGTCCCCGTGTGCACTGAGGCAGGTCATCTGGCGTCGCAGGTGGCTAATGATATAAAAGGGCCTCGTCTCAGGTTCCGCGATCCTAGCATGCACAGTGTCGAGGACTCGTGTGTCGTCTGGAGCAGCCAGTTAACACACTTGTCGCCTCCGTGCACGAACCACCATCTAGTTTGCCTTGGGAATTTGCTGTCGTTGATACAACATGGCAAGTCTATGGAAAGCTATCCTGCTGATAATGGTGCAAGATTACCATACACAGCATAGAAACAGTACGTGTTTAATTTACATTACAGTTTTGTCTATTAGGGAACTTACTTTTGTTCCCCAGAGCTTGTCCTCTTGTCGTGTAATCCCTAGCCGTTAATGGGCTCAGTTAACTACCTTCTCTAATTCAAGTTTAATTAATTTCACGAAAGATTTCAAGTTGGAGCCTCACCTGCAACTTACCAGTTTAATTGGTGCTTGCTTTTCCACACTAATTCCTGGAAACTGCTCCATCATAACTGTGCTAATTTATTTTACTCTCCATTAAATATTGGTTTTAAATGTAACAGGTTTTTAGAAATTGACCACAGTTTTATGACAGGGTTATGACAAAATAAATTGTCACTTGCTTCCTATTTTTTTAAAGAGTCATTTAAGGGGGGAACGACGTCAAACGGGCCGACTTGGAGCAGGAGAGGCATCACAGGACATTTTAATTTCCAGTGTCTATACTTTTACAAATAAATTCATAAAACTTTGTCAGCATCACCAGGAAGGATTCACACTCCTTGCAGTGGAAGTTCGAAAACATAACAAAATAAATTTCTTTTACGTGTGAAATTTCATCATTTTTTCACTTACTAATGGCTGTATTTGTTGCTATAGGTACACTTTTCTTCATAAGTTAGAGAGATTTTTCGATGAATTTTGCACATCATACATACCATACTCACAGGTGTATGAAACTACAGAATTTATGTAATTTATGAAAAAGCGAATTAACTGTTATATTTTAATCTTCATGTCTAGGAAAAACACAAATTTTATAGTTAATTACCTCAATTTTTACCACAGTTTTTAATAGATTTCGAAAATTCTAGAGTTTCATACACCTTTAAGTATGGTTCGTATGCCGTGCACAATTCATCGAAGAATCTCTCTTACTTATGAAGAAAAGTGTACCTATAGCAACAAATACTGTCATTAGTAAGTGAAAAAAAGATGAAATTTCACATATAAAAAAAATATTTCGTTATATTTTCGAACTTCCACTGCTATGAGTGTGAATTCTGAATCCTTCCTGGCCATGGTGACAAAGTTTTATGAATTTTTTTGCAAAAGTACAGACAGTGGAAGTTAAAATGTCCTGTGGTGCCTTTCCTGCTCCAGGTCGGTCCGTTTGACGTCCTACCCCCATTGATTTCATCTTATATTGTCGCAGAAGAAGCGGAGTAGCTCTGTGGTGATTATAATAGTAAACTGTTCCATGGAGGGTCGTGGTTCAAAACTTAACTGGACTGTAAAATTTCAGTTCCTATATTCTGTTCGAGTACATTCTAGAAGTATCCACAAATGTCAAGATTCATTCTACTATAATGTCAAGTAACTGTATATGCAATACATGTGTTCTGGCCGGAGGCGGGTCGCAACACGCTCTTGTATGTGCAAGTGCTGAATAAACTTTTGTTAAGCGAAGTTAGTGTTCTTCATTCATCTAAATACACCTTATTCTACGTTACATTATTCTGGTGGAGACGCTGGGTGTTGGAACTTGTGGTAGCGCACATTATCGACGACACAGTGGCTCCCATCCGGCCACGACAGAGCCGCCGTTTACGTGACGAGAAACCCGAGTTCGATCCATATTCAACTGATCGCAGTCTACCGGAGACAGAAGAAGAAGAGGACGGCCAAGATCCAAACAGGTGGCTGAAGGTATATGAGCGTATAGCCAAATTTAATAAATGGGATGACATTGTGTGTTTGGCTAACGTATTTTTCTACTTGGAGGGCACTGCCAAGCAATGGTATGAGAACAACGAGGAGAAGTTCACAAGCTGGGAAGTATTCCAGGTGGAACTGCGACACAGAACTACTGAAGTGCAAGGCTGAAGGTAAATTAAAGTGCAGGGCACAGCGTCCAGGAGAAGCTACAACATCCTACATTCAAGAAGTCTTGGAGCTGTGTCAAATGGTGGATCCTAGAATGAAGGAGGAAGATAAGGGTGCACATCTCATGAAGGGTGTTGATGAGGACATGTATCAAGTCCTACTCTTGCAAGAGGTTTCGACAGCAGCTTCAGAAAATGGTGCCAGTATGTCGAGACAATGTATGAAAAAGAATTACACGCGAGATGTTTGAACGGCTTCCAAACGTAGTATCGATATCTGTGATCGACGAAGGAACTGATTTCACAACTGTTCGTCGTCAGATAGTGAGAGAGGAAGTTCAGAAGGCATTTGGATTGCACCGCGAACAAAAAACCGAGACTCTTCAAGAGGTCATAAGAGAGGAAGTGGAACAGACATTGAACCATATCTCTCGTCCTTCATTTCCCTTTAAAACGGTGAAAAAGGCGAGACCCAGGCGGAGCTACGTTCCTACAGTGCCGCATGAGGAACCTGTTTGGGCACCAAGGAAGACTGACGTCCGGAGGACCCTGGATAACCAAATGGTTCAAATGGCTCTGAGCACTATGGGACTTAACATCTATAGTCATCAGTCCCCTAGGACTTAGAACTACTTAAACCTAACTAACCTAAGGACAGCACACTACACCCAGCCATCACGAGGCAGAGAAAATCCCTGACCCCGCCGGGAATCGAACCCGGGAACCCGGGCGTGGGAAGCGAGAACGCGACCGCACGACCACGAGATGCGGGCCCTGGATAACCAACCAGTGTGTTTCCACTGCAGACGACCGGGGCTTGTGTAGCGCTATTGTCGAGAAAGGTGGCGGATATTTGATGACGTCCGCGCCAGAAGACAGCAAATCGATCTTAGCCGACGCCAACTCCGCGTCCACGAAGATGAACAAGAAGATGTGGGTGCAGAACGACGTAGGTCTCCATCGCCGCAAGCTAGCCGCTGGAGAGGACGCTCCCCAACACGCCGATCAAGGTCTCCATCATCGTTCAGAAGGTCCAGCCGATCACCTAGCCGACGCAAACTGGAAAACTAAAAGATGCGACCTTCCTTGGATGTGAGGCCGCCGAAGAGAAATATTCTCCGCCGTCGAACACTACAAAAATGATAGGAAACTACGTCGATATCCTCATGGATGGCCGACCAGCCCAAGCTCTTGTGGACCCTGGAGCATCATATTCAGCCTTTTCGGAGAAGTACCGTCACCAGTTGCAGAAAACCGTATTCGTCGACGGCAAAACATTTTTGAAGGTGACTAATGGGAAATATGTTAACCCTAAAGGAAGATGTACCATTCATGTGGGTATAAGTGGCCATACACAGCCCTTAGAATTCATCATCTTACAAGAGTGTAGTCATGACGTCATTCGCGGATGGGACTTTTTGAAAGCTTCTCAGGCAATTATAGATTGTGGTCGCTCGTAGATTACGTTAGACGATATGAGATACTGTGGACAGGAAGATGCGCACTCGTGTGTGTGGAGACTATGTGTGCAGTCAGCGATAGAAAGATGTCACGTGCCATGCCATGCATCAACCCATGGATCTTGTAGTTGAATGTAAGAAAAGCATACCACTGAAGAATAACTTGGTCATCCCAGACTCCGTCATCTCGTTTAAGAACGGGTTCGGTGAATTGTGGATAATTAACTGTCGCTGAGAACCGCAGATCCTTCCAAGCCGCATGTGCTTAGCAAACGCTGAGCCGTTAATTGAAGAACAGCTGAGCGTCATAGAAACCTCCCATGCCGAGTCTGTGGGCGAAATTAGCGCTACCACTAAGATACAAGATCTTCTAGCTCGACTATCACCTGATCTCACTAAGGAACAACAAAAGAAGCTACTTTCCATTCATCAAGAGTTCTCTGAATGCTCCAGACCACAGGTAAAGAGCAAATTAGACAAATCGTCGGTGAAGCAGCGGATTAGCACTGAAGAGCATCAGCCAATAAACCACAGAGCATGCTGTGTGTCAGCAACGGAACATCGAATAATTCGCGACGAGGTAGAGAAAATGATGACGAATGACATTACTCAGCCTTCGCAGAGCCCATGGTTGTCACCAGTGGTCCTCGTCGGGAAGAAGGATGGCAGTTGGCGCCTTTTTGTCGATTACAGGAAGCTTAATAAGATAACTAAAAAGGACATTTGCCCTCTTCCACGAACTGACGATACACTAGATTGTCTGAAGGGGGATAAGTTTTTCTCCACGATGGAAATGTACTCGGTACACTGATAAATCGAAGTAGATGAGGCTGATAGTGAGGAAACTGCATTCATCACCCCTGAGGGCTTGTATGAGTTTAAGGTAATGCCGTTTGGTTTGTGTAATGCACCAGCAACTTTTGAGCGGATGATGGATAATCTAAGGCACCTAAAGTGGACGATTTGTTATTTATATGAACATATAAAAAGACTGAGGGCCGTTCTCAAGTGTCTCCAACAAGGCGGACTGAAACTTAATCCAAGAAAGTGTCTCTTTGGAGCAAAAGAAATCAAAACACTTGGACATCTTGTGTCAAACGAAGGTGTGCTGCCAGATCCAGTAAAGGTAAGATCTATAACGGAATTTCCTATTCCTAAAAGTATTAGGGGGCAACGGCCTTGCCGCAGTGGATACACCGGTTCCCGTGAGATCACCGAAGTTAAGGGGCTCCGGAAAGGCTCAAAATCATGAAAAGTTCAATTTTTACTTTTTTGCGTTTTCTGAATCTGCAGACTATTACCTTTTAATAGATGTATAATTTATTCAATTCCGAAGACTACAACTATTTTAAAATTTTTTTTTAAATGTGTTCTACATGGGCGTGACCCACTGTGGCGCTGTTAAACTGCTGTCAAATGGTGTTATTATTATCGTCCGTGTTCATCAGGTACATTTTAGTGATGTGAGATAAAGTATGTGTTGTGGCTAACCTGTGATGGTTCAATATATATCGCTGGTGTGATTGTCGATTGTTTCATGTTTATTTACTCTGTCGTTATCTCGAAAATATTCGTAATTAATTCTGTTTCTTGAGTCTCTGTTTTGTTGAATAATAATGAGTAAAAGTAAAGTTATTAGAAATCCTCTGAAGGCTTTTAACAAAAGGAGAAATGTGGGAAAGCCAAAGGTATGTGTTATTACTGTAAACAATAAAGACGATAACCAAGTGAGTGAACCTAACCTCTCAAGTACACCTGCCCATAGCAGGCAAAGTGGGAAAGAAAATACTTCACAGAAGAAGCTTGGTTCAATGAGTGAAAACTATGAATGTTTTATGGGCGAATCGGATGTGAATGAAATATTTGATATGTCGGTTCTCAAAGGAATTTTTTCAAACTGTGTAAGATGTATTCATTGTAGTGAAGTTGGTCTGGAACTCTCCATAATAAAGCACGTAGGACTTGCTAGTGAAATACAACTGAAATGTGATAAGTGTTCATACATGACCACCTTTTGGAACAGTGTTGCAGTAACTGCAACTGATGAAAATGATAGCAAAATCTACGAACACAACAATGAGCGATGCTTGCTTTAGACAAGGAACGCCTTCGGGCTGCAGACAGGGCTGTAAAGAGTCAAGAAATACAAGCAATAGTAAACAGGAGGAGGAACAAGAGGAAGCTGGAGGAGGAGTTTGCAGAGGATGAAGATAATCCATCCTATGGACCTGGAATGCACTAAGAAGTTAATCCAATCTTTGTCGCTCGATTCCCAAAACTTTTGTTTTCTCACACTAATTACATGCTTTCTAAGGATCTTCCAAACATATTTGTTTCAAACTTTCAGGAAATGTTACACAGTACCTTCTGCATAATTTAAGACAGCCTTTTTCCAAAAAACTGTATATTTTTGAATATATAAATAAAAAAATTGCAAAGAAATGTTGTGAATCTTCATTACAATTTAAAAAAAAATCGTCTTTATTAACTGAACTAAAATTTTGTAAAATCCCTGTGTTACGTTGTAGCCCATATTCCAATAAATAATCTGTAAAAAGTTCAACTTCCTACCTCAAATACTTTGTGAGGAAAGATGTAATTTATAAGCGTTATTTTAACATTGCAAGTATAGGGCGTTCCGGAGCCCCTTATGCGCTGTCGGGCGTGTCGGCACTTGGAGTGGTGACCATCCAGGCCGCCGTGCGCTGTTGCCATTTTTCGGGTGCACTCAGCCTAGTGATGCCAATTGAGGACCTACTCGATCGAATAGTAGCGGCTTCGGTCAAGAATAACATCTTACGACCTGGAGACCGGTGTGCTGACCCCATGCCCCTCCTATCCGTATCCTCCACCGAGGATGACATGGCGGTCGGATGGTCCCGGTAGGCCACTCGTGGCCTGAAGACGGAGTGCTTTTAAAAGTATTAGAGATGTGAGAATTTTCCTCGGATTATGTTCTTAACACCGTCATTTTATCAAAGACTTTTGTATCAAAGCCAGGCCACTCCAAGAGTTCTTAAAAGCCAATGCTAAATTTATCTGGGATGGTTCTCAACAAGATTCTTTCGATGTGCTGCGAAAAGCTCTGACGATTGACCCTGTACTTGGTCTGTATGATAAGAGAGAACCTACAGAACTACACACAGATGCTAGTGGGTATGGTATCGGTGCTGTTCTGGTGCAAATTTCGGATGGAAAAGGGAAGGTTATGGCCTATATTCTACGACACTTACAAAAGTCGAGAGAAACTACTCACCTACAGAAAGAGAATCTCTTGCTGGGATCTGGGCCATGTGCAGTTTTCGACAGTTTATGGAAGGCCATTCACAGTTGTTACAGACCATCAGTCACTTTGTTGGTTGACAGGTCTTAAAATCCAACGGTACGGCTCGCCAGGTGGGCACTACGTCTTCTGGAGTATGACATTACCATAGTGTACAAAAGTGGAAGAAAACACCATGCCGACTTTCTCTCAAGAAACCCTACGAAAGACATCTAGATTTTGATGAAGATAGTAACGGTCTCGCTGCACTCCAGGTTCTCTCTGCTGAGCAGAAGAAGGACGCCATTATATCTCAAACTATACTTGCCTTAAATCGGTCAGAGGATGTGAAAGGACAGGTTACAGTAGTTAATGGATTACTTTGCAAGAGAAACTTTGATCCGGTTGGAAAGAGGTGGCTACCAGTGATTCCTAAACACATGGGGTTAGATGTTTTACAGAAATTCCGTGATGCACCTGAGGCCGGACATTTAGAATTTATTAAGACATACGATAGGATCCGCAAGAGGTTTTTATGTCCAGTTTTATTCAGGAGTGTCCGTCAATATGTGTCGCATTGTTGAGAGCGCCAGAGGATGAAGTCAGTTCCTCAGAAACCACCTGGCCGACTCATACTAATTCCACCAGCCGAAACGCCTTTCCAGCGTGTTGGGATTGACCTCGTCGGACGATTTCCAACGTCTGGTAGTGGATTATTGTTTGCACCGATTATCTGACACGCTATGCCATTTCAAAAGCCTTGAAAACAGCCGAAAAATACGAGGTAGCCAAATTAGTCGGGGAAGACATTGTATTAAAACATGGCTCCCTAAGGTCGTTAATTACCGATCGAGGGAAAGTTTTTCAACCGAATCTTGTAACAAAGGTAAACAGTCGGTGCAACATCACTCATCACATGACGACTGCCTACCATGCGCAAACTAACGGGCTTACTGAACGCCTTAATAAGACCTTGGCCGACATGCTATCAGTGTTCGTCAACGTTGAGCAGAGCAACTGGGATGAGGTGCTACCTTTCGTGACGTTTGCCTACAACACCACCAAACAAGACACCACAGGATTTACGCCATTTTTCCTGGTCCATGAACTTGAGGCAACTACGACGATCGACACTGTGTTTCCGTTACATCCTGATGACGTGGACGACGACTGCAACGTCCAAGTGTTAACGAGAGCTGAGGAATCTTGGCAGTTAAGTCGACTCCTCACGCTTCATGCTCAAGGTATGACGCGAGTCATCGCCATGTTGTCTCCCAGCCTGGTGACCTCGTCTGGATCTTCACTCCTGTTCGGAAGGTTGGTCTCTCTGAGAAGCTCCTCAGGCGCTACTTTGGACCTTACAAAGTTGTGAGACAGTTGTCTGATGTTACTTACGAAGTTGAAGATTTCGACCCCGACACAAGACGACGAAAGATCAGAGATACGGTCCACGTACTTCGAATGAAGCCCTATAGGGATCCTGCAAGTCAGGGTAAATTCGAAACTCCAGCGACAGGCAACAAGCGGGAAGGTGGCGAAGAGCGTAGAGGCAAAAGAAGTTCTAAGAATATCACCACCAGTGCGAGGATCAGACATCAGGAGTCGGAGTACGCAGGACCGACGACTCGTTCCCAGACCACGACGACATAACATCGAGACGGTGTTCTCTTAAGGAGGGAGCAATGTCGCAGAAGAAGCTGAGTAGCTCCGTGGTGTTGTGGTTGTAATACTAAACTTTCTCATGGAACGTCGTGAGTTCGAAATTTACCTGGACTGTATTTCTATATTCGGTTCGAGTACATTCTAGAAGTGTGCACAAATGTCAAGAACCATTGTACCGGAATGTTCTATAGCTGTAAATATACTGTATGTGTTCTGGCCGCAGGCAGTTCGATCCGCGCTCTTGTATGTGAAAGTGCTGAATAAACCTTCGTTAAGTGAAGTTAGTGTTCGTCAATCGTCTAATTACACCTTCTTCTACGTGACAATATAATGGTATTTATAATGTTTGAAATTTTATGTGATGCATATGACTGGTACAACTCGTGCTTACTTTTATACTTATGGTGCTGTTCCGTATGGCCTTGAGTACAGTTCAGAGCAAAAAGTGGCTTACATAATTCGCATTAAATTTGGCACGAATGTTTCACTTCAGTACCCAAAGGCTATATTGATGTGTAACATTTTGCGCAAGGCTTTCTCTCAACTTAGATACACGTATGTGCAGGAGACCAATTGTTCTCTTGTTCTCGTATTCGTGCTATTCAGCTGTCATGGTGGGCAGTCCCTGTCACCTCATACGCCCAGATCAGCTATCACCTGAGCGTCTGCCAGCCATTGTTCAGGCCAGCTAAAAAGTAAAACATAACATCGTAACCATTTCTGTAAGCCTTTCTGGCGAAAGTAACCGATTACGCCCAAGTTGCTAGCTATAAACTCCAGACATGGGTCGCCTATCCACTGTATGTCGGCCAACGAAAGGGGCAAAGGAATGTGCAGGTCATCTATGCAGTCTAGGACGGATCGCTATTTATTTCTAAATTTTTTCTCATTTAAACTTTCAATTATATATTCTGAGTGCAATTCATTGTGGCCGAGGTGAAATGTGCTTCTGTTGACCCACAATTTTCCATGGACTTCTTTGATCAGCCTACGGGACTCGGAGGGAGATAAGTCATGTGTTGCTTCCTGAATCTTCTGGGGTGTTGATGCAAGACTGGATACCGTCTCTTGTTCAGGATTTTAATTAATTATGATATCAACCGTCTTCTCTCTGTCCTGATTGATCAGGCTTCGTTCTAACACCAAAACTACATTATTCCCTGGACATCTTGAATAGTTAATGACCTCGCATTCTGACTCGGGTATGTATTCCATTTGCAATATAATAAGAAATTGAGTTTCAATAACATATTCAATGAAACCTCCATTTGCGTGGCCAAATCCATATCTATCCTGATCGGGACCCAGTCAGCCTGCACAGCAAGTCACCTCTGTAGTGGGCAATTACCTGTCTCTAGGATTTTTCCAAAGGAATCTCAGTCTGGAAGACACTCTTCCTACAAATATTTCAGTTTGGTAATTCCACTTCAAGTAGCTCTTGCCGCATGCTCTTTCATGTTTATAGTTATGTCTGTTTCCAGTTATTGCGCAAACAAATAATAATGGGCTCGTCTGGCTACTTTTGGACAATTAGTAATATTTATTTGCTCTGATAGTGTACTGTATGTCCGTACAACAAGTTTAGATACGCTGAAAATGTTATTGCCTTTCTATACGACTCCTGGTGTCACTACTTCTTTGTGCATAGCAGCGTAATTGCTGTACAGTGCTTCCAAGATATTCTGTGTGGTTTCAGTTATACATACAGTTAACATTGTAACATAGCAGTTTTTCTTATTACTTGTAGTAGATCCTGGTAGAGTAAACCAACTGCAAGGTAACTATTTGTTCTACAGCTTATAGTAAGTCCTTGGTGAACCCTCGTATGATAATCTAATTGTAAGTTAGCTGTCAGCCGTTCTTCGTCGCCTTCAATCACGTTACTCTCGGTGTATTGACGGCAGACCCTGAAAACGCACAATATGCATCTGCGAACATCAATTTTGAACTCTTCACTTCACGAATCATTCACACAATGTACATATTAGAGCGATTTTTATAACAAGCACATCTGTATTAATATACTGAAGAGCAAACTAAACACAATATGCTCCTGACTGCTAATTATAAGCGCAATAATTCAGCATTTGAAGATAGGTGACTTGATTCGTGAGTTAAGGAAATGTAATGCATTTGGTCGCTGTAAGCTCTGCTCGTCTACTTACCTAGCAGAGATGAAAATTGTAGATGATCAAAATACTTAGCTACGCAGCCACTAAAGCAAGGCATCTGGGGGGGAAAGTACAGTTAAAAGGAGTTACATGTATAGTAACGGCTGATGTGGGCTTATATTGACGTGGAGCAGATGGTAAGTGGGAAAACGGAAATAAATCTCTAGCAAAATATACAAACCTGGTCGAGGCCTATTTTTATTTCTCTGTATTCTGAGGACGTCATTTTTAAATCTGGTGACTCATCAGTTGGACTCAAAAATTAATTATACCCAAAATCCATCAAGAGATTTGAAAGTCCACGAGCGATGGAGACATAGAGAGTGACAGAAAAAGGGGGGGGGGGGAGGTTGATGGTTATGGTAGATGGAATTACGTTGGAACTAACGACCCTTTTAAGAGCGGGATATCTTGGATACAGTGATCGTTGAGTGGAAAGCCACTGGACGACAGATTTACAAAACACTTATTAACATAAAAAACATATGCCGGTGCCTAGAGCATTCGACACGATTACTCATACAGCAATTCCAAATCAATACTAGTTTCACTCAAATAATGAAAAAAGTTAAAACTTACTTAGAAGATTCCTAAGTAACGTGAATCAAATAATTTTTCCCTATTTGTACTGAACCTAGAAAAAGAAATGCTCTGTCTGGTTATAGATAGGGCTCTATTTAAATTTGAATCTTCAAGTGTAGGTTTCTGTCACCACTTGGGGACTCGCAGGAAATACAGAAACCAGAGTAATACCTCCCTTCTCCGCATGCAAGAACCATGGACGCCGTATAGGTGGGGTGGCTTGTTTACGTCAGCAATGCTGATAGCCGTTACGTAAGAGCAACTGCAGCTGAAGGGTATCTGTTGAGAGGCCAACCGACCAGACAAACGTGTGGTTCCTGAAGAAGGGCAGCAGCCTTTTCAGAGGTTACAGGGGCAACACTTGGATGATGGAATAATGTAGCTTTGTAGCATCAACCATCGTGGACTCGTACTGTTGCTGGTGCTATGAACGGCTAAAAACAACGGGAAACTAAAGCGAAGACTCCCGTGGACATGCTGCTCTACTGTATGGTTAAAAAATGATGGCGTCCTCTTGGTTAAAATCTTGCGGACGTAAACTAGTCCCACACCCGCATCTAGGGACGGTGACTACTCAGGAGTATGTCGTTATCAGGAATTACAAAACTGACTTTCTACGAATCAGAGCTTCGGGGCTATAAATACAAAATCAAATACGGGTAATGCAAGAATAGGTATAATATTGAATAAGGAAATAGGAATGCGGGTAGGCTGCTATGAACAGCATAGTGAACGCATTGTCGTAACCGAAATAGACACGATGCCATAGTAGTACACGTTTATATATCAACTAGCTTCGAAGATAATGAAGAGATACAAGAAGAGAATTCAGATAGTTAAGGGAGACGAAAATTAAATTGTGATGAGACTGGAATTCGACCGCAGGAAATGAAAGAGAAGGGAAAACTGCAGGTGAATATGAACTGGCGGAAAGGAATGGAAGCCACCTGGCAAAATTTTGCACAGAGCATAGTTTAATCCTCGCTAACACTTGGTTTATGAATCGTGAAAGAATGGTATATGCGTGTAGGAGAACTGGAGACACCGTAAGAGTCGAGACTGATTATACAGGGAGTTACAAAAAGGTACGGCCAAACTTTCAGGAAACATTCCTCACACACAAAGAAAGAAAATATGTTATGTGGACATGTGTCCGGAAATGCTTACTTTCCATGTTAGAGCTCATTTTATTACTTCTCTTCAAATCACATTAATCATGGAATGGAAACACACAGCAACAGAACGTACCAGCGTGACTCCAAACACTTTGTTACAGGAAATGTTCAAAATGTCCTCCGTCATTGAGGATACATGCATCCACCCTCCGTCGCATGGAATCCCTGATGCGCTGATGCAGCCCTGGAGAATGGCGTATTGTGTCACAGCCGTCCACAATACGAGCACGAAGAGTCTCTACATTTGGTAGCGGGGTTGCGTAGACAAGAGCTTTCAAATGCCCCCATGAATGAAAGTCAAGAGGGTTGAGGTCAGGAGAGCGTGGAGGCCATGGAATTGGTCTGCCTCTACCAATCCATCGGTCACCGAATCTGTTGTTGAGAAGCGTACGAACACTTCAACTGAAATGTGCAGGAGCTCCATCGTGCATGAACCACATGTTGTGTCGTACATGTAAAGGCACATGTTCTAGCAGCACAAGGAGGGTATCCCGTATGAAATCATGATAACGTGCTCCATTGATCGTAGGTGGAAGAACGAAACTAAAATGAGCTCTAACATGGAAATTAATCGTTTCCGGACACGTGTCCACATAACATCTTTTCTTTATTTGTGTGTGAGGAATGTTTCCTGAAAGTTTGGCCGTACCTTTTTGTAATACCCTGTATAATGGTAAGACAGAGATCATATGAGCAGGTTTTAAACTGTAAGACATTTACAGGGGCAGATGTAAACTCTGAACACAATTTATTGGTTATGAACTATAGATTACAACTGAAGAAATTGCAAATAGTTAGGGGATGGGACCTGGATAAGCTGAAAGAACCAGAGTTTTTTGAGAGTTTCGGTAGCAACATAAGGCAAGGATTGACTGAAGCACGGGACACGAATGGAGTACAAGACTAAAGAGTAGCTTTGATAGATGAAAAGTGAAGTCAGCTCAGGATCAAACGGGTAAACAGAGACAATGCGTAGTAGAAATTCTTTGGTATCACAGCAGATACTGAATTCAACTGATGAAAAGAGAAGATATAAAAAGGCAGCAACTAAAGCAGGAGAAAGGAACTACAAGCGTCTAAGATAATGTGTCTAACACGAAGTGAAAAATGGCTAAGCAGAATGGCTGGAGGACAAATACAAGGATAAAGGAGAGTATATCACTACGGAAATGCATTTTTTTGTCGGTCCTCAGGGCTTGCCCATATAGACATCTCAGTAGTGTAATGTCAGTTATTACTATACGAACGTGAGAACAACACAACACTCTGTCTCTGTGCGGACGACTTTTCCGACCCGGCAGGAATACGCTGCGCCGACCGCATAGGAGCCAGTCAAGATGGGGAGTAAGATACACGCCACCTCTAGGAAAATTAAACCGGTCTTAGGAGAAAAGAGAAGTAGTTGTATGAATGTCAAGAGCTCTGACAGAAAACCAGTACTAAGCACAGAAGGGAAAGCTGAAAGGTAGAATGAGTGTATAGAGAGGCTATGAAGGGAAGATGAAGTTGGAGGCAATATTAGAGAAAGGGAAGGGAAGAGAACATAGATGATGACGACGTGGTGGATATGATACATCGGCAAGGATTTGAGGGGCATTGAAAGTCAAATTTAGTACAACTGCATGTGCATCAAATGTAGCTATCACCAAAGGATAATTCTGTAAATATTTATCTATGGTTGTTTCTGTTATTTTTGTCATTCTTCTTAGGATTTTTATTATTATTTGACTGGGAATATTTGAGAATTAACGATCGTCTGTATCTCCATATGTACGAAGGAGGAAATAAGAAGAAAGGAAAATAAAATAAATAAAATTTGAAGTTCACATTCCTCACAACAGCGTCGTCTGGCAACTGAAACTTGTATCATTGTAAAGTTAGAGAAGCAAGATGTCAGTTGGTGCCCCGAGTAGAGATCTTTCCTGGTTTCCGTCAGTTTTATGACCTAGTCTGATGCATCCCGCCATGAATTCCTCTAATGTGCCAGTCTGCTCATTTAAGAGTTTACATCTACATGTACGTCTACATATATATTCCGCCAGCCAAGAAGCGGTATGTGGCGGGGAGCACAATTTGCACCAAAGTCATATTCCCCCCCCCCCCCCCCCCCCTACCCTTGCAGCCAACATTCTCAGTTATTTGTTGGATGTGTTACAATCTCTGTCTTCCTGTAGAGATTTTACCCTCTATAGTTCCCTCTAGTACTATATATTCCGTGATGTCTTAACAGACGTTCTACCACCCTGTCTCTTTTTCTTGCCCATGCTGTGGAGAATCTCCTCATTCCTTACCTGATAAGTCCACCTAAATTACAAAATTCATCCGTAGCACCACATCTCAAAGGCTTCGATTGTTTTCTGTTTCGGTTTTCCTACAGTCAATGTTTCAACCACATACTGAGCTGCGCTCCAAACTTAAATTTTCAGAAATTCCTTCCTCAAATTAAGGCCTATGTTTGATACTAGTAAACTTCCCTTGGCCATGTTTCGATGCTGAACCTGAACAAATTCTAAGTTTGAGGTAGGTGAGCTTTTATAAATGTCTTCAATTTTTAATTTCTAACCCTTGGTAGTTCAACGTTCTTGTCCTATAATAGGCAATCGGGCTCAACCGACCGCCGTGTCATCCTCTGCCAAAGGCGTCGTTGAATGCACCAGAGCGGTGTGTCGCTACCGCATCGCGCTCTCAGTCGATGAGGTGTTTGTAGACTTGGGAGCCGCTGTTACTCGGTTGAGTAGCTGCTCAGTTGGCCTCAAGAGGCTGAATACGTCCCGTATCATAAATCCCACAAAGGGAAAACCCTGTCAGTCCGGGAATCGAACTCACTTCCTCCGAATGTGAGTCAACTGGACTGACAACTCAGTTACAGAGTTTATACGTTTGTAGCTTCACGTTATATTACAAACACCTGTCGCTCTTTACGTTCTTTCAACCTTGGTTCCAGGTATCTGTTGATGGCAGCTACCGAAACGGATTATTAACGACATTTATCAAGCGATCAAAACGTTTTTACTCGCAGCATTGTTCACGAAGACCGCGACGTCGTACAGGAAGTTCATTTCCTTTATTGGGAAGTAATTTTTCTCTCTCAGAAACATTAGGAAGCACTATAAATACGAGTAGTGTCAGTTTTGTGGGATAGGTATGACACAGGAGACACCACTCGCGATTAAGCAGCTGCGGTATATACATGAATAATTGGTGTAAGACGAATGGTAAGGAAACGGGATGGGTAATGAACAAAAAGGAAGTGATGACTTTCAGTTGTAAGGGCTATTGTGGCAATGCAACGGCGAGAGCTAAAAATCTGTAGCAGATCGGGTCAGTACGTGCCCGGTCTCAGCGGAAACGAAATGTACACTTGAACGGCCGGGTTTCGGAAGATGGTCGGTGGAACTGAAATAAATTTGTTCGCTTCGCACCAATCGGGCGACGTTCCCACACGCAAAATATTGCCAGTCTACATTTTATATCCTCTGCAGTTCGACCATCATCAGTTATTTTATCCCAGGCAGAAAATCTCCTTTACTACTTTAAGTGTCTCATGTCCTTATCTAATTCCCTCAACATCACCCGACTTAATTCGACTACATTCCATTACCCTCGTTTTGCTTTTGTTGATGTTCATCTTATACCCTCCATTCAAGACATTGTCCATTCCGTTCAACTGCTCTTACAAGTCGTTTGCTGTCTCTGACAGAATTACAATGTTATCGGCGAACCTCAAAGTTTTTATTTCTTCTCCATGGATTTTAATACCTACTCCGAATTTTTCTTTTGTTTCCTTTACTGCTTGCTCAATATGCAGATTGAATTGCATTGGGGAGAGGCTACAACCCTGTCTCACTCCCTTCCCAACCACTGCTTCCCTTTCATACCCCTCGACTCTTATTACTGCCATCTGGTTTCTGTACAAATTGCAAATAGCCTTTCGCTCTCTGTATTTTATCCATGCCACCTTGAGAATTTGAGAGTATTCCAGTCATCATTGTCAAAAGCTTTCTCTAAGTCTACAAATGCTACAAACGTAGGTTTGCCTTTCCTTAATCTATTGTCTAAGATTAGTCGTAGGGTCAGTATTGCCTCACGTCTTCCATTATTTCCACGGAATCCAAACTGATCTTCCCCGAAGTCGGCTTCTACCACTTCTTCCATTCGTATGTAAAGAATTCGCGTTAGTATTTTGCAGCTGTGACTTATGAAACTGATAATTCCGTAATTTTCACATCTGTCAACACCTGCTTTCTTTGGGATTGGAATTATTATATTGTTCTTGAAGTCTGAGGGAATTTCGTCTGCCTTATATATCTTGCTCACTAGATGGTAGAGTTTTGTCAGGCCTGTTTCACCCAAGGCTGTCAGTAGTTCTAATGGAATGTTGTCTACTCCCCGGACCTTGTTTCGACTTAGGTCTTTCAGTGCTCTGTCAAACTCTTCACGCAGTATCGTATCTCCCATTTCATCTTCATCTACATCCTCTTCCACTTCCATAATATTGTCCTCAAGTACATCGCCCTTGTATAGATCCTCTATAATACTCCTTCCACCTTTCTGCTTTCCCTTCTTTACTTAGAACTGGGTTTCCATCTGAGATTTCGACATTTATGGAAGTGGTTCTCTTTTCTCCAAGGTTCTCTTTAATTTTCCTGTAGGCAGTATCTATCTTACCCCTAGTGCGATAAGACATCATTACATTTGTCCTCTAGCCATCCCTGCTTAGCCACTTTGCACTTCCTGTCGATCTCATTTTTGAGACGTTTGTATTCCTTTTTTCCTGCTTCATTTACTGCATTTTTCTATTTTCTCCTTTCAACAATTAAATTCATTATCTCTTCTGTTACCCAAGGATTTCTACTAGCCCTCGTCTTTTTACCTACTTGATCCTCTGCTGCCTTCACAGTTACAGTATGTGTTGAAAATCGTTTCCATGTGCCTCAACAGTCGTGTGGAAGCGCTGTAGCATGTTGTCTTACAGTATCACATCGGCCACGCTGCATCCAAACAGTGTCAAAGGCAGCATGAATATGCTGCTCCATTGTCAACACATGTGGACTGGACTGTGCATACACGATACTGTAGTGACAACTTCTGCCACCGAATGTAATAGCAACACATAAAGTAGCGGGAAGAGGTAGAAGGCACCGTATTAAGACTTGTCCGAGCTTTCCAAGTGCTTTATTGTTTCCAACTACAGTGCCGTGTTCCCCTTGGTCTGCGTCACAGGGCCCCGGAATGCTTAGGACACCACTTTGCTGTCTGCGAAACGGCTTGGCGCAGAACGGCTGCCTGAACGACCTGTGCACATACTGTGTGTCGGCCTGGTACGCCAGTGGAGTTGCGGCGTTATCAGGATGCTGGTAGTCGACTCAGTGGTCTGCATCCCTGCCGACTCACCACCACTCAGTGTGGGCCGCAGGCGGATAGCTGCGTGCTTCTCGCCGGTGTGGCTGAGATCGCGGCGACAAGAAGCGCCCGCGATCCGGAGTCCGAATCTGTGGCCCTCGCCTCGGGAGGCCTCTGGCGTGTGTCGGAAGCCAGGACCAATGTCCACGGTAGCGAGCCATGAAGTGCCCCGCCGATGGCTGGCTACGGACCCCTTTAAACCATGACATAAAACAAAACGTATAAATTCCATACTGGACAACCTCTGCTCGATCAACCCCTTACCTATTCCTCTCACGCCCTCGGTATCCAATCCACTGGGACTTGGACTACCCTTGGTTCCCTCTTGGAATTATCTCTCTGCCTGATCAGAAAGAAAGTAACACATAACAAAGTCAAGGCTGTGATGACACTTGGCACAGAGTCCTAAAAATGATCGTTGTTTGACGTTGCCTTTCCCTATACTGAGCCACATGTTACACAAGCTGTCCAAATATTCACCCTTCTTGCTCTAAAATGAACTAGTTTACAGATCTCAACATACCTGGCTCCCGAGTTTGAATTAACAAGGTCAGATTTTGCGTTCGAAAAAACTCTAAAGTGGCTTCTGACCAGTACAGATGTGGCTGCGTAGAATTCGGTTGTGTGATTCATTTAATTGACGCTGGCCGGTGGACGGTTGGTCCTATTACGTTACATTCATTACAATTCCGCTCCCCTCGAGCTCTATACGTTTTGCTTCTGCAAATACTCCCCACTCAAAATAACTTACTACTACTACCAAATTCTCATAGGTGGAGAAGATCCAATGCATCCCGACCCACTGCAAGCTCAATTTTAGCTCCACGATGTCCCTTGGACAGTCTATTCCTTTCTCCCCTGTTTAAAAATAACTCCACCGTGGATATGTCCGGATTGGTACATACTACCCTGGCTGGACATACCGTTGCCTTCCCTCTATGGCACCTTCGTAATTACTACCTTGCCATCTCGGTGTACTGGTTTCTAGTTGCCGAGATCAGCAATACCTCTTTAGTTTTCACTTCCACAAACTTGCTCAACGCTCCCCACTTCACTGGATATGGGTGGACCGTGTAACACTGATACCTCGTGTACTTCCCCATAACTGGCAATGGGACCAAAATATACTCTCGTTCACGGTCGGTTGTTACCCTTACTGTTGCGACATGCTAGAAAAACGGCTAATTTTGCTTGCTGGGCTCCATTTTTATACATAACCCTGACGGTAGTTTCTTGTTTGCCTTGCGCAATTCGATACTTATCTGACCTTGCAATGCGTGATGGAGCGCTTCTTGCAGATTCGTTATTACTCCCTGCACACCCCCCTGCTACTCCTTGCAAAAGTCTAGTTACCACCACCCTATCTAGTACGTCTAGGGTTCCCAGGGTTGCATATCCCACTACACGCCCTGCTAATGAGCGGAGCAACCGTGTCTTATTCAGGACTTCTCCTTCCAATGTCCCTATCTGAGTTGCATGCCAAGCTTCCATTGCCCTACTCTCCTCTGCGAGTTGCCTTACCGCTTCCACCATATTTTTCAGTTCTTTCATATCGCTTTCGTCTGCGGTTCCAGAAACTGTCTATAAAATTTATCCCCCGGCGTTCAGACATCCTCGTTTCTGTCTTACACAGAGCACCACTTCCTCCATCCATCATACCTACTTCCGTAGCGTCTTATAAGGCTCATGCAATTTCTTATGCTCCCATGCAACTTCCTTCAGCATTCCCTTGCCCTCTACACATTCCATCAGCTCTTCGAACAGTTCCCCATGCCTCCTTACTTCATTCCGCATTTCCCATACGTTCCATACCAACCTTAATGCCCACTGGTGACTCGACACCACCACATCTTCCTACCTTGAGTACAGCACACCCCCACAGAGGTGCTGCTCCCGTAAGGTGTCCACCCCGATGACGAAGATATGAATCACCACCAACGCTCCCCCTTTCATTCCTTCAAAAGGACTGCTGTGCACAGCAGACCATATTCCAAAATACATAAATCATATGAAAATACAATGCTTAATTACACTACACAAACCCAATGACACATGACATGGAAAGAAACTACTTTCTGGATCGCAAAGCGTACACCACTTCATGCTGTACTCTATCTTCCTGGTTTTCTCTGTGCTTAGCATTAATATGGGATGTGGTTTTAACAATTTGGTATGGCCCTTGATACATCGTGAGAAACTTCTTCATTTTCCTTTTTTGCGTATAGGGACTGGACAGCATCGCCCATTGCCCCACTCTATACTGCGGTACACTTCCTTTCTGCTTTACTGCATCTTTCTGCCTTTCCAAAGCCTTTGTATTCGCCTTTTGTACCAGTTTCCAAACAGCCCAAAATGTCCTAGCGAATTGACATACAAATTCACCGGGCCTTCCTTTCTGTAGCCTCATCAAATCAAACAGTGACGGCATTTTTCACAAGTACACTACCTCATATTGATACAAACAGGTATTTACATGGACTTTTGCATTGTATGCGCATAGAATTTCCTTCAAATACTCGTCCCACTCATGGTAATGAGAATCCAAATAAAAACTCAGCATCTTCCCGATTGTTCTGTGTACCCGTTCTGTCCTTCCTTTGGCTTGTGGATGCAATGCGCTCGTCCTCAACTTCTTTACGTTAAACAATTCACACAGTTTCTTCATTAAATCTGACATGAAGTTGGTCCCTTGTTCAGTAATTATTGTCTCTGGTACACAATACTTCAAAATCCACTTGTTTACTAACGCTTGCGCGACCATTGCAACCTTTTAATTTGACATAGCCACTATCTCCACATACATCGAAAAGTGGTCTATATTGCCAGAACGAATCTGTTCCCCAATGGTGTTCGCCTGAAAGGTCCCAAGACATCGATCCCCAGCATAGAGAATGGACAAGTCGCTTCCAGAAATCGTTGTAGCTGTATCTGCTTCCGGCTCAAATCTGCTCTCTGCTCACATGGTATACAATTCTTGACATACTGATCCACATCTGCTTTCCTATCTCTCCACCAGTACCTTTCCAGCACTCTCCTATTCGTCGCTCTACACCCTCCATGACCAGATAACACGTGATCATGTGCTTCCTCGTCCCTCAACTTCGCTGGCACTACTACCCTTGGCCCTAACATCGTTTCCCTGCACAGAAGACCGTCGTACATATTAAATTGTGGCTGTGTCACAATTTGCTATCGTTGTCTGTGTCCTGTAATTCTTGCCTTGCAGCATGATCTGTCACTACCCGAAATCTTATCCCATATAAATAACATTTAAAATATGTTTTTCCCATTGATTACGCTAAGTATCTCCCTCTCAGTTGTTGAGTAATTCCTCTCTGCTGCATTCAACTGCCTAGAAGCATAGGCTACAGGATGTTATTTCCTATCAATTTCCTGACTAAGAAAACACCCTAATGCTTGGTTCGACGCATCGCATGCTAGTATAAACTCCTTTTAAAAATCTGGAAACACAAGAACCGGACTTGACGTTAACACTTCTTTCAGTTTGTCAAACGCTTTCTGACACTCTTCTGTCCACTCAAATTTCACACCCTTCCATAAGAATCGTGTCAACGGCTATGCTAAATCTGCAAAACCCTTCACGAACTTTCGATAGAAGTTGCAAATTCTGAGGAATAATTGCACTTCCTTAGCTATTTTCGGTTCCTGAAAATCCGTTACAGCCTGTACCAACCTCGTACCTGTTCGCACTCCGTCCTTACTGATGATATGACCCAAATATTTTACTTCTTCTTCTAACGCGAAACGACACTCCTCCAGGCTCAACGTCAAACGAGCTGCTCTTAACATCATAAAGACTTCCCTTAACCGCTGCTCCATACTACTTGAAAACACTATAAAGTCATCCAAATAGATCAGATACTGCCGTGGTTTCAAACCCCTTAAGACACTGTCTAGCAACCTCTGAAATGTTGCCGGAGCGTTTTTCAAACCGAATGGCATTCTAATGTACTGGTAATGGCCTCCAGGAGTAGAGAAACGTGATTCTGTTCGATCCTCTGGAGCCACCTCCAACTGATGATAACCAGTTGTCAAATCCATCGTAGAAAAGTACTGGCACAGTTCTAAGCGATCGAAAGTCTCCGATATATTTGGAATGAGGTATGCGTCCTTTACTGAGGTATTGATAGTCACAACATAACCCGTATTTCTTTGTTTCATCCATAGATTTTGTGGTCACGATGACATTTCCTACTCCCTTGTAACTATTACTATACTCCATAATACCGTCCGCAAGCTGCTGATCAACGAAATCCTCCACAGTCGGCTGCAAATACCTCGGTATTCCGTATGGTTTACGGTAAACAGGTGATTCATTCCCTGTCGGTATCCTACGTTGAGCTAATGGAGTTGCTGGTAATTGTCTTTGCTGAAAAAACAAATCCTTAAATTCCCACAATAATTCTTCCATATGCTCCCTTTCTCCTCCTTTCAAATACTTAATTCTGTCACGCAATTCAGTTATCGGCAGTTAGTTGTTGATCGCAACACGGGTCTTTGTCACCTGACACACCCAAATTTGCTACTAAAATTCCTTTCCTCAAATTCGCGTCTACAGCCCTCAAATTATCCACGATCACTGGAACTACTCGCCCGTCGTTCCCCTCCTGTACTCGTACAACACTGCATTACACAAAACAATCCAATCGACACAAAACTTCGTTATCCTCCAATGGTTCAATAACACATACTGTACCCACAGGTAGATTCGACTCCACACTTACCCAAAGCGACTTCCCGGTGCCACTAGAGACACACTCATGCGAATTAAGCCTTAATGCTAATGTACGCGGTTCAATTGGTTCGTTCATTACGTTGAATGCCTCTTTGCATTGACAACGGTTTCCCCTAGTTGAAATAACATTCCACCAAGTTCCACAGTTCGTTGTCCAAACTCAATTTTGCCATGATGTTGATGCAAGGATCATGCTTTAGCCCTCCCTTACCCATGTTACTACCTCCATGTAGGCATTAAATAGGACTTTCTCTATTCGAAAGTCAACTGTCACTGACCCCAAAGGCGTGACCTCTTTATCCCCCACTCCACACAACCTATAACGTGGTGGGTCTAGCTTCCTTCGTCCTATTATATTCCTAGTAGCCACTGACACTTACGCCCCTGTGTCCAACAAAATCTTAAACTTTTTACTTCCTATGGATCCTACCGCTGAACGTTCCATCTCTGCATACGTATTCGTAGCATTGAAATTAAACGGGAGCTCCCTTGGTGGGTCTTGGGCCTCATCTGCTGTTTAATGCTTGTCCACCTCTCCTATCTCCACTTCTCCATCCTCCCTGATGCCGATTTCCATCCCTTCCTCTATTCCTCGGTGACTGGGTACATTGCCTCTGCACATGTCCCGTACCACCACACTTAAAATGTTTCACACCAGCTGTAAACACTGTTTGCTCTTGTGTACCCCTGTTGGCACATCTATTTCCTCACATTAAATTGCCAGCTGAGTGGCGCTTTCTGTGACATTTGCGCCGGTAACCCTCTCAATAATACATCAAGTGCCCTTTGCTCGGCCTCCTGCAACAGTACACTACTTGCTCCATCGCTCTGACCCAACTCGTAAGTATACTGATTAACTCCCCTTATCCTGTCATCAAATTTCTCCGTCACCCTGTCTCTTTGACATTGTACTTACCCTCTCTCTAAAGTACCGAGAGCTATTCTGTTTTTTGTACCTTTGTAAAAGCACTTCCTTTAACTGCTTAAACTGTCCTGCCTTCCTTAAGGCCTCAGAACACCACACGTGTTTTCGCTTCACCCGTTAGTCTAATCCTGGCTATATGTAACAACTGCTCATTAGACCAACCATTCATCAGTGCTGACGTCTCCAAGACCTCCACAAACGAACGCGCATCCTCAGATGCCTTGCCAGAAAACTCACGTCAGCTCGATCAATCTCCGGCACCCTAGGCAACAACAACTGATCAGATGCGGTTTTCCGTTCACTTCTAGATGTTAATTCATTTCTCAACTGGCGTCAATTGTCCTACTTTTTCCAAAAATATCGGTATTGCTCCTGGTTCTAAAAAACCTCGTGCCCTGACCCTGCCATTGAGTTGCTTTCGTTCCCAGTTAGTCCCGAAACAAAACATTTAAGTATAAGAATAGCCCGACTACGTGTACCTCAGTATCAAAAAATGGCTCTCAGCACTATGGGACTCAACTGCTGAGGTCATTAGTCCCCTAGAACTTAGAACTAGTTAAACCTAACTAACCTAAGGACATCACAAACATCCATGCCCGAGGCAGGATTCGAACCTGCGACCGTAGCGGTCTTGCGGTTCCAGACTGCAGCGCCTTTAACCGCACGGCCACTTCGGCCGGCTGTACCTCAGTATCATCATACTCGGTAACATCATACTCAAACCTATAAAAAAGTTATTAAATGCCATGAAAAATAAAAATCTGACTGCCCCAAATACACTAACACTTATTCTGACAAAAAAGTAATATGCCTACGTAAAACATATAAAACGGCCTGCCATGAGCCATACTCAAAAATACAAAAAATCAAGAAAACGTGGAATACTCAAAAGGAAACTGGTCAGAACACACCACATCTTGTGAATGTTATGCAGACAGTGGGCTCAAACATTATACCGGACAGACTACGTCCACAATTCTGACACCAAATGTAGTGACAACTTCTGCCACCAAATGTAACAGCAACACCACATGTAGTGGGAAGAGGTAGAAGGCACTCACTGTATTGAGACTCATCTGAGCTTTACAGCTGATTTAATGTTTCCAACTGCAGTGCCATGTTGGTCTGAGTCACCGGGTCCCGCAATGCTGAAGACACCACTTTGCAGTCTGCGAAACGGCTTGGCGCGGAATAGCTACCTCAGTGTCGCTTGCATGCACTGTGTGGGTTGCCCTTGTGTGCCAGCGGAGTTGCAGCGTCGCCGGAATGCCAGCAGTTGACTCAGCTATTAGCGTCCCTGCCGACTCACCGCCGCTCGGTGTGAGCTGCAGGTTGCGGCGAAAACAAGTGCCTGAGATCCAGCATCCAAATCTGTGGCCCTCGACTCCAGATGCCTCCGGCGTGTGTTGGAACCCATGACGAATGCCTGCAGCAGTGAGCCGTGAAGTGGACCCCACATCGGCCTCAGAGGGTCGAACCAGCGACCAGCCGTGGACTGGAATGTTGGTGCCCCATCAGCTGCTGTGTGTAGCTCGTGGTGTGATACGCTCCACTGTCGAGGAGAGCTGCCACACTTGAATGAATCTCGTTAGAAACCCGCACCTATTTATACGTGGCTGTGTGCCTCTGTTTTGCCATACACGCCGCTTTGCTTCGCATACTCATAACACGCTAGGTTGGCCAGTGGGTCCCTTCTCCCTGAGATTTGCGACATGTAAAACTCTATGTATACTCTTTTAGGAGTCTGACGGCCCTTTGGCCTCTATTCTACTTGGCAACTGTTGGTATGCGTAACTCACTGCAATCTCGCCCACACCTGGCTGTAACTTGTGCTCAGAATAGTGCACAAAACTAACTTTCCCTATCCTACACGGTGGTGCCGCTACAACACTTTTGAGAGAGCCGCAGAACCAGAAATCACATGTGTTGAAACCTGGTCAACGAGCAGGCCACGCAAGGGGACCCTTCTCGTTCAATCCATCGACCAGGGCAGACACGACTGAGATGCGTCCGGACGTTGACTGCGAAGTGGCCTGGAGCACCATCACGTAGCAGCCACATAACCCTCTGAATTATCAACGGCAGTTCTCACAGCAGAGGAGGCAATGTTACCGGCAAGAAACGCTGATAGATCCAGCCTGTTAGGTGACGTGGAAGGAAGGCTGGTCCCAAAATACGCCAATTATCCCACTGGACCGATGCTGATGATTTGCTGTCACCATGCAACGTGGGTTCGGCATACTATCCCACAGACGACTGATGTGAAAGTTGAAGATAACACTCACCTTAAAGCTGCCCTCGTATGTGAATAGGATGGATGACCCAAGACTTGGAATCGTGGTTGCCTTGTGCAGAAACCAGTGACAAATCTGCTCCCGATGTGGAAAGTCTGTCGCTAGTAAGCCCTACACAGGCTTTAATTGATAAGGGTAGTTGCAGTTGTAATGGACAATGTTCCATATGGTTTTCTGGCTTACCCTGGCGGGCCAGATGCTTGGTACTAACATTTTGATCGCCTTCCACAGTGTTGTTCACATTTTCCTCCAAGTCTCGTGTCCGAACATTTCAGCAATGTCGTTTATGTTTTCTTCCTTGCTGAAATGACACTGTTTCAGACGATCAGGAAACACTGTTGCAAACATTGAATGCTGTGGTTGTTGTCTGTGGGGATAGATCTCTGATGCAACCTTGCTGCCAGCTGCCCTTAGCCATTTGCAACATGTCGGAAAGCTCTCGATTCGAATACGTAACCATTGTGTACACTGCTGGATCACATCCACTACAAGGTGAGCCAACAAGAGAAGATATTCCGACACAACATTACCAATTACTGTGGCAGGCGAGAGCGCTAAGGCATGACGTACGAGGAACGGTACCACCCTCTAGGAGGAACCCATGCCTACTGCAACTGTGTGTCTTCAAATGTGTGTGAATTCCTAAGGGACCTAACTGCTGAGGTCATCGGTCCATACACTTACACACTACTTACACTTACTTACGCTAAGGACAACACACACATCCATGTCCGAGAGAGGGCTCGAATCTCCAGGGGGAGGGGCTGCGCGTATTCTCGTAGACCGCAGTCTGTGTAACAGAGTGTGACTGAATAAATGGTCTCTAGCATGGAAAACATGCATTTCGGGACGTAAGTTCATTAGACCTTTTTTGTTCCGTATCCCCTCATCGATCAATCCCTAGAGTTTCTGCACGGTGGAAAGCGTCACCCTGTACTTCTAAATTACACATAAATGTTGTTTTGGATTTCCGTGTAATAATTATTTCTAAAGCTGCGGAAATGAGTGAGGACACTGGTCTGAATATTTCTTTTACACGAGTGTGAAAATTACAGGAATGCAGTATTCTCCTTCCTCTGTTTTTTAAAAGAAAGGACGTGGGCTGATCATTCCCTTTCTCTGTTCCCATAGTTAACTGCCTAATTTTTCGCTTGTTCTACTTGTGGCTTCGTGATCCTTGTCGGATTTGTCGTTGACAGCGGGGACGGTCAGCCTGCGACTGTCCATCCTCGACTGGCTGGAACGACATCGACTTGGCTGCTAACTCACGGACATGAGTGTGTCCTCACTCAAATAACTGAGAAGTATCTTGCGTGAAAAGCGTGCGAGTTTGAGAACTACTTGCCCTTTTCAAGACTCTCTGGTTTCGTGGTAGACCTACTCTATCCGCGGAACTTTTGCTGTGAAATCTGGGAACCAATATCTATAAAAAAGCAAACTCTTGTGCTAAAATATTTTTTTACGGTAAATGATAACAGCCAAAAAGTTTCAGGATAAAAATTTATTAAAATTCTTGACCACGGTTTCGGTTTATCTAAATGAACCTTCATCAGAAGTAAAATACACTAAAATCACATCCTGCAGTGGAGATACATAACACAATTGTGCCAAAGGCGTCGTCACCTTTGCACAATTGTTTTATATATCTCCACTGCAGGATGTGATTTTAGTGTATTTTACTTCTGATGAAGGTTTATTTAGACATAGTGAAACTGTGGTCAAGAATTTTATAAATCCTTATCCTGCAACTGTTTGGCTGTTATCATTTACCGTGAAGAATATCAACAGCTGCTGTTTCAGCCATGTTTAAAATCTTGAAATATATTTTAGGGAATGCCTTGACCCCCATGAAGCTCACAACACTTGCGACTGGGCGGGTTCGTACCTCCGAAACCCTTCCACACATGCCTCAGATCACACTTCGACCTGAAAGCTCGTGTTTGGGGTTTCCGAGCGGATATGCTTTTTTATGTCCATACCCTTACTCCGTGTTAGTAGCTACTGGATCAGCCGGTGAAAAGCAGCGTTGAAGAAATACCGACAAAGCACCCACCAAACATAGGTCACATAACTCAAGGTTGTATGCAGGCAGTGTCTGTAAGTTCGTAAAAATTATCGGCCTTTTGATGTTCTAATAACTTGCGTGAAATGATCGAATGTTCAATTACTTTGTGTTTATTGTCTCTAAATCAACTTACAAACGGATACCAAGTTCGTATTTAGTGGCAAAATTAATATTATCACGATCTGGTTATTGTTTTACTACAAGTCTTCACACTTAAAAGCAGAAAAAATTCACAAGCTCCAACACGAATAACTTCCATTTCATACACAGTGAAAGACCCACCGTTATTCGCCGGCGACTACATAAAGTTCTCCAGTAATGTTCTTAAAAAGAAGTGCGCCCCAGAATATCTCACATTATTCGCGGAGTTATTGTACGAGACGGAAGTCCACATGCAAATACCTTCTACACAAATCCAATTAAAATCTACAAATTGTCGCTACATCATTTAAACCTTAAGTTGCCTCGGAATAACAGCAAGGGAATCGAAAGAACGAACGATTTTCCTTTACTTAGCTGAAATCTGTGTATCGCGGTTGAACATGGTCTGCAAAGTAAAATGGTTCACAAGCGATTTTTTGGACACACAACTGCAACACACGAGGCACCATGCCAGATGCAGGGACTGCTGAATTACTATTGCCTGACGCTTTGGAGAGCCAATCAGAAAAGCTCCACCCACCACGTACCCGCGGTAATTCCTAACTCACCCAACAGAATTACTGGAAGCAATTTATGAAATAAATTTATTTACGAAACCAAATTTAATTTAAATATAACAAAGCACGAATAATTTCCCCCATAAAATAAATATTAATTGATCTAACACCTAACATTTCATATGGTTACATTTATACAAAAGCACACACACTGGACATACGTAACAAGACTCATGATTGCAGAAGAAATTTCCCGCCGATTCCCGCCGATGTGTTTACATAGCTTTCAATAAAGTGAAACGTCCACGCTTCACATATGTCCTCCACAAACTCTCTTATTCTTTCGACAACACTCACTTAAAAGATGATTTAATAATAATTTTGGTATTATTACTTTTACGTTATTAAGTTATTGAAACAAAAGCAAAGAAAAAGATGGAAAAACAATTTCTAAGAATTAATTTTCCGTGTTATAGTTTCAGCTGATGTTATAAGTCAATGTATTACAAACCCTAGCTCAATTTGTAGTACTATAAAAATTATAATGGGCTTAAGATAAAATTTTATGTCCCGTAAGTATCGAAGCTAACCGTCTGAGATTTTTACAGAACTGTTTTACAGTCAACACAAAATTGGATACGTAGTACCAAAAAGGTCTAATAAAATTTAGTACTATGTCTGTTAATTTATAGGGAGTGTATACAACATAATGATCGCAAACTAGGCCAAGCTCACTGCTGAAGCGTCACAATGTCAGTTACACGGATACGACAGCAAAAAAACTGCTCTCCCTCCCGCCTACAGGACCAGAGGCGCTCTGAGATGTTTTACTTCACTGCAATGAATAAGGAGTCAGAATAATCTACAACAATACACACTCCTTTGGATCCGCAGATGTGGGTGACATTGGGACTTAAGTTTCCATTATATGTATCGGAACTTCCATTTGTCGGCCGCTATGACCGAGCGGTTCTAGGCGCTTCAATCCGGAACCACGCGACTGCTACGGTCGCAGGTTCGAATCCTGCCTCGGGCGCGGATGTGTGTGATGTCCTTAGGTTGGTTAGGTTTAAGTAGTTCCAAGTCTAGGTGACTGATGACCTCAGATGTTAAGTCCTTAGAGCCATTTGAACCATTTGCACTTCCATTTGCTTACCTGAAATATAAAATCAGCATATCTCAATAACAAGTGAAATGTTGTACTCAGAAGAACCATTTGCGTATTCCTGAAACTCATTTTATCCTGAAGAAATGGGAACTAATTCAGAAAGTATGAGATATTGGGAAACCCATCCAGAATTAAGAGTGCTCCATCGCTGTAACATTTGTTGACACACAGACTTGTTACAGAAGCATGGAAATGCGCTGAAGTTGTTTTGTAATTTACAAATGTAAAATGAAACTAAACGAAAGTATTAAAACGAAACGGTTGTGAAAAAAGCTACAGCAAAATTGTTAATGAAACATCTCTGATTAGGTTTTATTAGATCCTCAAACCCGTCTTCTGCAGAACTTGTGCCGACGAGATTTTCACTCTGACACAAATTATTATACAAACGAAAATTATAATTTAATTTTGAAAAAAACAGTCACTGTTTATAGTGCTCAGGCATGAAAAAGCATTTGACGGGATGCACCGGAAAAAGCTCTCTTCAGTAATATAGAGAAGAGGTTTTCCAAGGCACGTGATAAAAGAATGCCACGATTTTTATATGAGTACCAAAATAAGAATAGATAATGGCGAAGTGCTGACACCAGAAGTAGAGGTAAACCAGGGAGTAACAGAAGGCTATAGAATGTCTCCAACACTGTTCAGTCTCAACACTGACAATCTTGTCAGTGAATAGATGAAGGACAGAATACCTCAAGGTGCAAGAATTTTGACAGATAAATTTTCTGATACCATGTTTCTGTACGATGACCATCATACAGGACACTGAGGACCTACTACAAATAGCGATACATACATTAAACAATATAAGGCTCGATAACAAGCTGAGAATATCAACAACAAACACAAAAACAATGAAACTTCCTGGCAGATTAAAACTGTGTGCCCGACCGAGACTCGAACTCGGGACCTTTGCCTTTCGCGGGCAAGTGCTCTACCATCTGAGCAACCGAAGCACTACTCACGACCGGTCCTCGCAGCTCACACAGCGCACACTCCGCTGCAGAGTGAAAATCTCATTCTGGACAAAACAAAGGTTTTTTTTAGGAAAATACCCCATAAGAACAAATATTACCGTCAGTAACAAAATAAGAGAAGTGCTATCCAGTTTTAAATATCTAGGATGTGATCTAGTTTTTGAATAAGAGAAAGGCATAAATAACAAAAGTAACATCTATCGACATACATGTGGCACGATAAGAAGAACACTGAAGAGTAAAACGAGAAGAGAAACCCAGATGAAACTTTAATGAGACATTGTACTGTCCACCGTCCCATATGGAGCAGGATGTTAGACATTAAGGTCGAAAGACCTAAGACGATGCATGAGAAATGAAGTTTCTTAGATCTGTGAAAGGCGATGCAACAGAAGACAAAATAAAAAACAAAGAAGAAAAAGGAAAGAGCTGGGGTACAGAAATTAACTGAAAAAGCAAAGCAATAAAAATAGGCCTGAAAAGAGAATTTGTTTCTTATGTCACTTCAGAGAATTCCTCGACAAGCATTGGAATATAATGATGTCTAAAAAGGAGTGTGGGAAGGCTGAGAGAGAGAGATGGTCAGCTCGGAACAAACCGTGAGACCTGGAGAGGGAGAAGTGATGGGAAGCACCCATTCAGAGAAGATTCAGAGAAAAACTGAGCATGTAAGGTCTTCCTGAAGCACCGTTGAAACATGTCTATTTGGAGTTTGAATTTGTACATACTCTGGATATCTGAAACACTAAGCGACAATTCTGAATCGCTTATTATCCGCGCGCAGTCTTTCGTCAGAGTTGCTGTGTAGCTGGAAGATGTATTTATTTTTGTCATCGCTGTTTGGCAGCGTTCTATCGTTATAATCGTAGTGAGACAGAAACCGAGCGGAGGAATCCGGGCAATGTATACTTAAAGTGCATTTGTGTTTAAATAAAATAATTTGTGTTTGAATATTGTGAAACAGAGGAGAAGGATTTGATTAGCGATTTAGAATGAAAAGAGTATGAAGAGTAATAAAGGCAATATTTCTATTTATTGACACTGCACTCGCGAGTAGTTAGAATCATCGTTGAATGAGATATCCACATTAGATTTTTCACTAAGATTGAGTAGTTTTCAGTGTAAGGTACTTTCAATGTTTATTAATGCCTTGTCTTTGTGACAGTAAGTGTTTGGCATCATTGTTGCCCTTTCTCAATGTTAATGAGTGTTGTAACACATATTGGATACAAGTAATAATTCATCATATAGAATTTCTTCCAATCCATATGTGGCATACAGCAAACCATTGCTTAACAGTATGGGTTAAAAACAGCTTTGGGTGCAATTTTAGTTTTTTTTGTTATTTTATTTTTCAACGACGCGTTTTACCTTATTTAGTCATCTTCAGGTTATCTTAATTTGGTATTTCTTGGATGAATCCTTTAGTCAGTGTAGCCAAAGGGCATCGTCGAATATATCAGGTCAACATCGCCTTTCTCAGATAGTTTGAAAACAGTTTGTTAAAGGAATATTCCATCTAAGAACATTGTCCACATCCTCGATCCTGGTCATTTTTATTCAAAGGAGTGACTCACTGACATGTATAAAATAGTTTGCTTGTTGTCTGGAGCACTGCACTAACCTCTCAGCAACTGTAATTAGATATTTGTTAGATGTTTGCAGCTGGCGCACAGAGAGTAGGGAGCCCTCCGTTTCCAGGCAATTACATTACGAGGTAAAATATTTTCATTTCAGGATCACTTTCCTACGAAAATTATCAACACACAGGGGCCATTTCATGTACAACATTATCAGGGAGATCATTAACACACAGAGGCAACTATGTTTAACTAAAGAAATTAATCGTAAAATTCAGTATTGAATTAGTTTGCACATTTTTAGAAAGATTGTAAAACAAGGCCAAATTGATGTTGTATTCCCGAAGGCAGATCTATCTGGTTTTCTCGCAGCTGGAAACACACGAAGTCACACAAAGCTAGCAACAGCAATGCTACAACCAAGCCAGTAAGTGAGCTCAAATCGGATGAGAAGTATTTAAAGGAAACTTTCGACCTGTAATTCTGGCCTATAACTTAGTTCTCATTTTTCCAGTTGCTGTCCCTGGAGGCAGCGCTGGATGTGTAGCGTGTCCAGCGGTCGGTTGGCGCGAGCGGCCGAATTCGGGGCGACTCGTCAAGTTTGTGGGGAGGCACCCAGGCACCCACCCATCCGGCCATCCGGCCATCCAGCCATCCAGCCATCCAGCCATCCGTCACGCTTGGACGCGGCAGCTCGGCAGGCCGTGAGCTCGACAGTCGTCCGCCCGCCGTAATGAGGACAATTTGGGCCGTCTGGGCTGCCGCGAGTTCTAGCTCAGCGGAGACGCAATTACTGGAGGCTCCAGTGTTCTGAGGCTGTCGCCAGCGCCGCTCCGTCGCTCGCCGTGATGCGACGTAACGACTACCCGGCCTCCAGGCGCAGTTAGCGCAAAACCGCGAGGGAACACAGAACTGAAGAAACACCGACTGGTTTGTTTACTACTACAGTCAGGCTGGTAGAATGGAACGAAAAAGTTCAATTGGCAAGAAACTGCAAAACGGTAAGGCAGAAATGGCTACAGGAGACGTGCAAAGCTTTGGTGTTAGCGGGCGTAACTGTGGGAAGGATAGACGCTGCCTATAGAGAAAACGAAAACAGATTTTAAGCAATAACTGCAGGTGGTCGTCAGTTGTCGGGATTACGTTTTATTATACAACTAGGTGAGACACCCATCACTGCTCGCGTATTCATTTTGCCGTTTTTCTGTCAGAAACTAACATAAAATGGAATCTGTTTGTAGTGTAATACCGAAAAAAATTTCATTTCCTTTCATTCCTCAAAACACCTTTGAAATTATGAAACAGTCGTGCAAAGAAATATGCATAATGTACACATGTATGAGTACAACATGCAAATTAAGAAACATAGAACTGCTGTAACGCTGGACGCAGCTGTTCGCCTGTCTGGAACGAGCTTTTGTAAATGTCTGTATGGCAACATCTTCTCACTGGTCTATAGACACCTATCGTTGTGGCGTATATCCGTTTCCGCTTCGCGTTTGACAGTTGTCAGAAGCATTGCAATTGCACAGCATTGCTTGCCAATTATTAACATAAAAATGATCGCAGGCCTCATACGGGATTTTATGCCCTGTGTATCATTTTTAGGAGTGTCTTAGCTCTATAAAAGAAATGTATTAAAACTTCATGCAAGACCCGGCATTTTTTCAAGTGTCTCAGTATTTTTGGTGTCATATCTCTTGACTGTATCGTACAACTACACATATGAAAAAAAAGTTTTGCATCACTTCGGTTCCGAGAATTCCGGAACCTGTGCAGAAAATTGGAATAGAAATCAACATAAACATCATTTCCGCCATTTTTACTGCTCATGAAAACCACATATTGATGCTGTATCATCATACAGCGAGACCTTCAGAGCTGGTGGTCCAGATTGCTGTACATACTGGTACCTCTAATACCCAGTAGCACGCCCTCTTGAGGTGACGCACGCCTGTATTCGTCGTGACATACTATCCACAAGTTCATCAAGGCTCTGTTGGTCCATATTGTCCCACTCCTCAATGTCGATTCGGTGTAGATCCCTCAGAGTGGTTGGTGGTGGGTGACATCGTCCATAAACAGCCCTTTCCAAACTATTGTAGGCATGTTCGACAGGGTTCATGTCTGGAGAACATGCTGGCCACTCTAGTCGAGCGATGTCGTTATCCTGAAGGAAGTCATTTACAAGATGTGCTCGATAGGGGCTCGAATTGTCGTCCATGAAGGCGAATGCCGCGCCTATATGCTGCCGATATGGTTGCATTCACGTATCGTATAACCGTTACGGCGCCTTCCATTACCACCAATGGCGTACCTCGGCCCCACATAATGCACCCCAAAATAGGCGTTCAGCCTAACCGGGTTGCCTCCAAACACGTCTCCGACGATTATCTGGTTGAGGGCATAAGCGACACTCATCGGTGAAGAGAACGTCATGCCCATCCTGAGTGGACCATTCGGCATGTTGTTGGGCCCACCTGTACCGCGCTGCATGCTGTCGTGGTTGCAAAGATGCATTTGTCATGGACGTCGGGAGCGAAGTTGCGCATCATGCAGCCTATTGCGCACAGTTTGAGTTGTATCACGACGTCCTGTGGCTGCACGAAAAGCATTAATCATTACGGTGGCGTAGCTGTCAGGGTCCCTCCGAGCCATAATCCGTAGGCAGCGGTCATCCACTGCAGTAGTATCCCGCGGGCGGCCTGAGCGACGCAAGTCATCGACAGTTCCTGTCTCTCTGTATCTCCGCCATGTCTGAACAACAGGGCTTTGGTTCACAGAGAGACACCTGGAGACTTCCCTTGTTGTGAGCACGTCCTGGCGCAAACTAACAATGCGAACGCGATGGAATCGCGGTATTGACTAGCTAGGCATGGTTGAACTACAGTCAACACGAGCCGTATACCTTCTTCCTGGTGGAATGATTGGATCTGATGGGCTGTCGAACCCCCTCCGTCTAATAGGTGCTGCTCATGCATGGTTGTTTACATCTTTGTGTGGATTCAGTGACATCTCTGAACAGTCAAAGGGACTGTGTCTGTGATATAATATCCACAGTCAACGTCTATCTTCAGGAGTTTTGGGAACTAGAGTGATGCAAAATTCTCTTTGATGTGTGTATATTTGTGTAGGTGCATTTGGTAGCGTAAGTGGATACTGTCTGCAAAATGTGTTGTTAATTGAGTTAATAGCGAATAATTAATAAATTTAAACGTCGTGACTAATGAGACAGTTTTGTCACACATCTCATTCTTTATGATGCCATAAGTCCTGAGCTCTCACAGGTTGGTGGTTCTTATCTCAACACCGATTGTTGCCTGAAGTAAGGAGTATGTGTGCCAAGTTTGGTTGAAAGCTGTACAGTGATTTCGAGGGAGATGTGAACACACACACACACACACACACACACACACACACACACACACACTGATGACTGAGTTCACTGGCCTAGCTCCACATCATAAGATGGTATATTTTAATGTTTTCTTGTAGCACTCTGAATACTGTTGAGTAGCTGTGGTAAGGTAAAAGGAAATCATACAAACAGGTATTGAATTTGGTGAGAGTGGTGAGATAAGAGGAAATCCTTACATCATTTGTCCGACTTGAAGGAACTACTTAGAGTTATTTACAGCCGTGGTGCACATATCACACTGCAAATTTGTATCTCCCAGATATTTTGATTCCACAGCACTACAAAAACTTTACCACAGGTAACAACTGCAACGTCCTTTACATGATGTGAACAATCCAATGAGTGTGAATGAAGCTAATTTTCAAACATTTTGAGATGGAGGATGTATTTTCTTTGATGAACATTCGTATTTTCGTAAGCTGTTCATTAAACTAAATCAAATAAAAAAATAAAATATCGTGTGTGTTTTTGAAAAGAAAAGAGTAATTATTAGAAAAAAATTGTGAATGTTTTCTGCATTAATTTTTTTTAAATTTACCATTGTGGGGTAGACACAATCACTGTCTTGTTTTTTATGACCAACAACAGGAACGGTCAACACTGAGCAGTTTACTCGTTTAATATTTTGCACCTCAGTAGCAACACAACGAATTGAAAATTTGCCTATCACATTCCTTTATTAATACTACAAAACTGTTGTCATTAAATTCAGAATATTTTGTCCTTATCAACGAACTCCAGAGCCATAACGTCTAGGTCATTTTCCAGTACGTTTTGTACAGTGCAGACGTATCTGTAACTAAATAAATTCCTAATTTCTCCCCTAAATTTTGCCAAGAAATAATCCATTACATCTTCATGTTCTAATTCAATCATTACTACACGAGCTGGTGTGAGTTCTTCAAAAGGATCGACATTATCCATGCTAGCGTCTCCTCAGTTTCTTTTCTCTCTTTCTTTCTTTTTTTTTTTTTTTTTTTTTTTTTACTTGCCACTGCTATGGTCCCATCCATAGCTTCCTGGCTATTCGTCTTTTCGTTTTCAGGAATGAATTCAGTGCTGGTCGTGTGGACTCACGAGATTGTACGATTTTGCAGTGCCAGTGTTATTCTAAATTACGATGCGAGGTTCCTTTCGACATGCATGCACGTTGACAGACCTCACGGCGCGGGCAGAGAACGCCACCGCCAGAGAACATACGGCAACGAACTCCGCCAACCAAGAGCAGTGTGACGCCGGCCGGTACACACACCAGACTGAGGACACGAAAGTAACGTACACGAGGCGCTGCTTAGACATGTGGAGGTAGGAACAACCTACTCGCTCGAAGCACAAGGCGAAACTGTCGAAAATTAACGGCCGACGAGAAGTATGCACGCTCGAAGGAATATGGTATTGTAATCCTGAGCAACACAGGCACTGTACTATGAAATATATTCACCGACCCAGGCAAGCGATTCTGAATGAAAATGTCTCCCCTGTACAGGAATATACAAAGGCTATTCGGTCGTGAAACTGAAACAATTGTGAAAATCAAAAATGATTTATTTGCAACAATTAGCTAGACCTCCCAGCCACTTTTCTACATACTCACCGCTCTGAATTAGACATTTGTCATAGCTTTGTTCCAACTCTCCAATAGAAGGCAGCTATCTGTGCTTTCCACCAATTCTCAATTAAGATTTACAGCTCGTTGTCTGAGCTAATACGTTCTCTTCATAGCGAGGGGTTCATGTGAGCAGAGATAGAAGCGGGAACCAGTTACGGGGTGTATTGTGTGTGATCAAACTCTATCATCGAAAACGCTGGAAGAGCATCCTCATTGTCCCAGCAGTGACAGTTATGTTATGCGGGCTGCTTGACATCAGGCGAAATCCGTCACGAAGCCCTCATACTTGGCGCGAGACACTATTGTTGTAGGCACCTTCACGTGTTGACCATGCTCTCAGAACTCATAAGAACGACGTGACGTCGTCGACGGGCGTACTAGAGTCACTGTCCAACATATGGGAGCAAGGCTACAAAGCTTAATCGGATTTTCACGGTGGTTTCCATTCCGTAACCAATGGGAACGTACTTCCCGAATACCACTCGTACGTGTGGTGGATGTAGGAGTGCAGGTTGTAGACTCGTGGTTGACGACATGTGGAAGTTTGGGTCTGGCCGTGGCATGTGGTCGGATAGCGTAATGGTAAGGCGACCGTTCGCGATAAACGCGAAATTCGGGTTCGAATCTCAGTTCGGCACAAGTTTGCATTGTCGTCATTCCATGATGTAACTGATGTTCGTACATATTCGTAACTGTAAATACATTTAATGTAAGATTAGACTGTTACAGATAAGAACCGGGTGATAGACTTCCCATGAATTAAAAGCTCTCATAGGAATGAATTGTAATGAAATGGCAACCCAGCTGGTCAAAGTGCCATCCAGGTCATAAGTGGCATCTAACGTCCACAAACGATCGTAAAACGGATGTCACGAAACGCAGCCGTTGAAGAGAGGAAGGAAGAATGGCAGCAGACCTCAAAAGGAATCATTGCAAAAGAATATTTTCTACCAGTTCACCTAAGACAGGCGATCGGATAGCCGTTCGCTACTTATTTACTGCGGTGTTAACGGAACACGAAACTTGAAGCCTTAGGACTATCGATTCAGAATAACTAACGACTCTTGTGCCCGTACACAACAGTTAAGCAAAGCGTGGAGCACATGTTATTTGAATGCAGCAACGTGCACAGGCAGAGACGTGCAGAAATCGGCCATTTATGAACAGTTAACCGGCGCAAATATTTTTAAAAGATTAGTATATATTCTGTAAGTCGATAGAATTTCCAGATGCAATAAGTTCAGTCATCAGTTACAAAACACTCATTTTGTTGCAGAAACCAGAGTACGAAAGACAACGAAATATTAAAATACCTGTTTTATATTTACAATAAATATTGTAATTAAGTAAACTAACATATGTAGTACTACTCTATGTGATTAAAAATGTTGACAAGAAAATTAAAAATTATGCAGTATGCCTACTTCCACGTCTCCCACTTACGGTAGGCCGACAGACAACTCGGCTGCCCCAGCACAACACCACCGTGCCTGGAAACAAATTCCCACATCAAAAAATAACACTGAAATCTCCAGTCTTACAACAATATTGCAAAATTCAGCGGAAGTGGTACTTCACTCTCAGCAGCTGGGAGAACGATTGTAGAAAAACATAGGTGAAACTTCGAAGACGTAAGCCAGTTGCCTCTTGGTCTCAGTTAATGTATTTACACTACTGGTCATTAAAATTGCTACACCACCAAGATGACGTGCTACAGACGCGAAATTTAACCGACAGGAAGAAGATGCTGTGATATGCAAATGATTAGCTTTTCAGAGCACTCACACAAGGTTGGCTCCGGTGGCGACACCTACAACGTGCTAACATGACGAAAGTTTCCAACCGATTTCTCATACACAAACAGCAGTTGACCGGCGTTGCCTGGTGAAACGTTGTTGTGATGCCTCGTGTAAGAAGGAGAAATGCGTACCATCACGTTTCCGACTTTGATAAAAGTCGGATTGTAGCATATCGCGATTGTGGTTTATCGTATCGCGACATTGCTGCTCGCGTTGGTCGAGATCCAATGACTGTTAGCAGAATATGGAATCGGTGGGTTCAGGAGGGTAATGCAGAACGCCGTGCTGCATCCACACGGCCTCGTATCACTAGCAGTCGAGATGACAGGCATCTTATCCGCATGGCTGTAACGGATCGTGCAGCCACCTCTCGGCCCCTGAGTCAACAGATGGAGACGTTTGCAAGACAACAACCATCTACACGAACAGTTCGACGACGTTTCCAGCAGCACGGACTATCAGCTCGGGGACCATGACTGCGGTTACCCTTGACGCTGCATCACAGACAGGAGCGTCTGCGATGGTTTGTTCAACGACGAACCAGGGTGCACGAATGGCAAAACGTCATTTTTTCGGATAAATCCAGGTTCTGTTTACAGCATCATGATGGTCGCATCCGTGCTTGGCGACATCGCGGTGAATGCACATTGGAAGCGTGTATTCGTCATCGCCATACTGGCGTATCACCCGGCGTGATGGTATGGGGTACCATCGGTTACACGTCTCGCTCACCTCTTGTTCGCATTGACGGCACTTTGAACAGTGGACGTTACATTTCAGATGTGTTACGACCCGTGGCTCTATCCTTCATTCGATCCCTGCGAAACCCTACATTTCCGCAGGATAATGCACGACCGCATGTTGCAGGTCCTTTACGTGCCTTTCTGGATACAGAAAATGTTCGACTGCTGCCCTGGCCAGCACACTCTCCAGATCTCTCACCAACTGAAAACGTCTGGTCAATGGTGGCCGAGCAACTGGCTCGTCACAATATGCCAGTCACTACTCTTGATGAACTGTGGTATCGTGTTGAAGCTGCATGGGCAGCTGTACCTGTACACGCCATCCAAGCTCTGTTTGACTCAATGCCCAGGCGTATCAAGGCCCTTATTACAGCCAGAGGTGGTTGTTCTGAGTACTGATTTCTCAGGATCTATGCACCCAAATTGCGGGAAAATGTAATCACATGTCAGTTCTAGTATAATATATTTGTCCAATGAATACCCGTATATCATCTGCATTTCTTCTTGGTGTAGTAATTTCAATGGCCAGTAGTGTACTTATTACAAAGGCACATGAGCTTTGGATCGAGGAACTTCATGGGACCATCTGAGCTCACATTTTTCATGATGCGACGAATGGAGTGTCTTGGAACTCCGCAGTCGCAGTTTGGCTTTGGGAGTTTTCCCAACTTGTATAGATTTTGTGCACAAATACCGTGACCTGTACGAATTCTGCTCGGAACCACTGGTTTTTTTGACGATCTACAACGTCGCGAAGGTAGGAGGGGGCGTTTTCACATCAAAATGCCAACCACTTGGTAGAGACATTGGAGCTGTCATCAGCGAGAAGTTGACTAAGGAGCCGATTTCACGCCAGTGGACGGCATGTCCTGGTGGACTGTTAGTTCAGGATTATACAGGATTCTCATGTGTTCCTTTACTACTGCTCCCTTTCTACACAGAGTGGGTGAATCTATATGGCTTAAGATTGGAATCCAGTTCAGTGGAGTAGACGTTAAGCTCTGAACAACCACCATCATTCCGTTACGTAATCGGTCGTATATCGTTTCAGAGAGCTTGCTGTTTATCCAGACTGGTTCCCCAGATTCGGCTACAGAGTATATTAGGCTTACTGCTGATTATTTAGGAAATGTAAGTACCGTGGGACGTAAGAAATGATATTACAGTGTCAGATAACGTATAAGGCAAATTTTCAAGCTACTTCTTCGCTCTGGACGAATTACAGGCTTTCCGTCGTGGGTCTGTGGATACACACTGATAAAACGAACCTTAACACCAAGAAGGCGTTGTGCGAGATACATGGAAGTTGGCGGGCACGTTTCTACATCTGCAACATGACGTATATTCAAATTTCGCGCCGCTCGCAAAAGAGTAGCACTCTTGGCGCCACCATGAGAACGCAGACGAGGTTTGCTTGAAATACGCACTGTAAAGATCGTCCAAAATGGCTCTGAGCACTATGGGACTTAACTACGGAGGTCATCAGTCCCCTAGAACTTAGAACTACTTAAACCTAACTAGCCTAAGAACATCACACACATCCATGCCCGAGGCAGGATTCGAACCCGCGACAGCAGCGGTCGCGCGGTTCCAGACTGTAGCGCCTAGAACCGCTCGGCCACCCCGGCCGGCGAATGTAAAGATCGTGAGCGTTAGTTACATCTGAGACTGGACGTAGTGAGTTGGTGTTAGACAAGAATGCCTTTAACACGCCGAAAATTCCATTATCAACACTGAGTTTCAACGAGGTCGTGTAATACGGGTACAAGAAGCTGGATGTTCCTTCGGCGATATTCCAGAAAGACCTGTCAGGTATGTAGCTACTGCACATGACTGCTGGCAGTGGTGGTTGCGAGAATGTACGGTCACAAGAAGAGTGGGCTCCAGACGGCCACTACTGAGAGATAAGACCACAGCGTTTGCCGTATGGATGTAGCGCACCGTGCAATTTGAGGAGCAGCTGGCTCCACAGTGACACAACGAACTGTTACAATTGGTTACTTCAAGAATAGCTCCGAGCCAGACGCCCTGTAACGTACATTCCACTGATCCCAAACCACCACTGTTTTTTTTTTTTTCAGTAGTGTCAAGTGAAGGCTCATTGGATGATGAAGTCGAGTTGTGTTTTCTGATGAAAACCGGTTCTACCTCAGTGTGTTGGTTAGAATAAGGCCAGATGAGCCCCTGCAACCAACCTGTCAGTTACTCGACGCACTGGACCAACAACTGGAGTTATGGTCTGGTGTGCGATTTCGTATGAAATCATCAGCACTCTCGTTGTCATCCCAGGCACCCTGACTGTCAGTCCGGTGATTCGATCTGTTGTGCTGTCATTCATGAACAGCATTCCAGGGAGGGTTTTCCAACTTGATAACGATCGCGCACACACCGTTGTTGTAATCCGACATGTTCTACAGAGTGTTGGCCTGCTCGATCACCAGATATGTCTTCAGTCGAGTAGGTATGGGACATAATCAGGCGACAACTCCAGAGTCATCCACAAACAACTTTAACCATTGCCGTACTGACTGGCCATGTGCAACGGGCATGGAATCCACCCCATAAACTGTCATCTGGCACCTGTACTAGACAATGCATACGGGTCTGCATGCTTGAATTCAACAGCCTGGCAGTTAGACCGGTTACAACGTACCAGCATTTCACATTTGCAATGGCTATTCTGGCGCTTACATTAACCTTTGAACGTGCAAGTCACTCACTTAAATACATTACCTAGATAATCTTATACATGAAATTTCTATACTCTACATTATTTCTTGGTGTTGGAATTTTTTCCCGTCTGTGCATATCTCTTGAAGAAACCTTGTTTAAAATTTCTCGTGAAATTTTTTCCTATTTTATATTTTTACAGGCGTTCCGTACTTCATTTGAAGCGAAGTCACTTTTTTTATATTCTTACAACAGCAGGTACTTCAGGCGAGTGCAGTTTTCGCTTAACTCCTGTCTTACTTCTACACATTGTGACGCAAGCAGTACACAGGAAATTTATCGCCCAGGACGTCACAGTCTGTAATCACGGAAATGAGGGAACTTTACGAAAATCAGTGCACCGAGCTCACTTTGATGTTACCTAATGTCAACAGCGGTGCGACACACGGCGCGCTAGAAACCCGAGGTATTACTTCGCCCTTTAATACCGGCTAACGTACGGAGCGCCGTCTGCCACCGTATCAACACACATCACAGCAGCGGGTGGTGGTGGCGTAGCACTAGAGGCGAGAGCTTCGCCAGGCGGGTGTCTTTCCACTGCTTCTAATAGACGAGCGACGGCAGAAGATGAAGCAGCGAAATCCACAGGACGAATGGTTCGCTTCGTAACTGATCACCGATATCTTCTCACATACATGCCGGTTTACAATAATATGAAGCAAAAAAATCAGACTGAAATTCTTGCCGGCCGATGTGGCCGAGCGGTTCTAGGCGCTTCAGTCCGGAACCGCGCGACTGCTACGGTCGCAGGTTCGAATCCAGCATCGAGCATGGATGTGTGTGATGTCCTTAGGTTAGTTAGGTTTAAGTAGTTCTAAGTTCTAGGGGACTGATGACCACGGATGTTAAGTCCCATAGTGCTCAGAGCCATTTGAACCATTTGAACCATTTGAACTGAAATTCTTGGGACAGTCGTACGAGAACAGTACACTAGTGATGAAATAATGTGTACGATGACTCAATACGCCTCCAAAATTTGTAAACGCTGCTGACGATGTTTGCTACGTTGCGGAAGGGGTATATTCAAATCGCAAAGGAGGACAATAACGCAATAAGGCATACAGACAGTACTTTGATGTGATATTGGAGACCAGTAAAAGACCTGGGCTCCTCATGTATGTTGCATATCTTGTGCTTCAAGTCTTCATTCGTGGATGTATCGTGAAGGTTCTTCCATGGGCTTTGCTATACCCATGATCTCGCGAGAACCATAAAAGCATGTGAATGACTGTTATTTGCAACAAGTAAAAGTTTTCTTTGACATACACAGACACCCCGTCAGCCATGCGACAAGTGCTTCATCGAAAAGGATTGCCTTTTCCTGTCCCGCCTGATTGTGATAGTGAAGAGAGCACTAGTGAAGCTAATGCCGCACCATCACCTTAGCAACCCTGCTCTTAGAAAGATCCTGATTCCGTATGTAACTAACTGTAAACTTAATGACCTAGTGAGACATCTGCAATTGCCTAAAGGTAAAGCTGAACTTAAGGCGTCAAGACTACAAATATGGAATTGTCTTGATAAGACGGTTAAAGGCGACTGCGTTCCGTAATCACCAGATGTCATTCTAACCATTTTTTTTTAATTTTTGAGAGGGAAAAGAACTTGGTGTTTTAAGGTGATGTACAGGGACTATTGGCAGCTGTCGGCCCTGACTATAAAAGTGATCACTGAAGGTTGTTCGTCGACTCCTCCAAAGCAAGGCTGAAGACTTATTTCCTAGTGTTACCATCGACATCGAACGGGAACGCACCTTACATGAAAGAAACGTACGATAACATTATACAATTGTTATTGCGATTGTGCTATGACAAGTTTAAATGCCCGATTTCCAGTATCTGAACGTCAGAGGCATATTACTTGGGCTGCAACATGGGTACAGAAAATTCTGCTGCTTCCTGTGTCTCTCGGATATCCGCGCCAAAAGACTTCATTACAAAAAGAAACACTGGCCTAAGCGCGAATCACCTGATCCAGGACCTCACTATGTTTTGCACGAAAAAAATGGCTCTGAGCACTATGGGACTTAACTTCTGAGGTCATCAGTCCCCTAGAACTTGGAACTATTTAAACCTAACTAACCTAAGGACATCACACATATCCATGCCCAAGGCAGGATTCGCACCTGCGACCGTAACGGTCGCGCGGCTGCTGACTGAACCGCCTAGAACCGCTTGACCACACAGGCCGGCATTTTCACGCAATTTGGGTGCGTAGATCCTGAGAGATCAGTACCCAGAACAAACACCTCTGGCCGTAATAACGGCCTTGATACGCTTGGGCATTGAGTCAGAGCTTGGATGGGGTGTACAGGTACAGCTGCCCATGCAGCTTGAACACGATACCAGATAAGTTCATCAAGAGTAGTGACTGGTGTATTCTGACGAGCCAGTTGCTCGGCCACCATTGACCAGACGTTTTCAATTGGTGACAGATCTGGAGGATGTACTGGCCAGGGCACCACTCGAACACTTTCTGTATCCAGAAAATGGACCTGCAACATTCGATCGTTCATTATCGCGCTGAAATGTAGGGTTTCGCAGGGATCGAATGAAGGGTAGAGCCACAGGTCGTTACACATCTGAAATGTAACGTGCACTGTTCAAACTGCCGTCAATGTGAACAAGAGGTGACCGAGACCCGTAACCAATGGCACCCCATACCATCACGTTGGGTGATACGCCAGTATGTCGATAACGAATACACGCTTCCAATGTGCGTTCACCGCTATGTCGCAAAACACGGATGCGACCATCATGATGCTGTAAACAACACCTGGATTCATCCAAAAAAATGACGTTTTCCCATTCGTGCACACAGGTTCGTCGTTGAGTACACCATCGCAGGCGCTCCTGTCTGTGATGCAGCGTCAAGAGTAACCGCAACCACGGTCTTCAAGCTGATAGTCCATGTTGCTGCAAACGTCGTCCAACTGTTCGTGCAGATGGTTGTTGTCTTGCAAACGTCCCCAACTGTTGACTCAGGGATCGAGACGTGGCTGCACCATCCGTTACAGCCATGTGGATGAGATGCCTGTCATCGCGACTGCTAGTGATACGAGGCCGTAGGTATCCAGCACGGCGTTTCGTATTACCCTTCTGAACCCACCGATTCCATATTCTGCTAACAGTCATTGGATCTCGACCAACGCGAGCAGCAATGTCGCGATACGGTAAACCGCCATGGCGATAGGCTACAATCGGATCTTTATCAAAGTCTGAAACGTGATGGTATGCATTTCTCCTCCTCACAGGAGGCATCACAACGTTTCACCAGGCAACGCCGGTCAACTGCTGTTTGTGTGTGAGAAATCGGTTGGAAACTTTCCTCATGTCAGCACGTTGTAGGTGTCGCAAGCGGCGCCAACCTTGTGTTAATGCACCTGAAAAGCGAATCATTAGCATATCACAACATCTTCTTCCTGTCGGTTAAATTTCGCGTCTGTAGCACGTCATCTTCGTGGTGAACTTATTTTAATGGTCAGTTGTATATACACAGTTAAGCCGTACTCATTCGGTCATGCGCCATCTTGTCCCTTTGAACAGATAAGGATCTTTTACCATGAAACATGCAATATTTGTGAATGTCTAAGTGTCCTTAATGCCGTAACTATTGCATCTGTCTTGAAAATGGAAATTATTTCTTGTTCCCAATAGCTTCTATTCCAAAGTATATTTAATTTGTTATGCGTTTTTGGTAATACTTCTGGTTAATTTGATTACGATTAATGTTATTCTATGAAGTAGAGTAGTAATGTAACAGATAGAGTATTAAACAGAGTATTAACAAGATTTTCTCGACTTTAGGGATTTAAAGTTTCAGTTGAATATTTGTTCTTACGCACATGACCGTGTTGTACACTGGCTCATGTTTCCACATTTCAGACATTCTTAATTTTCCAGTTGTAATTTTTGTAGTTTCGGAAGTAGACAGCAGCGTGTAAGATGTGAACGTCGTATGTTAAAAATGGATTAAAAGTATATGAAACTTACAAGGCGAAAGTCTGAAAGTTATACCGAGTACAGTACTATCCCCTCCAGTGTTCGAAAACTGTGAAGCACCTGGCAGATAACGGTCTATTGTCACAGAGTTACTGCGAATCATAGGGTATGGTTCTTGCGAAACGCAACTCGCTCTTAATTCACACGACGTAAGAAGTGCTGTCGACAAGGGCTCTCAAGCTGATTCCATATTTATATATTTATGTAAGGATTTTGGTACTGTTTCTCAGAGCAGGTTCTACATTTATAGCGTTACTGTATATTATAGTGTCAGCACTGAGACTGTATTTGTGATTTCCTGTCGCAACGCTCGGAGTTCGTTGTAACTGACGGGAAGTCATCGCGTACAGCAGATGTCATATCTGCGGGTCCCCAAGGAAGAGTTACGCTAGCCAAAAGAATTTTACTTTTTTTCAGTAACTGGCATGACAACAGTAATTTTTCATGTTTCTCGGTATACTGATAACGTAAATATTAATGAAAATGCGAGATTAGTTTTCGTTCTGAAGTCATGATATCTTTTCGTTATTGCATATGTAAGCATAGGCTTGCATTTACCTTCGCATTGTCCCCCGGAGGAACGTCACTGAAGACGCAACCGCTTCGCCTGGTGTGTGTAGATTTCTGCTGATGATTCCCTGATTAGTGTCCAGCAGTAATCGGTTAACATTAGTGCACTCCACTTTCCCTTTTATCTGATTCCCATGTCCGAAATTAGCTGGTGGAAGCGTTCTCTGTGCTGGTCGGCTGCATCACCACGGTTGTCAGGAAGGTAGTCGAGGTGGGAAGCTGGTTTCACTCGAAGCTTACTGGGAAGTGACGTCAGAATGACGTTTTCTCATCCAGCACATTTTTCGACTGTTTTCGAGTTGTGTGGCCGTGTCGAGTTCTTAGGAAGTACGATGTGATGAGGGGGAAGTAGGATATATTGAGAATAGGGTGTTTCATTCGATGCTGACTCTGTAGGGAGGAGGTCTCCCCTCTAGCGAAAATAAAGAATGTACATTAAATAAACAGTTCAGTACGTGTGAACGTGTACGAGTGTTAGTTGCAAATAAGCTGGAAAGCAGTAATGTTAGACAAAGCGGCAGACAAGTGTACTTCCATATCTCCTTAAGCTGGCTTCTCCGACCTCTGGTTCCCTACCTCAAATAGTTCAGCGAAGCATTCTCTGCGTCCTGTTACACTTTTACACGCAATTAAGGAAACTCCTTGTGTAAAGCCCTTGGGCACAAACTTCTGAAAATGTGTTGGAACGATTTGTTACACTTAACTGTCAGTTGTAGACATAACGGTGGTAAAAGCATTAAAGAGATCCTAAGGCGAAAGTCTAGGATGGAGTCCTAGGGTAAAAGTCAGAAGCTGTTACAGTTCACCATAGTTATGTAAATGGAGACGTGACATTTTGAAGCTGGAGTGAGTATGCTCGCATACTGCTATATTCAGCTATCATTTTACAAGCCTTCACGTTTCTAAACTTTGCACTGGATTCTGCTGATACAAAACCAGGACGTAAGGAACGTTTTTGTAAGGGAGAAACTACTTAAACTTTAAGCGTGCAGTTAAAGACGTACCGGAGGTAAAACGTACAGGGGATCCTACAATGAAAGACTTAGATGAAATCCTAAGATGAAAGTCTGATGTTGTGTCAATTCAGACAGAACAGCGTGTAGTTCATAAAGAGATAAATCATAAAGACTTCTGCCGTCTTATTCGATTAATTATACTATATCTATTGATTCACTCGTAGTGCAGTATCCATTCAAAATATATATTCCAGTTATACTTACGGTACGCAACGCAACCTCCATACCTGAGCACTGAAATGCAGTATTTCTGCACATGCTCCAGAAATAATGCATGTAAAATTCAAAAATAAATCCAATTGGTTTGGTAGTAAAAGAAACACGGCACATTATTTCAAAGATGTCACACAAATCTAGTAGTTTATACATTTGCTAGTCAGTATGTTAAACTACTTATATCAGTACACAATCTAAAACATTCATTATCACGTTATCTCAGCAACTTTCGCTGTTAATGTCTATGCCTGTTAGTCATTATTACCTGGCATGTTCACAAAGTCGCAAAAACTTACTCCTTAGAAAGGGGCTCTTATATGAATTATAACGGCAAATACTGCGGAACATAGTTTTAGTAAACGCCCAGAAAAGTTTAGAAACGTGAAGGCTTGTAAAATGATAGCTGAATATAGCAGTATGCGAGCATACTCATTCCAGCTTCAAAATGTCACGTCTCCATTTACATAACTATGGTGAACTGTAACAGCTTCTGACTTTTACCCTAGGACTCCATCCTAGACTTTCGCCTTAGGATCTCTTTAATGCTTTTACCACCGTTATGTCTACAACTGACAGTTAAGTGTAACAAATCGTTCCAACACATTTTCAGAAGTTTGTGCCCAAGGGCTTTCCACAAGGAGTTTCCTTAATTGCGTGTAAAAGTGTAACAGGACGCAGAGAATGCTTCGCTGAACAATTTGAGGTGGGGAACCTGGGGTTGGAGAAGCCAGCTTAAGGACATACGGAAGTAAACTTGTCTACCGCTTTGTCTAGCATTACTGCTTTCCACCTTATTTGCAACTAACATTCGTACACGTTCACACGTACTGAACTGTTTATTTAATGTACATTCTTTATTTTCTGGAAGAAAACAAAGAGGACGAGCCTGATTATTAGGAAGTCATCATGCAGGTTTTGTTTCCTTTACTTGTCCATAAAGGTGGCTTTGTTGTATCGTATTTACGTTGTTTCATGACAGAATTTGTTATGACTCAACGAGAGACCCATTCATTACTCAGTGCTGTACAGACGTACAGTACAATACGATGGAGCAGTAGCAGTACAGTATTTCCTGGCCGCTGGATTGGAGAGAAAGGTCCTACCCCTTGGCCTGCGAGGCCACATGCCATGAATGATCTTGATTATTTCCTATGGGGATATCTATAAAGTCACTTGTGTATGAGACTCCAGTGGATGCGGAGATGGAATCAGTTGCCGGAATTGTAGCTGGCTGAAATGTGTTTCGAAGCACACCAGGGATATTTGTCTATGTGCATCAGAATCTTTTTCACTGATGTCGTGCTTTCACTGAAGTCGATGGCGACAGTTTCAGTACACTTTGTAAGATACAATGCAAATGGTACGTTCATTGTGTTAATGACGGTATTTGCAGTTAACATTAACTCATGTGATTTTATTCCTATGATCTCCTTAAGCTGGCTTCTCCAACACCAGGTTCCCTCAGTCAAATTGGTCAGTGGAGCATCCTCTGCCTCCTGTTAAATTTTTGCACGCTCTTACGTAAAAACCCTGAAAATTTGGAAAATGTCATATCACCCTGATATTCTGGTTACAAAACCAGCTCCAGTCATCTGATCATCATCAGGTTCACCTAATTCATAAAAGAACTCACAGCAGCTTGTTAAGCGAAATATAAAAGCGTTATCGTCTGGTGGTAAAACTACCACTGTTATATCGTAATATAAATCATGTTGTGAGGCTATAAAAACTTTGGTGATAGTGTACTCGTTCATGTTAAAACTATGAAATGAATGTGAATGTGAATTAATACAAATGAGTACACTACCTAGCACAATCTTTATAGATTAACGACATAATTTATATCACCGTAATGGTGTATAATTAATCGTTATATCACCTGACGATAACAATTTTATATTTCGGCTAACATGACGCCGACGAGTGTGCTCGCTGCCGCCGTTAGATAAGCAGCTGCCAGTAGCAAGTCGTATACCCCTAGCTTACTTATTTGTTATATAGTTTAATTCTTAATTTCTTCGCGTGTTTTTGGGTACTTGCATTGTTTAATTCACAAATTTCGGGTGTATTATAGTATTTGAGAGTTGTACCATAGCGCTTTAGTGTTTACTTCGTAGATTCTTACTTAAATTGCGTGGGGTTTCGTATAGGAGGTGTAATTTCGAGTTATAGTTACTGTAATCGTAAATTCAGGCAGATTGTAGCGCAGTCGTTAGGGACTTGTACAGGTTAGTTCATACATTCGTTGCGTGATTCCCTTGCGTTATCTAGCCACGGACTCGTGTTTCAGTAACTGTTGTCCAACATCGATTAGAATGGACAGGGACTGCGATTGCTGTGTTCGGATGAGGGCTGAGTTGGCATCCCTTCGCTAACAGCTGCAAGCGGCGCTGACTTCGGTCGCGCAGCTTGAGGCTGTTGCCAATGGGCACCACTGTAGGGAGCCGGACTTGGGTACCACGGGGTGTCAACCTCGTCCCGTCTGTCCCCATATCAGTCTGTCGCTGTGGTTGCCCCGGTTGCTGCTCGCAGTGGGGCTGAGCCCTTGCCTGTGGTTGATTGGGAGGTCGTTCCAAGGCGTGGCAGGCAGCGAAAGGCGTCCCCGGAGGCTGATCAGAAAGCCTCCCCGGTGCGTCTGACAAACAGGTTTCAGGCACTGTCTCTGGCTGAGCCAGATGTAGCTGCCTGCCCTGTTTCAGAGGATGATTCTCAGCCTTCAAGGTCCGGGCAATCGCAGAGGGTGGGCTTATTGGTAGTTGGGAGCTCCAATGTTAGGCGCGTAATGGGGCCCCTTAGGGATATGGCGGCTAAGGAGGGGAAGAAATCCGGTGTGCACTCCGTGGGCATTCCGGGTGGAGTCATTCCTGATGTGGCAAGGGTCCCTCCGGATGCCATGAAGAGCACAGAGTGCAGCCATCTGCAGGTGGTGGTACATGTCGGCACTAATGACGTGTGTTGCTTTGGATCTGAGGAAATTCTCTCTGGATTCCGGCGGCTATCTCATTTAGTGAAGGCTGCCGGTCTTGCTTACGAGATCACGGCAGAGCTCACCATCTGCAGCATCGTTGACAGAACCGACTGCGGACCTTTGGTGCACAGCTGGGTGGAAGGTCTGAATCAGAGGCTCAGACGGTTTTGCGACCGTGTTGGCTGCAGATTCCTTGACTTGCACCATAGGGTGGTGGGGCTTCGGGTTCCGCTGAATAGGTCAGGAGTTCACTACACTCAGCTGGCGGCTACACGGGTAGCGGAGGCTGTGTGGCGTGGACTGGGCGGTTTTTTTAGGTTAGAAGGCCTCGGGAAAGTACGGGGTGGGCTGCAATCTCAAAGGATGCATGGCAAATACAGGACGTACTTGGATCAAGGAACAGTCGGAATTGTAGTTGTAAATTGTTGTAGTTGTGCTGGGAAAGTCCCTGAGCTACAAGGGCTAATAGAAAGCACAGAAGCTGAAATCGTTATAGGTACAGAAAGCTGGCTAAAGCCTGAAATAAGTTCTGCAGAAATTATTACGAAGTCTCAGACGGTGTTCAGGAAAGATAGATTACGCAGAATTGGTGGTGGAGTGTTTGTGTCTGTCAGTAGTGGTTTATCTTGTAGTGAAGTCGAAGTAGATACTCCGTGCGAATTGGTATGGGTGAAGGTTATACTTAACAGCCGAACTAAGTTAATAATTGGCTCCTTCTACCGACCCCCAGACTACGATGAACTGCTGAACAGTTCAGAGGAAATTTGAGTCTCGTAACAAATAAATACCCCACTCATTCGGTTATAGTTTGTGGGGACTTCAACCTTCCCTCGATATGTTGGCAAAAATACTTGTTCAAAACCGGTGGTAGGCAGAAAACATCTTCCGAGATTGTCCTAAATGCTTTCTCTGAAAATTATTTCGAGCAGTTAGTCCACAAACCCACGCGAATTTTAAATGGTTGCGAAAACACACTTGACCTCTTAGCCACAATCAATCCAGAGCTAATAGAGAACATCATTACTGATACAGGGATTAGTGATCACAAGGTCGTTGTAGCTAGACTCAATACCGTTCCTTCCAAATCCACCAGAAACAAACGCAAAATAATTACATTTAAATAAGCGGATAAAGTGTCACTAGAAGCCTTCCTAAGAGACAATCTCCATCCCTTCCGAACTGACTATGCAAATATAGACGAATGTGGCTCAAATTCGAAGATATAGTAGCAACAGCAATTGAGAGATTCATACCTCATATATTGTTAAGAGATGGAACTGATCCCCCATGGTACACAGAACAAAAAAATGGTTCAAATGGCTCTGAGCACTATGGGACTCAACTGCTGAGGTCATTAGTCCCCTAGAACTTAGAACTAGTTAAACCTAACTAACCTAAGGACATCACAAACATCCATGCCCGAGGCAGGATTCGAACCTGCGACCGTAGCGGTCTTGCGGTTCCAGACTGCAGCGCCTTTAACCGCACGGCCACTTCGGCCGGCGTACACAGAACAGGTCCGAACGCTGTTGCAGAGGCAACGGAAAAAGCATGCGAAGTTCAAAAGAACACGAAATCCCGAAGATCGGCTAAAATTTACAGACGCACAAAATTTGGCACGGACTTCAATGCGAGATGCCTTTAATAGGTTCCACAACGAAACATTGTCTCGAAATTTTGTAGAAAATGCGAAGAAATTCTGGTCGTATGCAAAGTACACAAGCGGCAAGACGCAGTCAATACCTTCGCTGCGCAGTGCCGATGGTACTGTTACCGACGACTGTGCCGCTAAAGCGGAGTTATTGAACTCAGTTTTCCGAAATTCCTTCACCAGGGAAGACGAATGGAATATTCCAGAATTTGAAACACGAACAGCTGCTAGCATGAGTTTCTTAGAAGTAGATACCTTAGGGGCTGCGAAGCACCTCAAATCGCTTGATACGGGCAAGTCTTCAGGTGCAGATTGTATACCGATTAGGTTCCTTTCAGATTACGCTGATAGAATAGCTTCCTACTTAGCAATCATATGCGACCGCTCGCTCACCGATAGATCTGTACCTGCAGATTGGAAAATTGCGCAGGTCGCAGCAGTGTTTAGAAAGGGTAGTAGCAGTGATCCATCGAACTACAGACCTATATCATTGACGTCGGCTTGCAGTTGGGTTTTGGAATATATACTGTATTCAGATATTATGAATCACCTCGAAGGGAACGATCTATTGATACGTAATCAGCATGGTTTCAGAAAACATCGTTCTTGTGCAACGCAGCTAGCTCTTTATTCGCACGAAGTATTGGCCGCTATCGACAGGGGATCTCAGGTTGATTCCGTATTTCTGGATTTCCGGAAAGCTTTTGACACCATTCCTCACAAGCGACTTCTAATCAAGCTGCGGGCCTGTGGGGCATCGTCTCAGTTGTGTGACTGGATTCGTGATTTCCTGTCAGGAAGGTCGCAGTTCGTAGTAATAAACGGCAAATCATCGAGTAAAACTGAAGTGATATCAGGTGTTCCCCAGGGAAGCGTCCTGAGACCTCTGCTGTTCCTGATCTATATAAATGACCTGGGTGACAATCCGAGCAGCTCTCTTAGGTTGTTCGCAGATGATGCTGTAATTTACCGTCTAGTATCAGTTGCAAAGCGATTTATAAAAGATTGCTGTATGGTGTGGCAGGTGGCAGTTGACGCTAAATAACGAAAAGCGTGAGGTGATCCACATGTTCCAAAAGAAATCCGTTGGAATTCGATTACTCGATAAATAGTACAATTCTCAAGGCCGTCAATTCAACTAAGTACCTGGGTGTTAAAATTACGAACAACTTCAGTTGGAAAGACCACATAGATAATATTGTGGGGAAGGCGAGCCAAAGGTTGCGTTTCATTGGAAGGACACTTAGAAGATGCAACAAGTCCACTAAAGAGACAGCTTACACTACACTCGTTCGTCCTCTGTTAGATTATTGCTGCGCGGTGTGGGATCCTTACCAGGTGGGATTGACGGAGGACATCGAAAGGGTGCAAAAAAGGGCAGCTCGTTTTGTATTATCAGTTAATAGGGGATAGAGTGTGGCAGATATGATACGCGAGTTGGGATGGAAGTCATTAAAGCAAAGACGTTTTTCGTCGCGGCGAGATCTATTTACGAAATGTCAGTCACCAACTTTCTCTTCCGAATGCGAAAATATTTTGTTGAGCCCAACCTACATAGGTAGGAATGATCATCAAAATAAAATAAGAGAAATCAGAGCTCGAACAGACAGGTTTAGGTGTTCGTTTTACCCACGCGCTGTTCGAGAGTGGAATGGTAGAGAGATAATATGATTGTGGTTCGACGAACCTTCTGCCAAGCACTTAAATGTGAATTGCATCATGTAGATGTAGATGTAGATGGTCAGACAATTTAAACTGGTTTTGTAAATAAAGTATTTTAATGGGGGATCAAGGCGGTAATACGAAATTTTTCAAATCTTACCGAGTTTGTGACTGTATATTCTCATAGGACGAAGTAAAAAGGACGAAATCAAATACTGCTTTTCCAAAGTTAGCCATCTTATGGAACACACGTCAAGTCGCAGTAAACTTCCAGTGAAACTCGCTTATCTCTTCTCCTGAATGAAGGTACTTCCAGACACGACCATGGATCTGGTGCAGTAACATGATACGTGATTCATCCGACCTGACGACGTCTTTTCCGTTGGTACATAGGATTTGTTTCACTATCCTCCAACTACTTCCCATGGATGATCACAACTCCAGCACGTGATCAGTCAACCGGCTTTGCTATTTCCGGGATGCTCGTTCCAATGCATCGGACTATACCAATCCGCTCTTCGTCGACGGTGGTTATGCCAGTGTTCTCTCCCTGTTGTGGCTTGTATCATCGTTATAAATTTTGCCATTCGCCTTTACTACGCTTACAGGGTAACTCGGCAATGTAAATGACTGTAAATGAGGAACCAACACAAAACGTCAGTCCAGAAATTGTGTATTTCACATGTAAGAAACCAATACGTTCTTCTATTAAGCCGTCATGAACAACATTCAAGAAAAACAAAGTTGTACAGTTTTTAAAATCCGGCGAGAGAAATGGCCATGTTACTTAATTTCTTTATATCTAGTGCTACCATACTACATATTCAACATTGTAATAATTTGATAATTTCTGTGCTAACATTCCTTCGCATTATTGTAGTTCACACGACACATACGGCACGAAACATACGGTGTAATGGTCACTAGCATACGCAAAAACGCTGCGTATTGAATCCAGTAGCATTTGGTCAGTCGACGTACGATACAGAGGTCGAACAATACTAATGATTTCACAATACTCAGGAATTCCACAGTCACAAGCAGCACCATTTACAACCAAACTACCGACCGGCACACGAACAAACAAGCTTCAGATTCATGCTCCATAGGTTAAACAGAACACCCGTAAGTTTACGAAATTATACAGATAAGTTAAACACAACAAAACAAACAGCAGTGTTGAATGCTTATGACATCCATAACACAGAGGAATTTACCCAGAAAATAGGTTAACGGACAGAGAACAAGCCACATGCACACAAAACTTAGTACAACACAAAAGAACTCAACACCCCGGCAACGACCACATATGGGACACAACAGAGCAAGAATCCGCACGCGATCAGCACACTAAACAAACTGGCACATACTCACTTACAGTGACAAAATGGTTCAACGAATAGGCAACATTTTTAAGGCACAGGGACTTAAACGGGGTATAGAACATAGAAAACGGCACAGAGAAAAACTTGAACACGGGAAAGACCAACAGATAAATTCCACAGATCACACATATGCCAACTTACATGCAGCTCTTTCTGGTCATATAATTAAGGCAAACAAGCAGGAACGTTAAAGCAAGACATTCGGAACATAGCTATAAAAAATTACAACTACCATAGCACATTTGCAGTGATCTATAAATAGATATTTTAAACAAAATTCAATTTTGGCGCGAAACGTATATGAAAACGTTTGGACTTCTACAGGGACTGGACACGCAGCAGCAACATTTACGCAGTATTTAGTGAAGCAAAAATCTGTAACTTGCAGGTGGAGTGCCCCAAAAACTTCTATTGAGGTTCTATGAGCATTTCCACAACAGATGAGAATGTAGATGGGAACGCACGCTTCGTAGCTAACTGTGAGTAACCACAAAACTAAGTGGCGTATTATTTTCGCGCAATAGAATTACATTTCGTAGGTAGAGTGATTCTTTAACTCACCCACCAGTTGCACAGTGACCTCATTCAGTCGCTGATCGCAAATTACCAGTATGCAGTGACGTAAAGATGGTTTCACAGAATCCAACAAAATTGAAAAATAAGTTAATACCCACAACAGACAAAACCTACAAGTATGTTCAGACCTAGCTTCATTGGAATAATTGTTACCTAAACTATATTTACTTTCTACAGAACTGAATAAAAGTACGCTTTAATGTTGGTACAAAGGTGCACAAATATGATTGGTCATTTAGAAGCAACAGTTGTTAACATAACAGGCGGACCTCGATGTTTGTAATGTTTGTCAGCAAATACTACTACTGACGGACCTTGAAACATCAAATGATGTATAAAGCAAGTCAACTAATTTAAATACGAAACCAGAAGGTAGGTTCACATCTGCGAAATTTTCAAGTGCTACATGGGAACCACAAAAAAAAGAGAGAATTGTAACTCGTTATATTAGATAGGAAACTGGTATGGGCATTGTACATGACAACAGGAAACGGAGTTGGCATGAACTACTACGAGAAGTGTGTCCAGACACACGGGCACCAAAGGGAAAAGAAATGAAGTTATACTTTGATACGGAAATGGAAAGACTTGTCAAACAGACGTCAACGTGAGATCAGCCGGCAATACATTAACGTGAGAGTCACCTGAATCCACTTTGCAAGCTGTCTCGTTAATACTGAAACTAAACGTGGGGGGACGGGAGTTCTGACTTATTCATGGAGGATAACGCAGTGCCTTCGGAGGCACGGATCTTGAATGATTGATGCTGCGCCAGGGGCTAACGTCGCTGTCTTTACAGAGCAGATTTGAGGATTTAAGGGATTCGCGAGAAGTAGGTATTTGGGACGTAGTGTCGTAGTGGATTTCAGTGTCGAAAGATTTTACCATTCCAGTTCAGGAGTATGGAAACGTTAATGGTGTAAGTTTCTTTCGCAGAACAACATAGAAATATCGAGATATAAGAACCATATATTACTCTGGTTCACAGTCCGAATGTTGAATCTTTGCTGCGACCTGAACTGATGAGAAAGATTTTTACCCGCCTCCAGTTCAGAAATGCACATTCTCTCTCGTGTTAAATGCCAGTCCTGTTGACAAACTTTGCAATATTCGTCAGAATACGTTGTCTTTCAGTCTTTCAACGTGCTACCTCTTCTTAGTCCAAGTTTCTTGTATAATTAATGCAATAGAAAAGTCATTGCGTTTGTTCCTAGCCTCCTTTGATCATCTACGCCTTAGCAACACACTTGTTCGATATCCCTTCCTCCCATATTATCTATGACCTATGAAAATTCGCGAAGTACGTGCCGCGAATTATTGAATTTAACCACTGAATAACGCAAACGAGTGGATACATTGTAGTTTACGCAGTAAGTGTAAAAATAACACAGCCCTCATCATATCATCAGTAAGAAGATTCTGTTGCTGCAGCTTTTCTTGCTGGACTTGAGCTAATTTTTTTATATTTCCACAACTAGTACAGCGTACACTTAAGTGACAGAAGTAATGTATATCTCGAAATATCGTGTCGGAGGCGTACTGCAGCAACTCGAGGCGGCATAGGCTCAATAAATCACTCGAAGTTCCCTGCAGAAATACTGAGCCAAAATTGCGACAGTGTTACCGGTGCAGCATTTTGTGCACGAACTAATCTCTCGATTATGTCCCATACGTATTCGATGGGAGTTGTGATGGACGATTCCAGTGGTCAAATCATTCGCTCAAATTGTCCTGAATATCGTTCAAACCAATAGCGAAGAACTGTGGCTCGATGACAAGGCCATTGTTATTTACAAAAAATTGCACTGTTGTTTGAAAACATGAAGATTATGAACCTCTGAAGTATCCGAACCATTTCCAGTCAATGACGGATTTGGATGGACCAGAGGACATAGTCCATTCCATGTAAACACTTCCCACATTATTGTGGAGTCACCACCAGCTCGCAGAGTGCCTTGTTGGCAACTTGGGTCTTTGACTTCATGGGATCTGCGCCACTCTCAAATCCTACAATCCTAGCGGAATTCATCTGACCAGACCACGGTTTTCCACTAGTCTTACGGTCCAACCGATATGATCAAGAACCCAGGAGAGGCGGTGCAGGCGACGTCGTGGTGTTAGCAAAGGCACTGCAGTGAGTCCTCTGCCGCCATAGGCCATTAACGCCAAATTTTGCCGCACTGTCCTAACGGCTATGTTCGTAGTACGTCCTACACTCGTTTCTGTTGTTATTTCTCGCAGAGTTTCTCCTCTGTTGGCAGTGACAACTCTACACAAACGCTGCATCTCTCGGTCATTAAGTGAAGACCGTCGGCTACTGCGTTGTCTGTGTGGAGATTCAGTGCAAGAAGTTTGGTACTCCCGACACGCTGTTGGCACAGTGGATCTCAGAATATTGAATTCTCTAATGATTTCCGAACTGGATTGTCGCATGCGTCCTTTTAGAATTACCATTACACGTCCAGAGTCTGTTAATTTGTGTCATGCGTCCATAATCGCGTCGGAAACCATTTCACTTCAGTCACCTGAGTACAAATGACAGCTCCATTGCCGTTTTATAGGCAGTACTGCCGCCATCTGCACATGGACATACCGCCGCCAAGGCTTCCGTCACCTCGTTGTCCATCCATTTGATCATGCCTGCTGTTACCAACTCTTCATGCCCTTTTACAATCTTTATCCCGCATTCTTTTTTCCATTACCAAGTTACGAATTCCTTGATGACTCAGATGCGCCCTATCAAGCCCTTCCATTCAGTCTCGCAGTCCCAAGTAGCTATTCGATTCACTTCCTCTGCACTCATTACCCAATCTACTCATGTAATTACCATCACTTCTTTGTATCACCAGATTTCCAAAGCTTCTATTCTCTTCTTGTGTACTGTTCATCATCCGCCTTTCACTTCCATACAAGGTTACACTCCAACCTAATACTTCTATCAAAGACGCTATCAAGCGGGAAGCTGGGAATGGTAAATGGCACGTCACCCCAGAAAAGAAAAAATATTTTTAATGGCAAATTGTGCAATCTGTCGTTATAATTTTTTATTACTGAGTGAAATTTTACAATCTCAGATGAATGCAAATATACACTCCTGGAAATAGAAAAAAGAACACATTGACACCGGTGTGTCAGACCCACCATACTAGCTCCGGACACTGCGAGAGGGCTGTACAACCAATGATCACACGCACGGCACAGCGGACACACCACGAACTGCGGTGTTGGCCGTCGAATGGCGCTAGCTGCGCAGCATTTGTGCACCGCCGCCGTCAGTGTCAGCCAGTTTGCCGTGGCATACGGAGCTCCATCGCAGTCTTTAACACTGGTAGCATGCCGCGACAGCGTGGACGTGAACCATATGTGCAGTGACGGACTTTGAGCGAGGGCGTATAGTGGGCATGCGGGAGGCCGGGTGGACGTACCGCCGAATTGCTCAACACGTGGGGCGTGATGTCTCCACAGTACATCGATGTTGTCGCCAGTGGTCGGCGGAAGGTGCACGTGCCCGTCGACCTGGGACCGGACCGCAGCGACGCACGGATGCACGCCAAGACCGTAGGATCCTACGCAGTGCCGTAGGGGACCGCACCGCCACTTCCTAGCAAATTAGGGACACTGTTGCTCCTGGGGTATCGGCGAGGACCATTCGCAACCGTCTCCATGAAGCTGGGCTACGGTCCCGCACACCGTTAGGCCGTCTTCCGCTCACGCCCCAACATCATGCAGCCCGCCTCCAGTGGTGTCGCGACAGGCGTGAATGGAGGGACGAATGGAGACGTGTCGTCTTCAGCGATGAGAGTCGCTTCTGCCTTGGTGCCAATGATGGTCGTATGCGTGTTTGGCGCCGTGCAGGTGAGCGCCACAATCAGGACTGCATACGACCGAGGCACACAGGGCCAACACCCGGCATCATGGTGTGGGGAGCGATCTCCTACACTGGCCGTACACCACTGGTGATCGTCGAGGGGACACTGAATAGTGCACGGTACATCCAAACCGTCATCGAACCCATCGTTCTACCATTCCTAGACCAGCAAGGGAACTTGCTGTTCCAACAGGACAATGCACGTCCGCATGTATCCCGTGCCACCCAACGTGCTGTAGAAGGTGTAAGTCAACTACCCTGGCCAGCAAGATCTCCGGATCTGTCCCCCATTGAGCATGTTTGGGACTGGATGAAGCGTCGTCTCACGCGGTCTGGAAGTCCAGCACGAACGCTGGTCCAACTGAGGCGCCAGGTGGAAATGGCATGGCAAGCCGTTCCACAGGACTACATCCAGCATCTCTACGATCGTCTCCATGGGAGAATAGCAGCCTGCATTGCTGCGAAAGGTGGATATACACTGTACTAGTGCCGACATTGTGCATGCTCTGTTGCCTGTGTCTATGTGCCTGTGGTTCTGTCAGTGTGATCATGTGATGTATCAGACCCCAGGAATGTGTCAATAAAGTTTCCCCTTCCTGGGACAATGAATTCACGGTGTTCTTATTTCAATTTCTAGGAGTGTATATAACAATCCAAAAAAATCAGCAATAAATCATTAGTGTTTCAACTTTGGCGATTGTTACTTCAAGATTTCAGGTTGTGCCCTTGCTTAGAGCTTCACGTCACTATGGCGGTTCTGTCTTAAAACAAATTCAATAAAGCACTGTATGAATTCGCGGTCTGCTAGAAGAGACAGAAAAATTATTCAGTTACTAAACGTTTCAGAATAATACATGAAGTATGAACAAACACCTTCTTAACGCATCGGTTATAATCTTCAGACAGACCAGATCGCGACAGGCAATGAGGAAATGTAGCTTTTCTATAAAAGACTGTACAAATTAAACCTAAAATACATCGTACACATCAGTTCAAGTAAAGCAGCAGGTACTAGCATTAAAAAGATATAAATTCTGAGAACCAAACAAACTGCTCATAACCAGCACATTAAATATTCAGAGATTACGAACAGGACTCATATCCGGTAGCTAAGAACTAGACAACATTCACCGAATAACAGAAGCATAAACAATTTTAGCAATGTAAGTTAACTAAGTTGAAAACACGAACTCTTTAAATAAAATCGGGGTTAATGCAAACCTAAAACGGTATAAAACTTAGTTAAAAAACATTTCGGCACAGTGAACACCTCCGATTAACTGTTCGTACTGACTACTACACACTAAGGCGCTTATCACGTAAGTCCAACAAGCATCGACAACTTCGGGCTACCAATCTTGCTCTGATCGTGAAACTATACACACAAATACAAGAAAATGTTGCAAGGTCGTCTTCCGTCAACTGCGAGTGACGTGCTTGCCAGGCATGTAAGTTGATAGAATGAAGACCCACACACACGCTGAAAGTCGTATACAACTACAACAAACGCTCGTAGTATCCATGAGCCACATTACAGACGAAACTTGTCCCTGGATGGCCAGCCTGCAGTTATCGGCGGGAAATGACTGAGACTCAGCTCATGCACACAGACGTGTAGCAGGCGCGGTGGAGATCGTGCACGCCCCCTGGCGGGAGCAAAAAAGGCGGGTTCTTAGTTACATCGCACAGAATACCAAACTGAAGGAATTACCTCTCATCACGGACAGTGTCGTACAGCCTTCACTCAACGACAAAGGGCAGCGCCGTTTGCGTAGAGTTGTCAGTGCGAACAAACAAGTCACACTGCGTCACATAATCGGAGAAATCAATGTGGGACGTATCGTACGAGATAGATTAGTGCGGCGAAATTTTGCGTTAACAGCTTATGGTAGGAGACTATCCACGCGAGTGAGTGCTTTGGCTAACAGCAGGCCATGGCCTGCATCACCTTGACCATATCGTTTGGACCGTACTGCACAACCGGAAAACCGTCGCTTGGCGAGACGAGTCCCGATCTCAGTTCGTAGTAGCTGATGGTGGAGTTAGAATGTGGCGCAGGCCCCACGAAGCCATTGACCCAAGTTGCCAACAAAGCACTGTGTAAGCTGGTGGCGGCTCCATGCTGGTTGGCAATCCTTACATGGAATGGGCTGGTCCTCTGGTCCATCTGAACCGATCATAGACAGGAAATCGTTATTTTAGGCTACTTGGAGACTATTTGCAGTTAATCGTGGGCTTCATTATCACGAATGTAAATTTCTTGCGATTAGTTTGAAGATCATTCTGGACAATGCGAGCGAATGATTTGGCCACCGGCATCTACCGACATGAGTCGCATCGGACATTTATGTTACATGATCGAGAGGTCAGTTCGTGCACACAGTCCTGCAGCGGCAACCCTTTCTCAATTAATGACACCTATGGAGACAGCATGGCTCAATATTTGTTCTGGGGAGTTCCAACGACTTGTTAAGTCCATTCCACGTCGAGTTTCTGCACTACCCAGGAGAAAAGGTGGTTCGACGAGATATTAGGAGGTATCCCGTGTCTTTTGTCACCTCAGTGTGTTAGACTACTTTCATGTCAGTTATGTTAGCAGTGTGGCCGAACGTCTGTTTTATGAATGAAAGACTGAGTTAAGTTAAAAGTCTTCATTCTTCAGTTGGCGAGAGATTCTTAAAAATTTAGAAGTTTATCTCGAGTGGGCGAATACTATTAGGGGCCTAGCATACGAATACCCTGAAAACAATAATACTACAGCACAATACCTATGATTTAGGTCCTAAAATATCAATAAATTGAGTATTGAAATATTCACTCACGAAGAAAATCAACATTTAGCCTCCCAGAAAAGCAAATAGTACGCCATCGGAGAACCAAGAATGAAGGAATGTCAGTTTCAAACAGCATTGATAATAAAAATGCACTACACTCTTATTTGAGATTAAAATAATCCCACTTTAGCATCCTTTGGTTTGTAGAGGAAACGAAGAACTTTTTAACACAAACAGAAAAAAAGATATCTATTTTTCAAACAGCAAAATATAGTAACAGCAACTTCACGTAACTGTCTTTAAAAGCAAATTCATCATATTAGTGGCAGTTATCGTAGCCTGGCGGAAATGAAAATGTATCACCTGGAAATGAATACAAATAAAAGACTGTTTGATAGATTTAGTAATATTCTTCATGTTTTTCTGTCTCCAACATCAGCGAATTGATGTTCCCGTGCTGTTATCCTATCGCAGTCATCACCTAGATACTTTTTCCCTGGACCTCGAAATTGGTTGCCGACTTGAAAAATCTTAGTCGGCAAGAATTACTTACAGTTTTTCACACAGTGATTTAATTCATGGTGACACCTTCAGCTACCGTTTCTTTTGCACTTTTGCTACTAGTTTCGGTCAACTATGGTATAACTTTCCCGCCGATTACGCCAGCTAAGCTTGTAATGGTCACTGACCGAGACTGGTAGCGAATCGTGCAAAGCAAGCGACAAATCAAGGTCTCACTATGAATTAAAAAAAAAAAAAATTGGCGGGTGAATATCCGAAACTGCCAATATATATGAATTCATACAAGATTTTCTCCCACGTGAATCGTTCTACCATTACTCAGGAAACATTTGTAATACGTTGCCCTAGTTTCGCGTTCTGAATTAATGCTTTATGGGGGAATAAGGGAAACTGATGTATCTAAACCGTGACAATGGCCGTCCCCGTGGTGCCATTTGCCCGTAGCTCAAGTAGAACAACATTATACTAGATAAAAAGCGCTAGTTTGCGTTTGTTGTAGAGTAAAATAAACTGTTTGAGTGCTGTAGATATTTGAGAAGATTCACCTACAGGCTCTTTGAAGTTCAGGTGCGTCGCTTTACATTACGTCACATTCGGGATAGGCGCCTCCTAGTACATCAAGTTCGTGTCCGAATTACTACAAAGGAGGAGAGGAAAGGAGTGGGAAGAAGTAGAGGTGGGGGCCAAATGACTGGAACAGCTGACATTGCGCAGTATCCCATAACTTAACATTGAGCTGAAACTCACTGTGCTCGACAGTTGGCGAAATAAAACTGGCCCAGAAAGTATGTCATGCATCAAAATAGGAGTCTTTCACATCATGGGCGGATAATGTCAGGTATGTGATCTGTCTTAATATGAATGAAATAAACTGGCCTTTCAAAACATAAGGCCGAAAGAAACTCCCGCGTGACGTGTCGCTACCAAGTAACTCAGCTCGATGAAACTTCCACCATACAGGGTGCGGCGGTTAAATCCGGACAAATTTCAATTTGAATTTATCGCCATATCGTAGTCCCGCCGGAGGTTGCGATTGGCGTTCTTGAAATCATAGGCATCTGGTAAACAGTCAGAACCTCAAAATGGCCGACCTGTTACGGACAAGAGCGAAGTGCAACCGACGAAGTTCAATTATCGAAAGTCTTCGAACTGGTCGTTCGCCCACAGAAATATTTCGAATCTTCGGGCACCCGATATCAACTGTTTACGACATTGCGGCGAAGTATAATGCTTCGGGTAAGTCTGGGAAAGGTTCCGCTAACCCGGTGAGGAAATCGCATTCGAAGTAACGTCTGTCACAAACGTCAGCAGACATCGAAAAGGCTCAGACGCTGATTTCGGACTACCGGGGACTATCGCTGAGGACATTGACATCAGTATTGAACGTCAGCGAGCGAACAATGCAGTGGACGGCAGAAGAGGACCTCATTTAGACAAAAACTGGCTATCCGACAACGTTGATATGTTCTGGTGGAAGGAATTCTAGCAACGGAATATCCCCGATTTGAGCCCCTCAATGACTATGCTTGGAGCATAGTCGACAGAGTTACCAGTAAGAAGAGGCACCCTAATGTCACACCTCGACACACCGCTATCGAAGCAACATTCGCAAATATAGACAGTGCTGTTTTGAAGAGGGCTTGCGAACGCTTCAGGACGAGATTGGAGGTGGTCAATGCGACTTAAGGGTGCAATATCAAGTAATATTACTTTTGATAGGTACCACTACTTACAAGTAAAAGGATTTTCATTTTCATTTGTATTCAATTTTAATAAATTTGCCTTTAAAAAACGTTTCATTTATCCAAATTTAAGCGAAGGACCTTGTACATAGAAAGAACTAGTACAATGTAATACAGAAGTTAAATGAAAGAGATACAAAATGCGATGAACCGAAATGACACTCTCATTCAAAGACAAAAAAAAATGGCTCTGAACACTATGGGACTTATCATCTGAGGTCATCAGTCCTCTAGAACTTAGAACTACTTAAACCTTACTAAGCTAAGGACATCACACACATCCATGCCCGAGGCAGGATTCGAACCTGCGACCATAGCAGTCGCGCTGTTCCGGACTGAAGCGCCTAGAACCGCTCTGCTACCGCGGCCGGCCATTCAAAGACAACTACCTTGAACACACTGGGGTTCATGATGGTCCTCTGGACTCCGCGAACTGGAAGATGTACCTCTTAATACGGCGTGTGATGACGATAGGTGGGAATTTGTGCTCTCCAATGTTCTCACACGCTGCCCACAAGGTTGCTTAGGAGTTCTTGTGATAGGGCGTTCCTCCACCAACAATACAAAAACTGCTGGATTGCCACTGACGGATAGTGCAGTGTTGCTTCCCAGTCTTTCGGCAAAAGTAATGTCCGCCCCTGGTAGCTGAGTGGTCAGCGCGACGGAATGTCATACCTAACGGCCGGGGTTCGATTCCCGGCTGGGTCGGAGATTTTTTCCGCTCAGGGACTAGGTGTTGTGTTATTGTCATCATTTCATCCCTACCGACGCGCAAGTCGCCGAAGTAGCGTCAAGTCGGAACAGTTGCTCCCGGCGAACGGTCAACCCGACGTGAGGCCCCAGCCACACCGCATTTATTTAGCAAAAGTAATAACTCTTTTGGCGAAAGCAATTAGAATTAATGAAAACGCCACTGCGAGGAATTGCATCAGCAGCCGCAGGCCGGGAGCTACGTTGTGGTGAGATGTGGGTTAGAAAAAGAAACCCACTGCGAGGTTAGGCTCACTACGCAACGCGGCGGCAATGACTGGAACCGGCAGGTCTACATCATACCAAGACGAGTCTCTTGCTACGGGTGACGCCACTGGGTGTCAGATTTCAACGAAAAAGAGGCGCCTCTGAGCGATATAAATTAATCTGAATTTTTAGCCAAAGGCGCTCTTGCCACCACAGTCCACACCATCACGACAGCGCCATGCCGAATGGCGAGATGACTGCGCCTCGTCAGCAGCTGCCACGTGGTACGAGACTGGGCCACACTGCCACTGCCAGCACTTAGTTCCTCGTGGGACCTGGTGCCACGCCTGCACAGCTGCATCAACCTGCTGCCTGTGCCTGCTGCCACCGGCACTGAATTCCCTCCAGGGACCGACTGCCACCACAGCGCCAGTCGCTGGCCGACTCCTGCCAGGGACCAGCGGGTCGGATCCCACACTCGGCTGTCTGCCCACACTGCCGCAGTGTACGTGTGCGGAGCCGAAGGGTTGTCCCAGGCACCGTCGCCCATTTAGCAGTCAGGGCTGCTGTTAAAGTATAGATTTTTATCCAAAAAGGAATCGATATACATCGGCATTACTTTCTCCACCGACATATCGATATGAAAATAGCAATGCCGAGTGCCGATATTTTTATTTTATGTTATATTTTCACAATTTTCGGTACATTTTTGAAGTTGTTTTATTGAAATTATAGTGGAACATAATTTTACTTTCATTGCGTGAAAGAGTTTTACTACCTATTGAGCTTTCACCACGTCTAGTCTTTTTCTTTGACTGTGTGAAACAAGTACATGTGGCACAAAGAAGTACGATTTCACTGGGGTGTGGCGGTGTGAATGGAATAACGAGATTCCTGATGTGAAGAAACAGATGGAGTAGCAATGGGTAATCCACTAGGCCCTGCGATTGCCAATCTTTATATGGAGAAATTTGAACAATCAGCCCTAGACAAAACTAATAACAAACCATCTGGTTGGTATCGATATGTAGATGACACATTTGTGGTTTGGTCCCATGGCAGAAAGGCCTTGGACAATTTCTATAATTAAATAAAATTCACTCAAAAATACAGTTTACCATGGAAATAGAAAAGGATAATAGAATATCTTTCTTGGATGTCTTAGTTATGAGACTGTCCGATAGAAGTTTGGAATATAAAGTTTTTCGGAAGGCAACACATACGGACAGATATTTACATAAAAATTCTAATCATCATCCTCAACAAAAAAGAGGTGTCATAAAAAGTCTTGTCGATCGAGCGGAACGGATATGTACACCTGAACATTTGGATGCTGAAGTGAAACATCTGAAGCAGGCTTTTGAAAAAAACGGCTATTCAAGAAAAGAGATAAATAGAATTTTACGTCCAAAGAACAGAAACCCAAAAGGTAAGAATGAACCACAACGACAGAAAAATACAGTAGTTCTCCCTTTTATTAAAAAAGAAACAGATCGGATCGGTAAGATTTTACGAAAACGTGACATAAAACCGATCTTTAAACCAACAAAGAAAATAAGTCAAGTACTAATATCTGTGAAGGATAAACGCCCTCCCCTGTCGACATGTGGTGTGTATAAAATTCCATGTACCTGTGGTGAAATTTACATTGGTGCTACCAAAAGAAGCGTAAACACGCGACTGAAAGAGAATAAAAGTCTTTGTCGACTTAGAAAAATTGAAAAGTCAGCTGTAGCGGAACATGCTCTTCAACCAGGCAACCAACAAGTGAAGTTTTCGGATACCGAAGTTTTATCTACAACGTTAAATTACTATCCACGGATATATAGAGAAGCTATCGAAATTTATAAACATCACGATAACTGTAATAGGAAAGAGGAGACTATGAAACTTAGCGATATGTGGACGTGGCTCTACAAAATTGCTAATAATTTTTATCTTTGACAAGGTGGTAATCGATAGTCAACCTTATCTTTGCTATGGATTATCAGTGCTCATCACGTGTCACCTGAACCACGCCCCCCTTTCTCACAATATATAAGTCGCTCTCAGACACCCGACCAGTCAGTCGGCAAGACTCAGCGGAGCAGCGCCTCTGAGGAAGTCCAGCGCAGTCCTGGACGAAACGTAATGAGCAGAAAAGTTCTTGGACCACGACCTCACATCCCGGAAAGTATATCAACAGCCATGTCACCCGGTCGTGAAAGCCTTCATTCTACAAAGAAACAGAACGCCAGTTGCGTTAAAAAAGCAGTTTTTAACGCAAGTAGCATACTACTTCTTGAGATCGACATTCTTCGAAAACAGTTCCTGAAAATGATGAACAAAAATCTAAGTGACAAAATTGGGTTTGCGGTGACGCGTGAGGGAAAATGCTGATGTTCAAGTAGTTCAAATGGCTCTGAGCACTGAGGGACTTAACATCTGAGGGCATCAGTCCCCTAAAACTTAGAACTACTTAAATGTAACTAACCTAAGGACATCACATACATGCATGCCCGAGGCAGCATTCGAACCTGCGACGGCATCGGTCTCCTGGTTCCAGACTGAAACGCCTATAGCCGCTCGGCCACAGCGGTCGGCTAATGCTGATGTAGTCGGTTCTTGGCGCTACCAACAGAAACTGCAACGTTTAGCTCCACCACGCAGTTTTGACACTATAACTGTTAGGTCACTTGCGTAAGCAGAAATGGAAAAAAAACAGAAAGTCGACATGAAGTCTTCCGGGCACATCAGATGTTTGAGGAAACCGAACGACGGACTCATCGTGTCACTAGCATGCAGTTACCATTCTTAGAAAAAACGTTATCGGAATGCGTGAACGTGCATCGTTTTTGTTGTGGATTGGCAAGACAGCCAATCCACTATGACAGGAAGCCGAAAGGCACGCGTTTAAGCTCACGCAGGCTGGCGTGAGGTCTGGAACAGGACAAGGAATTTATAGTAGCAAAGAACGTACGTAACTACTGGAATATGCTACTTAACTTTAATGCAAAATTGGTGAACATCGCTCTTGACGGTACGTCTTTTACAGCATCAATAGTAACTGGTAATGGCGCCTTGCTAGGTCGTAGCAAATGACGTAGCTGAAGGCTATGCTCGGCAAATGAGAGCGTATTTTGTCAGTGAACCATCGCTAGCAAAGTCGGTTGTACAACTGGGGCGAGTGCTAGGAAGTCTCTCTAGACCTGCCGTGTGGCGGCGCTCGGTCTGCAATCACTGATAGTGGCGACACGCGGGTCCGACGTATACTAACGGACCGCGTCCGATTTAAAGGCTACCACCTAGCAAGTGTGGTGTCTGGCGGTGACACCACAGTTTTCCTTTCAGCTCTTGCGCTATGTGAAATGGATAGCCTGGTAGTTTGTAAATATCAGTAATTCAAAAATCGCATTTATTATTATTATACCGCCAACCGGTTTCAATCGGACGTAGGGGTCATCTTCAGGGCGTTTACACGATTGGTCGACTGCTGGTGGTGTCACTCCTGTCTACATAACGACTACTCATACTCATCGCAGCTTCTCTCCACAACCATGTCGTCCAAAAATGCTAGTTTGTTGATGTGCAGAATATCTAACAATAAATCAATACTTAAATATACAGCTCTAAAACCGGCAGTGTATATAGAATGGGTATCCACTACTTTTATTGTCCGATCTATCGAGATTTTTTCCTTCGGCATATCGATGTTTCTCGATATATATGAGACCCTAAAATGGTATTTCGTTTAGTATCGATATATCAGAATTCCAATATTTCTAAGGACGTCAACCGTCTAAGTAGCAGTCGGAAGGCACTGACGTCACAACTACTGCAAGGCGTGTATGTAGCAGCCTCTCACGACGACAGAAGCCGCCAACCTGTACACCAGCGCTGGCCATGGTCAGCCGAGTGAGCTGTGTTTCGCCTCGCCGAGTCACGACAAAGTATGTACCAAGATTGAATAGAGCATTCTTTACTGTCGGCAGTCCTCGCAGTGGACCCTCAGGCCTGTGGCCGCTTTCACTCCACCCTGCCGGTGCAGCTGCACTCTTGAATGTGCACGTGCTGCAGTACACCTGGCCAATGCGTCCCACGTGGACTCGATGCGATGTAAGTCATGAGAACGGACAGGCCAGTCGTTTCGCCGAATGTCCTCCGGTTCCAAAAGCTCCTCGACATGTGCTGATCGATATCGTAGTGTATTCTCATCCATAAAAATTAAGTTAGGACCGAATTCGCCCATAAAAAGATGCGTATGCAGAAGGAGTTCAGTGTCACAAACATGTGGAGGCCAGTACACTTATTCAACATTTCTTTTTTTTTAATTCAAAAAATGGTCCAAATGGCTCTGAGCACTATGAAACTTAACATCTGAGGTCATCAGTGCCCTAGAACTTAGAACTACTTAAACCTAACCAACCAAAGGACATCACACACATCCATGCCCGAGTCAGAATTCAAACTTGCGACCGTAGCACTCACGCGGTTCCGGACTGAGGCGCCGAGAACCGCTCGGCCACCGTGGCTGGCTTCTTTTTTTTTTTTAATAAACGTTCATTCAACGTCGTGGGCCCACACTCCACAACACTTGTACCACCAAAATGATCATATTTGACAAATGTTGTTGAGTGCATCATGTGTTACCACCTCTCGCCATACAAGGGTACATCAATCATTGTCAGACATGATCTACAATATTTCTTTCTATGTATGGTGCAGATTTCATCGACCTACGTTACTTTTTTCACACCTGTCCATTCTCTAGCACTCTAGGACAGTTTGGTTTCCCCCCTCTGTACAGTGCGTTCACTGTCACATAATTGGGTTGTTTTGTGAATGACGTCTTCAACACCCCCCCCCCCCACTACACACACACACACACACACACACACACACACACACACACACACACACCGTATTCTTGAAGCAGGAAGGTCACTTGTTACATGCCAATCGTATCTTCACGTTTTCATTACCTGTGTGGCCATAGTAAATGGTATGTTCCTTAGGAGAAGTAGTTGGAGGAGAGAAAGGGGAAAAGCAGAAAGCAGAGGTCGATGGGTTGAAGGGCAGAGAGCATTCCTCAGGAAAAGGAAGGATGAAGGCTGAAAAAGGTAGGATTATGTAGTGTGGTCACAGGTCATGTAGGTACTCAACCCAGAGCTCAATTCGTAGCAGAAGTGGCCACTGCCTCCCTACATCCTTCAGTCTGAGATATTCCGCATTTTCCGTGCCATTCAATTCTCCACCAGTCACGAATTCCATATCCTTCATGCTCGAATTTATTTGGAGCACGAATGTCGTGGTTGACTGCGTGATCGTCGAGGTGTCAGAGCGTCATTTGAAGCTGGGAATGGATAAGGCAGCGAATGCAGGCCGAGAAGGACTAACGAGAGTCGGAAGGAAAGCGGGCAGCAGGGTGGATCCTCCGGTGACCTCGTTTCTGAAGAGTGAACAAAACAAGCTCTGCCTCCAGTACGAGCTTATCAATGCATACGGCGCTCCACAAAAGGCCAGGGGAAACGAGACGGCGCGATTATTCGATAAGGGCTGATGTGCGGGCGCAGCCTTTTGTGGCTCCGAGGCGCTGTCAGCCGGACAGAGGGTCCGGAAGCGACGCCCGGCGCTACAGAACAAAGAACACCGCGGCGATGACCACCTCCAACTGCGGCTACACGGCTCGTCTATGTGGAGTCTTTCATTAACGCTTTATCTGGGAGCCTTTGTGCTGTAGGACTTCTTTTATACCCCGAGACAAATTCACAATTTCAGCAGTGGAACCTAAAAATTGTGGTTGTTTCGATCATCAGTACTGACGTTCTTGTGATGTAGTTCTCCTTTAGCGGCACAAAAGTGCATTCACTATGGAGTTCAATAAGTAGGGAAACAAGGGCTCACAGAGTTACTCATATACCCCATTTGCTTTACACTTTCTGGCGTGGAAAGTGTCACACTACGAAGCATTATTTTGATACTTATTAAACTTTATACAGATGTTCGTCACTTAGGGGAGTCAAGCGAATAAACCGCCATTCCATTCCGAAAAGATGTCCATCAGACGTAGAGCTGTCAACTATTTCGCACATCCTGTAAAAAAAATTTAATTTGTTTATATTTACCACGTCACAAGTCGCACACTCTGAGGTGACTGACGGTAAACGTATAAATTCATCTATAACCTTCGCACATGCACATATGATGTCAACAGTAATGTTGAATGTCATAATGGAGAATTTTAAAAATTAAAGATGGTGGATTGTCGGCAATTTAAAAAATTCCGTACAAACACCCACTGCACTTGTACATTGTCAGCTTCTGGTGACAGAACTCTATTTAAGACTTCCTAATGGCTAGCGTCTAATACTTAACGCCAAATGCTGAATACCTGAGTCTAATGCATAACGCCTGAAGCATAATGCACAACGTGTGGTACCTAACGCCAAATGCATAACGCATAACATATAATACCTAATAAAAATGTACTTCCTGGAGCACATTATAGCTCCAAAACTGTGGGAGAAACACCACATGTCGCGTGCAATAGCTAGCAATATATTTTCGAAAGCTGTGTTAATTTCTTTAAAACCTTTATCAGATTGTGTCTCCAAATCGTTCACTGTTTTCTTCTAGATAAAAAAAGGATTTAGACCTGACGTAAAATGTGGTACAGTGCAATAATATTCACGATATTATCAGCTGGTGATGTCAGTAATAATAAATATGAAATATATTTAATTAGAAGTACGTTTTCAGACTTGTATGTATGATTTTTGTAAATGGTAAACTCCAACTGCTTCACCACTTTGCCATTCACCATTCGTCCCTAACCTCTCACCTTTGGCTGTTCTCCATTCACAGTTCACTACTAACGTCCACAGTTTACCATATATATATATATATATATATATATATATATATGTATATATATATATATATATGTGTGTGTGTGTGTGTCTACTCTACATGTGTACCCGTACTCTGCTAGTCTCCGCATCGTGAATGTTGGTCGGTATGGTGTACCACTAATATTCATTGCCTCTCTTATTCCACTCACAAATGGAGCGAGGGACAAGCGGCTTACTATATGGCTCCGTCCAAGCCCTAGTTTCTCCTACCATATCTTTGCTGTCCTTTCGTGGCCATCAGCGAAATCGCTGTCCAGTCAACTGAAAATGCTTGTTCTCTAAATTTTCTCACTACTTTTCTTGAAAAGAATGTCTTTTTGCCACCAGGGATTCACATTTGAGTTCACTGTGCAGCTCGGTAACTTGAATGCTGATCAAAACTACCAGTAACGTATCTATCACCATGTCTCTGAATTGATTCATTGTCTTCCTTTAATCTGACCTGGATGGAATCCCATTCACTCGAGCAGCATTCAAGCAAATGTCGCAGTACCGTTATATATGCCGTCTCCTTGACAGAGTGAACATTCCCAATTAAACGAAATCGAGCATTCGACTTCCCTACTACCATTATGATATGCACTAAGTCATCTTGTTTGCTGCTACATCGCCGGCCGTTGTGGCCATGCGGTTCTAGGCGCTTCAGTCTGGAACGTTAGGTTTACGTAGTTCTAAGTTCTAGGGGACTGATGATCTCAGATGTTAAGTCCCATAGTGCTCAAAGCCATTTGAACCATTTCTTGCTGCTACATCCATAAATTAAGACAACAACCTGTATCATCAGCAAACAACCGTAAGCTGGTGCTCACCTTAGTCCATTATGACTGGTTAAATGTGAAATTCCTTGAATTCACCACCAACTGTCAAATATTTGTGTGTGTGTCTGTGTGTGTGTGTGTGTGTGTGTGTGTGTGTGTGTGTTTGGGTGGCAAATGCGTTTGCCATTTTACATGCACATGTCACTTTTACAGATCATATTATTACAACACATTGATTGCTGGGGCAGGAGGAGGCGGAAAGGGCTCTGGTATGTTTTTTATTTAGTGTTCATGCTGGGACAGTTAGGCGAGTTCCGCCATCTTGGACTTTTGATGAGTATATTATTACTACACTGTGAATGGCTGGAGAGAAGGCAAAGGGAGAGGATGGCGTGGGGAGGGGAGAGAGAAGTGGGGTGAGGCACCATCATATCACAAAGGTGAAGTCAGTGTCCTTGGTCACATGAAATAAACAAGTGGGCAAGAATGTACGCCAAGGTCATTTACCTAGGTAACAGATGTAAACAAAGTTATCTACACTACTGGCCATTAAAATTGCTACACCAAGAAGAAATGCAGATGATAAGCGGGTATTCATTGAACAAATATATTTTACTAGAACTGACATGTGATTACATTTTCACGCAATTTGGGTGCATAGATCCTGAGAAATCAGTACGCAGAACAACCACCTCTGGCCGTAATAACGGCCTTGATACGCATGGCCATTGAGTGAAACAGAGCTTGGATGGTGTGTACAGGTACAGGTAACACATGCAGCTTCAACACTAGTAGTGACTGTCTTATTGTGACGAGCCAGTTGCACGGCCACCATTGACCAGACGTATTCAATTGGTGAGAGATCTGAAGAATGTGCTGGCCAGGGCAGCAGTCGAGCGTTTTCTGTATCCAGAAAGGCCCGTCCAGGACCTTCAACATGCGGTCGTGCATTATCCTGCTGAAATGTAAAGTTTCGCAGGGATCGAATGAAGGGTAGAGCCACATGTCTTAACACATCTGAAATGTAACGTTCACTGTTAAAAGTGCCGTCAATGCGAACAAGAGGTGACCTAAACGTGTAACCAGTGGCAGCCCATAACATCACACCGGGTGATACGCCAGTATGGCGATGACGAATACACGCTTCCAATGTGCGTTCATCGTGAAGTCACCAAACACGGATGCGACCATCATGATGCTGAAAATAGAACCTGGATTCATCCGAAAAAAATGACGATTTGCCATTGGTGCACCAAGGTTCATCGTTGAGCATACAATCACAGGCGCTCCTGTCTGTGATGCAGCGTCAAGGGTAACTGCAGCCACCGTCTCCAAGCTGATAGTCTATGCTGCTGCAAACGTCGTCGCACTGTTCGTTCAGATGGTAGTTGTCTTGCAAACGTCCCCAGCTGTTGACTCAGGGATCGAGACGTGGCTGAACGATCCGTTACAGCCATATGGATAAGATGCCTGTCATCTCGGCTGCTAGTGATACGAGGCCGTTGGGATCCAGCACGGCGTTCCGTATTACCCTCCTGAACCCACCGATTGCATATTCTGTTAACAGTCATAGGATCTCGACCAACGCGAGCAGCAATGTAGCGATGCGATAAACCGCCATCGCGATAGGCTATAATCCGACCTTTATCAAAGTGGGAAACGTGATGGTACGCATCTCTCCTCGTTACACGAGGCATCACAGCAACGTTTCACCAGGGAACGCCGTTCAACTGCTATTTGTGTGTGAGAAATCGGTTGGAAACTTTCCTCATGTCAGCACGTTGTAGGTGTCGCCACCGGCGCCAACCTGGCGTGAATGCTCTGAAAAGCTAATCATTTTCATATGACAGCATCTTCTTCCAGTCGGTTAAATTTCGCGTGTGTAGCACGTCATCTTCGTGGTGTAGTAATTTTAATGGCCAGTAGTGTAAAAAAAAGTCATACTACTTCTATCTTAAATGATAGTAATATCTGCGACCCCCGAGGGTATGTATGCACTGTTGTATTCGTAGCCGGTCGCTTGGAAACATTCTGCGATATAAAATGATGCAAGATTTTCGAAATGTATATGAAGGTATTCTGCTGCCTTGGAAGCATAATAATACGTGATGAACGAAGCAGGGGGGACGTAAAAAGCAAGCTAGTACAGACAAAGAGGTAATTCCTTCCGAAAGGAATTATATTAGCACCAAACAATGGCCTCAGTTTGAGGAAAATATTGAGAATGTATGTTTGATGCACAGACTATATGGAAGTGAATCGTAGGTTGGAAGCACGGAAAAGAAGGGAATGGAAGAAATTAAGACGTGATGTGGCAGAAAGATGTGGAAAATATTATATGTACTGAAAAGATAAGAAATTAGAAGGTTCTCCAAACGATAGTTCAGTAGGGGAACATACGCAAGAGGTTGACAAGAGGGACAAGTTGATAGGAAATGAGTTAAGACAAGAGAGAATAACTTCCGTGGTATCAGAAAGAGCTGTAGACGGCGACAGATGTAGGGTAAGATAGAGATTGGAATATAACCACCAACGAAATGAGGCCGTTGTGTACAATATGAAGAGCTTGGTACAGGAGAGGTATTGGTAGAGATATGCATCAAACCAGTCTGAATGCTTAAGATCCGAAGAAAAAAATGTATGTGGCATGGAAGCAAACACCCTGCCAATGTAATCTTGAGGAATTTCTTGTCACGTATAATCACATGTCGCATCAGTTCATGACGGTTTCTGGTTGAGTGCTTGTGTGAGATAGCACAATTTACCGCCGTATTCTAGACGTATACTATGGATGGCCAATCAATGGACATAGCTGGCCAGTCAAGGATTCGTAGATCCCACAAGGTATTTCTGATGTGAAATGGAGGGTGGCACCGTACACTGGGCTCTTACCTTGTCCTGCAGAGGTAAGACGTTTAATACCCTTGCACGAATGGTACGATAACAGGTTTTAGATTCAGCGAGTAACATGCGGCATTCACGCCTGGCAAATAAGCACATGTCTATATTATTCGCATTCACATGTCCAAAATCTTTTTTAAAAGGCTTGACCTGCTTGTTCAATTACGTGACCACATATAAAATGGGGACACTGTCTACTGCGTGTTTGCTGTAGGTGTATATTTGCTAGTTGTGCATAATAACGATGTTTTTACATTATGAATGTAGAGTTATTTTTTCCCTCATTGTCTCATATATCCTCCCATTCCTCTTGCGCTACCTGACGCTGATCCAAATCATGGGCACATAAGTAAATCAGTGCCTTGAGTCGATAGCCCACAAATATTGATAATTATCACGAGTAAAGGCTGTCTGGTTTGTCGAATATTAGATCATAAACAGAACTGACTTTTTCAAGAGATATGATCCTTTGCATTGTTATGTGTTGTGTTTGCTTTAACAATGTGTATAACTGACTTAATAATCTCGAGTTGATGCCGTCTTGTTAGTAATACTTTTTCATGGAAAGGTATAGGGTTAAGCACGGCTATAGCTGTTTGGGTGGATAAAGTAGACGTTTCATTTAATCACTTTATTCTATTGGACAGTGCTGCAGCCTAGCTGCAAACATTTGAAACTATTCAGAGCGATTTCTTTGGTTTCATCAGCGTGTTTCGTGGGGACACTTCTCTGGAGTGTAATTTACTGTGTTTTCTCTATCTCTGGTGCATGAAGAGTGAAGAATTAATTTTCATATATATATATATATATATATATATATATATATATATATATATATATATTGCGTTAGTTAATTGCTACAGTGCTGATGGAACGCTAATTCACCCTTCCGAGCGACGTGCTTATGAATTACATAGGTAATTTAAATTCAATTTCAGATAGCATTTAGCATAATGGTGTCCTGTCGGGCATAGTGGCTTCGCCCAAACATGTATTTTGCACTGTATTTACATTGCTACCAGATTACTGAATTGTTGATAACACAAGATTATTTCGTAACATTTCCTAAGACATTAAGTATTAAGAACAAGTTGAAAGCTACATTCTATTATTACAGTTATATGTTAACATAATGTCAATTGGTTTAAAAAAATCACTAGAACAAACATGGGAATATTATGCTATTCAACAGGCATTGGAAGCTGTAAGAAAAGAAAATATACCGTTTGCTACAGCAGCCAAACAATTCAAAGTCTCAAGGAATAACTTAAGAGTTCTTAAAAAAGCGATGCCGCTGAAGCCACGAGGTTTCTCGGGAACTTCAGTTTTGCATCCAGCCAAGATCAACAGGTAAACTCCATAAACAAGTTTTTGACATAAAAAATGGTTCAAATGGCTCTGAGCACTATGGGACTCAACTGCTGAGGTCATTAGTCCCCTAGAACTTAGAACTAGTTAAACCTAACTAACCTAAGGACATCACAAACATCCATGCCCGAGGCAGGATTCGAACCTGCGACCGTAGCGGTCTTGCGGTTCCAGACTGCAGCGCCTTTAACCTCACGGCCACTTCGGCCGGCTTTTTGACATAGAAAGGAAATGTTATGACACTGTAAACAATTACTTAAGCCACTTTGCATCGAAGATTGCTGAGTGTAATAGCTAGCAAACGGTAATGAACAAAGACAAATAGATGGCAGGCAGGGATTGGGTGTCACAGTTTAGCAATAGAAATTCAAACATCAGTCTTTGAAAACCTGATTCCACTTCACTTACGTCTTATTTAATTTTTTCCTTACTTCTGTCTCTTGACACTTTGTCCTAAATACCGAGCAAAATGACTATTTAGTAGACTTTCACTTAAACTCACCTCACATTTCTGCCACAAAAGTAGAATTTTAATGAAAGAAATCGTTTTAGGGTTACAGAAGGTTTGCAGTTTATATAGATATATTTAATGTGCTTACTTATGACATGATGTCAAAGGACAATTAAATTATCTTTAGGGTGAAGACTTTACCCAGCTTTCCCCTAAATAATCTCACTAAAAGGTGTGAATGAAAACAAAGTTCCATGGTTAAGATAGGTATTGTTGTGTTGGCAGAAGAGTCAACACCGTGTTACAAATGGAGGCCAAAATGCACGCGTTTTAGCTCACGCAGGCTAGCGTGAGGAGGGAAGGACTATACTGACGTGAGGTGTGGAACATGCCAAGGAATTAGAATTAAGAAAGCGGACGTAATTAGTTTGATACTTAACTTTAATCCATTAATAATGAACGTCGCTCTTGACGGTACATGATTCACAATATTATCTGTTCAGAATACATTCGTAGTAACTGAATATGGCGCCTTGCTAGGTCGTAGCAAATGACGTAGCTGAAGACTATGCCAAACTGTCGTCTCTGCAAATGAGAGCGTATGTAGTCAGTGAACCATCGCTAGCAAAGTCGGCTGTACAACTAGGGCGAGTGCTAGGGAGTCTCTATAGACTAGACCTGCCGTGTGGCGGCGCTCGGTCTGCAATCACTGATAGTAGCGACACGCGGGTCCGACGTATACTAACGGACCGCGGCCGATTTAAAGGCTACCACCTAGCAAGTGTGGTGTGTGGCGGTGACACCACAGGTATCTCTGTTCGTAACGCCACGTTCCCCATTCGTTTGCTTTCCTGCGTTGCCCGTTACGCACGATAGTGGCAGAAACTCATGTTACAAGCCTAATGCACGAAAATTCTGTTATAATTCAGTTGCATTATGAACAACCCTGTAAACCAATCCACAAAGAATCTAAATCCCGAATATGAAACAGCTTCAAGAGTGGGATTCCTTTACAAATCAGTTAATGTGTAAGATACTTGACGACAAATATGTAAACCCCTAATAGTTGAAGATATTGTAGATTTTGACACATCTCAATGTTTATGACGTCGTATCTTCTGAACTATGAGCCGGACAATGGTGCAGTTTTGCAGGTACACTCAGTGCTACAAATGGGCACTGCCTTCTAAATGAGCTGCGAATGGAGCTAGTAACAATGAAATGATTAAAAATTCATGTATAGTTCTGTAGTTTTACTGCATGATAAGCCAAAATGTACTAAGCGAGAAAATTTCTTACTTTCATTATTTTGTGCTTGGGAGAAGAAATTTCGATGCGGTTACGAATTACGTGTAACGTTTGCTGCAAATCTTAAAGCCCTCTCATACACAAATACTCGATGCATTGTGGGTAATTCACACACTGTGAATTACTCTGCCTTAAGACGTATACACAGTTTCCAACTTAAGTACTTCAATTATCGTGTGAAACTTTTAATGTAAGATCACACTAATAATAATGAGCGAATGGCATTGGTGGCCGGGAGACCCCTCGCGGGGCTGTTCGGCCGCCACTCCACAAGTTCTTTAACGCCACTACGGTGACTTGCGAGTGAATGAGGATGAAATGATGATCTCGAGGCAGAGAAAATCCCTGACCCCGCCGGGAATCGATCCCGGGACCCCGAGAACGCTACCGCAAGACCACGAGCCGCGGACTAAGATCACACTTATTAATGAGCACTTGTGATAGCGTTTTACATTTTTAAATTTGGTCGATATAGTGATATAGTGAAACTTCCATTTTTCTCGCCCGTCGAAGCTATTAGATACTAAACTTGTAACTGGAACAGGGTAGCACGTAAAAATTTTAATCATTTTGTAATATGGGTTGACATGAAAACATTGATGAGAAGTAGGCATTGAAATTGGCCAAGCAGTGGAAGCAGTGTTCGGATAGCAATCACATAAATTGTAACCATCAACAGAACGATTTCAATATGTATTTGTTTTTCTCTAATTTTAAAAATTATATTTGCACAACAGTGTCTTACAAAACTTCTGAAACTATACTAATTCTGGGTTATGTAGAAGGAATGGTGATAGAGGACTATAGGATTTGGGCCAAGTGTAGCTAGGATGAATACTTGATTGGTATTTGGGGGGTTGATCTTGTGTCTAAGAACAGTACCCGCTAGGTTAGCCGAGAGCGCTAATGCGCAGTTTCGTGGACTCGGGTAGGCGCGCCGGCCCCAGATCGAAACCGCCCGGCGGATTAACGATGACGACCGGTGTGCCGGTAGGCCTGGATGTGGTTTTTAGGCTGTTTTCCACATCCCCCTAGGTGGATACCGGGCTGGTCCCCGCATCCCACCTCAGTAACACGGCTCACAGACACTATTCCATGGATTACACTAGTCACAGACAGTTGGGGTAAACTAACTCCATTCCGGGGGTACAGGGTGGTGGCAGGAAGCACATCCGGCCACCCCTTCCACTAACATTGGCAGATCCGATTAACCATGCCGGCCCTGCCTCAGTGCGGGAAAATGCACAAGCCAAAGAAGAAGTTGTGTGTAAGGACAGATGGTATGAGAACATGGGATTTCGGATGAGTGTGTCTAGGATGGAGCCCAGAACATGTTTATAAGGAAGAAACCACAGGACATGATTGGAAGGTTGGTACAGACGCCGTAGCATTTCAAAATCGTGAATGGGTCTGCTTTAGGCCACTTTGAGAATGGAAAGGATATTTGTGGAAGTTGAATGTATGTGTGGAGGTACAGGAATGTGACGAGGTGATAAAGTGACTGTGCATGGTAGCGTATAGCGATGGAAGAAAGCAAGGCGAAGTGTGTGGCCTCCAAAGACCTGGAGAGTGTCACAGCACTTCGTGCATCTGATGCACAGTCCATACTTTGAAAGCAAAGGAATGGACGGATCAAGGCGCAGTAGGTTGGAAGGAAGTTATTTAAAATTTTGTATGGATTTCTTAGTTTTTCTACTCCATCCTTTTATTACTGTTAAATATTTCTCAAGGAAGTGAGAGCATTGGAGTCAGACTTCCAAAAACTATGTTGTGCTTTCTTGTTCTGTGTGTTGGCGCCACTGTCTTTGCCCGTAGTCTTGTCCTAAGGTTGATAGAACGTGACGTTTTTCTATCCATTGTGGGCTCCGTCAGCTTCTACCGCAGACGGGTAGCTGCATGATGACGTCACCGCTTGTTACGGCAGTTTAGGCTGCCACTGCCTCAGTGGCTGAAGCAGCAGCAGCAGCAGCAGCAGCAAAGGCAGCGCCGCGGCTGTAAACGAGTTAAGCCCTATACACTGGGGCGCCACGGCGAGGGCTGGTTTTCCGAGGCGGGCCAACATCGTGGCGGTGGCTCACTTCGTTTGCATCAAAGAAACGAGTGGTTGCGGCTACATGTCTCGCGAGAATGTATGCTGCCAAATCTCTTTAAGTGTGCGTAACTAATTCAAGGAAGATCCGTTTATGTGACGACCCTCTCTGCAGTATTGTAAACTGTGTTGTAGCATACTAAAAGTGAACGGGACTTCATCAGAATAAACGGTTAACATGCCCTCGAGGCAGTATCCACTTCCTCTCAAATCTCTGTGATTCAACGAAGACGCTTCTGAATGTTCCCATTCCTGTGTCCCTGCTCCACAATCTCGCTGCGCGCTTTCCAGGTATTCTCCTATCCTTTGATGTACTCACTCACTCAGGCTAGGTGCCTTCTGTAGCCTTTGCAGACACGTTCTCAGAATGTTCAAGATATGAATCTACATTCCAAAAACCAAAGCACCGCATGTAGATCCAGTAAATTATTCCTTCCTTGTCTCCTAAGTGAAGATTAAACGATACAGTCAGAAGCTATCTACATCTTACCTATACTTCCATTTATGCTTATAAATTTAGTACTGTATATTGTATATCGTTATCAATAGTGTGTCACTTTTGGCTAGTGGCGTTTCCAGATAATCGTAAAAGATACGGTTTCCATGGCAGTATCTCGCAGCTTTGAACTGCAAATTACAGCGCTCGTTTCAGTCATATTGTTTCTATGCCATTTTAAATTGTCAGAAAATTTTGTTTACTGTGTGTGACAGCTGTGCAACTTCTTGGATCGCAATTCTAGTGCGTTACTAGTTATGAAATGCGCAACGTAATGATCCAGGTTTCAGTTCTGGCAATATAAACTTTTTCGATTTGTCACGTAGCAATTTTACTACATTGAGAGAGAGAGAGAGAGAGAGAGAGAGAGAGAGATTAGGTTAATTTTACCCATAGCTCTCAGTGTTTCATCCTTGGCTGTGCTAAATAGAAGAGAAAACCACCGTCAGTAACGAATAGTGGAATTTTATTAATTTGAAAGTACGATGCATTTAAAGCCCTGCAGCCTGACGTTCAGGTGGTTGATTCGTCCACATTATTCTCCGAATTTACGTTATTGCTTGTCTGTTCCCAGTCGTGGTTACATGGTTTTGCGCATAGTATGAGTATACAGCCATAAATATTATAGAAGTAGATGTACGTGTATATGTTCAACATCTCCTCCTGAACCACTGGATACACTTAAACCAAATTGGGTACACATATCACTTATTGGCTGGAAACAAGTACAGTGGGTTAAAAACTACCTACACTATGCGATCAAAAGTATCCGGAAACCTCCAAAAACGTACGTTTTTCAAATTGGATGCACAGTACTGCCACCTACTGCCAGGTACTCCATATCAGTGACCTCATTAGCCATCGTGAGAGAGCGGAATGGGGCGCTCCGCGCAACTCACGGACTTCGAACGTGGTCAGGTGATTGGTTTTCACTAGCGTCCTACTTTTGTACGCGAGATTTCCACACTCCTAAAAATCCCAAGGTCCATAGTTTCCGATGTGATAGAGAAGTGGAAACGTGAAGAGCCACATGCAGCACAAAAGCGTACAGGCCGACCTCGTCTGTTGACTGACAGAGACCGCCGACAGTTGAAAAGGTCGTAATGTGTAATAGGCAGACAATCACACAGGAATTCCAAACTGCATCAGGATCCATTTCAAGTACTATAACAGTTAGGCGGGAGGTGAGGATACTTGGATTTCATGGTAAAACTGTTCACAAACCACACATAACGCCGGTAAATGAGAAACGATGCCTCGCTTGTTATACATCATAGGTATGGGCTTTCGGACCCGACGATCGACTCGTGTATCCTCGATGACTGCACGACAAAAAGATTTACACCCCGCCTGGGCCCGTCGACACTGACATTGGGCTATTGATGGCTGGAAACATGTTGTCTGGGCGGACGAGCCTCGTTTCAAATTATATGGAGACAGCATCATGAATCCAAGGACCCTGCATGTCAGCTGTGGACTGTTCAAGTTGGTAGAGGCTCGGTAATGATGTGGGGCGTGTGCGAGTGGAGTGATATCGGACCCCTGATACGACTCTGACAGGTGACACATACGTAAGTATCCTGTCTGATCACCTGCATCCATTCATGTCCATTGGGCATTCCGACTGACTTGGGCAATTCGAGCAGTACAATGCGACACCCCACACGTCCGTAATTGCTACAGAGTGGCTTCAGGAACACTCTTCTGTGTTTATATCCTTCCACTGGCCATCAAACTCCCCAGACATGAACATTATTGAGCACATACGGAATGTCTTGCAGCGTGGTGTTCAAAAGAGATATCCACTTCTTCGTACTCTTACGGATTTGTGGACAGCCCTGCAGTATTCATGGAGTCAGTTCCCTCCAGCACTGCTTTAGACGTTTGTCGAATCCGTGCCACGTCGTGTTGCGACACTTCAGCGTGCTCGCAGGTGCCCTACACGATTTTATGCATGTGTACAACTTTCTATGGCTCTTCACTGTATAACACAAATTCCCATGAAACTGCTTGCAAGAAAACATCATCACAGAGAAGGTGCAAGGCTTGTCCTAGACCCAAAGACAGAGAAACTAAGCAATGGTTCCTTACATGCAGTAAACTTTTGTGCTTGAAGACATTGTTCCAGCGTGTGAAAGTTGTTTAAGCAGTGAAGAAGACGATAATAATGTTCTTACAGATAAACCAAAGCTATTTTATACGTGTTTTAAGGCCAATTAAACATGTTTTCACCACTATTAGACACAATATATGTTTTTAGTATTTCAAAATAATAAATTTTGGGGTTTCTCAGACACCATCACACTAATAATGTTAAATTATCTGAAAACAGAAACGGAGGGTTAATATGATTATTACAATCTCTGTGTTTATACAGCGTCTGTGTTTTACATTACGACTTACGTCACACGTACTTGCATATCTGAAGGAACAGACACTGTTTTGACCATTACAGCTGTTGTAAACATTACTACATTTCGTGCATTATAGCGTACAAAAAAAAGTAACTTCTGCTATAAAGAGCAGGCCGCGGTGGGCAAGCGGTTCTAAGCGCGTCAGTCCAAAAGCGCGCGACTGCTACGGTCGCAGGTTCGAATCCTGCCTCGGGCATGGATGTGTGTGATGTCCCTAGGTTAGTTAGGTTTAAGTAGTTCTAAGTTCTAGGGCACTGATGACCTCTGATGTTAAGTCCCATAGTGCTCAGAGCCATTTGAACCATTTTGCTATAAAGAAAGTTCATATTCAATCCCTTTTCTCGTCAAGAAGTATTTCTACAATATCTAAACCAATTTATGATTCCTTGTTTCCGTAAATTATGTACCTTAAATTGCATCTAATTAATGTCCATTATTAAATTATATTAATTTTCGTATAATACAATTCTGCATATTGTATTTTTCTTGTACAATTACAAATTGTTTTTCATGGTTTCGAATGTACTATTATACTGCACAAATAAAACGGTGACAAAAATATTACTTGAGGGATAATAACAAAAACAAAAACATTTCTAGAAAATCAAGAAAAATGAGACAACTCTTACTTACTTCGTTTGGCTTTGTCACATTGTCCACTTCTGTGCGTTGTACAGGTGCCGTTGATGGTTCAGAACCGAAACCGGTAGCAAAGTATTATAACATTATTACAGACAGCACAGTGCCATATATATATATATATATATATATATATATATATATATATATTAAATTTGTACATGCAGTTATTCATGGCCTATGCAAGATGTTCAGTTCTTATCTGTGTTTCAGTTATATATTATACGATGTTTATTTTTTGTCTTTCTCTTAACATATTAACTGAAGTGAAGCACAGTCGTCGTTATATGTAACATCCTTCATCTTGTGTCTTTGTCACTGCGTTTTGTTTTTCCGCTGATGTGTACTACAACATATCATGGAAACGCTACATGTACGTATTATGTACACCATTCCCCTAGTGCTTCACACTGCGAGGAAATGGTGCGGGCTATTTAGGAACGAGAAGAAAACACCGAACTTTAAAGACAATCGAACAAACCAGGATGGATACAGGAAGAAACTAATTTCCGCGTGCAAAAGACGGTGAAGTGTTGAGTTCTTGATAGAGGAGGGAACCGATGTCATATGGTAATACCTTGTGTACGAGTATGTACGTGTCTCATGCTGTGTGGAACAATATTCAGAACAGTGTGTTCGACTGCCACTAGTTGCGATCCACTAACACGTCGGTAACTACACCTGATTCTAGATCGCGCTCTAGACAGAACTTGTTAGTATGAATGTTCTTGAATTCAGGGCTGTCTGTAACAAATGGCAACGATTTTCTCTCCATATCTATTCTCCATGAGTAATAAGCTAACTTAATCCCTGAAACAATTAATATCTTGGTATCAGGCGGTACCACTGCAGCAGTGCGCTTAAAGTTCTGCCTTCCCACTAACATGGAAATTACTCCCTTCAGTCAGTTCTTCAGAAATACGACCCGCCCCGAGATGACAAAATTAGGTGCACTACACATGTCAACACAGTGCACATATATACTGTTTAAGTGAGATAATCTTTCCAGGTCTGGCTGTATCTGCTAAATGAAGGCCGTCCGCGGTGACCGAGCGGTTCTAGGCGCTTTAGTCCGGGGCCGCGTGACTGCTACGGTCTCAGGTTCGAATCCTGCCTCGAGCATGGATGTGTGTAATGTCCTTAGGTTAGTTAGGTTTAAGCAGTTCTATGTTCTAGGGGACTGATGACCTCAGATGTTAAGTCCAGCAGTGCCTCTGAGCACTATGGGACTCAACTGCTGTGGTCATAAGTCCCCTAGAACTTAGAACTACTTAAACCTAACTAACCTAAGGACAGCACACAACACCCAGCCATCACGAGGCAGAGAAAATCCCTGACCCCGCCGGGAATCGAACCCGGGAACCCGGGCGTGGGAAGCGAGAACGCTACCGCACGACCACGAGATGCGGGCTAAGTCCCACAGTGCTCAGAGCCATATGAACCATTTTACTAAATGAATAAAAGTCCTTACATTAAAACATCTGTTCCGTATTGTCCCTTCGTACCGATGCATTCACTACGAAGATCGTCGTAGCATGCAGTCACGGAAATAAAACAACGAAAGTAAACACAGTCTGTACCAGTCCTATCATACAACACATTCCCCAGTAGCCAGTTTAAGGTATTAACCCAGACCTTTTTTCTTATAGAGTCGCATTTTTCATCAGTTAGTAAACGTAAATCATACGGTATTCAGTGTTGAGTACTTGCTCAAATACAATTCGGTTCATCACACTTTGAATTTTGATAGTTCGTGGCTACGACTATACAACACGCCAGGTGGAATTTATACGCATCGAAAGAAAGTCGCAATATTCATTAAAAAGCATAAATTATCTTAGACGTCATCTGCGAATGATTATAAACGTCTACCAATCAATCATATTCCTCTAAAGAAACACCATTACTCAGTTTAAACACAAAAGCTTAGAGAACTCGTCACAAGTTAGATAAACTTGCGTAATACTTTCCCAAAAACCGAATTAACTCCACCTTTAATCGTCTGAAAAAATGAAGTAACTTTCGTATTTCTACCATAGGCTACCGAGTAATGGCTGCTTTACGGTTAGGTTTTTCCCGATTGTATGAATCTGATATCAATGCTTCACAGTCAGATTCAGTCACTCACAGTTGTTTATTCACAATTTCAGTGGATCGTACTTCGCATATTTTTACATGACAAAATCATTCCCTCATTCAGTCAGACAACATAAGAGACCAAAATAATGTCAAACACACTAAAAATAACTACATTTTAACAGCTGAAAACATTACATAATTTATACTGCTAAGGCAATTTTACTTTATTTATCCTGGTGGTTGAGTATTGCGTTTAAGCGATCATCTGGCGTATTAGGATGGTGCATGAGTTCGGAGCGGTTTTGCTTGGCATGTTGATATTCCGGTTGCTATTGGTTTATTTATCGACTGGCATTTTTTAATTCCAGCTCACTGTTTCTATTTGGGATTACACATTGTCATCTTGACATTTGGAGGTAGTGACTGGAGCTGCGGCCACTAGAAGATGTAGTGCCAAGTGCAGAAATCGGAACATTTCTCACTTATTCACCAGTTTGAGTTCAACAGAGGGGCGACAACAGCGGAGGCAGCCAGAAACATTTGAGCCGTGTATGGGGTCAATGCTATTAGACAGAGCACACCAAGAAAACAGTTTTCTCATGGTTTTGACATTAATGAATATCTACCTTCAGGAAGACCTTTCAGGTTTGATGAAGATCGTTTAAACACGTTAATCTGCAATGATACAAGTCGGTGTACTCGAGAACAGACAAATTCCACCATCGTGTGAGATTTGCATGGAGTGGTGTTCAAAACACAGGTACGGGTGTCACATGCTGTATGGCAAAATAACAAAAATCAACGCGTGACCATATGTATCTCTACTTGTTCTTCCCCAGTTTGCCCGTGAACAACACCGACCATTCCTACGCTGTATTGTTACTGGTGATGAGAGACGATGTCTTTATGTTGGCATAGGGAAAGGAATGGTTGAGCCCGAACAAAGCAGCAATCGCCCGCACAAAGATAACCATATGCTTGTCGTAGAATGGCGAAGGTATGGTAAACTACGAACTGCTTCCCCGGAGTGTAACCACCACTGCTGACATTTACTGTCAACAACTGAAACGTCTTACACACGTAATCCTAAAACAACAACCAGGAAGACTGCATGAAGTGGTGCTACTCCATGCTAACGCCCGCCTATCTTCGGCTAAACTGACAAAGAGCCCTTCCGCACCCACCTAATACACCTCATCTTGCGCCCTGATATGTTCCCATTATTGGAAAAACACTGCGGACTGACGAACCATCACCTAATACACACATCAAAAGAGTTTTGCACCACCTTGGTTCCTGGAGTTCCGGAATCTGTACGGAAAAAGGGATATAGAGATCAACATAAACCTCATTTCCGCCCTTTTTTTTGTTCACAAAAACCGCACATTGCATGTTCTACTACCATACAGTGAGACCATCAGAGGTGGTGGTCCAGATAGCTGTAGAAGCCGGTACCTCTAATTCCCAGTAGCACGTCCTCTTGCATTGATGCATGCCTGTATTCGTCGTGGCATACTATCCACAACTTCATCAAGGAACTGTTGCAAGGAACTGTTGGTCCAGGTTGTCCCACTCCTTAATGGCGATTCGGCGTAAATCCCTTGGATCGGTTGGCGTGTCAAATCGTCCATAAACAGCCATTTTCAATCTACCGTAGGCATCTCCGGTAAGGTGCATGTCTGGAGAACATGCTGGCCAATTAGTCGAGCGATGTCGTTATCCTGAAGGAAGTCATTCGTAAGACGTGCACGATGGGAGTGTCGTCCTTGAAGACGAATGGCTTGCCAATGAGTTGCCGATATCGGTGCACTATCAGTCAGAGGGTGGCATTCACGTAAAGTACAGCTGTTACGGCGTCTTCCATGACCACCAGCAGCTTACGTCGACCACAAATAATGCCACCCCAAAACAGCAGCGATCCTCCACCTAGATGCACTCGCTGGACTGTGTATCTAAAGCGTTCAGACTGACTGGGTTGCCTCCAAACACGTCTCGGACGATTGTGAGGTTGAAGGCACATGCGACACTGATCGGGAACAGAACGTGATGCCAATCCTGAGCGGCCCATGCGGCATGTTGCTGGGTCCATCTGTACTGCGCTGCATGGTGTCGTGTTTGGAAAGATGGACCTCGCCATGGACATCGGGAATGAAGTCGCGCATCATGCAGCCTATTACGCACAGTTTGAGTCGTAACACGACGTCCTGTGGCTGCACAAAAAGCATTATTCAACATGGTGGCGTTGCTGTCAGGTTTCCTCCGAGCCATAATCCGTGGGTAGTGGTCATCCACAGCAGTAGTAGCCCTTGGGCGGCCCGAGCGAGGCATATCGTCGACAGTTCCTGTCTCTCTGTATCTCCTCAATGTCCGAACAACATCGCTCTGGTTCACTCCGAGACACCGGGGCACTTCCCTTGTTGAGACCCCTTCCTGGTACAAAGTAACAATGCGGACCCGATCGTACCGCGGTACTGACCGTCTGGGCATGGTTGAACTACAAACAACACAAGCTGTGTACCTTCTTCCTGGTGGAATGACTGGATCTAATCGGCTTTCGGGCCCCTCCTAATAGGTGCTGCTCATGCATGGTTGTTTACAGCTTTGGGCGGGTATTGTGACAGCTCTGAACAGTCAAAGGGACTGTGTCTGTGATACAATATCCACAGTCAACGTCTACGTTCAGGAGTTCTAGGAACCGGGGTGATGCAAAACTTTTCTTGATGTGTATACTTCCAAGATCATATTAAGGTGTCTGAATGATGAATGTAGCAGAAGTTACATAATCTAGTTTTTCAAGTAGCTTTTAATATGTCAGCCTTTCAAGATCCTCCGAGACGTAGTAAAGTGAAATAAATAATTTCTAAAGTCAACAGTTAACATGACGTCTTTCAATACACGAATGTGAACCTCGATCATGAGCAGGTAATCCGTTACACAGATGCTTAAAAACTCCAGCCGCATACGCTATAGCAGAGGCATTGTGCACCACGATGATGCTTGCTACTGAAAAATTATTTTCCGGGAAGAGTGGGAGAACATGTTACTCCCGCCAACATACCGCTCACTAAATGATCACAAAGAGAAAAATTCCAAGAATTCGAGCTAAAACGGAGGCTTACCCACCAACCATTCCACCCGCGCGCCATTGGCGAGTGGTGAAGAAAACGGGGTCAGCTTAGTGGTATCAGGAGTATCTTCCAGCACACAGTTTCTGGTAGCTTGCGTAGATTGATGTAGATGTAAACGTACACTGCTTAACACAATTAAAGTGTTACTTTTTGGAAACTCCTTTATTGTCTCTCACTGCGAAGAAAAAGAAAATTTGCCTCAAAGATACCTACTGGCTTCGTCTGTGATGCTGCAAAAACGTTGCGCCCTGCGACGCCGCGCTCGAGGAGGAGGAGGAGGAGATTAGTGTTTAACGTCCCGTCGACAACGAGGTCATTAGAGACGGAGGGCAAATTCGGGTGAGGGAAGGATGGGGAAGGAAATCGGCCGTGCCCTTTCAAAGGAACCATTCCGGCATTTGACTGAAGCGATTTAGGGAAATCACGGAAAACCTAAATCAAGATGGCCGGAGACGGGATTGAACCGTCGTCCTCCTGAATGCGAGTCCAGTGTGCTACCACTGCGCCACCTCGCTTGGTGCCGCGCTCGGGCTCGCGACGCTCCAACCAGAATGGTGTCGACAAATGTGAAGAAAAGGTCAGATCGCAGTTCACATGAGAGGTAAGATGGCTTAATTATGTTACATTACAGTGAACTTCACCATAATCCTGGCCTATGCAACCTTGCACGTAAACACGATGCGAACGTCGTCACGCGTCCCCTCCCTCCTCAACCACCCCCCCCCCCCCCCCCGCCCTACCTCACCCTCTTACCGGAATTTCACCACTTCTTTTGACGTCTCTGCAACGGAGGTCAGAACCGCGACGGGCAGCGTTGAAACGATGCGGTTTTCTTATAGGTCGGCGAGGAACACGTTTCAGACACACTGCCACTCAGAATAAAAACGCAAAAGCTTGAGCGAATAGCGCAGAAGGCGTAAATGAAACCACCGCTCCCTTGGGGCAATGATTTCCGCACATACTGCGGTCAGAAACGACAATTCACATTTGGATGAGCGACAGTACGACGTTCTTGACAACCTTTGACTTCTCAGACAAATCACGCACGATTCATCTCTCCTCTAAGAACAATGTGCGCTTGCAAATCCATTCCACATGATCATACCCGTTTAGAGTGTTTTACGACCGCAGTTTTTGCTCTGGTGTAGAAGGTGGAACGCTATGGGACCGTTCAAAACTATTCGACGAAATCTGAAGGTGATCGGAGTGAGCAAAGAGTGTTTTCAGGACTCCTCCTCTTCCTCACCCTCTTGTGTTGCGATCACAGGGGGCCAGCTGCGATACTGATGCAAGCGCGAATAAAACGGGCAATGGCCGACTGCCCTGCCGCACTGGTAACACCGGTTCCCGTCATATCACCAAATCTAAGCGCTATCGGGTTGGGCTATCACTTAGATGGGTGACCAACCAGTCTGCCGAGCGCTCTTGGCAAGAGAGGTGCACTCAGCCCTTGCGAGGCAAACAGAGGAGCTACTTGATATAGAAGTCTCGGATGGGGTCTCGTAAACATATGGCCGAGAGAGCGGTGTGCTGACCACATGCCCCTCCATATTCGTATCCTGTGACGCTTGTGGGCTGAGGACGACACGGCGGCCGGTCGGTACCGTTGCACCTTCATGGCCTCTTTGGACGGAGCTTAGCTTTTCTTTTAGAGATCCCCCCAGTTCGGTGACAGTCTCGATCCCACCCGTGCATCTTTTCCAGGCACTTTAAAAATGTCCCTGTACAGAGGCAGCCATTGACTGATCGCTAGGTGTCGGTGTAACAGACTTGCCTTTTGACGCCCATAGATTTCGAATGCGGCCAGCACACGCTGTTTCAGCGACATGGTACCATATAGTTAAAGGGTGTCGAATAGATTGCCTGCCACACCGGCACATAGGTATGTCTCTGTAAAAGGACATTTTCAAAGTCCCCAAAAAAAGCAGCTCGGCTGGCATAAACACTCTTCGCTTCTTCCGATCACGTTCACATATCGTCGAGTGGTTTTTAATGGCCTCTAATGGTTCCACCTTCTACACCAGAGCCAAAGTTGCGGCCGCGCTACGCTGGAAAGCGAAGCGATCAGGTTGAATAAGTTTGCTAGCGCGTGATATTCTTTGAGAAGAGTTGAATAGTCTGCCGTTGTCAAAATGTCGAAGGGTGCCAAGAACCTCTTCCTGTTGTTCATCCCAAACCAACTGTTGGTTATTGAGAGAAAAATTCGTGGTGAGACGCCCTGCTAAGCCCGCTGGACAGGCCAGGCAGTTTAATTTGAGAAAAGGGACCAAAATAAGCGGCTGTCAGTTACACTCGAACATAAAACCTTCTATTTGACCAAACATTACAAAAGACAAAAAAAATAAAATAAAAAAAAACACAGCCTTAGTTTTGGAACTTAATTAGCGGCTGAATGCGCCATACAGTCTCACGCGTTAAGGGCAAGACCACTTTAATTTAAAAACGACTGGAAGCCAATGACTTAAGGCTCAACCAAAATCAGAAATTTAAAAGGCAAAGCCTTATCTTAAAACAGTTCCTTAATTAGGCTGAAGGCCCAAGGAATCTGACAGTTTATGAGCAAACAACTTAAATTCAAAATCGGCTAAAGGCCGAACACTTAAGACTGAGTGACATTAACTTTAAAAATGCCAAAGGCTTTACGTAAAACAGTTCTTAAATTCAGCTTAAGGCCCAAACCACCTGACGCCTTAAGGGCTAAACAACTTTAATCTAAAAATCGGCGAGAAGCCATAAAAGTACAAACAACGAGAACAAACAAGAAAAGGCAGTACGCCCAAGGGCGCTCAGAAGTTCCGAGAGTCGGTCTGGAATTCAAACACTAACGCTCGCTTAGGTGAGACAAGCAGTCGGCATAAACACTGTCGATCCGACGACAACTCAATCGACAGACAGTCAACGGACCCACCGACATTATAACCTCCACTTCACCCGACCACCACACATCAGGGAGTTCAGTGGTTGGCTCAAATGGCTCTGAGCACTATGGGACTCAACTGCTGAGGTCATTAGTCCCCTAGAACTTAGAACTACTTAAACCTAACTAACCTAAGGACATCACAAACATCCATGCCCGAGGCAGGATTCGAACCTGCGACCGTAGCGGTCTTGCGGTTCCAGACTGCAGCGCCTTTAACCGCACGGCCACTTCGGCCGGCAGGGAGTTCAGTGGAACAACGTGGAAGGTGCCCACAACCAATTATACATTGTGCTGCGAAACTACACACCGTGCTGGACAACGACAACTCGATGAAAATACACTGCCTGAATCTGCGTCAACGGCCAGGGAAGGTAACCGGAACGTTACCGGCCACAAGGCAGAAGGTTCCGCTGGTGCACTTCAATTCAAAATAATCAAGTACAGTTAAACTCCACCGGAGCGTGGCTAAAATTTGCCAACTTGAAAACACAAGTTGTTGCTCGCGGGAATGTCCCAACAGCCGACAACGAACTCCAAACGACACAATGTGAACAGTCTTGACTTGCTTGTAGATTATGTTAAAACTCAACTTCCATGTGCAGGATCGGTGAACCACGAACTTCGTAGCAATGGGAACAGCACCACACACTGCGACAACGCATAGAGGCCGCTAGCAGGCCCAGCCAAACTACGCGCCGTGGAGATTTCCTCACTGCTTCACGTCGACCGACCAAACTGCTCAGGTCCAGAAACGGTGAAAGGATCAAACATACGTCGGCCGATGAGACGACCAACCAACAGTCGACGCGCTCCAATCTCCCTCCGTCGGACAGTTCATGTGTGTCGCCACCGGTGTGCGAGCACTGGCTGTCGGCGCCTCGCCAGCGCTCCGTCCCCGACTTCACTGCTGCTGAGTCGCGACTGCAATGCTGGTCCGTTCCGACACGCGACGAAATGCTGTCGGTCGCTCCAGAGATGGTACCACAGTCCACTTATCGATACGCACTGCTGCTGCCACTCACTGACAAGTGAGGCAGGAAGTTAGTGACGCCAGTAAACGTAATAAGAAAACGAGGCGGCAGTGCCGTAACAGAAGATGATAAACAATAAATGGGATAAACGCTAGCCGTGCGCGGCTCACGTGGCAATCAATGCCCCAATGAAAGAGGTGGTATCATTGACGCCCTCTACAGCATCCACACAGTGCTTTCCGTGTCTGTTCTATGTATATGGAATCTTTGCTCGGCCATCCGTAAGAAAACATAATGATTTCAATTCGGGACGGCACGGGTCAGATCTCTATCGCCAGAAACTCAAGAGTAGCGGCAAAATTTCGGTAAGACGAAGTGTGGCGATACCCCCATGGAGTTCCACGTACTATGTGGCTTTGGGCAGAAGTAGAGTGGAATTTGGTGCCAATGTGACACCATACCCTGCCTTAACTTCACATGAACTTCTGAGCATTGGCCTCTTTTGCGCATATGCCGACACCTCGCTGTTTGTAGCACGCCGCTCCATAGGGTGACGTCGCAAGGCGCCACGTTTTTGTCCCAATACAGAGATGGATAGTAGGCGCCCTTTAGCCAAATTGCAAGCTTCAGAGCTGCATTGGGAAACAAGTATGGAGTTTCGAAGTGGGTTGCGTAGGGGATATGGCTGGGATACAGCACTATCTTGAGACAGAAACAACTGGGTCAGATAAATGTAATTCAACAACACATATTAGTAGCTCATAATTTTTACTTTTACATCTCCATGGTATAATAATGACACATGGTATTGCGTACTGAATGCACAAAAATTTTTCCGTAATTTTTGTATACCTTCCATTAAGAGCTGTTTGCACGAAAGCTGTGTGCTGAAATCTGCCTTCTGTAGCTATTTAATAAAATTTAGTCTCTCTTTCAACCCTAACCCCTTTCACAGATTGTTTTCTTCTCCTCTTCCTACCCTAAAATAGGTATCCCTGTGACACCGTAACCACAGTACACATTCTTTAGTTACGATTTAATCGATGTATCAGTGTCGATGTTGATAGAAAGCAGAGATACGTAGGCTTCATATTCGAATCTCTAGGTTGCTGTGCTGTTGACGACTAATAAGTCAATTCCTTCTGCAAAACTGATGTTACATATGGGTATAATAGACAAAAAGTGACGGCAAGACACACCTCTGTAATCAAATAACAACTTCAATAACTTTGGTGAGTTAAATACGATTGTTCTTTTACTACCTGATTTACAAAGAACTGCAAAGACCAAAGTCAGCTGCTTTCTCTAACTTCGACACCAAAAGTCATTTAGGAATTAAGAAAGAAATCGAACAGTTTTAGTTATTGCAGTAGACATCAGTACTGTAAAGGAGTTATGCTTACCAGGTAAGTATATACACTGGTGTCCAAAATTAAAGCAAAAAATCGCTATATCCCCGTCCTGTGTCTAATGCACGATGTAGTCATACAAACTGTCAACAGATGTCTGTACGATTATGTTCTGCACGGCATATGGCAATCCAGTCAACGGACAACCACGCCGACAATGACATCTGGGCACCTGTCAAACGGGGTTGTGCTTGTCGGGTAGTCCCACAAACACAGGTCGCCGTGTGCACAGTCACAGACAGTGCAGTAGCACAGAGAAGGCTCCTACCAGTCACTCTGCAGTAGAAGGTCGTAAGAAGAATGCGAGCAGGACAGTCGCAAACTGACTGGATTTACTTTCATTCCATTTGATCCGTAGTGAGGAGGTCCTCCAGGATGTAGAACATCTCAAAAAACAACAATACATGACAAATATTTACACCTCAAACAAATAAACTAATGTATCATGCCACAAATCCCAAGTGGCATGGTCGTCATTTTTTAATGAATGCTATATGAAAGAATCATTTTACAAATACTAATCCACTGAATTTAAAATAAAATTGTTTATTTATTTATAAGGTAATAAACATGTAATACAAATACTAAATACTTATTTACATTGAAAACATTACTGCACGGAACTGGTGCACAAGTTATATTGTACTTACACACACACACACACACACACACACACACACACACACAAACAAACAAACACACACTTATTTACAATGACCACATTACTGCACTGAAATTGTGCAGAAGTTATATATAAATTCATCAATGGAGTAGAAGGAGTTGGCCACCAATAAATCCTTTAGGCTTCTCTTAAACTGAATTTCATTGTTTGGTTGGTTGTTAAGCTTATTATGGCTGCTGGCAAGTTATTGTAAATGCATGTTCCTGAATAATGCTCACCTTTTTGTACAAGACTAAGTGACTTTAAATCCTTTTGAAGATTATTCTTATTTCTAGTATTGATTCCATGAATTGAGCTGCTGGTTTAAAAAAGTGATATAATTTAATTAAGGAATAAATATATTGGGAAGCAGTAGTTAGTATCCCTACTTCCCTAAACAGGCTTCTGCAGGATGTTCTTGAGTTCACACCATACAACCCTTACTGCACGTTTTTGTGCCCAGAAAACTTTAGCTTGGCTTGATGAATTGCCCCAAAAAATAATCCCATATGACATTATGGAATGAAAGTAAGCGTAGTATGCCAGCTTTTTCATTTCTATATCCCCTATGTCTGACACAATTTGCATTACTAATAGAGATTTGTTAAGACGCTTCAGCAGTTCTGTTGTGCGCTCCTCCCAGTTGAATTTATTATCAAGCTGTAATCCCAAGAATTTAACACTGTCCACTTGTATCTGCTTGTCATCATATGTTAGGCATATGCTCGTGGGACACCCCTTACAGGTTCTGAACTGCATGTAGCGCGTTTTTTCAAAGTTTAGTGAAAAGAATTGGCTAGGAACCAGTGATCAATGTCCACAAATATTTTATTTGCTGACCTTCCTAAGACTACTCCTGATTTGCTATTTATTGCAATGTTTGCATCATCAGCAAACAAAACGAACTTGCCTTCTGGTATTGCTACTGATGAAAGGTCATTGATATACACAAGAAAAAGTAAGGGCCCTAAAATGGAACCCTGTGGGACCCCACATGTAATTAGTTCCCAGTTGGATGATGCCTGATAGTTCGATACATGTCTCTTTCCTAATAACACCCTTTGTTTCCTGTCAGATATATGAGATATGAACCATTTTGCAGCATTTCCTGTTACATCACAATGTCCTAATTTACTTAAAAGTATATTGTGATTTACACAGTCAAACACCTTTGACAGATCACAAATAATACTAGATGCCTACAATTTTTTGTCTAATGAATTAAGCACATTTTCACTGTAAATGCAGATAGCCTTCTCAATATCAGAACCCTTTATAAATCCGAACTGTGACTTTGACAGTATGTTATTTGAGATAACATGGTTATAAAGCCGATTGTACATCACTTTCTTAAATTTTTGAGAATTCTAGCAAAAGTGAAATTGGACGGATATTTCATGCTACTTCTTCATCTCCCTTCTTAAACAGTGGCTTAACTTCAGCATATTTCAACCATTCAGGAAATATTCCACTGATAAATGGCTGGTTACATAGATAGCTTAATATGTTACTTAACTCAGAATCGCATTCTTTAATTTGTTGATATTTCATCATACCCACTAGATGTTTTTGATTTTAAAGATTTTATGATGGATACTATTTCTGCAGGGGTAGTGAGGGTCAAATTCATATTATGGAAGTTACTTGAAATGTCTGGTCTGAGGTATTCCATAGCAGCATCTACAGAACCTGACAACGCCATCTTGTCAGTAACAGTTATAAAATGTTTGTTAAAAAGTTGTGCAACACTGTACACATCTGTCACCAATGTATCATTTACTCTTAATGCTATTTGTCCCTCTTCATGTCTGGTTCTACCGGTCTCCTCCTTCACTATATCCCATATAGCCTTTATTTTGTTGTCTGATATGACAATCTTTTCCTTTGTAATATATTTGCTTTGATGTCCATATTACAATCTTTAATATTTTGCAGTATTTCTTGTAATGTGCTATAGCATCAACATCGGAACTGTTTCGGATTTCCTGTGACGTTCTTGTTGCGATGTTTCCCCTTTCCATAGGTTTTACTTTCTTATGTAGCATTTTCCATCTTTTCCTGCTTTCTTTGAGTGTGTGCTTTGGTTTTCTTAGGTCTGTCCACATTCGTTCCTTTTAATGTGTGTCAGGGCGCTGATGACCTCGATGTTGAGCGCCCATAAGCCCCAACACACCACCACCACAACCATCGGATTGACAGATAGAGTTTCCTTTTTGCTTTACAAGATACACCTATTCCTTGAGTAATCCATGGCTTCTTTGGAGAATTTCCTCTAAACTTGTAAGTTTTGTGGGAAAACAGCGTTCGAATAAGGTAGGCACTTTATTAGCAAAAGTGTTATATTTTTCATTCATGCCATGAGCACTGTAAACATCAGTCCAGTGAATTTCTCTGAGGAGTGCCCTAAAATAATCAATTTTTGGCTTATTGATTACCCTCTTGAGCTCTGATTTAACAGATTTTTATATCCTCTTCAGTAATAACATTTAACAGAAGGAACTGCGTGTCCTGGTCTGAGAGGCCATTGACTATTGGTTTTGTAATATAATTTTGTCCATTGTACTTTCCGATAAAGATATTATCAGTGGCTGTTTGTGAGCAATTGCCTACCCTAGTGGGGGATTTTACAGTGGGAATTAAGTTGAGTGATAGTGTTACTAACTCAAATAAGTTCTTACCGGGGGAGTCCTTAAGGAAATCTTCATTGAAATCACCAGCAATCACTATTTCTTTGTTTCTGCTTGTTAAATATGCCAGTACAGCTTCAAGGTGATTTACAAACAGATTAAAGTCACCTGCAGGTGCTCGATATACATTTAATATTATGAAGGATTTTTTGTGAAAATTTACTTCTGTTGCACATGCTTCCATATGCTGCTCTAGGCAAAATTGATGAATGTCTATGTTATTAAATTTATGATAGATCCTGACGAACGTGGCATCTCCTCCTTTCTCGACTTCTGATCTACAAAAGTGAGATGCTAACCTAAACCCTATAACACTTGAAAGATCTATACCAGTGGTCACATGATGTTCAGAGAGGCAGATTATGTCATCTGGGTTTAAAGACTCTAATTCAACTGTGCAGATAATTAATTCATTAATTTTATTTCTCAGTCCACCAATATTTTATTGCAATAAAGATAGCCGACATTTCACATTGACTGAGTTAAAATTGGGTAGAGTTACAATATCTGCTGACTGTTCCTTAACCAATAGCTGATCATGATGATGTAATAAGCTGGAATTATGTTTTTTGGTTTCTTTCTCAAACTGAAAGTTTGTCTCAGTCCTAACCTCTCTTGAAATTTGGTTTCTTTCTGTCCCGATGGCTTAATGTGAATCGTTTTGTTGTTTCTCGGATATTATGACGGTTTATAAAGACCGAAATTGTATCCCAAAGACTAGGGAAGGATCGGCCAGGTGTGACATTAGAAAGAGAGGACCGTTATTTGGCTGGTAAGGGCACGACGGTACCGGCATAGTATTACACGACAACTGGAATCTGACCTCGCAGCATCCATTCGACGTCCTGTATCGAGTCAAACAGTGTACAGAAGGCTTCGGCGGAAAGACCTTTACTGCCAGAGGGTTTTTTTACGACGTACGAGTGACGATTTGGTCTGGAGAGTGATTCTCGACGGATTCGCATCTTGAGGGAACACGGGACACGATTTGTGGGCCTAAACATTATGGACAGACAGCGATAGGATCCCACTTAACACTTCCTTATGAAATTGTACGGGTGAATCTGCAAGTTTTAACTGCTGTCGGGTATCGTGACGAGATCTTCGGACCTCATGTACGGTTTTTGCTTGGTTCTGCGTGCTCAGAGCTCGTACTCAAAGACGATAATGCTCGCCCTCATGGGAGGCTGAAGTTTTCTTGAATACGGAATGTATTGCACGGCGGGGTCGGCCTGTTCGCTCTCCCTAATTGAATCCCATGTAGCATGTCTGGGATGCACTAGGCAGACGTGTTGCATCACGTCAGTATCCACCAACCACTCTCTAAGACCTGCGAGCAGCTCTGCAAGAAGAATGGGCCTTATTGCCTCAACATGACATTGATGACATCATTCACAGCATGTGCCGTCGTTGTCAGGCCTGCATTGCTGCTACAGATGGTCACATCCCATACTAAGCACATATCCTACACATTGTTCCTACTTTACTATCACTTGTTGACAACGTTTTGTGGCAAAATAAATGCATTCTTCCAAAATTTCAAAAGTGGTTGAAATGGCTCTGAGCACTATGGGACTTAACTTCTAAGGTCATCAGTCCCCTAGAACTTAGAACTACTTAAACCTAACTAACCTAAGGACATCACACACATCAATGTCCGAGGCTGGATTCGAACCTGCTACCGTAACGGTCGCCCGGTTCCAGACTGACGCGCCTAGAACCACTCGGTCACCCCGGCCGGCTCCAAAATTTCAATTTGTTGATTATCTTTCGGATGCCAGTGTACACTGAGCAACTGAAACAAGTGTCAGAAAAAGCGAAAAACAGAAACAAGAGTAACTGAACTATATTTGCATTCAGCTTGTGCAGACAGAATGAAATGAGAGGAGAAAGCTGGTAACTGGCGGTCGTAAGATTTCCTGTAGATTTCGTTGGTTTCGAGCGTGGTGACCAAAGTGTGGTGTACACATCATGGAGCAGCCCGCAGCGCAGCACTAGCTTGATAAATCAGAAGGAATCCCTATTTAAAACGTATAATCGCTTCTCGATACTTCCACCATTTGGGAACACCTAGACTTGGTGTCCAACATTGCGCTAACGTGAAACCACGTCCGCGGAATGGATGTGATTTGGGACTCTGCACACGTAAGCTGAAGGAGCTAAAATGGACCGAACGAAACGAGCGAAAGGAGAGAGAATCAAATCAGATTCGTCCTTTTTACCTTGATCATGGAGGAGTGACTTAAGCATTTATCACATCACAGTTTCTCGGTGCCTACACGTGTTCCAAGTAGCATGAGAGAGCAGCCATTTGTCTCTCCGTAAGTCAGCAAATGCGAGTCTACTTAATAATGCTGGTACACATAAATAAATAGACCGTAAGGTTGCGGTAGAGCATTTATTATTGGGCCTCACGACACTTATTTGTAACGGGAATAAGCCAGGAGGTCCATCCGCGGAACGGTCTTTTCGGACGTTTTTTGGTTTGCCCAACATATCTCTGCAGCATAAGTTAATCTCTGAAATATCTAAAAGATGAATTGTAGCTTTACACAAACTTGTAAGAAAGTTCTCGTATTCCTGAGGATAATGCTAATACCCTTTATTTCCTTCAATTGTCTTAAAATTAGCTTCTCTATTTATATGAAATATTAACTAAACACTTGACCATTCCTAACTATTGTTAATTTCCATATGCGGTTCGTTCTCTCCATTTCTCATAGAAATTATGCTTCTGAATGCATTACCTGCATAATGTCTGAGCAATGACTGTCCACATCCCTTATCTTTGTATTCACTTCTGGCATTGAGTAACAGTTCCTACTCATCTGTGTACATTTCGGGATGAGGGTTTAACGTCAGTAATTTACGTTACTAGTGTTATAGTAAGCTTTGCATGTTATTATGGCATGACAAATGTACATTCCCTAAGATTATCATCTTTGATAGCTGCTGTCTTTTGTTAATAGTTAACACTAAGCACTGAAAGATTGTTGCCTGCATCGCTAGCCCATTATGCTGTACCTCAGTCAACGTTGGTTCCCAAGCTTTTGGCTTTGTCCCACACCACAACGTCGGCTTAGGCCAGCCACTGGTCCCCGGAATGAATCATATGTGACTCGCAGGTGTGTGAACATTCGGATTCATGTTGATAAAAAGTTAGAATACTTAACATTCTTTAACTTGGCTCATGTGCACTGCACATGACGAACCCTGTATTGAGAGAGGACAAGTCACTCTCTCACTTACTTTCATATAGAAGGTTATCCTTTAATGGTGTTATTACACCATAGACATCATTTCTATGAGACGACAGGAAGTTACCAACTTGAGCAGGCACTGATCGGAGCATGTACATTGTTAATATAAGCGGGATTCTTATGGAAGCTCTCTTTGGAATAGTATTTTCTGAACTTGAGAACAAGCAGGCAGTTTGGTTATTTAACAGTAAATCTAGTGCTGGTCGTTTGGGGCTTGGCAGCCACATGCAGCAATTAGGGAGAGGAACATTTCAAAGCACTTAACTGGGACAGAATGATGGTCTCAAGAATTCAGACAATGCTTTTGGCTGAAGAGGCGAAAGCTGTCTACCTGGATCTACCTCTTATGTGTATCTGGCCACGTCATGGACAGCTACCGCAGGAGAGAAGTAGGTCGCCTGCCAAGGCATTTCGACAGTGACGTAAAATCAATTATTTAAAGGTTTGGTGGCCATAAAAATCCACGAGTTTCCATATTCACCTAGCACCAGACGCTATCGATGGAACCATCATGCGGAGTCATCCCTCAGCTGTCGATTTTTTGAGAAAACTCAGGCCTTCACAAGAATTTTAGGATGGAATGCAATATGTATGGCGGCTCTGAAATGGTTTGTGTTGGGAAACAAAATAACGTCTCTTAGTTTAGCAGAAGCCCACAATACGACATACTGTAACGTTCAGCCAACGCAGTTAATGATCTCTGTGATAAATGTGTTGTTCACTTTAGGCCTAAATGGGAACTCAAAACGTGTTTCATAAAGTGGCCATCGGAAATACACTTTGGGAGCGCGACATCTTCTCCTCCTTCTACGGAAATTTGTAGGTCAGGGATTAACTGCTTGTGCAGCAGGGAAAAGAACAGTATTAACTATGGTTAGGACTGGAGGAGCTAGAGAGAAGAAATAGCACTCATGATATCTTCTGATTGGCATGAAACACTTGTAGGGGCGGTTGTGTGGGTGCTTTTTTCGGGTTTAACGAAATTACACGGAGAAGTGGAGGATTGTGGCCTTCAGATTCAGACTCTTGTCCAGAGAGGAGGTTGTGCCCTTTACTCTTGTTATTAGGGGTTGGTCTTGGGATACTCTTCCTAAGTGTGACTTCGCGCTGGCATTAATCTTTACTGGGGAGCCTGTGGTGGAGTCTTAGCTGCACCAACATTTTGGACGTCAGTCATCTCGGACAACTCACTGTGCTGAGGATAATCTTGTTAACATCAGATCAGCCACCTTGACTACCATATGAGTGACTCAAATTGGTCCATGGTATGACCGGTGAACGTTAGTGTCATACGCTGGAATCTGCCATGATTTCAGGTCTGCATTAGAGAGTAATTATGGTCCGCCTGACAAATTGCCAAGCCCGTGACTTCGTATATTTCGTCCAATTGATAAAGAATTATAGGCACTGCACATCGCTACTCTGGAGTCATTTGTGCCAAGACTGTCATCTGCAACACCACTGTACGTTGAGAAAGGGAAATAGAATTGCTGCTCTGGCTTGATAGGGCAAACGGAATCACAGTCTGGCTACTTGACCTCAGCTACACCAAAGTAGTATCACTTCTGCGTAGAATAAATTTATCGAAGTCTACTCGGAGTTAGATAATTCCAGACTGTGTTATCCATGTTTTGAGCCATATTAAACTGATTAAACGGGTAAACCTTAGTCTTTGCCAACCAGTCGGCACCCAGTGGAGTGAAAATTTTTTCTAGGGTCTATTTGTGTTGCCAACATGTCTTGATTTATTTGTCATCTCGACTACCTTGTATTATTTGTCCCATTTTGTAATCAATAAATTTCTGCCACAGTTTTTTGTAAAAGATTAATTTCCCATGTTAATATATTACTCAGCCATCAATAATTGACTACAATAATGACAAGGTCACCATTTGATTAAATTACACTGAAGGGCAAAAGAAACTGGTCATCCCCCTAATATCGTGTAGAGCCCCCGCGAGCACGCAGAAGTGCCACAGCACGACGTGGCATGGCCTCGACTAATGGTGAAGTGGTGCTGGAGGGACCTGGCACCATGAAATCGTAAAGAACCATAAATCCGTAGGAGTACGAGGAAGAGCACGTTGCAAAGCATCCCAGACATGCTCAATATCGTTCATATCTGGAATGTTAGGTGGCCAGTGGAAGTGTTTAATCTCAAAAGAGTTTTCCTGGAGCAACTCTGTACCAATTCTGGACATGTGAGGTGTCGCATGGTCCTGCTGGAGTTGACCACGTCAGTCGGAATACACAATGGACATGAATGGATGCAGGTGATCAGACAGGATGGTTACGTATGTGTCAACTATCAGAGTCGTATCTAGGCCTATCAAAGGTCCCATATCAGTCCATTTACACACGCCCCACGCCATTACAGAGCCTCCACCAGTGTAACAGCCCCATGCTGACATGCAAGGTTCATGGATTCATGAGGTTGTCTCCATACCCGTACACGTTCAACCGTTCGACTTAAATTGAAACGAGATCCGTACGGCCAGGCAACGTGTTTCCAGTCATCAACAGTCCAATGTCGGTGTTCACATTCCCAGGCGAGGCGTAAAGCGTAGTGTCGTGTCGTCATCAGGGGTACACGAGTGGGCCTTCGGCTCCGAAAGCCCAGATCTCTCATGTTATGTTGAAGGGTTCGCTCGCTGACATTTGTTGATGGCCCAGCAGTGAAATCTGCAGCAAATTGCGGAAGGGGTGCACTTCTGTCACGTTGAAAGATTCTCTTCAGTCGTCGTTGGTCCGGTTCTTGCAGTATCTTTTTCCGGCCGCAGTGATGTTGGAGATTTGATGTTTTACCGTACTCCTGATATTCACGGTACGTTCGTGAAATAGTCGTACGGGAAGTCCCCATTTCATGGCTACCTCGGAGATGCTGTGTCCCATCGCTCGTGCGACGACTGTAACACCACGTTCAAACACACTTAAAGCAGCACCAGAAACCGATTTAATAGCTGAGCCAGACACATTTTGTCTTATGTAGACGTTGCCGACTGCAGCACCTATTCTGCCTGTTTACATGCCTCTGTATTTGAATACACATGCCTACACCACTTTCTTTCGCGCTTCAGTGAATATCGGCATTCAAGTTTTATTTAAGATTCTGGTAAAAGTGATAGCCTCTAATGCAGACCAGCAGCGACATCCACCGTCAGAGTGCAGAATCAATTTAGTAGTCTGCAAGTAGAGAAGTGGAAGGCTTACAAGTGAAAGTGATTGCTGTCAGAGCGTAAACTTACAGTTGCTTGCAACCTTTCAAATCAAACTGCAAGACCAGTGTAGTCTTGCAGTACAGACTTTATCTCGTTTCCACAAATACAAGGGGCAGTCAAATGAAAACGAAACATATGGAGGAAAAGGAGAAAGTAAATTACTGATTATTTCAAAAATAATCGGAATAACTGTAAGTACATTTGTCTCAACGTCAGGTAAGATGCCAGTGCCTTCCTGAAAAAATGTTTGCAGTTTTATACAGAACCATTGCTGTACACAGACGTGCTTCTCTTCATTCGTAGCAAGCTGACGGACACAGAAGTCTTCCTTCTGGACCCCGAAAAAATGGAAATATCACGGGAAGAGACTACTGAAGGATGTGCAAGGGCTTCCCAGCGAATGTTGCGCAGCGTAATCGAAACAAACTGCTTCTGCAGATTTCTTTTACAACATTTTATGCCAGGATCAAATTATATGTATACTGGGTCACAAAAAAGGTGAAGCATATATAAGATAAGGTTGGATGTCATTGGAACTACGTACATGCACACACCATAAGTGGGTACACAGATGATCAGAGTTTCAATTCTCTGTGATAGGACGACCGCCCAAGTGCATGAGTGATACACACGTTAAGCTTTGTTACCAGACCTAGTAGGATATACGGCTCTGAGCACTATGGGACTCAACTTCTGAGGTCATCAGTCCCCTAGAACTTAGAACTACGTACACCTAACTAACCTTGGGACATCACACACATCCATGCCCGAGGCAGGATTCGAACCTAGAAGGATATATTATGGGCACAAACAGCACCAGATGTTGAGTGACCTCTGTGAACGACACAGAAATATCGTCGTGTACTCGTCGGACACCGTGCTCTCAGCGCCTGGCCGAGTTAGAATCAGGCCCTTGTAGGTCTCCAATTCGTCGGATTGTCTAACAGTGTAACCCTGACATTTGTGGGACATACGAATATGACAGTAGCACGATATTGGACTGTATGGGAATGTGAGGCAGGCTCATTTGTCATTGCTCCCGACTGACCACATCTGACCACCACAAGGGAGGCTCGCCACACTGTGCACCAGGCACAATGCAATCCCTTCACATTTGCGCCTGTCGCCTGAGAAGAGGTGATGGACTCCACTATTCTGTATCTTCCTGCACCATTGTCTGGAGACTACCAGCAATCAAACTCGGGAATTACCATAACATGCGTAGGCTGGTGTCAACTCAGCAAGACAAACAGCTATGTTTCAATTAGCCATGTTCGGGAAGCATGGACAGCTGAGAGTGGTATGGCACTATGCTTAGTGATGAATCGCGTTCTCCAAACCTAATGACAACCACTGGCGAATATGGATGCGATCTGTTGAATGGTCCCAGTCTCTTCTAGGAGAGGAATAGTGATGTTACTCCTGGCGTCATGGTATCGGAAGCGATGGTGTATGACTATGTCGGGGCTGGTAGTGACTAAGGGAACAATGATGGAACATCCTGCGTCCCCACGTGTCACTTCTCATTTGACAGTATCGTCATGTCATTTTCCAACAGCAGAATGGTCATCCACACGCTGCACATGATTCTATGAACTTGTGCACGGTGCTGATGTACTCCCACGGCCAACACGAACCCCACAATTCTCCGCAACAGAGTATGTATGGAACCAGCTCAGAAGTTATCTCAGTCCTAGTATCAGCATGTGCGGTATCAGGACGTAGTTAGAACAGCTGTGAGCCACCTTGCCTCAAGAGAGGATACAACGACTTTATGATGTCCATAGCACGCGAATAACTGCATGCATCCAGACCAGAATGGGTGCAGTGTCATATTGATAAGCTGGCTCGTTCTGTAAGTCGTCTTACTTTGAATGGACTGTGTAGCCTCAAAAATTACAGCACCTATTAGGTCAACCCATGAAGTTTCATTTCGATTCCCGCTTATCTTCTGTCTAGTTCACTTTTTTTGCCAAACAGTGTAATTCTTATCACCTGACTCTGTGAAATGTTTTCAGGAGTTTTCCCTTTTTTGTAAGGAAAATACTGGAAGTGGTACATCCGTACCAAATATTCCCAATCTGGACTATCTTCTCTGCATTACCCTCTCGCTTAATATTTGGCTCGAAAGTCCCTAACCGCACAATTTGAATGTCTCACTCTACTTTCAAGGGGTAGGGAAAGAAAAGTAATAAAACATTGTTTCATGAAAGTGTTGCTGCTATACGCAAGTATCTCCTTTTAATAAAGTGTGAGAAACTACAATCCATCTGGCATATTGAATTTCGTTTAGCATGAGAATAATACCCCACTTACAGGATAATTATGGGGTAGAATATGATAACGTCTATAAAAGCAAACTCAGCTGAAGTGACTCTACGTACGGACTTCTAACTTCGAATCCAAGCTGTGTTTAACATGGAATGGGTCTTCTTTGAATGTGTACTTCTGAGAGTGTGTGGGAACAGGGCTGTATGCAGTATCAGAAGGAGGCACAGCAGTGTCTGTCGTTACGAAATAGTGACCTCTTTTTTCCGCGCAGACAAGCAACCTCAGATGTTGTCTTCGTGAAAGTCATCCATGTGGACGACCTCCTGGGGTTCGGAGCTACTGTGTGTTCATTAGCGCCCACCAGCAGTGTGGCCGAGAGAAGACCAGTGATGGGACTACATCAGTGGGAGGCTGGCGCTCTCCCCTATTCTGAAGAGTGCCCTTAGGAGATAACCTTATGCTTTACTAAAGAAACACAGCTTTCAGAAAGATAAGAGTCTAGCCACAGGCACATTTTTTTTACTTTCAGAGAAACCCAGATGTGAGGGTAGTTGCTGGGCATGAAAACACACGATTGATAAAAGTGTTTGTGGCATCGTAATGATGTAGTAGGAGCAGTAGCATTTTGAGAAAGAAAGGCGTACCAGAAAAGTCATTGGAGGGATTTTTGTGCAAGATTGAATCATGCCACTGACTAAATTCCAGCAATTCTTGGGTATGTCGTATCTGGTAGGAAGAAAACCGTAGTCTGTATTATTCAGCTAGAGTATAGGAGTCGGTTATGGGACAGAAACATGGATAAATCAAATCGTTCATCCAGAGGTAGGGAGGTGCGGATCTGATGTGCATCACAGCAGACAATAAGTGTCCAGAGTTCGTGTTGGTGGAAGATTGACCATCGTCCAGTACCACAGAGACACAGACACAACGGCATCTTCCTGCACTTCTCATACTGAGTACTTAGGGTGAGAATTATTAGCAACAGTGTCATCATAGGACACACCTCATTCTACATTTGCTCATATCGTTGCGGTTATCTGTCTCCAGTATTGTTTCAGTAGATGTATGCATTCCTAAATCCAGCTGTCAAACCAGGAGTCACTGTATGCATTGGAATAAAAGCTCATGAGTAATTGTTAGAAATCTAGCTGTGTCTAAAGGACTAATTCAGATTAACCTTCAAGTAACTTTGAAATTCCAATAGGTTTATTTGGTATAATTCACCTAGGAAACATTTAGTAATATCAATTGAAATTATTTCATGCTCAGGTGCGTTTAAAATGTGTTTTTAGTCGAGTAAATTAATGTGTTTATTTAAGACTTCTTTCTACAAACAGCTCCTATTACTATAAAATTTAGTACTGTGCATTTCTCCACTTTAGGATCCGCAGCTAGAACCGTAAATCCATCGCCTTAATAATTCTGTTGTGGAGCATAAAATCAGCATGCATCTTAAAGGAGTGACCCGCTCCTGATCAATTTCCGGTGACAGGGTAAACATTTTAAATTTGCAAGCATTTTTCCAAATGTACCTATGAAATAAAACAATGAAAAGCTATAGTACAATAACACATATGCCACAAAAGGTACGAACTAATGTTCACTAACGATCGCCTATCCTGAAACACAGAACTGAGTACCAGTTTCACGTTGTCTGCCTAATGTCTTCGAGGGGATACAAATATTAAATTTTCGGTATTTCGCATGATTACTGACCGATTCCAAAAACTTGAAACACTGTCATAATATACTTATTTAGAGGTGTATTCCGATGTTAAAAGTTTAAAACAATGAGACAAATATTACACTCGGAAACTGTGTCACTGTCTTTCGGCACTGTAACTGACATCGCATAAATTCCCCGTACATGGTCATCAATTATATGAAAATGAGAGCACTTGGCGACTTCCAAGAAACTTTACACATGATTACAAACCCTTATGAAACATTTTTCGATGACACCACACAGAAAATGAAGATAAGAAAGAATTTTATCACTTAAAGTATTATCCCTGTTCATGCACCAAAACTTCAAAAGCAGACATGAGTAGGGGGACAAGAGGGCACCGAGACACGTTGCATTGTTGTCAAATTTATACAAGATGGCGGCGATGACATCATCCAAGATGGTGGAATGTAGACTTGGCAACAGTGAATGACGTCATCCAAGATGGTGGATTTTGGTGGGAAAATAGGACAATTGTGCTATGTCCACTAAGATAACCTTCAGAAAAAATGGCGGGAAGTTTGAATTTTAGCGAGAAAATAGTCCAATTGTGCTATGTCCACTAACCTAAGACTCCAGAAGAAAAAATGGCGAGAAGTTGGAATTCCAACATGATAATGCATGCAAAAACCATACTTGGCTTTATTATTATTGATTAACATTTATTGACATTTATAATCATTTATTATAATTATCATTTATTATTATTTATTATCATTTATTATTATTGACCTGCCTCCACTAGAAAATTCCCTCCAAATTGAAATTCCAACATGATAATGGCTGCAAAACCTTACTTTTGTTTATTATTCATTACTATTCATTATCATTTATTAACATTAATTATCATTCATTGTCATTTATTGTCATTCATTACCATTCATTATCATTTATTATCATTTATTATTATTGACCTGCTTCCACTAGAAAATTCCCTTCAAATTCAAATTCCTACATGATAATGGCTGCTAAACCTTACATTTGTTTATTATTATTCATTATCATATATTATCATTCATTATCATTCATTGTCATTTATTATCATTCATTATCATTTATCATCATTCATTATCATTTATTATTATAGGCCTACCTCCACTAGAAAATTGCGCCAAATCCAAATTCCAACACGATATTCTCTCGAAAACTGTACTTCTATGTATCATTTTCATTTATTATTTATTCAAGATGTCCGATTTTGTCGGTGAGAAAGCCATTTTCTTACATCCATAACAAAAATCTATAACAAGTTCAAATCCCCAACACCATAATTGATCACATGTACGAGCTTTATCCGTCACTTACCTTTTTTCACTGGTAGCGTATCATAATCGCGTCAAATAAAACTGCACTTATAGTAACGTAATTCACGTCCTTTTATCTTGCAGGGGGGAAGGGACTGAAGACGTTATTTCAAGCAGTACGGTCAACACTTGTTCTCCAAAACAGTCAGCACACACATCTTTGATATCGCAGTGCAGTCACCACGACATCCGCGCTCCAACTGAATTACTTCAAATCCTCACCACCCCCTGGCCAGCGCACGGAGACACTGCCTACACCAGTCACATGAGGCAGCCAGCCAGCAGCGCGGGGGGCGAGCTCAGCGATCACTCCCAAATCATAAACATGTTTTCGCTGGACACACTGGAACTTGTCGAGTTTGACGTCACAGTACCCCTTGTCTGCTCACCATGTGTATTCGTCGCCTCCACACGTTTCCTGCCAAAATTGTCTGTCTGTTGCTGAAATCACATCCTTCACGCTCTTGTAGCTACTCACCTCAGCAATTCGATCTAACAAACCCTCCAAGTAGAAAAAATAACAACCAACTCGAACTCTCTCATATTCTATATCGCTCCACAAGTACTTAACGTACATTTTATTTACGCATCGAATATACCTATAACTCTCATACAAAAAACACTCGTCCTGATATACCTGGTGTCATGTTGCACAGTGGGAAGACACGCAAACAGCTCCTAATTTCAGTGCACAATTTGAAACTGCTCCTAATTAATGCAGTACACATAACTGTAAACACCATTAATGCTCGAAACCTGTCCAAATAACGCACAGCAAAGTAACTCAACAGACGCTCGCAATCAACCTGTCCCACATTAAGTCACACGTCTGACAGCTCTCAATTCACTCAGAGGCCTCTGTTCGACCCTCCAAACATGACTTGATGACAGCCGCATTCATACCTAACACCTGAGAAATTCATATCAACTACACGCCGAACATGACTATCCAAGCCAGGCCACGCTAGTCGTCTGTCACCGTCCTAACTCAGTGTGGTCCAACACACACGTTAAGGTCGCATTCCATTGCTTGCCGGCCTATATGCGACACATCTCCACCTCTCATCCTCTCTACTCATCCCATAACATAAGCAATAGTAACTTTGCAATCCATGATATACAAACAATGTAAGCCACATTAACTTTACAATACCCACTACATGTCCCAATTCTCTCAATTCCTAAGGAAGCACTGTGAACCTGCTCTCTCTTTCTGCACACACCACACTTAGCGGTAATCAGCCCTTCTGCATCAACGGACCGAAGTCCCTCTCTGAACTGTTTCACAAATTCGGCGATCGCTTCCCCTCAACGCAAATGTGTTACTCTCTCTTCTTCTTCCTTGCCTGCTCGCTTTTTTTCTACATACTAATCCAGACTCACAGACTACAGGAACACACCAATTTTTTTGTCTAAGTACAGCATCCTTTAAACCGCTGACTAACTAGAAACAAACAGACCAAAAAATTATATTCGCACTCTCGAATACCGAAGTTGTTGATCTCATTATACTTATACAGTTAAATCTTACGATCATGGTCTCATTTAATTGGCATTCCACAATGAGCTAAGTATCGGAAATACACTCTCTTGACCGCTGTTACTCTGGAAATGTCTCTACTGTCCTTACGACTTCCTCTCTACTCGTCACATATCATAATCAATATTAACTTTACAGTGCAGTATATACAAACGCTACACAATGTAAACCACAATAACTTTACAATACAGTATATACACATTTGACACAAAACAGTGCACTTATCCAGTATATCTCCACAGCATGCGAAAGAAATATCCTATCACTACAGTGTCTATATACAGCAATGCTCCCCAGTCCAAGGAAAGCACCGTCAACCTGTTCTCTCTACAGACCTGACACTCAGAGCTAATCTTCCCTCTTACATCAGCGGACCTAGGTGACCCTGAGAACTCTTTTTTACAAATTCGGTATCGTCCCAAATGGCTCTGAGCACTATGGGACTTAACATCTGGGGTCACCAGGCCCCTAGAACTTAGAACTAATTAAACCTAGCTAATCTAAGGACATCACACATATCCATGCCCGAGGCAGGATTCGAACCTGCGACCGTAGTTGTCGCGCGGTTCCAGACTGAAGTGCCTCGAACCACTCGGCCACTGCGGCCGGCAGTATCGTCCCCTCCTCAGCACAAAAGCCTTACTGTCTCTCCTTCCTTATCTGTTCGCTTTTCTACAAACATCCTCATACTCATAGAGTGCAAGAACACATGTGCTTTCTCCATAATATTACACCATTTTAGCTGTACTTCTCAACATCATGCACTAGGTTGCACCCTACCGATCACTAGTTCATCATAATTCCACGAGGTGTGCATGTGCAAAGAGTACAGAAAACACAGCAAGCGCTCTCCGAATGTGGAGGTGACTGGATACGCCTTGGTTACATTTAGAGACAATTTTAGAACACAGAACGATAACTCATGTCGCGGTCGTATGGATGGATCCGACATAAAATCGAAAGAAATGCGAAAACTGATTAGCGCATAGATATAAACTAACCTAATATACTCCGAAATGCGGTGAAAATGAGAACGTACTTGCTTATCTTCTGTGTCGCTGGGGGGAATTTGTACATGGAGTCAAGTATGTTGCAACAAGAGGAATGCAGGAAAACGACGACATCGAAGGGAGCGGACTAAGGAAGCTGGTCAATTATTTCTCGTTTGTATTATAGTTTATGTCTACTGAGGTAGCAGTGATACATGCGAGTAAATACTGTAGTTGATGCTTTTGAGGAGGACAGAGAATCATTCACGTCTAAACTTACTCACATCTGTGTTAAAGGAAAACAGAGAATGTACGGGATGATCGACTGAGACAGAAATATAACTAGGTAGGATTTAAACGTTGACTCATTCATGCTGTCACATGATTGGCCAGTGTGCTTTATTACGAGGAAGGTCGATGTTTTTCCAGTGTTCTATCTGGATGCTTTAGTCACGTGGTATAGCTTGCGTTCTAGCCATATGCAGCTGCAGTGCTTTACACATGATAGATTGGATGATTTACGTAAATATGTGTCGAACTGCGTTGTGTATAAATATCACTTCGTTCTTGTTCTTTTTAACTGTATGCCATTAAATTAAGGCGCATTGAGATCTGTTACTATAGGTCGATACAGCGTGGTAAGCTCCAATACTTGGGCACATCTCGAGAAATGTGGAGCACTTGGAGGGGTTAGTCCTAGGAAAGCTCTATTTAGACAAGAGAGGTGAAGTGTAGCTATATTCCTCTGCTCGGTTGAGGATTAATTGGGTAGCGACGTTGCGAGGTAGAGTGGTCAATGCCGAAGTGAGGATGGCCTTTTAACGTAAGAGGACGAGATTGCTCTGTGACTGCCATAGGCAGAGAGATTGATCGAGTACAATGCGCGAGGTCTTAGAAATATGTATATCGTTGTCTGGTATACTTTGGTCGTTTTTATGTGTTCGAGAATTATGTGTGAATGGATGTACTGAGCACTCATCTATCAAACTCGCAATGATACTTGCAAAGTAGAGGAGGTATGGTTTAGCTATGACATTGAAATTAGGGAAACATGCTGTCACATGATTGGCTGGTGTCCTTTATTGCGAGGACAAGGTGCGCGTCGGAATATGGTTATCATTGGTTTGTGTTTAAGTATATAATATTAAATGCCCTATCCTCAGTGAGAGGGGTGTGTATGTCGGTAAAAGTATTTGCTTATTTGACTACATGTATGCGTAATTTAGTACATTTAAGCGATCACCGAATATGGCTGTCCGTGGAAAAAGGAATTATTATGTTCTCTTGAGGTGAGTTGTATGTGGGGGTGTAAATGCTTGTTCAAAATTATTATAACAGGGTGGGTGGCATATAAGTAGAACAAGTTCTGTGAAATCGTGTGTAGAAGGAGTGAGCGAGTGGATGACACGACTCATCTACGACTGTATCATTAGGACATGTAAATAAATGTCAGATAATCTTTTTCTTTTTAATCATATGTATGACTTCAGCTTGGAATTACGTTTAGCTATTTGTTCTAAATGAATACTCATCTTTGCTTAGAAAGTGAGTTTTGACAGAATTGTCGGCGCAACGTGAATGACGGCGGGTTCGCTGGCTGGGGGGGACACTGTTTACATGTTGAGTTGGAGATGCAGGGGAGGATAGAGATCTGCGCTATTCAGGAACCCGTCTGTGCAATGTATGTCGTTAGGCAATAGCTGGAGAGCAGGTACAGAGAGAGAGCCCACTATGGCATGCTGGTCCTGGGGCTTAGTGGATGGCTGTTTAGATGGACAGATATGTGGCTTTGACATGCCGCCGCCGCCGCTTGAATTTCAGGCGAATGGTGAAGACAAGGTCCTGTTGCAGTAACTGAGGTCATTCAGCTTGTAGACAGGCTGCAGAAGGTAACTGATATGTCCTTCTCCGACTTAAATTGCGTATATCAGATGCACAAAGATCTGGAAATGGGATCAGCTGAACGATGTGTAGGGTGTGACTAAAGCCAAGTTGGAATTTTAATGTAGCATGCAGGTACGGGAAAGGCGGCACGTGTCGCACTGGGTGCAGCCGTCTTGAATAATGGTAATTGCGTAATCAACTGACGTGATGACAGAGCGCTCTGGTGGTTGTCATAGGAGCTAAACACAGTTGAACTTGGAGCCATTTCTGTCAGGTAATATGGTATAAACAATAAATCATAATAAATAATAATAAATGATCATATATGATAATAAATAACTGGAGCAGCTGTCCGAATGCAGAGACCTGTTGTAGTGTATGTATCTGTAAGAGCGAACTTTGATGTCCTGATGTCCTCTAGATAACCGAATAGCGAAGTAATATTATGTGTTGGGCAGCTTTGGTGATCAAGTCAGAATTTGAGAAGATGATTGATTTGGGTTGGAGTGTTATTAGATGGGGTGTAGATTGTTCCGTTGACTACTTCTGCACATTTGCTTCCTTTATTTAGCTGAGTGAAGATCGATTGTGGTGTGTTGGATACATGCTTGTCTGTTCTCTAGACCTGGGACAGACCTTAGTTGACGTGTAAATTATAGCCAAGATCTCGAAAATGTTACATGACTGAGACTGGTATTCGAGAGTGGAAATATCATTTTGCGTATGTTTGTTTCTAGGTAGTCAGTGGTTTACAGCATGCTGTACGTAGATAAAGTTCGGCGTTTGTAGAGAATTAATTTTATGTCTATATCTTGGGAATTATGATGAACTAGTGATCAGTAGGGTCGAACCTAGTACATGATGTTGAGAAGTACAGCTTAAATGGTGTAATATTATGGAGAAAGTACATGTGTTCTTGCACTCTATGAGTCTGAGGATGCTTGTAGAAAAGCGAACAGATAAGGAAGGAAAGACAGTAAGGCGTTTGTGCTGAGGAGGGGACGATACCAAATTTGTAAAAAAGAGTTCTCAGGGTGACCTAGGTTCGCTGATGTAAGAGGGAAGATTAGTTCTGAGTGTCGGGTGTGTAGAGAGATTAGGTTGACGGTGCATTCCTAGGATTGGGGAGCATTACTGTATATAGACACTGTAGGGATAGGATATTTTTTTCGCATGCTGTGGAGATATACTGGATAAGTGCACTGTTTTGTGTCAAATGTGTATATACTGTATTGTGAAGTTAATGTGGTTTACATTGTGTAGCGTTTGTATATACTGCACTGTAAAGTTAATATTGATTATGTTATGTGACAAGTAGAGAGGAAGTCGTAAGGACAGTAGAGATATTTCCAGAGTAACAGCAGTCTGTATTTCCGATACTTAGCTCATTGTGGAATGCCAATCAAATGAGACCACAATCGTATAATTTAACTGTATAAGTATAATGAGATCAACGACTTCGGTATTCGAGAGTTCGAATATAATTTTTTGGTCTGTTTGTTTCTATTTAGTCAGTTGTTTAAAGGATGCTGTATGTAGACAAAAAAATTGGTGGGTTCTTGTAGTCTGTGAGTCTGGATAAGTATGTAGAAATAATGTGAGCAGGCAAGGAAGAAGAAGAGAGAGTAATGGATTTGTGTTGAGGGGAAGCGATCGCCGAATTTGTGGAACAGTTCAGACAGGGACTTCCGTCCGTTGATGCAGAAGGGCTGATTATCGCTAAGTGTGGCTGGCGTGTGTAGAAAGAAAGAGCAGGTTCACAGTGCATCCTTAGGAATTGAGAGGGCTGGGACATGTAGTGGGTATTGTAATGTTAATGTGTCTTACATTGTGTAGGGTTTGTATATAACGGATTGTAAAGTTACTATTGCTTATGTTATGGGATGAGTAGAGAGTATGACCGTGTGTGTGTGTGTGTGTGTGTGTGTGTGTGTGTGTGTGTATGTGTGTGTGTAGATTTAGGGGGGCTGTGGAGGTAATTTAGCGATCTCTGTAAAAGTAAGCACAGGAAGCATCAGAAAGAAAAGCAGGATGGTACTTCGATAACGGGTCCTTAGGAAATTAGGCCAGTAAATTCGATAAGAAGTAATAAGAATGATTAGTCGGTTGTGCTGGGACATAGGAGGGTTGAGAACATTTGCGTATGTTGAGAGCTAGAAAGGTAGGAGGTGGGGAGTGCATTCAGTATTATTTTGGTGAACAAGTTCTGTTAGGGTAACAATTTGAATTTACAAACAAGCTTAGAAAACACGAAAGCGAGCGTTAATTATTTTTGGGGGCACTATACAATTTCGGAGAGGTTGATTGGGCTCATTTTTTTTTTTATTTTCAAATGATCATGTTAGATTGAGAGGGGAGAGAAGTGCTGGGATGTGTGCAGTCGTGGATGAGAGGTGGAGCTGTGTCGCATATAGGCTGGCAAGGAATGGAATGCGGCTTTAACATGTGTGTTGGACCGCACTGAGTTAGGACGGTGACAGACGGCTAGCGTGGCCTGGCTTGGATAGTCATGTTCGGCGTATAGGTGATATGAATTTTTTAGGTGTTAGGTATGAATGCGGCTGTCATCAAGTCATGTTTGAAGGGTCGAACAGAGGCCTCTGAGCGAATTGTGAGCTGTCGGACGTGTGACTTAATGTGGGACAGGTTGATTGCGAGCGTCTGTTGAGTTACTTTGCTGTGCGTTATTTGAACAGATTTCGAGTACTGATGGTGTTCACAGTTATGTGTACTGCATTATTTAGGAGCAGTTTGATATTGTGCGCTGAAATTAGGAACTGTTTGCGTGTCTTCCGATTGTGCAACATGACACCAGGTATATCAGGACGAGTGTTTATAGTATGAGAGTGATAGGTATACTCGATGAGTAAATAAAGTGTACGTTAAGTATTTGTGGGGCGATATAGAATATGAGAGAGTTCGAGTTGGTTGTTATTTTTTCTACTTGGAGGGTTAGTTAGATCGAATTGCTTAGGTGAGTAGCTACAAGAGCGCGAAGGATGTTATTTCAGCTCTGGACAGTCAATTTTGGCAGGAAACGTGTGGAGGCGACGAATACACATGGTGAGCGGACAAGGGGCCACTGTGACGTCAAACTCGACAAGTTCCAGCGTGTCCAGCGAAAACATGTTTATGACGTGGGAGCGATCGCTGAGCTCGCCCCCCGCGCTGCTTTCCGGCTACCTCACGTGACTGTTGTAGTGTTTCCGTGCGCTGGCCAGGGGGTGGTGAGGATTTGAACTAATTCAGTTGGAGCGCGGATGTCGTGGTGACTGCACTGCGATATCAAAGATGTGTGTGCTGACTGTGTTGGACAACAAGTGATGACCGTACTGCTTGAAATAAAGTCTTCAGTCCCTTCTGCTCTGCAAAATAAGAGGACGTGAATTACGTTACTATAAGTGCAGTTTTATTTGACTCGATTATGATACGCTACCAGTGAAAAAAGGTAAGTGACGGATAAAGCTCGTACATGTGATCAATTATGATGTTGGGGATTTGAACTTGTTATAGATTTTTGTTATGGATGTAAGAAAATGGCTTTCTCACCGACAAAATCGGACATCTTGAATAAATAATAAATGATAATAATACATAGAAGTACAGTTTTTGAGAGAATATCATGTTGGAATTTGGATTTGGCGCAATTTTCTAGTGGAGGTGCCTATAATAATAAATGATAATAAATGATAATGAATGATAATAAATGACAATGAATGATAATGAATGTTAATAAATGATAATGAATAATAATAAACAAAAGTAAGGTTTAGCAGCCATTATCATGTTGGAATTTCAATTTGGAGGGAATTTTCTAGTGGAGGCAGGTCAATAATAATAAATAATAATAAATGATAATAAATAATAATAAATGATAATAAATAATAATAAATGATAATAAATAATAATAAATGATAATGAATGTTAATAAATGATAATCAATCATAATAAAGACAAGTACGGTTTTTGCATGCATTATCATGTTGGAATTCAAACTTCTCGCCATTTTTTTCTTCTGGAGTCTTAGGTTTGTGGACGTAGCACAATTGGACTATTTTCGCGCCAAAATTCAAACTTCCAGCAATTTTTTCCGAAGGTTAGGTTAGTGGACGTAGCACAATTGGCCTATTTTCCCACAAAAATCCTCCATCTTGGATGACGTCATGCGCTGTTGCCAAGTCTACATCATGGATGACGTCATCGCCGCCATCTTGAATAAATTTGGCAACAATGCGACGTGTCTTGGTTTCCCCCTTGTCTCCCTACTGACATGAAGTCTTAAATCTCTTCGCAATACACTCTGCACACAGCGTCTTCATGCATCGTAGAAGGTGGGATTAAAATTACATCATTGTACCACATACATGTCTGGGGATAAGAAATCTTAAAACATTGAGATGCGTGAGAAATTTGCTTTTCCTTAAAATCGAGCGCAATTTACCCAAATTTACGCTAATGTCCACGAATCAGCAAGGTTTCAGAAATAATCGCTCACATGACATACTGCAAACTATCGATGACGGGGGCTGGCATATTTCTTATTTCTAGATATCCGAAGAGCAAATGGTTCAAATGGCTCTGAGCACTATGGGACTTAACTTCTGTGGTCATAAGTCGCTTAGAACGTAGAACTACTTCAACCTAACTAACCTAAGGACATCACACACACCCATGCCCGAGGCAGGATTCGAACCTGCGAACGTAGCGGTCGCGCGGTTCCAGGCTGACGCGCCTAGAACCGCCTGGGCACTCCGGCCGGCTCCGAAGAGTATTTGACACGTAGCCCCACTGCAGACAGTTGACAAGAGTATCACTATATGAAATAGGTTCCTAGTTACGTGAGTGGCTCAAAAATTTTTTAAATGATGGAACCTAGTACGCTGTCCTCGACGGCGAGTCTTCAGAGTGGACACAAGAGTTCCGTCAGGAGTATCTCTGTGTTACGACCGCTATTGCTTTCTGTATACAGACATGATCTGGCAGACAGTGCGGGCAGCAGCCTGCGGTTGTTTTGCTGATGATGCTGTCGTGTACGGCTTAGATAAAGTTTCTAGTGATATGATGAATGACAGCTAGCTCTAAATGTAGAAGAATGTAACTTATTGCGGATGAATGGGAAAACAAACTCGTAATATTCGAATGCAGCTCTAGCAGCATCTCGTTTGACACGATGACACTGTTTAAAAATCTGGACGTCACGTTGTAGAGCGATATGAAGTGGAACGGGCATGCGAGGACTATTGCAGGGAAGGCTAATTGTGGAATCCGGCTTGTCAGGAGAACTGTGGGAAAGTGTGATTCATTAAGGGACGCCCGCCTCCATAGCTGAGTGGTTAGCGCAGCAGAATGCCATGCAATGGGCCTGGGTTCGATTCCACCAGGTCGGTGATTTTCTCCGTTCTGCAACTGAGTGGTGTGTTGTCTTCATTGTCACGTCATCGTCATCGTCATCGATAGCGAAGTCGCGCAAGTGGCGCCAACTAAGAAGACTTGCACCAGGTGACCAGTCTACCCGATGGGTGGCCCCAGCCACAAGATATTTCGTTTTATCTGCAAAGGACAGTCCATATAGGACGCCAGTGCTACCAATTCTGTAGCAGTGCTCGAGAGTTTGGAATCCGCTCGAGTTTGGGTTAAAGGAGGACAGCGCGGCAATTCAGAGACGGGCTGCTAGTTTTTTTTACCGGTATATTCTAACAACACGCAAGTATTACTGATGTGCTTCGGGAAATCAAATGGAAGTTCTTGTAGGGAAGGTGACGTTCTTTTCGAGGAACACTACTGAGAAAATTTGCACAACCGCCATTTGAAGCTGACTGCAAAACGATTCTACTGCCACCGACATACATTTCACGAAAGGCTCACGAAGATAAGACAGAAGAAGTAACGTCTCAGAGACATGTAGACAGACGTTTCTCTATCACTCTGTTTGCATGTGGAACTAGAAAGAAAATAGCTATCGTGGTACAAGTTATCCTAGCAGCCATGCACCGTATGGTGGCTTGAGGAGTATGTATGTAGATGTAGATGTAGATGTAGACTATGCTCATCCAGTGTTTCATAATGAGGGCACTTACCAACTTCCAACAAACTTTACACATAATTTCAAATCTTTTCTCAAGTTTTGCTCGCGATCACGCTGAAGATCAGTTACTGAACGCATTAACTCGCTTGTAACCAAAGAGAAGTCTGAAGTTCTTTTACTCGTCAAAGGTCGATTCTTTAAAGAATCTGGGATTTACTGTCCGACGAAAGTTGCCCAGAAAGTAATGTACAGCATTTCTTTCCTCAGCAGGAAACAATGCTACGAACGCACAATGTTACGTATGTGTTATGTGAAGTCTCCTGAGTGAGCGCGACATGTTTCCGTCACTTCCGACAGATAGCGTAGTTGCAGGACAGTTTAAAAATGGCGTCTGTAGGTGATGTACGTTACAAGCAACGTCCGGTCACTGAATGTCTCATTGCAGATAAAGGGACTGTGGGTATTATTCACAAACCCTTGTGCGAAGTCTATGGAGCATCTGCTGTCGACAGAAGTACAGTTAGTCGCCGGGCACGGAGGGTGAGGTCATCAGAAGGTGGTTCGGCGGAGCTCCTCGGTTTACAGCAGTCGGGGAGGCCATCCACGGATGGCACACATCAAGCATCTGATCTAGGCCTCTCGAACTTCCACATGTTTGGGCCATTAAGGGATGCCATTCGTGGAAGACATTTCGAGGACGATGAGGAGGTGATTCAGACAAAGAAGCACTGGCCGCACCACCACGACAAGGATTCGTCGCCCTTTTTCGCTCTAGAGGAAGGCCATAGAACGGGATGGAGATTAATAGTGTGTGTACATAAAACACCATTCTTTGATTGTAATTCTCATTACATTGAATAAAGAATTGTCGAAGAAAAAAATTTCAATGCAGTATTTTTTGGGCAACCCTCGTCTAATACGTGGGCGATTTGCGTTTACACAATGTAAGTAGTATAGCAATGTAGAAGGTAGCGGCAAGTACGCACAATGAACGTTATCATTTCCGAGAGTGAGGTAACAGACTCGCCTAGGGGCAACTATCGGGTGAGTTTGCTCTTGGAGTGCACGGCGGGAATGAAACATTTCAGTGCCGTACCACTTGACTACCGAGGTCCGTAGTAATAACTGTGGCAGTACCGACAGCGGCGAACGAGGGCCCCGGTGCCTGTTGACCGATTAGTCGTGTCTGCACTGGCTGGCTGGCTGGCTGCCGTTCACGACGCTATTGGGTGCGCCGCGGGGCTGTGTAATCTGTGTCACCCCCCTCTCTCCACCCTGCCAGTCCCGTGCAGGGCGGAGGCGATTTCATTTACACAGGCGGGGGACGGAGCTCCCGAGGAGGCAATTAAACTTCTTACGGGCGGGGTCTGCCGGCTGTTAGCCGCCATGACACATGGACCGCTCCGGCGCTCAGGGGATCTGCTGCCACAGTGGATTGGAATGCAGAAGAAACGCTGGTACTAAAAAACACAAAGCGCCACGGCGAAAGCGTCATAGGACCTTAATCTCAGAGTCACGAGTAAGTTAGCCTACTGGCCATTAATATTGCTACACCACGAAAGTGACATGCTACAGATGCGAAATTTACCCGACAGGAAGAAGATGCAGTGATAAGCAAATGATTAGCTTTTCAGAGCATTCACACAAGGTTGGCGTCGGTGGTGAAACCTACAACGTGCTGACATGAGGAAAGTTACCAATCGATTTTTCATACACAAACAGCAGTTGACCGGTGTTGCCTAGTGAAACGTTGTTGTGATGCCTCGTGTAAGGAGGAGAAATGCGTACGTTTCCGACTTTGAAAAAGGTCGGATTGTAGCCTATCGCAATTACGGATTATCGTATCGCGACATTTGCTGCTCGCGTTGGTCGAGATCCAATGACTGTTAGCAGAATATGCAATCGGTGGGTTCAGGAGGGTAATACGGAAGGAAGGCCATCCTGGATGCCAACGCCCTCGTATCACTAGCAGTCGAATTGACAGGCATCTTATCCACATGGCTGTAACGCATCGTGCAGCCACGTCTCGATCCCTGAGTCAACAGATGGGGACGTTTGCAAGACAACAACCATCTGCACGAACAGTTCGACGACCTCTGCAGCAGCATGGACTATCAGGTTGGAGACCATGGCGGCGGTTACCCTTGACGCTGCATCACAGAGAGGAGCGCCTGCGATGATGTACTCAACGACGAACTTGAGTGCACGAATGGCAAAACGTCATTTTTTCGGATGAATCCACGTTCTGTTCACAGCATCATGATGGTCGCATCCGTGTTAGGTGACATCGCTGTGAACGCACATTGGGAACCTGTATTCGTCATCGCCATACTGGCGTATCACCCAGTGTGAAAGTATAGGGTGCCAATGGTTACACGTCTCGGTCACCTCTTGTTCGCATTGATGCCACTTTGAACAGTGGACGTTACGTTTCAGATGTGTTACGACCCGTGGCTCTACCCTGCATTCGATCCCTGCGAAACCCTATGTTTAAGCAGCACCTGTACGGGCCTTTCTGGATACAGAAAATGTTCGACTGCTACCCTGACCAGCACATTCTCCAGATCTCTCAACAGCTGAAAACGTCTTCTCAATGGTGGCCGAACAAATGGCTCGTCACAATACGCCAGTCACTACTTTTGATGAACTGCGGTATCGTGTTGAAGTTTCATGGGCAGCTGTACATGTACACGCCACCAAAGCTCTGTTTGACTCAATGCCCAGGCGTATCAAGGCCGTTATTACGTCCAGAGGTGGTTGTTCTGGATACTGATTTCTCAGGATCTGTGCACCAAAATTGCATAAAAATGAAATCACATGTCAGTTCTAGTATAATATATTTGTCCAATGAATACCCGTTTATCATCTGCATTTCATCTTGGTGTAGTAATTTTAATGGCCAGTTGTGCATGTGTTTCAAACTATAGCAACAACAAAAACTGGATGTCTGTAGTTGTCACACTAGATAACTTAGAGAAGGTCCTGAGACAGAAAAGCTGCACGCCAGATGGAATGAACGCAGAGGTCCTTCAATACGGAGTATTGAAGTTACAACTCAGGGTCTTACACCTATTAAATCAACGTGGGAAGACAAGCGTGGTATCTGAATCCTGGAGCCGATATCTCCACAAACAGGAAGAAGAGCCTCTTAGGACTACAGAGGCGAAAGCCAATAAAATACTTCTTACAAACTCTAAGAAAGAATTGTTAACAACAGAATGAGAAAAATAGCTGTCGCCTCCCTCCCCCCCCCCCTCCCCCAACAGAGGAACAAAATGGCTTGACAAAGACGAGACAACATAGGGACTATGTTACTACTTCATGCCAGTTAAATGATAGACGACCAGAATACGATCTGGAAACTGATATCGAATTAATAGGTTTTGGAAAATCATATTATAAAGTGAATAGAATCAGTTTTTGGAACATCAAGGATAAACTAACGTATACGAGACATTTATCCGTATTAGTATGCATAAATTGTAATAAATGCAGGAACAGGGAAGATAGGACCAATAAAGGTCGACAGATCAGTGAGCAAAGGTCAAAATTGTGTTGAACCATACGCACTATTAGTGAAAGTGCCATTGCTTCGCAGTTGCTTTCTCTCTCTCCCTCTCTCTCTCCCTCCTCCACTGTCTCTGTCTCTCTCTCTCTCTCTGCCCCCCCCCCCCTTCCCCGTCCCCCCTTGTCTCCGTCCATCTCATCTCATCCTTCCCCCATTCCCTGTACAAATCTCTTTCCCTCCTCTCTGGCACAATGAACATTGTTCACCGTTATTTGAAAGAAGACTATGGTTGGTAACTACTGTTCCTTAAAATGGGTGTGTAAATCTACATCTACATTTGTACTCCACAAGCCACCCAACGGTATGTGTCGTGTCGGAGGGCACTTTACGTGCCACTGTCGGTTTGGATCATCAGCATAGGGGGTATGAGAGAGACTGGCTCTCTGCCTGTAGTAGCTTCTACGCCTTTATTTCACATAGTAGAAATCTGCTAACAGCTGAGGTTCCGTATTAGTATTCTAATCATAAACCTATAAGCTTTAATACACCCTTCTAGCGTTATGTTAAAACCTACTGTGACAAAGAAAACTAACAGAATTTTGTTGTGTATACAATTTTTATTTAAAATTATATACAGCGTCTAGGGTTATATATTGGTGAAACAATATGACCAATAGTTTAAATGCGCTTCTATTGTATTTAAAAGCTGATGGCAAGAAAGGTAACTATACTGCAAATTTTCACACCACAGCACAGCATTTTCTTTTTCACAGTCGGTTTTAATAGAAACCCTGCACATAGTTGTTAAATACGTCTTATAGCACACGTCAGGCTGTAAATTAATTCTGGGGTTATAACTCAGACCTCGTATTGCAAGGACCGCAGTTTTCGTCGTTTAAGTAATAAGAATACACACTGGTTAACAGTTTTAAATCCATGCTCAAATAGTGTGCAGAGCATCACATTTAGAATCGTAAATTCCGTTTATGGCTATACAGTGTGCCACTCAGAATTATAGTACCTAGAAGAAAGTATCAGTTTTCATTTTTTTTAAATCCGAAATTTTTAATGACGTCATCCACGAGACTTTCACTGACCATATTCTCCGATGAATCACTGCCTGAAGCTCTGGGCTGCACAGCCTATCGCCACAAGAGTTGATCACGCACTCTCTTTCTTGACACACGCGCTTAATTCCCCTCCCAGTACCATAGCTCACGGAAGAGATCATTTCCGATTGGTCAAACCCCACAGCAGACAATCAGCTTCCTAGTTTGATTCACATAACCCGCTACTGTCGCACGTTGAACCATTCCATGTTCCAAAATCGATTTATATTAAATTCCATAACACATTCCCAAAAAGCAAATATAAACAAATTAACTTCAGCTTTAATCGTCTTCAGATGTAGCAACGTCATGTTCCTACAATAGGAAAACAACTCCATTACATTTAACATTTCCTCCGTGTGTGTGACTGAGACTAAGGCCGCACAATCACATTTTCAGGGTGGTAAACGGTTATTCACAAAATTAATGAGTCCTACTTTATATATATGCCAATATTATTCCTTCATTCAGACGTCACAACACACCAAAATAATAATATCAAACACACTGAAAAAACTCCTTTTTTTAAAGCTGAGAACAGTACGTAATTTATACTGTTAAGCAAAATATTGTTTAATTACCTATTCTGGTGACTAATCATTAAGCTTAAATCATCATCTAACTAATTTGGAAAAAAATTACTTAGGTGTCTTAGGGATGATTTCATGAAGTATTTGATCTCAGATTAACAAAGAAAATGACCTCAGATCAAGCTTACCTCGGAAGCCTGTGTTGTATTCATGTTAATCCCAGATTAGATCGTCACGAAATAAGACCAATTTCGACTGGCGAAAATTCAACACTCGAAGTCTGGCTGAAATGTAATCTTTTGTTTACAGTCTATTTTTATTAGCAAACAAAGTTTTTTTTGTGCAAATACAGACTGAAGTAATACCTAACTTGCAATTACCACCTAAACATGTCACTACGAAATACGTTTTCGATCTATAGGAAATTATCTGAAGGAAATTATCAACTGTGTGCGTATTGAATGCAGATAAGTGATCTCATGGCTCTCCTTGGAGAGGCCTCGTAATTTTTGTGTTTCAATTAAAGACCTTTTAGGGACACTTAGCGGCAGAATAAGGAAGAAAAATTCTAAAAATTTGCTGTGAAAATCTCTTATAAATCTGCTCTCTCGGCTTGAGTAGCAGTTATTATAAAATACTATTAACTGTTTAACTACCGAACACATGCTTAAACTACTATGAAGCCAGGACGTGTGTTCGCGAATAAAACACTGGCTAGTATAAGTAAGTCATTTAGTAGGGTAGCACTTATCAGAAGGCCCCCACCGGTCAATTAAGAAAAAGTCATTTCGGTCCGAGGACTGGCTGACCTCTGTAATAATAATAGTAATAATAAACTGGATGAAGTAGTGAACGATGAAATCCAAGTGGTGTCATCTGACGTCTGTCCAGACCAAATGATGAGAAAGATGACGGAAAAGAAAGAGAGAGATGTTTCATACTGCCGTACAGTGTAGAGAGTCTCAGGTTCGAACTAAGGACAGTTCTCGGGATTCTTTCTCCATTTGTGTAGCTTCTGTAAGGTACTAGTCATAAGGTCAACACTAACTTTTTGAAAACTTACCACACTTTAATTTGTTCGATCGTTTTGAACCAAGGTGGTGGGGGGCAGAACCTTACGAGACATGAACTGTTCAAATGATTCAAATGGCTCGGAGCACTATGGGTCTTAACATCCGAGGTCATCAGTCCCCTAGGACTTAGAACTACTTAAACCTAATCAACCTAAGGACATCACACATATCCATGCCCGATGCAGGATTCGAACCTGCGACTGTAGCGGTCGCACAGTTCCAGATTGAAGCGCCTAGAACAGCTCGGCCACTGCGGCCGGCTAGATATGAATTGTATTGATTCCTTTCATGTACCTTACAGATATTTGAGGATTCCAGTGTGTCTGCTGAAGATGATACTAGGCAAACCCACTCTCTGAAGTAAATGATAGATCAGTTAAGCTGTTGTTTCGCTTTTACAAAAATACTGTTCAGCAAATAGAACTATGGTTGAGACAGTAGCTGGCGAAACCAACCAAATGACTGCCGCATGCATTCGACTTTTAACAAAATGATTTTATGCTACATGACTAGCGATTTGTTCAAAACAGATCTAGAAACAGCTTGCAGAGCTGTCTCGAAGGTATCGGCCTGCACTGCCTCACTGAAGAAATAATTCATAATAGTGCCTAGGAGAAAATGACGTTAGAAGACCCAGTGTGATGTTTATCAGATAGTGCGGTACCCTTGTGTTTCAAGCGCCACTGGCTGTACCTATATTCCCATCAAATCTCCTGCTGACGAAAATGGACAGGTATTCAGGAATCACACTGGTTGGTTTTCGTTAAATATGCAAACAATCTAAGACGGTAAACTTAATCAGAGTGTATTAAAACGTATACGAAGCACGCACATAGCTTCGGGATGAAAATCTGTTTACGAAGAAATTTCAGTAGCAGCAGAAAATGAGGCTAACAGGAATCACAAAGCAATTAATGTGGAATTTTTAGCAATGTATTTACATAAAAGCCATTACCTCATTTTTTCTTTGGCGCAATAATTTTATCAGTATTTCTGCTTGTCATTGTGTCTTTGTATTGGCCTATTACGATTGCCAGCAGTAAAAGCTTTCGTATGAGGAGAAGTTTACGACCTATGTTTTTTTGTATACTTTCCTCCACATTTATAAGACGACACCATCGAAATACGGGTTAACAATTATTGAACTATATGAAAAAATAATAAAGCTTACGACCTATTTTTTGTGTATACTTTCCTCCACATTTATAAGACGACACCATCGATAATAGAAAGTAACAATTATTGAACAATATGAAAAAAAAAACGTAAATTAGTTACAAACTACGACGTGCATACATTTTATTCAACATGTATTCGGACTTAGGTTATGACATGTTCGATATACCTGCCATCATTGCCGATGATGTAGAGCAGACCGATACCGAAATTCTGTACGACCCGCTGAATTGTCAGAAAATCGATAGGGCCAGTGACCTCCTGAACGGCTCTTTCCTGTTTAGCAATGGTTTTAGAGTTATTGCTGTTCACCTTGTCTTTAATACAGCGCCAAAAAAAGGAGTCGCAAGTGTTCAGATCCGGAGAATGTGGCTGCCAATCGAGGCCCTTGCCAGTGCTCGACGGGGCCGAGCTCCGTCTTGTATGAACCACATGTTGTAGAAATCAGGGTCACCTTAGATAATAGTGAAGGGATGATCTTCCAAAACCTTCACGTACCGTTTGGTATTCACCGAGCAGTAAAGGAATATCGCACCGATTATTCCGTGGCTGGACGTTTCACGCCACACAGTCAACCGTTGAGGGTGAAGAGACTCTTCGATCGCGAAATGTGGATTCTCAATCTCCCAAATGCGCCAATTTTGCTTATTGACAAACACATCCAAATGAAAGTGAGCTTCGTCGCTAAACCAAACAATGCTAAATCCCATCAAGCCCCGCAGCGAGCCGTGCAGTTAGAACGTCCTAATGCAAACCGTATAGGAGTTATGACGTTTTTATTTTAAACAGTACTACAAACACCCTGTAAATTCTGTGTATCTTCGATGTATGAATAATATCTGCTGTCAAAGCTTGATAATCGTGTCGATAGTTGATTTTGGCGGTGTTGCCCATCATGCTTCGCACTAACTTAGATCAACACTGAACCTCCTTCGGTGTTATACAGTACACCGGAGTCCTAAACAGGATTCAGTAACGTCAACATTGAACTCCAGTAAGCGATGTTTATCCAATCGGCCCTTAATGTCAAAGGGAAGCTACACATTTTAGTTTCTTAGCTAAATATAAATATTTCCCAAACTACCTGCACTTAAAATTTGAAATTAAGGCTCGGGAACCTGTTAAGCACTGTAACTTTGGAAGGCTGTATAACATTTCTTATCGATTGGTGTGTGGTAAAGGTGTGTGTTAACTCCCGTGTTGGTGTGTAATGCAACAGATGATCTTTAAAGCGTATACATTCGCCTAGACCAACAACAGCAATGCAGAACAGAACGACAGACGACAGGCAGCACAGTGTGAGAACGCCTTCACCACTGCATCAGTGTCAACGCGACGAATGCTTTTCGCTGCGTCACAGTTTGCGCTGCTTACCTGTCTCGAGCAATTAATCTCGTATTACTATCTCAATAAAGTACAGCCTTCTCACTGCAAGGACATTCACCAGTCATGCGTTTTACTGTTCATTCTGACACGGTTTCGATCCACTACAACAATTAGATCTTCGATAGACCTCGAATCCTTATACTGTCTTTCAAGCGACTTGTGACAACAGCAGGAATGCCATTGCGGAAATTAATTTTATCGAATGACGCAAACGTAGATCGAATCTGGGGACGTGAAAGAAATTTTCATCGCCAGAATTTCGCTGTCAGGCCGAGGAGGTATGGCAGGGCAAAGTTTCTGATCACCAGATTGTGCGCTCGTCTACTGCATCAGGTTCCAAAACTTCCCGCTCTGCTTTACGGCGCGAAAGCAAAAGAGAGTGTCTGGCGGCGCTCCACCCATCTACCGAAAATCTCGAGTTGTGGTAATATGCTTTAGAGATTGACTACAAGCTGAAACGGGTGATTTCCTTGCCCTTCTGCCTGTTAGTATTCAGCTGGAAGTTGTAATCCCTTCGTTTCGATGTTTGTTTCACCACAAATTTGTCACAAAACATCACTTCCACTTTTCATTTTGTAATAAACAAGTGCGTGTTTAAAGTGTGTAGTGTTGCCAACTGTTTCTGTGTGTTTATCTTTCGTCTTTTGTTTGTCATTATTGTGTGTGTATTGTATGGCATATTTCACTACTTTGTGTGTGAATGTGTCACTCCTTGTGAGAAATATTTTTGGGTGGATATTTATGTATGTGTGCGTGTGTGTGTGTGTGTGTGTGTGTGTGTGTGTGTGTGCGTGCGTGTGTGTGTGTGTGTGTGTGTGTGTGTGTGTGTGTGTGCGTGAGAGAGAGAGACAGAGAGAGAGAGAGAGAGAGAGAGAGAGAGACAGACAGAGAGAGAGAGAGGGAGACAGAGAGAGAAAGAGAAAAGCGTCGAATACAGTAATATTCACTAATTATGTACTCTGTTTATATTGCAGAGTTCTGTTTGTTAGTTTTTTATTCGCTAACATGATCACTGAGTTATTGCTTATATTGATTTGGTCATTAATTACATTATTTATCATTGCAAGGGCTCTTTGTATGTACAAGGTTTCTTGCAACGTCAGGAGTTTTTGGTTGTGATTTCCTTGTTCCATACTGGTTGGTTCATGTCCATGTTTTATCAGATGTCTGGCAGAGGTAGAGTGCCTATTTCATGCTTTCAGCATCTTATATGCTCCTTGTACCTAGTTGTGAGAAAAAACCTGTCACAAGAAATGACACATTCACACATAACAAAAAGAAAAAAAATACATACGTACACTCAAACAGAAAATGGAACAATATCAGATCACACACTTACACTCGCGCGCACCACAAACAAAGACGAAAGATAAACCAAAGACAAATACACATTGGCAACAATCCTCACTTTAAACACAAACATGTTAATCACAAAGTAAACAGTGCAAGTGCTGTGTTGTGATAAACGTGAAAATTGGTCCGCTGGACATGGAAATCGAACGAAAACATCTCCACGACCACACATATGGACTAACAACAGTGTAAATAGTAACCCCAAACAATAATTTAACCTCACGAAATTTGTGCAAAAAAAGCTGTTTCTAAAGTGAAAAACAAGAGAAAGGATGAAAAAAGGTAACATAGTAACATATTAAGCTGCTACATATTACGTAGTATGTACAAACACATATTACAGGCGACTGAAGCTCCTTCTTAATGAAAAGAAGCGATACGCGTATGCCAAAAAACAAACTGCCTTTCGTTTAGTTGCATGAATTTGAAGCAACTAAGGAACGACGGAAAACGGAGAAAATGACAGGGATAAATTATTGGTGAAGTACCAATATTCCCAGGCTTGTAGACCAGGTTCTGGACGTTTGCGTAGCGCAGACACGCGTCAGGGTCGATGTACTGAGCACTGTGCGAGCAGCCTACAGCAACATCGACTGCGAAGAGTCTCGTTAGCTGCGTAAGCAGTAAATTTATCCAGAAAATTTGACACCGCTTTAAAGCTCACACACTTTACTTGTCCTGTAACTGACTTTATAGAAACTATAAGACATTTTAATAAATGAAAAGCACCAGTTTACTTTTGTTCTACAATATTACTGGTGCTTTTCATTTATTATAATGATGTTCTACCAAGAACCGACGGGAGATTCTGTTAACATATAAGACATTTTATGACTTTTTTTTTCAGAAGATTAAAGCAACTGAAAATCATGTAGATTTCCTTCAAGTATTTGTTAGGTTGTACGTTTCCTGCTACTGTAGGAGTTTCACTATTATTCGGTTCCACTTGGCCCCTTCATTCGTTCACCATCAGTTTACGGCTAATAAAATAATTCACGACGGTCGTCAAGCAGACGCAAAGCATTGAGAAGGCCTGAAACGAAGCAGATTAGGAACATCTGTAAATAGTGCCCAATGTAAACGTAGGTTTTATCGTTTTGTAGGCTGTACGGTACCCCTTATTTCCAGACTTGAAGTGAATGTATCAGCGCTGCAGTACGTACGGAATAAGTAGCGATAGATAGGTTTCCATGGTGGCTAGCAGAGGCGGTTTATTCATCTGGCGCTTACAGAGTCAGTGGGATGAGGTGCGGATGCAGAAGTTAATCGTGACGTCAGCAGATACATTTATTCTGACGCAAGTCAAGTAATTGCTGTTAGTAAATTTTTGCTAACAGAAGGTACCTTACGCCACTCAGACATTTCGAGGAATCTACGGGTCATAAACACTATCCTTCAGTAATTTTACAGTGCCAGGAAACGTTGATATTAATAAATAAATGAATAACTTGAGCTTAACCGAAAATGTACGATCTTATACGATGTATACCAATTTTACACTCAAGTTGCAGACTGTGCGCCATAGTCGGCAGTCGTCTATAGGATGCCTTTCGTTCTAGTCATGAGGTAGAGCTGCTCTCGCACCGTTGATAGCTAGCTAACAATCAGAATGATATTTTCATTCTTCATTGAAATGTGCGCTGATATGAAACTTCCTGGCAGATTAAAACCGTGTGCCCGACCGAGACTCGAACTCGGGACCTTTGCCATTCGCGGGCAATTGCTCTACCATCTGAACTACCGAAGCACGACTGACGCCCGATCTCACAGCTTTACTTCTGCCAGTATCTCGTCTCCTACCTTCCAAACTTTACAGAAGCTCTCCTGCGAACCTTGCAGAACTAGCACTCCTGAAAGATAGGATATTGCGGAGACATGGCTTAGCCACAGCCTGGGGGATGTTTCCAGAATGAGATTTTCATTCTGCAGCGGAGCGTGCGCTGATATGAAACTTCCTGGCGTGAGTCGTGCTTCGGTAGCTCAGATGGTAGAGCACTTGCCCGCGAAAGGCAAAGGTCCCGAGTTCGAGCCTCGGTCGGGCACACAGTTTTAACCTGCCAGGAAGTTTCATGTCGGCGCACGGTCCGCTGCAGAGTGAAAATCTCGTTGTGGAAACATCCCCCATGCTGTGGCTAAGCCATCTCTCCGCAATATCCTTTCTTTCAGGAGTGCTAGTTCTGCAAGGTTCGCAGGAGAGCTTCTGTAGAGTTTGGAAGGTAGGAGACGAGATAGTGGCAGAAGTAAAGCTGTGAGGACCGGGCGTGAGTCGTGCTTCGGTAGCTCAGATGGTAGAGCACTGGCCCGCGAAAGGCAAAGGTCCCGAGTTCGAGTCTCGGTCGGGCACACAGTTTTAATCTGCCAGGAAGTTTCAGCTAACAATCAGTGTGAACAGTTTACGGTGTCTCTTAAATAAACGCACCATAATGGCATCCCATGCAAAAATTATTTGCTAAGAAAATCTTCTTCGGTCTTAATTTCGTGACACATAGGTAGCAGTATTGCGCTTTCAGTATCCGACAACGCTGCTACAGCTCTGTAACGCGGACATAAAACTACGAGAGCACCTCCGCATAACAGGTAGGAAGAATTCCCGTGTGGCGCCTCACAAAGTCAGTTCAAGGACGGACAGGCTTAATTATCGTGAAACTAGTGTGGCAAAATGTGGCCAGTTATACTGTACGGCCCTTATACCACCATGTACGGACTCACCGGCTACAGTGACACACTTCTGGAGGTTTAGTACGACTGGAGGCTCCTTGCAAGGCGAAAAACATCTTCGCAGACGCTTTCCCACGGGATGTGGACGGTTACACCTATTCATGTTTACTCCTATGCAAGTACTTAGAGGAACGATTGATAATTATGCTTCGAGGGATGCATTCCAATTTTAAATATCGTTTGGATTTCACAACAACTGAAGTTATAAACACCACAAAACTATATTTTCATTCATATCGAAACTAACATGAGTTGCACACCTTCCTCGACGCACAAAACAGATAATGAGTAGGTTCTTGTTAGAAATTTACCATCGACGGACGAAGGAAAGTGGTAATGTCTGACATCACTTGCAAACCAGCACAACTGTCTCGAGGTGATGGCTTGTAACATAGCTGTACGGCTTTCTTTTAGCTTCTAAATATGCCTGTCTGATTTACTCTTGCTACTCGGCAACAGATAAATAAAGAATATGCCGTTGTTACGAACGTTTTAACAGTTCATGAAATAAGTCTATTGAATCTACTTATGTTTGCTAACTCATAATGCATTCCTGATTCAACGAGCTGCGCCGACACTCCCAGTTGCTATCGAGATTTTTCGTATTTAATTGCCTTAATAGTTTTAAATCGGACTATCACCGCATCGTTGTAAAACTCAAACAAAATCTACCTTGCAAACGAGCGCTTAGCAGCCTCGGAAGGGGAAAGAGGTATGCTTTATCAGATTATATCATACAGAAAGCTCAAAAATCTCAGTTTTTCAATTTCATTTACTACGCCAAGAATTTCGAGAGTATAATCATTACACACGATACGATTTTTTGTAAGAAATCACTTTAGTTCTATGATCCTGCATATAGTAACATGCTTCCCCTGCCTACTTCTGAGAGCTGGACGGATTATTGTAAAACCTTCCTCCGATTTTTCCTGTTTTGAGAGAGTCTTCGTTACTTTCTATATTTCTATCGTATGTTCGCGTTAACTGGAATCATCGTTATTTCTTTAAAGATCCGTCGGACTCAGGATGAGATGAGAACCGAGATATCGGATCCACGCGGAAGCAAGATGAATAATGAGCGCTTGGATTCTAAAATGGCAATTTCAGTTAACGCAAAACTGATTAAACCGAAAAAAAAATCCGTAGCGGAAAATAAATGGGAAATAACGCGTGAGCTGGCGAACTATGAACTGTGGAATGCAATGCTTTCTTCATGGGACATGCGGTTTCACAGCTTTTCAAACACTCAATGTAACACTGAAGTATATGCTGGAAAACAACATACTCAGGGGAGAGCAACTTACGTTCCTCCAGAAACATTCTAACAAGAAACTTGTCTCATAGCAGTATTCAAGTGTCAGGGCAGTGAAATCGCGCGGGATCTCATCAAAACATGATGTACCGTCCCCTTTGGACGTGTATCAGAGCATGTATGATACTCACTGCACCTTCGGAAATTTTTGTGTCAGTATGAATTAACGTTCTATTCACAAATCGATATTTGAACACGAAAGACATTACAAGCCAAAACGGAAACATAAGAATGTCGGCATCCCGCATCGGACTGAGACACTACTACGTCTTCTTTGTTGTGTATTGTCCTGGTAAGTTGATACAGACGTAGGGTAGTGACTGCGCACTAGAGGGTACCCAGCTTTAAGTTTTCTGTCGTTTCCCTAGAACACTTGTGGCAAATACATTGCGCAGAGAGCGAGTTATTGTGAATATGTCAGTGGTAAGAGTATATGACGGTATTGAGCGTGTAACTCAGTTTGTAAAACGAGATGAAAATCCACTAACTACAGAGGAGTGGAACGCTATAACAGGGGAGGGAATGAAAGACAGTTCCTGTAGAGTAAGAGGTCAGTAACGGGGAAGAGATCGTAGAAAGACTCCTTGTGTTCTCCAATAAATTTCACCTTGTAATAGCAAATATACTGTTCAGGAATCACAAGACTTGGAGGTATACTTCTAAAAGACCTTGAGACAATGGGAGACACAAACTGAATTACATCATAGTTAGGCAGCGATTCCGTATCAGATAGCGGAGGTGTATGGTACATGGAGGAGCAGGTACAGACTCAGATCACAATTCAGTAACGATGAAAAGTAGGCCGAACTTTAAGAGAATATTGGAAAAGAGTCAGTATACCAAGGAGCGGGATACTGTGTATTGAGGAATAGTGATATGTGGTTGAAGGTCTCTGTGACTGTAGGTATCGTATTAATGAAGGCCATAGCAGACACTTCAGCCGAAGAGGAATGGACAGCCCTAAAATGGGCATTACAAAAGACGGATGAACAAACACAGGTACAAAGAAGCCAACTGCGAAAAAACCGGGAGCGACAGAAGTAATAGTTTCATTGATCGAAGGAAGAAGAAAGTATAAAAATGTTCAGGAAGAGAAAGGAATCCAGGAGTGAAATAAAGAAGCGTCCAGCGACTACAGGAAAAACGTAAAAAAATGGTTCAGAAAATGTTGGTCGGTAGAAAAAATTCAGGGTACAGAAAATTGTAATTAACTTCCGGTAAAAGCAAAGACATCAACATTAAGAGTGCAATATGAATTCCGCAGATGTAGGGTCCAGACCGATAGATCGATAGCGTACGCTAAAAGCTTCTACAAGGGAGACGAAGTGTGTACTGACGTAACAGAGGAAGAAACTGGTTTTCTTTTGGAGGACCTACGAGACCTAGTATTGTAGTTTGACAGAACTTTGAGAAACATTCAAATGAATGAAGGATGAGAGATGAATAGTATTCCCTTGGAATTTCTAGAATCTTCGAAAAGGTGGCACCCGAACGACTATTCAAGTTGCTGTGTAGAACTATAAGATCTTAAAGGTACCATCAGACTTCGTGAAAGATACCATCCACACTATCCCGGAGTCGCCACGGGCTGACAAATGACACAACTATCGTCAGAATCAGCATGTGCATCAACGTTGCTGACAAGAATGTTACACAAAAGAATGGAAAAGAAGATTGAGACTGTGTTAGATGACGATTAATTTGGCTTTAGGAATGGTAAAGGCAACGGAGGGCCACATCGGACATTTCATTCGATAGTGGAGGGAAGACTTATAACAGATAAGAACACAGTCATAGGATGTGTCAACGTAGAAAAACCGATTGATGACATAATTGGTAAAATGTTTCAATTCCCAAAACATTTGGTAAAACTATACGGTTAGACGGGTGATACACAATATGTACGAGAACCAAAGAAAAAACAAAATTGAGTATGTGTTAGATGACGATCAGTTTGGCTTTAGGAAAGGTAAAGGCACCAGAGAGGCAATTCTGACGTTGCGGTCTATAATGAAAAAAAGACTAAGAAATATCGAGACACATTCCTAGGACTTGTAGACTGGAAAAAGCGTTCGACAGTGTAGAATGGTGCAAGATGTTTGAAATTCAGAGAAAAATGGTGGTAAGCTGCAGCTAGAGACAGGTAATGTACAATACGTACAACAGCCAAGAGGGAGTTGACGACCAACAACGAAGTTCTCGGATTAAAAACGGCTTTAAACAGGGATGTTCAAATGGTTAAAATAGCTCTGAGCACTATGGGACTCAACTTCTGACGTCATTAGTCCCCTAGAACTTAGAACTAGTTAAACCTAACTAACCTAAGGACACCACACACATCCATGTCCGAGGCAGGATTCGAACCTGCGACCGTAGCCGTCTCGCGGTTCCAGACTGCAGCGCCTAGAACCGCACGGCCACTTCGGCCGGCGACAGGGATGTAGCCTTTCACCCCTACTGTTGAATCTGTACATGGAAGAAGCAATGACGCAAATGAAAGAGAGTTTTACGAGTGAGATTATATTTCCAGGTGAAAGGATATCAACGATAACATTCACAGGTGACATTGCTATCCTGAGTGAAAGTGAAGAAGAATTGAATGTTCAAAATGTTCAAATGTGTGTGAATTCCTAAGGCACCAAACTGCTGAGGTCATCAGTCCTAGACTTGTACACTACTTACACTAACTAAAGCTGAGAATAACACACACACCCACGCCCGAGGGAGGACTCGAACCTCCAGCGGAAGGGGCCGGAATAATTGAATGGTCTCCTGAATGGAATTAACAGTCTAATGAGTACAGAGTATGAACTGTGAGTAAATCGAAGAAAGACGAAAGTAATGAAAAGTACCAGAAACGAAAACAGTTTGTTTTGGGAGGGGGGGGGGGGGGCAAGACAGCAAGGTCATCGATCTCATCGGATTAGGAAATGACGCGGAAGGAAGTCGGCCGTGCCCTTTGAAAGTAACCATCCCGGTATTTGCCTGGAGCGATTTAGGGAAATCACGGAAAACCTAAATGAGGATGGCCGGACGCGGGATTGAACCGTCGTCCTCCCGAATGTGAGTCCAGAACCTCGCTCGGTTAAACGAAAACAGCGAGAGACTTAATATGAGGATTGATGGTCACGAAATAGATGTATTTAAGGAATTCTGCTACCTAGGCAGCAAAATAGTTAATGAAGGACGGAACAAGGAGGACATCAAAGGCAGACTAGCGCTGGTAAAGAGGGCATTTCTGGCCAAGAGAAATGTACCACTGTCAAACATAGGCCTTAATTTGAGGAAGAAATTTCTGAGAATGTACGTTTGGAGCACAGCATTGTATGGTATAGTGGAACACAGACCGTGGGAAAACCGGAACAGAAGAGGAACGATGCATTTGAGATGTGGTTGTACAGGCGAATTTTGAAAATTAGGTGGTCTGATAAGGTAAGGAGTGAGGAGGTCCCGCGCAGAATCGGAGACGAAAGGAATACGTGGAAAACGCTGCCAAGGAGAAGGGCTAGGATGGTAGGAAATGTGTTAAGACATCAGGGGATGACTTCCGTGGTACTAAAGAGAGCTACAGCGAGAAAAGACTGTAGAGGAAGAGAGAGCTGGAATACATCCAGCAAATAATTGAGGAGGTAGGTTCCAAGTGCTACCCTGAGATGAAGAGATTGGCCGCATCAAACCAGTCGGAAGATTGATGGCTCGAGGAAAAAAAAAGGGGGGAACCAAGAGGGAGCAATAATAATGGAAGATCAAGAACAAAGTGCTCGAATTAAAAATGGTATAATTTGTAGATGGGAGAAGCAATAACGAAAGTAAAAGAAAGCTTCACGAATGGGACTGAATTTCAGGATGGAAGAATATCACTGACTGCATTGCTGTCTTCAATGAACGGAATGAATAGCGTAATGACCACAGAATATGGATAGAGAGTTAGAAAAAGAAAGAGGAGAGTAGTGGGGAGTATCAGTTATGGAAGAAACGTAACGTCAATTAGGGGGTCATGAAATAGACCAAGTGATGAAATTCTACTACCGTGGAAGCATGATACATGAAGCAAACCAGCAGAGGCAACGAGGGCAACCCTTGCTTTTAGAAGTGTACTATTGTCAAAGGTAGGTCCTGATCTGAGGAAGATGTTTTTGGGAATATGGGTTTGGAGCACGCCCTGGTCATCCGTACCGGGGGCCAACAGATGGGCGCAGCCAACTGATAGCTCTAATGAAAAGGAAAAATTATAGTGTAATCAAGTCTTTTTCTTTCAATAAAATGATTTAAAAATCAGTATTTCACAGATTTTAACAAGGCCGGTACTTGAGCTGCTTAATGACAACTTAAAAGTCGCCATTCGTCTTCAGAGCTATTAAAAATACTCCCTACTCCAGGGCTAGGCGGCCTACGAACTTGCCGAAACATTGTATGCAAGGTAATCATGGTCTCTGGGTACACTGTAGAAGAAAAGAATCGATTTGTTTGAAATGTATTACCATAGAATTTTGCTGAGAATTAGGTGTACCGAAAAGAAAACAAAGGACTGCAGAGTCGGCGAGGAGTGGAATGTGTTGAAAACAATGACAAGATAAAGGGACAGGGTGGTGCATGTATTAAGATATCGAAGAATAGCCTCGATGCCGCTAGATAGAAGTGTAGCAGCTGAAAACTGCAAGGAAAAAAGACAATGAAAAATATTCAACAAAGAACTGAGGGCATCGGTTGTAAGTGCTAATCAAAGATTACGATGTAAGCACAGGAGAGGATGTCAACCGAGTAATGACACGAAAAATGACTAACTCGAAAAAAGAATAGAGGCAGTAACTCAATGATACAAACAGCAAACAATGACTACTATTACAAGTTATCTGTTTTATCGGTAAGACCATATTGCCTTAAGGCTCTCTTCGTTCATCGTAAATTTTATCACCACTGAAGATAAGGCAAGAGAGCTCGAACCGATGTTATACTATTCAAAGAATAAATCAATGAGATACTTAGTAAGTACACTGACGGGAAAAAGAATCACAACGCCAAGGAGCTGTGCTACATAAATGAAAGTTGGTAGGTGTGTTTCAATCTGAAACATGAACTCTATTCAGATTTCGCGCCAGTCTTCTGGGAGTGGCCCTAGTAGCTCCAGTACGAGGATGCAAATCAAGTTTGCTTTAAATACATGCTTTAAACATCGGGAGGATAGTTACCGCTGAGATTGGCCCTGTTGAGTTTGGTGCCTTTAAAGCGATAAAGACGCCATTATCAGTACCTAACTGAGTTTGGACGAGGTCACCTCATAAGGCTACGAGAATCCGATATGGTGGAAAAACTTGACAGGAAAGTAGCCACTGTAAACAACACCTGGCAGCGGTGGTCACGAGAATGTAAGAACGCAGAGAAAGCGAAGAGATACAATCTTACAAATCTTTATCTTAATTGCCTGCGCCTTGGAGCAAGTTAGTCCTAGCTATGTGGTGTAATAAAGATTCTATCTCTAAACGTTTCCCAGAGGCCAGCGTTTCCTTAACAACCTAGGCGGCCGATGGAAGTTGGTTGCAATTTTCCGCGAACACGAAAACTTGTAAAGTTTTATTAGGCGTGACACAGTCAACAAGGCCTTTCTTTTCCCCAGTGTATAGTTTTTTCCTTTCAGTCCGTCACCCCCAGCCCAGCTTTCGGCTGACACCGATGCAGGTAAAGTGGACACTGTCGTGCTGGAAACCCGTCTCGACAAGGGGGTGCTCTGTCGGCCCCTATGCGGCCGTGGGCCTGTCCGGCAAGATTTACTGAGGGATGGCTCGCCGTTACTTGCTTTCCACTTAAAACACGCCGTTTGTGAGAACAAATAACCATAAAAATTCCTCATGCTTCTAGCTCCACCAACGGCATCTCAGGTAGTTAACTTTTTGGGGTCTCGCACCAATTGCGTAACGTTGTAACAAAAATGTTTATTTCATACAAAATGTTATGAATAATCGGTGAGAGAGTAACTTGTCCTTTCTTATGCTCTACAGAGTGTCGACAAGTTGCCCTCTCCTGCTCAATCATCACATCGTTCTCCAGTCGAGCACATATTGGACGTCACCGAACGACAACCCCAGTATTAACCGTCCATGTACTGACTGACCAATTGCAACAGGTGCGGAACTGCAGCCCACAAACTGATATCCGGAACATTTGCATGCTTTCATTCAACATTTTGGCGGTTACATCGCTTATTAATGTACCAGGGTTTCACATTTGAAGTAGCTGATCTCACACTTACGTAGCCTTCTTCTTCTGTAGTGGTCAATCCAAGGATTGGTTTGCAACAGTTACAATGGCAACTTGTCTCCATTCTGTGCGTCTTTCAGCTTTTCTCTTCATTTCCTTATAGGTGTTACATCCCACATCTTTCACGATTTGATCCATGTACCTCAGTCGTGGTATTCCTCTTGGTCTTTTTCCCTCGACATATCCCTCTATGATTGTGTTCAGGAGTCCTTTATGTCTTAATAGGTGGCCTGTAAATTGCAATCTTCTTTTAACAATGAAACTCCAAAAGCTTCTCTTCTCACCTGCTCTTTCCAGAACCACTTCGATTGTGGCCTTTTCGATACATTTTATTTTGAGAATGCGTCTATAGCACCACATTTCAAAAGAATTTAGCTTCTGGTCTTCCTCTGTCCCGAGAGTCCATGTTTCACACCCATAGCATGCCACACTCCACACATATTATTTCAAAAATATTTCCCTGATTTCAAGGCCGATGCTCTTACATGTTAAGATGTTTTTCTTCTTGTTAGAAGCAGCCTTTGCTTGAGCAATTCTACTTCTCGCTTCTGCCTTGCTCCTTCCATCCCTTGTAATGTTACTGCCCAGATAAGTAAATTTATCAACTTGTTCAAGCAGTTCTTTGCCTACATGAACTTAGACTTTCACTTGATCATTTTTGGATCATGCCATTACTTTTTTTTGTTTTACTAATTCTCATATTATATTCTTCCCCCATAACTTTGCCCATTCTATTCAGTAGGACTACAAGATCATCTTCACTTTCAGCTAGGACAGCTATATCATCGGCATATCATATCTATTCGTTGGCCATGAATTATTACACCTGTCTGTAAATTTTCCCCCACATTTTCAGCGCCTCTTCAATGTATAGGTTAAAGATAACAGAGGGTAGTGCGCAACCTAGTTTGACACCTTTCCGTATCTGCACCTCTTCTTGTTTTGTCCGTCGACGGATAACTGCTGTCTCGTTTATGTACAGGTTCCATTTAATTTTTCTATCTTTATAGTCTGTTCCTACTTTTTTGAGTACCTCAAACATCTTATCCTATTCAGCATTATCAAGGGCTTTCTCTACATCTACGAAAGCTATGTATGTTGTCAGGTTCTTGTCTAGTCGTTTCTCTATTATTAGTGTTAGAGCAAATATTGTTTCTCTGGTTCCTCTATCTTTCCGGAATCCAAACTGGTCTTCGGAGAGTATAGCCTCGACTTTTTGTTCTATGCGTTTTAGGATAATTAAGGTTACTATTTTAGAGGTGTGTGTAACTAGGCTGAGCGTCCTATAATTTTCACATCTTGTAGCATATGCCTTCTTTGGAATGTGGATCACAGCGTTTTTCTCAAATCTTACGTAACCTATACTCTTGGAATATAAATCACTTAAATACGTTACCTAGAGAAATCTGTTCCCCGAATTTCATTTATCTATATTAATTACATTTTTGTTTTGCATTTTTTACTGTCAGTTTATTTACGGCCTGTTTGATTCAGTTGAATTCCACATGAACGTATATTTGTTGCTCCCTTCCGGATAAAATATTTACGTTTTGTGGCGAATAACTGTGATTGAACGTGATCTTGTATTTCTGGTAAGGTTTCTTTTGATACGTATGACTCGATTGGTCTCAATAATACGACCAAATTCTTAATGAAATGCCTGACTGCGTAGGAAAATATAAGTAATTATACGTGAATGACATTGTTGTTGGCACAGGAAAAAGGATTACCTGTGCTCTAAGAAGTGCTATAATTGTGAGAATCGATTCTTCTGTATTGTTGTTGATTAAGAAACGTCGTGGAAAGTAGAGCGTAGGATTCAAGACGAGCGTAGTTTAGATGAGACGGCGGGGCCAGTCGCTGCCAGAAGTGGGGAGCTGCCTGTAACAGGGGCTTAACGCAAATTGAAAAGCCGTGCCGCTGTCGCGCGGTGACCCCATGAACAAGCGGAACAGCCAGCTACTGGACAACGCCGCCCTGTCCTTACTGCAGACGGGCCGCTTAAATGTTGAGTGGGAGTACGTGTGGTGCGGAAAAGTGGCGACTCGCGCATGTGCGGTGTGCCCGCTCTCGCAGTCGGGGGGAATCCCCGTACTCCAGGGCATAAAACTGCCTGCTCGCTCGCTAGCAAATCTTTCGCAGGAAACAGGATACGGCCGCGTTCTTGGTATAGAGCAGACGACCGGAGATGTAAATTCTGAGCTAAAATACCACGGAAGCTCATTCTCCAGGAACAATTCCGCCTCGTACTGAGAGAAACTTAGCACCACTAGCGCGCCATTTCCTGGGCCGCGGTTGCAGTTCCTAGAATTCTCTCTATTTCACCGGTAGCCCGCAGGAGATACGGTTCTGGTGTGTGAAACCTAGTTTCTGCATTGCTGACCCCTTTTCTTTCACTTTTTGCAATATTAATGGCGGACAAGTGGACTTTACTTTTCCAGATTTATCTAAAATTTTGAGAAAACTATTAGGAAGCTGCTCCTTCGTCTTTTGTCTGTTTCACGAAGTAGAAGAGGAAGTAACAATATGATTAAATGCTCCGTGCGCGGGTTGACAGTGCGTGAGTGTTGTTACAAACTATATGAGAATAAAAACTTGGTCATTACTTACTCAGCCTTTGCATATTTGTGCGTCTCATGGACTTAATCCCTACATCTTCTGATAACTAGCGCGACGGAACATTGAGCGAGGATTGCCCCATTTTACACACATAACAAATCGCAAAACTTAATATTAAGAAGCAAAATAATAATGAAGATTTTTATAGGCGGTATGGTGCTATAAACGGCAGCTACGTCCATGAGATTCAAATGAAAATAGTGGTTCATTGAAATTAACCCAATCCCCAACAGTTGTTATGTACTTATTAATAAATTTGATGCCTTTTGGTGAAACCTCTTCAAAGCATTCCACAGTTTGAAACGGGTCTGCTTTTTCTCCTCATTTCAAGGTGACACGGCTCTGACAACTCCAGGCACACTTATTGATACTGTGCCCTGTTACGAGCATCTTTGAAGGAACACGAACATGGGATACACAAACATCTCCCACGGATCTTTGGACTATCAGATAGCACATCAAGAGCCTTGTCTCGCGTGATGCTCTTTGCACAGGTTCAACCAACCAGACACTTTGCCGTGTGAGTCTTGTTAAAAGCAGTTTCATTTAGGAGTCAGTAAGTTGCCTCACCTCGTCGGTCGGCCAGTGGTATGCAGTCTGATGCAATAGTTCTATCATCGCCCTGCCTTGGGTCAGTGTGCTGTCTCCATATCCATATGCAGCTATTGCTGATAACATCACTACATGCTTTTGACGTAGGGAACACACTCTTATCAAAATCTGCAACAGTCACTTGGGATGAGCATTCCCAATACCGTCATTATGGTCAGTAAATTCTTTCATTTTCTTCTTGTGTTTACTAATTCAAACTGGAAATTAGATTTTTAATGGCCACATTTGCACGGACCAATGCATCTATTCATTCCATTGGCATCCGTGTGCAAGCTATACATACAAATTCTCTCTCAAATGGTAGGAAGTCAGTTCGACTAGAGGAAATAGTTGTTTAAAAGTCTTTTCTACATTATAAACAATTTTGAGCTTGTCTTGTGTTTTACTAACTGGATTCGAGAAATATGCAAGATCAACCCTCAGCATACAATTCTTTGCATTGTAAGAGATGTTCGTGAATAGAGTGAATTCCTATAAAATCATGTGACCACATAACTATTTTCTTCTGAGATTTCCTTTGCTTTTCATTTACGACATTCTTTGATTCTCTGGTTAACTGCCGCAGCTTCTGCAAATGTTTTGCTCATTCTGTGCACTACTCGTTTCTTTCTCTTTATGTTATGTTATTTTAAGCAATGAATTATAAGTCCTGAAACAAGAAAACCAGCCGCAATGACAAACAATCCGAACTCACTACACAGTACATCTTAACAAATATTCAGTTAGTACCTCTGCTGGTACTTAAGGGAATTATTCTCTCTGCATCTATAAGTGTGCTGGTGTAAGCTGTCACCAACACACCGGTCGGCAAAGGGGTTGCTGAATTAAGCATGTCTATCAGGAGAGAGGCCAAAGACGGATTCGCAAGCAATGTGCCGCCAACGCCCTCATCACCGACAGTATTTAGATCGCTGCTGTCCACTGGAGGGCGCAGTCAGTCGCAGACAGGCAGATAGCCAGGAGCCGTCTCAGTCTCAGGTACTAGCCCAGTCGGAGCAACAATCTGTAGCTCAGAGTAAGTCAGTGCCTAGCGACCAGAGTAGTGTACATATTGGGACTTGTACTTCACCAGCAGTGACGCTAAAGTGGACTATGCAGAAGAGCTTGTACCACAACAACTAGCTTAAGTAGCTTTCTTGTTCTGACGAATGAAGAACCATGTTAATACATGTGTGCAGTTTGTGTTGTAGAATAGCATACAGGCCACCAAACAACACTCTCTCCTTGCTTCCCATGGTACAAGACTTAACATTGTCAACGACGACACAAAAGTAAGCAATACTCAGAGATGTTCCAGTTTATACAGACAGCACATACATGTTCCTCACATGGACGGTACCTATGGGGAAGCATCGTTTACTCAGAATGACCTTAACTGCACTGTGCGAAGGACGCGGCGCAGTGAGGCCAGTACATTGAAGTGACAAAAATCCTGAGATACCTCCCATTATCTTGTCGGACCTTTTTATGCCCGGCGTAGTGCAGCAACTCCTTGTGACATGGGCTCAAAAAGTCGTTGGAAGTCACTTGCAGAAATATTGAAGTATGCTGCCTCTAAGCCATGCATAATTGCGAAAATGTTGCCGGTGCGGTATTTTGTGGTACGAACTTACCTCTCGATTACAGCCCAGAAATTGTCAATGGCATTCCTGTTGGACCATGTGGATGGCCAAATCATTCCCTCATATTGCCCAGGATGTTCTTCAAACCAGCCGTGAATAATTGTGGCCCGGTGACATGGTGCAGTAAAGCACTCTGTCTGCAGGCTACAAGTGGCCCACCCGGACCTTCCGACCGCCGTTTCATCCTCAGATGAAGATGCAGATAGAAGGAGCATGTGGTCAGCACACCGCACTCCCAGTCGTTATGATGGTTGTCTTTGACAGGAGCCGCTACTATTCGGTCGAGTAACTCCTCAGTAGGCATCACGAGGCAGAGTGCATCCCGAAAAACGGCAATGGCACATGGGAGCCCGGATGGTCAGCCATCCAAGTGCCAGCCAATCCCGACAGCACTTAACTTCGGTTATCTGACGGGAACCGGTGTAAGCACTGTGGAAAGGCTGTTGCTGACATGGTGCAGTGTCGACCATAATAAAAGTACATGAATGGCTACCGATCGCCTCAGATTAGCCGAACATAACCTTTTCCAGTCATTGAGCTGTTCACGTAGACTACAGAGCCAAGTCCATTATATGTAAACACACCTCTCACCACAATGGAGCCTTGCACAGTGTCTTGTTGACAACTTCGGTCCCTGGCTTCATGGGGTCTGCGCCACACTCGAGTCTTACCATCAGATCTTGCCAATTGAAATCGGAACTCACCTGACCAGGCCACGGTTTTCAGTCGCCTATGGTCAAACCAATACGGTGACGAGCCCAGGAGAGGCGCTACAGGCGATGTCGCGCTGTTAGCAAAGGAAATCTCATCGGTCGTGTGATCCCATAGCCCATTAACTCCGAAACCCGTCGCACTGTCCTAACGCAGACGTTCGTCATACGCCCACACTGATTTTAAGAATATATCACGCAGTGTGGCTCGTCTATTACCACACATAACACTACGCACACGCCGCTGCTCTCGGTCGTCAAGTGAAGACCACTGTGTTGTCCGTGATGAGAGTTAATACCTGAAATTTGGTATTCTCGGCACACTCTTGACACTGTGGATCTCGGAATATTGAATTCGCTAACGATTTCCGAAGTGGAATGTCTCATGCATCAAGCTCCAACTACCATTCTGCGTTCAAAGTCTGTTGCTTCCCCTCGTGCGGGCGTAATCACATCTGAATACTTTTCACATGAGTCATCTAAGTTCAAATGACAACTCTGCCAATGCACTGCCCCTTTGTACCTTTTATATATTGCAGCCATCTGTGTGAGTATCACTATCCCATGATCTTTGTCAGCTCAGAGTATTATGTTATGTAGGACATTCGCTTGCGCTTCGTTGCCACTTGTGGTAATCAAAGGCACCGTGGCAGCTGTAGACTGCATGTACATGACTGTAATCCTTCATGCTTGACGTCTTTCCCGACTACGATGGCATCCTCCGGCTGGATATCCGTCCGTGTCATAACGCTATGATTGTGCTACAGTGGCATGGGAAGTATGATAGGAAACTTGCGTTGATGTCTTGGCCACCATACTCGCCTGACTTGCATCCAGTGGAGCACGTGTCAGACGCTATCGAGCGCCAGCAGTGGGCCCACAAACACCGTCCGGTAGATCAGGGGAATTTATAACAGTACTGGCGTTGCTCGTGATATTAATTACCAAATATGGTTCACTACGCACAGTAAATGTTACCCTCTGAGAGGAGGTTTGGTTCTGACCGCGTTTTTCCTTACACAAATAGGACATCAAACTTTAACTTCGTAGTGATAGTAGTTGGCAGACTGCAGAAAGAATAAATGTGGCAAGGAATTTCAGTAACAGATAACTGGTGAATGAATTAATAATACGGTCGCCAGCCTAATTAGGCATAATAATACGAAAACATTGTTCATAATGAATTCTCATTAATTGCTGATTAGTGAAGTGCAATGAATACACACAACTGGACGAACCACAGTGGGTAGCAGCAGTTATCTCTTATACAGATGAGCAGTCACAGGATTGCATATGAGGCCTTTCCCTTTTTCGTCTTAATAATTACCTCTGCCTTTAACTAATTTTCAAAACTGGTTTTTCACAACCCACATGATAATAGTCAAGCTCAAATAAGACACATTTTACAATACGCAACAATAAAGTAACACTGTATACAAACCTTCTAGATTCACTTTTTCTATAATCACTTGAAGTTCGTTTGGCTAGAGAACAGTTACTCTCATTTTTCTTTCTGATAGAAAAGAATGAAATGTGATCACACAGACTATCATGCCAGCTGCGGTGGTCTCGCGGTTAAGGCGCTCAGTCCGGAACCGCGCGACTGCTACGGTCGCAGGTTCGAATCCTGCCTCGGGCATGGATGTGTGAGATGTCCTTAGGTTAGTTAGGTTTAAGTAGTTCTAAGTTCTAGGGGACTGATGACCACAGATGTTAAGTCCCATAGTGCTCAGAGCAATTTGAGCCACACAAACTATCATTTCATCGTGAAAGCAAAATTATACACACTTTCACAATTATGTGTTATTATGGTAAAAAGAATTGGCAGTACTCTCTACTACCTTAAACATGACTTCAAGTGGAAGTCAATTTCCATAAACATCTAAACCAATTGATTTTTGACACCACTTTTGAAGCAAGTGAATTTTACTGACACTTTAAAAAAATGAACATCAAAACACTTTTCCCCAGGTAATACTCTTTCTTGATTTATATTAAAGTTCAATTTATGGTTAAGATTCAAAACGATTAGACATAAAGAATCTCTTTTTATCTGCCTGCACAAGTAACTTTTGGCAAGCATTGTAAGTGTACTTGCACAAAACTTTGTCACACGCCATTTCAAAGCAATGTGAAGATGTTAAAACTTTTAATAAGTCAAACATTAAATGCCTTTCTTTGCCTATGCAACAGTTAATTTAATCAACAACATATTAACATTTTCTCAGTAAATATTATTCATAGGTAAGTAAATTAGAAAATTAACCAGTTCGTTATAACGAGGACACTCGGATTTCATCACTTACAAAGAGTGGATCCTACTTGGATAAGTGCGCAGGACATACTCATTGTGTAAACAGAGTTTTTCAATATTAAGATTATAATTTCACCAAACCAAACAGAAAATTACTGGTTCATACAGTTATACAGTTCTAACCTCTCGTATGTGTGGTGAAGTGGTAGCGCAATCGTGGCGGCGAGCATGTGGCGGTTACGTGGTCTCTCCGTCACCATTAATAAGCCCTATTTACTTCTTCTTGGCGTTGTTGGTATCTTTTTCTACAGCCTTTGCCAAAGCGAGAGCACTTTTTTCAGCCACAAATTACATCCGGGGGCATTACATCTCAGTTGAAGTACTGTGAGCCTCGCTCGGCACCTGCGCTCTTCACTCATCGGCTCCTGGCTGCCGTCTGTCCACTGTGCTCTCTCGTTTGCCGCCCAGGCTAAGCGCCAACACCATCTTTTGGCTCGCGCCGAAGCACTTCCGTTGCAGAGGGGAGGTACTCTTGGTTTTACTTTATATAATGCAAAGTCCCTAGGTATGAAGCAGCTATTACATAGTTACTAACAAACGTATTTTTTAAAAAATCTCATCATTTAAACATTTTAAGAAGTCAACACAATATACACATAATTAAATGCAACTGCACTCCAATTAACACAAAGAACTTAACTCTTAGAGAGTAAACATTTCGAACAACTCACCTTCTTTACAGTAGATCAAAGACATTTCATAACAAAGGATATACATTTTACATGACTCAGAATTAATCGGTAAAAATTATTTACAATATCGATTGTAGTGTTACAAACGGTTCAAATGGCTCCAAGCACTGTGGGACTTAACGTCTGAGATCATCAGTCCCCTAGAACTAGTTAAACCTAACTAACCTAAGGATATCGCACACATCCATGCCCGGAGCAGGATTCGAACCTACGAACGAATCTTTGGTGTGACGTCATAAGCGCGTGACTGCGTGTGAGATCGCTCTCTAAGTTTTCATCTATTTTTAGTTTTTAGATATATATTTTAGCTGTTTTTGTGATAATATTTACTATATAAGTGACTTATTAGTGGTTTCTTCATCCACCTCTGCATTTCGTGTGTTGTGGCCTGATATTTGTGAGTGTTTCGTATCGAGCAACTTAACCTCTTACCCGTGTTTACATTCCGCGCTGACCAGTTGCAGCTGTAGCGGCGCATCGAAAGCTAAGTACTAATTAATTGTTTGTGTATAGTAGTTTATTTAGGAACTTTAGTAGTCTTCAACCGGTGTTCTTGGTGTTTTCCGGTGAAATAACTTCAGAAGAAATTTTTGCGAACTGCTTTCAGTTTCGTTACTGTCATTAGACGCTTGATTTTTCTTTCTGTGTTAGTATTTTGTTATATTCTCATTTGTTGTTGATTAATACTGTCAATAATAGTAGTTACTTCCCTTGTAGAGCAAGTTTGTGATAATTGTAGTCAGTTTTTAACATCTTCTTATTGTAGTAGCGGAACTTAGATAAAGTTGTTTTCTTGTTTCAATAATTGTAAAATTTTACCATGAGTGAGAAGTGTGGGCTTTGCCGTAGGTTCGTGAGTAGTGGATTGCGGTGTGAGACTTGTTCGAAGTATTTTCACTGGGGGGAATGCAGTGGGGAAGCCAGTGGGCATTCTGGTGAGATCCTCTCCTGGAACTGCCGGTTATGTAGCAAGAGTAAGTTGATAGAGGAGCAGGAGCGTAAGATCTGTGCCCTTCAGGTGCAGTTGAAAAACGCACAGGAGGAGCTAGATAGGATGAGGAGGGAGAAGGGGGTTGGGGAATGGGAGCTGGCTGTTGGCAAGAGATCTGCTAGGAGAAGGAGATTTTCAGATAGTTTTACTATTGGTGTTTGTAATAGATATGACCAACTGTCAGAGTCTAGTGGAGAGGAATCTCTAGTAGCTGTAGATGTAGGAAGTATGCAGCAGACCTCAGCAGTTACGGTGGCTAGGACAGTTGCAAAGTCTAAGAGAAAGAAGAAGGTTCTGCTGTTAGGTAGTTCTCATGGTAGAGGTGTAGGCCAGCAGTTGCAGGAAGTTTTGGGGAGTGAGTACCAGGTCACCAGCATTGTGAAGCCTAATGCAGGATTGGCTCAGGTGACTTTTAACATAGGGGGGTTATGTAGGGATTTTACTAAAGAGGATCAGGTAGTGATTGTGGGTGGGGCTGGTAATAGTATTGATAGGGATGGGAAGTATGACATAGATGGTGACCTGGAAAAGATAGCCACTCAGACTGGCAACACGAATGTGCATTTCGTGGAACTGTTTCAGCGTCACGATCGGCCTCATCTTAATATAGCCGTCAGGCGTAATAACATGAGACTTGGGGGTGCGCTGGTGACAGAAGGCATGAGTCACATTTCAGTGGTGTCGGTGGAGTCTATCAGTAGGACGGGTTTCACTAGACATGGCCTGCACCTCAACAGGTATGGGAAGGGGAGGTTGGCAAAACTTATAGGTGACAGCATAGGTGGGGGTGGTGGGATCACTCATGGGAAAATTCCGGTAGTTGTGGGTGTTAGAGCTGTACCTTTTTTAGATTGAAGTCAGCTGATAGGTATTCCTGCTTAAGGGAAGTCTCTCTAACAAAGAAACCACTTTCTACAAAGCTTGGGTATCCGATTAATGAGGGAATTAGTATATTTCATCAAAATATACAAGGTATTCGAGATAAAGTTAGTGAACTGCTTATAGATGTTGACTCTGAAATTATTGGTATATCTGAACACTTCTTAAATAAGGAGATAATTCAGGATACAGGTTGGCTGGCAGCTTTTCTAGGAGCTCTTTGCGGTGTGGGGGAGTAGCCATGTATGTGAAAAACGGTATCCCATTTGAGTCAATCGATGTTTCAAAGTACTGCACTGAAAAGGTGTTTGAATGTTGTGCAGGTGTGGTTAAATTTAGTGGAGCTAAACTTCTTACTGTTGTTATTTATAGATCCCCAGACTCCGATTTCACAACATTTTTGCTAAAGCTAGAGGAGGTTCTTGGTTCACTTTATAGGAAATACAAAAAGTTAGTTATATGTGGTGACTTCAATATTAATTGTATAAGTGATTGTGCAAGGAAAAGGATGCTGGTAGACCTCCTTAATTCATATAATCTTATGCAAACCGTATTCTTTCCAACGAGAGTGCAAGGGAACAGTAGAACAACAATAGACAATATTTTTGTTCATTCGTCATTATTAGAAGGGCATTCTGTTAGCAAAAAGGTGAATGGCCTTTCAGATCATGATGCACAAATTTTAAGTCTAAAAGATTTTTGTGCTTCAACACATGTTAAATATAGTTACCAACTTTTTAGGAAAGCTGATCCAGTTGCTGTACAGACTTTTGTAAACCTTATCAAGGAACAAGATTGGCAAGATGTTTATAGTGCTGATACAGTAGACGATAAATATAATGCTTTCCTCAAGACTTTTCTCGTGCTCTTTGAAAGTTGCTTTCCGTTAGAACGTTTAAAACAGGGTACTAGCACAAACAGGCAGCCTGGGTGGCTGACTAAAGGGATAAGAATATCTTGTAGAACAAAGTGGCAATTATATCAAAACGTTAGAAACAGTCAAAATCTAAATGCAGCAGCCCATTACAAACAGTATTGTAAGGTGCTTAAAAAAGTTATTAGGAAGGCAAAAAGTATGTGGTATGCAGATAGAATAGCTAAGTCTCAGGATAAAATTAAAACCATATGGTCACTCGTAAAGGAAGTGGCTGGTCTGCAGAGACAGGTCGAGGATATAGAATCAGTGCGTAGTGGGGATGTCCGTGTTGCTGATAAGTCGCATATATGTACAGTACTTAATAATCACTTTCTGAATATAGCAGGTGAACTAAATAGAAACCTAGTCCCAACAGGAAATCATATAGCGCTCTTAGAAAAAAGTGTTCCGAGACTGTTACCTGAAATGCTCCTCCATGATACTGACAAGAGAGAGATTGAGTTAATAATTAAATCACTAAAGACCAAGAACTCTCATGGATATGACGGGGTATCTAGCAGAATACTGAAGTATTGTTCCACGTATATTAGCTCAGTACTTAGCCATATCTGTAACTTTTCCTTTAGCAGTGGTCGGTTTCCTGACCGATTAAAGTACTCGGTAGTGAAGCCACTTTATAAAAAGGGAGACAGGGATAATGTTGACAATTATAGACCTATTTCTATGCCATCGGTGTTTGCTAAGGTTATTGAGAGGCTTGTATATACACGGTTACTGCAGCATTTAAATTCACATAATTTGCTGTCAAATGTACAGTTTGGTTTTAGAAATGGCTTAACAACTGAAAATGCTATATTCTCTTTTCTCTGTGAGGTTTTGGACGGATTAAATAAAAGGTTGAGAACGTTAGGAGTTTTCTTTGATTTAACGAAGGCTTTTGACTGTGTTGACCACAAAATATTACTGCAGAAGTTGGACCATTATGGAGTCAGGGGAGTAGCTTACAATTGGTTCGCCTCCTACTTTAAGAACAGAAAGCAGAAGGTAATCCTCCGCAATATTGAGAGTGGTAATGATGTTCAGTCCCAATGGGGCACTGTTAAATGGGGCGTTCCCCAAGGATCGGTGCTGGGGCCACTGCTGTTCCTTATTTATGTAAATGATGTGCCTTCTAGTATTACAGGTGATTCAAAAATATTTCTGTTTGCTGATGACACCACCTTGGTAGTGAAGGGTCTTGTGTGTAATATTGAAACATTATCAAATAATGTAGTTCATGAAGTAAGTTCATGGCTTGTGGAAAATAATTTGATGCTAAATCACAGTAAGACTCAGTTTTTACAGTTTCTAACCCACAATTCAACAAGAACTGACATTTTAATCAGACAGAATGGGCATGTTATAAGCGAGACGGAACAGTTCAAGTTCCTAGGCGTACGGATAGATAGTAAGCTGTTGTGGAAAGCCCATGTTCAGGATCTTGTTCAGAAACTAAATGCCGCTTTATTTACCATTAGAACAGTATCTGAAATAAGTGACATTTCAACACGAAAAGTAGTATACTTCGCATATTTTCATACGCTTATGTCATATGGTATTATTTTTTGGGGTAATTCTTCTGATTCAAAAAGGGTATTTTTGGCTCAAAAACGGGCTGTTCGAGCTATGTATGGTGTAAGTTCGAAAACCTCTTGTCGACCCCTATTCAATAGTCTGGGAATTTTGACATTGCCCTCACAGTATGTATTTTCTTTAATGTCGTTTGTTGTTAGCAATATTAGCTTATTCCCAAGAGTTAGCAGCTTTCACTCAGTTAATACTAGGCAGAAATCAAATCTGCATGTGGAATGCACTTCCTTGACTCTTGTGCAGAAAGGAGTGCAGTGTTCTGCTGCATCCATTTTCAATAAGCTACCACAAGAACTCAAAAATCTTAGCAGTAGCCCAAACACTTTTAAGTCTAAACTGAAGAGTTTCCTCATGGCTCACTCCTTCTATTCTGTCGAGGAGCTCCTGGAAGAGATAAAAAATTAAGCAAATTCCAGTGTTACATTCTTGATTTTCTTTATTTAAACTAACGACTTGTTTCATTTTATCTGTTTCTACAATCGTGTTATAATTTCATGTATTGACTCGTTCCATGACCATGGAGACTTCTCCTAAATGTGGTCCCACGGAACAATAAATAAATAAATAAATAAAAAAATAACGTAGCAACCGCGTGGTTCCGCACTGAAGCGCCTAGAACCGTTCGACCACAGCGGCCGGCGTAGTGTTACAAATTACGTGACTTGTACCTTCGGAAACCTTGCTTTATTGCGTTCCACTGGTAGATCAGCACGTTGTTAAGAACGTTGTCATAATGTATTGCTCACTGGTATCGATGGCCACCCGACGTGTGGAAACGGAGGAAGCGACACTAGTCCCTGAGCATGGATGCCAGCTGATGGAAACTCTCTTCCTCTCTGTTCAACCAGAGGAACTCGGTGACTGCCATGTCAATGTTGCAAAAGCGCTGCCTCCAAGGGATCGCCTCGTGAAGGAATGGGATCAACCATGCCCTTGTCATATGCATCGGCCACTTGTGAGGAATGCTAAACTCAGGCATGCCCATAGCTTACCCAACAGCAGCAATGGATCAGCTGGTCTATGGAGAAAACTGAGTGGTCGTCGTATAGGCAAGGTGAAAGCTGCAGTTGATCCCATTGTCTCAGCCGAAGAACTGGACCGGTTCTTCAAATTATTTACAACACAAATCAACCACAAACGAAACACAGGCCAATTTATTACTTCGTCAGCATAAACGACTATAGCCACGAAAAACTGTATCCAAAGCATGTTTGTTGTAATACCGTCAAAAAAGTTACCATTGGTACCAGATCAACATCTACTGCACATGATGGCATCAAAACGATGAAGGTTAATATTGATCCATACCCTGCCCTACAAAAATATGTGCTATTCCCTCTTGTTCTGGAGAAGAAAGTTGTGCAAACAGTTATACTTCCAATTATTAATTACAATGACGTTATCCTACAATGCCTTTCTCAGAAGAATTCACTGTGCCTGTAACTGGTTATGAATGCCTGTGTTCGTTACATATGTTATGTTCCACTCTTCAAATATATGTCACCATCATACGCACAGCTGTTCTGGCAGAGAGCAAACCAGCGCTGAGATTTCCATACCCTCTGTCTTATCAAGCAACGTCCACTGTCCCCCATATCTCTTCCCGACCTTACGCTGATACCTGAACAATGTGACAGAAACACCCGTACACATTAAAGCAAACCCCATTCTGTCCCACTTCATCGTTCAACCAATTTGTAGAAGTCGACCTTAGTAGCAGGAACCGTACTCTGGAATAACATCCAGCGTTATGTTAGAGAAGTGAATAACATCTCCATCTTCATAAACGAGCTAATGACATTTATGGTAAAGCAACAATAAGAACTACCATAGTTCCGTGCGCACTCGTTACTCTTGTGCATCCTATTCTCCCAGCGTTCCTTGGTGGTGTACTGCCTTTAAATTTCCATTCCCAGAGCTCGTTACATCAGAAAACATTTGTCTGACTTATGAATACTTTTTATATCTGCCACTATCATAACTGTTATTACTGTCTGCATTATAATTGTAATTATAATAATTATTATTGTTATTGTTACCATTCTTATTGCTACAAGTGGCAGCAGCTGCAGTAGTACAATTACGGACAGTATTAATTTTATTAGTTCATAGTCAAGAACCATGGACCTTGCCGTTGGTGGGGAAGCTTGCGTGCCTCAGCGATACAGATAGCCGTACCGTAGGTGCAACCACAACGGAGGGGTATCTGTTGAGAGGCCAGACAAACGTGTGGTTCCTGAAGACGGGCAGCAGCCTTTTCAGTAGTCGCAGGGGCAACAGTCTGGCTGATTGACTCATCTAGCCTTGTAACACTAACCAAAACAGCCTTGCTGTGCTGGTACTGCGAACGGCTGAAAGCAAGGGGAAACTACGGCCGTAATTTTTCCCGAGGGCATGCAGCTTTACTGTATGATTAAATGATGATGGCGTCCTCTTGGGTAAAATATTCCGGAGGTAAAATAGTGCCCCATTCGGATCTCCGGGCGGGGACTACTCAAGAGAACGTCGTTATCAGGAGAAAGAAAACTGGCGTTCTACGGATCGGAGCGTGGAATGTCAGATCCCTTAATCGGGCAGGTAGGTTAGAAAATTTAAAAAGGGAAATGGATAGGTTAAAGTTAGATATAGTGGGTATTAGTGAAGTTCGGTGGCAGCAGGAACAAGACTTCTGGTCAGGTGAATATAGGGTTATGAATACAAAATCAAATAGGGGTAATGCAGCAGTCGGAATAATAATGAATAAAGAAATAGGAGTGGGGGTAAGCTACCACATATAGCATAGTGAACGCATTATTGTGGCCACGATAGACACGAAGCCCACGCCTACTACAGTAGTACAAGTTTATATGCCAACTAGCTCTGCAGATGACGAAGTAATTGAAGAAATGTATGATGACATAATAGAAATTATTCGGATAGTGAAGGGAGACGGAAATTTAACTGTCATGGGTGACTGGAATTCGGTAGTAGGAAAAGGGAAGATGGAAACGTAGTAGCTGAATATGGATTGGGGCTAAGAAATGAAAGAGGAGGCCGCCTGATAGAATTTTGCACAGAGCACAACTTAATCATAGCTAACACTTGGTTCAAGAATCATAAATGAAGGTTGTATACATGGAAGAAGCTTGGAGATACTGACAGGTTTAAGATAGATTACATAATGGTAAGACAGAGATTTAGGAACCAGGTTTTAAATTGTATGACACTTCCAGGGGCAGATGTGGACCCTGATCACAATCTATTGGTTATAAACTGTAGATTAAAACTGAAGAAACTGCAAAAAGGTGGGAATATAAGGTGGTGGGACCTGGATAAACTGACTAAACCACAGGTTGTACAGAGTTTCAGATAGAGCATAAGGGAACAATTGACGGGAATGGGGGAAAGGAATACAGTAGAAGAAGAATGGGTAGCTTTAAGAAATGAAGTAGTGAAGGCAGCAGACGACCTAGTAGGTAAAAAGACGAGGGCTAGTAGAAATCCTTGGGTAACAGAAGAAATACTGAATTTAATTGATGAAAGGAGAAATTATAAAAATGCAGTAAATGAAGCAGGCAAAACGGAATACAAACATCCCAGAAACAAGATCGGCAGGAAGTACAAAATGGCTAAGCAGGGATGAGTAGAGGACAAATGTAAGAATGTAGAGGGTTATCTCACTAGGGGTAAGATAGATACTGCCTACAGGAAAATTAAAGAGACCTTTGGAGAACAGAGAACCACTTGTATGAATATCAAGAGCTCAGATGGAAACCCAGTTCTAAGCAAAGAAGGGGAAAGCAGAAAGGTGGAAGGAGTATATAGAGAGCCTACACAAGGGCAATGTACTTGAGGACAATATAATGGAAATGGAAGAGGATGTAGATGAAGATGAAAAGAGAGATAGGATACTGCGTGAAGAGTTTGACAAAGCACTGAAAGACCTGAGTCGAAACAAGGCCCCCGGCGTAGACAACATTCCATTGGAACTACTGACGGCCTTGGGAGAGCCAGTCCTGACAAAACTCTACCATCTGGTGAGCAAGATGTATGAGACAGGCGAAATACCCTCAGATTTCAAGAAGAATATAATAATTCCAATCCCAAACAAAGCAGGTGTTGACAAATGTGAAAATTACCGAACTATCAGTTTAATAAGCCATTGATGCAAAATACTAACACGTATTCTCCACAGACGAATGGAAAAATAGGTAGAAGCTGGCCTCGGGGAAGATCAGTTCGGATTCCGCAGAAGTGTTGGAACACTTGAGGCAATACTAACCCTAGATTAAGGAAAGGCAAACCTACGTTTCTAGCATTTGTAGACTTAGAGAAAGCTTTTGACAATGTTGACTGGAATACTCTCTTTCAAATTCTGAAGGTGGCAGGGGTAAAATACAGGGAGCGAAAGGCTATTTACAATTTGTACACAAACCAGATGGCAGTTATAAGAGTCGAGGGACATGAAAGGAAAGCAGTGGTTGGGAAGGGAGTGAGACAGGGTTGTAGCCTCTCCCCGATGTTATTCAATCTGTATATTGAGCAAGCACTAAGTGAAGTAAACAAAAGAGAAATTCGGTGTAGGTATTAAAATCCATGGAGAAGAAATAAAAACTTTGTGGTTCGCCGATGACATTGTAATTCTGTCAGAGACAGCAAAGGACTTGGAAAAGCAGGTGAACGGAATGGACAGTGTCATGAAAGGAGGTTATAAGATGAACATCAACAAAAGCAAAACAAGGATAATGGAATGCAGTCGAATTAAGTCAGGTGATGCTGAGGGAATTAGATTAGAAAATGAGACACTTAAATTAGTAAAGAGTTTGGCTATTTGGGGAGCAAAATATCTGATGATGGTGAAGTAGAGAGGATATAAAATGTAGACTGGCAATGGCAAAGAAAGCGTTTCTGAAGAAGAGATATTTGTTAACATCGAGTATTGATTTAAGTGTCAGGAAGTCGTTTCTGCCACTGATGACCTCAGAAGTTAAGTCGCATAGTGCTCAGAGCCATTTGAACCATTTTAAGTCGTTTCTGAAAGTATTTGTATGGAGCGTAGCCATATATGGAAGTGAAACATGGACGATAACTAGTTTGGACAAGAAATTTATAGAAGCTTTCGAAATGTGGTTCTACAGAAGAATGCAGAAGAATGGGTAGATCATATAACTAATGAGGAGGTGTGGAATAGGATTGGGGAGAAGAGAAGTTTGTGGCACAACTTATCTAGAAGAAGGGATCTGTTGGCAGGACATGTTCTGAGGCATCAAGGGATCACCAATTTAGTATTGGAGGGCAGCGTGGAGGGTAAAAATCGTAGAGGGAGACCAAGTGATGAATACACTAAACAGATTCAGAAGTATGTAGGCTGCAGTAGGTACTGGGAGATGAAGAAGCTTGCACAGGATAGAGTAGCATGGAGAGCTGCATCAAACCAGTCTCAGGACTGAAGACCACAACAACAACAACAAGTCAATGTTATTTACTCACATTGTCAATTCATTTTAGGACTGTTAGTTATTTGATTCTGGTATTTCTTACGAAAAAGCTCTGTGTGTGTGAAAACATGGTCCGAAGTAATGGAGGTAGTGATAACGCCAATAAAATCATATTAAATGATTTAATGGATTAAAAATAATAACTTTTTCGTAACTGATTTAGGTGAACTATTGGATTTCTGAACGAGACCGTAAGAGACTGCAAGTCGAATGTCTCAGACACAGTGCCATCCTTATCTGACACTGAGGCAAAACAGTGAGGTGTATTCGACACTTGTAGGTAGGCATGAATTTAATCTGGCTTGTCGATTTCAGGTGTCAAGGATCGAGCATCTTGACTCACTTTCCTGAGCGTGCAGGAAGGACTAATTTGGAAAATAGCTGATCTACATCTATGCGCGGAAACCACATTACGCTGTGTAGCAGAGGGTAGTCTGGTAGCAGTTATATTTATCCCCCTCCCTCTTCTCCGTCTCATTCACGAATGGAGCGTGGGAGGTGTGACTGTCGATCAAGTTCCGTAAGGCCTCTAATTTCTATGATTTTTCTCGTCGGGGTCATTTCGAGTGCTATATTTGGCAGGAAGTAACTTGTTGCCTGAGTCTTCTGGAAATACGCCCTCTCGGAATTTCAACAGTAAACTTCCCCGTGATGTACTAGGCCTATTTGTAGTGTCTGCATTGTAGTTAGTTGACCGTCTCCGTAATCCACTCGCGGCAGTGAGCGATTCCGTAGAGAAACTCGCCGCTCCTCGTTGAGTCTTCTATCAATCCAGCCTGGTAAGTGTACAAAACTACGGAAAATCTTAAGAATCAGCGTAAAAAATATTATTTATCTTCTTAGGGTTCCCTACCTCAATGGGTTAAAACGACACCCCTTTAGAATCACTTCGTTGTCCGTCTGTCTGAATATCCGGCTGCTAAAACCCGATTTTGTTAGCAATAGGTTGGTATATCAACTTGAAACTTGTCTCTCACGCTAAGGTCTCCGGTCGCTACGCGGCATAAAAACTTGATGCCTGTAAGTCAATGACATCAAAACATACGGCATTTATGTCACATATTTTGATACTCGCTAACTCATTCATCAAAATCTATACACTTCCCGCCGTCGTGGAATCAGAACATTTGGAAAGAAGCGAGGTTTCACAATACAGGTCAACGAAAAAACTGAAAAATATTAATTTGTAACTATATTACAAGAAAAAGAATTTGTTTTGACATTTGTTATCCGACTTAAAACATACACTCCTGGAAATGGAAAAAAGAACACATTGACACCGGTGTGTCAGACCCACCATACTTGCTCCGGACACTGCGAGAGGGCTGTACAAGCAATGATCACACGCACGGCACAGCGGACACACCAGGAACCGCGGTGTTGGCCGTCGAATGGCGCTAGCTGCGCAGCATTTGTGCACCGCCGCCGTCAGTGTCAGCCAGTTTGCCGTGGCATACGGAGCTCCATCGCAGTCTTTAACACTGGTAGCATGCCGCGACAGAGTGGACGTGAACCGTATGTGCAGTTGACGGACTTTGAGCGAGGGCGTATAGTGGGCATGCGGGAGGCCGGGTGGACGTACAGCCGAATTGCTCAATACGTGGGGCGTGAGGTCTCCACAGTACATCGATGTTGTCGCCAGTGGTCGGCGGAAGGTGCACGTGCCCGTCGACCTGGGACCGGACCGCAGCGACGCACGGATGCACGCCAAGACCGTAGGATCCTACGCAGTGCCATAGGGGACCGCACCGCCACTTCCCAGCAAATTTGGGACACTGTTGCTCCTGGGGTATCGGCGAGGACCATTCGCAACCGTCTCCATGAAGCTGGGCTACGGTCCCGCACACCGTTAGGCCGTCTTCCGCTCACGCCCCAACATCGTGCAGCCCGCCTCCAGTGGTGTCGCGACAGGCGTGAATGGAGGGACGAATGGAGACGTGTCGTCTTCAGCGATGAGAGTCGCTTCTGCCTTGGTGCCAATGATGGTCGTATGCGTGTTTGGTGCCGTGCAGGTGAGCGCCACAATCAGGACTGCATACGACCGAGGCACACAGGGCCAACACCCGGCATCATGGTGTGGGGAGCGATCTCCTACACTGGCCGTACACCACTGGTGATCGTCGAGGGGACACTGAATAGTGCACGGTACATCCATACCGTCATCGAACCCATCGTTCTACCATTCCTAGACCGGCAAGGGAACTTGCTGTTCCAACAGGACAATGCACGTCCGCATGTATCCCGTGCCACCCAACGTGCTCTAGAAGGTGTAAGTCAACTACCCTGGCCAGCAAGATCTCCGGATCTGTCCCCCATTGAGCATGTTTGGGACTGGATGAAGCGTCGTCTCACGCGGTCTGCACGTCCAGCACGAACGCTGGTCCAACTGAGGCGCCAGGTGGAAATGGCATGGCAAGCCGTTCCACAGGACTACATCCAGCATCTCTACGATCGTCTCCATGGGAGAATAGCAGCCTGCATTGCTGCGAAAGGTGGATATACACTGTACTAGTACCGACATTGTGCATGCTCTGTTGCCTGCATCTATGTGCCTGTGGTTCTGTCAGTGTGATCATGTGATGTATCTGACCCCAGGAATGTGTCAATAAAGTTTCCCCTTCTTGGGACAATGACTTCACGGTGTTCTTATTTCAATTTCCAGGAGTGTAGAACACTCAGAAGGGTCTAGGAATTCCCAACAGCGATGACTTGCTACTAGCGTCGTTGATAACAGGCAAACATCGTCGATATTTTCGAATCCCGCAATGGAGGAACTGTCTGTATACATAATGAAGTTTGTACGAAACACTCACTGCACGAGTCATACTCGCACCTGATCCACTTTAGTTCGCGCCAGCTGGGTACGTCTCAGCATGTTAACACTGTTTTCAGAAGTTCGTGAACAGTACCCTAACGGAGCAGTAGTGGATCTCTACGGGCATCCATACGCAGTACGTTACATTTATTTACTTTCAGAGTGAACTACGAATTGCTGTACTACTCGTCGCTTTGCAGGTATCATCTTGCAGCCACACAGAGCCTCGAATGTTATCTGCAATATCACTGAAACCAGTTTGAAACAATAAAGGCGCTATAAAACGTCCTTGTCGACTACATTCCGCCATGAAGGACGTGTTGGGTTCTGTCAGCGAGGAAGTGCTGAATCGAGTCACAAATTTAGTCCCATACTAGGGAAACTCGTACTTTGGGTACTAAAAGACAGTGCGAAACCGTACCGGGTGCCTTCTGGATGTGAAGGATCACAACATCAGCCTTGACACCTTTGTATCTTATAGACGAATACAGCAAGCTGTGTTTCGCACGCTCTGATACATTTTGATTCGTGTACAGGACTGTAGTTCAAGTATCCGTCATTTCCCGGGTGTGCCATCCTTCCCCATCTTCGTCCATCTCCATTCAGTCCATCTCTTTCTCCCCACTCTCCCCGTCTACCTCCTTCTTCCCCAGCCTTCGTCTGTCTCACCCTCTTCTTCTCTCTGTCCATCTCCTCCACAGCCATTCCTCTCTTTGCATCTTCTCCTATTCACTTCCTCTGAGCGTTTCCCCCTCCTTCCTCATATTTCTCTCCATGTCCTCCTTCCTCCATTCTGTCCATCGCTGCCTCCTCCTATCTGTCCCCACGTTATCACACTAACGTCAATAGGAGGTTGACGGTTCTTATCCCCACAGTACTTGTTTCGATGTCGAAGTTTGGCTGAATTCGATCGAGGAGTTCAGGAGGAGCTTTTCACCCTCAGCTTTGCCAGAGTTATTACATGTCATATGTATTTCACATATATTTAACGTATGTCGCCCTGCATCTCTTGCGAATTTCCTCTGGCAGGATTGTTTTCACGGAGCTCAATCTCTATGATGTCATATCTCATAAAAAATGTGTCGAACAATGATATAACTTTGCAGTTTATTCAGTGGTATATTTGGATACGGCCAAGAAATTTGTTGCGATTAGAGTCAATGGTAAAGACGTATTAAAAATACAAATAAGTAATTAAATAAAACAAATAAAACGTCATGCATGATGGGGCAGTTTTAAAGGCATCTCAGAGCTTATGACGTTATAGCACCTGAACTATGTGTCGGACCACGATATAATTTTGTAGTACATTAAGGCTCTTTATGTGAATGCTGTATTTGCGAATAGAATTAGTAGCAGAGCGGCAATAAATTTAAAAGTCATGCGCGAACTCGTACCTTCGGTACTAAAAGACAGTGCGAAACCGTACCGGGTGCCTTCTGGATGTGAAGGATCACAACATCAGCCTTGACACCTTTGTATCATTCACATCTCAGTGTTTAGGACATCATATCTCCAGAACTCTGTGTCCTAGAATTATATAGTTTTTTAAGTACATTGGGGGCCTTATGTGGATAGTGTTTGCAAAATTTGTTGTCATTAGACTTAGTAGCACAGAAGTAATATATTTAAAATTCGTGCATGACGTAGAATTTTTGCAGGCATCTCAGTGTTAGAGACGTCATATCGCCTCCTGAACTGTGTGTCGTGGAATGATATCATCTCGCGCATACATTCAGTGTGTATGTGATTACTGTCTGCAAAATATGTCGTCGCTGCAGTTCGTAGGGAAAAGTAATAAAATTAAAATATGATGCCTGACGCAGCACTTTTACTACATGAACAGCGAAAATGGTGTAAAGGATAAATTTGTTTTCATTTCATCATTTAGAGGAGGTTGTCAACGAGAAAGCGTTTCACAAATGTTTTAAATTATGTGCAAAATTTGGTGGTTACGTTGTTCTTATTCACACAGCGACTGTCTTCAGTCAGTAAGTGATATGTGTGCCATATTTGGTAGAAATCGGTAGAGTGACTTATGAGGAAATAGGGAACATACATAATAGGCAATTTACACAACTGGCCATTAGAACTGCTACACCAAGAAGAAATGCCGATGATAAACGGGTATTTATTGGACTAATATATTATACTAAAACTAACATGTGATTACGTTTTCACGCAATTTCGGTGCATAGATCCTGAGAAATCAGGATCCAGAACAACCACCTCTGGCCGTAATAACGGCCTTGATACGCCTGGGCCTTGAGTAAAACAGAGCTTGGATGGCGTGTACAGGTACAGATGCTCATGCAGCTTGAACGCGATACTACAGTTTTCAACAGTAGTGATACGTATTGTGATGAGTCAGTTGCTCAGCCATCACTGACCAGAGGTTTTCAGATGGTGAGAGATCTGGAGAATGTGCTGGCCAGGGCAGCAGTCGAACATTTTCTGTATCCAGAAAGGCCCGTACAGGAATTCAACATGCGGTCGTGCATTTTCCTGCTGAAATGTAGGGCTTTGCAGGCATCGAATGAAGGGTAGAGCCACGGGTCGTAACATATCTGAAATGTAACGTCCACTGTTCAAAGTGCCTCAATGCGAACAAGAGGTGAACGAGACGTGTAACCAAAGGCGCCCCATACCATCGTGCCGGCTGACACGCCGGTATGGCGATGACGAATACACGCTTCCAATGTGCGTTCACCGCGATGTCGCCAAACACGGATGCGACCATCATGATGCTGTAAACAGAACCTGGATTCATCCGACGTCTTGCCATTCGCGCACATAGCTTCGTCGTTGAGTACACCATCACAGGCGCTCCTGTCTGTGATGCGCCGTCAAGCAAGGGTAACCGCAGCCATTGTCTCCGAGCTGATAGTCCATGCTGCTGCAAACGTAGTCGAACTGTTTGTGCACATGGTTGTTGTCTTGCAAACGTCCCCATCTGTTGACTCAGGGATCGAGACGTGGCTGCACGATCCGTTACAGCCATGCGGATAAGATGCCTGTCATCTCGACTGCTAGTGATACGAGGCCGTTGGGATCCAGGACGGCGTTCCGTATTACCCTCCTGAACCCACCGATTGCATATTCTGCTAACAGTCATTGGATCTCGACCAACGCGAGCAGCAATGTCGCGATACGATAAACCGCAATCGCGATAGGCTTCAATCCAACCTTTATCAAAGTCGGAAACGTAATGGTACGCATTTCTCCTCCTTACACTAGGCATCAGAACTACGTTTCACCAGGCAACGCCGGTCAACTGCTGTTTGTGTACGAGAAATCGGTTGGAAACTTCCCTCATGTCAGCACGTTGTAGATGTCGCCACCGGCGCCAGCCTCGTGTGAATGCTCTGAAAAGCTAATCATTTGCATATCACAGCATTTTCTTTTTGTCGGTTAAATTTCGCGTCTGTAGCACGTCATCTTCGGGGTGTAGGAATTTTAATGGCCAGTAGTATATGTACGTACATCTTTCTTTATACTATGTGTGGACTCTCGATCCGCAAAAGCCTTAGCGTGTGAGCTTAAATCATGTTCCATTATAACAGACTTATGTCAGGGATATATACCTATAATGCTGCTTCGCCCATATAAGGACGACTCATGGCCAATCGCGGCAGTATGTAGCCGGACACCTGAGGATTAAAGCTGTGATATCTATCAGAATCTCGACACTTTTATTTGAATTGATGCGACTTATACACTAAGACAACTTAATTCAGCCATGCAACGACACAAGGGTCTTAAGGAAACCGTATCAAATGGTGAATTCGAGACTCTTGGTCACTTTTACGGATATGCTACACCTCGTGAGAAATCACGCAACTAGAAAGAGTCTAATTCTTTCTTCCTAAAACTTTTTTACCACGTCTCGTTATAACTTTGTGTTTGGAAATTTAATGGATGTGTCAGCCGTACCAGTGTTGCTGTTGCACTGACCAAGCATGTACCGACTTATATCTAGTGTGGTTAATTTTGTTGAGAAGGTAAAGCTGTTTCGAAGGCATCAATTTCACCATGCACTGTCACAATTATGTAATTATAAAATCCACGGTTGCAAACACCTGCACTAAGACGTTTTCAAATGGCCAACAATAAGACTAAGTGCCTTAAGTCATTTCATAATTCAAGTATACAAGACAATTACCGTAACGGTATCCAAGTAAATTTCCAGTGTATAAAGGGGTATATATGGCTTTACGTTTATAAGCCTGTATGACGTACGAAATACAAAACTTACTCCACACCAAAACGATATTAACTGTTGCATGTAATATTCGAGATGAATCCGGGGACAAAATGGAGACAGCTGACGTCAAGAGAATTAGACGCACGTATTAAAACGAATACACGTCACGTTGATGTGTAATGCTTTCTTAGTGTAGATTCTAAAAGGAGAGCACTTTGTAGTTGGCCTGGACTTTATACTTACAGCTGTACTTCAAGAAACTTGCCACACTTATGTCATTGTCTGTGACCATACATATTTTGAGTTATTTATTGAGCTTTGACCTTATGTGCCTATTCGTGAGATGTAGATTCTGTATTCAAGTGTATATAAATTACTTATTCATTTATCCAATTTAATTCGTATCTGATATTGTGTCATATACGACATTTTTTATCTTTTATGTCAATTATGAGAAACTGTTTTCTTTAGGAGATACAACTTCAATGCTTTTATGATCTTATCATGAATATTTTGATATTCAAAACGGTATACTTGTGCCTTATACTATCAGTACTGATTCTGTACAGTATATTTATCTGAATATGAAAAGGAGCGACGAACTAAAACATTTTGATTTGGCTTGTCCATGGACACAATGTATTTAGCCTGTCTCCTGAGTATGCTTACACCTCAAATTTGTGTGTCCTCAAATAAATATATTTACATTTTGGTGTGTTTGTCATTGGACGTCATGTATGTAGCTAGTCACTTAGTACGATTACACCTCAAATTTGTGTGTCCTCAAACAAATATATTAACATTTTGGTCGATTGTCAATGGACATAATATATGTAGGTAGTCCCTGAGTCTCCTTACACCACAAACGTGTGTCATTCTCTGAATATATGAACATTTCGGTGTGGGTGTCAGCGGACATAGTGTGAGTTGTCCCTGAGACTGTTGCACCTAAAACATGTGTTGGTTTACTTGGTTTTCTGTTTGCAGATGATTTTAACTCTCTCCAAGAACTGTAAATAACATTAGGTTATCTTGTCAAATGAACTACAGCTAGTGTCATACAAATGTGAGTGCTTACCTGCACAATGATACTTGTATACTTATTTTCTTTCTCCTTTCACTACTTGCAGTTCTACGTAATATTTGTATGTATGCATCTGGAAGACATTGTAACAGTTTTACATTTTGTTATTCTATTACATAAAGTGTTATCAATGTCATGTGGATATGAGGGCTTACATGCACAAGATGATAATTGTATATTATTTTCCTTGACTACGTTGTACAACTTAACAATTTCCGATTATGTACATAACTTATTTAAACTCATGTTTATGTATTTTACCATTTCTGTGAGATACCTGATCCTATTTTTCTCAGTTTTGTATGTATGAATTTTGCGTTTCCTCCATGCGAGAAAACTACTCGAGAATCACCCGCGAAAGTTTTTAAGATTTAACGTGGGGATTATGAAAGTTGGATGTTCATATTTTTTGGAAAGTTGGCTACTGATGATGCTGTTACGTGCATACACAAACTCTGAGTCTGAGATATTATTATCACGGGTGGCAGCAAACAAACAGTTGTTGACAGTAGTTGGGTGCAGCCTCGCGCAGAGAGAATCCACTTGTCAGGAGCGGTGCAGCCTGGCCTGGCCGTGCTAGTAGTGCCAGAGGAGATATTGCTATTAATCGAGAATTTTTTGGTAATTAATCTTCCTGTTGCACATAGTTCTCGGTTGCTTGTGTACTGGAGGAATTTTATCAGGTTTGTGTATACATACATCGAGAGTAATATTCGTATCTTCGCTGTGACCAGATACGTGATAATAGATTACAGACATTGTGGAATAATTTAAGTTTTCAAATTCAAGGAAAAGAAATGTCTGCGTCAGTTTTTTCAGTGTACAGATCTTCATTTTGAGAATATTTTGATCAAAAGTTTTCATTGGTTCCTTCCACTTTTTTACGCCGCTTAACCCTTGTTGACCAAATCCCTCCTCAGTAGCTGCATCAGTAGTTCAGACCATGCATTGCAATCTGCATGAATTGCAGTATTTATTTTTAATTATTTTTAGCATGTTTCTGGTCACACAGTTGCAGCGGCAAGACAATTTGTCTGTTGCGTACAGAAGCAGAGCAGTATAATTTGCAGGAAGAGTAATTAATTTCTGTTTTTGTTCTCTGTCAGAATACTCACATGTCTGATAGTAGGGGTACCATAAAAAGTTTGAGTAGTGACAAGTCAGAGAAGGGTATTCTTAATACAGTTTGGACGGCTAGATATCAGATTTTATGATAACGATAATAAAGTTTTACTAGATCGCCTTGTAATTTTTAGAGAAAAGTATAGATAACGTTAATATTGCCAGAGATGTAGCTTTACACATTTCGGTACGTCTCTAACCAGGCCGATAAAAAATTACAATTTAAGATAAATTAAAATTTTTCAAGCCGTATGCTGAGCCTTCGTAAAATTTTCCGAGCTCGCCCCCATTTCTCCCTAAGAACCTCCGAAGTCATAGATGGAGGTAAAAGATTATTTATCTCCCATGATTTAGAAAGCGGGGTATTAGTGGGATATGCGAGCATTAGGCTAGCTGGGGTGGCCTGGGATGCTTCATGTCGCACAGAGTTAAACGCTAAGTTTAACCAGGGCAAGGTGGTATCCCACTTATTGGGCGATTTGTGGTGGTAAATAATCAACGCTGACTTCAAGTTGCGGTTAATTTTTCCGGCAAAGAAAGCCTGAGGTTAATAACGTATGGTAGAAACATACTTTATCCCATTGCCAAAACAGAATTGTCCAAACGACCTTGCCAGAAACCCAGGGACCTTATCAGTAAACAACGCCCGCGGTTGCCCGAACCACCTAAATATATTAGTAAGATTGAAGATGGCGATAAGAGTGGTCAGACAGCGGCTAGGTATCAACCAAAACGGACCTGAAGAAGGCGTCCACCAGTACGTGAATATACGAATTGCCTTTTTTCGTCCAGGGAAGCTGACCCACATAATCAAAAAACAATTTGTCCACACGTATGCTCTTTCCTTTCCGACTGCAATCTTCTCGCCAGGGAGATACTTGGTTTTTCCCTTCTTAGAATCTAGGAATTCTTTGACTAAACTTTTAATGTGTTTATAAAGTGTCGGCCAGGTCAGCTGCTCCTTGACCTTCTCTAAGGTTTTGTAAATGCCTAAATGGCCTCCTACTGGATAGCCACGGAAGCACCGGAAGACCGCATTAACTAAGGTTTGTGGGAGACAAATTCTAGCTTCCCCAGCTCTACTCCTGCTGTTACACAGAATTCCCTGCTTCTGAAAATAGTCACTGGATTCCTGTCTATCTATTATTTGCTTCGGCCCCCCAACAGTGGGTACTGTTCTTGTTCAGTTTTGAAATTATTAAACAGCTGGGGTACCTCGGTGAGGATCGTACTAACTAGGTGACCGTCCGACATTTCCTCATGAAGATCGTGCTTTTGGAACATCCTGCGAAGGACATCAGCAACCTGACTATCAGATAGATCCCTTAACATGTCGAACCTTAAAATTATAAGCCGAAAAGCGGACCGCCCATCTAGCGATATGGCCTGTCTTCCTAGGACGAGCTAGGACGCAACTAAGGGCCTGATTATCAATCTCTACGTTAAATTCACGATGTTTGAGATAGAACCGTAATTTTTCCTGGGCAAATAACACAGCTAAAGATTCGCACTCATATACCCAGTAATTGAGCTCAGGCCCCTCCAGCAAAAGCTAACGGATGCCTAATATCTTGATTTTCCTGTAAAACAACTGGCGCCTCACCAGCATTGCAAGCATCAGACTGAACCACAAATTTTTCTTAAAGTTAGGTACGGCTTGAAACTGTGGGTTCGCAACCGTAGTATTAATTCCTCGAAAGGCTGCCTGCTGACTTTTCAGCTGAAATGAATTTCGCATTATTTCTGCGTAACAAATTTAACAGAGTTGCAAGCTGCGCAAAGTTTGGTACAAATTTGCGGAAATAATTAGACATTCCTACAAATCGGGCAAACTCCCTCTTATTTCGTGCTTGCGGAAAATTCCTCAATTCCTTAGTGCGTTACTGATCAATGTTTATTCCGTCCCCGGACACCAAGTGGCCCAAAAGTGACACCTGGCACTTAGCTAAGGTTACCTTTGAGGGTTTCACAGTCAGCCCCGCATTCCTGAGCCTGGATAGTAGCTTCCGAATGTGCTGTAAATGATCTTTAAAGGAGGCATAATTGAAGACACAGTTGAACTTAAAATCACCTAAAACTAACTCCAATAAGGAGGATAAAACTGCTGCACCGGTTGACAAACCACACGGAACTCGGTTAAACTCGTATAAATTCCAGTCCGTGCCGAAGTCAGTGAGACGCTTGGATTCCTCCGTTAAGGGTATCTGATAATAAGCCTTATTAAGATCTAGGACTTCAAAACAAGATACTCCCGAAAACCAGGTGAAACAGTTGTGGAGATCAGGTAGTCTCACCGATTCCAAGATCCCCTTTCTATTGAGAAGCATATAATCAACCACAGGTAGGATATCCTGCCCATGATCTTTAGGTTCTGAGAAAATGGGGCTAGCACAGGGGGAGGTGGACGGTCTTATGGCTCCGTCTTTTAACAAGCCCTCAATTAGGTGCCGCAATATTTTTATCTAAATGGTCACGTCTGTGACTCCCAACCTGTCACAAAGCACGTCAGGAAATTCTCCCAAAAGTTCACTTAAATGTTTCCTTTGTTGATTAGATAGGTGGTCTACCCCAAGCAGGCACGTGTTACTACTGGTGTCACGTCCCATCTTCATTTGACCAAATGAACAAAAGTCTATTCGATCGTTGGGTGAAAATTTTAAATAAAAGGTCCATTTACCAAAATATAACACCATACCGGTCTTACGGATGAAATCATGCCCTAGCATTAAGTCAGGCACAAGCCCCTTGACTAATAAAAACTTGACAGGCCATGAAAATTCACACACGGAAAGATTTCCCCACACTTCTCCTTACAAAGTTAACTCTTGGCCATTGTCCATCCTACATCTCTCATTCTAGGGACGTACTGAAGATAATCTACATATGTGTTCATATTCAATAAACCACTCGTAATTAAGGAGTGACACTGAGCTGCCTGAATCTATTAACCCAAACAACGGTTCATGCCCTGTAGCCGCACATAATATTGTAAGGTTTCGAAAACCACTCTTGCTACCAGTGATACGTGGTAATTACTGGAATTGAAGACATCATGGAAGGAAGGACACACCTACACAACTTTTTTTTCACACAACCGGTTTATTTAAGAATATACAACCATAAAATTTCCTTTAACAAAATGAACAAATCTGCAAAATTCTTTTGACCTTAAACTGTAAGTTGAATAAGCTTTTGCAAAAGAAATAAAAGCAGCAAACGATATGACAATGATTACAAGACAGCCTGAATTTTCAAAAGCATTATCTATGATGTGACGTAAAGATATATTTGGTAGCGTTCTGAATAGCAGTAACCCATAGCTAAGCCTTCTTTTTGTTTATGCATGTGGCCATTAAATGTAAAATGCACATGAGATATTATACTACCCACATTGGCATACGATATCATTTTAAGGGCAATCTTCAGTTTTGTAGAGAAGATTGCAAGAGGTCAGAAAGAGACACCAAAATAAAATTCAAGTACTCTTATCTAATAATAATTCCTTAGACGACTGTAATTTTAAGTTTTGTGACAGTGTTATCAAACTTTCAAGTGTAGATATGAGCATAAAAGTACATGGCTTACAACGTAAAAGACTCGGTTATAGTTTAGCTCAGGAACCACAAATCAGTAACTCCGTATTTATGATAAAGTAAAAGTTGCAATACATGCTGCAAAAATTACCATTGTTTAACAGAACAGTATTACAAGAATTCAGCCACAATTATTGATATATACAGTGTAAAAATACACATATATAACTTTAAAATGTTACGAAGAAATGTGAAGTTTATGTAATATTAACAAAAAACGTTACTATCCATAAAGTTCTGGCTTTAAAAGCAGATAAGGGGAATTAGTTGCTCTTATTAAAAAAGAGGCGTATGTAGGAAAACCTATAGAACACTTTAGTGAAGATGACATCATACGCATTCATAGGAAACTCACTAATAAATATCAAGTTCGACTAAAGAAAATTCTAACTAAGTGTAAATTTCTGCTTAGCAATAAAGAAAAGACCAATGTATAGTGATGAACTCTCATTCTTCTAAACATTGGTCACAACCCAGGGTCCACAAAGAACATGTTCATATGAGACCAGTTGTTTATTCTATAAATAGTCCAATGTCTTCATTAAGCTAAAAGCTTTATGCTTTAACTAACTAAAATTACACACCTGAGCAAACTTTACAGTTACAAACACAGCATACCTGATAAACCAGTTCGAATACTTTCACATCCCAGCTAATGGCAGAGTCTTCACCTTAGATGTCACTAATATGTATAAAAACTTCCTGAGAGCTGAAACTATATTCATTATCAAAATGAACTTATCCAAATTCAATAAAATCAGCAAGACAGAAGCTGATGAGTTAGGTGATCAAGCTGAATTAGTTTTACATCAAAACTGTTTCTTTTTTAACAGTCACATATGTAAACAAAAGAAAGGCCTAGCTGTGGAGAACTGCCTGTTAGGAACACTTGGAAATATGTTTTTAAAACACGTCGAAAACAATATATTTTTTTTTTTTTTTTTTTTTTTTTGCCCGCATCTCGTGGTCGTGCGGTAGCGTTCTCGCTTCCCACGCCCGGGTTCCCGGGTTCGATTCCCGGCGGGGTCAGGGAATTTCTCTGCCTCGTGATGGCTGGGTGTTGTGTGATGTCCTTAGGTTAGTTAGGTTTAAGTAGTTCTAAGTTCTAGGGGACTGATGACCATAGATGTTAAGTGCCATAGTGCTCAGAGCCATTTGAACAAATTTTTTGAAAATTCTAGTGATCTAGTCAAGAAAGTAGTTTCAAATCGCCATTATGTAGATGATACACTAGTCTTGTTCGATTGCACTCCTGATGAAGCTAATATATATTACTAACGATTTAATCAGATACATACGGACATTTTAATTTACGTAATAATATAAATATATGTGGCAGAGATATGTAAGAATATTGTCTTATAAATAGCAAAAGCTGGTAACATACACTCCTTGACCTGTGACATGGATGATTTTATTGTTGTATTAATTGACAAGTATGACATTTCTATGGAAGTAGATAATGGAAGTAGACTTACGTTACTGCAACTTTATGTACAGTTATAATTTTGTAGAAATCAAGGTATGTACAGTTGTGTCTTCCTCTATGTCAGTTGCCACTAATAATGGGTCATAAACCCGAAAACCTCTTCAGGCAAGTGAAACCGTTCTAGTGAAGCTGATGGTGTACACAAGAAGTCCTTTAATACAAATGCACACATAAAACATCTTCCCTCTCGTCTTCCAGCTTCATACTCACCTGTATTATTTGTTAGTTACATGCATGTTTTCATTATCGTTTCTAATTGTTTAGCTACACCAACTGCAAAACATTTTACTTTCGAGCTGAACGTCCTCGGTTCATCCTGCAGCTATGTACGTGTTTGTGTGTGGGCGTGTGTGTGTGTGTGTGTGTGTGTGTGTGTGTGTGTGTGTGTGTGTGTGTGTGTGTGTGTGTGTGCTGTGTGTGATTTGCAATTGTTTCTTGTCCTCTGCGGTTTTTTAAACGATAACCGGACCCATGGAGACGTGGATATTGTTGTAGGTCTCATCTTAGTTCATGTTCCCAATACACTGCTTGCTATTGATTATTTTCTGTCAACCTACTTTTACAATTATTTGTGCCGGAAGTATACAACTCTACAGTTTTTCAGAACGCCATGATGGCAGGAACTAGTCGTGACCATCTTTGCATCCTTATTCATGGACGTTCCTGGAAGGTGTAGTGAATTACTTCTTTACAGCTTTCCCACAAGCTTTACTTTTGAGCTGAACGTGCCCAGTTCGTCCTGCAGCTGTATTATCAGCGAGCGTCTACGCTCTGCCCGCGCCTTTCACGGACTTAGTGTTTTGTTTCGTGCCCCTTACTGAGGCTACGCCGCCGGCGCAGTCAGGGAGGTGTTTCATTACCAGCAGCGGCAGCACTAGCTAGCGCAGGCCCGTAAACGGAGCCTTCAGAGAGCGCCTAACTTGCGCGGACGGCTGCTGGTCCCGCAAATGAGCAGCCGCCAGCCACCCAGCCACCCACTCTGGTCTGGGAACTGCAGCTGAAGACAAGACGTCGCCGACCTGCCGATGATTAACGTCTCAGAGGCCGCAGGCGACTGCCCACCGACCCATAACCTAGTCTCCCCGGGCACTTGCGCCTCACTGGCACCCCGGCCTCTTTTCCTCGGAGCCTGCTCTGCTCCCTTGATGGCCGCCTGAGATTACTCACCAAGTACCCCAGACGTATCGATCGCAGTTCAGAAGCGAATCTCGGCTGCCAGCACGCCACGGCGCCCATACCCAGGACGGCAGCACCAACCGCCCCAGTGCTAGGCGGCGGTCATCAGTCTCCCTGTTGTTAACACTGTGTGGAGGTGGTTTTAGGTCCTGGGGATGCCATTAGCTCAGTAAATTAGGAAGCAGTGCCCAAAGTATCAAATACTAGCTACAATATGTGACTTCCGAAATTTTCCCGGCGTATTTCTTCTTCTAAAAATTTCCAGGTATGCAGTCGGATCCCGTCGACATTCTGCCACGATATTTCGGCCCAGACACGTCCCGCCATCATCAGGTGAGTACACAACTACTGCAGAGCCCAGATGCAGTGGCGGTATTTATGCACTCTTCACGCCAAATAAGGAAGGCCGTGCGCAACTGTCATAAGAAGAAGCAACGCACTGAGGTCGCTGATGACGACTATAAATCAACTGCGTTCCTTCCATACGCCGGGAATGCGTCGTCGAAAATAGGCCGATTACTGAAGAAAAATAAAATCAAGGTTATCTTCCGTCCACCAGCAAAGAACCGGGCCCTGGTTGGATCTGTTAAAGACGATTTATAACTGAAGGAAGCAGACGTCTACAAAATTCCCTGTGAATGTGGCTCTGCATATATTGGCCAGACGACATATACTCTCCATGAACGATGTACGGAACATGAAAGATACACCCGTCTGCGGCAACCGTCAAAATCGGCAGTAGCAGAGCACTGTATTTCTTTGGGACATTCAATGGAATACAATGGAACAAAAATTTCAGCTCCGGTTTCCGGATTTTGGGATTCCGTAATCAAAGAATCAGTGGAAATACGTCTTGCCGATAATCTTATAAATCGCGACAACGGCTTTCAGCTGGATAAAAATTGGAATCCTGTTATTAAAATTATACAATCACAGCGGAATCGACAGCGTCATTCGATAGTCAATGACTAGATGATCTTTTACATTCACTACTGAGGGCGGCACGTACAACTCGGCTATGCCGCGCATGTCAACATCTGAGGCATGCGCTGTAGGATGCCAGTACATTTCGCATGCGCGAGATTCGGCATAAATACCGCGACTGCACCTGGGCTCTTCAGTAGTTGTGTACTCACCTGATGATGGCCGGACGTCTCTGGGCCGAAATATCGTGGCAGAATGTCGATGGGATTCGGATGCATACCTGGAAATTATTAGAAGAACTAACTACAATAGTGTATAACCCTATAACAATTTTCTTCGTCTGGCGCATACACTATTTATTTCTTAACACACAAAAGTTACCTTGTTAGTGATGAAACTATGTCGACACAGTAACTGAATTCCTCGATACCAATCTGAAAAGTCTCTAAATTCTTAATTCCAATTTTCAGAGTCAGATCTAGCGTAGTTACCCTATTTTTTAACATAAACTTTTTATGCAGATTACTTGTTTCGAATGTGAATAGAATTTCTCTGAAATGGATCTGACTACCTGTAAATTAGTTTCCATACAGGAACATCACTAATATTCAGAATGACTAACTTTAAGATAACTTCATTGTATCTTACTACAAGAAATGCCTGTTTTGAATTTAGATACAATATCATTGATTCAAAACGGTTCCTAATATTCAATCCAACATGTTCATTTAGGTCCTACAACAAAAGCTTAACTTGCAACGTGTAGTTTCACTCCGCTCTGACTGCAGTGCAAATGAATAAATCACTGTGTTGGCAAATTTGTCTCCTTATTTCATTTTATTTAAATAGTTATTTTAGCAAATTATCGCATATGTTATTTACTCAACGGTGTTTTTTCTCACTACACCTCAAATACAGCACTTCTTAATCAAAATTAATGAGACATCATCTTCAAGATTTCGTTCAGTAATCACGAAAAATACAATTATTTTAAAAACTTTATTTTGAAGACAGTTTTATAAATCCAATGTACATGGTGCCGTCTACTGACAATCTGTTTAACTAACGTGCACGACAGCGGTCGCAGTTGCTTAGATACTTGGCGCAAAAGAAGTCTATCACTCTATTTCTGTCATAGATATCAATGTAAGGAATTTAGTAGGCGCCATCTACTGATAACCTGATTGTACTATTAGCACAACAGCGGTTGGAGTTGTTTACTTTCTTTAAGAAAGCGTTGTCTACTGCTTAAATGAACTGAATTGCATCAACGTTCATCATCACAGATAAGTACAGTTTACTTGTACAACTTAATTTATTTAATTTTTAATTCATCATTACTTTACATGGTTTGTAATGTCAGGCTGCATTTTTCCTAACCTCAGTACCATTCATCTGCATCAAAATTCCTAAACGCTGTTCTTGTAATCACGAAATTCTTATTACCGCCATATTCAGCGACACACAAATGAGTGAACAAAACGTTTCCCAGTTCTATTCAAGGGCGATTCTATGTCGAAAAAGCGAAGACTGTACAACAGTTAATGAATATGTCATTTCCATTTTTTTTTTACCTGGAGAGGCATGATTTACTCAGTTCTGATTCTGCTCAACTTGAAGAAATAAACAAAGTTCAGTTGTGCTCCGCAGAGCTTTCAGGCTTCTTAAATTCGTCCGGTTTACCACCTCATCAATTGCGTTTAAAGAAAAATGCTATTATATGTTAATTGGGAATCATGACACGACTCTGGCGTTAACTAATATTTTAAGAGTAGTGGTAACACAATTAGGCGAATACATCAACACTGTTAAATTCGTTGAGTCCCATAAAACTGCACTCAAAGCCCACATTAACCTCACACCTTCAAATTCAAACATGCTTTCCGAAATGATAAAACAACAGTCCCCCATAAAACTAGCCTCCTGCATGAACATTAATAAAGGATCAAGTCATGCGCTTCAAAGGGCAGGATTGCATTTACCAGAAACTGTCATTCTCTGTATGGTCAGTTACGCCTGGCTTTATCACGAGTTCGCACAGTCAGTGATTTTTACGTTTACCCTAAAGACATATGCAGTCAAGAAGTAAACGATCATCGCATTATAATTGCCAACATTCTTTTCAAAGAATTATTGTGTAAAAAAGAAATTTAAAGAATAAAATTAAACTGAGAAAGACGATAACTCTTGTACATGTTTTAATTTAACCTTAATACACTTAAAGATACCGATTTTTTTCAGCGAGAGTAATATTTGTTACTACGCTTCAAAATATAACATACTTAATTAATAAACTCTTGCTTTTACTTACTTCTGCAGTATTATATTGCCTATCTGTGACAGAGGATGGAGTGCAAGGTATTTCTACAGGTCAAGTAAGCTTCAGTTCTCCTTTTTGAATCAATAATTACTGTTTACGTAAACGTACAAGGCGCGACAATGCAAATTTAAGGGAGCACATTATTTGTACAATGGGGATATACCTCGTAAATATTTATAAATGACAAAAAGGTTTGCAATTCAGTCCTTTTAATGTCACGGAAGTAAACTCCAACTGATGTGAATAACCAGCATTCTGTTTCCCCGCGTCGTCACACGCGCTAATTTTATTTTTTATATTACAAAAGTTTGTGTTCTTGAATTCGTAATTCAGCACTATTTAACTACACTAAATGGCGGAGGGGTGGCTGGGACGTTAAACAAACTGTTGATAGTTTTTCATCATTACCAACATGCAGATCTCCTTGGACACAATGAAATCCTTCGGCAGCAATAATTACTGAACTCGTGCTTAGTGCTAACAAACTCAAAATAATTTACCTTTATCTGAAGTGCTGTCTCTTTACTCAGTCATCTTCAAAACTGTCCTTCGTCCTCTGGTTACACATAATAGAACATCCCCCAAAAGAAATCACTTTGTGCCACTTCCGCTATGCAAGCTGCACATTCAGCAACGATCCAATGCCCTCTGAGATCACGAGTCCACAATTACTGCTGCCGAAGGCTGTGGTTCGAATCGACTGTTAGCCCACTAACTTTTCCCCACTTTTCTCAATGATACAAGCTCTCGAAATTGGAAAATTTTTATTGCTCATGTGTGGAGGATGCAAAGATATCTGAAGTGACAATATTTCGAGTAAACGAATAATTTTATTTGCATCCGAAAATGCACCGACTGATAATATACCAAAATAACTGTGATTTACTAGCATTTAATTTGGTTTATAAACTTTTCATGCCATTAATTTATATACGTTTCTTTTCAATAGCATCCAACTCTCTTCTTAACACCTAAAAATCAAGCCTGTTTTCTGTAAACAGTGCTGCACAGTTTCGAAGTGCACTGCCTGACAAAAACGGGAAGCACACAGGAGACATGGCATGATGTTAAAGTAACTTCATACACGTACACACCATCGGCGGGTGTGTACATGATCAGACGGACAGTTCCATGCAACAGGTAGAACAGCAAACTGTATCTGTGTTGTTCGTGTTTGGTGTTGTTACCAGCCCTGGTTGAGTATACAAGGGCCGGCCGGAATGGCCGTGCGGTTCTGGGCGCTTCAGTTTGGAACCGCGTGACCGCTACGGTCGCAGGTTCGAATCCTGCCTCGGGCATGGATGTGTGTGATGTCCTTAGGTTAGTTAGGTTTAAATAGTTCTAAGTTCTAGGGGACTGATGACCTCAGATGTTAAGTCCCATAATGCTCAGAGCCAATCTTTTGAGTATACAAGGGCCGTGAAGAGCTTCAGACAATGATTGGTCAGTGTGAACGACACAAAGGTGCCGAGTACTCATGTGAGACAGAGTTATCAGCACAGGACTGAAGTTGAGAGGTGTCTGATGACTGGCCTTCATTAGACCGGCTGGTCAAGTTGCTCAGTATCCAGATTTGTGAGGCATTAGGATGTGACAGGGATCCAGTGTTGGACTGCACGGAACCACGACGGCAGGAATACTCGTCGTCAAGGTTTCTGCCGACTACATGTGACCGCCACACCTGGGGGAGATAAGTATATTGGGCACAAAGGATACTGTAATCTCTTCACATCTGTGTCTGCCATTCGAGAACAAGCAAAGGACTTCCTGCAATGTTCTGCGTCATCCCACACCATGGGCTGGAGACCATCAGCGCGTCTGGAGAGGTACTGTGACTTGGGAGCACTAATTGGTGATGAAACTTGTTGCATTATTTGTAGTGATGAATCGCCTTTCCGCATCTCCCCAGGATAACTGTCGTCGTCGAGTGTGACAGCTGCCTGGGGAGAGGTCCCAATTTTTACAGTGAATTGGAGTGGTATAGCAGTCTTACTCTTAACGTCATGTTGTGAGGAACCATCGAGTATTAGTTAAGGGTGCGGCGGGACGGGATGATCTATCAGTATGCTTTAAACATTCAGTCCACCTACCCGGATAGGTTTCAGATTGTTTTTCAGTTCACTCTGCGATGGTTTACCCGACAAAAGCAGCGTTGAGGAAAGTTAGGCCAACCCCCTACCACGCGAAAGCCACATCAGTCCACGTGCAGTAGTTCAAAGTTAGTTGAACTATCGAGCGTTCAGGATTATTGTATAACTCGTTAGAGAAAATATCTAAAATATCCTTTTAGTTGATTTATTGTCCTTAACCACGGAAAATGGCTATCAATTCCGTATCTAATATCCCGCATCAGTTACGCAATGTTACTGACAGTCACTGTTACAAGTTCACACCCGAAGGCAGCCAGAAGATATTTAGTTTGCTCAGATATCAGGTTACCTTCTATTCGGAAAGTGGATGCTCTCAGCGACTGTATGTGACTTATAAATTATAGAGTGCAGCAATCAGTCGTCCTTTTTATATTTTATGATGCAAATCCTGATTTCTGCTAGTAGCTAGCCATTCTTAATGCGCTATTTCTTATTCTCAGTACTTGTAAGTCCCTGTTGTTCGGGCGTCAGTCACAGTTCTTTGAATATTACTGTAGTATTCAAAGAACCGTGACTGAGTGTACAATATAACCTCCCCTTAATGAGAGTACAACATTTAAATTTTCTGAGTTCGGTAAAAAAACTATATAAAACATTGAGAATCAAATGTCTTATACCCTGGAAGCCATTAGATACTCAAACCTGCATGTGGGATCTGAAAGTGCAGCTACTCATAGTGATACAGTGCGGGCTATTGTTATCGTATGGCAGAGAAACCTGGTGAATATGCTAATATGTCGATGCGAAACTTACATTGGGAAAAAAGTTAGCTCCAATTTTGGTCACCAAGTGCAAATCTGACGGTGTACAGCATCTTCTTAATGTCTCCTGTGCTCATATTGAACCAACTGTGTAAGTGGCAGTTTTTAATATACGTATGCCTTGTATCCCATGTCCCATTCCTGTTCCATTTCATACGGAAACATTTCTATAAGCATTTCTTCTATTCACAGCGCCAGATTCGCACTTGGTGACAAAAACTTTTTCAGCGCAATTCGGTTCTACATTAACACATTAGAATATTTCAAGATGATGGAACACAGCAATGAGTCATCCTTTCCTTTCCGGCTTTATTTACGATAATCTAGGTTTTGGCTAGCAACTAGCCACTATCAGTGCTAAAAATTACAAGAAGTGCGTAGTCAGACGATAGTATAAAAAGTTATAATTCTTGGCATCACCTATATCGCTTATACATTATATTAGATACCGGTATTTCAGAGTTTTAATACATGTCCTTGTACGTCAATTCCCTATTTTTCGTGCTTCTGTCACAGTTCATTCAAGACTACTGTATAATGAAGTTAGGCATTGAGGAGAACACATCGGTTGGCTGTATGGCGCCCTCTATATGAACTACGTAATATGTAACATTCATAATAAAGCGTATGGTCTCCACTAAAAAACTTAAAATGTGCATACGAATAGCACATGCCTACTAGGGCATGTATTAATACTCTGAAATACTGGTATGTAATCTTAAGTATAAGCGATATACGTTATGCCACGAGTCATAACTTCTTATAATGTCGCCTGACTATGTATTTCTTGTATTATTTAGCACTGCTAGTGGCTAGTTAATAGCCGAAATCTTGATTTGCTGTAATTAAGCCTGAATGGAGAGGATGACTGACTGCTGTCATTTTGAAAGTCATATCACAGTCGTCGCGTGCATTCCACATTCCCAACTGAAGATAACTTGACATGAGAGTATCTGCTAAGTTTGGTTGCCTTACGATAATTAGAGCACACACTGGACTTGTGTGGGTAGCTACACGTTATTTGTAACCACCTGGCCTAATTTTATGTTAAAGGTTTAACACAATAAGACAAATTGGAAACTATCTATATGTCTTGAGCCACTCTAACTCATGGAGCGCAAGTTATGCCTTATCCGGCATTAAAGAACGAGAGCAATAAGGGAGTTCCAAGAAACGTCACGCTTGATTTTCTCTTTGACACACTCTACAAAATTGTTGTTGCGGTCTTCAGTCCTGAGACTGATTTGATGCAGCTCTCCATGCTACTCTATCCTGTGCAAGCTTCTTCATCTCCCAGTACCTACAGCAGCCTACATCCTTCTGAATCTGCTTAGTGTATTCATCTCTTGGTCTCCCTCTACGATTTTTACCCTCCACGCTGCCCTCCAGTAGTAAAGTGGTGATCCCTCGATGTCTCAGAACATGTCCTACCAACCGATCACTTCTTCGAGGCGTTCCACAAGCTCCTCTCCACCCCAATTCTATTCAATACCTCCTCATTAGTTATGTGATCTACCCAGCTAATCTTTAGCATTCTTCTATAGCACCACATTTCGAAAGCTTCCATTCTCTTCTTGTCTAAACTATTTATCGTCCACGTTTCACTTCCATACATGGCTACAATCCATACAAATACTTTCAGAAACGACATCCTGACATTGAAATCTATACTCGATGTTAACAAATTTTTCTTCTTTAGAAATGCTTTCCTTGCCATTGCCATTCTACATTTTATATTCTCTCTACTACGACCATCATCAGTTATTTTGTTCCCTAAATAGCAAAACCCCTTTACTACTTTAAGTGTCTCATTTCCTTATGTAATTCCCTCAGCATCACCCGAGTTGATTTGACTACATTCCATTATCCACATTTTGCTTTTGTTGATGTTCATCTTATATCCTCAAGACACTGTCGATTCCGTTCAGCTGCTCTTCCAAGTCCTCTGCTGTCTGTGACAGAATTACAATGTCATCGGCGAACCTTAAGGTTTTTATTTCTCCTCCATGGACTTTAGTACCTACTCTGAAATTATCTTTTGTTTCCTTTACTGCTTGATCAATATACGGATTGAATAACATCGGCGATAAGCTACAACCCTGTCTCACTCCCTTCCCAACCACTGCTTCCCTTTCATACCGCTCGACTCTTATAACTGCCATCTGCTTTCTGTACAAATTGTGAATGCCTTTCGCTCCCTGTATTTTACCTCTCCCACCTTCAGAATTTGAGAGTATTCCAATCAACATTGTCAAAAGCTTCCTCTAAGTCTACAAATGCTAGAGACGTAGGTTTGCCTTTTCTTAATATTTCTTCTAAGATAAGTCGTAGGGTCAGTATTGCCTCACGTGTTCCAACATTTCTACGGCTTCTATCAGTTTTTCCATTCGTCTGTAATGAATTCATGTTAGTATTTTGCAGCTGTGACTTATTAAACTGATAGTTCGGTAATTTTCACATCTGTCAACACCTGATTTCTTTGTGATTGGAATTACTATATTCTTCTTGAAGTCTGAGGGTATTTCGCCTGTCTCATACATATTGCTCACCAGATGGTAGAGTTTTGTCAGGACTGGCTCTCCCAAGGCTGTCAGTAGTTCTAATGGAATGTTGTATACTCCGGGGGCCTTGTTTCGACTCTGGTCTTTCAATGCTCCCTCAAATGCTTCACGCACTATCGTATCTCACATTTCGTCTTCACTCACGTCCTCCTCCATTTCCATAATATTTCCCTCAGGTACATCACCCTTGTATAGATATTCTATATACTCCTATCTTTCTGCTTTCCCTTCTTTGCTTAGAACTGGGTTTCCATCTGAGATCTTGATATTCATATGAGTGGTTCTCTTTTCTCCAAAGGTCTCTAATTTTCCTGTAGGCAGTATCAATCTTACACCCAGTGAGATAAGCCTCTACATCCTTACATTTGATCTCTAGCCATCCGTGCTTAGCCATTTTGCACTTCCTGTCGATATCATTTTTGAGACGTTTGTATTCCTTTTTGCCTGCTTCATTTGTTGCATTTTTATATTTTCTCCTTTCATCAATTAAATGTGGTTCATGGTGTGGGTTACTGTAGTCATGTCCTAGTTCATGAACCACGGGCAACGTATGAGTGGCCAAGTAAGTGGTCCCGACAGTCGGGATACCAGTTATTTTGGAATAAGGCTGGGCATCTCGGGCATATTCTGAGTCATGGTCACCTTTGTGCTCACACGGCAAAGACTACCAAATCCATCGGTTAGTCCCTCAACCGTTAGGGGTAAAACCCAATGGGACTCGGGGCAAGTAAGGCTAGCAACCTCAATCCCTGGTACTTTAAATATGATGCTGGCAAAAATCAGAGCAAAGTGCCTCGGACCTTTGGAGGTGTTGGAGTCCCACCTCTAACTGACAAACTCCTAAGATACGACTTGGCACACAAAAGGTAATGAGATGGGGAGCTATTAATTTCTGGGAAGAAGGTAGAGCTGGCAGAGGCTGCAAGTAAGATGGGGCTGGACGTTTTAGATGTTAGTGACATTCGGGTAAGGGGAGAGAAAGAAGAGGAAGTGGGAGAATACAAGGTCTACCTGTCAGGAGTCAAAGCAGGAATAGCATAATGGGGTGTAGGGCTTTACATCAGGAAAGAAATGGAACCCATCGTAGTTCCAATAAGGTATGTAAACGAACGAATGATGGTGATAGATTTGACAGTGTCTAGCAAGAAAATTAGGGTTGTGTCAGTATATTCGCATTGTGAAGGGACAGATCAAGATAAGATGGATAGTTTTTATGAGGCAATCAGTCATGTAGTTGTTAGAGTAAAGGACAAGGACAGTGTTCTGCTCATGGGTGATTTTAATGCCAGGATTGGAAATCGAACAGAAGGGTATGAAAAGGTTATGGGTAAATTTGGAGAGGATATGGGGGCGAACAGGAACGGGAAACAACTCTTGGATTTCTGTGCCAGTATGGGCTTCGTAATCACAAACTCCTTTTTTAAACATAAGAACATTCACTGGTATACTTGGGAAGGCAGGGGAACCAGATCTGTCATTGACTATGTAATAACAGATCAGGAATTCAGTAAGGCTGTGAGGGACACACGTGTATTCAGGGGATTCTTTGGTGACACTGATCATTATTTAATCTGCAGTGAAATTGGGATTGTGAGGCCTAAAGTTCAGGAGGTCAGGTCCATATGTAGGAGGACAAGAGTGGAGAAACTTCAGGATAAGGAAATCAGGCACAAGTACATAACAGCGATCTCAGAAAGGTACCAGTTAGTTGAATGTAGTCAATTACAGTCATTGGAAAAGGAATGGACAAGGTACAGGGACACAGTACTAGAAGTGGTTAAAGAATGTCTTGGAACAGTAGTGTGTAAAAGTAGGATGAAGCAAACAGCTTGGTGGAATGACACAGTCCAGGCAGCCCGTAAAAGGAAAAATAAGGCGTATCAAAAATGGGGACATACTAGAACTCAGGTAGACAGAGAAAGTTATGTTGAAAATAAACAAAGCCAAAAAGATAATTGCAGCATCCAAGAAGAAATCTTGGGAAGACTTTGGAAACAGGTTGGCGACTATGGGTCAAGCTGCTGAAAATCCATTCTGGAGTGTAATTAGCAGTCTTCGAAAGGGAGGTAAGAAGGACATGACAAGTATTTTGGACAGGTCAGGAAAACTGCTGGTGAATCCTGGATGCCTTGGGCAGATGGAGGGAGTATTTTAAAGAGTTGCTCAATGTAGGTGAAAACACGATCAGTAATGTTTCAGATTTCGAGGTATAATGGGATAGGAAAGATGATGGAAATAGGATCACATTTGACGAAGTGAAGAAAATGGTCAATAGATTGTAGTGCAATAAAGCAGCTGGGGTAGATGAAATTAAGTCGGAACTCATCAAATACAGTGGACTGTCAGGTCTTAAATGGCTACACAGGATAACTGAAATTGCCTGGGAGACGGGACAGGTTCCATCAGACTGGACAAAAGCAGTAATCACACCAATCTTTAAACATGGATACAGAAAAGATTGTAACAACTACAGAGGTATCTCTTTAATCAGGGTCGTGGGTAAAATCTTCTCAGGTATTGTTGAAAGGAAAGTGCGAGTATTAGTTGAGGACCAATTGGATGAAAATCAGTGTGGGTTTAGGCCTCTCAGAGGTTGCCAGGGCCAGATCTTTAGCTTACGGCAAATATTGGAGAAGTGTTATGAGTGGAACAGGGAATTATATCTATGCTTTATAGATCTAGAAAAGGCATATGACCGTGTTCCTAGGAAGACGTTATTGTCTGTTCTACGGCATTATGGAATAGGAGGCAAACTTTAGCAAGCAATTGAAGGTCTTTACATGGATAGTCAGGCAGCAGTTAGAGTTGACGGTAAATTAAGTTCATGGTTCAGAGTAATTTCAGGGGTAAGACAAGGCTGCAACCTGTCTCCACTGTTGTTCATATTATTTATGGGTCATATGTTGAAAATAATAGACTTTCTGGGTGAGATTAAGATATGTGAACATAAAATAAGCAGTCTTGCATATGCGGATGACTTAGTTGTGATGGCAGATTCGATTGAAAGTTTGCAAACTAATATTTCAGAGCTAGATCGGAAATGTAAGTACTATGGTATGAAGATTAGCATCTCCAAAACGAAAATAATGTCAGAGGGCAGGAAATATAAACGGATTGAGTGCCAAATAGGAGGAACAAAGTTAGAACAGGTGGACGGTTTCAAGTACTTAGGATGCATATTCTCACAGGATGGCAACATAGTGAAAGAACTGGAAGCAAGGTGTAGCAAAGGCAATGCAGTGAGCGCTCAGCTGCGATCTACTCTCTTCTGCAAGAAGGAAGTCAGTACCAAGACTAAGTTATCTGTGCACCATTCAATCTTTCGACCAACTTTGTTGTATGGGAGCGAAAGCTGGGTGGATTCAGGTTACCTTATCAACAAGGTTGAGGTTACAGATATGAAAGTAGCTAGAATGATTGCAGGTACTAGTAGATGGGAACAATGGCAGGAGGGTGTCCACAATGAGGAAATCAAAGAAAAACTGGGAATAAATATATATGTAGCAGTCAGGGCGAACAGGCGTAGATGGTGGGGCCATGTTACACGCATGGGAGAAGCAAGGTTACCCAAGAGACTCATCGGTTCGGCAGTAGAGGGTAGGAGAAGTCGGGGCAGACCAAGGAGAAGGTACCTGGATTCGGTTAAGAATGATGTTGAAGTAATAGGTTTAACATCAGAAGAGGCACCAATGTTAGCACTGAATAGGGGATCATGGAGGAATTTTATAAGGGGGGCTATGCTCCACACTGAACGCTGAAAGGCATAATCAGTCTTAAATGATGATGATGATGTTCAATTAAATTCAATATTTCTTCTGTTACCCAAGGGTTTCTACTAGCCCTCGCGTTTTTACTTATTTGATCCTCTGCTGCCTTCACTATTTCATCCTTCTAAGCTACCCATTCTTCTTCTACGGTATTTCTTTCCCCCATTCCTGTCAATTGTTCCCTTATGCTCTCCCTGAAACTCTGTACAACCTCTGGTTCTTTCAGTTTATCCAGGTCCCATATCCTTAAATTCCCACCTTTCTGCAGTTTCTTCAGTTTGAATCTGCATTTCATAACCAATAGATTGTGGTCAGAGTCCACATCTGCCCCTGGAAATGTCTTACAATTTAAAACCTGGTTCCTAAATCTCTGTCTTACCATTATATAATCTATCTGATACCTTCTAGTATCTCCAGGGTTCTTCCATGTATACAACCTCCACAAAATAATGAAAGGAATAACGTTTATGGCTTACCACGTTTTGGCTTATCGTGCAGTAAAACTTCAATCAAGCATGACGTTCACTTGTATTACTTGTTTACTAAGAAGTCTACTCGCAACACATTTTGCGGAAAGATTCTACGTTTATCACTGAATGTACCTGCGGAATAATATTACTGGACATACATGTGCGTGTTATTCAGGGGACTTAGATTCTGTAAAGAATAGTGCGTGTAAAAGTTGGGAGGGGGGGGGGGGGGGTTTAAGACATTTCTTAAGCCAAAAGATCGCGTAAAACGTACAACTATAGCTAAGGAGCATCGTGACATTACCGTGATCTGTTCGTCACCTGTGGATCACACAATGAATTTCGTATTCAAATGCATGCAGTTCATTACTGGTATCAACTTTTAGCGTATTTCACATCTTCTGGTCTCTTTTATGTTGAATATGGACTTGATATCGCCACAGCTTGATGGAGTGACGTCAAAAACTCAAGAAATTGTTCATGACGTTTAGATTAATGGAGGTATCAGCTTACATTGAAACAACAGTAAAGGAATTAAGAGAAGCTAGTGACCTTCTAGAATTAGTCAGTGCACAGCTCAATATCTGCTCAGTTTACTGCTACTTGAAGGTAAAAAGAATGAATTTTCATTCACTTTCAACAGTTAGTACTGCGTACGTGTGGAATTCGTACATTTTATTGTAATGCCCGTTACTGTGAAATGGAATTTCGGCGATTATTGAAGTACGTTGAACTGTAGCACAATAAGGAAGCAGTTAGAAGTGGCCTTATCCCCAGTCCGATCACGTACGCATGACAGTCGCATAGAATATTACGTACTACTGTACTGGACAGGCGGCGCGTAAAAGTTGAGCATCGGTAACCACCGACAATACGTAGGTATAACAAAAACTGTACAAGTTCACGCTGCTACACTTCATCACACATTTTTCATTGACAAGCGAAACTGACTGACACAGCTCACTAAAAATTTAAATTGACACCCAACAATTAATATGAGGTCACTAGGAGAGAAAAATCGCTTTGTGAAAGTACGTTGGATTAACAACAATGCCGAACCTCGATAAACAAGAGATCAAGAGACAAGAATTCCTGTGTCTCGCTTATAGAGTTTTATAGTCACCTGATCTCTCGATTGTAAAAGTTTGGTACCGGTTTCTCTCACAGATGGACGATTCCCGTAATCTATATGTGGCTCCCTCGTATGGACGAGTTCGAAAAAATAAGAAAATCAAGACGCGGAATGCACGTGGTTTATAACTTGAAACATGATTAGACCCTACCTATAAAATTTATTATATACACATGACTAAACATGTCCGCTTCCCTTTTTCTTACACACTGATGTTGCAAACATGTTTTTCAAGAGCATGCAACTTACATACACTTAGTTATACTAGGAAAAGACCAGGAGCCATGGCAAAATTCCAGCTGGATTACATCTTTGTCAGGCGGATATTTCGAAATCAGATACCGGATTGTACGGCGTGCCCAGCAACAGATACAGACTCCGACCACAATTTATTAGTGATGAAAGGTAGACTAAAGTTTAAGAGGATCATCCAGAAAAATCACTGGGGTAGGAAGTGAGACTCTGAATTACTGAGGAATGATTAGAAGCGTTTGATGTTGGCTAAGGATGTCGATAGTGCGTAAAGGAATACCAAAGTAGGCAATCCAGCTGAAAAGGAGTGATGCAAGTTCACTTCTGTCTCCGCCATCTCAAATATTTTAGAATTCCTGTACCAGAATGAAGACTGTGATCCCGTATTTGTTTTGGGGGAGGTGCAACGGGGAATGTGGACCGATTGAATTTTAGGAAAATGTAATTTGCATATCGCTATTTGGTAGTTGCTCTATGCTATATGACTGATTAAAAAAAAAAAAAAGGACTTAGAATTTTGTTCTGAATGATTGCACGTTCCACACATACAGTACATGAGTTGCGCTTCCACCTCCACTAACTCAAATATTTTAGTATTTCGTCATCACAACGAAGATCGTGATGCTGCACCCGCCTTCCCACCAGCTAGGCGAATATTAGCCTCTTCAGACACTGAACACTTCCTTTCGATGTGCTGTGATGGAAGAACAAACGACTCTCAAACAAAACATGTTAACTCAAACAAAAAATGAGTAATAAAACTAAATTTGAGGTGAATCTCAGAACCAGAAGTCAAACAAGGAATATCATTCACATAGCTGTTTGGAAAGTAAGGTCTGAAGGGTCACGAAATGGAAATCATTGTGAAAAATCAAAAATATAGTATTTGCAACAGTTTGCTACATATCCCACCCACTTCGCTACATAGTAACGGCTTCGACTTACGACGTTTCTCGTGGCGTTGAACCAGCTTTCCAGTACCCTCGTCAAAGAAGACAGCCGCCTGTCCCTTAAGCTACTTCTGCACACTGTTCTACAGTTTGTTGTCTGTGCTAAAATGCTGTCTTCATAGCCAGTCGTTCATATGAGCGGAGACGAACATGAGAGGGAGACAATTCCGGGCTGCATGGTGGGTCGCCAAACACTTCCCATTGAAAACAAAGCAGGAGCGTCCTCATTGTCAAGAAAAATCCATGACAGGTATGTCGTGTGGAGTCGCATGAAAACAAGAGAAACCTTGCGGCCTCCCATATCTGACTGGAGACACTGTTGTTCTAGGCGTCTTCAAGTACTCACTGCGCGCTCAGAACTGAAAAAAGAAGGATGTGATGCTATCGACAGACAGACTGGAGACACTGCCCAACATATTTCACTTCATCGGACTCTCACCATTCTTTCCATTTCGTGACCTATCGGATCTTTCTTTATGTGAACTTTTTGTAATATTTGGTGTCGACAATAAACCTCTAAAGTTTTAGACATTTGTCTTATATGTTTTATATACCCCGCATGTGATGAATAATGTTAAAAGTTTCAGCAATGATTTATAGTTTCTAATTCATCTGCCTCAGATACCAGGGGAAGTTGAGGAAAGTGATAAAACCAGATAAGAGAATTCTTAAAATGTCCAAGACAGCATTGTGCTCTCAGTCTATCATATAGACAGTGTTCGTATATTTAAAAATAAAGCTTTGTGTATAACTGGGAAATAGTGATTCGGGACCTTGCATTTACGATCTGCTCGTGCATTTTATTTTGGCCATATTAGAATCCACACATTGCCAAATAAAAAGAAACCTTCTCTTAGTAATGACAAAAGGTGAACGGATGTTATTTGGAAAATAGTCGGACAAACATCATATATCACTGTGCATCACACAGAAGTTGCGTATTAATGACCTTCTTTAAACGATAACAGTACCTGATACACCAAGAGGCCGTGCAGTTATATCACTTCGTTACATTCTAAGTACATTTGGAATACAGCTTCTAAAGTACATCATTTTACCTTCCACAATAACAAATTCGTTACAGTTTTTAATAATCTCATCGTGACCGAGACATTAAACACAAATGTCCCATCTTCTTCTAACGAACTCATTGAGTGAACAACGTTAAGAGTTTTGTTTACGAACTGCTTAACTGATCTATGTCTACATCAGGTGTTATAATTGACTTAATTCACTTAATAGCATTAAGATTAAAGAAATTGTGTCTAGTATTCAAGAAACAAACTATCCGTCACGATTCGTAAATGTACCTCATGCAATGTAGACGAACTACTAGTATTCCTTTTGGATCCACATGCTAATTTTCGCATGACACGAATTGAAAATGTATCTATATCTTCTACAGTACCTACCACCTGTGTTTTACAGTTGACACACTGGTAGAATACCAAGCAGAATAACAAATATGAGCCGAAGGCCGCGGTGGTCTCGCAGTTCTAGGCGTTTCAGTCCGGAACCGCGAGACTGCTACGGTCGCAGGTTCGAATCCTGCCTCGGGCATGGATGTGTGTGATGTTCATAGGTTAGTTAGGTTTAAGCAGTTCTAAGTTCTAGGGGACTGATGACCTAAGATGTTAAGTCCCATAGTGCTCAGAGCCATTTGAACCATTTGAACCAAATATGAGCCAGGTATTTACCAGTGACATTCTTGAACTTTCATGCAATGGAAGAAAATTTGGAATAAATTTATCTAGAAAACGCTAGTAAAGAAAATAATGAATCGTAAGGATATGGGAATCATGCTAGCGAAATTGAATTTCAGGAGCTTCCAGTCAGATTTTCCATATGAGGAAATAGTCTCTTCGGTTCATTCTTAGTGTAGCATTTCACGTTTCTTTTATGTGAGTCCCTTTGCTCATCTAATCGTGAAAAAAAGACAAAAACAACAGTCCTCCTATGCGTTCCCTAAATTCGTTTACTTTGGTCTCTTAGTCCATCCGTTGCATAATACGGGGCTGCGGTTATAAGCAGTTAGCCTCATAAAAATACTTCATAATATAATTCTGTTAAAATTTTCGGGCTGAGAAACGGTGATCATTACATAAATATATTCAATAACGTTTCATCTCTTTCTATGAGAGACATGTTCACATGTACATGAAGATTTTTCCACAACCGGTGCATCAAAAAACCAATAATACACACGTAAACGTGTCTTTACCTCGACGAAGAGATTTTCAATGGCTTCCAGGCACCTGCGAAAAGCATTAACTAATATAATTCAGCCTGGTACAGAAAAAGAGAAGAATGTGCTGCTTAAATTTCTGCGTGTATCAGTTGTCACATGTGCCTATGGAATTTTGGGGAATAAGAGATATGAAAAGGTAACTTTTAGAAATCGATACATGCACATGGAATACAGTCGTCATCGGAAGGCAGCAAAGGTACGCACGGTTACATTCTAGCTGAAGGTACTAAAATTGTTAATTTTCCAGACAGGCAGTCAAAGCTTGTGCCTTCATTGGATGGTTCTAATTCTCTTTAATTATGGTACTGTGCAGCTAAGTACCTCCCGTATCGCATACTGAGCTTACAGATGCAAGGCAACTCATATAAAGCCCCATTAGAATTAGACCATTTTTAAAGAAAAAAATGTGCGTAAATGATAAGTATCCTTGAATATCAAACCGACGCATTCGGGTGACGAGGTGGGGGGAGTGGGTGCAGTCGGTAACCGCGTGCTACAAGCATGCCTGACCCAGTGATGCGACTTCTGACTGAACCTGATAAGAATACTGCCTATGGCAATTGCTATCATTGAACATCTTTTACGGGGCAGTAACTATCTTTCAGTGTTTACTGATTGTTTGTTGAGTGGATTTGATTAGGGAACGGAAGTCTCGTTCTCGCTTAGAAGTTCATAGTTTGATGGAGATAGATTTTACATTTATTCTTTAAACAAAACTGTCCTTCGTTGGATTCTCCACATATTTGGCTCTATACACATTAATTTGACTACTTAAAAATACAAATGAACTGAGCAAGTGGCCTCTTATTTGATAATACTGTGGACCACACTGTGCGGGAATTGGTGGGATTAATGCTCTCCTCTCTCTCTAACCAAACCGACAACTTTATTTAAAACATACCACGCAGGCACACACACACACACACACACACACACACACACACAAACGCACACACAAATTTACTCTCAGGCGTCCCTATTCTATCAAAGTGCGTTTCCTACAGCAATTGCTACGATCTGTGCTGTCGTGGCTCAGCCGATTCCAGCGCGGAATCATTATGACGAAAGCTGCGGCTTTAACACGACAGGGATGGCTGACCAAGACCATGATCATTCGAAATAATGAAGTAATGAGTATCTATCCAAACAAAGCACAAATTGAACAGCCAGCCAAAGCGCCCAGTATCGTAAACGTGGCGGGCTCGCATACAAAACTGGATCGTCTCTGTTAGACTCGTTTCATACTATTTAATTTGTATTTCGTGCAGTCACGCCCAATTATTTGTAACTTAGTTTTGTAATCCGCCATTGTCCCCATTCAGTTGTACCCAGTTACATTAAAGTATAAATTTTTCCAGTAAGCATCTAATATATATACACGGTGGTCCATTGATAGTGACTGTGCCAAATATCTCACGAAATAAGCATCAAACGAGAAAACTACAAAGAACGAAACTCGTCTAGCTTGAAGGGAGAAACCAGATGGCGCTATGGTTGGCCCGCTAGATGGCGCTACCATAGGTCAAACGGATATCAACTGCGTTTTTTTTAAAAATAGGAACCCCCATTTTTTATTACATATTCGTGTAGTACGTAAAGAAATATGAATGTTTTAGTTGAACCACTTTTTTCGCTTTGTGATAGTCACAAACGTATAAGTACGTGGTATCACGTAACATTCCGCCATTGCGGACGGTATTTGCTTCGTGATACATTACCCGTGTTAAAATGGACCGTTTACCAATTGCGGAAAAGGTCGATATCGTGTTGATGTATGGCTATTGTGACCAAAATGCCCAACGGGCGCGTGCTATGTGCGCTGCACGGTATCCTGGACGGCATCATCCAAGTGTTCGGACGGTTCGCTGGATAGTTACGTTATTTAAGAAACAGGAAGTGTTCAGCCACATGTGAAACAACCACGACCTGCAACAAATGATGATGGCCAAGTAGGTGTTTTGGCTGCTCTCGCGGCTAATCCGCACATCAGTAGCAGACAAATTGCGTGAGAATTGGGACTCTCAAAAACGTCGGTGCTGAGAATGCTAAATCAACATCGATTGCACCCGTACCATATTTCTATGCACCAGGAATTGCATGGCGAAGACTTTGAACATCGTGTACAGCTCTGCAACTGGGCACAAGAGAAATTACGGGGCGATGACAGATTTTTGCACGCGTTCTATTTAGCGACGAAGCGTCATTCAGGAACAGCGGAAACGTAAATCGGCATAATATGCACTACTAGGCAACGGAAAATCCACGATGGCTGCGACAAGTGGAACATCAGTGATCTTGGCGGGCTAATGTATGGTGCGGCATTATGGGAGGAAGGATAATTGGCCCCCATTTTATCGATGGCAATGTAAATGGTGCATTGTATGCTGATATCCAATGTTACGTTCTACCGATGTTACTACAAGATGATTCACTGCATGACAGAATGGCGATGTACTTCCAACATGATGGATGTCCGGCACATAGCTCGCGTGCAGTTGAAGCGGTATTGAACAGCATATTTCATGACAGGTAGATTGGTCGTCGAACCACCATGGCCCGCACTTTCACCGGATCTGACATCCCCGGATTTCTTTCTGTGGGGAAAGTTGAAGGATATTTGCCATCGTGATCCAGCGACAATGCCTGACAACTTGCGTCCGCGCATTGTCAATGCATGTGTGAACATTATGGAAGGCGAACTACTCGCTGTTGAGAGGAATGTCGTTACACGTATTGCCAAATACATTGAGGTTGACGGATCATTTTGAGAATTTATTGCATTAATGTGGTATTTACAGGTAATCAGGCAGTAACAGCATGCGTTCTGAGAAATGATAGTTTCACAAAGGTACATATATCATATTGACCCAACCGAAATAAAATATTCAATCGTACCTACATTCTGTATTTTAATTAAAAAAACCTACGTGTTACCAACTGTTCGTCTAAAAATGTGATCCATATGTTTGTGACTACATCGCCCATCTATCACATTGCGAAAAAAGTAGTCCAACTAAAACATTCATATTTCTTTACGTACTACACGAATATGTAACAAAAATGGGGGTTCGTATTTAAAAAAACACAGTTTATATGCGTTTGACCTATGGCAGCGCCATCTATCGGGCCGACTATAGCGCCGTCTGGTTTCCCCCTTCACGCTAGACAAGTTTCGTTCTCTGTAGTTGTTTCGTGTGATGATTATTTCGTGAGATATTTGGCCCGGTCTGTATCAATGGACCACCCTGAATATACGAGGTAAGTCAATTATTATCCGCAATTTAGTTATATTTTTGTTTATTTTATTAGTACTGACGTTTTGCGTTCATGACCCCTGCTTTGTTTATTTGTTGTTATATCTTTGTAATTTTCTAGCTTCTAGGTTAATTTCGTTATCGTTGCCGTGCTGTTAATCATGGCTGCTCCACTGTCTATTTGCACCAAAGAAGAGTAACGTTCAGTGATCCGTTATTCGTGGTCGGAAGGCGTATCATGGGCTGAAATTCATCGAAGACTTTCAGTTCAGTACTAGAATAGTTTTTTGCCACAGCAGAGTGTCTACGACAGGATTGAAAAGTTCCGAAATAATCGCACAAGTGTTACGCACGGTGAAAGAGCCGGACGACCGTTTACCGCCGCAAATGAAGAAACCATTGAGCGTTCACGTGAAATGATTCTCTTGGACAGACGATTAACTGTTGACGTAGTGGCACATCATCTGCAAATTAATCACGGTTTTACCTACGAAATCATACACAACAGACTTCTGTTTTATAAAGTTTGTTCAAGATGGGTCCCAAAACAACTGCCACAGTTGCATTAATAAACGCACTTTGACATCTGCAAGAAAACTTTTCGATAGCTATGGTAACATAGGGGGCAACTTCTAAGCGAGGTTCACACCACGTGGCATGCGAAGGTGGCTTCTGGCTTAGTAGAGACATAGGCACTACACATAACGACTCTGGGAAATCATTAGAGCAATTTTTAGTGTAACCATCTTATTTTTTCTCGTAATTTTTGTAAAAATAAAACATAAAAGACGTCTACTTTCCGAAACAAGCAGTCAGAATAAGTCTCAGAGACGCAGTCTAAATACAAGTAACACCCAAAACCAGACACATTGAATCGATATAGGCGATATATACCCACACACAAGTAAACAAAAGAGTTCCCAAACTAACAAAATACCTGTGTACACGATACAGAACAATGCAACCCGGAGTCAAGAACAACGCTGTAAAATTATGAGAAGACATCGTCACGGAACAACGTGTCAGCTGTTTGGGGGCTAAAGAAAAAAATTGCAATTAATACAGCCTACCTACTGACTGAAACTTGAAAATTCCTGACAGATTAAAACTGTGTGCCGGACCGAGACTCAAACTCGGGACCTTTGCCTTTCGCAGGCAGTGCTCTACCAACTGAGCTACCCAAGCACGACTCACGTATCGTCCTCACAGCTTCAATTGTGCCGGTATCTTGTCTCCTACGTGAGGACGAGTCGTGAGTCGTGCTTGGGTAGCTCAGTTGGTACAACACTTGCCTGCGAAAGGCAAAGGTCCCGAGTTCGAGTCTCCTTCCGGCACTCAGTTTTAATCTATCAGGGAGTTACATATCAGCGCACACTCCGCTGCAGAGTGAAAATCGCATTCTGGATACATACTGACTGTTTATCTACAGCTTCAGCTATTTTCGCATGCAGGGTCGCCGTATAAATGGTTATTACTGGGTCAGTGGTTATATGGGGAGTGATAACTGTGCAGTCTACTGTAAACAGACTTCTTAGGGCTCCTGGCCGGGCTCAACGTCCATTGTTCGAATCGCTCGCTCTCATTGGCTTAGGGCCGACCAGTACATTCTCTACTCTACCGATCTATCTCAAGCATCGCAGGCCATTCGTGCTTTGAGCCTTGCTAGTTTCTGCACTGAAAAACCTACTGCCCTATTACAATATCTTTGTAGCTATGTGTACCATTCTAATTCTTGTTTGTTTCACACATCATTACCCTCTCTCACACAGTAGGAAGATCATGCAAAGGATCAGAAAGTATGACACAGCACGGCATGTATTGAAATAAAACAGTGATTTGTTCTATTCGTATGTCCAAGAGGTGGGATATGCGAATTAGAAAATAAAAGTAAAGATTTATGTTACGTTAATAGAACTTTTAATTAATTAAACAATTCATTATGTATCTGCAACTGCTATTCATGTTGCTCAATGGTTAACTTGCAAGAGGTACTTAATTACTTGAAGTCGGCTTTTAGGAAAAATGGTTGATCTAATAAGGAGATGTAATTAGGGATAGCGCCAAAATTTAACAATTTCGAGAATAGTGAGGAGCAAGTGGGGAACGCAAATTGGGTAGATGTTAATAAGGTTACCGACCGCAGTGGTGGAATAATATATCACTGGGCTTTGATAGTTTTAAGCGCACCAGAAAATTGGACGTAGTCCTTTATAAACGTAAAAGATCTACCCCATCCATTGGCGATAGCTGGTGTGTGATAAATATTTTACAGCAGTGGCCAAGCAGAGACATTTAAACGTGTTTAGCCAACATAAGACGAACTGTCGCTTTAGCTATACTAGTAACTCCGCTGTGACCCAACACGATTTACAATGTGATGACCATTTTCTGATTCTAGGTCTCTATTCAAGACAATGACTTACCATGCGCGCTTGTGTGGAGAGGCAATACCAATTTGTAAAAACATTAGTAATTTACAAGCAGCACGACTGAGTTACATAAATTATGCATGATGATTTAGCACAAATAGAGGAATTTTAACTAGCGATTACTTGTTATGGGGAGTAGCTTCACATGTCAAAGACAATCTTTGACATTCGGCGTCACATGACAAATTGTCATGCCCTCTATACAGCTCAGAATGTCCCAACAAATTTAAGGTCCATGAACTTTCAACGTAATTTCCGGTGATTTATCTACAGAGATATCTCGCACGGAGTGGTCGAAACGTTACTGATTATGTTTTTCCAACTTCATGTTGTGCAAGTTTTAAGAGAAATAAAGAACGGCACTGAAAGCCATCATTGTACTCTTTGATTACATGTTTCCTACATATTTTCAGCATCGAGCGACATTCCAGATGTCCTGCTATCAAAGGTCTACAATCTTTCTCTTTGCTCTTCTTGTATTCCACTGAAGCACCAGTCTTTCGGACCATCATATTTGCCTCTGTAACGTGAACAGCACACTCCAACTTCCTGAAAGCTGCCTTTCCCACAATGTTTCTGCCTTCTGTGACAAACTGGATGATGTTATTGCCCCCCTCGCCCGTACTCGGCCGCCCCCCGCCCCTCACCACCAAAAAACCTTTTGTGCTGCTTCGCATAGAGCTCTACATAAATCTCTGGCCAGTTCGCAATTTTCGCATAGTGTCCAGATCTGAGAGGCGTATCTACACTGACGGAAAGTGTTACGTAATGGAACACGTATCTTACATACTGAGGTGACAAAGGTCATGGGATGTAATATCGTGTCGGATGTAGTGCAGTAACTCGACGTGACATGGACTCAACAAGTCCCCTGCAGAAACACTGAGCTCCCACCATAGCCGTGCATAATTGCGCAAGTATAGCCGGTGCCGGATTTTGTTCACGAACTGGCGTCTCGATTATGTCCCATAAATATTCGACTGGTGGCCAAATCATTCGCTCGAATTGAAAGTTCTCCATAGCAGTCGCAAACAATTGTGACCCTGTGACATGGCGCGTTGTCACCCATAAAAATTCCATGAATGAAGTCCATGAGTGGCTGCAAACGGTCTCTATATACTTGAGCATAACCATTTCCAGTCAATGATTGGTTCAAAAAAATGGCTCTGAGCACTATGGGACTTAACATCTATGGTCATCAGTCCCCTAGAACTTAGAACTACTTAAACCTAACTAACCTAAGGACATCACACAACACCCAGTCATCACGAGGCAGAGAAAATCCCTGACCCCGCCGGGAATCGAACCCGGGAACCCCGGCAATGATTGGTTCAGTTGGACGAGAAGTCCCAATTCATTCCATGTAATCACAGCTTACACAATTATGGAAATACCGCCTGCTTCCGTCGGCCGGGATTGCTGAGCGGTTCTAGGCGCTTCATTCTGGAACCGCGAGACGGCTACGGTCGCAGGTTCGAATCCTGCCTCGGGCATGGATGTGTGTGATTTCCTTAGGTTAGTTTAAGTAGTTCTAGGGGACTGATAATCTCAGATGTTAAGTCCCATAGTTTTCAAAGCCATTTCATTTGAACCACCTGCTTCCACAGTGCCGTGGCGTCTGCACTACACACGAGCCCTACCATCAGATCAGCTCTTACCAACTGAGATACTGAGACCGGGACTCATTTGACCAGGCCACGGGTTTCCAATCGTCTAGGATCCAACCGGTATGGTCACGAGCCCAGGGCAGGCGCTGCAGGCGATGCCGTGCTGTTACCAGAGGCACTCGCGTCGGTCGTCTGCTGCCGCAGCCCCTTAACATCGAATTTCGCCGCACTGTCGTAATGGACACGTACGTCCCACATCGATTCCTGCTGTTATTTCGCGCAGTGTTACTTGTCTGTTAGCACTGACAACTCTACGCAAATGCCGCTGCTCTCGATCGTTAAAAAAAAAAAAAAAAAAAAAAAAAAAAAAAACAAAAAAAAGCCGACGGAAACTGCCTTGTCTATGGTGAGAAGTAATGTCTGGAATTTGTTATTCTCGGTACGCTCTTGACACTGTGCATCTCGGAACACTGAATCCGCAAACGATTTCCTAAATGAAGTATACCACGCGTCTAGCTCCAATTACTGTTCCGCGTTCAAAGTCTGTTAATTGCCGTAGTGCAGCCATAATCACGTCGGAAATCTTTTCACACGAATCACCTGAGTGGTAATGGCAGCACCACCAACACAATGACCTTGTGTATCTTGTGTACGCGATACTACAGCCACCTCTATAAGCGCATGTAACTGTCCCATTACTTTTGTCACCGTGGGGCATTGATCAAACTTTGCCAATCCGTTCATCACATAACGGATGATAAATGATTACAATTTCATTTCATTTGTAACTGATGTCCATCATCAATGTTAGTACGAAGTGTGGCATAGGATCAAACAGACTATGAATAGCATGTTGAGGAATTTGTTTCTATGACTGGGAAACATTTTACTTCACTTCATAAAGATTGCTCGTTTGAGGCTGCAAGGAAGGTGTAGGTCATCCCATTGCATTCCAGACCAGTACTGTGGCTGAAAAACCAGGCGATCTGCCAGGTCAGTTATGAACAATTACATTCCTCAAGGCGTCTATGAACTGCAATGTGGGGTCTTGTATTATCCTGCTGGAATACGCTACTTGGTGACCTGGTCATGGATTGCATGTCACCAGGGTATGCTATTATTGCAACTTATGGTTCAAATGCCTCGTACAAGGGAACCTCCCCATCGCAACCCCCTCAGATTTAGTTATAAGTTGGCACAGTGGATAGGCCTTGAAAAACTGAACACAGATCTATCGAGAAAACAGGAAGAAGTAGTGTAGAACTATGAAAAAATAAGCAAAATATACAAACTGAGAAGTCCATGCTAAAGATAGGCAACATCAAGGACAGTGTCAGCTCGAGATCGCTGTGGTCCCGTGGTTAGCGTGAGCAGCTACGGAACGAGAAGTCTTTGGTTCAAGTTTTCCCTCGAGTAAAGAGTTTACTTTTTTATTTTCAGACAATTATCAAAGTTCAGGCACTCACACATAATCAACTTCGCTCTCCAAATTTCCAGGACATGTTCAGATTTGCTTGGATATTTGCAGGATTTGACGGTATACACACGGAAAATTTTGAAAACGTTAAAAACATATGTTTTGACAGAGCCCAGGGAAAACTGTGCGACTGTGAAACTGTTGCATTCATTTGTTGCAGTTTATGTGACAAGCTCTTCTGTTTTCATCACTTTTTTGGGAGTAATTATCACATCTACAAGAAAACCTAAATCGGGCAAGGTAGAAGAATCCTTTTACCCATTCGCCAAGTGTACAAGTTAGGTGGGACGACAACATATTTCTGTCATGTGATGCACATGCCGTCACCAGTGTTGTATAGAATACATCAGACGTGTTTTACTGTAAAGGAATCGGTTGACCTATGACCTCGCGATCAAATGTTTTCGGTTCCCATTGGAGAGGCACGTCCTTTCCTCTACTAATCGCACGGTTTTGCGGTGCGGTCGCAAAACACAGACACTAAACTTATTACAGTGAACAGAGACGTCAATGAACGAACGGACAGATCATAACTTTGCAAAAATACAGAAGGTAAACTTTTCAATGGAGGGTAGACTTGAATCAAGGACCTCTCGTTCCGCAGATGCTCACGCTAACCACGGGACCACGGTGCTCCTCAGCTTATATTGTCCTTGATGTTGCCTATCTAGCACATGGACTACTCAGTTTGTACATTTTGCTTATTTTTTTTCATAGTTCCACACAACTTCTTCCTGTTTTCTCGATTGATCTGTGTTTAGTTTTTCAAGGCCTATCCACAGTGCCAACTTACAACTAAATCTGAGGGGGGTGCGATGGGGATGTTCCCTTGTTAGCATTATGCGACTTAACTTCTGAGGTCATCAGTCGCTCTAGAACTTAGAAATAATTAAACCTAACCAACCTAAGGACATCACACACATCCATGCCCGAGGCAGGATTCGAACCTGCGACCGTAGCGGTCGCTCGGCTCCAGACTGTAGCGCCTAGAAGCGCACGGCCACTACGACCGGCGTATTGCAACGTACAGTGAGTATTCAGCTTCCTTTGACAATTCGTAATTCATGCTATTGTCATATCCAGCAGTTGTTAACACTATGTCAGCAGCACTCTGAGAGGCACGGACGTCTAAAATCTCGGATCCTGGACATACCGTCTGCTGACACGCGGACCACCTCAATCAGAAGCGAGACTCATCGCTGAAGACCACACAACAACACTCAATGTTCCGCTTGACTCTGGCCCTACACTATGAGAGTCAGAGTTGAATTTTGTGAGCGGTAATCAACAAATGGCAACTAGATATCTCAACGCCGGTTCCAGTAAGTTGTTCCTGCCAATTCTGTTGGCATTCCTCACACTCCACACACCTCCCCCCGGGTTTCAGCTTTTGTTATGCGTCTATTTCTCAGATCAAATCGAACAGTCCTAAGTTTTTTTCGTGATGTACTTCTCCTGGTAGGACATGTGCCTACTCTTTCTTGCCACAGTGTTATCTTGAGACCATCTCGTCACCACTCCTTCTGAAGACATTGCACTGATCTGAAATCTCTTGACGTAATTCCGCTGCTCCCTAGTGGCATTTATTTAACCTTCCTCGAAGTCCGAAAGATGGCGATAAACTACACGTGCACGTCCTATTTTAATCTACGTAGTTCACATGAATAGAAATACCCAAGGATCAGTTCCGTGGTCTTCGCTTATGGCGTTCACGAAGTGGTACTTCCATTTTCCTTCGGCGTATGAAGGCTCCTGAGACAGTTGAAAAATACGTATACTGTGGCCGGGTATTGTGCAATACACAAGACATTGAACGTGATATGTTCTGCCTACTAAAAGTAGGCTGGAGAGCATTTGGAAGAAACTAGACTGTTTTCAAATGCAAATTCCCAGTAGTCTTGAAAGGAAATACTTTTTGAACCTACGTGTCATTCACGTTCTAACTTAGGCACTTGATTCTTGATCTGTAAGTCAATTTGCGTAAAGGAAACTCAGCACTTCACAGAGAGACATGGAATGATGGATGTGAACCCTAACTGAAACAGATTTGAAAAGAGCTGACTATATTCTTGCACTGCTTAAAATGATAAGCCGCAAAGATGGGTAAACATGGAGAAATCCAAAACTCTGTAAGAGCAGTAGCTTCAACTCGCTGAATGTAGTTTGAGAAAGACTAGCCTCTATAGACTTTCAATAGGCCTAACTGCCCACTTGAGAAAGGTTACATATCATTAGAAATATAAAATAGCAGCGCTTATATTGGCATCGTACATACGTTTTTGTGACAAACGATTTCTGGGAAGCTTTTCTAGATTTTAAACACTTTCATCTGGTGGATCACTCTGCAAGTAACCTCTCTGATGCATCGCTTTCAGATGACAATTGGTAGATGGTTTTCACTAAACAGTTTAAAGGGCAGCACTTAGTATTAGCTAATCTCTTAAGTCTTTCACAGTCGGGAACGTATTTAGTGCTTTCCTTCGTACAGAGACCATGGCTTACAGTGTTCCCGGTCTATGAAAAGGATCACTCTGTGACACAGTCGAAACTTCGGTATGTGAAAGACGCGTGGATACAGAGTGACAGAGTGAGTCGGCAACGCAATGGCTAAGAGCACACTTTTGAATGTTGGCACTCCGTGCTCAAGTCTAATTTTAGGTAGTTCCTTTTCTTCTTTGTTACACGGAAGTATGTACCATAAATGACATGAGTTTCTTGTGATATAGAGAAGTATAATGGGGTTACTGATATAAGAAATAAGTGCTTCAAATACACTACTGGCCATTAAACACGAAGATGACGTGCTGCAGACGCGAAATTTAACCGACAGGAGGAAGATGCTGTGATACGCGATGGTGTACTCAACGACGAACCTGGGTGCACGAATGGCAAAACGTGATTTTTCCGGATGAATCCATTCTCTGTTTACAGCATCATGATGGTCGGATCCGTGTTTGACGACATCGTGGTGAACGCACATTGGAAGCGTGTATTCGTCATCGCCATACTGGCGTATCACGCAGCGCGATGGTATGGGTTGTCATTGGTTACACGTCTTGGTCGCCTCTTGTTCGCATTGACGGCACTTTGAACAGTGGACGTCACATTTCAGATGTGTTACGACACTTGGCTCTACCCTTTATTCGATCGCTGCGAAACCCTACATTTCAGCAAGATAATGCACGACCGCATGTTGCAGGTCCTGTACGGGCCTTTCTGGATACAGAAAATGTTCGACTGGTGCCCTGGACAGCACATTCTCCAGATCTCTCACCAATTGAAAACGTCTGGTCAATGGTGGCCGAACAACTGGCTCGTCACAATACGCCAGTCACTACTCTTGATGAACTGTGGTATCTTGTTGAAGCTGAATGGGCTGCTGTACCTGTACACGCCATCCAAGCTCTGTTTGACTCAATGCCCAGGAATATCAAGGCCGTTATTACGGCCAGAGGTGGTGGTTCCGGGTACTGATTTCTCAGGATCTATGCACCCAAATTGCGTTAAAATGTAATCACATGTCAGTTCTAGTATAATATATCTGTCCAATGAATACCCGTTTATCATCTGCATTCCTTCTTGCTGTAGCAATTTTAATGGCCAGTAGAGTATTCCACAAGAAATAAGAAAAATGCTCCCGAGATTTGGTAACCTAAAACTATTTTACTGACAGGAGGACCCTGCACGCAACCGGAGTGAATCACAGACAGACGAACTACTGTTACAGCCAGTACGAATGACCGAGTTCAAATTCCAAACAGAATGCCGACGCTCATAAAACTCAGTAGAAGCGCGAGGCACTATTCCGATGAGATGCGCTCCTCGCCATCCGCCGATTAAACAACAACCTGCGTGCCGCTGGCCCTTCACTCGCACGTCACCGTATCTCTTGCCGCGCTTGCAGTCCATAGCCAGCGTGTGACTCGCTCTCGCTATACGGCTTACTCCGGCCTCTGACGCCCTGTCCACCAGTACCCACAGGCTCTCCCCGCCATGCTTAAAACTGCTATCCATGCGTGGTATCTCTGTGCACAGAACAAGTTTTCTTTGCGTAAAGGCGCGCTGACGCCAGAAATTTATACGGTCGCATGTATCATCGCAGAGGTACCAACCGAAAACCATACGGCTCTATCACTCTGCAGCTGCAATTTGAACAGCAGTTGGCACCTCTGTGACATAATGAACTGTAACAAATCGGTTACTTCAAGGACAGCTCCGACTCAGACGCTTGAAGCGTGCATACCACTGACCCCAAACCATCGCCATTTGCGACTTCAGTGATATAAAGCGAGAACTCATTTGACAGCAAAGCGGAAGTCTGTCGTGTTTTCCGATGTAAGCTGGTTCTGTCTCGGTGCCCGTGGTGGCCGTATTGATCAGAAGGAGGCCAGGTGAGGTCCTGGAACCAAACTGGTTCAAATGGCTCTGAGCACTATGCGACTTAACTTCAGAGGTCATCAGTCGCCTAGAACGTGGAACTAATTAAACCTAACTAACCTAAGGACATCACACACATCCATGCCCGAGGCAGGATTCGAATCTGCGACCGTAGCGGTTGCTCGGTTCCAGACCGTAGCGCCTAGAACCGCACGGCCACGGAACCAAACCGTCTCCGTGCTAGAACACTGCACTTACACCAGGAATTATGGTCTGGAGCTAGATTTTGTATGACAGCAGGAGAACTATTGTGGTTATCCCATGTTCCTCGACTTCAAATTTTTTCGCCAGCCTGGTTATTTTTCCTGTTGTTCTGTCATTCATAAATAGCATTCCAGAGGTTGTTTTCCAACAGGGTAACGCTCGTCCAATTACCGCTGTTGTAACCCAACATGCTCTACAGAGTGTCGACAAGTTGCCGTGGCCCGCTCGATCACCAGATGTGTCTACTGTCCAGCACGTGTCGGGTATCATCGGCCGACAGCTTCAGCGTCATCAACAAGCCACATTAACCGTCCTTGCATTGGCAGTCCAAGTGGAACAGGCGTGGAACTTCATCGCACAAACTAGCATCCGGCACCTGTACAACAAAATACATTAACGTTTGCACCATTGTATTCGACATTCTGGAGGTTGCACTGAAAGATTACCGTCAAACCTCCTTGCCTAGGAACGCCAGATGGAAGTTGATGTCGTCAAGCCCTGAATGAAAATTGCGCAACAGATAACTGGGGAGGGGAGCTTGAGAGCGCTACCTAGAGAGCGTGCCCTTTCTGTACGATACTAGGCAAGGGGCTGGAGGGCTCACACGCTGATGTGTCGGTCCCTGAATTCTATATATTTTGTTTTAAATTAGTTTCTTTAACTTGACTCCTTTGTGATTTTTATGGTACGTTAAAGATTGATGACAATTTATTATCTATTTATTTTAAACATTATCACTGGACTTTACGGCGATTGCAGCAATTGTTCCAGTTTACAGATATTACAATTTTACAACTTGCAGCTTGGGTATATTTTATACTAATCTGCACGCTCATTTCTACGGGCAAGATAGAATTGCGTTGGCCAGATCTATACCACCAAAATCTCCCAATATTTTACATGGGACATCCACTATGTGAGGAGGATAATGAGCAAGCTAGGGACCAGATACATTAACGTAGGGTGTCAAATTTCCGAAATTAAATTCATTTCCTTACACAATCCGAAGTTGGAAATAAAAGAATCAGTGCAAATATTCAAATACCTCTCTTCCACGCACGAGCATCGAGACAGACGGACTGAGGGCACGTCTGCTCACTTACCTGTCTTCTGTAACACTCCCAGAATATGGCGGAATTGGAACGTCTTTGACTTTTACCTGCCTGTGCTGTCTCTCTGATCCCCTACCCAGGAGTAAGGTTGGCACTACTATACCACAGAACTACTTTCCAACTAAGATGTGGCCACGCTTTATAGAAAGGTGTGAGGAGGATTAAGAAAGTTCATGTGCAGATTCACATTCACGTACAAGAAATGCATAATACACGACACATATAAATATGGGTGCTGTTGCACCCGCGGCCGACCGCGTCGTGCAATAAAACTGGCGAAGGAGCCGCCTCCGTTTGTATGTCCCGGTGCGAGAGAGCAGGGAGACCTGCTGCTTATGGAGCGGAAACTACTGTACCGTTTCACCACCAGTTATCAATGTACCAGCACTTCGCATTTGCAATGGCTTATCTCGCGCTTACATTAACGTGAGATCTTTCAATGTTAATCACTTAAATATGTTACCTAGACTAACCTGTTAGAGGAATTTCGTTACTCTACATTATTTCGTTTTTGGTGTTGTGACTTTTTTCCCCTCAGCGTATTAAACTATTTTGGATGAGGGAAACTACCTGCACCAGAACCCTGATATTTGAATCCCCATAACATGCTGTACTGATTATGTATTTATAATGTTAATACTTGAGCTCTGTGTGTGGTGTCGTCCGAAGAACGAGGTCACATATCAAAGTCGGTAGCTCACAAAGGAACCACAAGTAAGGACAGTCGCTGGCTGACGCAGGTACGAATGCGAGACGTCGGCGTAGACACACCTTCAAGAGGTTCTGTACGCCGCCGCTGTCGAAAGATTACCAACTTGAGAGCGCAGAGTCGCTCACTCCACTGCCAAGTCATCGCTTACGACGGCAGCAGCGTCTTACTTCAGATAAAACAGCGCCAGTTGTATTATAAATCTAAAGTGTATCGAAATTTATAGTCCACTGTAGACTGAGATGAGGTATCATATATGTTACCTCTCTACGGCGGTTTTCATTATTTCGTTCAACACGGAAAATACACAATTACTTTAAAGTTTTTGTTTTTGTTTAAAACCTTATTTTAAACACATTTTTATAAAACCGATGTACGGTGTCATCTATTAACAAACTATTTAAATAAAATGCACGGCAGCTTTTGGAGCTGTTTAAATTCTTTACACAAACTTAGTTTGCCATGCTGTTACGGTCATAGACGTTGTAAGGAATTTAGGAGAAAGATATTCACAATGTAATTTTACTATTATGCGCGAAATCTGTTGGACTTGTTTACTTTCTTTAAGAAAGCGTCGTTTATTGCGCAAATAAACTGAATTATATCAGTTTTGATCATCACAGGTAAGCACCGTTTACTCTTGTGGCTCAGTTTATGAGTTAAAAAAAGTAACTTCAGATTCGTCACTACTTTACAGCTTTTGCAATGTCACTTTAAACCTCTAACGTCAATACCATTAATGTGCATCAAAATTCCGAAATACTATTATTGGAATTACTATAGTTTTATTAACTCAGTATTTTATCCTCCAGCAGTCAATGAACAAAATGTTTGGTAGTTCGATTCAATGGCGAATCTATGTGTAAAAAAATTATGATCATACAACAGTTCATAACTGTGTCGTTTCCAGTTTGTTACGTGAAGAGACAAAGGCTTACCTCATTCCTGATTACGCCCAACTTGAAGAAATAAACAACGTTCAGTTGTTCCCAAAAGAATTCTTGACCTTTTTAAACCCGTCCGGTTTACCACCTCGTCAGCTACTTTTAGAGAAAAACGCTATTATGCTACTCTGAAATCTTAGCGCTAATGTGGAATTAATTAATCTAAGATTTGTCGTAACTTACTTAGGTGAGCACATCACCGCTGCTAAGTTCATTGATTCCGGTAAAAGCTCATACCCCGCAGTACCCTCACACCTAACGAAATGACAAGACAGCAATTTCCAGTAAAAATAGCTTACGCTACGATCATTGGCAAAGTGTAAGGTCAAGCGCTTCAAACACCAAGATGGTATTTACTAGAAACACTTTTCTCACCTGAACCGTCAGAAAAATGGTTCAAATGGCTCTGAGCACTATGCGACTTAACATCTGTGGTCATGAGTCCCCTAGAACTTAGAACTACTTAAACCTAACTAACCTAAGGACATCACACACATCCATGCCCGAGGCAGGACTGAGCGCCTAGAACCGCGAGACCACCGCGGCCGGCTGAACCGTCAGATGTGACTTTTTCATTAGCTCGCATATTCAGTGATATGTTATGTTAGTACTAAATACACTTACAGCCGAAAAGTAAACTATGGTCACCATCATAACTGCTAATGGTATTTTCAATGCAGTTTTGTAAAATAAAGAAGTTTAGAAGAATAAAATTAATATGACAAGGACAATATCAGATTTTCATATGTTTTACAATGAACTGTATTATACATAATGATGTTGATTTTGTACAGTAAAACTACTATTTGTTACTACTGTTCGAAAGACAATAACTTTTATTAATGAACACATGCATTTACTTATTTCTCCAATACTATATTACCTTTCGCTGACTATTCAAGATAGAGTGCAAATTATTTTCAAGAGTCAAGCAGTCATTCCGTATTCTGCGAACTGGCCAGTCATCGAGTAAAGCGACAATAACAAATACGTGACACACCTGTGGACATGGATTATTCCCAAGTTGAGTGTTTTATATTGTTCAAAGTTCAACAACAAGGTCTAATATTTTGTGTGCGTTCGACGTCCTTCAGAAGTAAATCTAGACCTCCTTGATCCCAGTACAGTGCCGAATCGAATGTTTCCAATGCTTTATAGTCCAGCACAACATTGCGTTTGCGTCTGTCTGGGTCTTGATCATTTCTTACCCATGCGAAACTAAAGTTCAACTTTCAATTTTCCTAGAAATGATTTTTATTCCATGTTAAACTAAAGCTGTTCAGCATATTGTTACTCAGTTCAGTAACCACATTTCAGTACCTTCATTAAGACGTCTCAAGGCTACCAATGAGAAGGAAGAGAACTGCTGCAACATATTTTAAATATGTTTTCGTAATAACACTGTAAGCCGTGCGCTGAGCATTTTCCCTGTCTATCATTAAATATTTCAGTTCCATTCCTGTATAGTCCATCTCCCGTTTTTCGACCGCCTAGTGCAAGTACTTTTATTTGACGCCACTTCGGCAACTTGTGTGTCAGTGACGATGAAATTATGATGACGACGGCACAACACCGAGGCCGCTGGTGAATAAAATCCGCCCTGGCCAGGAATCTAACCTGGGACCCCATGGTCTGGAACCACAGAAACAAATACTTATTTGCAATACGGCGTAACGTAGTAGTATTACTTGAGTCTACGATTTATCTTGCTTTTAAATTCTTGACGGTAGGATCTGCGTCGCGACACTAAACGCCGACAGGTGTCGTACTGAATTGTGACTAGATAAAGAATATTTCAGCCATCATCTTTCAGATTTATCTGACAAATGAAAACGCAACGGAAACGCAGGCCATCCTGTACGACAGATTTAATTTGTGCATAGTGCACATTACTGGGATTCACACTAGAAAATATGGCTGCTTTCCAAAGAAGGGGAGGAGATCTCGTAATTGACATCCAATTCGCATTAACACTTTGTGTTTTACTACAGAATTTAACACAAGCTAAGACATGAGAGGAACATCTCAAAAAATGTTCCTTAGTCCTTATGTTCCTGTAGTCCCTTAGATATACACGAGAAAGGAATGGATATCAAAATTCGCAAAATTCGCATGAGAATCAGCACGAATCGCCTCTTTGTGTATAAGGGTTTTAGAAAAACTTTAGCACCACTTACTGTCACGCATGCAGGTTGAAAACCTAGAGTGCTGTGAGAAAACGAGAGCTGTAACGTGTGTCACCAAACAATGATAAAGTCTGCAAAAGATAATGTTATTTGATATTATAGGTGCCGGTATTTGTTATGTCTGTGAGCTTGAGATATCTGCGCTAAGATGGACACTGAGCAAAACGCAACTGACCAGGGGCCACGTGGTGTCCGACGCCATGCTAGAGTGATGGCATATCTGTTATACACCTCTTTCTGAATAAATGAACTAAACACGCCGCACAACGAAGCACATCTGATATTTTAGGGAGTGAATGAATCGAGGCTAACCACTCATACCGTTATATGACCACACAATTTGTTACAATGCAATGCAAAACTTCATTATAACATTATAAGATCTTAAGTTCCATCCGAGATCATTAGTATTAACAAGCAAACATTAATAGCGACGTTGTTATTCACTTCCTGCACCTGACATTATCAACACTTTCACGTTTAATCACGGCCTAGCTTACGAATTTCAACCCTACTTAATACTACAACTTGATGTTACAGATGGACACCACCCATACTCGGCGAGCCCTCGCCCGAGAATGAAGCTCTGCCGAATCTTAACAAGCTTTCTCTGGACCTATGTCCAGAGTGAGTTCTTTAGAGAGGAGATGGCGGCCAGCCAGTTCCCTGGAGCGACCAAAAACCGAGAGCGGCTGAGCCAACCAGAGGGGATGAAAAAGGCGCGTGCAGTCGTTGGCTCGGGCTCACTTGTGAACAGACAAGAAAACCAAAACTTTATATAAGATTCCACGCTGGTTTTCAAGTAGCGAATCAAACGGCACAGTTTTTAGAACATCGGGAAAGTTCGTGTGTCCAGGAAGACTCAAGTCCGGCGGCTTGGTTTGAAAGAAAACTAATGGATGTTCCCTCGCCATCGCTGAGGGAAGAAAGAAGGAAACTGCTTTCACTTCAAAATTGCGAAGGTATATTCCCATCTCATGCAGGCAGCTGTACTAGGAGTTGGTGTTGGAAAGGAATGCGGCTGCTGACCTCAATCAGCGAATGAAGAAAAAACAAAAAAACAAATAAAGCACATGTCTTACTGAATTCGTCCTTCAAGCATAGGCATCTGATAAAAGGATGATCCTGTTGCTGAACTGTTCAAAGAACACTTGATTCTCGTTTCAAATGTGTGTGCCCCTCACACGTATGTACTTGAGGTGAATTCAATTTGCCCTAGATATGCTAGTGATGGTACATTTTAAAAGTCGGTAATAGGCAGAAACAACTTCCGAAATCATACTGAATGCTTCCTCCGAAAATTAGTTTGATCAACTAGTTCAGGAGCCCCCGTGGAGCGTAAATGGTTGTGAAAACGTACTCAACCTCTTAGCAACAAGTAATCCCGAGGAAATAGGGACCATTGTGACGGATCGAGGGATTAGTGACCACAAAGTAATAGCAGCGAGTGTGAGTACCGTAACATCCTAACCCACTAAAAATAAGAGGAAAATATATCTGTTTACAAATATAGATAAAAATTCACTCGACACCTTCCTAGGAGACAGTCTCCATTCCTTAAGGCCTAACTATGAAAGTGTAGACTACATGTGACTTAAATTCAAAGAAGCAGTAGAGACAGCAATGAACAGAGTTATATCAAATAAATTAATAAGTGACGTAACTGGTTCCCCCGGCCCCATGGTACAAAAAACTGGTCAAAATAATGTTGCAGAAGTAACGAAGAAAGCATGAATTATTTAAAAGAACACAAAATCCACCACATGACCCTTAGTGCAAAATGCTTTAAATAGTTTCCACGTCGATGCTCTGTCTATAAATCTGGCAGAAGATAGAAAGAGATTTTGGTCGTATGTGAAATACACCAGCCGCAAGACGCAATCAACACCTTTACTGCACAGTTGCGGTGGTGAAGTTACCGATGAAAATGCCCCCAAGGCGGTGTTACTGTATACTATTTTCCTAAATTCTTTCACCAAAGAAGACGAACTAAATATCCCAAAAATCGAATCAAGGACTACTGGCAACATAAGTAACTTACAATTAGAGATACTCGGTGTAGCGTAGCAAATTTAATCATCTAATAGGGGCAAGTCCTATGCTCAGACTATATATCAAATAACTACTTTTCACAGTGCTCTGACATAATAGCTCCGTACTTAACAACGATATGTAACCGCTCGTTCGACAAAAAATCCGTACCTAAAGACGAAATTTGCACAGGTGACTCCAGTGCTCAAGAAAGGAGGTAGGAGTGCTCCGAAGAATTACAGACCCATATCGGTACGTCGATTTGCTGTAAGATTTAGGAACATGTATCGTATTCGAACATTACGAATTACCTCGATGTGAAGGATCTGTTGACACACATTCAGCACGAATCAGAAAATGTTCTTATGAAACAAGGCAGCCCTTTACACTCACAAAGCAATGTATCCTATCGACAGAGGATCTCAGACTGATTCCATATTTCTAGATTCTCCATTCCTCATAAGCAGTTCCTAATCAGATTGCTTGCATATGAAATGTCTTCTCAGTTATGCTGCTGGATTCTTGATTTCCTGCCATAACGGTCACAGTTCGTAGTAACTGATGAAATCCCTAAATACAGGATGTAGCAGGACAAGGAAAGCATGGACGGGCGAACCCAGAATACTTACGTCATTTGTCCTTTGAACGGTTGCATTTATTTAAACACCATATAATAGCATGAATAAATAAATACAACAACCACAAATAATTATGAGTGACAGGCTTTACACCAAAAATCATATTTAACAAATCATTTTACCTCAACAAGCCGCAATACACAGTGCCAGAATAAATAAGAAACAGTACAAAAAGTTTTACAAAACTTCTTTCTTGTAAAAAGAAGCTACTGAAAGGGAAACAACAAAGATATCATTAAGACAGTATAAGAAAAGATCACTTCAGGCCTTCAAAGGATGTTCAGAAAACTAAGTAAATTTTTTTTTTTTACTCAAATAGTCCCTTAAGACACAAGAGTTGTTTACACACTGCTAAAATTGTGTACCAAAACAGTAAAACAGATTAAGGTTGTCCATACATGCAGCAACTACAGTCCCAATTTAGGCTTAAACCAGTAGTAAGGAATTAGCTTAACACAATAATAAAGGCAATACCTCGTACTTAATCAAGTTAGCAAAAACTCAGCTACCCGAAATTCTCAACACGGGCAATACAAGCATACTCCAAGGAGATGTATTACTTTAAGTAAAACATTAAATAAGGTTCCATAGATCACAATATTAAGTAATATGGCCACTACTTAATTTAAAATTTATTAGCAGGCAGCGCAAACCAGCGTAGTAAGGCAGTCACGGACGCACCTCAAAGGAAGCCAATAAACACCAAGGCGGTGCTTACTAACAAAACGCCCCCGCGGCCATTAGCCACTGGAAAGCCAGCCGCGAAGCTCAGAACACTAAGCAAGGCTGTCAACAAGCAGCACTTAGATTAAACATAGACTAACGTAAGAAGTTAAGCCACTTTTAATGGCCACCTTGACAAGAAATGATCAGCATAAGCCTTCTTAATATGGCGCCAAATTTCAAAAAATATCGAAAATGTGAAGCAGTGGCGAAGGTAATTTCCCTTAAACCATTTGGCTGAGTAAAGTTTGATATAGGAAAACTTAATAAATGCCCAGACAATAAGATCTGAGAGTAATTTAGTCAAACCAGACGAATCCTATGACATAGTCAATAATAATTAGATCTTACAAGCACTTCTTCCTTACATGGTATTTAGACATGGGAATCTACAACACAGTTTTAATATGTGTATTAAGTACGGTAAACTTCTGTTAAACCAAACAAAATATAAATAAAAGATTAAATGCAAAATTCTTAAAAACACTTACGATTACAATTTAAACTGCAAAATTTTTGTCACAGTTTATTACCAAAACACTTTAGCACAATACTACAGCACAAGAATGCCGACGGCCGTATAAATGGGAAAATCTAACATGAAGGTTTACCACTGAACTTAGTCTTTCACACTGCTTATAGCCAACTGAAATACACCACAATAAAGCTGTCAATGGTACACAGAAATCCCCAATGCAGGCACAATTACATATACAGCTAAATATACACTACTGGCCATTAAAATTGCTACACCAAGAAGAAATGCAGACGATAAACTGGCATTCATTGGACAAATATACTAGAACTGACTTGTGATTACATTTTCACGCAATTTGGGTGCATCGATCCTGAGAAATCAGTACCCATAACAACTACCTCTGGCCGTAATAACGGCCATGATACGCTTAGGCATTCAGTCAAACAGAGCTTGGATAGCGTGTACAGGTACAGATGCCAATGCAGCTTCAACACCATACCACAGTTTTCAAGAGTAGTGACTGGCGTATGGTGACGAGCCAGTACCTCGGCCACCATTGACCAGACATTTTCAGTTGGTGAGAGATCTGGAGAATGTGATGGCCAGGGCAGCAGTTGAACGTTTTCTGTGTCCAGAAAGGCCCGTACAGGACCTGCAACATGCGGTCGAGCATTATCCTGCTGAAATGTAGGGTTTCGCAGAGATCGAATGAAGGGTAGATCCACGGGTCGCAAAACATCTGAAATGTAACATCCACTGTTCAATGTGCCGTCAATGCGAACAAGAGGTGACCGAGACGTGTAACCAATGGGACTCCGTACCATCACTCCGGGTGATACGCCATTATGGCGATGACGAATACACGCTTCCAATATGCGTTCACCACGATGTCGCCAAACACAGATGCAACCATCATGATGCACTAAACAGAACCTAGATTCATCCGAAAATATGACGTTTTGGCATTCGTGCACCCAGGTTCGACATTGAGTACACCATCGCAGGCGCTCCTGTCTGTGATGCAGCGTCAAGGGTAACCGCAGCCACAGTCTCCTAGCTGATAGTCCATGCTGCTGCAAACGTCGTCGAACTATTCGTGCAGATGGTTGTTGTCTTGCAAACATCCCCATCTGTTGACTCAGGGATGGAGTCGTAGCTGCACGATCCGTTACAGCCATGCGGATAAGATGCCTGTCATCTCGACTGCTAGTGATACGAGGCAGTTGGGATCCAGCACGGCGTTCCGTATTACCCTCCTGAACCCACCGATTCCATATTTTGCTAACAGTCATTGGATCCCGACCAACGCGAGCAGCAATTTCGCGATACGGTAAACCGCAACCGCGATAGGCTACAACCCGAACTTTATCAAAGTCGGAAACGTGATGGTACGAATTTTTCCTCCTTACACGAGACATCACAACAACTTTTCACCAGGCAACGCCGGTCGACTACTGTTTGTGTATGAGAAATCGGTTGGAAACTTTCCTCTTTTCAGCACGTTGTAGATGTCACCACCGGCGCCAACCTTGTGTGAATGCTCTGAAATGCTAATCATTTGCATATCACAGCAAATTCTTCCTGTCGGTTACATTTCGCGTCTGTAGTACGACATCGTTGTGGTATAGTAATTTTAATGGCCAGTAGTGTATATAATGCGAAGCAATAGAGCCTTAGTTCAGATAATTACGCTGAAGCAAATGTTCCAGTAAGTCAACAAGCGCAGACAATAGAGGTCTCTATCCTACTGTGTGAAATGCTGAAGATAAATTCACGCTGTGGCAGATATTTTATAATCCTGGAAATATCGAGTGCGGCTCCCAGCGCCAAGTCCCACACAGTATGGAAAATCAAAGCCGGACAGATCAGCGGACGTGGGCAGAAGAACGCCGTACTCAGTTCAGTCTTGTAACTCCGACTTCACCAGTTGCACCACGTATTGACATAAGCAGAGCTGACGGCCGACTGACCCACTATGTCCGGAATTCGGTCCGACATACCCACTACTCCGCTGTCAGTCGCTGCCTCGCCCTTACTGCCCACCAACGCTGCTCAAGGCCTACTTTAAGACTCTCTCTGCCAGAGATAATCAAAGACAATTTGCAGCCGCTACCAACACCAGCGCTCGTGAGTAATACCCAAAACCAAGTCACGCGAAATCGACCTCAAAACTGTCACGGTTCATTTACGAGAGCAAGTGTTATAGGCCCTCTGCTGTTGCCGTTCTACATAAACTATTTATGAGAAAATCTAATTAGTCCTCCTAAATTTTTGGCGGATTCAGCTATCATTTGCCTTCTTGAAAGATCATTAGTTGATGAAAACCATTATGGAAATGCTTTAGATAAGATATCTCTATGGTGCGAAAGTGGCAACTAACTTTAAATAATAGAAAAGTGTGAATTCATCCACATGAGTAGTTAAAGGAATCCGCTAAATTTCAGCTGCACCATAAATCAAACAAATTCAAAGACCGTTGATTCAGTAGGTGAAATGATCGTATAGAGAGTGTTGCGTGTAAAACGAACCAAAAGCTGCTGTTTATTGTCAGAACAATTAGAGATGCAACTTGTCTACTGAAGAGTCTTCCTACACAACGCTTGTCCGCCTTCTGATAGATTACTGCTGTGCAGTATGGAGTCGTTACTAGATAGGATTGACGGACTACATCGAAAAAGTTGAAAGGAGGGCAGCTCGTTTTGTATAATTGCGAAATAAGGGAGAGAGTGTCACGAATATGATACGCGAATTGGGGGTGGCAATCATTGTGATGAGATCATTTCACGAAATTTCAATCTACAACGTTGTCTTCCGAATGCGAAAATACTGACATACTTAGGGAGAAATGAACATTTTAATGAAACGAAAGAAGGCAGAGGTGGAGCGAAAACATTCAATTTTCCGTTTTCCCGCACGACGTTAGGGAATGGAACGGTAGGGAGAAAGTGTGGAAGTGGTTAGATTGTAAAAGTGCTTCAATGAACCCTCTGTCAGGTACTGAAGTGCGAATTGCAGGGTTATCACGTAGATGTAGACAGAACCCGTAAATCCTGGAAACAGAAAATTGTGGAAGTATACGAGAACGACTTATGGCTATCACCCCCATGCACGTTTAGTACAAAGTGAGACACCTAAACGCTTTTTCTTTTTTTTTTTTCCTGTGCAAATTTGCTTATATTTCCAAAAGAAAGCCGCTCGCCATGCAAAATAGACCTCTCTGAACATCAGGCTATTATACAGATTCTGTAGATAAATAGTGTTGTATCCTATGTAGCACCATTAGACAACAAGAGCGTTGATAAACTGTGTTATTTGTATCCTGTTCTCTTCTGTTCCCTCTGTAGCACGGTCCCCCAAGCCGTGTTCTGCAGAACACGGGAAGTGAATAAGAAACTATTAAAACCAAGGCTTGTTTTTCGACATTTTGATGATATTATTCCTTTTGTTGCGATTTCTGTGTTACCAGTTGTGATTTAAAATTGAAGCAATCACTGAAGGCAAGATGTCCTTTTTTTTAAAAATTATCTATCTTCAAAATAAAAATGTTAAAGTGCGAAGATTGTGAAAGTGTTCCGTCAGAGGAAAATTTTGGGAATCCCTGCTCTATAGTAAAAGCTAGTTCGCAGTACAACCTAATGGCCGTGAACACTGTCGAATTGTCTGCGAAAACTCGTTCGCTCCCGTTCTCTCTGGTGTAAACAACGCTTCAGAGGGGTGCCACTGAACATGAGGATCACCAGAGCCACTCTATCCACAGAAAAATATTGTTATGTAAGTAGGAGAGACCTGAACAAGATGCGACGCCTGGGATTTCCCGATCTTAATAAGAATGAGCCTATATTATGTAGAACGCGATTCACCAGCCTCGAGGTAGAGCGCTGCTAAGGCTCCGCGCCTTGTCCCCGTCACGGAAGGCGTCGCGCCTGCGCACACCGCACGCCACGCGCGGATGTCGGGTGGGTTGTCGGGGGATTAGGCGCGCATTAGCAGCTCGCCGTCCGCGCCCCAGGAGGCGCGCGCCGACCCGCGCGGCATCACAAGGCCGCCTAATGAAGTCCCGGCCACCTCCGCGCGATTAATGCACGTGGATGTCGTCCCACGGTCGCTGGCTCGAACAGGCTGGACTATGGACCGCGGTAATCCCGTTTCCCTGCATGTAGGTCACTGACACGGGACCGTAGACTTTCGAGTGGCTTCAAAGAAGCAACAGAGTCCAAGTATAATTTCATTGTAATGACTTTTCAGACAACGATCTTCAGAAAAACTGACCTTCCTGCCGCACAGTGCTATTTTCAGTGGTGCAAAACAATGGAAATAGCTCGGCGTAACCTGTCGTAAGTATGGCGGATATTTTAGAAATTATTACTGTTTATTTACTTGTAAGAAACTCGGAGGGAGCCTCCTAGAAGGTCGAGTAAGATCGGGCGTCCTTGGAAACGGTTTGTAGTCGGCTAATCCTTCTAAAACGAGGACATGGAAGAGAAACACGAATGTGAACAAAAATTCATTTACAGAACTAGCTTCATAAATGACTTCAGTTTACACTGAAGCCTTATCTGCAAACAAAGAACTTTCACTCTCTGACACGTGCAGCAAAGGCAAATTCGATATTTTAATCTTGCAGGAAACCCACAGAGGACCCACTAGCGACTGACCAAAGGTCAGACATGGTACTAGCTTCAGAAAGATCCCAAGAACAATAAGGGAGTGCAATATTCAGAAATTCCAGACTTATGATTCAATTAGTGGAGATGAAAAAAATAGAAAATATAGAAATTTTAAGAATCGAACTGAAAACACGCACAGCGACCTCCAATCACAGGCCACCGGCGGTAAATTTCAGGTTCAGAGAATCAAGACATTTTCAAAAGCAGTCAGTCAAGTTTATAATCAGAGATTTCAATAATCACAGGACAACATGGGGCTACCAAGAGAAGTTTCCACTGGGAAGAAGTCGAAAGAGCCTTAACTGCTGATAGAACGAAGAAGTGTTGTGACTTAGACACATCACTGGATATGAAACAAAGAGCCACGTGGGGACACTGTTTTTCCCACTTAAAGCCACCCAGCTAATCCCGCAGGTCTCTTGCAGGCGCCTGCCAATCACGCTTTAGTTATGTCCCCTCTACTGCTCCTAAGGGAGAGATGTTAATGCAGTTGTAATAAGTCAGTATTGGGTCAACATTGTTCACCCGAAAGCTAAAGGTAACTGCACTGCCAAATAAGGATTGCAACATTATTGTTATACGTCATTTAGCCCCGCCCCTTGGGCTCTCCGGATTAGGGACTGCCAGGTCAACAGTGTTTGGTGTCTTCACTCTCTTTCTAACCCTTGTGAGCCTATTGACGTTGCTGTTCTCAGGGCTGGTGTCAACCTGGCTATATACGCTACTATGTGCCTGTTGGATACAAAGTTCTACGGTGGCAACCCATCACAGCGTCTAGACGACATGTGAAGTTACATGTTAATTCCTTGTAGAGTAACTAACGCCCTGGGACCGCGTCTGGGGGCATTTCCGCAAGTCTCTCCCCTTACGGTTTTCTTCACGTAACAATATCTCTCCTAGTTTCGTCTGCCCTCAGCATCGTCTCTGCTTCCGCACCTTGGAGCGCTTGTCCTCCTTTCTCACAGCTTCAAGATAACTCTACAGTAGCAAGGAATAATCAATATATTACAGTCCAGTAGCTTGTATCCGATGAACCACTGCCCCTTTACTGTACCCCTCGCACCCTTACACTGACGATGCGACACAGAAATTGCTGCACGACTACATAGTACAGGCTTCATGCCGACTTCTCTCCAAAAGAGTAATACTGCCCCATTGCTTTCACGCCAATTTTTACGCGCCAACTAGCGAAACAATCACGAGTCTGTCGAGCATCCATCCGGTGTGATGGACCAGTCTACACAAGTAGCAGCTGCCGCTGCACGCACTTTGGCATTTAAAAGCGATACCCCAACAGTCGACGGCGACCCTTTCGCCTAGCTCATGCCTCCTCACAATAAGCCGCAAGTTAATTGGCTTGCTAATGACTCTGTCACTTTTGTGATCCAAAAGAAATCTCTGAATATAAATGCTGCTTAATTTACCACAAACGAGAATGAAATGTATTCATATTTAGTGTCTGAGCGTGCGACACATAAGATATATAGTAATATATGCCCCCTCAGTTTCTATAGTTTACCTGAAGTCTACGAACAGACACTGACACTTAACACTTGGCCTTAGTAATGCTAATAGCATTACACCATGGAAATAACAAGAGAGAGTCAATGTATCGAAAAACTGCTTTCTGCAAGTTATGACGGACAATTTGCCGGATGTTCTGATGCGTGTAAGATATTTTTATAAATAGAAAAGACAATAATCTGTATGTTCTACAGAATTAATTTATTTGGTTAGCCGATAGACAGCTTACAAGGCCATCATCATAATTGAACTGACTTTCGTCGACAAAAAAGTCTACAACATTCGTAAACATATTGGAAAAAGATGTAACTCATCTAAATTGAGTACGAAAACAGCAAATAGCATCTTTGACAGTGCAGCGGTAATACAGTTAAAATGGCAAAAAGTTGAACAATAAATAAATAAAAAGAAACAAAACCTCGTAGTTCATTAACAAGTAAGTCCTAAAAATAGTTTAAATTACATCAACAACCCAAAGAAATTAAATTGCTACTTCAAAAGTGTGGTACGAACTGTGTGAAGATGCATTACACATGGAATGTGATACGTAAACAGAGTATAACAAAGTTCCTGGCAGATTAAAACTGTGTGCCGTACTGAGACTCGAACTCGGGACCTTTGCCTTTCTAGAGTAAAAGAAAGGATTGAGAACTGTAACAACATATAATATCGAATACACAGGCTATCACAATGATATAAATAATGACAGGTAGATGGAGGAACAGAAAGGACCCGACAGTGGTGAAATCACATGGAAAAGCTGTGAGGATTAGTGTAGTTTCGAAGATGGGAAGTATTAAGCGTCGTTTGGTCATTTAATGTTAAATCAGCTCTGTGGTCGAAAAGTTTATCGATTCCAGCTTGAGTTTTTGACCTATGTTTTCTAAGTGGAAGACAGAGAACTTTGGCTGGCAGATGTGTCCCCCCTTCCCCGCTCCTTTTACTACATGCTCGGCATGTGGAGCCATAATTCTGCAACGTGCAGTTACATTCGAGTTCGACCAAACTAGCTGCTATGTCGCTGTCTAATTAACCAATGTAACACTCATCATAATCAGGACAAATAACGCTGCATTCTCCATTGGTCTCTAGAAACTGAGTCTTACCTTTGCTATTGAAAGTACTCTGCGCTATGGTATTCCTCACATAATAGGAAATCCTGTACCTGCAGAAGTTCAGTGTTTTTGCTACACTTTGTGATAGTATCAAAGATATGGGATTGTAGACCACTTCGTGCAGACATTGGAAGGAGCAGCAGAGAGAGCACTGAGAAGACAGGAGCTTTTTATTTCCTTTTCAAGATATGGTCAATCATGACAATGTTGTACCCATTGGTTGACAAATAAATGTTACTATATCAAAGTCTGCGTTGAAACCTTCTTTGCCCTGGTAACAAGTGTGACACAGTGCATCATTGACTGGAAAGCTGGATGTTTGCCTATTAGTGAGTATTGAGACCAAGTAGGTATTATTGTGTCTGTAATAGTAGTTTCTCTACAAATTTTGAATACTTTTTACGTTTCGATCTGCCGAACTATGAACGCAACTTCGTTTCTTTCATTTTTTTTTACGGAAGTATACACTTTCGTTGGGAAAAGCGTTCTAAGATAAATCAAGCAAATAGAATGTGTGGAATTTTGTGAAAAATTAAAGAAACTTACGAGCGCCTCAAACAGCCTGACCACAGTCAGAGGATGCGCTACAGATGTGTTGCCTTCTGTTATGTCCGTGGTCTGGTTTTGTAGTACATAGGCAACTAGCTCCCGAAAATGTTGAGACTTTACTGCTACCAGTGCCACCAATGTTCCACTGCAATGGAGGTGATATGTGGTAAAGGAGATCCAGATTTTTTCAAGCGTTGTTAAATATTGCAAGAAACTATAAGTGTGACAAATGCAATATGTCAAGAAAAAGGGCAGTACCAAACATTTTCTCAGCAGTAGCCAAGAAGCCACATGTGGCCACGAGGTAGCATGAACACGCAGATGTGAACAGCCCCAGGAGTGCTGCGTTTCTAACGGATTTCATCCTTTCCACATTTCTCTCCATCAATGGCTTTATGGAAATGAGACACACAGTCGGTTAGTTCTGCGAGTGGTGTCTATGAAAACTGCATAGCGGTGCGCCTGATTTATGTTTACCCACAATCCAGTCAGATAAATGCGATCACCCGTCTAAAGCCTGAATAACCATCTTTTGCTAGAAGAGAGTCAGTGATGTTCCGGAAGGCACCGACAGGAATGTGGTGCCCTGGCGATACCACTGCCGTGGCAATCTGCACTAGGTATCTTGGCTGAGGGTCCAAGGCGCGAACACCCAGATCGAGGTAGTGCAACGCTGAGCAACTCACAGCCAACAGGACCGAAGGGGCTATCAACACTGTCTCCTCAACGACTGCTCAGCAACTGTTGATGGAAACCATACTGCATGTAGTGCTGCACTAGATCCTCAAGGATAGACATATAATTGTTTTGGTACATTGTGCCTTCCAAAATGGCGATATCACCCAAGGAATGAAATCAAAATATTCCCCAGTCCATGACATTCCCACCTCCGGCCTGAACCCAGATGAGGACTGCTGCAGGGCCCGCACATGCCAATAGCCAGCTGGCCGATGAAGCACAAAACGTGAGTCATCTGAAAAGGTGACCAGTCGCCACCCAGAAGACGTCCAGATGTGGTATTGGCGTGCAGATTCTGGCTTTCTTCGTTGATGAACAGCGTCCAGCATGGTTGCATTGAAAAGCGTCAAAAATTTTCATATTTATAATTAAAGGAGATAATTGTTTTTTAAAATCAGTCATTAGTTTATTGCAATATATGAAGTCTGATGGAGGTGAATTATTGTCTCATCAAGCATCGGTAAAGGGCTATGATTCTTCTCTTTGCAAACTTGGTACACTTTGTGCATGAAAGGAATTGTTCTGATGCATCTCAGCTTGGAAGCCCAGGGACCAGGTGGACACAGGTAGTGCGCCCACGGGCGAGCTGCGGTCGCGCGCCCATGTCGGCACGCTTCACAGAGGGCAGGCCCCCAGAGGATTAGCGACAGGCGAAGACGCTGCATACATCAACACGCTGTCGAGGGAAATCGTGGACATTCGCACGTGTGCCCGAGACAGCGGAAACTACAAACGCAGAGCGAAAAACAGTTTTGTCACGATTCTAGGTAACGCGAACAGAGCAGCGAGTTGAATAGCAACGGCACGACTTGGGTGTCCAAGAATCTGAAGTGCCTCGGGGAATTTTGGCCGTTTCCCGCGAGCGGAACACCTGGGAACGTAGCGGTAATATTCAAATGGACAAGTCTTGGTTTATTTGTAAACTCTGTCTCACACAGAGTATGGCTCTCTTTTCCTCGCGGAATCCGATGGCAAGGAGGGAGGAAATTTTGAAAGAGACCTCTTCATAGGCAAGAATCGAATGTTCGCTTTGAAAAATAGTACGAGCTACGTAATTTGCGGCAGGGCGGAGACAAGACGCTGGAGGGGAGCGGCTCTCTCTCTCTCTCTCCAGGTGCGAGGAGCGCACTAGTATTGCGCATTCCGAATATTGCTTCTGAGGAGGCAGGAGTTCACTCTTGACTGCTTCCGATAAGCCGCAAGGATTCTCCTATCGCTTGTCATGAGACAATTCACTTTGTATTTGTCGCAAACAGTTTACAAAGCAAAGTTGGTCAGATCCAAGAAGGCGAGCTTCACTCAGTGTGCGTGTTATCAAGAGTTTAACTCAGAATCACCTTGCCGTTAGTGGGGAGGCTTTCGTGCCTCAGCGATACAGATGGCCGTACCGTAGGTGCAACCACAACGGAGGGGTATCTGTTGAGAGGCCAGACAAACATGTGGTTCCTGAAGAGGGGCAGCAGCCTTTTCAGTAGCTGCAGGGGCAACAGTCTGGATGACGGACTGATCTGGCCTTGTAACATTAACCAAAACGTCCTTGCTGTGCTGGTACTGCGAACGGCCGAAAGCAAGGGGAAACTACAGCCGTAATTTTTCCCGAGGAAATGCAGCTTTACTGTATGATTAAATGATGATGGCGTCCTCTTGGGTAAAATATTCCGGAGGTAAAATAGTCCCCCGTTCGGATCTCCGGGCGCGGACTACTCAAGAGGACGTCGTTATCAGGAGAAAGAAAACTGGTGTTCTACGGATCGGAGCGTGGAATGTCAGATCACTTAATCGGACAGGTAGGTTAGAAAATTTAAAAAGGGAAATGGATAGGTTAAAGTTAGATATAGTGGGAATTAGTGAAGTTCGGTGGCAGGAGGATCAAGACTTTTGGTCAGGTGAATACATGGTTATAAATACAAAATCAAATAGGGGTAATGCAGGAGTAGGTTTAATAATGAATAAAAAAATAGGAGTGCGGGTTAGCTACCACAAACAGCATAGTGAACGCATTATTGTGGCCAAGATAGACACAAAGCCCATGCCTACTACAGTAGTACAAGTTTATATGCCAACTAGCTCTGCAGATGATGAAGAAATTGAAGAAATGTATGACGAGATAAAAGAAATTATTCAGGTAGTGAAGGGAGACGAAAATTTAATAGTCATGTGTGACAGGAATTCGTCAGTAGGAAAAGGGAGAGAAGGAAACGTAGTAAGAGAATATGGATTGGGGGGAAGAAATGAAAAAGGAAGCCGCCTTGTAGAATTTTGCACAGAGCATGACTTAATCATAGCTAACACTTGGTTCAAGAATCATAAAAGAAGGTTTTATACCTGGAAGAATCCTGGGGATACTAAAAGGTATTAGATAGATTATATAATGGTAAGACAGAGATTTAGGAACCAGGTTTTAAATTGTAAGACATTTCCAGGGACAGATGTGGATTCTGACCACAATCTATTGGTTATGAACTGCAGATTGAAACTGAAGACACTGCAAAAAGGTGGGAATTTAAGGAGTTGGGACCTGGATAAACTGAAGGAACCAGAGGTTGTAGAGAGTTTCAGGGAGAGCATAAGGGAACAATTGACAGGAATGGGGGAAATAAATACAGTAGAAGAAGAATGGGTAGCTCTGAGGGATGAAGTAGTGAAGGCAGCAGACGATCAAGTAGGTAAAAAGACGAGGGCTAATAGAAATCCTTGGGTAACAGAAGAAATATTGAATTTAATTGATGAAAGGAGAAAATATAAAAATGCAGTAAATGAAGCAGGTAAAAAGGAATACAAACGTCTCAAAAATGAGATCGACAGGAAGTGCAAAATGGCTCATCAGGGATGGCTAGAGGACAAATGTAAGGATGTAGAGGCTTGTCTCACTAGGGGTAAGATAGATACTGCCTACAGGAAAATTAAAGAGACCTTTGGAGAGAAGAGAACCACTTATATGAATATCAAGAACTCAGATGAAAACCCAGTTCTAAGCAAAGAAGGGAAGGCAGAAAGATGGAAGGAGTATATAGAGGGTTTATACAAGGGCGATGTGCTTGAGGACAATATTACGGAAATGGAAGAGGATGTAGATGAAGACGAAATGGGAGATAAGATACTGCGTGAAGAGTTTGACAGAGCACTGAAAGACCTGAGTCGAAACAAGGCCCCGGGAGCAGACAACATTCCATTAGAACTACTGATGGCCTTGGGAGAGCCAGTCATGACAAAACTCTACCATCTGGTGAGTAAGATGTATGAGACAGGCGAAATACCATCAGACTTCAAGAAGAATATAATAATTCCAATCCCAAAGAAAGCAGGTGTTGACAGATGTGAAAATTTCCGAACTATCAGTTTAATAAGTCACAGCTGCAAAATACTAACGCGAATTCTTTACAGACGAATGGAAAAACTGGTAGAAGCGGACCTCGAGGAAGATCAGTTTGGATTCCGCAGAAATGTTGGAACACGTGAGGCAATACTAACCTTACGACTTATCTTAGAAGAAAGGTTAAGGAAAGGCAAACCTACGTTTCTAGCATTTGTAGACTTAGAGAAAGCTTTTGACAATGTTGACTGGAATACTCTCTTTCAAATTCTGAAGGTGGCAGGGGTAAAATACAGGGAGCGAAAGGCTATTTACAATTTGTACAGAAAGCAGATGGCAGTTATAAGAGTCGAGAGGCATGAAAGGGAAGCAGTGGTTGGGAAAGGAGTGTGACAGGGTTGTAGCCTCTCCCCGATGTTATTCAATCTGTATATTGAGCAAGCAGTAAAAGAAACGAAAGAAAAATTCGGAGTAGGTATTAAAATTCATGGAGAAGCAGTAAAAACTTTGAGGTTCGCCGATGACATCGTAATTCTGTCAGAGACAGCGAAGGACTTGGAAGAGCAGTTGAACGGAATGGACAGTGTCTTGAAAGGAGGATATAAGATGAACGTCAACAAAAGCAAAACGAGGATAATGGAATGTAGTTAAATTAAATCGGGTGATGCTGAGAGAATTAGATTAGGAAATGAGACACTTAAAGTAGTAAAGGAGTTTTGCTATTTAGGGAGTAAAGTAACTGATGATGGTCGATGTAGAGAGGATATAAAATGTAGACTGGCAATGGCAAGGAAAGCGTTTCTGAAGAAGAGAAATTTGTTAACGTCGAGTACAGACTTAAGTGTCAGGAAGTCGTTTCTGAAAGTATTTGTATGGAGTGTAGCCATGTATGGAAGTGAAACATGGACGATAACTAGTTTGGACAAGAAGAGAATAGAAGCTTTCGAAATGTGGTGCTACAGAAGAATGCTGAAGATTAGATGGGTAGATCACATAACTAATGAGGAGGTGTAAATAGGATTGGGGAGAAGAGAAGTTTGTGCCACAACTTGACTAGAGGAAGGGATCGGTTGGTAGGACATGTTTTGAGGCATCAAGGGATCACAAATTTAGCATTGGAGGGCAGCGTGGAGGGTAAAAATCGTAGAGGGAGATCAAGAGATGAATACACTAAGCAGATTCAGAAGGATGTAGGTTGCAGTAGGTACTGGGAGATGAAGAAGCTTGCACAGGATAGAGTAGCATGGAGAGCTGCATCAAACCAGTCTGAGGACTGAAGACCACAACAACAAACAACAACAACATGTCCGATGACGGTAGTATTGTTAGAACCGTTTTGAGCTTTGTTTAATGCACTTCTACGTAGGTTTGCACTTGAAGATGAACGCATACCGTCGTCCTGTAATGATAACTTCCAGTAGGAGGTTTCGGTCAATTTTCAGCGTAGGGCATGTTAGACGCTATCAATTACGTCGCCGGCAGAGCCTTGATGTAGCCGGACGCAATCAGCCGACTCCACCGCCACGCCGGTAATACAGAAAAAGCCCGCTTTCCTAGCTGCGCATTCTTCTTTCACTTTCTTCAATTTCTTTTCAATGTGTTAGATGCTCATAAAGACGCAAGGCACAGTATTCACCGTTGGCCCGCTATGAGAGTCCTCATTTATTACACCAGGTCAAGCCGTCTCGTGTAATTTATTTATATGTTAGAATGCTCATGTTAAAACTCAAATACCAGAGCAGGCACCTTACATAATTCACTTGATGTGAGCTCTTGGTGTCAATTCAATTCTATTTCTTGTTTTTTTTTATACTCTCTACAGCATCTGGCGACCCAAATTTTTTATTTTGATTTCTCATTTTTTGAATAATTTGTGAGTGAATGTTTAATGAATTTGATAATATTTCAATAATTGTTGCATATGCAGTTTAATCCAGTTTCACTGAATAAACCACTTATATGTTGAACAGCACTCCTTGCATTTCATTTATAGAATCTAAATAAAATTCACCTCTCTTTCTCCCTCCCACACGTGGTATCTTGCAGCATAAACTAGGCACGTGCTGCAGAGGTCTACAACCACCAACATTTGCTGAGCAGTCGTTGAGGAGACAGTGTTGATAATCCCTTGGGTCATCTTGGCGGTGAGTTGCTCAACGGTTGCACGCCTATTCGCTCGTACACATCTCCACAGCCCTTGTCCACCCCTGTTATCTACTAACCATGGTGCACCACAGTTGCCTTGGATTCAATTTTAGATAGTGCCATTTTTCCAAGCACCGTGTAGTTTGACCACGACAGCACATGAACAGCTTACATACTTAGACATTTCGGAAGCCCTTCCACCCAAAAGCGAATGATCATGCCCTTTTTGACGTCAGATAAGTCGTTCCCCTTCCACATTACCACAACGACTGCACTGTTTTCTGTGACCTCCTACAACGGTTTATATACCCTCCACTGCTAGCGCTGACCGTCTGTCGTGTGTGAGAGGTTATTGCACGTTGACGTCGAGTCACCAATAGAATTATCTGCATTTATACCCTTCAATTCTGTGCAGAAAATGAAAAGTCTGTTAGATAGGCTGTGTGCAATTGGCGGTGGGTGACCCTTTCGCCGTTTAGTGATATATATATAAGAGCGATATAAACAACTGTAGCGCTGTCTGGAGAAGCCCAGGCCTGTGTTAAGCGGCACTTCATGTCTTCAGCTGTTGCCAGCGCTCCTTTGTTCACATTTTGTTTTGGGTTTAGCCACAGATAAAAGTCCAACGATGTTAAGGCTGGAGGGTGTGCAGGCCATTTTGTGCTTCCCGAAAGACCGACCCTACGGTCTCCAACTGGTCTGTTATGAGTATCTGTAAATATCTGTCCTCCAGAATCTGGCTACTCTGTCACGTTGATAATTCATGAGTAGCTTTCTGTCCTATGGGATGTCTTTCAATAACTGCAGCAGCTTATCTATTAAAAACTGTAGATATTTGTCACTCTTTAGAGTTACATCAGTAAATCAAAGAGACTAACGACGCGGCTGTTGAGGGACCCATGCCACGAACTGAGAGATCAAGGTCGTTATCTACCAATATCGCTGTAAATGTGGAGCTTAAGTTCACCAATAGTGCAAATTGCGAAGATCGATTTGCTCGTGGTCTGTAAACGTTGTTTCACCTACACAGTCGACTCACATTAATCTGACCACCGCCTGTACTATACATTACTCCTATATTTACTTCATTTGTAGAGGAATAATTATAGCTGTTAGGAGTAGTATGTTTTTAGTTTGGTTAGTACCTCCAAGTAGGCCTACATTTGTCAAGAGCAATACATTAATATTTATTTTCCGCTGAGCGGCATGTCTGGTGTTGAACTGTGGACTCATATCGCTTAGTATGTACCGACAAGCACAATTCACTTAGTGATGCAAGTGCGGCTGTATGAAAAACATCAGGTATTGTATTATGAGAGGTTTTGGTGTGATTACTGTTCAACACACTGATGTGTGTACATATTAACATACCACATATAAAAATACGAGGCCTGTTCAGAAAGTAAGCTCCGATTGATCGCCAAATTGAAACCACAGTGAACATCAGAAATGTTTTACTTGTAACAATTAGCTACACCTTTCAGCTACTTCTCTACGTAGTCGCCGTTCTGACTTAGACTTTTGTCATAGCGTTGTACCAACTTTTCAATAGCCTCATCATAGAAGGCAGCCGCCAGTGCTTTCCGCCAATTCTCCACGCTGGCCTACACCTAGTTGTCTGTGTCAAAATGTTGTCTTCAAAGACAGCGGTTCATGTGACCAGAGATGAAACTCAGGGGGAGACAATTGCGGACTGTATTGTGGGTAATCTCACATTTCCATTTGAAAACGATGCAGGAGCATCTTCATTGCCCCTGCAGAATGCGGCTTAGAATTGTCTTGAAGAAGAAACAGCACGACAGTTATGTAATGTTAGCTGCATAGCTTCAGGCGAAATTTCTCACCAGGCCCTCTTACTTGGCGGCAGACACTATTTTCTAGACATCTTTACGCACTCACTGCGAGCTCAGAAATGAGAAGAGCGACGTGATGCTAACTGGGGTTATACTAGAGACACTTCCCAACTCATCTGTGCAAAGCTTTATCGGATTTTCATAGTCGTTTCCATTTCGCGACCGATCGGAGCTTACTTTCTGAACGCCCCTCGTATCTGCCCTTACACCCATTGAACCCTGGATTTAGGACAATTATTTACCGAAACTAAACATTTAAAATGCTTTTATAATCCACACAATACTAATCTTACGTTGAAGATTTCAAGTATTAAAGGTAGAAACTAAGTACACGTCTTATCGTATAGTAATTCATGGAGCGCAATTACTCGGACCATATGTACACATTGATTGAACTATAGCACTTAGCGACTTCCAACAAACTTTACTCGTGGTTCCAAACCTTTTCGAAACATTTTCCCGCTGACACTCGTCACAAAATAGTGAAAAGAAAAAAAAAATTATTGCTTATTGGACTTTCGATGTTCATTCAGTGAAACTACCTCATCAAGCACGATGTTTTAATTTATTATTTCTTTACTAATCACTCTGTTCGTAACAGATTTTTCCGATCCGGCTATACATATACCACGCAATATACCTGCAAAATTATATAACTGTACGTTCAGCTGATATGACGTCATAAACGTCGAGATGCGTGAAAAACGAGCTTGTCTTAAAACGGAACACAAGTTAACTGCACATTACTCATCCAGGGTTTCATAATGCAAACATTTAGCGGCCTCTAACAAACGTTAAACATAATCTGTAACGCTTTATAAACTATTTATCGCCTATAGCTCCAAAGAAAATAACGAGAGGAAGCAATTTTGTCGCTAACTAAATGTTCATTGTTCATACAGTAAAATCCCGGTGTCATGACGTTTTAATTGATTATTTCTTTTCTACTAATTTTGTTCGCTATCCCTTTTGAATACAGCACCCACCTACACCACTGAAGACATCTACAAAATTATATCATTGTACAGGACATGGCTCATGAGGAAAATTACCTTACAAAATTTAAACATTTCTCAGTATCGATTGTATAAATGTTTACGGAAATAAAAAGGCTGTATAGGGAGGGAGTTCTCATATGGATTTACCTATATAGGACTACGCCTACCGAAAAAAAATAAAAAAGAGTGTTATTATTATGACAGTTCGACTCTTTAAAGAACTGGACTGTGAAGTTTTACTACTTGTTATTGTTTGATCATGTTCCTCGCTGGCTAAATGGCCAATTAAGTAAATAAATAAAAACCAATATTCCTTTCCCCCTTCGTCGTCTTTGAAAGCTCTTTGAAATGCCACACACAGAAGTATATGGTTGAGATTAAAAAAAAAAAAATAGAAGACGTTTTCGTAATTCAAGAATTTTGAACGGTAAGAATTACTTTCGTGCGTCATAGCTTAACGAAAACGCCACATCGATGTATCTGCTCATTCTCATGTAGCTGTGCTAACCTATCATAGCTGCAATACCATGTCTAGAAGATGCAGCCTTCTCACCCGGATTATATACGGCTGATTTCTCTGTTGTCTCTTTGTGATTGTGTAAATTACTTATTTTATTTGTTGTTGTTGTTGTTGTCTTCAGTCCTGAGACTGGTTTGTTGCAGCTCTCCATGCTACCCTATCCTGTGCAAGCTTCTTCATCTCCCAGTACCTACTGCAACCTACATCCTTCTGAATCAGCTTAGTGTATTCATCTCTTGGTCTCCCTCTACGATTTTTACCCTCCACGGTGCCCTCCATTGCTAAATTTGTGATCCCTTGATGCATCAGAGCATGTTCTACCAACCGGTCCCTTCTTGTTGTGAAGTTGTGCCACAAACTCCTCTTCTCCCCAATTCTATTCAATACCTCCTCATTGGTTACGTGATCTACCCATCTAATCTTCAGCATTCTTCTGTAGCACCACATTTCGAAAGCTTCTATTCTCTTCTTGTCCAAACTATTTATCGTCCATGTTTCAATTCCATACATGGCTACACTCCATACAAATACTTTCAGAAATGACTTCCTGACACTTAAATCTATACTCAATGTTAACAAATTTCTCTTCTTCAGAAACGCTTTCCTTGCCATTGCCAGTCTACATTTGATATCCTCTCTACTTCGACCATCATCAGTTATTTTGCTCCCCAAATAGCAAAACTTCTTTACTACTTTATGTGTATCATTTCCTAATCTAATTCCCTCAGCATCACCCGACTTAATTCGACTACATTCCATTATCCTCGTTTTGGTTTTGTTGATTTTCATCTTATATCCTCCTTTCAAGACACTGTCCACTCCGTTCAACTGCTCTTCCAAGTCCTTTGCTGTCTCTGACAGAATTACAATGTCATCGGCGAACCTCAAAGTTTTTATTTCTTGTCCATGGATTTTAATACCTGCTCCGAACTTTTCTTTTGTTTCCTTTATTGCTTGCTCAATACAGAGATTGAATAACATCGGGGAGAGGATACAACCATGTCTCAGTCCCTTCCCAACCACTGCTTCCCTTTCATGTCCCTCGACTCTTATAACTGCCATCTGCTTTCTGTACAAATTGTAAATAGCCTTTCGCTCCCTGTATTTGACCCCTGCCACCTTCAGAATTTGAAAGAGAGTATTCCCGTTAACATTGTCAAAAGCTTTCTCTAAGTCTACAAATGCTAGAAACGTAGGTTTGCTTTTCCTTAATCTTTCTTCTAAGATAAATTGTATGGTCAGTATTGCCTCACGTGTTCCAACATTTTTACGGAATCCAAACTGATCTTCCTCGAGGTCGGCTTCTACCAGTTTTTCCATTCGTCTGTAAAGACTTCGCGTTAGTATTTTGCAGCTGTGAATTATTAAACTGATAGTTCGGTAATTTTCACATCTGTCAACACCTGCTTTTTTTGGGATTGGAATTACTATATTCTTCTTGAAGTCTGAGGGTATTTCGCCTGCTCATACATTTTGCTCACCAGATGGTAGAGTTTTGTCAGGACTGGCTCTCCCAAGGCTGTCAGTAATTCTAATATGAATGTTGTCTACTCCGGGGGCCTTGTTTCGACTCAGGTCTTTCAGTGCTCTTTGAAACTCTGTGATTTTATCTAAGCAGAAGAAATAAAACAGCGTAGAATACTGAGATAAGCTAGATTATACGGGGTGGGTTTCCGATATGAGTGAGAAACCAAATAACGTAAGGTAATGTTCAAAGAATAATTCTTAAGTAAATGGCTAATGGGACATATACATAGTACGTGTTTTGAATTGTACCATACGATCGCAGGTTTCCTAAGCGTCCTTATGTCGCATCTTAAGATGTTGAAATAAATCGAGAAGAATTTTTGGGGCAAAAAAATATTTGTGGACCTATCTGTTCTTTTCTGTAGCTCTAAAAGAACTACAAGCCAGACGTATATCACATATGAATTGATTATATTATATAAACGTCACGGACCTACTTCGTGTAAAGAAAAAATACGTTACTACCAAAATGCGTGAAAAGTTTCTATCGAGAATGAAGCGAAACAGGCAAAGGCAACGTGCTACATTTTTTTTTTTTTTTTTTTTTTGTACACAATATGAGAAAAAGCATTTGGACATCTGCTAACGGACATTAATAGGCGGTAATGAAAGACGCCAACTGAGCTTCACAAACCTTTTCGCTGTAGCTATGATATGGATCGGATGGACTGACCGAAAGGCAGATCGCACCCCATGAACTCTATACTGAGATGAATCTGTTGCGCAGCGGAATAACTACATGAATAGGGAGGACTTAGTAAATGAGTCCTGGGTGTTGCATCTTTCAAAAAGCATTAAAATTTAATAAAAGGGAAGTTTTCCATCTAATTACTGAAATGAAAAATCAGTCCAAATGGACGCAAGTTTATAACAAGATTATGAGCACGTACATGGACATGTACCGGTAACTAACATATTATCGTGATGGATGAAACACAAAGAAATTATGGCTGCGATTTGTAAGCGAAGATCAGTTCTAAACTAATGACAGGCAGATTCTTGACTAAGTCCGTGAAGATTAGTTGGAAAGAAAATGATGAAATCTCGGAAGTCATTCGCGAGACGACGTAATCACGGATGGTCGTACAGCGGTTGCTCTGATCGCGTGGAACCGGGCTGCTGCTACGGTCGCGGGTTCGAATTCTGCCTCGGGAATGGATGTGTGTGATGTCCTTAGGTTAGTTAGGTTTAAGTAGTTCTACGTTGTAGGGGACTGATGACCTGAGATGTTAAGTCCCATAGTGCTCAAAGCCATTTGAACCATTTGAACCTCTGATCACGCGAGAAAGGCGTATGTGAACCAGACGCTCGTGACGTAAACTGACCTGTCATTGATGCACACACAACCCTAAAAACCGCGAAACCTAATCAGGTCAGATCCTGCTGCCTATAAACACCTAACAACTCTCATTTCCGGACCGCCTTTGCTTCAAGTTCTCACCATCATTGATGAGTTGGAGAGTCGAATGCTGCATGCGAGATGGCCGCGTGGCCACAGCTACACGCCAGCCGTCGAATGCTGCAACTTTTCTCGAGAAAGTCATTCGATCTACCAATACATCTCCACACCCGACGCTGTAGCTCCTGCAAGCCTTTTTTCCAATTGAGTCACAAGTCTTGAACGAAGAGTAGTCATGTCTGAAATGTGTTCTGAAATGTAGTCTGCAGAGTAGCCGGCAGAAGTGTAGGGCCCGGAGATGTCCCTTGCGGAAGTGAAATGATCTAAAATCCTGACAGCTCATTGCAAAATCTGCACAAAAACCGACTTCGCTAATCAGAAGGTTCTGCCAACTGTTACTCAATGAGATTATTTTTGAAAAACTGTTAAATTCCTCTCATAGGTACAGTTCAAGACTCCAGCCAGCGGACTACCTTCCTGCGTATACCATTCTGAGAACTGCCAGCCTGAATCCTAATGTCTCATATTTTTGTTACGATCAGCCACGGAATTACTTTCCTGCTCTTCCAGAAAGAGACTGCTCCGACTATACGAGGAGTGGCGTCTGCCTGGTGCAATTTCGCCTCTACAGGGGAGAAAAAAATTTTTAACAAGGCTGGGACGAATATCTTCACGCGAGGGAAACAGAGATCACCATTACAATACAGGTTCCACTCTCCCTATTATTCTCAGGATGTGCAGGTTCGAGAAAATGAACTCTGTGGAACTGTGCTTTGAGCGAGTAGCTCGACTTTTAGAACAGTAATGGATTCTGTAACGGCTTGAGTCTCGTCACAGTTTATCATTCGCGCTTTTTAGCTAGAGACTCGGACTACTTGTTATAACAGCCACAGTTTGTGGAAAACTTGTGGTGACTGAGCAGCTGGTACCCCACCATGACGGTATGTAGGTTGCAAACTGTCTGCTTCTGGCTGCAGAAATGGATGTTCACTCTGACTCATGCAGCTTGTCTATTTAAAAGGAACAGTGGCCCTGTAGGATGCCAGAAAGGCCTGAGGATCACCAGCCTTCGCATCGTCCTCTCTTCAGCTCATCATGACCCAACCTATCATGCAATAAGAGAAATATGGGACTTTCAAAAGCCATCCAGACAGAGAATAATGTGAGCTGTTGACCGTCTGATCCTGACTGTCATTAAGACTTATATTACGCTTAATACCAGCACTAGATATCCATTAATCAGTATGAAACATGACATAGATTCCACTAAACTAAACTAGATATAATGATCACGAGACACGCCAGTTCATCAATGGACTGAGTTTCAGTCCATCTGTAACACCATAGTCGATAGTGAGTAGTCTGTTACGTGACATATAAAGTGTTTACTCTTTTCTGCTTAATGTCTTTGCATTAGTGTGAGGAAGTGGAGTTTAGCGAAATATGTTTTGTGGAGTTATAACTGTGGGTTTAAATAATGAAACTTTATTAAATATGTTTGTTTATATATGAGACACTGCAATGTAAAGACTGGTTTATACTTAGGGATTTTGTATTGTATAATATAAAAGACATAGTGATTCCCCTCCACTACGGAAGTGGTTTGGCGCGCAAAGAAAGGGTGGAAGTGGCGGTCAGGCTGAACGGGAAGTGAGAGAGGACGGTAGACAGTCAGTGGCCAGCAGTTGTGGAGTCAACACCGCAGGCGCCGCGTGAGGTGTTCGGTATCCTCATCTCTGATGGAACGGCCTCGGATGTGGTTACTGTTATAGAAGGGTGCTCTCGCAGTGGGAATGGCTCTAAAATTAATATTTACGTCACCAATAAGAAATGAAATAAAGCAATAATCCGCTAGATGGGAGACTAGGTAGCCGTCACGTGCTCGCCACCACTATTGCGCCACAGCTCCAACAACTTCATGAGGTTATAACTGCATATCAGTATGAACCAGTGTGTTTAATTTTGCAACAGTAATCCAAGTGTTGCAAAAACTGGTATTTTAACCATGAAATTTTCCCCTTCAATCAATCAAGCAGGGTCGTTTCCTCAAAGTATTTAAGTCCGAGTAACCAGTTCGTGAAAGACTGATATTAATATATTTTATTTTATGTTGAATTTATGTAAAGCTCCAGTTTACTTTGAATAGCTCCTAATTTACAAGTTTCACTGTTAAATGTGTAGGAACATTAAGATTGCCAGCGAAAACTACTCGCTTTACGAGTAATATAAGGGGAACGTAATATTTATCAGATGAAAAGTCTTGAATTTACTATGAAATACTTCAATAGGGAAGTGTCAAATGGTTATTACTAATGAATCTAAATGTGACTGGTTAAAATAAATTGCTTAACAAGTGATAAAAGAGAGGGAATATCTCAATAAGGAACTGCCAAATGGTTAGTACAAATAAATCTAAATGTGATTGATTAAAATCAAATGCATCACAAGTGATGAAAGAGACAGAAAAGTTTCAAACTTTTTGAATATTTGCTTTAATGTGAACTCATTCACCAATCCAGATAAAAATATTGTTTTCAAGCTTTGAGGGCTAAACGATCTTAAGTGGGGTTGTAGTTCAGTATTTATTAAAATGCGAGGATTTTCTGTAAAGTGTGCTTATTTGTGGATAAAGGAGTGATTAGTTTGTAGGGTTCCATTATAATATTTAATAATAGAATTAGTCAAACTGAGAGTAGGTTTCTGTGGACTAACCTGAAACATTGACAAAGTGAAATGCATATGAAATGTGAGTATTGTGAATTTTATTGCATTTGTGATATGTATAAGTATGTTAATCTAAACTGAACTCTGGTCAGATGCTAGTTAGTCTCGTTTCAGTGTTTGAAAACATTTTTCGTGCTGAATTATTTAAAGACTGACGTAGTGATTGTAGTTAGTATTTTGTTTCTGTGAATGCTATAGTCTTTGCAATGGCGTGCTACTGCTACCCACTGTGTAATTTCATCTGGTTAACGTAGGTGATCATTGGACTTTTCTGAGAAAGAATCTATGAAAGTCACCTTTGCAAGAGTATAGGCAAATCCATTGAAAATAATGTTTTCACATTATTATGCCTAATTAGGCTGGCGACCGTTTTATTATTTCATTTATATTAAATCTTTTACTATAATTTCTTACCAAATTTTAGTATTTCTGTTGTCTACCAACTGGCACCCTTACGAATTTCATGTTCGATTCCCTGTTTCTGTTAGGTAACACACGGTCAAATTCAAAAATCCTCCCAGGGGGTAACACCATACTGGGCAGGTTTCAACCAATTTGGTAATTATTAATCCGCAGTAGTGTTATACGTCCACCCTTTGCCCTACGAACTGCTTCTACTCTGCTGGGGAGACTTTCAGTTAGCTGTCTGGGTGCCTGTGGAGGAATGGCAGCCCTTTCTTTCACAAGAGCCAGAACCAGAGCAAAGTCGGCGTTCTGCCGAATCCCGGTGGAGTTTCATTGGGTTCGAGTCGAGACTCTGGGCAGGAATGCCCATTTCAACAATGTCACTGTGCACAAACCACTGCCTCAGATACGCACTTTTATGACATGGTGCATTGCCGTGCTGCTACAAATTATCATTGTGTCAGAACTGTCCCTCTACTGTACGTACCGAGCGAGGTGGCGCAGTGGTTAAACACTGGACTCGCATTCGGGAGGACGACGGTTCAATACCGCGTCCGGCCGTCCTGATTTAGGTTTTCCGTGATTTCCCTAACTCGCTCCAGGCAAATGCCGGGATGGTTCCTTTCAAAGGGCACGGCCGACTTCCTTCCCCGTCCTTCCCTAATCCGATGAGACCGATGACCTCGCTGTCTGGTCTCCTTCCCCAAAACAATCCAATCCAATTCTACTGTACGTAGTACACAATACTGTAAGATATGTTCATGCCATTCTGAATTATCATTTTCTTATGTGTGATAAACCTCGGCCACGGAAAACACTCCAATTCCTTTGTGCAAACTCCTCCGTACTTGAGTTGTGGCATTACAATTAGTGGTAGGTATCGTTCGCCAGGCATTCGCCAGACCCAGCCCTTCCGTCGGACTGGCACATGGTATCTTCACTGGAAATTACGCGTTTCCAGTCATCCACTGCCCACTGGCGTCAAATGTTGCTCAGCACAGACCGCAGAAACGTGTGACTAATGCTGCTCGATCATTCTGCCCATATCTTTTCAACTCCCTGTGCACAGTCGTTGTGCTAGTTGGACTGCTCGTTGAATATTGGAACTCAAGAGTCTGATTTCACGACCTTTTGTACAACCGCCCTCCGCAGTGCTCCACAATCCCTGTCAGTCAGTACACGTGGTCTGCATGGTCTTCGTTCATCTGCGGTTGTTCCTTCTTGTTCCTGTTTCAAAATCATCTTACTAACAGTCGACGTCAGCAGCTGCAGAAAGGTTGAAATGTCTCTGATTGGTTTGTTGCACAGGTGACAACCACTCGCTATTCAACGTTCGAAGACGCTTACCTGTCCTGAGCGCTGTTATTGCTTCTACACAGGCAACAGAGTACTTCCCGCCTCCTTTCATTCTGGCGCGTTCTCCTTTTCCCAACGTCTAGTGATCAACGCCACTTTAAATAGGGCTGCCTCTGTACTAAAGATCAGATAGTGTATTCGTTTCGTGCGTGCGTCTTCGAACATAAGGGGGTGGCTGCTTCCTCTGATCGATCCTATTAACAAAAATTTTGACTTGACAATTTACTAAACTGTTGATCAAGTAAAATAATGGAAGAGCGAATTTCGGCTACAGTTTGCTCCACTTACTACAGACGACATTTCCGTACATTTCGATAACTACGCAAGAAATCAAGACGCCAATCTTAATGGAACAAAATCAATAATGTGGTATAGGGACCCTACTATTTACAGTATTTATTAATGATCTAATGTGTAGCGTTCGAGATTTTGCGATGCTGTTCGTGAGCGATTGTGTTGTCTGTAAGAACGCCAGAACGCCAGTACGCTCGTTCGATCTATTCCTGAGTATTGTTAATGGGTTTAGGATCCTTGCCAAAGTCCAACGTGGGCTTATACGTTTCGCTACTGCGTCGTGTACTCCAAGCGTTTGTGTTACGATGTTCTAGGGACTCCAGTAGCACACGCTACAAGAGAGGCGTTGTGCGTCGCGGATAAATTTACCGTTGTAAGCTGGAGATCATACGTACCAAAAATAGTCGGACGACTTGTCGCGTCTCGCTAAGAGGCCGCGACGAGGAAAGTTAGAGAAAGTAATGTCGTTCAGAGCTATACCGACAATCATTCTTCCCACGCGCCTTTCTCATATGGACTGGAAAGATGGTAAAAGAAATGATCCCAGAAATACACTTCGCCACACACCGTAACATGGCTTGCTGAGTTCATATGTACATAAACGTTAATGAAAAGAGTAGTCCACAATATGCAAGATTCGTTACACACAAGTTCCGTTAATTTATTGAGAATTCCAGTGTATTCCCTGTCTTCTTATTATGCATGTGATGCAGTCTCTGGAAATTAAAAGGCGTTTTAAGCATTTCAGTTTGTGTCTTACATATTGCACATATAGACTGTTTAAGTCGTTTTCAGTGTTGTCGACAGTTTGTGCCGTTTCACGCCGAGCGGCAGCTCTCACTGATTTCTTTGGCTGTTGCTGACGAACAGCTGCAAGCGTTTCACTAGGCTCCACTCTTGAAGTGCAGTCCACGCAGAGTAGTCTAGAAAGGATTGAAGTTTTGGGAGCCGGCCACTGTGGCCGAGCTGTTGTAGGCGCTTCAGTCCGGAACCGCGCTGCTGCTACGGTAACAGGTTCGAATCCTGCCTCGGCCGTGGATGTGTGTGATGTCCTTAGGTTAGTTAGGTTTAAGTAGTTCTAAGTCTAGGGGACTGATGACCTCAGATGTTAAGACCCATAGTGCTCAGAGCCATTTGAACCATTTTGCAGTTTTGGTAGCCGGTTTCAAAATAGATACCATTTGGTAATTTAGTTTGTTTAGTAGCTGAAGCCACAGTTTCCTTTTGGCACCAAGACTAATGTTTACGTTGAACTGTAGGAAACTTAAGTTATTTTGTATGAGAGTATGTCAATAAACAACAGGGTGTAGTGTAACTTCACGCTACTGTCAAAGTTTTTGGTACTGTAAGAAATGTGTTAATTTGTTTATGATAATTTGATAAGGGGAAACTATTTTCTGTGGAGCGTGTTTATATCGTTGAAAGATTTCTTTAATAATGTTTACTTCCTTTTATAACTCTGATGGAGATTACAGTCCACTCTGTGTATCATGAATCTGGAAGCAGCAAATTTGTGTGAATATGTGGGACATGTCTTACATATCCAGAAAGAATTTTGTCTCTGTAGCGAAGTTCGCTGATTTGAAACTTTATATATAGTTTCAAACCTCACGAAATGTTTTGTCGCTAACAACCCGTACAAGATAATCAAAGGAAAACAGCTTATCGCTTATTACTTTTGCGCTCTTTGTGCAGTAAACGTAGAGCATGAGGCATGTTATAATTTATCACATCTTAACTACTAACTGTATTTGCGACACTTTTGTGGACAGTATGCACATATACCACTGAATATAACTGAAAATTTTATTACTGTACGAAATATAGTTCAGGTGGTGTGACGCCATAATCAACGAGATTCGTGTGTAACTGATGCATCATGCATTACCTTTAAATTTATTACTTCTTTGCTATTAACTCCATTCGCTATGAATTTCGCAGACAGCATTCACATATGTCGCTGAATGTATTTGCAATACCATATCGCTATACGACACATAGTTCAGAATATGTGACGTCATGAACCATGAAGTGCGTTTAAAACTGCCGCATGGTGCAAGACATTTAAATTTAGTACTTCGTTGCTACGAGCTCAATTCATAACGCATTGTGTAGAAAGTGTCCAAATATGCCGCTGAATGTACCTACAAAATTATAGCATCTTAGGCACATAGGAGACATGACGTCATAAACATTAAGCAAAAGGCCAGACGCTGCATAATTGGACGTAGACGCACAGCTACAAATACAATCAACATCTGGACAAATCTGGATTTCTCTGCTAGTAATAAGCATTTTAGGGGGTGGTGGTGTCGACCGATCTGAGTAAAATATTCCACATGTCAAGTGCCTACTTTTTAATAGCTGCAGGCGTACAGCTGGTTACAGAAGTAAGTTTTCATTTCGCATGTTTTACAGCGGATGTTACGGGTTACGTATCGATTGATATTTTTGTTTTGAAGTTCGAGATATGAAATTTAGGGAGCTCAGTTTTTCGGCCGTGACTGTGATTTGATGTCCAGTTCTACTGTATGGCTTCAGAATGCCGCACATACTTACAAATGCTGAGTATTCCGATGTGATACTTTTGCACGGTATTTGTAATGGAAACACTACTGCTGCTTGCACAGAATACGGTAGATTTCCTAATGGCACAGTAACAGATTCAACAGAAACCAGGTGCCGCATTATCTACAGCTACCATTCGGGGGAAGATGTATCGGCAGAAAATAGTCGCGTTTCTTGGCCACCAAGCTTCGTGAACGTTACCTCTTTAGATACTTGACTGTGGGGATGGTTGAAAGGCGTAGTGCAGAAACAAAAAGTAAACACAAGAAACGGATTGATCGTTCAGAGAATAAGTCATATTGCCTCATAAAAGAACGCCAGGGTGACATGAGAAGAGCTACAAGTGGTGTTGTCAAGAGAAATCGAAGGTACACTGAAGTCGGAGCTGGAATTTAGGAAGTCCAATTTGGAATTTAATGATTTACCTGTGAGTATTTGTTTGGAAAACATTATAACAGAAGTATCCCTGTACCCAGTAAATTGGACATATGTTTTGTGTAACGATTTCTCCCAATTAGTCTAATCTACCGACTCATAAAACATTCAGTACTCCTGCTAGAAAACGTTGTTTATTGGCTGTTGGTGTCCATGTTGTACTGTAAAAGTGACGTTGAAAATCTGTGATAAGTTCCTTTGGGGCCAAACTGCTGGGGATATCGGACCCAGGCGTACACACTACTTAATCTAACTTAAAATAACTTGTGCTAAGGACAACACACACACACACACACACACACACATGCCCGAAGGAGGCGGCAGCCGCGTGAACCTCGGCAAGGCGCCAAGACCACGCGGGGATGTGGGGCAAAGAACTACTGGGTATGTTAATGAACATCATCTTATGTCTCTTTACAATACCATGCACCTACAAGCTGCTGCCCATTACCAGTCCACTTTTGACAGAACTTTATCACAGTTATCCCTGAGTACTAATTCTAAGAAACCTAGCAGTTCTGTAGTGTCAGAATCTCAAATTAGTCTATGTTTTCAAAATCTGTGCCCCACAGCTGCAAGCTCTCTGTAGTGGTTACAATACTGTGTCTAGAGATATAAGCCCAGAGCTGTTAATCATAGCCGGCCGGAGTGGCCGTGCGGTTCTAGGCGCTACAGTCTGGAGCCGAGGGACCGCTACGTTCGCAGGTTCGAATCCTGCCTTGGGAATGGATGTGTGTGATGTCCTTAGGTTAGTTAGGTTTAATTAATTCTACGTTATAGGCGACTGATGACCTCAGAAGTTAAGTCCCATAGCGCTCAGAGCCATTTGAACCATTTTGTTAATCATCAGGACAGTTGTGGCAAACTAAGAACTATTGTTAAAATAAATATGTTCGGTGTATTTTATTTACTCACTGTGCATTGTGATCGTCAGAATTTACAGCTGCCCTGATTACACAGTGAGCTTTACGGATTTTAGAGTCCAACCGGAAGACAGATGTATATCGACCCATCGGTTTGAAAGATATTGTTTATTCTACAGTTAATAGAAATATTTTTTAGTATGATTTACAACTCTTTTTGAAGTTTTCTTTTTTAATTTTATGATAGACAATGGTCAAATGTGGCTCTGCTTTGACTGGTTCCAACTACTTTTTCTTTTAATTGTTGCTACCAGTTGATGAACCATTTACGTTTGAGACCTTTTAAGGAACATTTTACCTCTTAATTAGGAAACAGTATACTTGTAGTTCTAGACACATGCGCAGAGAAATAAACTTGGCTCATTTCTCGTGTATTATTTCTACGTACATTAAGCTCCCGTCATTTCAATGGTATCTATGAGAGTTATAGTTAGTCTAGAGCCTGACGTTCTGAGCTTATTTCTCATTATACTTACTATATTAGTCCTTCTTCCTGCAGCTAATTTACTTCGTCTTCGTTTCATTCCGTCTGCAGATGCTACCCAAGTTCCATTTCACACTTTGAACTTCAGCCCTCTCACTCTCTCTCTCTCTCTCTCCCACTGTCTCTGTCCCACGTGTATCATACCATACATCTCCGGATGTGCGTGCCTTTATCTGTCTAATGTGTAACTGTCAACTCATTCCTAATAAATGGTCTCTGAAGATGGTACGTGTTACTGCGAATTCTAATAAGAGCAGTAGCCTGACACCAGCTATTCTTTAAAAAATCTCGCTCTCATGCGTAAAACAACTTTGAATTAAGGTACTTTAAAAGATTACCGGATGTCGTTAAGTGCTCTCATTATGAAACACAGGATGAGCATAGTCTGTGTATGCTGCGCTTCTCAGTGTTTATGAGTCATATCTCAGGATTTATGTGTCGTAGTACCACAACGATACGATTTTGCAGCTACATTCAGAGCGGCGTGGGGATACTATCTGCAAAATGCGTGCGAATAGAGATATCAGTAAAAGATTAATGTATTAAAACGTGATGCCTGAGCTGATGCTTTACTATATGAACAACGAAAACGTAGTAAGCGACAAACTTTTATCCTTTCATTATTATGTTGATGGAGTCAGCGAGAAAAAGGTTCAGAAAATGTTTTAAATTATGTGTATAGTAATTTGGAGTGCTCTCATTCGTTTGTTGATCCTTCCACTCAGTTTTTTATTTTATTTTTTTTATTTTTTTTTCTTCAGAGGCCAACCAGCTCTCTCTCTGACCGAACACTCCGAGCTTCATCTGAGCCACCGAAGACACAGTTGAATAGCGCGATTGCAGGGACTCATCCCTTGCACACTTCCCGTGAGACCCACATTCCCAACTGTCACAATCTTCATACGTAATCTTCAAATGGCTCTGAGCACTATGGGACTTAACATCTATGGTCATCAGTCCCCTAGAACTTAGAACTACTTAAACCTAACTAACCTAAGGACAGCACACAACACCCAGCCATCACGAGGCAGAGAAAATCCCTGACCCCGCCGGGAATCGAACCCGGGAACCCGGGCGTTGGAAGCGAGAACGCTACCGCACGGCCACGAGATGCGGGCGTAATCTTCCTATCGAGGTATATCAACAACACCTGTCGGCAGCTGAGGGTTTCAATTAATTATCATTTCTTCTAGAGAAGCTGCACGATCATCAATGGTATATGTTCTTTCGAGAACAGTTACTATCTTCATGTATAATAAAATATAACTAAGTGACGTACCAAGCAATTTGCAACCGCAGATCCAATTATTCTGCCGATTGCCAATGGTGACAGTAAATTATTACACATAGCGCCATTCGACGAACATTTGTAACACTAGCAGATTAGAAACGTGTCGCTATAGACGGCGATATGAAGGGGTATGGTGGAGCACGTGAACCAGTGACGCAGAAGAACAGCTCAGGCACAGTAGAAGCAGCAGCGGCCACAAGACTGCGATGTCATTGACGCCTGTTACATCACGTCGTCGACCTGAGTGCTGTGTGGACTGCAGCGTCACGTGACATCACACAGGGCGGTAAACACTGCCCTAAGTGGCCGTCCCTCTACACTCTACACTCCAAGCTCCCACGGCGGCGGCTAACGCCAGTCCATCAATCACTGTCCAGCCTGACCGCGCAAACAGCTCGCGAGATGTGAGATGTTGCCCTGCTCAGATTTCTGCTGTCTGCCTCCTACAACAGCGACGTAATGTGGAAGCCTGTCCACCTACAAGTGTACGTAACTCTGCTCAACATCGGCACTCGGTGTACAGTTACTGGCATCAAGCAGGTTGACAGGAGTGTGTTCCATTTGCTTTCGTCGCCTCCCAAGTCATCACACCTGTAATTCCGTACAAATTACTAAAATATATGTACGTATATGAGAGTATGTACTGTACCAGGGGTTACTCAAATAAAACGGAATAACATTGCCGTGGGCGGAGCTTGTGTAGTACGCATTTCTGCCTCTAGACGTGTATAGCGCAACTCATTGTCAGTTCACTGCCACCCGTGTTGTCAACCTGGCTGTTTCTGTTCACCTGCACTGATCATTTTTGATAGCACTGTTTTGTTCTTGTTTAGTTTTTTACGATGGAAAGTTTCAGTGAACAACGCGCAGCTGTGAAATTTTGCTTTCTACTCGGTAAATATGCTGCTGAAACTGTTCTAATCTTGCAAACAGTTTACCATGATGATGCTGTGAGAAAAACTCAAGTCTATGAGCGATTAGTTCAATTTAAAAATTGCGACGTGTTTACTGATGACAAACCTCGTTCTGGACGTCCACCAACTGCCCGAATCGACGACAATATTGAAAAAATTCGAGAGATTGTGCTCATGGACCGTCGATGGACAATTGATCAACTGGCAGAGATTAGTGGGTTACTTCGAGTTCGGTTCAGCGAATTTCAACTCAAGATTTGGGTATGAAAAGGGTTGGTGCTAAGTTTGTTTTTTGGGTTCTGACAGACGATCAAAAGGAACAAGTCGTACTTTGAAACAACTGCTTGAAACTGATCCAGATTGTTTGTCAATGATGAGTCATGGTGCTATGGTTACGACCCAGAAACAAAGCAACATTCAAGACAATGGACGACGTCATCGTCGCCCCATCCAAAAACAATTCGTCAAGTCAAATCAAACACGAAAACAATGCTGATTTTGTTTCTTGATGCCAAGGGCGTATTTCATCCACAGTTTGTTCTCCATGATCAGAAAATGAATCAAACATTTTATTCGGAAGTTTTAAGAAGTTTTGACAACAGCGTCAAAAGTGACGCGATTAATGGCAGATACGAGACTGGTTTTACACCACGACAAAGCACCTTCACACATAGCCATCTATGTTACACAGTTTTTGGGTAAAAGTTGCGTGGTTCCGCTGCCACACGCACCTTACTCGCCTGATCTGGCTCTATGCAACATTTCCTTATTTCCACGCATGAAAAGGGCCATGAAGGGGACGAGATGACAACATTAAAGAAGTCAAGGAAGAGACGAGGGAAGAGCTGTCAGCTATTTATAAAGATGAATATAAAAAATGTTTCGAGCAGTGAAGCACAAGAGGGTCAAAAGTAGTAGTTATAATGGAGAGTATTTTGAAGCGAAATAGGTTGTTTTGTAAACAATTTGAAACTATATAGCTTTTAAAAAATAATTCCAGTATGTTTGGGTACCCCTTCGTATGTACGTGTGAATGTTCCACGTCTTTCCCTAAACCACTAGATCGATTTCAAAGACTCTTGGTACAGATACCACTTATTGTCTGGAAACAATCACTGTGGGAGTAAGAAGCACACACCTAACAAATGGAAGGGGTGGGGGTGAAAAAGCACTGTAGCCCACGTCGCAATAATTCCCATTGTTAATCATCCTGTTTTCGAGAAGGAGAGCTTGCAATAAACTTTACACATAATTTCAAACCTTTACAAAACTTTTATTCGTTGACGAAAGGAAACAAGTTAATCACATACTGCAGTATCATTGTTCTTGCAGTAATATTTCCGCATGAAGCATGACGCTTTAACTGTTTACTTCTTTACTACTAACTCTATTCAAAAGGAGTTCCCAGACAGTAGCTACATGTAATACTGGATATACCTGCAAAAATATATCGTATTACTGCACATAGTTCAGATCATACGACGACATAAACATTGAACTGTGTAAAAACAAAAGTACAGGGCTAAATTCGCTAGACATTCTGGCGGAAAATGTGTACAAATACGGGTCAAGTAATTTAACGTATGTGAAATAGATTTGACATTCCGTACGCGGGCAAAGTTACGGATAAAAAGTTCATCCTAAACACCTGGAGCCATCTCAATCAAATCTGGTGCACATACTACTTACAATCAGGAAATAAATACTGTAAGGTTAAAAACCAGCAGCCTGCTATTGTGATGAGTGTGATAACGTGGAGAGAGGAAGGGGAACAGGAGATGGACAGAGAGAGACAGGAAGCAAGGCACCCACAGATAGAAGAAGGTGGAGATGGACAGAGATAGGGAAGGGGGAAACCTATGGAGAGAGGGGAGAGGAGAAGACAGGCAGAGGATAGAAAGAGGAGGAGATGGGCAGACATATTGGGTTGAAGAGACAGGCAAAGCGAGGGAGATGGTTTATTGCAAGAATGGAGTAAAAACACACCCAGGTGCCCCTGCTTGCTCATTTAGTTATAAAATAAAATTTTCCGGGCATCCACCCGCGTCAGATCGCTAAAATGCCACGAACCTTCGACCAAGTACACATTGGCCATTGGTAAGTGGAACGACGAAATGTGCACTCATAAAAGCTGCCCTCTTGTGTATCTAAAGTGGAATTCGATACATACATAGGACTCTCCATCTCCCCCTCCCCTCCCCCCCACCCCCATTAACCATAGACCTCCCTGTTGGTGAGATGGCTTGCGTGCCACCACAATACGGATAGCAGTACAATAGGTGCAAACACAATGGAGGGTATCTCTTGAGAGGCCAACGAAACGTATGGTCCCTGAAGAAGAGCAGCAGCCTTGTCAGTAGCTATGCGGGTAATAGTCTGCATGATTGGCTAATCTGGCCTTGTAAGATCACCCAAAGTAGCCTTGCTGTGCTGGTACTGCGAACGGCTGAAACCAAGTGAAAACTACAGTCGTAATTCTTTTTCTTTCCGAGAGCATCTTGTTGGTTCTGATGACATCTTGTTGGTTAAAATAATTCGGAGGTAATTAGTCTCTCATCTGGATCGCCAGGATGGGACTACTGAGGAGGACGTCATCATCATGAGAAACAAAACTGACGTTCAGCGGATCAGAGCGTGGGATGTTATATCCCTAAATCGGGTAGGTAGGTTACAAAATTAGAAAAGGGGGATGGATGGGTTTGAAGATAGATACAGCGGGAGTGACTGAAGTTCGTTGGTAGGAGGAACAGACCATCTTGTCAGGTGATTACAGAGCTATAAATAGAAAATCGAAAAGGGGTAATGCACGAGTACGCATTGTAGTAAATTAGATAACAGGAATGCCGACGAGCAACTACCAACAGCGTAGTGAACGTATTATCGTAGCAAGGATAGACATGAAGTCCACACCATCCACTGTGGTACAAATTTCTGTGCCAACTAACTAGACAGATAACGAAGAAATTGAAGAAATGTATGATGAGCTGAAAGAAATTATTCAGACAGTGAAGGGATACGAAAATGTAGTTGGGATTAGGAAATGAAATTCGGTAGGAGGAAAAGGAGGAGAAGGAAAATAGTAGGACGGGGGAAAGGAACAAAAGAAGAAATCGCCTGGTAGAATTTTGCAACGATCGTAATTTAATCATCGCCGCCACTACATCAGGCAGTCGGAGAACGTTAGTTCGAACGTCGTATAGAATTCTGTTGCTCTGCAAGGCCTGGGAGACGACACTACGATCAGAATAGGCGTCCCTATACAGCTGCACAATCTCGACGGAATTTATTTGACTTTCGCCATAGAAAAAAAGCAGCATGTCTCATTTCTCCTGCCAACCACTGTGACTGAGAGACAGGCATAAGCGTATTTTAAACGCAAAAGCCGATTCCGGCGGACTTGCTTTCCAATTTCACAGCACCTCTAGGATTATTTTGCAAAGATTTTCAGCCACAAGTTTGACAAGCGTTTTATCACTGTACTCGTGATTTCAAGCGCTTTCGGACGCCGTTCCAAAAGTAATTCATTCCACTTAAAAAATCGTACTTGCTTTAGTATCTCGACAGATACAGTAGTTACATCTCCTTAGCACACACCAAAGTACGTGGCTCTTAGGGCAATACCATTTACCGAAAACCTAATTTTAAAACTTTAAGAAACTTTTTCGCTGAAGAACCCCTCTAACTGGATAAGGAAAACAGTTTATCGTTTACTACGTTTTCGCTGTTCATGTAGTAAAACAGACACGTGAAGCGTGACGTTTTAATTTGTTACTTCTTCACTACTAACTCTATTCACAACGCGTTTCGCAGGAAGTGGTCAAAAATGAAACTGGATGATCCAGAAAACTGTATCATTGTACACCACGTTGTTAAAAAAAATCATAAACACTGAGCTGCATCAAAATGAATGTGCAGGACAAAATTCGTTATAGATGCGGGTGAAATATCAGGGGAAATGCGTGTGAAATGTGTTAAAAATGTGTAAAATACATTTGATATGTGTATATGTGGGCAAAGCCATGGGTAAAAAAGTCATCCTAAATCTGTGGAACTATTTCAACCACATTTGGGTCATCTATTAGCTAGGGTCATGAAAGACTTTAGGCTAATAACCGACAGCCACCTACTGTGATCAGCGTGATAGCGTCGAGAGGGAAAGAGGAGGAAGAGAAGGGTAGATAGAGAGGTGTAAGAAGGAGAAATGCAGGGATAGTGGAGACAGAGATAGGGAGGGGAATGGACAGAGAGAAGGGAGAGGAGGAGTTGGACAGAGAAAGGAAATGGCAGGAGATGGAAGAGACAGTTGGAAGAGGAGAAGGACAAAGAGAGGGGGAGGAGGTGGTGGACGAAGAGAAGGGGGGAAGGAGATGGACGAAGAGGGGGAGGAGATGATGGAATTAGAGGAGGGAGGCGGAGAAGGACAGAGGGGGAAGGAATAGATGGACAGAGGGGGAAGAAGCAGATAGAGAGTGAGAGGGGTAGTAGGAGATGGACACAGAGATGCAAAGAGAGGGGATGGAAAGAGAGTGTGTGTGTTGGGGGGGTGGGTGAGGATCGTGGAGGTGGGTAGAAAGAGAGGATAGAGGAGATTAACAGAGAGGGCGTGAAGATACAGTTGGCCAGAGACGGGGGGGGGGGGGGGGGAGTGGAACTGGACTAATAGAAGACTGAAATACATACATACCTGGGATGCGCCAAGTACTCAGCAAGTAAATCAACAGAAACAACAGCTCTTAATCAGTTCTGTACAGAAAACGTAGCTGTGGCAGAAGTGAACTTGTGTAACACCTTCTGGTATGTGGTTGTCATCTGTTGCCAATTTATTTTAACCATAAATTAGTATTTCCACAAATTAATGTGGATAAAAGGAGTCTTGAGGACGACACGTTGTAGAGACTGTCAGACTAACACTAAATCTTTTCTCCAGTACAGTCGTGCGCTCGATACACACGCTCAAAAACTGATGGATAAAATAACTTCAACTAGCAGTGGTCAACATACCTGATCAGCCTCTGTCCTACTGAGGTAGAGGCAGGGCATCTTCAAATATAGATGTCGTTTTAATGAGGGATAATGTTGTAAACAGAATAACGGATTAGTGCGTGCTGCAAAATACAACGGCTAGTCTTCATAATATACTTCAGTTTATCGTAACTACTGATACACGCGTTGAGTCACAGGAGTGGGAGATGAGATACAATTTTAATACGACATTTGAGACTTTTTGGAGCAGGCGTTTCATGCTCCAGAGCTGGAAGAGGGCAACTTTGACATTGGGTAAACGACAGAGCAATTAGCAACTTCAGTTAACACTGCCATAGCAGCGGGAGTGCGCAGGTCGAAGAGGCTCTCCCATACGGCAACTGTGGCGTGGACTCCAGAGCTCACTCGGTTCAAAAAATGGCTCTGAGCACTATGGGACTCAACATGTGAGGTCATCAATACGCTAAACTCAGAACTACTTAATCCTAACTAACCTAAGTACATCACACACTTCCATTCCCGAGGCAGGATTCGAACCTGCAACAGTAGCGATCGCGTGATTCCAGACTGAAGTGCCTAGAACCGCTCGGCCACAATGGCCGGCAGCTCACCCGGCCTCGGCTGTCGGTCTATAGAGCAAGACGCAGTTACCACAGGGTCTTTGTCCAGGCAGTGCTACAGGACCAGTTAAATCACTACAGAAGACCGAAGTGGACCTTTAAGGATGAACTGAATAGGCAGAGAAAAGAAAGTTGGGAAAAATTGGCAACACAGAAACTGAGCCTGGACCCATAGGGCCTGGCGGGGGTTGCCATTTAAAATATTCGGGAAAAAAATTCATAGAGCGACGATATTATCCACCCTTAAGGAAGAAATATCTAGAGATATTATTAGAATCACCCTTCCTAGATGACAGGCATGACTCATCTGACTAAGATGCTAATATCCAGACAGGAATCACAGAGTCAATGGAGCGACGTTATGAAAATAATTTAAATGTTTAACTCAAATCTTTACCTTTTTCACGACTGAAGAAGTAGTGTACGTAATTAATTCATTTAATAAGAGAAAAGCAAAGGAACATATTTAATTCCAGTAATTAAAGTTCTTAGGCCCTACTCCAGCACGAGTATTACGTTGCATTTAGAATCAGTGGCTAGAACAGATTCAGTTCCCAAAAGTGTGAAAAATAGCACAAGTTAAAATTATTAAGAAAGATCCAGACAAGGACTTTACTTCAGCCAAATCGAACCGTCCCATGTATCCCTGAAGAAGAGGCTACGTTTGAGGCTGGCGAGCCACATACCTCAGCGTAGAAAGAGTGAGCTGTAATTTGGTTTTAGTAAACACAAGTCAACCGAAGATGCAATAAACGAAGTAGCTATACTTGGGTGGCGAAATGGCTGTCTGAGGGCCTACTGTGATGGAAGAGATGCCAGAATCAAGTCTCCTGGCATTTTAGTAGCGAAGGTCGTTTCCAAATCTTGTCCCCAGAGATCGGTCCTCTCGCTAACATTCTGGGTTGTAACCATGGAACCGCTACTCTCTGTCTTGCAGCGGGATGATACGGAGCTGGGTTCGGTGGCCTACTCGGAGCATCTTCTAGTGCTGGGCTAGGGAAATTCCAAGGGCAGAATTAGACGGAAAAGCAAGGACGGCTGTGCAGCTGTTACAAAAATAGTGTGAGAATTCCAAGTTAGTTATTGCGCCACAAAAGGAAAATTACATTTTACTAAAGGGAAAGTAATACTCTGGACTCTAGTATAAGAACTGATAGCTCTGACGTCACTGGACAATGAACGCTAAAATACTTGTGTGTCTATTTGGACGAACGGAAGGATTTCGTGAACCATGCTGAACGTGCAAACACCAAAACATTGTCCGTATCTCCACAACTAATCACTGTTGGAAGTAATAGAGTTCATTTACCTTCAAAAGCAACCAAATTGTATCGTAATAATCTCCGAAGGAACGCGACATTATATTGGTTGAAACACAACAGTTCTGATAAAATCGTGGATATATTCGGAAGTCACTGAAGAAAGCTCAAAATTTGGCAGAATCAATGAGATACTTCAGAAACGGAAAGAAGGGTGCACGCCTTGTGCCCAGTGTCAAGGAAAGACTGAAAAACAAAATTCTGGAACCATCACAGGGACTAGTACATTTTCTCACCTGCCAACGTACTACCCAGTGTATTTGAAACAAATAGGGACAAGGCCACTGCCGGGGTCTCCCTGTGGTGCCAGTAAGGAGACACCCGAGCACATTGTATTTGACTGCCAGGTTGTCTCTGAGATGCTTCAAGACCCGCAAAAATTGACGGTGTTTAAGAAGCTGGTCCGTAAAATATCAAAACATGCATATAAGGACTGTCTTCAGAACAACCGGATTAAAGTCTCATATCTTGGATATATGGCGGCTAAAACGAATAGATGACTACCGCTTGCTATGGACCCTTTGCCAACGGTGGTCCACCTAGCCGATCCTGAACAGATCATATTTTGGCAGAAGTCATGAACAGTGCAGGAGCCAGAGACGAATCTAGCCTGCCATGTCTACTAGAAAATAGACATTCAGGATGCATGGTATGATTTTGGATGAATCTTACCCCGCGTGTCCAATACTCTATATCCAAGACAGTAGTCGAAGCACAACCAGCACATGTCGAATAGGTATGCATGCGACAGTACGCGTACCTGATACGTTCCACAACGCCGCACATAAAAACGGTATTTTCCGGTGCTCATACCTCGCGTTCTATATGTGATAAAAAGGTAGGGTCAAGTGTTTTGGGTAGCCCTTTGGCTATGGACCATTTGTATACTCAACAGAAGGAACGTCTTAGTGTTACTATCCTACAATACAGGGACAAAGTATGAATATTACACGCTGTCTCCTGCTTAGGCAAATGGAGCAAATCGGTTAGTTCTTTTGGAATTTGATGTGATCAGTTTGATGGAACGTATGGAGGGGCCATTCAGTCATGGGCGGCTCATCAGAAAGTCCTAAGGGAAGGGTTTTTCAACTATATTTCTGCCGTCACCTGCACACCAAAACTCATAGCATTCCAGGACGGCTTTTCACAGCAAATGGCTGGAATTTTTAACATGTACTCCTAAGATCCCGATCTCGAACAACCTTGAAAAGTTTCTTCATAACTTTGTCAGTTTCAGAGATAAAGACTTTCAAATTTTTCCTGCTTGTTGACGTAAAACACGTGCATAAATTCCGGTATGAAGCAAAAACGTAGTTTACAAAGTATGCTGTAAACTGCCACCGTTGTCATTTGTAGCGCTGAATCACATACAGAACTTTTTGCATGTAAAATACGCTCTAAGGGAAAATTAAATTTCTAACGATCTAAATTTTACTGACCAATATATTTCTTTCCTATGAGTTACATTCCGTGCTGCAGCAAGGAACTGAAGGGAACCAGCAAGAAAATGCTCCTATCGGAACACGAAAAATGCGAGTATACTGAAAAGTGAAGTACTAGTTGCCTTATTCTACCATCTTCAGCACATTTCAAAAATTTTATAATTTTTTTCCATGTAAAAATTGGAGTGGGAGGGGGGAATAAAGAGAAAGAGAAAATGGGTCGAAAGCCAGTGAGAATGGGAGATAAAGCATATGTCAATGACAACGAGGAAGAGAGAGGTAGTGAAGAGACAGCAGCAGTAAAAAGGAAGGAATGAGACATTAGCAGTAAGAGAGAGCAAGAGAGAGTAACAGTGAGAGAGGATTGTAGTAGTAGGACGGAACGATGGTCGATTCTGGCTGTGACGCAGGAGACAATGACAGAGAGACACAAGGGCAGAATGACCATGTCTCTAATGCCTACTCTGAACTTGTTTAGTTCATTGCCAGATGTATTGCTTGGGTCTGTGTTCAGTTCAATCCTTGCTTAGTTTATTCTTAGATATATCGTTTGTGACTATTTTCGGTAACTATCAATGACAATGAAAATCTCCAACCGCTTTGCATCTAAGCATGTTTATTTTATTTTGATGACAAGCAGTTTCGGAATTCCACTACGCCATCTTCAGGCTCCATACGCATCTCTAAAAATCAAACGCTAGTGCCATACAGTGCCATATATCCCTGCATTTTGTGAACTCAAACCGTTTGGCAAGCGCTTCATTCAAAACAACCAGCCTCGGAGACGGTTGGGAATCGATCCAGAGACTCTATGATCATAGCGACGCAATGACTAGACTATCAACGGCGCCCATGTGCCAAAATAACTAATATGACATATCTTTGAGAATGGACACTTGGCGAATGGAAGCGGAGGTTTGAACAGTGGAAATACAGGTTTCAGGATATACAACCTCCTTTTGAACATCACAGAGAGACTACAAATGAATCATATCCTACGCTGCCGAAGGGGATTTGGTGAATTCAAACCGTTTCTCAATTGCTTCATTCGAAGACTTGATAGCAACTGAGAGTTGTTATTAAGTCTTGGAATTAACCACTGTGAAACGGTTTGAATTCACCAAATCCGGGCACATGTGGCACTGTATAGCACTGTCGTTTGCTTTGAGAGATACATATGGGGCTTGAAGATGGCACATCGGAATGCCGATACTGGTTGTCGTCGAAGTAAAATAACATCTTCCTTACACGGCTGTTTGAGAATTTCATTGATACTGAAAATTACTTAACGAGCTGATGTCCCCTGTCCATGGTGGATCAAAAGAGATTTTCAGTAACTTCCATATGTCAGCATTCCTCATTAAGAACGTCACATCTCGTATCTTCCACTTGGTGTTGGCCTGTGGACACCACATGCTCAGGGGATCCTAAATCACCACAGTCACACAACGCTAACCATCTCTTCCACGCACGTGTTTAGAGCAATGGCACTGTTCCGTCGAGAAAATGAACCAATCCTCGGCCGTGTAGGATAAGATTCATTTGTAGTCTCTCTGTGATGTTCAAAAGGAGACTGTATATCCAGCGTCCTTTATTTCCACTGTTCGAACCCCGCTGCCATCCTCCAAGTGTCCAGTCTCAAAGATGTGTCACATTAGTTATCATGGCACATGTGTCCGCAGATCATAGTCTAGCCGTTGCGTCGCAGCCTCTATTTCATGGAATCTTCAGATGGATTTCCTGCCGGCTCTGAGATTTTCGTCGCTAGAGGAATGGGTATCTCCTTTGTCGCAATCTTTCCATCACAAACGGGCGAGTCGCCCAAGTGGTGTCAAACAGAAAGACTCCTATCAGGTCGCTGAACAGTTCATACGGGATCTCCCAGCCACTAATGCCACACGATAATCTCGCTTCGGCAAATGATTCCTAGTATTTTATGTATGATGTATCAGCGCAAAAGATATGTATCACTCTGTGAATATGTGCCGCTGAAATCAGAGATCGGTATCGCCTCATGTGGACATACGTTGGCTCCATGTTCGAGGCGCTCTTGTTAATTGTCGGTCGCAGGATCCCACGCCGCGCTGAACTGTAGCCCCCCGCGTATAACAATGGCGTTGTCAATAATTTATATTTCAATAATATTTTTAATTATAATATGAGGCTCAATAGAAGTATCGTCGTATTTATTAAGGTTACTGATTTCTAGAGCATGCACAGATAAAGCCGATTTTCCGGAACAGACTACACGATAAAACCTCTAAATGATCCTTTCTGTGCCGGCCGCGGTGGCCGTGCGGTTCTAGACGCTGCAGTCCGGAACCGCGGGACTGCTACGGTCGCAGGTTCGAATCCTGCCTTGGGCATGGATGTGTGTGATGTCCTTAGGTTAGTTAGGTTTAAGTAGTTCTAAGTTCTAGGGGACTGATGACCTGAGATGTTAAGTCCCATAGTGCTCAGAGCCATTTGAACCAATTTGAACCTTTCTGCGTTGTTCTACACCGTACCCTGTTTGTGCGACGTAAGACTAGAGACGCTCGCAGAATATTTCGTACACTGCGCGTGCTCTGACATCTCCCGGATCTGTTTGTGATCTCAGTAACCGCTTTTATTTACACCGGTTTTGCAACAGTCTCTGTATCTTTATAAGTTTGTCTACAATGACGAATATCATGGACGACACTCTCCTCCCCCCCCCCTCCCTCCGCAAATAGACATAAAATGTTCTTATATGTACACATCAGTCCACTGCATGTTCAACAATTCCAATACCTGCCACTCCCGGAGGTAAATGTTTTGACTTCTACGTCATTCTATAGACCGTTGTTTTCTTTTTAATTTAGATATTCTTGGTGTTCATGATGTAACTGCAAGGATCGTAGGGCTTTCTCTAGTTATCTGAATTTAGATACTTGAGACGTTTTACGGAAATGAGTCTCTACAGTTCCATCCAGGTACCGGGGAGTTCCTTCCTGGTAATTACAATAAATAATTGTCACTGATAATTCGGTGCCTCAATTCCGTCTATCCGCTGGTAATGTCTCCTCCTGCTACTTCAATCACATACTTATTTATTTATTTATCGTATGATGTGTACATTGATTTACATTTATATACAATATTTTCAGGACTAAAATGTACAATCACAAGTTCGTACAATTTTACAGCTCCATGTCTAGTTCTTCAATCCACTTGACTGCTTCATCCGATGTACGATGAATGTCCATTAAAGTTCCTCTGAAAGTACGATGAGGGCAGTTAGCAACAATGTGATGAATCGTCTGTGAGGGGGCACCACAGTCACAATTTGCAGAGCCAACCCATCCCCATTTGTGCAGTAGATAGCCACATCTGCCTTGTCCAGTTCGAATGCGGTTAATGATCCTCCACTGACGCCTTGGAAGATCAAATCCTTGCGTCTGCTTGGAAGGGTCCTCGACTAGATGTTTATTGGCTACTGAAGACTGATCCCACTGGAGTTTCCATGAACTGTTAATGTTGAAAGCAGATCCTTCAAGGTCGAGTGCTGTGCGCCATGGTGGTTTCCTCGATTTCAAGCGTTGGTGTGTTCCTTGTACAATATCTTGATGGATGGGGAGCTGGGGGTTCTGCTGAATGTTTTTCCACGTCTTTAGGAGAGCTTCTGATCTTCTTAGGGCTGGAGGTGGGATATTGCTTAGAACCGGCAGCCACAGCGTGTTTGTGCTCCGAATACATCCTGTGATTAATCGCATTGCCTGATTGAGTTGCACGTCTATCTTCTTAGTGTGAACACTGTTGATCCAGGTTGGGCAGCAATATTCAGCAACAGAATATGACAGAGCTAATGCTGTAGATCTCAGGACATTAGTATTGGCTCCCCATGATGTACCAACAAGCTTCTGAAGAATATTATTTCTAGTTTTAACTTTAGCAGCCACATTTGATAAATGCTGCTTGAAAGACAGAGTTCTATCTAGTGTTAATCCCAGGTACTTTGGTGTACTACAGTATGGCAACACTTGGTCTCTGAATACAACTTCTGGTTTGTAATTTGACTGTCTGTTACGTAGGTGGAATGCAGATATAACTGTTTTCTGAGGATTTAGGTGGAGGCACCATTTCTTGAAATATTTGTCTAAGGCTTCCAGATCAGTGGATAGAATAGTTTCAGCATCAGCAAAGTTGGAGCACTGAGTCACCAGACAAATATCATCAGCATATATGAATTTCCTTGAAGATGTTTCTGGTAAGTCGTGTGTATACAAATTGAAAAGGAGGGGAGCCAGAACAGACCCTTGAGGTAAGCCGTCATTTAGTTTAAACATTCTGCTCCTATCATTATCTGAGTAGATCTGAAAGTACCTATTGCTTAGCATATTGTTGAGTAAGGCCGTGAGTTTACGACATGGGATAACACTCACAAATTTTAAAAGGAGTCCTTCTCGCCAGACAGTGTCATAGGCAGCAGATAGATCCAAAAAGGCAGCCACACTTACTGATTTCTTCTCATACCCATTTTCAATGTGCGTAGTGAGAGATAGTACCTGATCGTTACAACTTCTCCCAGGTCTAAATCCTGCTTGCTCGATAGGAATATGATGGTTGATTGTTTCACAGATTCTGTTGTAGATCAGGCGCTCAAGGAGTTTATAAGTGATACTTAAGAGTGCTATTGGACGATAGTTTTCCACTTTTGTGGGATCTTTATTTGGTTTCAGTATGGCTAACATTTTTGATTTCTTCATCAGATGTGGGATGTTTCCAGTTTGCAGGATGTTTGAAAGGAAGTTGGTCAACCATTTTACTGTAGCTGGTCCACAGTGAGCCAGGAATTCTGGGTATATTCCATCATATCCAGCTGCTTTTCCAAGTTTCATACTTTTGATTGCAGCTTTAGTTTCCTCTTCTTGAAATGGAGTAGAGAATTCGGAAGACTGTAGGGCTGCTCTTTTCTTGGTGTTCAACTGTAGTTTGATATCCCTTTTGGCTTGCTTGTCCTTTATATTCTTTGTAACTGACACAAGGTGTTTAGCATAGTCATTCAAATTGATGGCATTTTTTGATCTTTTTGTTGTAGGGTTTGAAGAGTCTAATTTCCTGATGATAGACCAAGCTTTTCTGCTAGAATGGGTGTAATCTAGGGACCCCACAGTTTCATGCCAGATCTTTCTTCGATTATCATCCAGGGACTGGAGGAGGCTTGTTGCATTGTCAGAGTTAGGATGGTCTTCATATTCTTTTAGTAACTCCTCACTCTCGGAACTCCAACCAGGGATATACTCTTTACGGTACCCTCTAGGAATACATCGTCTGGCTGCACCTTTGATAACCCCAACAAATCTGCTGTAGTTGTTGTACGTTGGTTTGATCCATCTGATATTGGAATCTGTTTGCTTTGCAAATTCAGTCCAGTTGGCTTTCTTGAAGTTCCACCTCGGTTTAGGATGTGATCGTACAACAGGTATAGACATCCCCACCTCCAATATAACAGGTCTGTGTTGACTATGTGGGAATTCCTTGAGCACAGTTCGTCGTACTTGATTTAGGGAATTATGAGACTGAGTTGTGAAGCACAGATCTGGGGTATAGCCTTGGGACCAGCGAGCTGAGTGGAAGGTAGGCAGATCTTTAGCATCGTAAATTAAATTCAGGTTTTCAGTTTCCATCCAGTCCTCAAGCGCTTCACCGTTGAGGTCATTCTCCATATATCCCCACAGGTGATGATGACTGTTGAAATCACCGAGGTATATAGTTGGATGTTGCAGAGACGGTAGAACGGGATTAGGCCAATTAGTCCCTGGGGGTTTGTACACGTTAACTATCGTTAGGTTTTCAATTTTAACAGCAGTTGTAAAAATGTCATTTTCAGAATTTTCTGACAGCAGCTGGTAGTTTGTTATGTGATTCTTGACGTACGTTGCAAGGCCATAATTTTGATGGTGATTAGAGGCTATCAGTTTAAAGCCCGGTATTTTCCCCCTACTCTGTAGCTGTGGTTCATCAGCTGTGTGCGTTTCTTGAAGTGCGATGATATCAACTGCATATTTCTGTGTGAGCCTGGAAAGATACTCACATTTTGCTCGACTTATCCCTTCGATATTCAGTTGACAGATGCGCAGAGATGGTCCAATTCTACGAGCTTGTGGGTCCTGAATAGGACCGCACGTGTCCTTCGTCATTCTTTGACCGAGAGGTCTTTTCAGACAGTTCGGTCTCATCTTATCGTTGTTGCTTTCTTAGCACCACCCAGGGGTCACGTGTAGGGTATTTAAAGGTTATACCTACGGACGTGAAGCAACGCAGACCCCCAATCGCATACTTCAATTTATCCACAGAATTTCCTCGCCTATTGTCAAACGAACTATTCCATTACACGTGCGTACAACGTCTTTTTTTTGTACCAGGTTGTTATAATTAAAGTATAGCTACTCACTCAGCTCCATTATGCGCTGTAATTATCGTATGGCAGCGAAACTTCGTAGACGTGCTAATGCGGTTACGCAGAACCGATTTACGCCGGAAAACAAATTAGTTGCAACTATGGTTACCGGATTAAAATCTAACTCTGTACACTGTCTGTCAGTTCCTAGCACGGATCGAAATTTATGACACGTGAGTGGCCAATATTCTATGGAAAGACATGGTACATTTTGCGTTACACAATACAGTGAATACACAGAACTGCCGAATCTGAGGAGCTGTCAAACTTCTTGTTCTTTAGGAAGAGCCACTGCACTCGCCGTACGCACCATTATTCTCGGTCCGCTCTTCTTCGGAGAGAATACATCCAGAGGGCGTGTCAGGTGTACCATGAGGCCCACGTGTTATCGAGACCACCTTATATAACATACGATTCCTGCATTGGGCGAGCACAGCTGTGTGGAGACCACAGTTTTCATGCAATATGGGGCAACACCCTATGTCGCGCGCCCACTGAAAGATTTACAAAAAGCAGCGATCTACGTACATGGTTCAAATGGCTCTGAGCACTATGGGACTTAACTTCTTAGGTCATCAGTCCTCTAGAACTTAGAACTACTTAACCCTAACTAACCTAAAGACATCACAGACATCCATGCCCGAGGCAGGATTCGAACCTGCGACCGGAGCGGTCGCGCGGTTCCAGACTGTAGCGCCAAGAACCGCTCGACAAAGAGGCCGGCTCTACGTACATGTTATCTCCAGACGTTTTCGATATTCATGGCCTGCAAGATGACCTAATCTGGATTCATGTGATTTTTCGCTCTGGGGTATCTAAAAGGAGGCATTTATCAGCTATACGTCCGGTCTCTACCTGATCTAAAGGCCAGTATACAAGAAGAGGTTGCTCACATTGCATCGTGACCGTTGCGAGCAACTGTTGATGAAGCTGTTTTACAGATACAGCACCTCACTCTGGTGCTCATACAGAACAAACTGTATAAGCGCCGGTTAATAACAAAATCAAAATTATACATTTCTCACTTGTTTGACTTTTACTGCCCTCAACCCGTTCCTAATCCATTACTTCTGGAAACATTTCTATACGTGTTTCTTGCACTCACAGTGCCAGATTTGCACCTGGTGGCCAAGACGGGAACAAATTTTTTCCAGCGTAAATCGGTTCCGCATTAAAGTATTAGAATATCTAAAAAGTTCCGCTGCCATACGAGAATTGCTGCCCACATTGGACCTCTGCAAACAGCTGCACATTTACTATGATTATAATTCTAGTAAATGTGCAGCTGTTCACAGAGGTCCAATGTGGGCTGTAATTCTCGAATGGCAGCGGAACGTTTTAGATAGTCTAATTCAGATTATAATCACCTGGTGCGTTTTCGACGAACATTTCTCTTCTCCTATTTAATATCGTTCCGAATCTAAAGCGTACCAATAGTTTACAGTTTTAAACATGGGTATTACTCAGCAACAGTATACTAGTTTCAAGTTAGGATTATACAGAAAAACCGGTTGCAAACAACTGTTTGCTACATTGACATAGGTTTCGACAGCTACGTCTGTTGTTCCTAGCTAGGCACACGTAGAAAAGGCTAGACGTAATTTATTTTATTTTTAACTCCAGCACTGCTACTCTAAATTCTGGCCATAGCTTCCTCGCAAACTAATATTCCGGTTTTTCAAACATTGATTCTGCTGAAGACATATTTAATAGGTGTCGAAACCCAGGTCACTGTACCGAACAGTTATTTGCAACTGGTTGGCAACATAATCCTGTGTTGATACACATATTTTCCTGCTTTCCAGCTACCCAAGTGTCACTTCAGTGTAGTGACACAGCCACAAAGTCAGCAACAGGTACGAATGAATATCTGACGTCAGTAGACATCATTAGTATAATAAAGTTTTCGTTTTGCCTTATTCGGTAATGCTGTTTCCCACTAATCGTTACATTTTTCGCCTCTTGTTCCTTTAGGCATTCCCCTTCTCTTAATTGCTGCTCTCTCTGTGACAACTTAACGCTTAGATGACAACATCTGAGATATCAGTTGCTCTGTTCCTATTCATTACTGTTCTTCTGTAATCACAGTCGTCCGCAAGTGAGGGAAGAGCGGACACTGGCCCCCTCCTGGAATTTGTACAGTATCTAATCTCTACAGAATTCCCTCTAATGGCTAGCAGTGATTGTCTACGACTCCACTAAACTGCATATTTAACGTTGCCGATCGCGACGTGAAATGCTGTGACTTTAGTTCTCACCACACAGCGTGAAGCGAAATTCGCGCACTCGGGATTCGCAGTGCTACTTCTCACATGCCAGCAATAAAAAAAATGTCGCTCAAAAAATGTCATCCAGCAAGTACATTCGCCGGAAAAGTAAGTGAAAGAGTGCCAATCTGGCAACACTGTAACCACATTCACGGTAAGTGTCTTTGTCAACAGCTGTTAATCATGCCGTACAGGTGATGCAATGGATATAGTTTAGTGTTAGCATGCAAGAGGTCGAAAGTTCGATCTAGCATTGGGACGTGTTTCTTTTATTTGCTCATTTCATTCTCACATTTCACACTGTAATATAAACATTTTCTTAGGTTACAGGTATCCTAAATTTACAACATTTTGTAATGCTGAACATAACAAATACTTGATTAGACAGATATAAACATACAGTTGAAACAAATGACCTATTATAGGACAGAATAACTAAATACACAATATCAATTTAGAGACGCTTCAGATGATGGCACAGTAAGTAACACAACTTGTCATCTATACTTCATGTAATATGAACGCTCACATGTCGCACGTTAGCAACCAGTGATAATAATAATGTCCATATTAACGACCGCATGACTTTCACAACAGAATACGTTCTCCTCACAACAACAGATGCTCAAAGCGACCTCCCTGCGCTTCCAAACATTGCGCAACCCGCCGGATCATACAGCTCTGCACCCTTCGCAGCAAAGCTGTGTCCACAGTTACGCGAGCAGCACGAACACTCGCTACCAATTCTTCCACATTCCTCAGCGGAGTAGAGTACACATGATCCTTCGGGTGTCCCCACAGGAAGAAATGCAGGTTATTTAGGTCAGATGAACGCTGTGGCCATACGAGGTGCATTCAAGTTCTAAGGCCTCCGATTTTTTTCTCTGGACTGGAAAGAGATAGAAACATGCGCATTGTTTTAAAATGAGGCCGCGTTCATTGTCAATACGTCCCAGAGATGGCAACACCGCACGGCAGATGGAATTTTACCGCCAGCGGTGAGAATGAGAACTGTTTTAAATACTTAAAATGGCGACGTTTTCCTTACTTGAACAGCGTGCAATCATTCGTTTTCTGAATTTGCGTGGTGTGAAACCAATTGAAATTCATCGACAGTTGAAGGAGACATGTGGTGATGGAGTTATGGATATGTCGAAAGTGCGTTCGTGGGTGCGACAGTTTAATGAAGGCAGAACATCGTGTGACAACAAACCGAAACAACCTCGGGCTCGCACAAGCCAGTATGACGACATGATCGAGAAAGTGGAGAGAATTGCTTTGGGGGATCGCCGAATAATTGTTGACCAGATAGCCTCCAGAGTTGGCATTTCTGTGGGTTCTGTGCACACAATCCTGCATGACGACCTGAAAATGCGAAAAGTGTCATCCAGGTGGGTGCCACAAATGCTGATGGACGACCACATGGCTGCCCGTGTGGCATGTTGCCAAGCAATGTTGACGCGCAACGACAGCATGAATGGGACTTTCTTTTCGTTGGTTGTGACAATGGATGAGACGTGGATGCCATTTTTCAATCCAGAAACAAAGCGCCAGTCAGCTCAATGGAAGCACACAGATTCACCACCACCAAAAAAATTTCGAGTAACCGCCAGTGCTGAAAAAATGATGGTGTCCATGTTCTGGGGCAGCGAGGGCGTAATCCTTACTCATTGCGTTCCAAAGGGCACTACGGTAACAGGTGCATCCTACGAAAATGTTTTGAAGAGCAAATTCCTTCCTGCACAGCAACAAAAACGTCCGGGAAGGGCTGCGCATGTGCTGTTTCACCAAGACAACGCACCCACACATCGAGCTAACGTTACTCAACTGTTTCTTCGTGATAACAACTTTGAAGTGATTCCTCATGCTCCCTACTCACCTGACCTGGCTCCTAGTGACTTTTGGCTTTTTCCAGCAATGAAAGACACTCTCCGTGGCCGCACATTCACCAGCCGTGCTGCTATTGCCTCAGCGATTTTCCAGTGGTCAAAACAGACTCCTAAAGAAGCCTTCGCCGCTGCCATGGAATCATGGCGTCAGCGTTGTGAAAAATGTGTACGTCTGCAGGGCGATTACGTCGAGAAGTAACGCCAGTTTCATCGATTTCGGGTGAGTAGTTAATTAGAAAAAAAATCGGAGGCCTTAGAACTTGGATGCACCTCGTACAACCGAACATACATGTCCGAGCCATTTCCCTGGAAATGTTCTGTCTAAATACTATTACACATTAATTCCAGAATGCGGAGGTTCACCATCATGTTGGAAAAGTACCCTCTGCCGAACATGTAGTGGAACATCTTCCAGTACATCAGAGTAATGCATGATACCCTCGTGCAGTCAACCGGTCAGGCAACACGTAGGGGCCAAGACACCTGTCGCCCAATATTCCGGCCCAGACGTTGATACTGAAGCGAACTTGATATTCACGGTCGCGGGTGACGAGTGGGTTAACCTCACACCAATCCTGGGCATAATGCAAATTGAAGACACCCTCATGAGTGAATTCTGCTTCATCTGACCATATTACGGTGTTCATGAAGTCGTTGGAACCATTCACAGAATTGCATCCGCTGATGGCGATACGCAGGATGCAGCATGATGATAGGGTTGCAGCCCATGCTCGTGCAGCACGTTAACGACCGTGGATTGCATGACACGCAGCTGCCTTAGTATGCTACGTGTACTTCGCTGGGGTTCTTAGTGTATGACCTCCAGAATACCTTCCTCAGTAGCTGAAGTGGCGAGTCCGTGGACGACCTCTGTCACGAGATAGTGGAAGGAGAGAACCTGACTCCCGAAGGCGCCACTTCAGACGACGAAACACATTTCTTTGTGGATGGCGTCGACGAGTATATCGAGCGGCGTATTCACGAGCGGCAACACCAGTATAGTTATCAGATGCACCAAGGGTCAGAAGCATTCCCAAATATTAATCGTTTGTGTATCCCAAACGTCTGCCACTCCGGTTTAGTGGTTTACAATGAGAAAATTCGATACGTGTACATTGGAGTCTGTCAAGGGCGCGTTACTGTGCTCGCAAGTAGTCCCTGTCTGGTGGACAGCGCATACGGTATAAACACGCCGTGAGTCCTGCGCGCTGTTCTACATAACGCGCATTACCCCTCTGACAGATGTTGCTCTGCATGATTCATTCCGACACCGCTAACTGTGAAATGTTCGAATTACAGTGTTTCCCTATCGGTAACAGACGTGATGATACCACAATCCCTTAGATATAATAATAATAATAATAATAATAATAATAATAACAATGCATTGAGATACGTACTAAGCAGTATGCAGTTACCACACTCAATGGTGAAAGGCATAATTAGTGAGACCATGGTGGTAACACATATAAATAGTAACAGAATTTGGATATTATTCGCAAAACACGTTGCTAGACCTACTGGTAACGTAAGGCCCTAACGAAATGTAATGGACCTGAAGAAGGCAAGAAAAATAGTTGGTACTAATGTATGGGACCATTGGAGGAGGGTACAAAGAAAACAGGTTTCGCATCTAGTAGATAAAGTGGTGCAAATAAATTCACTTCCACGACGTGGAAAGGGCTTCTTCAAAAGCCGACCAATCTTCTATTTCTATGGTTGTAGTATGCAAGTGCAAATGTTTTCCAGAGGACCCGCTTCAATCGCTGTTGACGATTAAGATGCCAGATACCGTACCACCTGGACTGCATTTACCAAATAGAAAACATATTCCACAATCCATGATCGAACCATCGACCACCTGCATTCTAACCCGAAACTCTGTCCACTGCACCAACTGTACCGAAAATCAATACGTTCCGACAGATAGTTACAATTTATGTGGTTCCAGTGTTGCCACACTGCCACTCTTCAACGTCCTTTTTCTGACGGATGTACTAGCCGGACGAAATTTTGTGAGAAATTTTTTATATCGCTGGCATGTAAGGAGTCGCGCTGCGAAGCCCGAGAGCGCGAATTTCGCATCATCCTGTATAGCTTGGATTATTTTGTTGTCACGCCGTTCAATAGCGCTGTTCTGCAGTGAAGATAGGAGAGAAATTTTACAGAACACTGCCGACATAGCTCCCGCCATCTTTTCTCTGGCACTTCCTCGTAATAGTCTTATCGAACTGCAGAAAGAAACTGATCAACCACTGTGGCATGGGGACACCCAGCACAACATAAAACGAGGTTGCATGTCTCATGCACCATGCATGCATCAGAGCCAAAACCTTTAATAGAGAGAAAAAAGTAGAAAGCACGAAAATAATGCAATAAATCCGCGAACTCATTAAATGTAGTCACAAATTGCGGTTACCATCTTACACCAGCTGTATGGTTTAACTTTAGGCACATGAGAAATTCTGCCGGACCATGATTTAACCCGGATTTCACGCTTATGGCGAGCGGTCGCCTTAACCTCTTCGACTAACCCTGCACGCATCCCAAGCCAACCCGCTTGCGTCTGTCATAGCATTTCCGTCCTATCCGTGTATATTTCGTCTCGTTGCCCTGGCTTTGGCATGAGATACAGCTAGTGCATTGTCTGTAGTAGACAGTGTCCGTATTTCCGCTTAAAATGTCCTTCAGATTTGCATACATGTCTCAAAGAACACAATCTGTTGACGATCTACAGACGAATTAAATTGTGAAATGTATTAGGAAATTGTGAACATGATATTACATCAGCAGTAAAGATTATTGTAGACACATGCAAATTTGAGCCAGACCGGGACTCGAACCCGGATTTCCCACTTATGGTGAGCGAGGAGTATGGGAAGTACACACTATGACGTATGGAAGTTTGGACCAGTCCTGGAGGCGTTCAGAGACAACCGAAGAGGTTAACCAACCGCTGGCGTTAAGAGGGCAATCCAGGTTAGACGAGAGGACCGACACAAACTCTCATGTCTCTATAGCAAACCATACAGGTGTTGTGATATTGCAAATTGCGAATACAGTTTCGTAGTTTAATACGGCTGTAGGCTCTTAGCTGTGTTTCTTCCTCACACATATTTGAAGGACAATTGTATCGAACTCTGCACACACTGCCAAATACAGACACTGCACTAACTGAAATCCAGTAACGTCATCAAATGGGAACTTTCAGAAGCGGACGAAGTGTTGTAGTTTAAATAAGTCTTTTCCAAAATGTTTTCCGTCTTTCTTTATTTCGAGGAACATCTTTTCCTACTTATGTTCGTTTGCATCCAACATGACTTTGTCAGTTGTTCTGCTTCTCTTCATGTTCTATATTTTTAATGCTCAGTTTCAAACTATGTTTAGGGGAATATGAATGAATATTTTTGTGGACGTATTCTAGCTTTATTTCATGACTCGTTGGATACAGTGTATTTAGTCCTATGAGGATGTAACTTTAAATTCTTGAATCGAAAAGGCATAAAAAGCTGTGTGTAACGTTCTATATACTGCTGAGTTCGACTATTGCTTAGGTATTTCTTTAGATATGAACTAATCTACCCACCTAGACGTCCTCACGGCGGACATGGTGGGGGTGTGAGGGACAAGAGGGGGCAATTACCCCCTCCTGGAACCTGTGGTAGGCATTTTACTATCTCCAAATTCTCATGTATTTTTAGAAGTGACTATGATTCTACTCTTCATATATAAGGGGACATGACAGTGACTTCAGTACATTCGACATTCGCAGTTCGAATAAAATTCTTTCAGTAACTGTTTTTTCGTCTTTTATTAAATAATAATGCATTCCGGACCCTGAAGATCAACCTTATGTGCAAAATGTGTAATACAAATTTACATTTGCTCTTCAGCGAGATGAAATGCTTTTTTCTGTTATGCGAACCTTATATATTAGGTTTCGCTTTTTGTGAATCGAGTGCAGGAATATATGAGAAACAATGGAAGAAAGAGTGAAAGTTTACTGAACAAACAAGGAAGAGAATTTTTAACTTTCTGCGGTTAGCATACATTTGTTTATTCATACTATCCTCACACTTCACCTCCCTCATGGCGAACATTTGTTTACAAACGTTTAAAACCACATCACATGTGTAGTTTGATCTGATGTAGTAAAAGATGAACGTTATCACAAAGTGTAAAACATCAGAGTTTTAAGAAGTTCAGATATTCATGACATAAATGTAATATAAATCCTTAAAGAAAACAGTGGGCTCAAAAGTAAATTAGTATATTACTGGAAGTATGCGGATGACACATTCCTACTATACTGTATGATGACACAAAAGAAGAGATTAAGGACTGTCTCCACATAAATATAAATTACACTGTACAGCACGATGACGACAAAAGCAAACATTTCACGGATCTCAGAATCGCCAACCTCCAATAAAAATATAAGTTCTGCATACGCAGAAAGCACATATACACAGACAATCACTTGTACCAAAAATAAAATTTTTGGTATCTTTCCCCTGCTGTAGAAGTTCTTGCAGACGCCCATGTATATAGTCGTAGCTACCTCAACAGACGGAAAGACGCATCACCGACTGATGATAGATTGCAATACAACTTCAGGGGATGAGCGTCCGGAGTTTTCTAAAGCGGATGACCCAGCAAAACCAGTTGAGTTAGCAAGGAATGTATTTCACCACCTTCATTACACCGATTTCTCTTTTATCTTCTACATTTCACAGACTATACAAAGAAGAGAAGCAAATTTCCTCACAAAATTGGTTAGTAAGAGGAAGAATGTCAAGGAAATGCACCTGAAACATCACTGCCTGAAAATGCATGCATCACATGGTGCACCACGAAGAAGTTCCTATTAAAATTCCTGGCACGTACGTTCTGAGCAGTGTCACGTGGCGTACTACTAACAGCTACATACATCTAGTGAAATTGTCATAGCGGGGAAAACCGAGTTCATTCTGGCGCTTCCCGACAGTGGCTATTCCCCACAGCACAGCATCGAACGGAAGAAGAAGAAGGAGGAAACCGTTAAGGGCCGGAAGTTCTACTTTAATGGAACTGATGTTGTTTTTTTGACTGTGTATGCATTTCAATAAGAAAAGGGAACGCAATATTGCATCCTTATTGGCCATGTGTTTCAGATATTGTTCTTTTTGTAAGCTCCGAGGTTTAGGACACTCTACATACGGTGGTTACCTTGTAGCAAGACATGCATTTAAATGAGCCGTTTAAGAATGTTGCTCACACGCTCACGCTTTACATGCACGTAGCACTAGTAAGCTCAAAGGTCAGGGATGCTGTTCTGCGAAACACGTCTAGAATAGAAAGAAGTCCAGTTAACACCAGGGAGCATTATTTAAGGGAGTTCAGAATACGATTCATCCGTGAGAATGATTAGCCTATATTTACAGCCGGAGGATAGTGCTGTTGGTTTATGTTACTATCATTTGAGTCACTGAACATTTCCGCTACTATTCAATATTAACTAACACAGCCGGTTGCACGTGTAATAGCACATCAGGGTTCAATCTACTCAACGACACGCACTACCCTTTCCCACAACTCTTCCATATGTCACTCCTGAGCTAGTGGCTGCATAAATTATCGTGTGAGACTGTCAGCCCTTACGTAACATCCCTTCTGCATCACGAAATGACTTACCGTTAAAGTTTCGAAAACGTACCTTCCATAAGAATGAACCAGATTATTGTTTCGTCCTTTTCATATCTCGCGAAAAGACCACGAAAGAAAAGTCAGAGACATTCTACCTAACACGTAGGCTTATCAACGATCGGCCTTGCCGCAAACCATTCGTGACGAAAGGAAATGTGGGTAAGCGTCAGGTTGCACAAGATACCCTCTGCCACGCACTGTAATTCGGCTTACGGAGTACAAATGTAGATACACAGTGTGTCCATAATTAACGTCACTATTTAAAGACGCAGTAGAAAGAGAACCACTGCTCAGAATGACATCAAATTTGAAGAGCGTATTAATGACGCAGAGGGAAACATCATAAGAAATAACATTACCAATAGATGACGCTGTAAGAGTTAGAATACGCACACTAATAGGCGCGCGGCACACGGCTGTTTCCCAGTCTGCGTCCGAGACGCCCAGCACGAATGTCTCGAAGGATCGAGTGCTGCCGTAAAGCTCTCGTTACATGAATGGTGACTGTGCACCAATAGACCTACCGAAGTTCCAGACACTCGGGGATATAAAAACGGGCATCGGCCCGATGTCAGCTAAGGGTCTGGAGAATCCTACTACAGAATTCGGAAAGACCGGTTCTTCTGAGCTGCAGTGTGACAGAGAGATGAAAGCAGTTGATTCCTCGTCCGTCGAACATGTGGCCACAGCAAAAAAAAAAAAAAAAAAAAAAAACCCTACGAAACATCCTGCATTGCTATCTGTACAAAATTATCAAAATGGTTCAGTCACTATGGGACTTAACATCTGAGGTCATCAGTCACCTAGAACTTAGAACTACTCAAACCTGACTAACCTAAGGACATCACACACATCCATGCCCGAGGCATGATTCGAACATGCAACCATAGCAGCAGCGCGATTCCGGACTGAAGTGCTTAGAACCGCTCGGCCACCGCCGCCGGCACAAAATTATCCAGGTTCAAGAGTTGCTTCCTGCTGCCAGCAAGACAAGCGTAATTTCGCGTTCGCTCTGGAATTTCTTGCAAGCATGAAAGTGGACAATGAATGGCCACGGAACACTCTGTGGACAGACTAAGCCCATTTTCGTTTCCAAGAACATGACAATACGCAAAATTGCACAGTATGGGCAAAGGAAAATCAGCACTCACGACAACCGGTACCACTTGATTCTGCAATGGTGTCTGTCCGGTGGGGGTTGACAGCACGTTTATCACAAGACCGTATTTTTTCCAGGAGATGAGTGCTGAGGGTCCTGTTACGTTTACCGTCACTGGTAAAGTCAGCGTGAGTCTCTTAAGCACCAGCGTCATTCCAACACTTCAACTGCGTGCGTGTCTGCGTAGGATCATTTTTATGCAAGATGTCACTCTCATGTATATTGCGCAGACGGTGAAGCGGCTGCCGCACAGGCTTCTCGCAAAAGGCTTGAATTATCAAGCATAATTTCCCTTCAGCCTGGCCCTCCAGCTCACGTGATCTTAATTCGTGTGACTTCTGCCTATGGGGGGTTAATTAAAAATGTTGTGTTCAGTGCTGCAGTCACGAACGCAGCTGAATTGAAGGCACGCAATGCGCATCGCACTCTAAACGTGGCCTCAGAGGCATTCCAATCTGGTGTGGAACATGCTGTTTCTCGACGTCAACTAGCGGCCTAAAACGGGGGACAGCGTATCGAACGTATCTTCCACTAGTCTCACGACAATTAGAAACCAATGTGAGTTTGATTTTAACGTGGTTTTTGTCCCAAAGACAGTAAAAAATCGATCTCATTTTGCTGTTAGTGTCGTTTTTGGTCTCAGGATGTCATTTCGGTTTTTATGCGGTTTTCGGCCTCAGGACAGTTAAAAACCGATTTTCCCCATCCGATGTGGTGCGACCTTGCCGTGGTGGATGGTCTTACATAACTAACAGCGCCACAGCTGTTGACTGCCAAACTTGTGCAGTCATGCACCTTCAGCAGTGTGGTTGGTGTAATGTACGACCCAGACCATAGCTGGCGTATTCATGTGTCACTTGTAGCCGACCCTATTTATGTTAAGAGGCTTACAGCTTCATCTGTTGGCACAATTTCCGTTTTTTTTTCTTCCATGGCGTCTCGCCCTGAGTCAAAAAAGTGCTCTTTAAATTTGACGTAATTCTGAGCGGTGGTTCTCTTTCCATAGCGATTTCAAACTACAACTTTAACTATGGACGCCCTCTAGATGTACTAGAAATGCTGCTCTTTATGTCCTCTGTCCGTCCAGGTTATTTTAACTTTATCTATACAGGGTGTAAAAAATTTAAATGCAGATATTTTTAAATGTGGTATCTTAATATTGCGCAGTGGTATCTTAATGCTGCACTGTCTGCCCAGAAATATTGATTGGATTGGATTGTTTTGGGGGAAGAGACCAAACAGCGAGGTCATCGGTCTCATCGGAATAGGGAAGAGCTGGGAAGGAAGTCGGCCGTGCCCTTTCAAAGGAGCCATCCCGGCATTTGCCTGGATTGATTTAGGGAAATCACGGAAAACCTAAATCAGGATGGCCGGACGCGGGATTGAACCGTCGTCCTCCAGAAATATGTCACATGATTTGCTATATGATGGTTCCTGCAGTGCTGTCTCTGCAGCACTAAGTGGGCTATACGTGTCATTATAGACTCGCCATTTTACGTCCATTTGTCCACGCGTCAGCACCTGACCTGCTGCGCAGAGGAAAAATAACCTTTAATGTCTTGCTGTTGCCTTATTGCACTTGGAAGTACTAACCAACATCAAAACATACCACTTCTAACAGCTATAGTTGCTTCCCTGCATATGACATGAAGACTGACGCACTATTGTTCCTCGTACACCATCCTCAGTTATCGATAGACGTAGCTGCATTTATATTCAGTATATCCTGCATTTAGGACGTGTTACTAGTTATTCCCATATGCTGAAGCTTCTTTTAACAGTTTATTAAGCTATGGTGTTGTAACTGTATATTACTTCAGTGCAGGAGTGAAATATAAACGCCGGCCGAAGTGGCCGTGCGGTTAAAGGCGCTGCAGTCTGGAACCGCAAGACCGCTACGGTCGCAGGTTCGAATCCTGCCTCGGGCATGGTTGTTTGTGATGTCCTTAGGTTAGTTAGGTTTAACTAGTTCTAAGTTCTAGGGGACTAATAAACTCAGCAGTTGAGTCCCATCGTGCTCAGAGCCATTTGAACCATTTTTTTGAAATATAAACATATGAGGTCTGTTTCTTCAGAGTTTTCTATACAAAAGTTCTTTTGCATCGCGAATATTGTGTGTCTGCTTCTGCTCACAGGAGGATACTTAGTCGCAGTTTGTGTACTGGACGACCAGTCTCTACTGACGTTGCCTCGTATTTCTTTGTGGGCATTATTTACGAGCATCTTAAAAGCTCGTACACTGCTCGTAATTTTCCATCGCCGTAAAGCTCAGAAGGAGACCCATAGTTAAGGAATGAGGCACAGCAACTGGGAAAGATGTCAGTGGCGGGGTTGGCAGGGGTAGGAGAGGGGAAGTTGTGCTGGGAGGGGAGGGAGGGGTGGAGGAGCGAGAACTGGAGGAGGTGGCCAACAGGCGGGTCAGCTGTGGAGACTGCTGTGGCGGCCTCTCGCCCACAACCTCTTGAAGAATTTCACACTCCCCTAATTATCGTAGTAAGAAACCAGATGTTAAAGAAATACCTCGTTAGCCTAATTTGTCCGTATTTCCTAGAGGAAAATTAACAATATTTCAAATTCTGCACTAAATTATTGCCGCTAATGGACTGTCACGAACAGCTTAATTGGAATTTGTGTAGCAGTGGACAGATCTCGATAGCTCGGGAGCGTCTGGGGAATTCTACAGCGAAATATTTAATAGAACGAAAAGGCAGTCCAAGTTTCAAATGTATATATTCTTTGTTCGATGACTAATTTCGGGCCACAACCCATTTTTAAATCAACGTAACAAAGTCGAAAATGGCATTTCCGAAGATGGGAAAAAACGTGTAATGTACATTTACAGTGCTTTATGGGTCTCGGCCCGAAACCAGTCATCGAATGGAAAATGAAATATTTGCAACTTGGACTGGTTTTTCGTTCTATTTATTAACAGAAGTTGCTGATCCAAGCTGCTCCAGCATGCTGGAAGCTCATAAATCTGAATATTTGTTTATTGAGCAGAGGCTGAAGAGCGATAATGGAGGTCTGGTGCTGGGTCTTCATTCCCGCAGCTGCGCAAGGTTTTCATAATCAGACTTATAGACAATTTTCGACAAATTGTGGTTATGTGAATCGTGCGGAGAATAGAGGTGAAGTTGAGTGACAAAAGGGTAATCAACACTATATTCAATATAAAACGGAAGGAAATGAATATCGAGAGGTCATTAGTTTCTCTACAGCTCTTATAGTTAAATTTTCCCAGAGACATTGATGTCTCATCTTTATCTACGAAAATGATGACAATGTAAGTGGGAAAATAAGCTGAAGATATGAACTGAAGTTTGCGTTGGGGAGAACATTGAACTTCGGCAGTTCGTGCAGCAATGTGGGCGATAGTGCTGCGGTGGTGTAATTGTTAGCATTGCTGCCCAATAAACGAGAAAACCCGGGTACGAGTCCAGGCTGTAGCACAAATTTTAATTCGTTTGTTCTGCTTCCATCATTATCGTAGTTTCTCTACGTTTGGACAGCGCAGCTGTGTTCTGAATTGATGGATAGCCCCTCCAGTTGGTAAAGGTGTTCTTTAGTTTACTACACAACCGGCTTAGGCTATTACGTTGAAGCCGTTGCCTAGTGGAGCCTGAAACTGACATTGTAAATGCAACCAAATCACGCCCGGCTAAGCGTGGCTCGCGAACAATTTGACTCCAGCCAGCGAGTGGTTACCCCCCCCCCCCCCCAACATTACCCAGAGTGTGGGGTCACGGCCACGCCGCGGCATAGGATGCGCTTGTTCAACTTTCGTCGCGAGGGGCAAGGATAATCCTTCGATCGCTTCCTCAAAGTGAAACGTCCCCTTTGAACAATTCTTACACGACTGTCCTTAAACTGACACAAAATATTTTTAGCGCAACGCAATCTGACTATCAAAGATCCCTACAAAAGAATGGCCCTGACTAACATTAAACTATACCTTTCACAAATCACTTACCTCACAAAAACCTTCGCTGCTCAAGCTACTGCAATACAGCAAGCGCCACTACTGCCAGCTAAATAAAAGATTCAAACTACTAAAGGCACTAACTACTGATAGGGATAGTTAGCAAATGAAAGATATTAATAGAGAACAAACAATGTATTTACCTTAATATCATCACAAGTCATAATATATATATCAGTTCATGACAAATTGCAAACCTCCGCCATCTCTCTCCCCACATCCACCACTGCTGGCGGCTCACCTCCAACTGCGCAACGCTACGCGCTGTTCACATCCAGCTGCCGCTGCCCAACACTACAATGGCAGACAACAATGCAAACTAGCCACAGACTGCACACAGCACAGCCAGTGATTTTCATATTGAGCGCTACGTAACGTTGCCAATAAGAAAACATAAACAGCCTACTTACATAGAGAAAACATAAACAGCCTACTTACATAGAGAAAACATAAACAGCCTACTTACATAGCCCCCATGCTCCCCACAAAAATTTTTACAAATGGTGTTGGGCACTGGCCAATACAGATTTGACAAAAAATTTTCACAATTACAGTAACAAAGATATAAAATGCGCACACTTATTGATACATTGTTGGTCAAAAGCTAAAAATTTCTCACAGTCCATAAAGACAGTCCACATTGTTCATCACAGTGAAACTGCCGTTTCTTTTCTCAAAGTCTGAGCAGTAAAAGACAATGCACACAGAAGTAGTGGACTTCCATGCAGTCTTGAAGAAGTAGTGTTGTCCTTCCAATGGAAAGACAGTGCTGACTCTTGACATGTTGACAGGTAATGGGCCACAATGGAGCAAACCCACAGCAGAGTCATTCGAAGTTTTGAAGAATATTGGTAGGTAGGTCATCACAGAGCAGACCCACTGTAGTCCTGGTAGAGATTACGGTATTGGTGGGCCACCAGAGGTGCAGACCCACTGTAGTCCTTGTAGAGATGGCCAGCAGCCATCTGTTGAGATTGTGCAGGTGCACATTCACCAACGAAGAGTCTTGCGGAGAATATAGCAAGTCCATATACCCCCACTTGTGCACTCACAAAGTTTGTGGAATTGTCCTTAGACCCAGCAATGCTGTTGTCCAGTCCCTTGCTGAATTATTAACACACGTGCAAACACTATCAGTCCCTACTTCTCACATATTGTCCATATACTATGATCAACAGAAACGTGTGCAGTGAAATGTAACGTACAAGTTACTTAATTAGATGAACCGGTGTCAATTACAATTTTATAGCAGAAGAATACAGTAACAAAGGTACAAAATACATCATGAAAAACATAACGATACAGATAACATTTGTAGTACAGGCTTTACAACAGAATAGAAATAAACATATACATCAGTGTTACAAAAATAGTGACATAAGTACATACATAAAATAATGAGAATAGTTTTCGAAACATTAATTTCACACACGAACATTGAAACAGAACAGAATTGTAAACAACTTTACAAAGAAAATAACATATTATTAATGCAACTTATATTTGAGGATAACAGTATTCCTCCTCATAGTGAATGTAGCTTAATATTAAAAGAAAAAAAATTCTATGAAACTACACAGAGACAGGAAGAAAACAAATACACAAGGGTACACAAACACATAGTGGGATAACACCAATAGGAAAGGACAGGGTTCGTTTTCAGTGTAACATGTGGTACTCCAGTCCAACCCAAAACTTCATATATCTTTCCTCTTATTTCATCCTTTGTTGCCACCCAAAAAATTCTATCTAAGCATGCTTTCTGTATTTATATGTTCATACATTTCTTACCTCAACATTTATTTCCAAGAAAATCCTACCTAAACCTGTTTTCTCAATGCATTTCTTCCAATTCATCGCAACTCATTCTCTTAGAGGCTGCCCCCTCTTAAGCTAACTTAAATCTACTGAGCTCAGATGCTAAACTAAGGGACGAGGCAATGCAGCATCACATAACAAATCAACACAAACAGCAATGCAAAAAATGCAAATTGGCAAAGCTAGCAGCATAAATGAGCAAAAGTCAAATTCAATAACACTATGCCTGGCAAACAGCAGCAACTTATACCTAAACATGACATAGCGTAAGCAGAAAAAATATTACACTAAACAACAATGCAGATAAGGGAAATGTATATTCACATCTTAATGTCTATGTAATTAAAGTGGTGCACCATAACAACTTATTGTAAAAAAAATATTACCATGTACTTGAAAAGAAAATTATGTGTTACTGTTACTAGTTCCTTCTTATTGTTCTTTCCTTTCCAAGTGCTCCTTTTTTAAAGAATGTGGATCATAAAATAATTATTTAATAGATCTGTTGACAGAAAGTGTTCACATTAGCAAATGCATTTCATTTTATAAAAGCAATGCTGCAACACAGCTGGAAACCAGACATCAAATGAAATAAGCAACTATGAAAAGCAAAGCATAAAAATATCATTCAATAGTCATGTGGCATTTCGTAAGTCAGTAGCACTCAACTCTCTGAGAAAGACACTTGTCATAATCAGGTGTGCAGATGTATGAATATTTCCCATCAATTCATAAGCATTTCAGTAATTAGCACAAAGTGCGAGTAATCATATGTTTTCAAGTAACGAGGGTGTCGCATTAGCGATGAAAGGCACACCCTAATGGCTTGTTCTCCAGGTGTTTGACACAGCTGTGTGCCCACAACGCATTACAAAAATCATATGTTTTCAAGTAACGAGCGTGTCGCATTAGCGATGCCCTCTACAAAGGAATATCAATAGCAAGGTTAATGGAAGTAATGAGGGTGTCGCATTTGCAATATTTTCTCTAAAGGAATGTCAATGGCGAGGATAAAGGCCTGCCTTTTTTTCCTTTTTTTTTTCTACCTGTGCCTCTGGAAAGGCCCTCACTCTAATGGCTTGTTCTCCAGGTGTCTGACACAGCTGTGTGCCGACGACGCACGTGCAGGTGGTCACTTTCTTACGGAAATATTTACGATAGCAGTTTCCGCTACAGAGACAGTCTCATATACAAAATTTCACGGGTCGAGAATTTGCGTTGCAAGTGTGTAGAAACAAAATCCTATGAATATAACAGTGTCCAAAAAAATTTTCGCCGGCATTGTGATACATTCACGCATTTACACACACATTTCATAACTCTTAAAGTACGATTCTCGGTTTCCAACATCCTTTTTCAAAAGTCAAGAGTCCCTAACCACTATTCATTACTCCTTACCTTATTACACATATACGTATCCATCGACACTCGTCAATATTTCGTCATTATAAATATGAAGCATAATCAAATAACTCATATAGCCTCAGCCTATTAATCATAAACATACCTCAGCAGCATAATAGACATCGTCGTCGTAAAAATAACATCATAACACCTCAGTCAAATCTCAAAATCGTCGTAGCTTCCTCCAATAATTAAGAAAATTCTCTGCTCATGTCAAAAGTGTCATCTGCCTCAAACATACTTTAAAAATCATGAATCCATACCAAATACATCATTCAAAGCTCTCATAGTATCACAATGGTTCCAAAAAAAAAATATGAACAGTTCACACAGTACAGAGAAAATACAATTTCGTAAGTGTGAAGTGATCCAACTCTGTAATTGCGTAAACATATGTCACTGATGTAATAAAAAAGTTTATCTCTCAGTTACATGATCAGACAGCTGTGTAATTTGTGTGTTAGAGAAATATGGTACCGATGTGTAAAGTTGTATAAGCAAATACCATATTAGCTAGGGTTCCTTGTGGTTGCCACACACATGGTACACAAAGTAGGCGTATACCCCCCTGAGGATTAATGTAATTATACCCTCAGGTGTTACAGATTACAGCAATGGAATGAAATGTATCACGGAAAACTTTCTTTGTAATTCAAAAATCTTTAAAAATAAATGTTTTAAGTATAAAATTAATGACTCAAATACGTGTCCTGTAGCGCAAAATGTGCGTCTTGTTGCAACATAATCTCTGTGGAAGTGTCGTATTTATCGTCCTCCGAAAGCTAAGTTCTGCAGAAGTCAATGTACTTACCTCATGATAAACAAAAGTGAAATGCTTTGCGTATAGATATCGTAGTTATTACGCTTATTGTTGTGATGAAGAAAGTACTGTACTGTAACGTATTGTTGTGCTACAGAAAACCCTGTCTCATTGTAGCTATACCACTAAAGTTACTACTAAACCATGTTTTGCTTTCCAGAAGAAGTCAGAAAAACTGTGCGGATATAAAACAGATACACCGCAAAAGCAACATTGTAAATTGTCACTCATTAGTAGCGTCGTGATAAAAATCGTGTAGCTGTCACATAAACTAACCTCTGTGTCATCTGGTATCTCTCAGAAAGCACTTTAAATTCAGAATGTATTTTCAAATAAACCAAAATGTTGCATTAAAATCTCATTAGCAGTACTGGTAAATGTTCTAAGTATGTGAGCCTTATAGTCGTTACGTAATCGTACAACTAACAAGCAAGAATGTACACACACAATAACACTGTGACGTCTGTTCACTATGACAATGCATTCGTCATTTCTGTTTAAATAAGTTCTCTTGGTTCTTGATTGGATATTTAACTTCAAACATTGTTGTATGTTAACAGATTCTAAGTCTGACAAAGCATATTAGTAATGTGAAGCGAAAAATTTTATGACAAAGACTAAGTTAAAAAGCAGATTATCTTTCAATAAACGGTTTTACATGTGAAATGTGGTGTAAACCTTTACTCTTCCTAGTACGCAGAGTTTCAACTTCAACGCAATTATCATGTGGTATACGTCGGATTCTGTAAGGTCCATTGTAAACTAGAAAGAATTTGTGACTCAAGTGTTTCTTCTTATGTGACAATGAATGAGCTTTAATGAGAACTTTCTGACCAATACATAATTTCTTTGCATTTGCTTTGCCGTTTAGTTTTCTCCGTTTGTCTGCTGCAGATTTTATATTTTTAAGAGCCAAATCAATTATGTCTTTGTTTACGTGTATTCGGGAAAGGTACAAGCTCTCTGATTCTGTTCGGAGATTCCACATTCTTCAGTACAAGAGTAGGTGGTAAAGCAGTGGAATCATGAGGCATTTCATTCAGCACATTTTGAAATAAGTGTAAATATCTGTCCCAATGCTGATGCTTTCTGTGACAATAAAGTCTGCAAAGCTTATTGATTTCTTTCATAATCCGTTCAGACGGGTTGCAATGTGGTGAGTACAATGAAATAAAAACAGGTTTGATTTTATGGTTGCGAAGCATGCGTGACCAAACAGCAGATCTGAATTGCGGTCCGTTATCTGAAATGACTTTACTAACGTGTCCAACTTCACGTAAGAAATTTTTAACAAAGGCGTTGGATACAGACCGTCCAGTGGCTTTACGTAACGGAGTGAAAGAAACAAATTTTGAAGTAAGTTCAACAGCGACTAGAACGTACGAAAATCCATTGGATGTTCTGACAAGCGGTCCCAAGAGATCAACAGCAGCAAATTCTTTTAATTTAGCAGGAATAATAGGAAACAACGGAGCACGATGTGAGACAGTAGATGGTTTCGCCTTTTGACAAAGTTTACAAATAGACAAGACTCTTCGAATTCGCTTTTCCATATTGTTAAAATAACAAGTCGTTCGAAGAATATGATAACATTTTCGTGGGCCAAAATGTGCGTAGCTTAAATGAATGTACCAAATGAGCTTATTAACAAAATCGTCTGGAATGCAAAGTACCCATAGCTTGTCATCAACAGTGCAGCGTTTGAAGAGTATGTTGTTTCTAACCAGGTAATAATGCCGAATCTGTGTGTGTGTCTTTTCATGCCATTTGCTCTTGATGTCCTTCCAAATCGGATCTTTATCTTGTTCATGAGCAATGTCCTTTAATGATGTGGTGATGAAGTTTTCAAAGGCGACTTTCTGAATGTAAAGAATACTGAAATTTTTCTCGAGGTTGCCTTCTGTGGTACTTTTCTCAAGCCCAGCCGGTGCGCGTGACAGTGCGTCCGCAACAATGTTCTCCTTGCCGGGAATGTAGACTATTGTGAAGCGGAATTCTTGCAGAAACAATGCCCAACGTTTTAACCTGTCATGATTTAATTTTGAAGACATAAGAAATTGTAATGCACGATGATCACTGTATACTTTTACGTGCTTACCAGAAAGAAAGAAACGGAATTTGTTAAATGCCCAAACGATAGCTAAAGCTTCTAATTCAGTAACGGAATAATTTTTTTCAGATTTTGTTAGCACTCGGCTAGCAAAAGCAATGGTTTTCTGAACGGTAGTGTCATTTTCTATGGCTTCTTGAAATAAATGGGCACCAAGACCGACTTTAGAAGAATCCGTGCTAAGGCAGAAATCTTGTGACAGATCTGGATGAGCTAAGATTGGCGCGTGAAGTAACGCTTCTTTCAAAGAATTGAATTCCAACTGTGCTTGTTCGTCCCAGTTCCAAATAGTATTTTTTCCAGTGAGAGAACAAAGTTTTGGTGTAACAAGAATTTGCATATTCAGAAAACGACGGTAAAAATTTACGAGACCTAGAAAACTGCGGACTTGTCTTTTTGTGGATGGAACTGGAATGGCTCTGATTGCTTCTAACTTTTCAGGATCCGGCTGAATGCCTTCAGAAGAAATAATATGTCCCAAAAACCTCACCTTTGACCTACCGAATTCAGACTTTTCCAAGTTAACTGTAATTCCAGATTCTGCAAAAATATGTAACACGCTGTTGAGGATGCGATTGTGTTGTTCCCATGAGGCTTCTGCTATCAGAATATCGTCTACATATAAGGTGATGTGACGTTTTAAGAATTCAGGTAATATGGAATTTAGCCCACGAATGAATGCTGCCGAAGAAATGTTCAAACCAAAGGGAAGTTTCCGAAACTGATAACAAACGCCGAAACAAAGGAAAGCTGTGTATTTTCTACATTCTGGATGAAGTTCGATCTGATAAAAGCTGGATCTGAGATCAATGGAAGACAACACTTTTACACCATTAAAATTTTGAAGAAGTTCTTCTAACGTTTGCGGCCTGTCTGTTTCAGGAATAATGATCGTATTGATTTGTCTCGAATCTAAGACAAGCCTGATCGATCCATTTTTCTTCTCAACAACATGTAATGGATTGTTGTATGAGCTTACTGCAGGCTCAATAATGCCCTCATTAAGCATAGATTGTATTTCTGTTCTAACACGGTCCCTATAATGCGCCGGAATTACGTATGGTCTAACACAAAATTTAGTATGCTCACGAACACAAAATTGGTATTGAAATCCCTTGATTGTTCCTGTTTTGTGAGTAAAAACTGTGGAATGTGCTTGTAAAATATCAAAAAGGTCCTGCCTATCAGTGTCATTACAATTCTCAATTGTTTGAATTTTATTCTGAATTAACTTATTAATGTCAAATGCGCCGTCGATATCATCCCTGTCAGTACTTGCAGAGTGATTGTTAGTGTCTAGTTCCGTAGAAAAGTCCGAACTGTTGTCTAACAGAAGGTAAAGCCGATTAATTTCCTCGTCATGGTTTGAGAGCCAGTCTTCAAATTTCAAAGCTATTGACTTACCTTCTTTCTCTAAACTTATTTCAGCATCGTGAAAGCTTAAGATTGCTTTGTATTCATTCAAAAAGTCTACTCCCAATATAATTTCCGTCGACAATAGTGGAACAATGAGAAAGTTCATAGAGAAGCTGTGGCTTTGACAAAAGAATTCTAAATTGGTTTGTTGGCGTACATCTACACTTTTTCCAAAGATTGCACCTTGTAATTTAATCTTACGTAACGGAAGTGTGGGGCAATCGTTCGATTTGTTGCATTTGCTAAAGGCTGTTTCACTAATTACTGAGATGGGACTGCCAGAGTCAAGTACTGCCGTAAATTTTACGTCATTTACAGTAATGTGAATCACAGGATATGCAATGTTGTTAAGTTTTACGTCGTGTTCCTGGAGTAAGATGTCCCTAATGTCTTCCATTTTTACGTAATTACTAGCTACGGCAGCTCCGTCATCAATTTCATAAGTACGTTTTGTTGCTGCCAGCGGTGTGAGTCATTGCCTATTGTCTCTTTGTTGGCGCGCGTCGTTATTGGGATTTGGAGACCTAACTTCTACAAATTCACCGTGACGAGAGGGCCCTGCTCTGTTTGAATCCCGCCAGTCCTGATGCAATTGACGTCTGTCGTTATGATCATATCGTCTGTCGTCATGTCGGTAGTTCCTGTAGTTCCTTTCTTGTCGGTTAAGTGGTGGAGAATTTCTCCCTGAATCGTAACTGCGCGTTGGACCGTTGCGTCTAAAGTTATTCTGTCTCCCTTGATAGTATTTATTTTGGTTCCCGTATTGTCTGTTTATCTTATTGTCTCTGTGATAGTCATTACCACGGAGAGGTGATCTTTCCCTGTAGTTATTACTACTCTGCCAACGGTTGTCATACGGGTGGTGTCTGTTTGGTCACGATTTGTGTTGTGAGAATAGCCTTGTCGTGTAAAGTTATTACTTCTTTCATCGCGGAATTGCGACGGATGTGACCTGTAATTGCTGTGTTCCTGGTTTCGCGTTCCGCGATTGTCAGTGTCAATTTCTAATTCTTGTAAGAGTCCCTGAAAAGCTTCAATGTCGTCTTTGCGACGTCCTGCCAAAATAATGTGTCGTAAATGTTCAGGTAATTTGATTAAGCAAATGCGGATGAGTTCTGAGGGGCTGTATGGATTTGACAGGTACTGATTCTTGTGCAACATGTCTTCAAAATATTTCACAAGACTGGAGAATTCAGATTGTTCGAAATGTTTCATCATTATGATGCCATGTTTTACACGGTCTTGTGTAGCTTGCGACCAATATGCTGAGAGGAAGGCATGGTAAAATTCTCCTTCACTGTGGCAATCGTGAATGACCGATCGCATTCTCACAGCTGGTTCATTCTCTAAGTAGCCACACATAAACTCTAATCTGTGCTCCAATGACCAGTTGGGAGGAAAACAATGAGAAAATTGATGGAGCCATGCTTGTGGATGAATGTCGTTGCCAGAATTCTTAAATGTTTTGAATTTACGTGTAGTAATGAACAGCTTATAGTCAAAATCGTCATGTCGGCGAGTCGCATATCGGTCATTGTTAGGTCGTGTCGGCCGTTCCATCTCAAAATTCGGTGCACATTGCCAATTTCTTTCATAATTTCCGAAATGCCCTGTGTTATTATTTTGCGGCTTTTCCGTGTTTCTAAGTCCCTCTTCCCGTGTTGGAGCGCGAGTGTCCTCTGAAATACGTAATTCTTGTATTACCTGTGTCAGCTGATCTTGTACTTCCCGGATTTCTCTTTGGTGTTGTGTATTAATTTGATTCTGATTTTGTTTGAATTTTCTTATTTGTTCATACTCTTCTGTGTCAGTGAAGGCTACGGGTCTTGTGTCATTCAGATCATCATCTACCTTTGTAGATAAGTTAGTGACCTGATCCGAAAGTTCGGCTACTTTCTCCGATAGTGTACTTATTTCTTCAGTGTGTTTTTCTGAACCAAGTTTCAGAGTATCTACTGTGTCCTTAAAGTTTTCCTGAGTTTTTGCAAGTTGCGTAACCGAATCGGTAGATGCAACTGAGTCAAATTTAGCTTGCAAGCTCTCATGATTTTCATGAACAATAACTTGCAGTTCTTTTATGGCTGCTTCGTGATTCTGTAATGCATTTTCATGCCGCGAAAAAATAGGTTGAAAATGCTCACAAATTTGTGTTTTTACGTCATTACAGACTTTTTGACATTTAGATTCAATGTTATGTAACTCAGTAGTTAAATCTTCACGTGTTTGTTCAAGAGTTTGCTCCAATGAGTCTAACTTTTTAAGATTTTGTTCCACTGTGTCTAACTTTTGAAGCTTTTGCTGTGTTTGTCTCTGATTTTGTTCCACTGTGTCTAACTGTTGCTGTGTTAGTCTCTGATTTTGTTCCATTTGTTGCATTAATTGCAATAATAATGAATTAGTGTCTGGAATCTGTTTCTCTACGCTGTTCGGCAGTGCATTTGCACCGGCAACATTCACATTTTGACAAGCAGAAAATGTGTCTTGACTTATTTGAGAAAACGGTGAGGATCCAAAACCTGAATCTACAGTATTTGCGAGATTGTTTCCTGTCATTTCGGATTCCTGAGGCGAGCTGTTGCCGACCGATCGATCGATAATGCTTCCCTGTTCTCTACATGTTTCAATGTCTACACCATTATTTGACGCCCGCTCCATTTCCCTATGCACAGTTACCAAATTACTACTTTGAATATTTGTTAATTCATTACATGGTGGCGTTAACACACTGCTTTCGTCTTCACTGTCATTTCTCAGTTTACTTTGGAGCCTAGTATTACGTTTTTCACACGCCATTATTGTCAGAGTATTTCACACGATAACAAAGAAAAGCACAATTTGAAGATCAAAAATAAGAGAACACATTAACATAGCACTGAAAATAATATCTAGTTAATTACCAGCGCAGCTGCGAAATACTTGGTGCAAATCTACATGCATGCCACAACTGTTTTACAGTACAACAATGAAAGACTGCAACTACAAAGGAGATTCTCTCTACAATTACGCGCTAGCAATAAACAAAAGCTACACTAAATACACAAACTACAAGAAAAAATCAGAAGATTCCAGTGAGGTATCCTAGGCTAAGGGTCGACATATGAAACGTCCCCTTTGAACAATTCTTACACGACTGTCCTTAAACTGACACAAAATATTTTTAGCGCAACGCAATCTGACTATCAAAGATCCCTACAAAAGAATGGCCCTGACTAACATTAAACTATACCTTTCACAAATCACTTACCTCACAAAAACCTTCGCTGCTCAAGCTACTGCAATACAGCAAGCGCCACTACTGCCAGCTAAATAAAAGATTCAAACTACTGAAGGCACTAACTACTGATAGGGATAGTTAGCAAATGAAAGATATTAATAGAGAACAAACAATGTATTTACCTTAATATCATCACAAGTCATAATATATATATCAGTTCATGACAAATTGCAAACCTCCGCCATCTCTCTCCCCACATCCACCACTGCTGGCGGCTCACCTCCAACTGCGCAACGCTACGCGCTGTTCACATCCAGCTGCCGCTGCCCAACACTACAATGGCAGACAACAATGCAAACTAGCCACAGACTGCACACAGCACAGCCAGTGATTTTCATATTGAGCGCTACGTAACGTTGCCAATAAGAAAACATAAACAGCCTACTTACATAGAGAAAACATAAACAGCCTACTTACATAGAGAAAACATAAACAGCCTACTTACATAGAGAAAACATAAACAGCCTACTTACAAAAGCACACCGGTAGGCTCTCGCACCTTGATAGGTATCGATTGCTCTCAGCAGTTCGTTCAGTATCTGTCCACCGCTCAGGTTGTCATTTTGTTGCTACTGTGGCTATTATCCTACGATTCTGCTTGTTACTGTGGCTGTTACGGCTTTTGAGAAGGTGGAAAAGAAAGAACACTGAAAACCGTGTTTTCAGTGATTAGTGGGGTAGTAAGTTTTTTTGTATACAATTCTGATGAAAAATCTGGATTTTTAATATGTAAAAAGTACTCAAGTAAAACAAAACTAGCAATCTTACTAGACATTTCTCTTAGTCCAGGAAGGAACACATGGGCGTTACCTTCATGACGAACGGTCTGCTTTACTCGATTAAAAATAGTTATATAATAGTTACGTGAACCATGAAGTCCTAGAGAAAAGTGTTTAACTGTACGTATGCGGCGTGCTCAACATTCGGAAAAGATCGGAAATGCTTCGATAACGGCACGCTCGCGAAAGAACGTGCAATACAGAATGGTAAAAGCATTTTGTAAAGATGATGTCGCTAATATTTAAGCATAGCTGCTTTCTTGCGTAACCCTAAAAAGGGTCTAGTGTTTTGAACGGGTCAAAGCAGCAACCCAAACAATTTAACTGCAAACTGTCGGTCGAGATTACTGACTAAACAAATCTTAGTTTGCAATTAATTCACATGGCAATATGCTACTTTTCCGTGCACGAAGAATTACTAACTTTAGATCTGTTACTAGGAATAACAGCTTTGTATATTTTAAATGCTGTCAAAAAGTATGTTGACAAAAGCGGCAGTTTTCAAAAAATTTGCCTGGAGTTTGTTCTGGTAGCGTACCAGGTATTATAGGGAGCGTAAACAGATTAGTTGGTCTGTTATGAAAAAACTAAGTAAATTATTTAACTTTTCGTTACATTGTTCATGCGAAGAAATTACGCGAGGAAAATATTAGACCGCTGTCTGCAATCAAAATGTAACAAAAATTACGAATATAGCACGCCGAGGAAATCCATCCCTATCTCACCAGAAGTTTAATCAATTTTTGGTAGAAGCTGACGCGGTGTGTGGAGATTCATTCCGTAAATCATTGGTTGAGTGCAGCAGTTCAATTCTTTTTTTTTCCCTTAGAAATTTTCAAGTTTGTGAATGAAATGGTAAAAATGAGTACTTCGGAATTTGAAAAAATTACTGAAAGTGAAACTTTTCATTTTCAGAATTAGCCTTTCTAATAAATGTTACAGATCACTTGAATAATTTGAATCTACGTTTGATTGTAGGGAGTAAGTAGGGGTCGCCACCTAGGATAACTGACTGTTGCCGCTGCAAAGTAGCAGGCGCGGCTGTGGCTCTGCGGGTCGACCTAGAGTGGGGAGCACACGCTGGAGGGGAGCGATTCGCGACCCATTCTTTGCCGGGTCTATAGTGTATAATGCTACAATAAATATTTACAGGGTGACAGTTACTGGGTTGTATTAAATAAAATCGTATTAACTTCTGAAAGGTTTGCGCTAGGACGTTCAAACTGCACGTTCGGCGGCGAGGCATGATGGAAATTAGTATGGTTTAGTTTAGCGACGAAGCTCACTTTCATTTGGATGGGATTGTCAATAAGCAAAATTGGATCATTTGGGGGACTGAGAATCCGCATTTCCCTATCGAGCAGTCTGTCTGCTCTCACCAGACTGCGTGGTGCGCAGTGTCCAGTCACCGAATAATCGGTGCAATATTCCTTGATGGCACGTTTGACTACCGAACGGTACGTCTAGGTTTTGGAAGATGATTTGAGCCACGTTACCGAAAGTCATCCTGATTTCACAAGATGTGGTTTATGCAAGACGGTGCTAGACCCCATCGTGGTAGGAGAGTGTTTGATGTCCTGGAGGAGCACTTTCGGGACCACATTCTGGGCTCTGGGGTACGCAGAGGCTACTGGCATGGGCCTCGACTGGCCACCGTATTCTCTAGATCGGAACACACGCGACTCCTTTTTTGCCAGGCAATTTAACGACAACGTGTACAGCAATAACTCCAAAACCATTGCTGAGCTGAAAACAGCCATTCAGGAAGTCATAGACAGTATCGACTTCAGCGGACCATGGAGAATATCGCAATAACTGCGCCACATTATCATCAACGATGACAGGCATATCGAACATGGGGTAACCTAAACCCGAATACCTCTAGTAACGTTTACATGTTGAATAAAGTGTGTGCACGCCACTGTTTGTAACTAATTTATTTCAAATTGTTCAATAACTGTCACACTGGAAATAATTTACATGACAGAAATGTAGGTGCTGCGAATTGTAAAATCTTTATACTTATACATTACAGGAAACACCAGTTTCGTGGATTTGTGCCGCAACGTTATTTTAAATTCCCTTAAAGATATTCACTAATTTTCTATTCACGTTCAAACGCTAACAATCATATCCTTACGTATATTAATATAATTGTTTTCGGTCTTACGCCGCGTCATTATGGAAGTCACAAGCGAATAAAATTCCAACGTCTCCACGGACTGTGCTACATGCTTCAGTCATCTTTGGCGTGACTGCCAAGGGAACGTACACAAATGTCAACAAACGAACTTGACACAACTTGCCAGATTGGTAGAGAGGGCACAGTAGTAAAATACGTATTTATTTATTTATTTTTTGTTGGTGACATATTTTACTTTTGTGGGGTAAAACAAACCCCGGAAGGTAATTTGGCGTATTAGGTTTGGACGAAGTCTCTTCGAAACAGTGATACGCAGAAAACGTTTCTTAGTCAGACGTCGTTATCAGGAGAAATTAAACTAGTATTCTACGGATCGGAGCGTGGAATGTCAGATTCCTTAATCGGACAGGTAGGATAGAAAATTTAAAAGGGGAAATGCATAAGTTAAAGTTAGAAATGGTGGTGATTAGTGAAGTTCGGTGGCAGGAGGAACAAGACTTCTGGTGAGGTCAATACAGTAAGCCCCCGGTAGCTGCGTGGTGAGCGCGACAGAATGTCAATCCTAAGGGCCTGGGTCGATTCCCAGGTGGGTCGGAGATTTTCTCCGATCAGGGACTCGGTGTTGTTGTCCTAATAGTCATCATTTCATCCACATCGACGCTCAAGTCGCCGAAGTGGCGTCAAATCGAAAGACTGGCACCCGGCGAATGGTCCACCCGACTGGAGGCCCTAATCACACGAGATTTACATTTTTTTAGGTCAGTACAGAGTTATAAATTCAAAACCAAATCGGGGTAAATCTGTAGTAGGTTTAATAACGAAGAAAATAAAAAATTTAAGTTGGGGAGCAATTAAGCTACTACGAAGAGTATTGTGAACGTATTATTGCAGCCAAGATAGACACGAAGCCCACGCCTAACACAGTAGTACAAAATCGTATGCCAACTAGTTCCGCAAATGGTGAAGAGATTGAAGAAATGTATGAACCGCTAAAAGAAATAATTCAGATAGTTAAGGGAGACGAAAATTTAATAGTCATGGAGGACTGGAATTGGATAGTAGGGAAGGAAGAGAAGGAAAAGTAGTAGGTGAATGTTGATTGGGGGTAAGAAATGAAAGAGGAAACCTCGTGGTAGAATTCTGCGCAGAGAATAGCTTAGTTATAGCTAACACTTGGTTTAAGAATCATGAAAGAAGGTTGTTTACGTGGAACAGGCCTGGGGAGACGGGAAGATTTCAGGTAGACTATATAATGGTAAGGCAGACGTTTAAGAACCAGGTTCTAAATTGTAAGACATTTCCAGGGGCAGATGTTGACTCTGACCTCAATTTATTGGTCATGAACTGTAGACTAAAACTGAGGAAACTGCAAAAAGGTGGGAATTTAAGGAGGTTTTAGAGAGTTTTAGAGAGAGCTTTACGGAATGGTTGACAGTTACAGGGGAAAGAAATACAGTAGAAGAAGAATGGGCAGTTTTGAGAGATGAAATAGTGAAGACAGCAGAGGATCAAGTAGGTAAAAAGGAGGAGGGCTATTAGAAATACTAGAATAACAAAAGCAATATTGAATTTAACTGATGAGGACGAGGGCTATTAGAAATACTAGAATAACAAAAGCAATATTGAATTTAACTGATGAAATGAGAAAATATAAAAATCCAATAAATGAAGCAGACGAAAAGGAATACAAACGTCTCAGAAATGAGATCCAATGGAAGTGCAAAATGGGTAAAAAAGGATAGCTAGAGGATAAATGTAAGGATGCAGAGGTATAGAGCACTAGGGGTAAGATAGATACTGCTACAGGAAAATTAAAGAGACCTTTGGAGAAAAGAGAACCACTTGTATGAATATCAAGAGCTCAGATGGAAACCCAGTTCTAAGCAAAGGAGTGAAACCAGAAAGGTGGAAGGAGTGTACAGAGGGTCTATACAAGGGCGAGGTACTTGAGGGCAATATTATGGAAATGGAAGAGGACTTAAATGAAGATGAAAAGGGAGATATGATACTGCGTAAAGAATTTGACAGTGCACTGAATGACCTAAGTCAAAAAAAGGACCGAGAGTCGATGCCATTCCATTAGAACTACAGATAACCTTGAGAGAACAAGCCATGACAAAACTCAATCATCTGGTGAGCAAGATGTATGAGGCAGGTGAAACACCCTCATACTTCAAGAAGAATATAATAATTCCAATCCGAAAGAAAACAGGTGCCGCCAGGTGTGAAAATTTGCGAATTATCAGTTTAATAAGTCATGGCTGCCAAATACTAACATGTATATTTTACAGACGAATGGAAAAACTGGTAGAAGGCGACTTCGGCAAAGATCAGTTTGGATTCCGTAGAACTGCTGAAACACACGAGGCGATTCTGACCCTTCGACTTGTCTTAGAAGATAGATTAAGGAAAGGCAAACCTACCTTCCTAGCATTTGTAGACTTAGAGAAAGCTATTGACAATGTTGAATGGAATATTCTCTTTCGAATTCGGAAGCTGGCAGGGTAAAATACAGGGAGCGAAACCTAATTTGTAATTTGTACAGAAACCAGATGCCAATTATAAGAGTCGAAAGTCACAAAAGGGAAGCACTGATTAAAAAGGGACTGAGACAGGGTTGTAGCCTATCCCTGATGTTATTCAATCTGTATGTTGGCAAGCAGTGAAGGAAAGAAACGATAAAATTGGAGAAGGAATTAAAACCCATGGAGAAGAATTAAAAAGTTGAGGTTCGGCGGTGACGTAATTCTGTCAGAGACAACAAAGGACCAGGAAAAACAGTTGAGTGGAATGGGCAGTCTCTGAATGGAGGAAATAAGATGAACATCAACAAAAGCAAAGCGAAGATGATGGAATGTAGTCGATTTAAATCAGGTATGCTGGGGAAATTAGATTAGGAAATGAGACACTTTAAGTAGTGGATGAGTTTTGCTATTTGGCGAGCAAAATAACTGATGATGGTTGAAGTAAAGAGGATATGAAATGTAACTGACAATGTCAAGGAAATCGTTTCTGAAGAAGAGAAATTCGTGAAATCAAGTGTAGATTTAAATGTTAGGAAATCTTTTCTGAAAGTATTTGTATGGAGTGTAGCCACGTATGCAAGTGAAACATGGACGGTAAATATATTAACAAGAATAGAAGCTTTCGAAGTGTGGTGTTACAGAAGAAAGCTGAAGATTAGATGGGTAGCTAAAGTAACTAATGAGGGTGTACTTAACAGAACTGGGCAGAAGACTAATTTGTAGCCCAACCTAACTAAAAGTAGTAATTGGTTGGCAGGACACGTTCTCAGGCATCAAGGGATCACCAATCTAGTACTGGAGGGAACCGTGGAGGGTAAAAGTCGTAGAGGGAGACCAAAAGATGAATACACTAAGCAGATCTAGAAGGATGTAGATTGCAGTAGTTACTCGGAGATCAAGAAGCTTGCACAGAATAGAGTAGAATGCAGAGCTGCATCAAACAAGTCTCTGGACAGTAGACGATAACAACAACATAAAAGTTAGTATGTAATTAGCGTTCTGAAAAGTATGTAATAGAATTCTGTAATCTTCTTCTACATGGATACTCTGCAGATCACACTTAACCGCCTGGCAGAGAGTTCGTCAAACCACCTGTACTATAATTCTCAATTTTTCCACTCTCGAACAGGGCGCGGTAAAAGCGAACACCTGTATCTTTCCGTGAGAGTTCTGACCTCCCTTATTTTATTATGATTATAGTTTCTGTAGGTAGGCGTCAACAAAATATTTTCGCATTCTGAGGAGATAATTTCGTGAAAAGTTCTGGCCGCAAAGGGAAACGCTTTTGTTTTACTGATGTCCACGTCAAATCCTTGACTCTCTCATCCCTATTTCGCGATGATACATAACGTGCTGAAGTTCTTTCAACTTTTGAAATGTACTCCCCTAACGCTATCTGGTAAGGGTCCCACGCTGCATAGCAGTACTCCATAAGAAGATTTACAAGCGTAGTGTAGGCAGTCTCTTTAGTAGATCTGTTGCATCTTCTGAGTCTTTCATTACTTAGGGCCAAAGCCAATTTTCGCATCATACAGATATACGTATTTTCTAAATCATTTTGCAATTTCTTTTGATCTTCTGATGACTTTACTAGATGATAAACGACAGTGCCATCTGCAAACAAACTAAGACGGCTTCTCAGATTGTCTCCTAAATTGGTTACATAGACAAGGGACGGTAGAAGTCCTACAACACTACCTTGTGTACCGGCAGAAATTCCTTCTGTTTTACTCAGTCAGTTTGTACTAACTGGGACCGATCTCACAGGGCATCATGAATCCAGTCGCATAACTACGACAATAATCCATAAGTACTCAATTTCATTACAACCTTCTTGCGAAGTAAGTTGTCAAAAGCCTTCTGGACATCTAAAAACAAGGAATCAATTTGAAATCGTTTGTCGATAGCACTTAACACTTCGTGTGTGTTTCACAAGAATGATGTTTTCTAAATCCGTGTTGAGTGTATGTGAAGAGACCGTTCTCTTTGTGATAATTCATAACGTTCGAGCACAATACATGTTTCAAAATCCTACAACATATCGACGTTAATGACACAGCCCTGTAATTTAGTGGAATACTCCTATTGCCCTTCTTGAACATTAGTGTAATCTGCCCAATCATCCAGTCTTTAGGTACGGATTTATCGTCGAGCGAGCAGGTTTGTATGATTGTCAAGTAAGGAGCTATTGCATCAGCATACTCTGAAATACACCTAGTTATTATACAATCTGGACCGGAAGTCTTGCTTTCCTTAAGGGACTGAAGTTGCTTCACTACTCTGAGGACATCTTCTTCAAGTCACTCATGTTGGCAACTGTTCTTGATCCGAACTCTGGAATATTTATTTCGTATTATTTGGTGATGGAATTTCCGAAGACTGTGTTCAGTAACTCTGCTTTAGTAAAGTACGAAAGTTTGCAAAATACACCATCGCCATTAATTAATTCCGAAAAATGAAAACTTTAGTTGCAACATAAATTAAAGAAACTTTCAAACTACATACATCCATTAGTAATTAAGCTGACTTCTGAAATACAATTTTTGGAAAATAGGCTCTATACAATGTGCTGTCAGAGTATTTTTAACATATCCCATTAATGTATCTAAACATTCATTATCAGTCTTGTTATTTACTTTACTCAAATCGTTATATCATACTTTATATTCATTTCCTTTTCTTTTTGTTTGCTGCAAATCATATGTATATTTTGTTAACTGAAAATAATAATTAACTCATTATTATGAAACAAAATCATTACAATAAGGATAATCTGTAAATAATTGCTTAAATATAACTTTTTCTTACACGATACACATAAAATAAACGAAATTCCTTCACATTATATACAGGACAGAGAACACAATATAAAACACAAGTCAAGAGGATTTCAAAGTGTCGCTGGCGATCCTCTAAATAACCTAATTTATATCAGGCACATTTCAGTACATTTGTAAGTCATGACTAACAGAATCGATTATGTAGTAGTGACTGCAGCTTGATTGCAATGTTTCTGAACTGGAGATTCTCATCATAGTCATTCAACAGACCTAAATCTGGAAATCTTCTTAGCAAGTTCTTCTAAGATCGAAAGCCTATACAATTCCCAACTGTACCTGTACCGTCAAATTCTATCGGATTACCGGATGAACTAGGCTTTTGTCCAGGGTTATGATGGTTCAAACTGTTTTTTCACATTTGTCACACAGATTTTCATAGTTTTAAAAGGAACTAATATTGAGTTTGGACCAGGAACTCTAGAATCTCATTTTGAAACATAAAATGTCCTTCTGAGAGCATAGAAATCTTTTAAACGAACGAATTGCCAGATCAAAAGGTATTTGAAAGTTGTTTTCTTTCCCAGTGAGAGAGAAAAATCGGTATTATTGTTAGATTTTTGGAGCTGTCAGTATGAAAGAAACGTCTAGACAATCGTACATGAGGACAAGGAACTTGTTCATTGCGTGATCCAAGGGGCTCAACAGCACTGGTATATATGTTGTACATATATGGCTTTCAATGCTGGTACAGCCTCGTGAAAAGATTGTATGATCTAGTTCTGTTAAATGGTTTTCATGTCAATCTGCAGTTAAGAAACACTATAATTAAGTTTTAGTCACTAGTAAATAATTAATTATTACTGTCAATGGTTACTGATGTATCGAAATGTGTCTGATACAAGTTCTGTGTTATAAAAATCAGTTATTTATTATTTTAAATTACCAAAATACGCAAAAGTGTTTAAGTAAACAAAAAAATGAATATAAAACGTAAAATAACAATAAAGAGATAAAATAAATATAATAAAACAAACAACGAGACTAAAATTAATATTTAGATATTTTAATCAGGTACGTTGGAAATACACAAACAACACATTGTGTACAACTTGTTGTTGTTGTTGTTGTTGTGGTCTTCAGTCCGGAGACTGGTTTGATGCAGCTCTCCATGCTACTCTATAATGTGCAAGCTTCTTCATCTCCCAGTACCTACTGCAGCCCACATCCTTCTGAATCTGCTTAGTGTATTCATCTCTTTGTCTCCCTCTACGATTTTTACCCTCCACGCTGCCCTCCAATACTAAATTGGTGATCCATCGATGTCTTAGAAGATGTCCTACCAACCGATCCCTTGTTCTAGTCAAGTTGTGCCACAAGATCCTCTTCTCCTCAATTCTATTCAATGTACTGCTTAATTTGCAAAAATGATATTTCAGAAACTACACTAATTACTCATGGATGTATGTAGCTTGAAAGCTTCTTTAATTTACGTTGTAACAACTATATTCGTTTTCCAAAATTAATTAATGGTGGAGGGATATTTTGCAAAATTTCAAATTATTACAAAACTCGATTTACAGTTTTCTAGACTGTTAATTACATACAAACATTTATATGAGAATAATTTTTATATATAATCGTTTCGAAGATAATTCATCCACATGTAATATGCCAAATTACCTTTCACGATGTGTTTCCCCTTAAAAGAGAAATTGGGAAAATACAAAAAAATAAGTACTGTATTATTATGCCCCCTCTACACGTCCACCAAGCTACGCAAGATCGTTTATTGAAACTTGGAATGTTTCCTTGTAAGTGTTGGATGCTAGTGGTGGTCATCCCTTTATTTGGATTTTCACGTGGCTACTGACATCATACTCTGGGATTTCATTGGACAATTGATATAAAAATTACTGTGGCGGGGTGACTGTACACTAGGCTATTGTCAATGCAGCTTCGTAATTATTTGCATTATCTTCACCATTGCCCAATGTACGCTATTTTCTTCTTTTTCCTCTTTTTTCTCTAATTATACTGAAAATCAGTCAAAATTTTACATGCCGGAACTCCTAAATCTGTGTTAAGTAAATTATACTAGGCTTTTACCTGCGGCTTCACTGCTCAGACGTATGTCACATAAATTGTACAAATTTGCTCCTCTCCCCTATCTCTGTCTGTCTCCTCTCTGCTCCATGCGTCCTCTTGCCCTGCCACTTCCACGCCATTTGGACAGCGGTGGTTCTTACCCTCATGGTGCTTGTTTCCAGACAATAGTGTTACGTGTAACAAGTTTGCTTGTAATCCAACCAGTGATTTAGGTGAAGATGTGGAACATACATACGCACACATATATTATTTTTGTAGTTACGTACGTGTGTATGTTTGTACGTTTGCTCCACTTACATCACATTTAGGTTCTACCAGATAAATGGTTTAGTATAAAAACTGAAGTACATCGCGAAATAGAATAAAGAGCTTTTTAGCTGCGGGAGTGACTGTTCATCGATATAGAGAAGTGCAGCGCGGTTATAAAGGGGGAGGGGTTGCGATTTATGGCCCCCTTTGTTTAGCATATGCGTCAAAGGAACAATGAAATAAGTAAAAGAAGGCCACAGCGGTGCCATCAGGGGAAAGACGCTGGATTTTCGGTAGCTGAGAGGTAGGTATGACGGTTGACGATGCCGCAGTCTCATCTGTGAACAGGTAGGGTAACAGAAATGTCAATACTGCACTGGTCAGTTTGATGAGCCAGCCCCCAAATCGTTGTTTCTGAGGGGGAGTCTGTGGGTAATAAGGCCTGAACCTGTTATTAAATGACACAGATAATGGTAGTTGCCGTAGAAAATGTTCCACGTTTTTGTCTGGCGGGGCACCCACTTGGTGCTGATGCCAGCATCACTGCCAAAGATCGTTTATCTCCTCCTTCAGGTGGGTGTACGTTCTTTGGAGCGCATTATCGACCATATGTCTATTGGACATAGATCATTGCGTGACAACCGACATGTGACGGCATATAGGTAAGATCATCCCCAGAATCTCTCAGTTTAGTTGTCCTAAAGACGACCGCTGCAGAGACGATAACAACATTGTTTGTTTTATTGTCGGTTTTAGCTTCCACATGACGCAGCCTATTGCCCAAAGTAATTTTGTTGGAACTGACTTCGGCCAAGGAAACCGACGCACTGAAACAAACAGCCTCGTTTCGAAGTTAGTAAAATTTTCAAAAATATCCAAACTGTTGTCCTTAGGTTAGTACAAACGGGAACAGTAATTCATTGCTACTGCTCTGTCAGGTTTCAAGTAGTACAGTAATGGAAGGACCTTCCTTCGCAGTACCAAATTCGCTCACAATAAATGAAGAACAAAGTTAAGTAACCATTTAGTCGAAAATAGACAGTATCTGTAATATGGTTATAAGATTTATAATTCGAATCGGCAACCAGCCACATGAAAACTATGGTGGTTTGTTGTTTCAAATTGTAAACGTTTTAACCTTTCAAGGCAGTTTCTTCGGCCTATAGGGACTTGCAATAACGAACCAACCTCCTAATTGAATAGTTCATAACTTTTTGAAGATCTTTGACGAAGGGCTGATGTATCTGTGAAGGCTAACTGACCAAGAACTCATGCAACACAGGACACACAGGAAAATTGTGAACATATACACATTCTGTGAGATTTCTTGCTTAAAACTGGATGTTATTCACTTCTCGCTCACCATATGTCTTATGCTAGTGTCTTCCTTTCAATAAAATGAAAATCGCGTTCGGAGCAAAAAAATTATTTGATAGGAGTCAAGACACTCAAATGTAAGCAAAGAAGGAATTCTTACAGTTCTTTTTCATCTGAATTCAACATTGCTCAATATCCGTTGAATGGTTCTGTTCACGATAATGTCAATATGGCGTAATGATTGAGTGCAATGTGAGTAGGATTTTGGACAGTATCAGAGGTTTCAGTTTCTAAAGGTAGGGTAACTGAACTTCACGTTTCTGTGATGCATTTTGCAGAAAACGTAACGAACCGTCATCGATTATTTACGCCCATAGACACCGATGCATAGTAAAATTCGTCCGCAAGATTATCATTCACCTGCCAACACTTATCTTATGGGAAGACCGGCTTAATGATGTTTGCCGATGTGCGCGTTAGCTGTGGCTTTGGGTTGCAGCCAGCGTCGTCCGCCATGGCTCCAGCTGTGCGTGTATGCTGGCGACCCCACCAGGACTCCAGACAAGTTCCGCAGGCCTATCACAAGCAAATGGTGCGTTAAGACCCAGCTGCCAGAGCGTGATCACTTCCCTAAGGCAACGCTATGAAGTGCGACCACGTTTCAAAGCAGCTACAGTACTGGTCAGTTGCTGAGAGAGTCATCTTTGAGGTACAAAGTTAATCTCACAACATCATTTGAAAATTTATACACAAATTTACAGACTGATGACTAATGTACAAAGTGTTTAAGTAATAGAGGGCATAGTTTCTCGTATATATTCCTCATAGACCAACAGTGCAAATGGTGGGTTTCCAAGTCATGGCTTTCAGAACAGGGGTAGTCACTAGAATGCTTTCCCTCCAGCAGAAGACGTTCAGAATTTCCGCCTGCTCCCTGACTACAGACCTCATATCAGTGTCCCACGGCCATGCCAAAACGATTCCATACTTCCAAGAGCTTTGCTTATTTTCTGACAACCCACATTTCAATTCCAAAGGGATTCCACGGGAGGCGCCAGAGACGAATACACTAATTATCTTAAATTGGCCCACAAGAAAAGCTGAAAGTGTTGAAACCAGCTGATCGTGGAGACCAAGCAAGTGTGCCATATCTACCTATCCATCGATTAGGGATCAAGGAAATCAAATACTGAGGAGTTGTAAAACTGATATGTGGAGGAGCACAATCATGCGAAAAGTGAACTTATTAAGGAATCGTGAGGGTGGTACATAGGGTCCAGTTAATCAGTCAACAATGATACTGGTTCAAGTGTTATTGGAGAACCGCACTTGGTAATGACATGGAAAACTTGCATGTGGATTTTCATACTCCCATTAATGCTGAGTGTGAAAGTTTGTAATGCCATCTCATGTGAACTTAGTTTCATGTGTGAATAACACAGAAGCCAGAAACTCCGGATTTGTAGCACATCTCTCCAAGAACCACTAACAGGACATAAGTTGTGCTCATTTATGTGCTGTTGATGGCGTCTGTATACGTTGCATGTGATAAGGATACAGTCTGCAACAGCGATATGAGGAACATTCACTTGCCACGCTGACCTTCGTGTGCTGACAGATGGAGTCGCATACATGTAATGCAAAAACTTCCCCTTCACATCTGGACTTCTCGATCTTCGTCGGTTTCCTCCAAACGAGGAGATGTGAACTTCCTCCGAGCTCACAGGGATGATGGAGACGTTCAAATGTCTTCCAATCTGGACCCCTTCACTGTTTGTACCTCTCCTGTGTCCAACGAGGACAGAATGCAGCTTGCCACCCACCTTTCCATACGCAAACTGTACTTCTGCCAGCACGTGATTTGAGCACATATCGATCGCGAAGGAAAGAAATGTTCGCTTTGCCCTTCGCCTCGGAATTAACTGTCCTGTTAATATACTTCTACATCTACATCTATACTCTGAAAACGACTGTGAAGTGCATGGCAGAAGGTACCTCCCATTGTACCAGTTATTACTGTTCCTTCTCCTCTGTATTTACGAATGGAGCGTGGGAAGAATGGTTGCTAGAATGTCCCTGTTTGTGCACTAATCTAATCTTGTCCTCACGATCCATGTGAGGCAGATAAGTGTGGGGTTGTGTAGTATATTCCTAGAATCATTATTTAAAGCCGATTCTTTAAACTCTGTAAGTAGGCTTCCTAGGGATAGTTTAAGCTTATGTTCAAGAGTCAGCCAATTCAGCTTCTTCATCATCTCTGTGGCACTCTCCGATGGATGAAACAAACATTTATCTAACCGTGCTGCCCTTTCCTGCGTAATAAGTTCAGTATCACTTCTTAGTGCTATCTGGTATGTGTCTGACACATTTCAACAATATTCTCGAGCCGGAGCATCTCCTTTGTAGACTGATTGTATGTGCCCAGTATTTTAACAATAAACCAAAATGTACCATCTGCTTTACCTGAAACTGACCCTAAGTGATCCTCCATTCCCCACAAAGTGTTACAGCCAGGTATTTATAGAGTTCACTAGTTCCAGTAGTGACTCTTCTATGTTACAGTCATCGATACCACGTTTTTTCGTTTTGTCATGTGCACAACGTCATATTTCGGAATATTCACAGGAAACTGCCGATCCTTTCATCACTTCGAAAGGTGCATTCATGTTCTAAGGCCTCCGATTTTTTTTTCTCCGGACTGGAAAGAGATAGAAACATGCGCATTGTTTAAAAATGAGGCCGCGTTCATTGTCAATACGTCCCAGAGATGGCAGCACCGTATGTCAGATGGAATTTTACCGCCAGCGGCGAGAATGAGACTGTTTGCAGCCCTATATTGTCGTGTACTTGGATTTAGACTGACGCTGCCGTTTACTTGATGTTTCAGGGAAGGTGGAGCCGACGCCTCACACGTCGTCCTTCAACATAGGCTACCTCGTCTCTCCGTACCCGTACCCCAACGGAACGGCTGGGCCCATCCCTGTCTCTATGGTGAGTACCCGCAAGTCCTTACCGAGTCCAAATGTGGACTTCGCTGTGAAGCGCTCGTGCCCTCATTAAATACACGAGACCGCGCGGCGACGTTTTCCTTACTTGAACAGCGTGCAATCATTCGTTTTCTGAATTTGTGTGGTGTGAAACCAACTGAAATTCATCGACAGTTGAAGGAGACATGTGGTGATGGAGTTATGGATGTGTCGAAAATGCGTTCGTGGGTGCGACAGTTTATGAAGGCAGAACATCGTGTGACAACAAACCGAAACAACCTCGGGCTCGCACAAGCCGGTATGACGACATGATCGAGAAAGTGGAGAGAATTGTTTTGGGGGATCGCCGAATGACTGTTGAACGGATCGCCTCCAGAGTTGGCATTTCTGTGGGTTCTGTGCACACAATCCTGCATGACGACCTGAAAATGCGAAAATTGTCATCCCGGTTGGTGCCACGAATGCTGACGGACGACCACATGGCTGCCCGTGTGGCATGTTGCCAAGCAATGTTGACACGCAACAACGGCATGAATGGGACTATCTTTTCGTCGGTTTTGACAATGGATGAGACGTGGATGCCATTTTTCAATCCAGAAATAAAGCGCCAGTCAGCTCAATGGAAGCGCACAGATTCACCGCCACCAAAAAAATTTCGGGTAACCGCCAGTGCTGAAAAAATGATGGTGTCCATGTTCTGGGACAGCGAGGGCGTAATACTTACCCATTGCGTTCCAAAGGGCACCACGGTAACAGGTGCACCCTACGAAAATGTTTTGAAGAACAAATGCCTTCCTGCACTGCAACAAAAACGTCCGGGAAGGGCTGCGCGTGTTCTGTTTCACCAAGACAGCACACCCGCACATCGAGCTAACGTTACGCAACGGTTTCTTCGTGATAACAACTTTGAAGTGATTCCTCATGCTCCGTACTCACCTGACCTGGCTCCTAGTGACTTTTGGCTTTTTCCAACAATGAAAGACACTCTCCGTGGCCGCAAATTCACCAGCCGTGCTGCTATTGCCTCAGCGATTTTCCAGTGGTCATAACAGACTCCTAAGGAAGCCTTCGCCGCTGCCATGCAATCATGGCGTCAGCGTTGTGAATAATGTGTACGTCTGCAGATCGACTACGTCGAGAAGTAACACCAGTTTCATCGATTTCGGGTGAGTAGTTAATTAGAAAAAAAATCGGAGGCCCTAGAACTTGAATGCCCCTTGTATTATGAAGAACTGAATGACTATTTATGCAGTTTCCTTCAGACAGTACTTCACTATAGATAACTGCGTCATTTGCAAAAAGTGTGAAGTTACGGTTAATATTGTCTCCAAGCCATGCATTACCTGTGTAACGGGACATCATCCTCTAGCATTAATTTTTCTCAACAGTAGTTGTCGATACCAGTAATAACTTTCGAATTTCGGACTGGTCAATATTACCTCAGTTGCTTTTCTGATAACTTTTTGTGATTTCATAAACAGTATGTTATATTTCAAGCTAAAATTTATGAAAAGGAATCACTTTATAAAATAGTTTAATTTAGATGCTATAATCGATAAGTACTGGTTATGAATGCACAGTCAAAATTATTTTTTAGAAACATTTGAAATTAGGAAACATTTGTGCACTTAAAATTCCTTTCATTAATTACGCAATCCTTTGCTGTTTACTATGTTTATTTCTGGATTCATTTATGAAATAATAATCGAAACTAATAAGGTAACGAAAGCTAGTAGTAATACATTTTTTAAGAAAAATTGTTTTTCCGTAGAGTGTGAGAGTTTTTAAGTTGCCTGTGATGAGATCGGACGTATTTTTGTATAAAAGTTGCTCACAGCATATTTCCGGCTTTGTTAATGGGAAAAATCAAAAGATTGTATGATATACTAAAATGTGCGAAAATACATTTACAAAAAAATAAAAGAAGAAATTCTCCAACAACAGTCTTCAAATATATTTAGTTCAAACCAACCGTGTGGACCTTATGTGAGATTTTCAGCTATAATAATCAGCCCCTAGACAAGAAGAACTGGAGCCATCTCAACATGACAAGCTAAGTAAACTTGAAAATTTATTGTAATCTTCGTTCCTCTGAAAATCTTCACAAAGACTTTGCTTATAAATTACTTGGACAGGGCATTGTTCATTGTGGACAATAGCTGGAAGAAGCAAGGAGGGGAAGATTACACCTGACACATGTCGTAATGAACTTATTACATTGTCAACAAGTGAAGAATCCATACCTGAAACCAGGCCCTCTATTCTTGAGATACTCTGTGTATATTAATAATAAACACTATTTCTATGTATCTACCTTCCAAATACTTACTGTCTGAACAGAAGCACTAAACGCGTAATCAAGACCTACATTCCAGACTGAAGGCGGAGGGGCTGAAAAGGGGACGACATAGAAGCGTGACTCAAGAAAGTCTGAAACAATATCAGCCAGAATGAGGTTTTCACTCTGCAGCGGAGTGTGCACTGATATGAAACTTCCTGGCAGATTAAAACTCTGTGCCGGACTGAGACCCGAACTCGGGACCTTTGCCTTTCACGGGCAAGTGCTCTACCAACTGAGCTACCCAAGCACAGGGTGCCAGGAAGTTTAATATCAACAAACTTTAGTATATATATTGCTCATTATACATATAATTATGTTTTGTAGAAATGCTGTGGGAGGAATATACCCTTATCATCTCTGCGAATGGAAGGAGAGGGGAAGGGGGGTCAGAAGCCGTGATATGAAAATATAATCGATAACGACCAAAGCCACTGTTGAGTCTACAGTTTTCAGGGTCGCTAGAATCACTGGTGACAGTCACGATGACGTTCCGACACTGTGGGTTGCTTCTAGGGGTGCAAAGACAGTGTGACCTCCGGCTGATGGTTGAGGCAAAAAGGAGCGACATAAAAGCATGACTCAGTAACGTCTGGAGCAATTCCGACTGAGTTTAGTATATACATGATTGTCTATTTGTATTAAAAATACAGTGGGTTTAAGGTACCTCTAGTGCTCGTAGGGGTCTGGGTGGGGACGGGAAGGGTGACACGTAAAAATATTTGATAACGACTTTTTGCGTATTTTTTACCAAGGCAGAATTACATAGGTTAAATTTAGTATACGTTTGTGAAATATATGTGACATATGTGTACGCAGGCGAGCCTGTAGGCAAGAAGCTATTTACATTTAAAATATACTCAAAGGTGAGATTTTTCAACTATTCTGGATATGTTTAATATTCATTTTCTGTGAAATTCATGGAAGTGCACAGGATATGAAAAGATGTTAATAATGTACAATGTTAATAACGTACATGTACATTAATAATGTACAAGCAAAGTTATATATTAGTTACAAGATGGCTTACATCGTATTAAAAAGTGAAACTCGTGGTATTAATGTTCCACAAAAGTATTTAATTTACATTTTGCTGTCAACTGGCATTCGGATTTTTAGGCCACCATCAGACGATTAATTCTGTTTTTCTTTTTTAATTTTTTTATATGATCGTTTCTTATAAGCATCAACGGTACACTCTATAAATAACCCAAATTTTAAGATTTTCTATTAACACATTTCTTGCCTGTAGCTGGAGTCGCCCAAGGCAAAGTCAAAATGGTTCAAATGGCTCTGAGCACTATGGGACTTAACATCTGAGGTCATCAGTCCCCTAGAACTGAGAACTACTTAAACCTAACTAACCTAAGGACATCACACACATCCATGCTCGAGGGAGGATTCGAAACTGCGACCATAGCTGAAGCGTCTAGAACCGCTCGGCCAACGCGGCCGGCTAAGGCAAAGTCCCTTTATTCAGACTTGAGGTCCACCGTATATGTAGAGAAGACGAGCTGAACCGCTTCCTTGGGATGACATGTGGCTATGTTCATCCGTTCTGTTAGTGCAAATTTTGATATCAGATGATGGATATATATTTTTTTTCACAGAATTCATCGATGAAATACCAAAAACTGTAGTGGATATTGGCAGAATAACAGATATGTAGCTTTGTGTCCTCACAACGTCTAAATCAAGATGCGAACAATGTTATTCTGTCACTGTACAGTGAAAATTAAAATTTCCAGTTACAGTTATTTTGAATCTTGAGTATCTACAATGAAAACTGCAGCATGATAGCAAGCACCTAAAGCTTCGTCCCGGAAATGGATACAAATACATACCCTGATACAGGGACAACAACATTTTCGAATGACAATTAACATGTTAATGTTTCCTATCCCTTCTAACGCCGAAAGTCAACGCCATTGCTGCAGCACGCGAACTGCTCGCAACCATTCTCAATCCTGATGATGCAAGGAATGTTTGCCACCAGTATTTGGTCATAAAGGAAAAGAAAAATTATGGTGTACCGTTTCTGACAACAAGACTGAACGCCAATGCCGTACGTTATGTCCATAAATTCTTCACCGTGTCTGACTCAGCTATGATAGTGATGATAATGATAATTAACAATCAGTGTGCTTAAGACGTTACACCTGGTGGCCTCTTTGACGTCTTTGGCACGCGTAGACTCCGTCGCGACACTTCATTTCACTTTTCAGATCATTTCATTGTCTGCTTCTGATTACAAACGTCACCTACACGGATCTGCTGCACGGTTGACAGCTCGCAACACTTCTGCGAAAGACCAAGGTAAGGCACTTGCTTCTATATCTTTCCGAGCATAACGACTGATTTCAGGACTACCTTTGACCAACTGAAACTCATACTGTAAGAAATCAGTTAACTCCACAGTAAAGAGTACAGCAGTAGGAAACAGTTTACTTTCGAAACGAAGGAATCGCCGAATGATCAAAGTGTCATCAGTAGAATTGGGTAAAGAGGTGGACTTGGACACACTACATGGACCTTGAGGCAAAGTTTTCAGTGTTCCGACTGATTAGATGCAGCCCAGAGCGAACTCCTTTCCTCCACCCAGCTCTTCTTTATTTCACAATAGCACGTGAACCAATCGTCCTCAGTATTTGTAGGACGTATTCTAATGTGTGTCTTCTCCTACAGTTTTCGTCCCATACAGGACCTTCAGCAACCTTGGAAATTATTCCCTGATCTCTTAAGATGTATGCTACATACTGTTTCTTCTCCTGGTCAATGTTTTCACAATTCTGCGGAAAACCGCTTCATTTATTAGCTGCGGTGGGGCGAGTCATTCTCTCACTATCCTTTTAACAATCAGTCCACCTATGTGGATAGCTTTCACGTTGTCTGCCCCTTCACTCTGCGATGGTAGGTACTGGTTTAGCCGACAAAAGCAGCGTTGACGAAAATTCGACTAAATACCTAATACGCAAAGACCACAAAGCCCCAGTCCATGGGCAGTAGCTGAAAATTAGTTAAACTATCGAGCGTTCGGAGTTCTTGCATGACTCCTTAGAAATATTGGAAAAATTTCCTTCTAATTGGTTAATTGTCTTTAAAATAAGGTAATGGCTATCAAGTCCGTATTTAATATACCGACACCAATTATGGAATGCTACTGACTGTCTCTGTAATACGTTCACACCCAAACTATTTAGTCCTACCCGACATTTTGAATGCCCTAAACAGTCACTGACCCACGGCTACTTGCGAGTTAACATATTCTGTCGTTAAGTAGGCTTCTTGCCAAGAAGTGTTCGCCATAATGTCTCGTACTCTTCAGGAAACGCGCCACGAGGAAGTTATGTACGAAATGAAATGTTCACAAGCGAATATTTCTTAAAATATATGATTCAGAAAGCTCAAAATTTCACAAAATCCTGTACTGTAGTCTTTTTCGTCAACTACAGGAGAACCGATCAAACGCGCGAATTTCTTCCTGTTGGTACTAATTTGATCAGCGCGATTTAACATACACTATGTGATCAAAAGTATCAGGACACCCCCAAAAACATACGTTTTTCATATTAGGTGCATTGTGCTGCCACCTACTACACAAGTACTCCATATCGGCAACGTCAGTAGTCATTATACATCGTGAGAGAGCAGAATTAGGCGCTCCATGGAACTCACGGACTTCGAAAGTGGTCAGGTGATTAGGTGTTACTTGCATCATAAATCTGTACATGAGATTTCCACACTCCCAAACATCCCTAGGTCCTCAGTATCCGATGTGACAGCGAAGTGGAAACGTGAAGGGACACGTACAGCACAAAAGCGTACTGTCCGACCTCGTCTGTTGACTCACAGAAATCGCCGACTGTTGAAGAGAGTCGTAATGTGTAATAGGCAGACATCTATCCAGACCGTCACACGGGAATTTCAAACCCCACCAGGATCCACTGCAAGTACTATGACGGTAGGCAGGAGGTGAGAAACCTTGGATTTCATGGTCGAGCTTCTGCTCACAAGCCACACATCTCGCCGGTAAATGCCAAACGACGCCTCGCTTGGTGTAAGGAGCGTAAATATAGGACGACTGAACCGTGGAAAAACGTTGTGTGGAATGACAAATAACGGTACACAATATGGCGATCCGACGGCAGGGTGTGGGTATGGCGAATGCCCGGTGAACTTCATCTCCCAGCGTGTGTAGTGCCAGCAGTAGAATTCGGAGGCGGTAGTGTTATGGTGTGGTGGTGTTTTTCATGGAGGGGCTTGCACCCCTTGTTTCTTTGCTTGCCACTATCACAACACAGGTCTACATTGATGTTTTAAGCACCTTCTTGCTTCCCACTGTTGAAGAGCAATTCGGGGATGAGCATTGCATCTTTTAGCACAAAAATGTTCAAATATGTGTGAAATCTTATGGGACTCCACTGCTAATGTCATCAGTCCCTAAGCTTACACACAACCTAAATTATCCTAAGGACAAAAACACACCACACCAATGCCCGAGGGAGGACTCGAACCTCCTCCGGGACCAGTCGCACAGTCGATGACTGCAGCGCCCTAGACCGCTTGGCTAATCCCGCGCTGCTCTTTCAGAACGATCGAGCATCTGTTCTTAATGTACGGCCTGTGGCGGAGTGGTTACAGGACAATAACATCCCTGTAATGGACTGGCCTGCACAGAGTCCTGGTCTGAAACCTATAGAACACCTTTGCAATGTTTTGGAACCCCGACTTCGTGTCGGGCCTCACCGACAAACATCGATACCTCTGCTCAGTGCAGCACTCCGTGAAGAATGGGCTACTGTTCCCCAAGAAACCTTCCAGTACCTGATTGAACGTATGCTTGCGAGAGTGGATGCTGTCATCAAGGCTGAGGGTGTAAGACGATACTGACTTTTAGCATAACGGATGGAGTGCGCCACGAACTTGTAAGTTATTTTCAGCCAGTTGTCGGGATACATTTGATCACATAGTGTAGGTGTTTACCAGAAGATGGCTCCCGAGCGACTATGTCGATTTTTTCATAGATCTCAGACACACAGCACTACTGAGGCGCGCGGGAAATGCTGAATTCCTGTTGGTTAGTAAGTTAAGCAGCCAGTCAGATCATCTCGAGAACTTGTATCCTTGCGGTATTTCCAACGTCGGTCAGTCAGTTTACCACAAGTAATTTAGATTAGAAATTTCGTAATTCCGAAACTAAACAGAATTTAATGAACACAAAATATAATTACTGTCCACAAAATAAATAACTAATAAATTTAACACTCAACGCCCCTTCTGGCTGCCTTTTAAAAATCAAGCTCACTCGGACATAAATCACAAATTTTCCTATTTCCTCACACTTACATTTAAATAATTTCAGTAAAATATCACATTCTCGCTCTAGGTATTTCCTCCACTCATTCTCTCAGTCTCTCCAAAACACACGCACAACCAAAACATTATGAAATAACAATTTTCCATAGTACTTTTAATTATATAGGTAATCTGTGGTAATGGAACTAAAGAAAGTTCCAGAAAATTAGATTATATGAACCTATCCTCTTGGCTGTAGTTTTAATCGATCCTCCATATGAACATGTTACAGTCCCAAACACAGTTTCACGATGGCAGCACGGTTATCACATGTTTTAGGTAAAGACATATATCTCAGAAAGTACTGAAGTTATTAATATGAATTTTTAACAGTATGGCTGTGTTACCAATAGGATTTGGTACAATAAGTATGAAAAAGGTCCATTAATATTTAATACTACTTCTTCACATTCATAGAGAATGTGTGTAACGTACTGAACTCAGCCTTAGTTAAGCACACGGCTCACCTTGCCCAGGAGCCTTCGTCAGCTGTGCGTGCGTGAGGACCAAAGTGCAGTCATCCCGTCTCCACGGCAAACTACTTTTGCTACGTTACACAGTCCATTTAACTTTCAACATCCACCTACTGCATCACACCTAAAACTCTGCAGGACTTAGTACTGACAGATTTTCCACACCAAGGAGCTGTTTTGTCACTGGTTTCTTTACTAGGCAACCGCGATTCTGGGATTTGTTTCATCTATCCTATTCACTGATGATGCCACCTTTGTGCGAAGTGGTACCTTCGACTTTCACTATCATGTGTGAGATAGTATGTAGAACTCCCATGGAATAGTGACAGCAATCAGCAGTATCGGTGCAGCCGAAATATGGGGGCCGGGATAACTGGCGACCGTATTTTGGGATCTGTCTTCCTTCGACGTCGTCCAACAGGCCAAAGCTATCGGCGTTTCTTGCGGGTGACTTTACCTCCCCTGATAGAAGAAGCAAAAAATGTGTGTGAATTCCTAAGGGACCAAACTGCTGAGGTCATCGGTCCCTAGAATTACACACTACTTAAACTATCTCATGCTAAGAACAACACGCACACCCAAGCCCGAGGGAGAACTCGAACCTCCGGCGGGAGGGGCCGCGCAGTCAGTGACATGGCGCCTCTAACCACGCGGCCACTCCGCGCGGCGATAGAAGAAGCGCCATTGATGCTTCGAAGGGTTATATATGGCTGCTACATGATGGAGGTCTAGCCCAATTATCCATTAACGTCCGGACGCGTCTCAATCATGTCTTCCCTGCTCGATGGATCGGACGAGGGTGTCCAATTGTATGGCCTGCTCGTTTACCGGATCTCAACGCCTCCGATTTCTGGATATGGGGCCATCTCAGAAGCATCGTGCATGCAGAGCCCATTCGAGATCTGAAGACTCTGGAGTAGCGTATTCATGCTGCCTTTGACACTGTTCGGATGCAGCCTGGCCGATGTGAAAATTTGAGATAGAACATGCTACGGCGCGTACACGCATGCATTGAGGCACATGAAAACTACACTCCTGGAAATGGAAAAAAGAACACATTGACACCGGTGTGTCAGACCCACCATACTTGCTCCGGACACTGCGAGAGGGCTGTACAAGCAATGATCACACGCACGGCACAGCGGACACACCAGGAACCGCGGTGTTGGCCGTCGAATGGCGCTAGCTGCGCAGCATTTGTGCACCGCCGCCGTCAGTGTCAGCCAGTTTGCCGTGGCATACGGAGCTCCATCGCAGTCTTTAACACTGGTAGCATGGCGCGACAGCGTGGACGTGAACCGTATGTGCAGTTGACGGACTTTGAGCGAGGGCGTATAGTGGGCATGCGGGAGGCCGGGTGGACGTACCGCCGAATTGCTCAACACGTGGGGCGTGAGGTCTCCACAGTACATCGATGTTGTCGCCAGTGGTCGGCGGAAGGTGCACGTGCCCGTCGACCTGGGACCGGACCGCAGCGACGCACGGATGCACGCCAAGACCGTAGGATCCTACGCAGTGCCGTAGGGGACCGCACCGCCACTTCCCAGCAAATTAGGGACACTGTTGCTCCTGGGGTATCGGCGAGGACCATTCGCAACCGTCTCCATGAAGCTGGGCTACGGTCCCGCACACCGTTAGGCCGTCTTCCGCTCACGCCCCAACATCGTGCAGCCCGCCTCCAGTGGTGTCGCGACAGGCGTGAATGGAGGGACGAATGGAGACGTGTCGTCTTCAGCGATGAGAGTCGCTTCTGCCTTGGTGCCAATGATGGTCGTATGCGTGTTTGGCGCCGTGCAGGTGAGCGCCACAATCAGGACTGCATACGACCGAGGCACACAGGCCCAACACCCGGCATCATGGTGTGGGGAGCGATCTCCTACACTGGCTGTACACCACTGGTGATCGTCGAGGGGACACTGAATAGTGCACGGTACATCCAAACCGTCATCGAACCCATCGTTCTACCATTCCTAGACCGGCAAGGGAACTTGCTGTTCCAACAGGACAATGCACGTCCGCATGTATGCCGTGCCACCCAACGTGCTCTAGAAGGTGTAAGTCAACTACCCTGGCCAGCAAGATCTCCGGATCTGTCCCCCATTGAGCATGTTTGGGACTGGATGAAGCGTCGTCTCACGCGGTCTGCACGTCCAGCACGAAAGCTGGTCCAACTGAGGCGCCAGGTGGAAATGGCATGGCAAACCGTTCCACAGGACTACATCCAGCATCTCTACGATCGTCTCCATGGGAGAATAGCAGCCTGCATTGCTGCGAAATGTGGATATACACTGTACTAGTGCCGACATTGTGCATGCTCTGTTGCCTGTGTCCATGTGCCTGTGGTTCTGTCAGTGTGATCATGTGATGTGTCTGACCCCAGGAATGTGTCAATAAAGTTTCCCCTTCCTGGGACAATGAATTCACGGTGTTCTTATTTCAATTTCCAGGAGTGTATTTTCAGCACATACTGTAACTGTAGTTGCAAGGTACAGCATGCATTAGACCGCAGGCTCAGTAACAATGTATGCTTGAATAAATGGTCCCTAGCATTGATACCATGCATTTCAGGACATAAGTTCCTTAGGCCGTTTTTGTTCCGTATTCTGTCGTCGATCAATTCCTGGAGTTCGTACACGGCGGAAAAAATCACCCTGTATAGTATGCGCAATAAGGATGAAAGTCTACATCCGTGTCTTACACTCTTTCTAATCGGAGAACTTTGTTTTTGGTTTCCATTATCTTTTTTTTCCTCGTTGATTTTTGCACGTATTTTATATTACCCACTTTCCCCTACGTGTGGCAACGGTTGCATGTACGAAAGAAAACTTCATTATTCGTAACAACACAGGTACTGCAATATCGTGTTTATCCACTGAGGTAGCGACTTTCAATTAAAATGTTTGCCCCTTCACGGGGAATTACGTAATGTGTGGACGTCTACAGGTTGTCACGACCTCACCGATGCGGAAGGACGACGATACACTACGCAACGCGCCATTGGTCATGCTTTCTGTTCTCATTTCCGCCGGCTGTACCCTGACCCTAATAGAGGAGGTAGCATCACTGACTGTCAACACCATTCCAGAGGATGTGACTAAAGAACTTCAGGAACAAGTGACCTCCGATGAAGTCGTACAAGCTATCAAGGTGGGAGCTGCCAACAAGTCCCCTGGACCTGATGGTCTCCCCCTCGAAGTTTGCAAGTGTTTTGGCCATCTTTTGATACCTACTTGGACGTCCATGTGTCGCGAACTGATGTTACCCACATCGACGATCCCAGGCACTTTTCATGATGGGGTCATCATCCTGGTCCCTATGCCACATGGGTGATCTGGGATATGTGATTACCGGCCCATCACTCTGCTCAACAGTGACATGAAACTTTTTACCCCTTTATTGGCCTCGCGACTCAAGAAGGCTGCAAGATACGTCACTTCCCTTGATCGGACTTCGCTGGGAGGTGACAACAACATCCATACGGCCCTTTTGCCGTTACAGGGACTTGTTCGCACTCTCCCGGTCGCTATATTTGCCTGGCGCATTAGCATCACTTGACTTCAGCGAGGCATTCCACCGTGTCGACGATACCTGTCTGAAATCGGTCCTCCAACACATGGGTTTTCCGGCTCGTATAGTAATACTGGTAATGCGGCACTTGAACGGCGTGACTTCAAGAATACTCTGTAATGGTCGCCTCACCGCGCCTCTAGTGATAGAGCGGTTTGTCTCCGACAGGACTGCCCACTTTCCACGATAATGTATGCTTTGGCATCAGAGCCCCTACTACAAGGGCTTCGCCAACGCCTGGTGGGCATAACACTGCATGGGCACTGCTTCTGTTGTACAGCCTATGCTGGCGCTCTAGCTCTCTACCTCCGCAATGAAGTCGATGTTCGCGCATCTCTGACTTGGGTGGTGACATATAGGGAGGCATCGGGCAGTCCTCTTAACATTTCCAAATCGAAGGTTCTGCTCATTAGTGATGGTCTACCTCAGCGATATGTCGCTCCTCGAAGTGTGGCCACCAGCTTCAGCTGTTTGGGCATTGATTTTATGAATGACCTCTGTCGCTCAGCGGCAACCAACAGTAGACGTCTCCTCCAAAAGATCAGGGCTGGCCTTGTGGCCACCGGCTTAGATCCCTCGACATTGTACAGCGTGCGCAATACGTGAATGTTTACCACGCCTCACGCATCCCCCGTGTGGCACAAGTGTTCCCAGACCCGATTACCCTCGCACGTCGTATGTAGAGGGCAATGGGATCTTTTGTCTGTACCGGGATGTTATTTACAGTTCAGTCTTCCTCCCTCGCCCTCCCTCGAGAGCGTGATGGAGTGGGCTTATTCTGTGAGCCAGATACGGCACTTTGTGTTAGCTCCCAACAGAAAGCCTTGCGTCACTGCCCGCCGAGCCTGACCGGAGTGCTTTTGCGTGAATATGCACCAGTCTCTAAGTCGGACCCTCTCATATCACCAGACATTCCACCCCCTTTTACCACATTCGGCACTTCTCTCTCGAATTAAATTACATCCTGCACCCATTACCCCTTTCACGTATACTGCAGACAAAAACCGTACACTACACATTACAAATGTGTCGAACCACCAAACCCATGGAACATAAGTTTCCCCAGATCATATGGCGTCGTGTGTGGTAAGCGGTTCATGCTGGTTATCTCGACACCAACATCCAGTCCACCTGGTATATCACCGTCAATGGCAAACAGATCAAACAGTTTCGTTTGCACCGCATCCGCATCGCTGACAAAATGGTTCAAATAGCTGTGAGCACTATGGGTCTTAACATCTGAGATCATCAGTGCTCTAGAACGTAGAACTACTTACACCTAACTAACTTAAGGACATCACACACATCCATGCCCGAGGCAGGATTCGAACCTGCGACCGTAGCCGTTGCGCGGTTCCGGACTGAAGCGCCTAGAACCGCTCGGCCACCACGGCCGGCGCCTCGCTGACACACCCCTGTGTGTTCACTATAGTGTGGAGGACATACACGCTCATAAATTCTCATGTGGTCCGTCGTCTGACGTCTGGAGGCTGGCGCTGCGTACCTTGGATTTCCTTGCCAGACAGACACCTGCTCAGATCACTTTATTGACGCTTTTATTCCCGCTTGTGATTCATTACCCCGCAACAAAAACTAAGGCTGTGAACTGAATACGCGGTCATACGGTCCGCTAATTTTTGGCCCCGAAGAGAAATCAGAACTAGGTTATTGGACGTACCTTAACGATCCACAACGTGTACTAGTTCGCAACCCCAGATACAAGCAGTTCTTTTCCAATTTTCTACGGAGGGCCTTTCATAACCCGCCTTCCAGGTCGAACGTCCAAACCATGAGATGCTGAGACTTTTTTGCCGACATAATTTTCTGAACGCACTTCAAACGGAATCGCCATTAAATTTTCGAGAGGGCACGTTTGGATGTTCTGCCAATCGGAAGGCGCTACCGACTCCTGGAATTCTGGTACATACACTACTTTAATTTCAAAAATAAATAAATAATGACTGTATACAAAAACGCAAAAAAACAAGAAATGGAATAAGAAAAGCTAAAAAAAAAAAAAAACAAAAGCCCTTTCACAACTACTTTAATTTTCATCACTACTCTCTATATTCTTCCCCCTAGTTTCATCCTTTACTAGTGGTTTTGGGGTGGGCCTAGATAGGCGCCAACACCTGAAGAGGTGCATTTTATTTTTTTGTTAGGACACAAGTGGCGGTTTCTAGTAGACCCTTTTTTTGTAGTTTTTCCTTTCCTGTCCAGGGGCAGAAAAAGGAAACAATTAGTAGAGAAAAATAAATAAATAAATAAAATGTGGCGCCAACTGAGTAAAAGCTTTGAAGGAGACCGCTCGCGTGAATCGGAATATCCGGGATCGAGTGCCGATCAGGCACAAATTGTCATTATCTTCATTCCCTTGTACAAATGGTGGTTGTCCGTATTCGCAACTGCCAATACATTCCCTGTAATCCAAACAAAGATGTATGATTTCTGTCAAATCTTGCTTCCATTATCAAGTGGCACGTCGGAACTGCCTCTCATGTGCCTTTCCTTTCTTACAGGCCGTCGTCTAACAGATCCTCAGATTTATATTTCATCATTCTTCTCACTAACTTGGATGGCTGAGATTTTAAGCTGACTGTGACAGTTCTGGTACTTACCTGTTTTTGTCATCTGCGCGAATGTGTGTATAAAATTTTTCAGAAAGTACGTAAATTCTAAAGATCAACTTGAATAATCGCTTGGTTACAACTTTCCCGTAACGATTTTAGTAACTCTGAAAGACTGATATTAGAGAGGTAGCTTCTCCTATCGTCTATCACGACACTTACGGTAATTTACTGCTTGCGTAACTCCACTTACGAATTCCAGAAAACGATGTCACTTGCCAACCTGCAGCAGACACCAGACGTGAAAGCCGGTGCCGGTCCACGGTTCAGATCGGCCGAGGTAAACTGGCTCGCAGCGCCACGGCGTGGCGCGATAGGAAAAGCGCGGCGTCGCTTTCAGGAGGACTTAGCCGCAGCGCGGTCTGGTGGCGCCGGGGGATCAGCGCCACGGGCGCAAAGCCGCACCGCCAATTCCCGGCGAAGCGACCGCGACCGAAACTCGTGTAACAGCATTAAGTCGTCGAGCCCGCCGGTAACTACATCTCCGGACCACAGAGGCCAACTTGAGGTCGCAGCGCCGACGTAACGGCGCGCCCAACACCTCTCTCGGAATGCGGCCCCAGCGAAAGGGAAGAGTTTGGCCAACTGACCGCGGCGAAACTAGTTGGCCAAAGCCCTGCTCGGGATCAAAGGCATTCGGTTGATCCCACGTTAAACGGAAGAACCAAAGCCGTTGCCTTTTTCCAATGGCTCCGTACAACAACTGCTGTAAGCGGGGGGCGACCAATAAGTAATGCAACCCCCTTTTCCTGTTTATGCCAATTTCGGTTGAAGTATGCTGAATTTGCTGTGGGACATCGTGAAATATTCCTGCCTCCCGATGGAAGCGGCGCTATTGATCTACAGCGCTTCAAAATCGCGCCTACAGTGGAACTGAGTTCCCAGTAGAGAGCTGTCATTGAATTTCCTTTCGCGGAAAACTACACCACCTCAGATATTCGTAGACACTTGTAGAATGTCTGTGGAGACTTGACAGTGGACACAAGCACGGTGAGATGTTGGGCAACGCGTGTGTCATCATCGCAACAAGTTCTCGCAATCTCCAATCTCCCACGTTACGGCCGACCGCACATAACTGTGACTGCAGCAATGTTGGAGCGTGCGGACACTCTTATGCGGTGTGATTGACGGATCAGAATCAAACAGCTCACAGCACATCTGGGTGTCTCTGTTGGCTGTGCTGACACGCTCGTCCGCCATCTGAGGTACTTACAGGTGTGTGTTTGCTAGTTTCCACGCCACCTAATGGGAGACCATACAGAGCAATACGGGAAGCAATACGTGGTTGATGGGGAGGCTACTGACTCATCAAGGCGTTGGCTTCGACGTCGACCAGTGGAATGGTAACATGCGGGTTTACAGGCCCACCCAGTACAGTGGTGTATGGCTGTGGCACTGAACGGAGATTACGTTGCAAAGTAGGGTTTTGAAGCCAAAAGAATGAAGAATAATACGCTGTATGGCAATCCTAAATAAAACCAGCATCGACTTGTAAATGCATGTAATGCCTGTTGGTCGGGCTTCATCCACAGTTCATTGATCAAAAATTAAAGTGCATTGAGAATGGCTAGTTTCTAGCCGAAATCTAGATCTGCCAATAAAATTTCGAAAGGACGACTGATAGCTGAATCTATTATTTACAAGTCAATATAACAGTCGCTACGTGCAACATCCTCTGAATGGAGGGTAACCTGAAAAAACCAGCATCCTTGAGGAATAACTGTGTAGAATTAATTACTGAACACCCGGCGTAGTGAGATGGCATGATGAGACATGTGTACTATTGTTGCATGCGTCTCATGCTTTCTTACATTAATTGACAGACGTAGTATGGTTAATTAACTGTACCACTTGTGAATGTTTGTTTCGTCGTATATCGACTGTCCATTAAAAGTGGATGGCCTTGTAAACGTCAGTTATTACTTTTGTCTGTGCAACAGCTTTAATTTTTTTATTATCTAATCTGACTCCTAAATGTTAGTGAAAGGAACTGCTACGAGCAATACTTATACTTGAGTACCGGCTCCCACAGCCCTTATGTTAAAAGTGTGTTGCCGTACGTCTTCTTCACTTGGTCTCATAGTTTGGAGAGCATGCCGATAATGTACACTGTTTTATCTTCAAGATGGCGTCGACCCATGGTTCACTGAGTTGCTACTAAGGTGGGGACATCTTGTGAGAAAATGATTAAATGAATCAAACTACTGTTCGTTTTGAGTTATAAATAATTATTTTTGGCTTTGATTGTTGGCAGCAACTGTTAATGACAGGGTGATTCAGGTGCCCCTACAGACGTCGTTTCATTCAGCCCGCAATTTTATATCTGGTCTTTAGAAAACACATGCAAGGTTTTCGTATTCTCTTGCTGGCTTCGCGCAAACTGCCACTTGTGTAGAAACAACGAACTGAAAATTTTTGTAGCAAACGTCATTTAGTCTAATTTTGTATAAGGATACGTTTCGGCTGGAGGCTGTACTTTTCGAGTTATTCAGGAAAAACGTACAAAAGCGACCTTCAAACGCACCTCTACCCCAACACTCATCCCTCATCACTCACTATTTGACATACGTTTATAAACATGTATCGAGTGACACTGATATCGATTATGATAACATCGCTATGGTCGCTTCTTTTGTTCTTTTTTTGCGCCAGAACGAGCGAGGGAGTCACCTGGTGGTTTTCTAACCGTGTGTTTGCTGTGAAGATGGTAAGAGATCAGGCTGGGAGAACAAGTAAATTTTGTGACTATAAAGGTGTTTGATGCTGTGTAATCATTCGTTTACCTCATGAGACGTAATCCGCGGTTCGTGAAGTCAAAAACCACGAGAACAATCGCGACAACATGATGAGATGCCCGCGAGCATCTCATCCGCGCCGGTAAATGAAACTTGAATTACCTGTATTGCCACGGACGCCGCATCTGGGTTGCAGTGTGGGATGACGTACTGTGGTGCAGTGTTACTGTATGTATCAGTGTATCAACACAATTGTTATTTTGTGAAGAGTGCAACAAAATGGTTCAAATGGCTCTGAGCACTATGGGACTCAACTGCGGAGGTCATTAGTCCCCTAGAACTTAGAACTAGTTAAACCTAACTAACCTAAGGACATCACAAACATCCATGCCCGAGGCAGGATTCGAACCTGCGACCATAGCGGTCTGGCGGTTCCAAACTGCAGCGCCTTTAACCGCACGGCCACTTCGGCCGGCAAGAGTGCAACAGTGCAAACCTGTGCAGTGCAAATTTTAAAAAATACATCAATGGATTATCCTAGGCTAAAACTTGAATTTTGGTATTTGGCACTGCTTTGTTCCCCTTGTTAGTTATCGTTTATTACAGCAATGCTCAAGCTGCTGTTCCTAGACTGCAAGGGAAGAAGTGTATGACGATTGGATTTACGAAGTGAGTGTGAACACACAGCCAACTCAGACGGAACAATAACCTCAATCTCCCCCATTCGCTTGCAAGTTCTTCGTGTCACTCTCTCGATTCCCTTGGGTCCAGTGATGCACCTGCCTGTACAACGGGGTTCATAGTGTCGTGCATCACCAGAAACATCCTACCTGCTGGGGAAATTTACTGAATAGCCGCCCGCATCTCGTGGTCGTGCGGTAGCGTTCTCGCTTCCCACGCCCGGGTTCCCGGGTTCGATTCCCGGCGGGGTCAGGGATTTTCTCTGCCTCGTGATGGCTGGGTGTTGTGTGCTGTCCTTAGGTTAGTTAGGTTTAAGTAGTTCTAAGTTCTAGGGGACTGATGACCATAGATGTTAAGTCCCATAGTGCTCAGAGCCATTTGAACCATTTGAACTGAATAGCCTGCAGAGCTCTAAGAGAATCCGTGCAGACGAGAAACTTCCGTCCCCAACAAGTCTCACGCTCTCCGTTGCTTCCTTGGCCCTAGTCATTTAATATATGAGACGATTATGGATAACATCACTCTCACTTACAGAAACATAATTAGTTATCTGACCATGAGTTAAGTGTTCATATCATGTTGCACTGGGATAGACTGAATGGATACGTGTTGAGATCACAAAAGAGTGCTTAATCGTGATGACACAGCCATCTCTGCCGATATCCGTGCTCGTAATTTAATACATTTCTTATCTATTGTAAACAATTTTTTTCAAATAGAAAATTACAGTTGAAAAGCATCAGCATCTGCACCAGCGCAAGCTACGGCGTTGTTAAATTGTTTTTTTTTTTTTTTAATGAGTCATGGCTTCATTTCTGTTAGAGAGTTCCCCCAGTCTGCCGTCGCTCAGGTACAAAGTCTCCTACTGTCAAAAACTCCCCCCCCCCCCCCCCCTCAGTAGAGGTGTCCCAGATTGTGGCACCACACCATGATTTCGGACATCTTGCAGCAGCACCACGCGAAGTGGCGGGTTTGGGGCGTAGACGCTAGACCGTAACACACACACAGGGTGTCTACTGGAAGCGAGTAGTCGGAGGACGGCTGCCAAACAGCGTAGCGAGCGCGCCGAGGCAGAGGCAGGAACATGTCTGCCCGGGGCTTTGACGTCGCCGCATGTGAAGCATATATTGTGTTTACCGCCGCTAAGCGAGCCATATTGCCGCCGCCGGCGCGCGCCGCAGGCCGGAAGCCAACCCTGCTGTATTTACCGGTGCAGCAGGCGGGACTTGTTCAGGGCTGGCGGCACTGTCTGACGCCGCGACGCCACGGCGGGGGGCCGCATGTGGGAGGGCCGTACCGAACACTTCATATAGGAGCAGGCACTGCCGATGGTCTCGGTGGAGCCGATATGAATCTTCCATTCTAGCGTGCTTATGAAACTTCATAAGAGATTAAAAGTGTGTGGCGCTCTGGGAATCGATCCTAATACCCTTGCCAACTGAGCTATAGAGCAACCGGTTGCATAAAGGGTGACAATTATTGAACTATGTGAAAGAAAACTTAATATATTTACAAACTACGGGATCTACCCATTTCATTCACCCTGTAAACGTCACTACAGATATTCGGATTCAGGTTATGACATGTTCGATATGCCTGCCATAAAAGAAAATGGCTCTGAGAACTATGGGACTTACCTTCTGAGGTCATCAGTCCCGTAGGACTTAGAACGACCTAAATCTAACCAAGGACATCACACACATCCATGCCCGAGGCAGGATTCGAACCTGCTTCTTCGTTATTTAAGGTCAATAGCAAATTTTCGCACCATACAGTTATCTTTTCTAAATCCTTTTGCAATTTGTTTTGATCTTCTGATGACTTTACTAGACGATGAGCGACAGCATCATCTGCAAACAACCTAAGACAGCAGCTTGTATTGTCTGCTGAATCTGTACTGCTGTTCGCTATCTGTATAAATGATTTAGGACTCGCTTCCATTGGCGAGCATATTCCCAGACACGTCCGTCTGCCACCGTGATTAGTACTCGAATAACCTCGGGCATGTCGGTCTGTTTTTACTCTCTGTTCTTCGGCGTTCTCCGTGGGCGTCTTTCCTTGTCCGCTGACGCAACTTACGCTGTTGAAGACTCGAGCTTATACTTGTTTGAGCTGTTTATAATACCTTGTCTTTGTAGCAGTAAATCCAAAATAACAGCTTTGGTTGATTGGGCGTGGACGTAATAACGAATAAAAATGACGTGTCGCTACTGGATTTATTGCACGTGCGCGCGCGCACACACACACACACACACACACACACACACTTTCCTGTGGTGACATTAGCTTTTAGCAGAATCCTTGGTTTTTGTGTTATTTGTATCTTACTTATTGAAACTGTCAAAGTTAGCATTGTTTACTATTCTCTATTTTGAACGTAAGAGGAATGAAACGTGCACAGACAACTGTTGTAGTCTGTTACTAAATACTGCAGAGACACTTATTGTTTCAGAGTTTCTTTTGCACTAAAATGTGTTTATTAATACAAAGAATGTCCGCGGCTCGTGGTCTTGCGGTAGCGTTCTCGGGGTCCCGGGTTGGATTCCCGGCGGGGTCAGGGATTTTCTCTGCCTCGAGATGACTGGGTGTTGTGTGTCTTTCATCATCATTTCATCCTCATCCACTCGCAAGTCACCGAAGTGTCGTTAAAGAACTTGTGGAGTGGCAGCCGAACCGCCCCGCGAGGGGTCTCCCGGCCACCAATGCCATATGCTCATTATTATTATTAATACATAAAATCAAAATTCCAACTCATATCTCGAATTGTTTCACTCTAATGCAAATTCTGAAGCTGTTTTCCAATTGTGCCACTGAAGCGCTGTCAGCTGACACTTTGTTCGTTAAGTTCACCTATGGCGTTTAGAATTTATTAATTTTTTGAAGGAATTAAGAACATTCATCTCTTCCAGTCAGTATGTAAAGCACTGGCACACCTACAGAGTGGTGTGGGTTAGCAGAGTGTGCTACCCCGCCTTGCTTCTCTATCTCATGTGGTGCCATTGACTATTCCGTACCATCATTACTGTGGATTAAACTTGCACAGCAGCCGCAAAATAATTTCCAGCCTCTGAGTTTTCGCCACTCACTGACCTACAAAGGCCACTTTTTTTCTAGATAAGCACCCTAAGAAGAAGCACCCTGAAGAAGAGAAATTTGTTAACATCGAGTATAGATTTAAGTGTCAGGAAGTCATTTCTGAAAGTATTTGTATGGAGTGTAGCCATGTATGGAAGTGAAAGATGGACGATAAATAGTTTGGACAAGAAGAGAATAGAAGCTTTCGAAATGTGCTGCTACAGAAGAATGCTGAAGATTAGATGGGTAGACCACATAACTAATGAGGAAGTATTGAATAGGATTGGGGAGAAGAGAAGTTTGTGGCACAACTTGACCAGAAGAAGGCATCGGTTGGTAGGACATGTTCTGAGGCATCAAGGGATCACCAATTTAGTATTGGAGGGCAGCGTGGAGGGTAAAAATCGTAGAGGGAGACCAAGAGATGAATACACTAAGCAGATTCAGAAGGATGTAGGTTGCAGTAGGTACTGGTAGATGAAGAGGCTTGCACAGGATAGAGTAGCATGGAGAGCTGCATCAAACCAATCTCAGGACTGAAGACCACAACAACAACAACACCCTAAGTAGTCCTTCAGACTACCTGCTCGCCAACTGTGTGCTGGCGTAATTCACATTCAACATATTTCGCCAGTAGCAGAGGCTCAGGTGTCAACTGCTGGTCAAACAGCCCCACACCGTACCTCTTCTCCAGCTACGATCGACTGTGTTTGTACTGGCAACGCACAGCACCGCACCGCGCTGCCTGTCAAGCCAGGCCTCGTCTAGCCATGTCTGCCACGCACAGTTTTACAATGGACATTCCTAAAGTAAGTTCGGTGACTGTTTTCTTTCAGGAAACTTATTGTCGAAAAAAAATACACCATGGAATCTCGTTCACCTTGCACTATAATAGTCGGCATAGTCTCCACCGACACTGATATATTTGTCGCCGCATGCAGTTAGTTTGAGAAGGCCAGTCTGGGAAAATTCGGTTTCCTACGATGCAAGGAATTTTCGCAGAGCCTGTTCCACCTCGACATTACTTTGGAAGTGACGTCCTGAGAACTAGGCTTTCAATGCAGCGAATGCAGTCAATGTCCGATGGTAATAAATCGGGCATATAGGCCAAGTGATTCATTCCCTTTTGAAGTGATGAATCTCATCCTGTGTGGCCCTTTCTCTGGGCGATTTAGCTTTGTTGTTCAAGAACACAACAACTTCACTCCAGAGCCCTGGTCTCTTTCGTCGAATGGTGGACCTGAGTTTGGTGATGGTCCGTTGCTGAAGGCAATCAAGGAGAGCCACAGCTTTCGGGTCCCAGAACAATATGGGTACAACCTTTCTTGCATCGACTGACACATTGAATATTTTCCTCACTGGCGAACTGGAAAGCTTCCACGTAATTGACGCAGCCTTGGATTCTGGAGTAAAGCGGTGCACCAAGCCACATGGGCTGTGTTGATTGTGAACACGAACTCATTTTCGTTCCTTGCTCACCACACCAGGTGATCTGGGCTGATTCAAATTCTTATGCCCATGTGATTCCGAGTCAGGTTTCCCTGCACTTATCTTCTACACACTATATACACTTTTCAGTATTACAACAAATAATGGAGCATGCGGTGGGAATGAGCTCGGCCAATACACAGTGTGGATGCTACGTCTGACCCAGGTATCCACCTGTCCGCCAACACCATGTTCCGTACTCTAGCAACGTTGTTTTCATTCGTGGATGTGGAGGCACACATACTTCGACCTTCATCCTCCACACTCTGCCTTCCGTCTCTGAACGTGCAACACCAGCGACCAACCATTTGACGAGACATGACCTCTTCACTATCGTCTTCAGGCGTTTCGGATCACAGACACAGTAGTCCCACATGCGAGTTCATACCGAATAACACCACTCGCTTCCATTGCATTGTCGACCACATTCTCAGTACATGTCCTCCTGGAGTGTAACCGACTTGTTACAATTTTTATGTTGTTTTTATATCGATTGTTTACAAGTTGTCTTTCAACATTATTCATAAGGCGCAACATTTAAATATTCTTGCAATAGCTGTGGTGGTATGGAGGTTTATGATGTTTGTTGACGTGCCGTCTTTCAGCACTCTTTAATTTACATTACATACGATTACATCCATTTCAATAGAAGAAGATTTCACGCTACATTGTATTAGTTTATTGTAATACAAACGTCTCAAAAATGATAACGACAGGAAGTGCAAAATGGCTAAGCAGGGATGGCTAGAGGACAAATGTAAGGATGTAGAGGCCTATCTCACTAGGGGTAAGATAGATACCGCCTACAGGAAAATTTAAGAGACCTTTGGAGATAAGAGAACGACTTGTATGAATGTCAAGAGCTCAGATGGAAACCCAGTTCTAAGCAAAGAAGGGAAAGCAGAAAAGTGGGGCCGGCCGAAGTGTCCGTGCGGTTAAAGGCGCTGCAGTCTGGAACCGCAAGACCGCTACGGTCGCAGGTTCGAATCCTGCCTCGGGCATGGATGTTTGTGATGTCCTTAGGTTAGTTAGGTTTAACTAGTTTTAAGTTCTAGGGGACTAATGACCTCAGCAGTTGAGTCCCATAGTGCTCAGAGCCATTTGAACCCAGAAAAGTGGAAGGAGTATATAGAGGGTCTATACAAGGGTGATGTACTTGAGGACAATATTATGGAAATGGAAGAGGATGTAGATGAAGATGAAATGGGAGATATGATACTGCGTGAAGAGTTTGACAGAGCACTGAAAGACCTGAGTCGAAACAAGGCCCCCGAAGTAGACAATATTCCATTAGAACTACTGACGGCCGTGGGAGAGCCAGTCCTGACAAAACTCTACCATCTGGTGAGCAAGATGTATGAAACAGGCGAAATACCCTCAGACTTCAAGAAGAATATAATAATTCCAATCCCAAAGAAAGCAGGTGTTTACAGATGTGAAAATTACCGAACTATCAGTTTAATAAGTCACAGCTGCAAAATACTAACACGAATTCTTTACAGACGAATGGAAAAACTAGTAGAAGTCAACCTCGGGGAAGATCAGTTTGGATTCCGTAGAAACACTGGAACACGTGAGGCAATACTGACCTTACGACTTATCTTAGAAGAAAGATTAAGGAAAGGCAAACCTACGTTTCTAGCATTTGTAGACTTAGAGAAAGCTTTTGACAATGTTGACTGGAATACTCTCTTTCAAATTCTAAAGGTGGCAGGGGTAAAATACAGGGAGCGAAAGGCTATTTACAATTTGTACAGAAACCAGATGGCAGTTATAAGAGTTGAGGGACATGAAAGGGAAGCAGTGGTTGGGAAGGGAGTAAGACAGGGTTGTAGCCTCTTCCCGATGTTGTTCAATCTGTATATTGAGCAAGCAGTAAAGGAAACAAAAGAAAAATTCGGAGTAGGTATTAAAATTCATGGAGAAGAAATAAAAACTTTGAGGTTCGCCGATGACATTGTAATTCTGTCAGAGACAGCAAAGGACTTGGAAGAGGAGTTGAACGGAATGGACAGTGTCATGAAAGGAGGATATAAGATGAACATCAACAAAAGCAAAACAAGGATAATGGAATGTAGTCTAATTAAGTCGGGTGATGTTGAGGGAATTAGATTAGGAAATGAGGCACTTAAAGTAGTAAATGAGTTTTGCTATTTGGGGAGCAAAATAACTGATGATGGTCGAAGTAGAGAGGATATAAAATGTAGGCTGGCAATGGCAAGGAAAGCCTTTCTGAAGAAGAGAAATTTGTTAACATCCAGTATTGATTTAAGTGTCAGGAAGTCATTTCTGAAAGTATTCGTATGGAGTGTAGCCATGTATGAAAGTGAAACATGGACGATAAATAGTTTGGACAAGAAGATAATAGAAGCTTTCGAAATGTGGTGCTAAAGAAGAATGCTGAAGATTAGATGGGTAGATCACAGAACTAATGAGGAAGTATGGAATAGGTTTGGGGAGAAGAGAAGTTTGTGGCACAACTTGACCAGAAGAAGGTATCGGATGGTAGGACATGTTCTGAGGCATCAAGGGATCACCAATTTAGTATTGGAGGGCAGCGTGGAGGGTAAAAATCGTAGAGGGAGACCAAGAGATGAATACACTAAGCAGATTCAGAAGGATGTAGGTTGCAGTAGGTACTGGGAGATGAAAAAGCTTGCACAGGATAGAGTAGCATGGAAAGCTGCATCAAACCAGTCTCAGGACTGAAGACCACAACAACAACAACATTGTATTACCGAAGATGTGGACGAATTGTGTTGAACGTTTGTGTTTTAGAATTTTAGTTGATGATGCTTAATGTTATCGTTTGATAATTTCCGTTCCACTTTATCATTTAATACTACACTGAGGTGGTAAAAGTCATGGGATAGCGATATACACATAAACAGAAAGCGGTATCGTGTACAATAGGTATAAAAGGCAGTACATTAGCTGTCATTTGTACTCAAGTGATTCATCTTGAAAGGTTTCCGACGTGATTACGGCTGCATGACGAGGATTAACAGACCTCTGACGCGGAATGCTAGTTGGAGCTGCACGCATAGGATGTTCCATTTCGGAAATCGTTACGGAATTCAGTATTTCGGGATTCACAGCGTCAAGAATGTGCCGAGAATACCAATTTTCTGGCATTAACTATTACTACGGACAACGCAGTGGCCAACGGCCTTCGCTTAACAGCCGAAAGCAGCCGCGTCTGAGTGCATTTATCATTGCTATCGCACAAGCAACACTGCCTGGAACACACGCAGAGTTCTAAGTTGGATGTACGAAGAATATGTCCGTTGTGGCGAAATTTGGCTTTAATGGACTGAGGCAGCTATAAGCACGACGTTACCTGCAGGGCCTCTCCTGGCCTCGTGACCATATCGGTGGGACCCCAGACGACTGGAAAACAGTGGCCAGGTTAGATAAGTCCGATTTCAGTTGGTAGGAGTCGATAGTAGGATGCGAGAGTGGCACAGACCACACGAAGCAATGTATCCAAGTTGTGAACAACGCACTGTGCAAGCTGGTTGTAGCTCCCAAATGATGTGGGCTGCATTTTGAGGGAATGGACGGGGTTCTCTGATCTAACTCAACTGATTACTGGCTAGAAATGGTTATGTTCCGCTACGTGGAGAGTATTTGCAAACATTGATGGAATTTTTATGGTTGACAATGCACCATATCAGGACATTCTGGACTATTCGAACGAATGATTTGGACGCCAAGGTCGTCCGACATGAATCCCATGGAACATTTACGGGACCTAATCGAGAGGTCAGTTCGTGCACAAAGTGCTGGACTGGGAACACTTTCGCCATTATGGACGGCTGTAGAGGCAGCTTGGCTCAATATTTCTGCAGCAGACTCCAACCGACTTGTTGACTGCATGCCACGTCGAGTTCCTGCACTATACCAGGCAAAAAGAGGACCGACATGTTATTAGGTGGTATCCCATGGCTTTTCTCTCCTCAGTGTTTGTGGATACCACAAGATAATGGCCTCGGGGCCAAAATCGGTCGTTGTTTAGTAGGCGCCCGGGTTCTCCCTGTCGTCTACAGTGGACTGGATGGCCGAGCGGTGACCTCTCCAGTTGTCAGGATGCTAGGAAATGGGTGTAGAAGCGTCAGAAACGCCAAAGAAACATTATTAATATTCATAACACCTTTCTTCCTGCCGAGTACAATGTGTCTTGGTGATATCAAAGACCTTCCCGAGTCTTTGCTGACTCGTAGCGATGACACCAGCTCCGGGCCGCACAGTCTTGCTAGCGCAGCGCCGCGTGCTGTGACGTAGCGGAGGAATGTCCTTACTACGGCCGCGCGTGGCTGGCGGCGTCCGGCTGGCCGGTCGGCTCGGCGGCGGAAAACAGGAGGCTCCGGGTTGGAGTCCCGGCGCTGTCGGCACGAGAGGCGTTCTCGTAGTGTGGAGTGTACTCTATCCCACCCCGTCTTCTTCCCTGCTCCTCCTGGTGGCTCGTCCGCGGTGGACGGGCGGAACGGGCTGCAGTCCCCCAGCGTCGTCGGCTCACCAGGTTGTGACGGCGAATGCACAGGGCCTAGGCCCCGCACGATCTCGACGACGGCTCACTGATGTGGTCAGCATTGGCGGCGAGCGAGTCTGTCGCGATGTCTGCTAATCCTGGGTTGATGATTGACAGCGGCAGCAGAGAGGACCAGAGCTGGTACTGTCCCCTCACGTCTTCTGCTGGGTGGGCCGCCCTTACTGCAACATTTCCTTAATAAAGATTAACATGTCGATCACAGAGCCGAGCGCTACACAGCGACCCAGTACACATCTAACTGCAAGTCTGACTGCGAGTGCCTTGTTGCTATCAAAGCTGGAGTATTTAAAGGAAGCACGAGCGACGTCCTGACGTCATGCTCGTTTGTAATGACCGTATTCGTTCCACTTACACTGCTGATTCATCTGTCGTACTCACCCCTTAGGTGTTACATGTTGTTACGGCAGACTTACGTGAAGTTGTAAAATGCAGTACAGCTGACGCTGTACCTCTGTCTTCACTCTACGAAAGTCTCCGTTTAACACAAACCCGCGTACTAAGCAATTCTATGTCGGCTGTTATGTGTAACCAGGCCATTGCTCCTGCGTGGCGACACATTCCGAAATATGTGCAGTCTTCTTACCGTAGAATGAAGGCTTTCACGACTGGGTGACATGGCTGTTGATATACTTTCCGGGATGTGAGGTCGTGGTCCAAGAACTTTTCTGCTCCTTGCGTTTCGTCCAGGACTGCGCTGGACTTCCTCAGAGGCGCTGCTCCGCTGAGTCTTGCCGACTGACTGGTCGGGTGTCTGAGAGTGACTTATATATTGTGAGAAAGGGGGGCGTGGTTCAGGTGACACGTGATGAGCAGTGATAATCCATAGCAAAGATAAGGTTGACTATCGATTACCAGCTTGTCAAAGATAAAAATTGTTAGCAATTTTGTAGAGCCACTGTCCATATATCGCTAAGCTTCATAGCCTCCTCTTTCCTATTAAAATTATCGTGATGTTTATAAATTTCAATAGCTATTACAAGGTGGTAATCGATAGTCAACCTTATCTTTGCTATGGATTATCACTGCTCATTACGTGTCACCTGAACCACGCCTCCCTTTCTCACAATATATAAGTCGCTCTCAGACACCCGACCAGTCAGTCGGCAAGACTCAGCGGAGCAGCGCCTCTGAGGAAGTCCAGCGCAGTCCTGGACGAAACGTAAGGGGCAGAAAAGTTCTTGGACCACGACCTCACATCCCGGAAAGTATATCAACAGCAATCTTCTTACCTACTGCCTCTGGCTCTCAGCATAGGCAACGAAACTTCGACAATATTCCACGTTTCCAACTCTTTACTATTCCGCGACACTACAGTTTTAATGAAAAAGAAGAGTAAAACTGGTAAGGATATTTTCTTCAATAACTCTTCGAATTCTGGCACCAGCTGTTAAACGTACAAGAGCTAATCCCAAATGTATCATCTGTATCAAACCTCTTAGACGCTTCAGCGAAAACTGAAATAAACGCTTTGCCTATTATTCACTCGCGATACTCTCGCCTTTGCTCCACTCTCGAAGTGAGCTTTTGTCTGTCGTTAATCTGAATAAAAACTGTGAACACACACACACACACACACACACACACACACACACACACTCGCGCGCGCGCGCCCACGCCCGCGGCACACGGCCACGAGTGCATGCCATGAATTGTTGCCTCTCGTTTCCATCCCTCTCTGACGGTTGCCAACTTCCGAGTTCCCCACTGGAAACCTTTTAACACGTCTGCTTCACCTGCTCTCATTCTCTGATCACGTGAGCAGCACACAAGTGTTGGAAGGAGGGAAACATTCATTTATTACGTTACTGCCTGATGAGCTCAACACCTGGCCTGACGATTATTGCCAGCCGGAGTGACCGAGCGGTTCTAGGCGCTACAGTCTGGAACCACGCGACCGCTACGGACGCAGGTTCGAATCCTGCCTCGGGCGTGGATGTATGTGATGTCCTTACGTTAGTTAGGTTTAAGTAGGTCTAAGTTCTAGGGGACTGATTACCTCAGAAGTTAAGTCCCATAGTGCTCAGAGCCATTTGAACCATTTTTTTTACGATTCTTTTTTTCACGGTAGTGGTGTAACAAAACAGTTAAATCAAAGGGGCATGAGTCCAGGGGCCTATTATGTTACTAATTTTCATATTAAAGTATTAATTATATATGTGTGTCAATAAATATGCGACGTGACATCTGAGGTGCCCGAGGACATTGTCACCCTAGAACACAAAATCTCTCTTGCACAGTAAGTTCGGCGTAGAGTAACGTTCATGCCATTATTTGATATCCGCACCGAACTGCTTCCATTCGCTGTTGTTGCTGTGTACACCTCTAGCGAGACAGGTTACCCATTCCACCCATGCCACATTCTGTTACGGCAGCGTAAATTAATCAACGAGTGATAATCAATGTACCAAAATGGCTTCGAGCACTATGGGACTTAACATCTGAGGTCATCAGTCCCCCAGACTTAGACCTACTTAAACCTAACTAACCTAAGGACGTCACACACATCCATGCCCGAGGCAGGATTCGAACCTGCGAACGCAGCAGCAGCGCGGTTCCGGACTGAGGCGCCTGGAATCGCTCGGCCATAACGGCCGGCAGTCAAAGTACACTGGTGTCCAAAATTAAAGCAACAAAAGGAAACTTTGCAAGGTTGCCACAAAACACTATAACAGGTGAAAGTAAAGTAAAAACAATGTAATGAATACAGAACGAAAAACAACTGCTACATGCTTAATAGTAGACAAAAATATTCTTCCTTTTTTTCAACTTAACGCGTTTGCGCACACATTCCGACAACTGGTTAATGTGCTTAGTATGGGGTGTGACCAGGTCTGGCAGCAGTAGAGGCCTGACAATGATGGGGTATGCTGTGTGTGATGTCATCAGTCTCATATTGTGGCAGTAACGGCCATTCTTCCCGCAAAACTGCTCACAGTCTTGGAGAGTGGTTGGTGGATGCTGACATGATGGATGGTGGATGCTGACAATGGTTCAAATGGCTCTCAACACTATTGGACTTAACATCTATGGTCATCAGTCCCCTAGAACTTAGAACTACTTAAACCGAACTAACCTAAGGACATCACACAACACCTAGTCATTACGAGGCCGAGAAAATCCCTGACCCCGCCGGGAGTCCAACCCGGGCGCGGGAAGCGAGAACGCTACCGCACGACCACGAGCTGCGGACCAAGACGTCTACCTGGTGCATCCCAGATGGCTCAGAAACGGGTGGTTCGGATAATAAGTGGTGTAAGTTTGGGAACTTCTTGACGACCCCTGTTCACTAGTCTGGGTATTTTGACATTGACCTCTCAACACATACATTCTTTACCGTTATTTCTCGTTAACAGTATCAGTGTATTCCCAAGAATAAGCAGCATTCACTCAGTTAACACTCGGCAGAAATCCAACCTGCATTTAGATCGGACTTCCTTAACTCTTGTGCAGATAAGTGTGCAGTACACTGCTTCATCCATTTTCAATAATCTACCACAAGAATTCAAAAATCTTAGCAGTAATCCACAAGAATTCAAATAGAAACCGAAGAGTTTCCTCATCGGTCACTCCTTCTGTTCTGTTGAGGAGTTCCTTGAAAAATGAAGCTGATACTTAAGTTATATTGTTGACTACATTTACTGGATTTTAAGGCTTGACTTTTCTCGGGTTCGTAAACATTTTAATATCTGTTATTACTTTTATGTTCTAATTTCATGTTCTGACACATTCCGTGACCTTAGAGATCTGTTTCTCAATTTGGTCCTACGGAACTTGACGGGTAAATAAAATAAATAAAAATATGCTTGGTAAATCCAGCACACTTATCAAATGTGGGGTGTCTAGGAAAGCTGCTTTCTCGTATGGCTGGACAACTTTCGAACAAATCGTATTAATGAGTTTCATTATAAAATGAAAAAATACAATACTTGTCTCCTTGTTACACACACGTGTTGCAAGCAAAGGGCGACAGACAGAATAAGAAATCTCTTCTGTAAAACAATTGCCAAGTCCATGTTACATAGACAGCACAAGCAGACACTTCTGTCCAAGCTGCTAGTCTTGAAGCTGCTCTAGAACTGGGCCTCGACCAGTAGGTGGCGGCGCTTATGTTGTCTTCACCTAGGGGCCGTTGTTGTCGCGTTGTCGTCTTGGAGAGGGGTCGGTCAGCGTCATATTGCCTGACGTCTTCATACAGCCGCTTCTCTATTGTTCCTGACTGGCGTGCCGGCGCTTGAATTTACGCTGTAACAATCCCCTATGGGATTCGAATCGGGAGAGCGACCAGACCACGCAATGCAGCCAACATCTTCTGTTCCGAAGAAAACATCAGCCACCCGTGGCCTATGAGGTCGAACATTATCCATCAGTATGACGTCTGGGTCCACTACAACGCGCAACAGCCGCAAATGGGGTCATAAGATCTCGTCACGATACCTGACAGCAGTTAAACCTTGCCGATTCACCTGTACAATTTCCTGAAGACCTGTTGGAGTGGTAAACACAATCCCTGCCCACACCGTTAGGGATCCTCTCCGATCTCGGTATCTTTCCACAATGATTAGGTCCCAAAACCGTGTTCCACGTTCCCTCCGGATGCGAATCCGCCAAGAATCACTCTCCAGACTAAATCAGGACTCACTTGCGAAAACAACATTGGCCCATCCTTCGACCCTCCAAGTGGCATGTTGAAGACGCGTCAGATGTAGACACGCCACATGTCTCTGACAGTAAAGCCACTCTGCTGAAGCCATCTACACACCGTTTGCCTCGATACAACACGTCCAGTTAAGGCTGCGAGCTCGCACGCCAGTTACCCTGCAGTACTAAGGTGGTAATGTCTGGCCCTTGCTGCCAAATAATAGTCCTCTCTTTCTGATGTGGCACATTGTCAGCCCTGCCCTGGAATTCGGGATACAATTTTGCTCCCTATAAACTTTCGCCACGTCTAAGGAACAACAGAGAGATTCACATTAAACCATCGGCCTGAATCAGTTTGCGATTATCCTGCTTCCTTTCTTTCTGTGGCACTAGGCCGCAGCGAGTATGGTAGGCATCTTCTGTGTGTCATACGAGGTGCATTCAAGTTCTAAGGCCTCCGATTTTTTTTCTAATTAACTACTCACCCGAAATCGATGAAACTGGCGTTACTTCTCGACGTAATCGCCCTGCAGACGTACACATTTTTCACAACTCTGACGCCATGATTCCATGGCAGCGGCGAAGGCTTCTTTAGGAGTCTGTTTTGACCACTGGAAAATCGCTGAGGCAATAGCAGCACGGCTGGTGAATGTGCGGCCACGGAGAGTGTCTTTCATTGTTGGAAAAAGCCAAAAGTCACTTGGAGCCAGGTCAGGTGAGTAGGGTGCATGAGGAATAACTTCAAAGTTGTTATCACGGAGAAACTGTTGCGTAACGTTAGCTCGATGTGCGGGTGCGTCGTCTTGGTGAAACAGCACACGCGCTGCCCTTCCCGGACGTTTTTGTTGCATAGCAGGAAGGAATTTTCGTAGGATGCACCTGTTACCGTAGTGCCCTTTGGAACGCAATGGGTAAGGATTACGCCCTCGCTGTCCCAGAACATGGACACCATCATTTTTTCAGCACTGGCGGTTACCCGAAACTTTTTGGTGGCGGTGAATCTGTGTGCTTCCATTGAGCTGACTGTCGCTTTGTTCCTGGATTTAAAAATGGCATCCACGTCTCATCCATTGTCACAACCGACGAAAAGAAAGTCCCATTCATGCTGACGTTGTGCGTCAACATTACTTGGCAACATGCCACACGGGCAGCCATGTGGTCGTCCGTCAGCATTCGTGGCACCCAGCTGGATGACACTTTTCGCATTTTCAGGTCCTCATGCAGGATTGTGTGCACAGTACCCACAGAAATGCCAACTCTGGAGGCGATCTGTTCAACAGTCATTCGGCGATCCCCCAAAACAATTCTCTCCACTTTCTCGATCATGGCGTCAGACAGGCTTGTGCGAGCCCGAGGTTGTTTCGGTTTGATGTCACACGATGTTCTGCCTTCATTAAACTGTTGCACCCATGAACGCACTTTCGACACATCCATAACTCCATCACCACATGTCTCCTTCAACTGTCGATGAATTTCAATTGGTTTCACACCACACAAATTCAGAAAGCGAATGATTGCGCGCTGTTCAAGTAAGGAAAACGTCGCCATTTTAAGTGTTTAAAACAGTCCTCATTCTCGCCGCTGCCGGTAAAATTCCTTCTGCCATACGGTGCTGCCATCTCTGGGACGTATTGACAATGAACGCGGCCTCATTCTAAAACAATGCGCATGTTTCTATCTCTTTCCAGTCCGGAGAAAAAAAATCGGAGGCCTTAGAACTTGAATGCACCTCTTACTTCACAGTCTGTTACTTTGTAGACAGCGATTGTGAATTGGGGCTACTCGGCAAACACTCGTTTCATAGGGGTCCTGACGTCATCGCTGGCATGGTAATCCATTGACCAGAACGCCATCTTCCATGCAGAAGACGACCGTACAGGCATATCTGGACAGCTCGTATGATTATATCGCAGAGTAGGCAAAGGACGTGGAACTAGCGGTTTAGTGCTTTAATTTTGGACACCGTGTAGTTACAGCCTTTGTGGACTAAAATGACCGGAGAAAATTGATATAATGAATGTAAGACACCATATGGATCACAATTAATTTAGACTATACTGTGTGCTTGCCTATCATAGGCAGAAACGGAAGAGTTGAATGAACGGCTTTGAAACAAGCCAATAACTATAACAAACATAGGTGTGCATCCAGTGACTTTCCCGTTATTACACATTATGAGTACATGAATACCTTATAACAGAGCCTGTAATGTTGCCTCCGTGATAGGGTGTTAATTTTTGTGATTTTACATCTCATACTGCTCATTTTACATCTCATAACAAAGTAAAATGTTGAAGAAGGAAGGAAACCTGGCACTCACAGCAAGATCAGGAAACTTGTGCATCTGAAAATCAGCCACAGTCCGCGTGGCTTAAAATATTTCTGCAATAGAGCATTTCATTGCTGATACGAGTATTGCTACAGGCCCACAAGCCCTCACTGGTAAGCAATTAACTTGGTGACACAAGACTGTGTTAGTATTAGCTGTTAATCGCAAAGAAATTGTTTGCGTGATAAATAATAATTACAATCGGAATTCATCTAAAACATAGACTGCTGGTTCGAACTATGAGTGTTGGATTTGGAATAGGGTAACGCGCTTATGACTTCACCACCTTGACTACCTCCAACAAATATAAATGGCTGAAAAATATAAAAAAGATTTCATATTAGAGGTGAACAGGGTTATGAACTCAACTTTTAAAATAAATTTGTTAGTTACTTAAAGATAATACGTATTATTTCATAATAAATTTCATCGTACAGTGGATGACACAACCTTCGAATACTGAGGGTCAGACTAGAAGAAGAAAGGCTGAATTATAGTTGTCTTATCTTTTAACACGAGAAAATCAAAATTTTCCCTGATAACTACGACATCGAGATAAAGTTCATACACTGAGATATAGTCTTGTCGCTATCGTCGTTGTAACACTTTGTTTTGCTTCACCGCCCACTTGAATGACGGAGAGAATGTGTATTGATGGACATGGATGGGCCATTTAACTTCACTTTACCCTCTTCACTCAGGGAATCGAAACAGTCGATACACAGTAATAGCAATCACGGAGGCGTTCAGAAAGGAACATAGAGAAATTTCGTTAAAACAATAGACAGTTCAGTAAATTAATATAATGAAGAGAGATTTCTTTGTCATGACATTCCTTTAAGTGTCTTGAAAAGCAGAGATTTAATAAAGGTTGCAGTGGAATATTAGGTGTCTTCAATTAGTGTTGAAGTCTGGAATTAGTTGTACTATGAGGAATGTTTTTAAATGAATAGTTCCCCCATTTGTGCTTAGTCATCAGGAAAACTGATGAAAAAAAGCTGCGACGTGGTCTTCAGACACTTTAGAGGATCAAAAGCTTTGCAAGTCACTGCAAAGTAAATCTAAATTCATTTAAAATTTTGTACGAAATGTAGTGCAGATACTGAGTATTTTAGCTGTTGCTCTTCCTATGAGTTAATTCAACAAAACATATTGCTTAGGGAAGTGATGTTTACCAGAGGTTTTAAAAGTCTCTGTATGTGAAGATTATTTATCATTTTCTACAAACAAATATTTATCATTTTATACAATCACATTGGATGTATCAATCTCTAAACTGTGTATTTGCTTTGTGTTTGTTGTTCACACGTGCAGTATAGCACAACCTCAGTTTATATTTTAAACGAAGGCATTCAGGAGCTGGAGATGTTGGACTGTGGTGGTGGTCGAATGACTTAGCTGGCGAAAACAAGATGAGATGGCTCCAAGAACATGACCATCGGGTTGGTGACATCCAGAGAGTGAGATAGATGACCGGAACACAAGGTAGCATGCCTCAGTGTAGTTGGGTTACATCTCAAAGAGGTATCAGGTAACCACTCGCAATCGAGTTACTTGTAACAGTTGCACAAAGGAATCAGAACTAAGTAATCCACATTTTAAGTAAGTTGTGCTGAAAAGAAGAACTTCGTTAACAAATAAGTAAACTTTCACATAGATAAGAAAAACAGAGATTAACTAAAATACGTGAAATGGATCTGGGTTTAACTTTGCAGAGGCCTCCCACATATCATTTTTTAAAGCAGTAGTGTTCAGTGTACTGCGATTTAACAATCAATTATAGCTTTGAATCAGAAGTTGAAGTCAGTATCAATTTTGAATAGCTAATGTCCACAACATGTACAGACAGTGACTCTGTCGACGAAACTTTTGTCTATGTCTACTCGCACAGTTTAATCAATAATGACAGCACACACGTTATAAGTCCGCAGCTCGTGGTCGTGCGGTAGCGTTCTCGCTTCCCGCGCCCGGGTTCGCGGGTTCGATTCCCGGCGGGGTCAGGGATTTCCTCTGCCTCGTGATGACTGGGTCTTGTGTGATGTCTTTAGGTTAGTTAGATTTAAGTAGTTCTAAGTTCTAGGGGAGTGATGACCATAGATGTTAAGTCCCATAGTGCTCAGAGCCATTTGAACCATTTGAGCACACACGTTACACCGCTTCGGCAGTCGGGTTTCGAGTGCTCCACGCCAGAACACAGTGTCCAGTACACATCCATCAGAGTCACTCAGCGAGCGCCAGCGCGCATAAAACTGTCTCGCCTCACTCGAATAAGATTTTAACCCCCTACACAGCACCACAAGCAAGACAGCAGTTGGCTGATTTCAACTCAGGTAAGTGCCAAAATTCTTCAAAGAGTTTTTTGTCAGTGTAATAGTTTCGTCGTCCATTTCAACACCCGCTACAATCGTACTCTTTTACCAGGGGTCTATATCTTCCCCATGCACTCACTGCAAAAACATTTCAAGACTGTGTTCACTTAACCATAGTCTTTCAGTACATATTTGTTACAATAAATTTCATTAATTCCATGCTCATAGATCTCAATATTTTGATGAAGCAGAACACAGGCAAAATATTTACAGGATAAATATGTACATAATTTACTAGGAAATATATCGGTGGTACACAATAAGCAATAGATTCCACACCATGCATCAGGTTTTCTTTCGACTCTGCACTGAAGTCTTAAAACATTAATACCCCTTTGAATTTCACTATTCAGCTAGGCCATGACGACATTATCTATGTATCTAAAGAAAACCTCGGTGTATTTGCTTGAAAACGAAAGAGCACGGAAGAATGAAAATGAAAATACAATAGCTCCAAGCACGACATGTTGTGAACACGCTGCTACATGTACTGCACATCAGTGTACGCGACGCTTTTCAGACGCTCCCAGAGCGTAAGCCCAGTGATCTAGCATGCCCTGGTACGGGGCCTCTGTGTCCTATCTAACATACAAGTAAGATGATATTGAGGTGTCGGCCAACTTGGAATGCGGAAGTGGGTTGGTGCTCTGCCATGCAGAAAGCACATAACTTGTCGTACTGCGCAAGGCATATTCTCAAGCAGCCCATGCAGAGTACTCCACAGGAAGTAAGGCACATTTCTCCGTAGAGGCGAAATGGAATAATAGCCAGTCAAAGTACGTGGTAGCTAAGCATTCCTGCCCACACATTGATGCCGAACTGAAGCTGATGAGGTGCCTCAACCATTGTCCGTAGTCCACAGAAGACGGTTATGCAGATTGATGATGCCAGTTCTGCTAAAGGTTGGTTTGTCGCTGTAGAGGACCCATTACAAAAATTCCATAACTGTGTGGTCTGGTGCATAAACCATCGACAAAATCCTTCCCGTAGAGGGAAATACGCTAGTGATAATCCTTCCACTTGTTGTAGGTGGTAGCGGTAGTAGCGGATGACATGCACGTTACACAGATCCGTACTTTGGCTCCCACAACTTTGGCGGTCTACCTGCCTGGAGCTTATACTAGGGTTCGTCTCATTATCTTGCAGAATTCGGACGAATTTTCTCATTTTGAGAAGACCGGAGGAGTGACTGTTTACTTCCTAAAAATATTCAACAGACTAGATCGCAAAACTATTTCTTTATTCATGAAAATCGATTTCGACAGACTTTGCTGTCACCTTCAGCACGTATCAAATCTTGTTTTTATGAAACCTGTTTATTCTAAGTTGGACCTCCCTCCACATGACAACTTGGCGTGAGATTCAACATAAAATGAACACGTTCCACAAGGAAACGATCTTTAAGACCTGAAAATCACAGCAAAGTGTGTCGAAACCTGTTGACATAAATGAGGGAATATTTTTGCGATCCAGGCTGTAGTAGCCTGTTCTCCACTGCTCACCTCCTCCCTGCTTGTTCGTCTGTCTGAAAGGGCCGGCAGCGGTGGCCAAGCGGTTCTAGGCGCTTCAGTCCGGAACCGCGCGACAGCTACGGTCGCAAGTTCGAATCCTGCCTCGGGCATGGATGTGTGTGATGTCCTTAGGTTCGTTAGGTTTAAGTATTTCTAAGTTCTAGGGGACTGATGACCTCAGATGGTAAGTCCCATAGTGCTCAGAACCATTTGAACCATTTGTCTGAAAGGACTCATGAGAACACAAATGCCAAAAACGGGCTTGAGGTGTTGTGTGGTGTGGTTAGTGCGTGTGAGGGTACGTGTTTTCGTGTATCTGTGCTGCCTCTCGACCGTTTCGATCTGCTTAGCTACACACAAATATCATCTCGCCTTGTTCCCGACGTGAATAACAGACCAGTATGTTGCTTACAGTCAACCGCGCAGCCTGCAACGTACAAGCAACACATGGCACGTGGTCAGAGAAACTTCCATTCATCAGCGCCATCTACCATGGAAAAAATGCATTTCCCGACACATGTTCATTCGACCTTTTTTCCTCCATTTACACTCAGGAATACACCCCTACAGTTGGTCAGTTTTATTAATGTTCACCCTTGTATAAATTGCACTTAGGCATGCTGTGTGGCAGACAGAGCAGTGTCCGATAATTAGTCCGTCTCTTAAGTGCTGTTATTGTAACAAAGATTGCTTAATGTACGCACTAGTCAGCGGAGTCATCTGCAAGCAATAAGTGTTCAAATGTAAACATCAATGCTGACAGAGATTTCTCCCAGTCAGTGTGGATTCCATGTGCAAGCGTACATTAATTCTAATATTTCCTCCACGAATCACAAGTTAACTGCTAATATACCACTAATTATTCATATTTCACGAATGTTAGTGAAGAAACAGGATTAATCGTGAGTGTAGATACTGTTAAGTTCATGTTGCGAATATAATTTGATTAGTAGCCCATGCATCTAGTGCATGACAGACGTTTCATCCAGACTTATTTACTGCTAATATGGGGCTGCAATTTTCCACTATAATGTTTCTCATATTTCTTTAGTGACCACCCATTGTTTTGTACCTGGGATGGAGTACTGATGTACAACATGTCATAATTTTGAATGTAATTATTTATTAATTTCAGTATCTTTATGCGAAATCTGCTTCAAAAAATTCTGTTAGAAGCTTTCCCCCTGTGCATCAAACTGTTCCCGTGTGTTAACTTCTTTTTCGGCCTGCAAGTTTTCCACGTTGTCACCATTCGTGGGAAGGCTGGTTGCAGCATGGTTCATTATTAATACCTGTATATTTAATGACCTGATGCTTCCTGTCGGGAGATTCAAGTGACATATTGGAGCCATTTTCGCTTGTGGCTCAGAAGTCCGACGCGAGAGCCGACTTGGCGCCCAATACGAGTCGCTCCAGCAGGAGGGTTAATCATAAGCTCATGTCTGCGCGATCGTTTTGCAGCTAAATTGTTTAGCCATACTTGGTCATGTATCTTGCTTCCATCTGCAGTCATTTTTCTCCATTTGCTGCGACCGTCAGCGAGTTGCTCTCACTTGCCACAGTCAATATTAAATGCGCACATATCACTCTTGACGCCGTGGATAAAGCGTAGTGCAGGTCTTCCGCGAGGTCTCTTTGCTCCTGCTATTTCACTGAGTAATGTGCGCCGCGGCAGACGGGAGTGATCCATACGATGCAGATGTCCTAACCACCGCAGGCGACGTTGCTTGAGCATGGCAGTGATACTCCGTTGTTTTGCCGTTCTCAGGAGCGTATCATTTGTCACATGATCCTTGCATGATATCCCCAAGATGCTCCGTAAGCATGGCAGGTGAAAGGCCTTTGGCTTTAGTTTCTGTTTTGCATACGACGTCTAGTTCTAGGTGACTGATGACCACAGATGTTAAGTCCCATAGTGCTCAGAGCCATTTGAACCATTTGAACCACTTTTCCTGAATTTGACAGAGTGTGCAGATCATGTCAACTGTAGAGGGGACGAACCCACGTTGTTGCTCATCACCTTTACCTTAGTATAAAGTAACAATATTAGCATCGGGCATGTCTTGTGGCACAGTACCCTCAGCCCAACATTTCAGTATAAGTTTGAAAAGCAGCTGAAAAACTGGCTGAATTTTCACAATTTCTGTGGAGATGTTGTCTTTGCCAGCGCACTTCCCACATTTGAGCTGTGAAATTTCTCTTTGAACCTCCTCCATAGTTGGCGTGGCATCAAAGTCACGGTAAGGTGTCATCTGAGGAATTTCATCAATTGCGTTTGGTCTAATGTTGATGGGATGTGAGTAGAGGCTGGAGTAAGGTTCTACTCAACGGTGCAATTGACGATTTCGATGTGTGACGACTTTTCCATCTATTTCCTTGAGTGGTGTGCTTTTCTTTGGAATGGGTCGAATGGCCCGTTTGATGCCCGAGTACACACCCACCAATGTCGCCAGCACTGAAACACTCCGGTATGCCAATGCAAAGTTGCTACCAATAGGAATTGATGCTGTTGCGGACAGTGCGTTGAACAGCTGCCTTTGCTTTGCTTTGCTTAGCTCCCTGCGTGTAGAATTACACGGGTTTTTATGCCGGATGACAGTGGCCTAACGCTTACCCTCAAGGAGAGGTTTCAGGACATCTACGTTCTCGATGAACCAGTCCTGGGATTATGCTTCCAGATTACCGAACACATTTCCAGTCGTAACGGTAAGAAGCGATCTTCTGCCAGTATTGAAAACTAGGAATGGCTGGGTCCCAGGGATCCACCTCTTTTCGTATGTCATGTATAAATACTTCTACTGCAGCAGTGTTTCTTGTTTGGCAAAGATTAATTTTAGTTTTGGAAGGAGTTCTGGTAGAGTGGAACGTTTTAGTCACAAAGCGCACTTTCGTCCCTACTAGTGCATGGTCTGGTCACAATCTGCACTAAGGGAAGAACGTATATGAAGAAAGTAACGCAGATCTTTCCTTTAAGTTAGAGTAAGATATAATTGGTACCAGTGTTTCGAGCGGGGATGCATCCTGGAAACCTTGTGGTTCAGTTTGCCTTTAAAGTACGTATTGGTGACACACAGCTGATACTTTGCACAGAATGCAACCAACCGTAGACTATTTTCATTCATCTTGCCCACTCCTTGTTTGCCTAGGCAGTCAGGCCAAGTGGCAAAATCACCAAAGGATCATAGCTACAGGTTATTATTTGCAGCGAATTAGCCGCGGGGCGTGAAAGTATACATGCTCGGCTCAACTCTACACCGAGCTATTCTATTTAAACAGAGCCGTGCATAGCCGAAGTGCTTGAAGTACAAGAAACCGCAGGTAGAGAAGCAACTGGTGCGCTTAAATGGACTTCTGTTTGAAAGAAGGGTAACTGCACCAGTAATAACCGTTAGCTACTGTGGCACCGTTGAAGTTTTCCTGTTCGTATCAGTACTCAGCGCAATTCAGAGATGATTTCTACTCGAATTTCCAAGTACTGCTAATAAGCGTTCCATCTTGACCGACTGCAGTTGACTGTTCGCCACAAAAGCGGTGAATGAGCTACACTACTTGCCACGCAGTTTTCTTCAACACCAAAGGTGGCATACGATACAAGACATCGAAAACGAAACACAGGCTATCTTACGAATTATTAATTAATGATAGTTCTCTATTACACATTTGCGGAAAATATACGTAATAAATAATTCGATCGATAAACTCTCTAAAGTCAGTCATCGAGGCTTAGCGGACGCAGCCGCGGACAGAATTACGCCACGTTATGAAACGAAGCGAGATACGCCATTGGAGAGTGTTGACGATCGAATCAGTTCTCTGTACGGCTATGGTGTTCCTTTAATACCCTCGGTGCTGCTCTGGACCGGACAGCAAGCTCAACACATGTAGTTAGAACTTACATGCCACCCTTTCTGACTACAAATTATCGCATAAATTGTCACATAGTATTTTTAATTGAACAATAGCAAACATTCGAATTTTTGTACGAGTGTGACTGTACACTTTTGGAAACTCTGCCAGCAAAGTAACACGACTGTCTTTTAGTTAGTTGCAGCTCCATCCTTACTTCGTATAAACATAGTGCTACAGTTTCACCATGGTAACTAATTTCTAAAGACTAGTTAATGTATCATATTTTTCCTAATTTCAGTACCAAAATCATAATTTATATAAACACTAGAAAATTTAAGAGGTAACTCTACACAGATCTGTACATTAGGTTTTTATTTAGAACTGAACCTACTTCAAAAAGGATCATTTTCTACCGTTAATCTTACGTGCTTTTGAAATTTCATAGAAAGTGGGTCTTTGTTTAAACTAACGGATCATACTGAAACTCAAAATATGATATGCTTTTACATCACCTGGATAAGTATTATGGAATTACTTTAATATTTAATGTCACTTTAGACATTTGCTCAATTCTTTGACTGAGCTCCTGTGCACCTGTGTGGTGCGGCCGAATTGGCAGTGACCCGAGTGGCGGGAAAGGCCCGCTCTCACTCGCGCGCCATGTTGCCATGTAGCCTCAGCACTTGCTTGCCCACACTCTTGAAGTTGTATTTTGGTCTCCCCGTGATTCAACATTATCTTATTCCTTCCTTTGAACAGATCACCTGATAATGACTTAATAAAAGTCAGCAATAGTCGCGATACAGTTTGTGTGCACTGCGGCTGGAAAAATACAAAAAAGGGTTTTGTACACTGTTGCTTATTTTATGGATTCAGGACGTTACTGGGATAGAAGGCAGTAGGTGTGACGCAATGGTAGACTACAATCTACGCCCGACAACCTTTGAATCTTTTACTATCAACCTTGCAAGGGAAGAAGGCGTCAGAAAGTTGTTGAGAAAGCTGCTTGACGAGGCTAGAAGAGTAACAGAAAGAAGATTTACCAACTTCCGGGTGATAGGAAAACTAGTATAACACTCTATGATACCACACCCTCAAGGGTTGTCTACAAAGGGAAAAATTTCAAAAATACATTAAAGGAAATCAAGCACTTCAGGCTAAAATTTAATTCAGAATCTTCAGTCATTACGCAATACATGGACACGAAATCCACAGACAGACACGCACTGGTAACAAAGTGTGGAAATATGACACAAGTAGATCGTTTCAAGTACCTGGGAGACATTATAGAGAAAACAGGACTGAACGCAACACCTGATGAAGGAAGGATCGCAAAACTACAAAAAGCACACAAACTTACATCGAACCAGTACAACAGAAGACGTATTTCCATAAATGGAAAATTACGACACTACGGTACAGTAGTCTTATCAGAGGCGTTGTATGCCTCAGAAACAAAAGTAATCAAAGGAAGAACGAAAATTAAGGAGATGGAAAAACAAGAAAGGAAAATACCGAGAAAGATCTACGGGCCAGTTCAGAAAGCGAAGATCGGGATAAAGAGAACGAGAAAAGACCTGAGGAAGAGACATCGACGATTATAATTATTTTTTTTTTTTTTTTTTTTTTTTTTTTTTTTGGTCATCAGTCTACTGACTGGTTTGATGCGGCCCGCCACGAATTCCTTTCCTGTGCTAACCTCTTCATCTCAGAGTAGCACTTGCAACCTACGTCCTCAATTATTTGCTTGACGTATTCCAAACTCTGTCTTACTCTACAGTTTTTGCCCTCTACAGCTCCCTCTAGTACCATGGAAGTCATTCCCCCATGTCTTAGCAGATGTCCTATTATCCTGTCCCTTCTCCTTATCAGTGTTTTCCACATATTCCTTTCCTGTCCGACTCTGCGTAGAACCTCCTCACTCCTTACCTTATCAGTCCACCTAATTTTCAACATTCGCCTATAGCACCACATCTCAAATGCTTCGATTCTCTTCTGTTTCGGTTTTCCCACAGTCCATGTTTCACTACCATATAATGCTGTACTCCAGACGTACATCCTCAGAAATTTCTTCCTCAAATTAAGCGGAGTCAGAGGTGCCTATGCTGCCCATGTTAAAATCACTAAGTTTGAGGAACATTTGTGAATAAACTACCAAATAGAAAAATTTGAATTTTTTTTTTACATATAGAGTGGTTTAGTATTGCAGTTATGACAGAGGGATTTTGGAGTATCTTTTCTAGTTTCCTTCCAATTATTTTTTTTATTAATGACCCAAATTTTTTTACAAATAATTGCTTTATAATTAAACTGAAGTGAAACTACTGAACACATTGCCAAATGGCTGTGTGGTACAATGTACGTTTGACCACTAGGAGTGCTGTATAAAAATTTCATCTCTCTAGCTTCAGTGGATTTTGAGAAAAATTCTAATTTACGGGAAATGGCTATCAAAGTTTCTCAATACATTCCTGCACTGTAGGATGGATTATCAGGGTCTTCTTCTTCATCCTCCAAAAGCTTCCTCTTCTGTCTTCTTTTCTGGCCTGTTGTTCGATCATACTTCATATGGCTTTCTCTTCTTTCTGCTCCTCTTATCCTTTCTCTGTCAATACTTCTTAGTGCTCGTACAGTGTTCACCCCAGCTGTAAATCCTAATGCCTTCAGAACTTCACACTTCACACTGTTCCCTTGGTTGTAGGTTGCTATTGCATCATTTTTATGCTTACAAACATCCTTTTAGGAATCACTTTCCAAGTCAAATTGTTTACGCTCTCATTAGGATTCTGCGTCTTTCCGTGTACACATTTGTGTAACAATTCTGGCTGTGCTAAGTCATGAAAAATATCATCACTAACATATTCACGAAATCTGTCACTTCCACCAGTCAGCTTCTTGCTAGAAGATGTCACAGGGCTATGGCCGGTTATGTGTTGCTTAGCAGAAGAACTACAGTAATTGTAGTATCGCAACTTGGTATTAGTGTTAATTTTCTTTTCCCTACGTTCTTCCTCTTCTTATATAAACGGTTACTAAAACGTGGCATCGTAACCAGAACAACGCTTTACACAAGAAGTATAATGCTACCAACAACAGGCGCAACACTGAACTAATTCGAAACAGTAAACAGCAGAGAGACTATGTTCCGCGCTCTTAGCGCTTCATTTGTCACAGAAAACAATGTAGCCAACCCTTGCATTCTCGCTGTATGCGTAACATAAGGCGCTGTATGCGTAACAGGCAGAGAAAATCCCAAGCAGTTCGCCAGGAAGTCACGAGAGGGTGTTAGATGCATTCAGCGCCCGCCCATTTCCTCTGCAGGCGTGGGGGAAAATGGTAATCACCACTTCTACGGCGAGTAGAACAATAATTCAAAGTTTACATTAAACAGGAATGTTCCAATTAATTTTCGATAGCAAAAAAAATCGTAATTTTTTGGATTTGACCACCTCCGGCTCCCCTTAAAGCCGTTATTTGATATTAGTAGACTTCTCTTGGCCAGAAATGCCTTTTTTGCCATAGCGAGTCTGCTTTTGATGTCCTCCTTGCTCCGTCCGTCATTGGTTATTTTACTGCCTAGGTAGCAGAATTCCTTAACTTCATTGACTTCATGACCATCAATCCTGATGTTAAGTTTCTCGCTGTTCTCATTTCTACTACTTCTCATTACCTTCGTCTTTCTCCGATTTACTCTCAAACCATACTATGTACTCATTAGACTGTTCATTCCGTTCAGCAGATCATTTAATTCTTCTTCACTTTCACTCACGATAGCAATGTCATCAGCGAATTGTATCATTAATATCCTTTCACCTTGTATTTTAATTCCACTCAGAACCTTTCTTTTATTTCCATCATTGCTTCCTCGATGTACAGATTGAAGAGTAGGGGCGAAAGGCTACAGCCTTGTCTTACACCCTTCTTAATACGGGCACTTCGTTCTTGATCGTCCACTCTTATTATTCCCTCTTGGTTGTACATATTGTATATGACCCGTCTCTCCCTATAGTTTGCCCCTACTTTTTTCAGAATCTCGAACAGCTTGCACCATTTTATATTGTCGAACGCTTTTTCCAGGTCGACAAATCCTATGAAAGTGTCTTGATTTTTCTTTAACCTTGCTTCCATTATTAGCCGTAACGTCAGAATTGCCTCTCTCGTCCCTTTACTTTATATTATAAATTATATTATTTAATATATATTATAAATAAATTATATTATTTATATTATAAATAACGTCAGGAAAAGAAGGGCAAAGTTCTACGGATACATAAGATGAACGAAAATACATTGACCAAGAGGGGTTTTTACTGTAGTGACAGTTAATACAGTTAAAACTAACTGGGTAAGGGAAATCATGGAAGACCTCAAGAAACTTAACATCTCCATAGATGGCATGAACGGCAGGGAAAGATACAGAAAAAAATCTGAAAACAGAGATTCCACCGAACACCCAAAGAGAACAAAACAGGAAAAGAGTGAAGAGAAGGATGAAAGAGGTTTTTGTGGAGAAAAAAGTAAAAATGGACAGAAGGGAGGAAGAGGTTTTTGGGGAGGAAAAAGAAGGAGAAATAAAAAAAGTCATCAAATTGACTGTGTTTTAGTACTCTTCTTAACGGACAAATGACGTTAATAATAATGATAATAATAATAATAATAATAATATAGGTACAGCTATATTTTGCCCTCATACTTGAAGGTTCCATCTACAAGTTATAAAGTAACGCCAATATGGCGATTTCCGTAAAAACCAAGGGTTTGTATTGACTTTATGTTTGCACTTGGTGAGATACACTTGAAAACCGAAAGTGAGTCCTAGAAGATGCTAGTGCGTGGCAATTTAAGTTCGCCGTTGGTCCTTTCAGCACTGCTGCAAACGTCATAACGAGACTAGCTATAAAATATAGTGCCACTGTGGTCCCTAGACTGTTATCCTTGGCAGCAGAGGTTTTAAATAACAGCCAAAGAGAGCGTTAGCTCAGACTTTTTGGGTAACCGTGTAGAGGTCAACATGGATTTTCGTGAAAGGTACAGGCACCCCTTAGACCACTGGAGCCTGCACTTTAGACACCATGTTGTAGCAGTATTCCAGAGTACTGAGGTCTCAGAGGTTAAAGAAAGGCTGTCGATTTTCAACTAGCAAACAGTTTAATCGAAATTCCGATGTTTGCACCGTGGCTTCAGCGAACCAAGCCACGAGGTCGTACATGTTCCCACTCAGTCAAAGGGACGGAAGGAAGATTAGGGTTTAACGTTCCGTCGAGGTCATTGGAGCTGAACCTCGCATTACTTTAAATATGGGGTACGAGATCGGCCGCGCCCTTTCAAAGGAAACATCCTGGCATTTGCTTGCAGTGATTTAGGGGAATCTGGAATCACATAAATCTTAAATCAGTATGGTCGGACGCGGATTTGAACCGTCATTCCGAATGCGAGTGAACCACTGCGCCACTTTGCTCGATCACTCATGTGAAATTAAAAGTTGTAATGTCATTGGATCACATTTGACAGAAATTGTCTCTAGTTCACCCTCACGTTTTCTGTATTTCAATCTGTATGAACATCCATACTCTGAAAAGGAAATGCTTTTCGGAAATCGAGAAGTACTGCATCTACCTACCTGTCTTGATCCATGTTCTCAGGATATCTTGTGAAAAAAGTGCGGCTTGGGTTCCACATGAACGATGTTTTCGGAATCCATTCTGACTGCCTGTTTGAGATACTTCATTGTGTCTAAACTCTGAAAGTGTTCTAACAATCTGCAAGAAATTGAAGTTAAGGATTCTGGATGGCAGCTTTGTAGATCACTTCTGTCATCATTCTCGTAGACCTGTGTGTACATGCTTTCTTCAACTACTAGGCATGGTTTCTTGTTCAAAGGATCTGTAGTATATTAAGGTTAACATAGGTCCAACTCAACGGCTAAATCTGTGTAGAATTAGAATGCAATTGCAGAGGGGCCTTGATCTCTGTTCAGTTATACTAATTTCAGCTGTATCTCAACACCACCTACACTAATATACCACCCATCATTTGCAGTGGCGCGAGAACTAAATTCGGCAATACCTTGCATTTTCATTTGTTTAGAAACAACTGAAAACTGATTTTTTTGTTTCGATCTCATGTTTATTGAGCAGTGCCTGCCAGTGCAATAGCAAGAAAGTTCTACACCTTCAGCATGTTTTCTCATTAAATTCAGTACTGTTACATGAACTGGTTAGCTTCTAGTGTCTGTAATTTCGACTTCAGTCATTATTTCTGTTTACTACACCTATAACTCTTATTTGCACTCAGTTGTAGCCTACCTCCCCCCCCCCCCTCCCCACCACGGTCTCAACTTGTATTAGTAGGCTGATCATAATCGGTCCTTAAACGAGAGGTGAAGGTTACTTACGGCTGCACGTACACGTGGAAGGTGATGTCTAGTGATCACCAGAACACGTGTCAATTTTAGGAAGAACAGAAAATGTTACTATTCTGATATCGAGTTCACTAAAGTGGTAACATTATTGCAATAATGTTGAGCCGGCCGGAGTGGCCGAGCGGTTAAAGGCGCTACAGTCTGGAACCGCACGACCGCTACGGTCACAGGTTCGAATCCTGCCTCGGGCATGGATGTGTGTGATGTCCTTAGGTTAGTTACGTTTAAGTAGTTCTAAGTTCTAGGGGACTTATGACCACAGCAGTTGATTCGCATAGTGCTCAGAGCCATTTGCAATAATGTTGGATTTGTTGCGGCGTCATAACATGATTAATTAACAATTGTTTCTTACATTTATAAAAGGAGATCGTAGTCTGGAAGGAATTGTGGTAGTAAGGAGTAAAAAGAACCGACGTAGATGTCAACAAAGAGTGAAAGATGAAAAGAAAGGAGGCAGTCAGGGTCGATAGTAGACACCTAAATGAAACCTGTGTTGGAAACTGAAACACGTGAGACGCTAGCAAATGATAGTTGAGACACTTTCAGCGTTTTAACTCAGGTAAGTGGTAGGCATAGTTTACAAACACCAGCACAAAGAAACATGTAAAAGTGATGTATAAAGAGAAATAATTATCCTACAAATAGGAAGAAATTTGAAACAGGGCTAAAGATTTAGGATAAAGGACAGGAGACTTTAGTCAAAAGGGTTTCTGGATTTCAGAACGAAATTAGAGACATGGGGCAAAAAATGTAATTGTAACAGAGGGTTCGTGAAACTCTTCAGCTTCCAACGGAACAGACGGTAATTGCAATGATGACACTCAATAACTACTCTTTATATTTGTGTAGAACTTAGCCAGGCACAAAATGTATTACATGATAGTATGCCAAATATCAGTAATACAATTGTACTAATAGTATTTTAGTTCCTCTTCGATGTGGAAGGTCCACTGTGCAGCGGTTTATGCTTAAGCTGCGCATTCTCTAACCGACAATATTGAAAGTAAATGTTTATCAAACAACTATTCACATCTTAATCTCTGTGAAGGTTCCATTAACAATACGTTAACACCAATGGTCCTCACTGTTCCAAAGCAGGTTTTCACATCTCACCATTGAGATTCATCTTTCGTAAGCGTGTTTTGCTGAATTTTTCAAACCAAACTCTATCATAACCTATTCTGCATAGTATGAGGTGTGTTAGGTGGTGGAGAAGTTGAACTCTTCCCAATCAAGAAATTATTTATCGCCTGCCGGGGTGGCCGAGCGGTTCTAGGCGCCGCAGTCTGGGACCGCGCGACCGCTACGGTTGCAGGTTCCAATCCTGCCTCGGGCATGGATGTGTGTGATGTCCTTAGGTTAGTTAGGTTTAAGTAGTTCTAAGTTATAGGAGACTGATGTCCTCACAAGTTAATTCATATAGTGCTCAAGGCCATTTGAACCATTTTTGAAATTATTTATCTCTAAGAGTTAACTGTATCTAATTTTTCGAAGTGAACGTTTAGTAAGTCGAGATACTGTTTATCTATTCCGTATTTGGTTATTATATGGTCCATGCTTGCAGCAGCGATTAGCTCTTTATTTCTTGTAGTTCTGAGGTGTGAAAGATAGTATTAGTTCCTTTTCCTTCTTGCTTTAGAAGTTCTTGCAGAGGCATCTGAAATCCTCTGAGAGTTTACCTACCGAAGTACACAGGTGATTCAGCTCCACTTCCCCCTCTTCCGATGTCATCTTATGCAACCCGCAATGTTCTAATTAGCCTTCAAAAAGCACGCGCGGGTTTTTCTTATACCCGCTCACTCCCCGTGCAAACTATTAGTGCCACAGAAAAAAGGTACAGGATATTTATGTCGGAAATATAATGTACTGAAATTCTGTATGGGATACATTTTCACTAAAGACTGTAGTTTCCAAGTTATTCAGGACAAATGTACAAAAGCGACTTTCAGAGACACCCCCACTTCCACGCTCAGCACCCACCGGTCAGGAATTCTGTTATGTTGTTCATGGCACTCCCTCTTTCCACTGCACAAAAATTTCCGACTCCAAGATTTATTTGCACATTCGACGTCTTTCGTCTTCATTAACTGGCTTTATTACGCCGCCAGCTTAGTTTAGCATTTACAAATCGTAATATTGATGTTTGTATAAATTTTTACTAACTGTTTTTTGAATCTTAACAGCATAAAATTAACAATCACACACTTGCGTTCGTCAGGCCTTTTGACTATAAAACCATTGTCCAAGTAAGAGTTAGGTTTGGATCGAGCTGTCAGAGAAATTAGTTTTAGAGTAACGTTTACAACACTGATTTCTCATTCATCATCCTCATGCGCACGTTCAAGTTAATAATGTCAACAAAGTAGGCGACTCTGCTAGTGGTTTAACAGCCGAATCAGTACAGACCAAGAAAGGAATATCGGGAACAGATCGTGTAGTCGAAAATCTTTGTGCTGTGGGAGGAGGGAGCGTCGCGAGCAAGATACTAAAAACCCTGTGTGAGGGATGAGTGTGGGGCCGGGGGATCGTTTCAAGGTCTCTCTTGTACGTTTTTCTCGAATAAATCGAAAAAAAGACGTCTCTAGCGAAAACGCATCGCAGTACAGAATTTAACTGCTTCAAATTTCCCACAGTTAGATACTGTTCATCATTTCTGTGGGACTAAAAAATTGCTGGTAGGGAGCGAGAGAAAATTAAAATCCCGATCATAGGTTTTGGAGGCTGGATGTAACATCGCAGGGTGCATAAAATGACATCGGTAGGGGCAGCTGATTCACCCTGCATATTTCGGTTATCTACATCTACATCTACATGGATACTCTGCAAATCACATTTAAGTGCCTGGCAGAGAGTTCATCGAACCACCTTCACAATTCTCTATTATTCCAATCTCGTACAGCGCGCGGAAAGAATGAACACCTATATCTTTCCGTGCGAGCTCTGATTTGCCTTATTTTATCGTTGTGATCGTTCCTCCCTATGTAAGTCGGTGTCAACAAAATATTAACGCATTCGGGGGAGAAAGTTGGTGATTGGAATTTCGTGAGACGATTCCGTCGCAACGATAAACGCCTTTCTTTTAACGATTTCCAGCCCAAATCCTGCATCATTTCTGTGACACTCTCTCCCATATTACGCGATAATACAAAACGTAATGCCTTTCTTTGAACTTTTTCGATTTACTCCGTCAGTCCTACCTGGCAAGCATCCCACATCGCGCAGCAGTATTCTAAAAGAGGACGGACAAGCGCAGTGTAGGCAGTCTCCTTAGTGGGTCTGTTACATTTTCTAAGTGTCCTGCCAATAAAACGCAGTCTTTGGTTAGCCTTCCCCACAACATTTTCTATGTGTTCCTTCCAATTTAAGTTGTTCGTAATTGTAATACCAAGGTATTTAGTTGAATTTAAGGCTTCTAGATTAGACTGATTTATCGTGTAACCGAAGTTTTCCGAGTTACTTTTAGCACTCATGTGGATGACCTCATACTTTTCATTATTAAAGGTCAACTGCCACTTTTCGCACCATTGAGTTTTTTTTCTACATCGTTTTGCAGTTTGTTTTGATCTTCTGATGACTTTATTAGTCGTAAAACGACAGCGTCATCTGCAAACAACCGAAGACGGCTGCTCAGATTGCCTCCCAAATCGTTTATATAGATAAGGAACAGCAAAGGGCCTATATCACTACCTTGTGGAACGCCAGAAATCACTTCTGTTTTACTCGATGACATTCCGTCAATTACTACGAACTGTGACCTCTCTGACAGGAAATCACAAATCCAGTCACATAACAGAGACGATGTTCCATAAGCACGGAATTTCACTACAAGCCGCTTGTGTGGTACAGTGTCAAAAGCCTTCCGCAAATCCAAAATACGGAATCGATCTGAAATCCCTTGTCAATAGCACTAAACACTTCATTTGAATAAAAAGCTAGTTGTGTTTCAGAGGAATGATGTTCCCTAAACCCATGTTGACTGTGTGTCAATAGACAGTTTTCTTCGAGCTAATTCATAATGTTCGAATACGGTATATGTTCTAAGATCCTGCTGCATATCAATGTTAACGATATGGGCCTATAACTTAGTGGATTACTCCTGCTACCTTTCTTGAATATTCGTTTGATCCGTGCAACTTTCCAGTCTTTGGGTACGGAGCTTTCGTTGAGCGAACGGTTGTATATGATTGTTAAGTATGGAGCTAACGCGTCAGCATACTCTGAAAGGAACCTAATTGGTTTACAGTCTGGACCCGAAGACTTGCTTTTATTAAGTGACTCAAGTTACTTCACTACTCCGAGGATATTTACTTCTACGTCAACTGGGTGTTGTGTGCTGTCCTTAGGTTAGTTGGGTTTAAGTAGTTCTAAGTTCTAGGGGACTGATGACCATAGATGTTAAGTCCCATAGTACTCAGAGCCACTTCTACGTCAGTCATGTTGGCACCTGTAAGTGAAATACGGCGTAGTATCAGAAGTTGTGCCAACTTACAAGAGTGTTGCTATAGAACTGAATGTGTGAATGCAACATAAGACGTTTCCTCAGCTATGTATAAAAAAGACTACAAAACTTACATTTGAGCTTCTTGTTTATATCCCCTGGGATTAGATCTATAGACACAAGGCGAAATGCTTCCCTGCTAGAGGATTAGCGTATATTGAACTGTAAAACAAAGATAGTAGGCCTTCATGAACAGAATCGACAGTTGGGACATCGTTTGCTTGTAATTTTCAGAACGTTGCCTTAGGTAGGGTGTTGGACAGGTTCGAAAAGTTCATTACAAATCGTTTTATTGGCATGCACGGTTCTCTCTGTAACGCACTCCTGAATAGAAGATTATTGTTTTTGAATACGTATCAAGGTGTCAAATGTGTTATAACAGACCTCCCCGTGATATAATGGTACACTGTCCCTGCCACATGGGTGCCCTATTGCAGTTTTAAAAGCTTCCGACTTTTCTCATCAACTCGTGAAGTCAGCCCGCATGGGTCGGCGCTTTAAATACCATCCCATCAGTATGCAGATAGTTCGTCGCTCGTACAAATTGTCGCCAGTTTGTATACACATTCATCTGCATCTAAATGGCTGACCACAATTTAGTGGCCGTTCGCCCCATTATTTGACTTATTTACCGTTCAGTTTCGTTTCCTCGCCGTAATGAATCAGCAATAACGTTACAAAATTGTGACGTACCTAGAACACATATTATACGTTGCAAAACGGATATCCTCACTGAAATATGTCTCTTTTAAAAACGGCGCCTGCACGAATTTAGACATTCCCAAGTTGCGATTTTAATGTGCTGTTTCCGCGGCAGCGTTTTTTATCGTACAAGAGAATTTTTTTTTCTAAGCAGCTAAAAATGTATTTATTTGCACACCGGTTTCAAAGTATTATTGCTATTTTCAGTCCACTTTAGTTCCAAGAATATGCAAGAATCAAAGTAAAAATATGAAATACAAATTGCCAATACCAATTTATTTTGAAGGAGTTCGTATTGCGACGGGCGACGCACTCTACAGTTTTTGCCCTCTACATCTCCCTCTAATACCATGGAAGTCATTCCCTCATGTCCCATCAGATGTCCTACCATCCTGTCCCTTCTCCTTATCAGTGTTTTCCACATATTCCTTTCCTCTCCGATTCTGCGTAGAATCTCCTCATTCCTTACCTTATCAGTCCACCTAATTTTCAACATTCGTCTATAGCACCACATCTCAAATGCTTCGATTCTCTTCTGTTCCGGTTTTCCCACAGTCCATATTTCAGTACCATACAATGCTGTACTCCAGACGTACAGCATCAGAAAGTTCTTCCTCAAATTAAGACCGGTATTTGATATTAGTAGACTTCTCTAGGCCAGAAATGCCTTTTTTGCCATAGCGAGTCTGCTTTTGATGTCCTCCTTGCTCCGTCCGTCATTGGTTGTTATACTGCCTAGGTAGCAGAATTCCTTAACTTCATTGACTTCGTAACCATCAATCCTGATGTTAAGTTTCTCGCTGTTCTCATTTCCACTACTTCTCATTACATTCGTCTTTCTCCGATTTACTCTCAAACCATACTGTGTACTCATTGGACTGTTCATTCCGTTCAGCATATCATTTAATTCTTCTTCACTTTCACTCAGTATAGCAATGTCATCAGCGAATCGTATCATTGATATCCTTTCACCTTGTATTTTAATTCCACTCCTGAACCTTTCATTTATTTCCATCATTGCTTCCTCGATGTACAGATTGAAGAGTAGGGGCGAAAGGCTACAGCCTTGTGTTACACCCTTCTTAACACGAGCACTTCGTTCTTGATCGTCCACTCTTATTATTCCCTCTTGGTTGTTGTACATATTGTGTATGACCAGTCTCTCCCTATAGCTTACCCCCACTTTTCTCAGAATCTCGAACAGATTGCACCATTTTATATTGTCGAACGCTTTTTCCAGGTCAACAAATCCTATGAAAATTTCTTGATCTTTATTTAGCCTTGCTTCCATTATTAGCTGTAACGTCAGAATTGCCTCTCTCATCCCTTTACTTCTCCTAAAGCCAAACTGATCGTCACCTAGCGCATTCTCGATTTTCTTTTCCATTCTTTTGTATATTAGTCTTGTAAGCAGCTTCGATGCATGAGCTGTCAAGCTGATTGTGCGATAATTCTCGCACTTGTTAGCTCTTGCCGTCTTCGGAATTGTGTGGATGATGCATTTCCGAAAGTCGGATGGTATATCGCCAGACTCATATATTCTACACTCCAACGTGAATAGTCGTTTTGTTGCCACTTCCCCCAATGATTTTAGAAATTCTGATGGAATGTTATCTATCCCTTATGCCTTATTTGACCGTAAGTCCTCCAAAGCTCTTTTAAATTCCGATTCTAATACTAGATCCCCTATCTCTTCTAAAACGCCTCCTGTTTCTTCTTCTATCACATCAGACAAATCTTCACCCTCATAGAGGCTTTCAACGTATTCTTTCCACCTATCTGCTCTCTCCTCTGCATTTAACAGTGGAATTCCCGTTGCACTCTTAATGTTACCACCGTTGCTTTTAATGTCACCGAAGGTTGTTTTGACTTTCCTGTATGCTGAGTCTGTCCTTCGGACAATCGTATCTTTTTCGATGTCTTCACATTTTTCCTGCAGCCATTTCGTCTTAGCTTCCCTGCACTTCCTATTTATTTCATTCCTCAGCGACTTGTATTTCTGTATTCCTGATTTTCCCTGAACATGTTTGTACTTCGTCCTTTCATCAATCAACTGAAGTATTTCTTCTGTTACCCATGGTTTCTTCGCAGCTACCTTCTTTGTACCTATGTTTTCCTTCCCAACTTCTGTGATGGCCCTTTTTAGAGATGTCCATTCCTCTTCAACTGTACTGCCTACTGCGCTATTTCTTATTGCTGTATTTATAGCGTTAGAGAACTTCAAACGTATCTCGTCATTCCTTAGTACTTCCGTATCCCACTTCTTTGCGTATTGATTCTTCCTGACTAATGTCTTGAACTTCAGCCTACTCTTCATCACTACTATATTGTGATCTGAGTCTATATCTGCTCCTGGGTACGCCTTACAATCCAGTATCTGATTTCGGAATCTCTGTCTGACCATGATGTAATCTAATTGAAATCTTCCCGTATCTCCCGGCCTTTTCCAAGTATGCCTCCTCCTCTTGTGATTCTTGAACAGGGTATTCGCTATTACTAGCTGAAACTTGTTACAGAACTCAATTAGTCTTTCTCCTCTTTCATTCCTCGTCCCAAGCCCATATTCTCCTGTAACCTTTTCTTCTACTCCTTCCCCTACAACTGCATTCCAGTCGCCCGTGACTATTAGATTTTCGTCCCCCTTTACATACTGCATTACCCTTTCAATATCCTCATACACTTTCTCAATCTGTTCATCTTCAGCTTGTGACGTCGGCATGTATACCTGAACTATCGTTGTCGGTGTTGGTCTGCTGTCGATTCTGATCAGAACAACCTGGTCACTGAACTGTTCACAGTAACACACCCTCTGCACTACCTTCCTATTCATAACGAATCCTACATCTGTTATACCATTTTCTGCTGCTGTTGATATTACCCGATACTCATCTGACCAAAAATCCTTGTCTTCCTTCCACTTCACTTTACTGACCCCTACTATATCTAGATTGAGCCTTTGCATTTCTCTTTTCAGATTTTCTAGTATCCCTACCACGTTCAAGCTTCTGACATTCCCCGCCCCGACTTGTAGAACGTTATCCTTTCGTTGATTATTCAATATTTTTCTCATGGTAACCTCCCCCTTGGCAGTCCCCTCCCAGAGATCCGAATGGGGGACTATTTCGGAATCTTTTGCCAATGGAGAGATCATCATGACAATTCTTCAAATACAGGCCACAAGTCCTGTGGATACACGTTACGTGTCTTTAATGCAGTGGTTTCCATTGCCTTCTGCATCCTCATGTCGTTGATCATTGCTGATTCTTCCGCCTTTAGGGGCAATTTCCCACCCCTAGGACAAGAGAGTGCCCTGAACCTCTATCCGTTCCTCCGCCCTGTTTGACAAGGCCGTTGGCAGGATGAGGCTGTCTTCTTATGCCGGAAGTCTTCGGCCGCCAATGCTGATTATTTATCAAAATTTAGGCAGTGGCGGGGATCGAACCCGGGACCGAAGACGATTATGAATCAAAGACGCTACCCCTAGACCACGAGTTCCAGGATACAAAATTAAAAAAAGGAAGTGGGTAGGCTGAAGTTATATTTAGTGGTAAATGGTGGTGAAGTTAGTTTTAGTGGGGAGGAGTTAGAGGTGACTGCAGGAAGAACAGAACTTCTGGTCTGGTCAGTAAAGAGTTATCAGCACAAAATCAAATAGGGCTAATGCAGGAGCAGGTTCCACAATGAATAAGAAAACAGGAATGCACGTGAGCTATTGTGTAGGGCATAAAGAACGCATTGTCGTGGCCGAGATATACACGAAACAAACAGTCATCAAAGTAGTTACAGCTTATGTAGCAGCAAGTTCCGGAGTTGATGAAGAGATTGAAAGAATTTATAATCACATAAGCAAATTTTTAAGCTAATAAAGGGAAACGAAAATTTAATTAAGGTCGAGGACTGGAATTTGGTAATAACAAAGGAAGACAAAGGAAAAGTAGGAATAGAACGTGGGCTGGGGGGAAGGGATAAAAGCGAAAGCCGACTTGGAGAATTTTGCACGCAGCGTAATTTAATCTTCGCTGACACTCGGTTTACGAATCACGGAAGTATGCTATAAAAGTGCAAGAGCTCTGGACACACTGTAAGATTTCGTGTTGTTTAATTGTTCCTCAGACATTTCTTGTCATGCTCACGACAGACAACTTCCGCCCTTTGCGAGATGTACGTTGCCCACACTGTGTCATAAAAATCTGCCCCTTGCCAAAGTCGCTTATGTTAGTGGACTACCCACTTGTGGCCCGCATAGTCTGTACAACGATTCCCATTTGGTCTCTCCTCTACTTACGTACGGTACATCCCTAACCGCATCGCCAGCTGATAACGCTAACAGGTAGCATTCTGTGACTGGGTGGGCAGTGGTCGTAATGTTCTGCCTTACAGGCGAATAACTGATTTGGACTCTTTACAAACCTTCGACTCAAACTGTTGATAGCTTTTCTTCTCAAACCTAAGGTGATGTTATACTCATACAAAAATGTGTGAGTCTTCAGGGAAGGATTAAAATTATACACTGAAACCCAAATCTGGCGCCAGACTTCGGCATGTGTGGAGAGCTCCATTGCAGCTAATCGATGTGATTAGATTGCAGTCTATATCAACAAGCGCCGTACTGTTAACACAGACTAAGTGCATTGCGAGGCGATTTGTAGCCACTCTCGTTAAGTCTCCTGATGATCTTCCAAGTTGTATCTCGTGCAGCTTCGAAACTATCATTGTGTGGCGCAATAAAACAAGATTGTACAAAAATCACTGGCGTATTTAAAGACATGTAGAAACGTAGCTTACAGTTTGTTGTTGTTGATCTGTCAATTCTCAGTTGTTAATACACTACTGGCCTTTAAAATTGCTACACCACGAAGATGACGTGCTACAGACGTGAAATTTAACCGACAGGAAGAAGATGCTGTGATATGCAAATGATTAGCTTTTCAGAGCATTCACACAAGGATGGCACCGGTGGCGACACCTACAACGTGCTGTCATGAGAAAAGTTTCCAACCGATTTCTCACACACAAACAGCAGTTGACCGGCGTTGCCTGGTGAAACGTTGTTGTGATGCCTCGTGTAAGGAGGAGAAATGCGTACCATCACGTTGCCTACTTTGATAAAGGTCGGATTGTAACCTATCGCGATTGCGGTTTATCGTATCGCGACATTGCTGCTCGCGTTGGTCGAGATCCAATGACTGTTAGCAGCATATGGAATCGGTGGGTTCAGGACGGTAATACGGAACGCCGTGTTGGATCCCAATGGCCTCGTATCACTAGCAGTCGAGATGACAGGCATCTTATCCGCATGGCTGTAACGGATCGTGCAGCCACGTCTCGATCCCTGGGTCACAGATGAGGACGTTTGCAACACAACAATCATCTGCACGAACACTTCGACGACGTTTGCAGCAGCATGCACTATCAGCTCGGAGACCATGGCTGCTGTTACCCTTGACGCTGCATCACAGACAGGAGCGCCTGCGATTGTGTACTCGACGACGAACCTGGGTGCACGAATGGCAAAACGTCATTTTTTCGGATGAATCCAGGTTCTGTTTACAGCATCATGATGGTCGCATCCGTGTTTGGCGACATTGCGGTGAACGTACATTGGAAGCGTGTATTCGTCATCGCCATACTGGCGTATCACCCAGCGGGACGGTATGGGGTGCCATTGGTTACACGTCTCGGTCACCTCTTGTTCGCATTGACTGCACTTTGAACAGTGGACGTTACATTTCAGATGTTTTACGACCCTTGGGTCTACCCTACATTCGATCCCTGCGAAACCCTACATTTCAGCAGGATAATGCACGACCGCATGTTGCAGGTCCTGTACGGACCTTTCTGGATACAGAAAATATTCGACTGCTGCCCTGGGCAGCACATTCTCCAGATCTCTCTCCAATTGAAAACGTCTTGACAATGGTGGCCGAGCAACTGGCTCGTCACAATACGCTAATCACTACTCTTGATGAAATGCGGTATCATGTTGAAGCTGCATGGGCAGCTGTACCTGTACACGCCATCCAAGCTCTGTTTCACCCAATGCCCAGGCGTATCAAGGCCGTTATTACGGCCAGGGGTGGTTGTTCTGGGTACTGATTCCTCAGGATCTATGCACCCAAATTGCGTGAAAACGTAATCACATGTCAGTTCTAGTATAATATATTTTTCCAATGAATACCCGTTTATCATCTGTATTTCTTCTTGGTGTAGCAATTTTAATGGCCAGTAGTGTATTATATTTAAGATTTTCAGGTAAAGAGCATCTTTATCGTATGTAATAAAGCAATATTTGTTTCACCAACCGGGTTTCACTCCAGTTTTTAAAGCCATCATCTCTGGCTGTGTGTGCTGATTTTGCTTTACGTGCGCTCTTGCTGTACTGGTCGTAAAGCTGTCGTTCGGTCTGTAGCTACAGTCACCCACAGAGGGTCCTAACCGAAAATAATTAATATAATAGCTCTCAACCTCTTTGTTATGATCCTCATATAAAAACAGTACAGTTCACGACGCAAGGTTTCGATTCTCGCCATGTAGAAAACGCTTGAGAAACTTAAAGTGGCTAAACCTTGCACTCACCATAGGCCAACGCTCCGCCCACTAAGCGGGAGATTGTGTGCTCCAATTTGGTCAAGTACTAGCTCACAGTTTAGTACACAAAATATTTTTGTCACACCCCGATAAGGGTAGTAAATTTCGTTGTTTGCACGTAGATCGCACGCATCTGCCGGTCGCTTCTGCAGAATGAAACAAGGTAGTAAGCGAATATGGATCTTGCGTAGTGTAGTGTTTGTTTCTGATATATTTACAGTGAGGATCCGTATGGTGTCTAAACGTCACCACTTAGTGAGGATAGTGATCTGAATAGCCATTCTAGGCAATCAAAGGAAGGATTATTAGAGTTTGACCAGTAACCACGCCACCCTCGACTACTTAAAGAATCAAACTTCCCTGTATGGAACAGTTTAAAATGTCTGAGTGGTTAATGCGTTATATGTCTGACGCTGAACATGTGAAACCTCTATGTATGAAGACGCTCCCTTTTTCGAAAACATACTATTTCATACATCTCAGTGTTTATCACAGCTTATCTTCTAGAACTTCTCCTGGACAATGACGTAATTTTGTAGGTAGATTTAACGGTATATGTGGAAACTGTCTGCAAAAATGTTTCGAATAGAGTTAGTACTAAGGAGGCAATAAATTGGAACGTCTTGCCCGATTGTGAATTTTTACTACCTCAATAGCGAAATTCCAGTAAGCGATAAACTTCTTACTATCATTATTTTGCGGGGTGGGGTGGAGGATTTTGAAATGGTTTTAAGTTACGTGGAATTTTGTTGGAAGACGCTGTGTGGTCTCACTCTCAACTATTGGGTAGTTTGCGCGCCTTACGTTGAGCTGCGGCTAGACGTACACATACTTTCCAACTTTATCACCTGACTTACCGTATTAATCCTTTAACGTCAGTCCATACCTCTTAACGAAAAGATTATGACAACTTTTAAAATTTTTGAATTTGGTCAATAGTTACATGAAATACTGAAAACGAAATTTTTGTTGCCCCTGGGAGGCGGTAGATAGGCACCCTGCAACGCGGATTGGACGACGTGATGACCGCTTTCGGCATTTAGCAATGTGGATGACCGTCGCCGACGACGATCATTTCCTGATATGAGTCTCTACGACTCGAAGTACTTTCTAAGTGATGTAACCTTTAAAAAACCGTATTCTGTCTATAATTTTATGTACGAGTGTATAGACTGAAAGGGAGAGTGAAAATTTGTATCAAAAGCGAGGCAAGTGCGTTAGCCACTAAGCCAGCTTGGCACGGCGGTTCACACAACTGCACGGATTACCCTGGTACGCCTTCCTGCTCGACCCAAATTCTCACTGCCCCAGACTGCGTTTTATTCCCTCTTACGCATGAACAGAATTGCCGAGGCAGTCCTGGAATAGCACCTCAGCATATCATGTAAAAGCTTTAAACCAGGTTTAGGTACTTATGCAAATGAAATGACACAATTTCATAGACTTTACTGGTCTCATATAAATATGATTTTAGGTATATACACTGAAGGGAATGTGAAAATTTGTAGTGAGGTTGGAAATCGAAGCCGGGTCTCCTGCTTACGATGCAGGTGCACCAGCCACCCTCGCGCTGCTCTGATCATCCGTGTAGGTGTATGAACCACTGTGTTAAGATGGCTTAGTGGCTAACGAACCTGCTTATAAGCAGGAGACCCGACTCCCGACATTGGTACAAGTTTTCACTCACAGCTTTAATTTATATACATGAAATTATAGACGTAAGAGGCTCTATATAACGAGAATATTTTCATAATTGATGTCAATATTTATTTCTTTGCAGTGATGAGGTGAAACTTTATGACCACGGCCACTACGATTATGAATGACGTCTCGTGATGTCGCCAGCAGATGACGCAGCAAAGAAAGTATATAACCGGAGCAGAGATGGATGGGGAATGACTGCAGCGACGACACAAGCATCTTTGAGACGCCGGAGCTGTTCCTCTTCTCGAGTGTTACTGTCGTGAGAGTCCATGTGAAGCAGATGAAGAACGGCGAAACCACGAGTAGGCGACGAGGTGTCCGATGTCCACGGCTCCTCACGAAGCCTGGAGGTCGGAGACATGCCCGCTTTGTCGTGCAGAACAGGAGGTGACCTGCGGCAGATCTGACGTCAAAGTACCGTGGTGGTGCAGCCAAAAGTGTTGCGGGCCGAATCGTTCAGCGCATATTGTCGAGATTGCACCATGGACCAATGGAAAATTCTTGACAGACTGAACCCCTTTTTTTGTTAGACTAGGACGATGTTCTTTTCCGCATACACACACCCTAAAATTTGGGCATGTGACTATACTCTAGCATTTCTTGACATGCATCTTACCTCTCACTAACGGTAACTCTCTCATACCCGCTAGTCCATCCCTGCTCACACCATCCACACGCTCATTGATTCACCGCAACTTATAGTCATTATCTCTTTGCGTCTCTCTGTCACTGCCTCCTGTGTCACAGCCACACTCCCCTTCGTCCTGTCCTACTGCTGAAATCTTCTCTCACTGTTACTATCTCCCTCTTGCTCTCCCTCACTGGTAGTATCTCGTTCCTTCCTTCTTACTGCTACTGTCTCCTCAGACTATCTCTCTCTTCCTCGTTGTCACTGTCGTATACTCTGACTCTCTTTATAAGCGGCTACGAGCCAATTAGACTTTCTCTTTGTTTCACCTGCCCCCCCCCCCCCCCCCCGTCCCTGGCACACAGCCACTGTGTCCCTCTCTTCCTCTTTCACTGTCATTGTTTAATTCGCTCTTTCTGTAACAAAACTACAGTCTACAATCTTCCAGAATTTATTACTTTTCCATTTCTTTGCCATTGCCTACTTCCCTCTAAGCACATAAATGCACAAATATGTTTGCATGCCTAAAATTTTGGGAAATTTTTAAAAGAATCTGAAGGAGGTAGAATGAGGCAGCTGCAACCCCACTTTGAAGTCAGAGTCTTTTAAATAAACAGGAGCATATTCGCATTCTTTTACCTGCTGCAGCACAGCATGTAAAAGAAATGTATTGGTCAGAATAATTTAAACAGATTAGTTATGTGAAATTCAACTTATTTTACACCTCACACCGGATTATACATCCGAAAAACTTTTGCATTTGCTTGAGTACTAGAAAATGGTAACGAAGACACTATACAACGTATTTCTGCGTGCCATGTCACTTCATAAACTATGTCCTCAGCTCACACCGTATTTTACGCGAACAATTGGGGTAAATTTGAACTCTTTATCTCGGAAGTTGTAAAGGTTGTTCGAGATCGTGATCTTAACAATACATCGCAAAATATACAGCCATTTTTCACGCATAGCCGTCTTGGAATGCTTCGCTGGGTGTTGGTCCTCTGCCGATGACGAAAATGTAGTAAAAAGTCTCTTTTGCTGTTTTTCGAGGAACTAATGGTGCCTCCGTATGTCCCTCCTAGCCCACCGTAGACAACATCAAACGCGAAAATCACCCACCCATTTGCTCCATTCACCTAAGCAGCAGGAAGTGTGTAATGTGTATATTTTCATCCTGTGCTGTGGAGCAGTGACAGTAAGAGCCTTCTGCTGGGTATACGAATGGTTCTGTCCAAAACACTTGAGCCAACCGTTTTATCACCAACAGAACTCGAGATATGGGGACTGCTAAATCCTGTTTTTCTGCGCGGCGGTTTGGAACATATTAGGAAACCATACCGTCGCATGCATACCGAGGCTATGCGGGACATTCACTTAGGCTTGTGTGGGACCTATGGTAGTAATCGAAGGCACCATGTCAGTTTTAGATGATGTGGACTTGGATATCTTTTGCTTGATGTCTTTGTTGATGCCGGTGGCATCTTCCAGCAGGATACATGTCAGTATAACAAGGCCAGTATCGTGCTACAGTGGTATGGGAAGCATCGTAATGGGATGATGATGATGTCTTGGCCACCAAATTCACCTGACTTGAACTCGATGGATCACATTTCGGACTCCATCGCGCGCCAGCTGCGTGACAACAAATTACATGACCCGTGTGTACACACTTGGTGTCACATATCTCTGGAAACATACCTTTCACTTCTCGAACCAATACGATGCAGAATCTCTGCTGTATTATGTTGCACAGGTGAGGTGACACTGTTGTGTCCTTCTTCCTCCTCGAAAATGGAGTGCCTAGGAAACCTGCTTCTCGGACCGCTAGACAACAATTCCAGCAAATCGTATCAATGAATTTTTATTACAGTAAGATAAATGACAACACTTAACTTTGAGAATTTACAATGCTGTGTCGCAAGTAATGGGCGACAGACAAAATAAGAAAATCTGTTCAGTATACACAACTCCTAATACAAGTGAAATAATACAGTTCCTAAGCTGCTGCTGTCTTATGTTCACCTAGACGCCGCTGCTGTCTCGGGGTCGTCTTAGAGACGGGTCGGTCAGCGTACTTCATCTCACAGCCCCCTCTGCTCTAACGTTTTTGACCGCTGTGCAGGCGCTCGACTTTTGCGCCGGAACAAATATGATCTGTAGCTGTTGGTTATAATGTTTTGTCTCACCGGCTTGTGCTGCCTGCCCTGTCAGACCCATGTCTGGCGCAGTCACGAATCGCTCCCAGCACCAAGTCACAGGTTTTATTGTACGTACAGCACAGATGATTCTTTCTTAAGCAACTTGTGCTACTGCAATAGTTGAATTCGTTAACCTCGAAACTTCGGTTGTACACTGATAGCAGAATTCTACAGATAAATGACGATTATGGGTATTGTATTGTATGTTAACCAGGGTCCTAGACACGACGGAGAGGCTCCGTCCCCGCCGCAGTGGTCCACAACCCCGAGACGAATACCGCAGTCCATTTCACCCCTCCGCCGCCCCACACCGAACCACTCTTTCTGGGTTATTGTGCGGTTCGGCCCCCGATGCCCAAACCCCCTCCTCGGGGAACGTCTCACTCTAGACGAGTGTAACCCCTATGTTTGCGTGGTAGAGTAATGGTGGTGTACGCATGCATGGAGAACTTGTTTGCGCCACAAACGCCGACATAGTGTAGCTGAGGCGGAAGAACCTCGATACAAGTCCGCCGGGCCGATTCATGTCGGGGACCAGGCGCTCCTTCCCAAACGATTATAGGTGGTAGACCAGATACACCACCACATTTATTTTTATTTCCTCTTGGCTGTTCCAACTGGGTTTCCTTCTTTGGCTCAACTTCTGAGGTCATCAGTCGCCTAGAACGTAGAACTACTTAAACCTAACTAACCTAAGGACATCGCACACGTCCATGCCCGAGGCAGCATTCGAACCTGCGACCGTAGCGGTCGCTCGGTTCCGGGCTGTAGCGCCTAGAACCGCAAAGCTACTACGGCCGGCATTCCTTCTTTGTAGGTAGAGCGCTGCGTCACTGTTGTTCCAGAAGCACAGGGTGGAAAGTCTTGAATTGGAATTCCGGCAACGCACTGTTTTTTTTTTTCTTGTTTTTAAAAGAACTTCGCAATATTGGTACCAGTAAAATAAAAAGTATTCGGTAAATTGATGTTGAAAGGGGAAGAAAGGAAAGGAAAGGGAATAAGTTAATGGTATCAGCTGCATCGGGACTTAAGGTGGAACCAGCAGCGACGAATGAAAACGGGTGCCGGACCGGGACTCGAACCCAGGTTCCCCGCCATAACCACTGCGCCACCCGAACACAGTGTTTGTCGCAAATGCGCGGACTGTCTCGGTACGCGCCCCAGACGACTCATAATCCCACACAGCGCCATCTATCACCATGTTCTCCATGCTCGCTAATTTTGGATTTCCACTGTAGGGTGAACGTAAATGTGCATCAACACTGAAGGTTGAAGATTTAATTGCCCGTCGAGGCCAATCAATTATATTAATGTCCGAAAAAAAGCAGACACAAAGCATTGATATACTTCATTTAAAAAAGTCTTACATTAGTTCAGCCACTGACAGGCAGTGCGTGAGATGTTTGCACCGTGTCCATGTCCTCGGAGACCTTAGACGCAACTTCACATTTTTATTAATTCGCGGATAACTAAAATCCTTTGCAAATAAATGAATATCTAAACTCGCAACTTGACGCTGTACATCTTTGATGTAAGTGTTTAGGTATAAAAGTACCGTAAACAAAGGCAATTGCTTAGAAGAACTTGTGAAAAGCGCACATTTTGTTGCCATTAACCCGTGCCTCTTCTTCATGTGGGGATCACATCGTGCAGCACAAGCAGTCCCACCCCGCGGAAGGGACGCTACGACAGTGTGAGGCGGAGGGAGCACTGCAGTTAGTGACGATGGGGAACGTGAGAGTGCATCGAAAGTACTCATAAAATTACCTTTTGGAATAAAATGTTCAGGGTACAAGAAAGGCGAAAATGCTACATGTAAAATAATGAAACGTACTGCAGTGATGTCTATGTTAGACAAAATCTCGTACAAGACTAACCCAGATTGTGAAATCGGTATTACTTTTTCATATTAACAGCTACTGTGGAAAAAGTAAAGTGAGCTATAATAATTTACAGCTACCCGGCCAGTTTTTCTGTTCCCCTACAGGGCCGCGGCCCCAGGTCGCAGATAGGGAAAGGCTCTGCAGATATGCAGGGTAGGTGGGAAATAAGATACCTCTCGCGGACCAGCTCAGAAATCAAAATTCAAAGGCGGCTGCCCTCCGACTGGGCGGACATTGGACAGGGTCAATTTCCGAGGTTAGGGGCGGCTCAAGAAAACCTCCAGGGTTCTAAATCAGTGACTCTAACAAAAAGAGCCACCCTATGCATAACATTATCAATCATGGAAGAGCGTGATGTGAAACAAATTACCTCAGATTGACAATCCACCGCACCAAAGTACGATAGCAGAAATCAGTTTCTGGTCAGTTTGCTGCATTACACGGAGGCGAGTCGGAACGTCTTGGAACCTCACACCAGATCACGTATAAAAGCCAGGTTACATAGAACCTTTCAACGTAAACTCTCTTGTAATAACGGGAAAATTCTCTTAACAGCCCGACAACAAACCAGAGAAATGATTGATTTTGATTCTGGACGCTTCAGAATATGCAAAGAGAAGGTAGGCAAAAAAATTACGAAAAACATAACGCAACTTGGAAATGGTTTCATAACAGAGATAAATATGTTGGACTCCATTATCAAGTCTGAATAACAATCTGAAAGACTCTCCACACTTACTTTTAAATCTGCTAACAAAGTATACACCATCTTGTATGCAGATGCCCTCATAAACGAGAACAGAAAGGAAAAGAAAAGGAAGAACGTTTTTGGGAACAGCTAGGTGATGTGGTGCAAAAAATTCCAGAAAAGCGCAACGTCCCACATGTAGGAGCCTTCAATTTCAAGACAGGAAAGAAGAAGAGGTGCAAAAAAGTGTTGTAAACTACCCAGCGCATAACAGAACTAACCAAAATAGCACGGAACTATGCAAAGCACGCAACATGATTCTGAAATCCACAGTACTTAGAAAGCTACCTAGAAAACATGTATCTCATCAAACCCACATCAAGGTGAATTCTAACTCGATAATGTGGCAGTCAAATTGAAGTTCCATAAAGAAATACAAAATGCCAAAGTCCTCACAGGAGCTAACCCAGATTCTTATCACTGCCTTACTAAAGTAAAACTCAAGTCAGTTAGAAAATTGAAAACTGAACCAACATCCAAAAAGAAGAAAATGCCATCTATATAAAGACAATAAACTCCAAGGAGTTTCCCCTCGCAACTCAAGACATGCAAAACCAAAACAGAGGTCAAATAAAAGAAAGGCCAATAAGGAAGGTCCGAAAATTGGCTCCCATATCCAATCTCCAAAGCATCTCTAGTGGACGGAAGAATGTGACAGACTCCATGAACAAAGAAAAAAAGCATGGCAGAATCTGCAATCCGAGAAGAATCTGCATAGCACACACAACTTCCTAAATGTAAGAAAATTAGTGAGAAAACTCTGAAAAGAATAAAAGAAGCCCAAGGAGATCAACTCGTCTTCCAGATCAACGAAGACTTCAGCAAAAACAACACAAGGAACTTAAACAAGAAAGGACCAAATATAGTCCATCTTCCCTACAACTCTATGAAAATAACGGAAATACTATTGTCAACGAAAATATCGGTAGAACATTTCAGAAAACTCTTCATCTCTGAAGAACCCATAGGAAAAGTGGACTTTATGACCTCAACAATAACCAATCCCAGCGAGGAACTGAAAACACTCATTTCGAATCTCAAAAACTGCAACGCCTCATAAGAAAATCAAATCACAGTGGAAAAACGTCATCAAAAATTCCATAGACTCTCTCCAAAACATCTTTGAAGAAATCTGGATAAATGGAAGAATGCCCGATGAATGGATGACAGTCCTCATCCATCCACTCCATAAGCAAAATCCAAACAGACCCCTACAGCTGCAGAGGAACATACAATGTATTCTCTGAAGTCCTACTAAGCAAAGCAAAACTTCAGTCAGACCATCAAGATGGAGAATATCAAGAGAGTTCCAGGAAAGGAAGGTCCTCCCAAGAGCAACCGCTATACCTCAGAAACCTGATGGCCTACCAAGAATCAAAAGCAAAATTATATGTTATCACTCTCAATGCCTTTCACAAGGCATACGACTCAACAGACCAGGAAACCCTCATCTCTATACTAACAGAATTATGCCTAGACAACTAAACCACAAACTCATTCAGAGAAACCCAATGCACACTCCAGACTGCAAAGTCAAATTCATAGTAGAACTCTACGACCCTTTTGCGAAAAAAACTGGTGTACGCCTACGAGATGGACTCCCGGCACTGCTCGGAACAAAAAAGAAAGGCCTACTAGCCAAGACATGGCGAGATGCAAGAGGAGACCCTCGAACCACAAGAAGAAGCACAAAAAATAGATCTCAAAGTCTCCTTCGACAAGACCATAATAATGACAGACATAAAGAACCAAAACAAATTCAAGTAGGGGAATAATAGAGATCGTGACAGAATGTAAATGTTTTGGAGAATGGATCAGCTAGAGTACCCCCGAAAAAAATGGTGATGGAATCGGGAAGAAGTAAAGTTGAAATGGCCTTCAGATTCATGCAAAAACATACAACAAAAAGTCTCCCTTACAGAATGCAAAAAATAAGAGATTACAACACAGTAATCACACCGGAAGCCCTGTATGCAGCCGAACCACTGTCACTAATAAACCGCGTACCAGTTGCAAGGCTGGAGATCAAAGAACGGAAGATATCAGAATAAATCCTTGGCCACAGATTCCAAAACAACAGACTACTTCATACTAGAAACAAAATCCCTTACCAAGCTACTAGAAAACTCTTGAGAGACGAGCCGGCCTGTGTGGCCGTGCGGTTCTAGGCGCTTTAGTCTGGAACCGCGTGACCGCTACGGTCGCAGGTTCGAATCCTACCTCGGGCATGGATGTGTGTGATGTCCTTAGGTTAGTTAGGTTTAAGTAGTTCTAAGTTCTAGGGGACTGATGACCACAGATGGTAAGTCCCATAGTGCTCAGAGCGATTTGAACCATTTTTTTTTTCTTGAGAGACAATGCGGAAAAGGAGAACTGATTGTTATGGACTCATCCTCAGAGTGAACCCAAAAAGATTAACAAAATTTTTTTGACTACTTCCGCACAAAAAAATGGGTTAAGGAAACGGAGAAGGACTTAAAGGAGCTCTAACTCACAGAAAATATGTTCACAGATAACACTCAAAAAAAAAAAAAAAAAAAAAAAAAACAAGGCACGAAGGTGAGATTCTAATGGAAAATGAAAGCCAAACAAACAATCCAAACTCTGAAGAAGAAAGGAAAGCCAGATCAGAAACAAAGAAACCGTGCCTGGATAACAGAAAGGTAGAGAACAGTAATAACTGATTAATGTAACATACCCTAAATTCGGGTGAAACGACAGAAGAAGAAGAATTTACAATGCAAAATTATTAACTGTGGATTTATTCTTTTAATTAAACGACTTCCCACAAAACGTCCGCATGGAAGGAGCGTCACATTCAACCAACGCTAGCCGCCAAGTTGTTAGTGAAACAGGGCACATTAACCATTGAATGCTTCGGAAACACGCACTTGATGTGAAGAAATGTATCATGACATCCACTTTAACACGAAGACTATGGGATTCTTCGCTCAGTAATAGATATTGCACGTAGCAGATTTTTGCAGTCAGATTAAATCGTAAAAATATGTAATTGTTTACCAAACAAAAATTAAAGCATTGACATATACAGAGAATTAACATTAATAAACAATTCTAATTATACAGAGAAAACATTAAATAGTAAACAATTAATTTACCATAACGAACTGCATTAACAAATTTCACATCGTGCAACAGCAGTCGTAGTATATAGTTATCATTCAGACGACTGAAGAATCTCGACAGAATGCAGTACGTGCTCAGAGTTGCCATGTTAGGTAACTCTGACTATTCCCCAAATTAGTAAAAACAAACACTGCAGAGCTGGTACGTACGTGCGAACTCGCAGAGAGAGCTGACAAATTTTTCGAAACCAGTTGGCGAGAGTTTTCTCCAGTACCATGTTGACACGGCCCGTATCCCGAAGCCTTTCGGCACCCACTCATCAGACATAGCGGCAGCCATTTTTATTTTCTACTATTTCACGCCAGTCTGGGCTCGGCGACAAGTGAAGGCCGGACGACAAATGAATTTCGCATTCGCACCGGACAAGCGTGAATGGAAAGATTATTACTGCCGCGCGTAAACGTCCCACCCGAAAACATGTCGAATTTTGCGCGCTCGCACGTGTAGGAATGGGTGCAGCCGCGCGCGGCCGCGCGTTCAGAACGCACCGATGCGTACGTTTGTCCGCGTGGCCGGCTAATTGATTGAGCTGCGCTACACGTGTAGTGAGCGTGACCAATTTCCCCCGCGGGGATAACGCGCGTAAGCGAAGCGCTTCGAAAATCGGGTGCCGCCGGACCTTTTAAAGGGGCTGTAGCCTTCGGCAGTCGGGTCCGGGACGGGCTGCGCGCCTCTCGTATTACGCGGGGGCGCCCACACCCCGCCCCCGCCCGCGCCTTCCGCTTCGCAGTCAAGGCCACGCCGCCCCCGGCTCCCAAATTTCATCCCCTCCGAGCTGCCACCCGAGCCCCCGACCCACCACCCCCGCGCGACGCCAACTAAGCAAGCAGGAACAGCGGACGAAGCAAGAAGCCGAATCGATCGTATGTCAATTGTTTGTGGGGCGGGGCTTCGTCACGCGCCAGCTATCGGCTCAGCTGGCTGGCGTGCGGCGCCGCGCAAGTTCGCCGGCGCGCCAGCGGGCGATCGGCAGCTGTCCGCAGATTCTCTGCCGTCCAGTCCGACAGCCACAATGTTTGCCGCTTGCTCTCTGGCAACACGAGAGTGGAGAGTTTCCGTGGGTGATAGGAAGCTGTTACAGACTCCGTGCGGATGACAAAGCACCGCCGTAATTGGGTCACGTCGCCCAGAACAACTGTGACTCTGTATTTTGTCGGGAAATGTAGCCGACAGCGCAAACGTCTGTGGGAATCAACCGATAGCAATTGAGGTCAAAATTGTTTTCCGTTGATAACAATCGAGGCACAGCTTGACAGTCTATGCGACAAATTGGGGGCCTTCGCGGGTAGCCTCGGTATACAGCAGCGCGTAAAATTGTCATGTTGTCGCTGCTTCTCCCTGAGTGGACGAAAACAAAAACTGTATGACTCACCGTCACGGTGAAAATTTCCGATGACGTCATTTGTTCTCAATTACACCGTTTTACACCGACATACATACTATACAATTCACTGTAAAGTGCGAACCAAAGTGTATTTTTTTTATATCATATCCAGCCTTCCTTTCACGCCTTCCATTGGTGGATCATAGGGAAAAAAAGAACTTCTCTGTGAGAGTAGTTGACAAGCTAATTGTATGATCAAGCTGTCTAAGCGACAGCTAGGTTGGGAACTGATCGATACGTGGGAAAAGCGGTCCTTGAAATTTTCTCAGCTGACTTTAATGAATTACAGATCTTTCTCAGTTGTTAGTTCAAATTTGTAGAATCTTTTTCAGCACGCTAAATACCCTATCGAATGGATCATTTGTACAGAATTCCATAATCTAATAAGCATTTTGTCTCTTACATAGAATGCAGTTCTGCAGTATCAAACCAATGAATGGTATATCTTGTTTGTTTTAGCAAACAAGGCGGCCTACTCCGTAACCGTACTTTCTGTTCGCACGTATTGTCTCTGCCAAATTTCCGTGTCATGTAGCTCACATTCCAGATGCGACTCTTTAATCGTCTAGTCATCTAAATATTGCCGAAAGCTACAGGTAGATCTTTAATATCCGATCAGAAATATCCGGACATCCTTTTGTAATGCAAATTTGACCACTGGATGCACGAGCGACGGACCAGACATAGAAAAAATAAGGGTAGGGTGTGGGGTATTTTATTGCCACTAAAGAAGCAGAAACAACATAATGGTTTACGTGTGTTTGCAGGCGGCGAAGCCTTCAGCTGTCCTTTACGTTGCACAATTCGCTACTAGTTTAGGTCAAATGACCATTATCAAGCTAGCTGTCATAGAAGGCACGAAATGGTATAGCTTTCCTGCCGTTTATGACAGCTAGCTTGATAATGGTCATTTGACCGAAACTAGTAGCGAGCTACGCTAAGAAAAGGACAGCTGAAGGGTTCACTATGAAATTTAACAACAGAATGGATCGTTAGGGGAAATCAGTGAGTTCGTTCGTTGAGTAGTTATTGGATGCCACTAGAGTAACAAATCCATCAGGGACATGTCAACCTTTCAAAAGCTGACCAGAACGACAGTTGATGAAGTAATTGTGAAGTGGAGACGCGAAGCAACAACCACAGACAAACCAAGATCAGACAGAGATCACATACTGGTGGACAGGAACTGCCGAGCACTGCGCAGGGTGGCTGTAAAAGATCGCATGAAACCAGCGAAAAGAATGAGTAGTGAGTTCCAAAGTGCTACCAACCGTCTAGGTAGCCCAATGAGCGTGATTAGAGAGTAAAAAAATGAGTACAATCGTCGAAGTGTTCCTCGTAAACCACACATATCCGTAGTCAGTGATAACCGCGCTTGCTGTGGTGTAAACAACGACATCACTGGATAGTAGATAACAGGAAAGAGCGACTTGGAGTGACAAATCACGCTTTACTGTACCCTGAGGCAAGCGGCAATCCGATGGAAGAGTTTCGGTCTGGCGAATGCCTGGAGAACATTGCTTGCCACCAGGTGTACTGGCAACAGTGACAAGGAAACGATTAATGCGGAATGGTATGAACAAGTTCTACTGCAATGTGTACTATAGATGAACATTTGGAAGACAATGTTCAATGTCATAAAGCTACATCTATGTCCATTTGTGGAGAATAATGTACTTGAAATGGATTGGCCTGCCCAGAGTTCCGATTTGAACACAATGTAGCATGTTAAAGGCCAGTAAAATTAGCTCCAAAAAGGAATTGCCTTCAGAAGTTAATGCAATTCTGCATATTTTTTAATCACTCAAGTAGGTCTGTGATATGAATAAACAGATTTTGCCCCGATTTATGAGTGAAGCTTCAGTCGTGATGAAAGGAAAACCGAAAAAATTTCGGACGTTTTTCTTCTTCCGAAACTAAGCGTTTAATCTAAGAAAACAAGGTTACCAAAACGTAGAGCATTGAATTCTGTACCGACTGAGTACAAAGATTTGCCATTTGATTAAATTTTCCTATACCGAAGCTACATGAGAAAGAGGTAATTATTCGAAATTGTCGAACAACATACGTTTTGGCGCCATAAAACGTGCAACATATGAGAAAAGGCTCATTTGACGTAAAATTTGGTTGGAGAAACGTTGTAGGCAATAAAACTGAAGTTTCAGAAAGTGAGGGAAAGTGGCGAAAAACCCAACTGGGATGTAAATATCGTCATTATTCAGTTATAAGTTCACATGATTAACGACCAACATCAGCTCTCTACTTTCCAATCATTGAACTTTCCCAATGTTCACTTTCACGTTCTTACTACTAGCACGTAATCCCTTACCTACAACTTATTGAGGCCATAGTTTTGAAAACTAGCGAATTAGCAGAGTAATGTTACATAAAGGACAAAAAAAATGCGTTTGGATTTTTATTGTTTCACTATGAATAAAGAAACTTGATTCAGTTTACAATAAACTGAGTTCCATACGATTTATATATAACTGGGTTAACGTAATACAATTTTTAAAAAATTCTTCACTTAGAGTAAAAGATTAACATTTTTCTTAATTTTACAGTATGACTTTTTTTAAACGCTTTGGGGATGAAGGTCCAAATAATATTAACTCTAATACTTCCATTTCTTCAAAAGTATCATTATCTGTGTGACTGTCATCAATGTCAGTAACAGGGATGTCAGTTGAAACAATGGAGCAGTATTGGCCTTAGAGTATTTTGCAATCGGTGGTACATTTAATGCAGTTCTTGCTGCAGGAACAACTTCCATAGTACCCTGTACAGAATATTCAATACATGGTTTTCAACAGTTTACGAGGATGCTGTTTCTTTAGTAGTGGGAAATGGGAAGAGACCGAATTTTGAACTCTTCCGCCCCCATTGTAGTGGATCTAGTGGAGTGTTTTTCCAAGCCTGCATATGCAAATTCATTCTCAGCGAATGCTGTCAGGGAGCTGCTTCTGTAGGAGACAATGAGGAGAGTTTCAGCGATGCCTTTGATACACATTTTTCAGAGGATCTGATAGCAAAGCAAACTTAATGACTTTGCTTCACCTTCGCAGTTCATGGCTGCTATGACTATCTGTCCAGCCTCATCAGTTTCATCAAAAATAGTACAGGAAATGTTGAATATCTATGCTGCTTTCTGTATGATGTTTGTTTTCTGCAATGCCTTGAGAGGTTTCAGCTTTCCTTTGTCGAAAAACGACGGAATCGTGTTGCAGCCACTGAAGGTACTTGGAAATAAGAACACGGTCTTTAGATACTTGAGACAACTTTAAATTTAGGTGGCTGTAGACTACGTCATATTGAAAACCCGGCAGAAAACCGTTGGGGGACAGAGCGGCTCAAGCGGTCAGAATCACAGGGAGGCCGGTGTCCCCCCTTACAAAAACACAGAGTGCTGATCAAAGTCACCAGCAGTAGCTACAATTAGAGTAATATTCTCTTCAGTGATTACCCTCAAGCCGGCCGCTGTGGCCGAGCGGTTCTAGGCGCTTCAGTCCGGAACCGCGCTGCTGCTACGGTCACAGGTTCGAATGCTGCCTCGTGCATGGATGTGTGTGATGTCCTTAGGTTAGTTAGGTTTAAGTAGTTCTAAGTGTAGGGGACATGATCTCAGATGTTAAGTCCCATAGTGCGTAGAGCCATTTGAACCATTTTATTACCCTCAAGTTGTGCTGTCAGTAAATAAATAAGTCAGTTTGTTCGTTCGACAGTAACAAATGTTTTGCCACGGTTACTGACGTCGTTTCCTTAAATGTGACTGTTGGTGCAGTCATTTTGGAAGCTCTTGGCAGCCGCCTAGCCTATTTCGTGCCCCTACCACTTGTCACATAAAGGTGTCCATCAAACTCAATCGTGACCTATCTGCCGCACAATGCGTGCTATGTAATTACGAGAGAAAATAATTCTTTTGCCTCCCACGCCACTTTACGCAAGAGAAATACTCCATCTACAACGAAGTCTCGCTTTTCGAAGTCAATTTGGTTTTTTAAGGCATCAAACAACTTGTGAAACACAGCTTTTTGTATTTACGGTATACCTGCGCCAAACGCAGATAGAGGTCTTCATTGCACTTTCTGTAAAACGTGATTCTAGCACATATCTTTTCATCGTTGATAGGAATGGCCCATTCGTGCATTGCCATTTCAGAAGCATAATTTAGAGGTAGAACTTCGATTCTTCATTGACGTTTCATAATTTGACGTACTACAGCTTTTCGCACATACAATTTTGCGTCCAATTGGTCGATTCTCAGGTGGTGCACGTATTATAGCGACGAAACACGTGTTTTTAGACAAGCGTGAAATATTACTGTTTCCTCATATAGCTCTCGTGCTGAAAAATTTAATGAAGTAGCTATGTTTTGGTACTCAACTGATGCAGAATTTCATGTTTCACGTATCTAGTAACGTTGGTTTCTTCCATTAAACGCTCAGTTGGCTGAAGCCCACTGAGAAATCTGGGCAAACTCAGATTATTCACATTAGAAGCGAGCTTAACTGTTTCCAGAATTCCAATAATATCTGCAAGACAGAGCTCTCATTATCTTGACCCGTTATGGGATGACATGAAATGAACGGGGGATAGGCAATATAATGAGAACAGTGGTTGTAATGAGATGGTTGTGTTTGACCGTCAACAGTGCGGGTAAGGCACGTGTTGTGCTGGGCTGTGCTTGTTCAGTACGGACTAGGCATCAGTGCAGATTGTTTACGAGTGTTGCAAACTTCATATTTGCATAAGAGGCCGAGGTCGACGTGCAGTGAAAAACCTAACAGAGTTCCAAGGAGGGCAGATTATGGGGGCCCGATTAGCTGCAGCATCAGTAACCAAGACAGCCAACTTATTGAATGTTTCAAGAGCAACTGTTTCAACAGTCATGGCAGCCTACACAAAACATGGAATGACGCCATCGTGTAAACGTAATAGTCAGCGTAAATCAGAACTAAATGACAGAGATCGTCGAACGCTAACACAACTTGTGTCAAAGAAACACAAAACTAGGGCGGCTAAAGTGACTGCAGAGTTCAATAGTCATCTTCGAGACTCCGTATCTATTGACACTGTCGGCCGAGGACTCCATACAGCGAATATTCATGGATGAGCTGCTACACGAAAGCAATAGTGAGGATAATCAACATAAAGAAGCGTGAAACATGGTGTCAGGAGAATAAATCGTGGACGACTGATCAGTGGAGACACGTCATATCGTTCGACGAGTCAATGTTTTAGTTATTTCCAATATCGGGCTGGGTTTACGTCTGGAAAACGCCAAAAGAAGCCTACAATTGTGATTCCTTAACTCCAACGGTTAATCATGGAGATTGAAGTGTGATGGTGTGGGCAGCCATATGATGGTATTCTGTCGGTCCCATCATTACTCTCAAAGGCCGTGGTGTCACAGCCAACGATTATGTGAACATTTTAGGGGATCAGGAGCACCCCATGATTCAAATGTTGTTCCCCAGCAATGACGCGATATTTCTGGACGATAATGCAGCCATTTACACAGGCAGGACAGTACAATCGAGGTACGAGGAGCTTGCAACTGAACTGCAGCGTCTTGTCTGGACAGCACAGTCCCCGCACATGGACATTATCGAACCCTTGTGGGCTGTATTTGAGCAGATTTCCGCTCCCTCGTCACTACTGGACTTCTTACACTACTGACCATTAAAATTGCTACTCCAAGAAGAAATGCAGATGACAAACGGGTATTCATTGGACAAATATATTATACAAGAACTGACGTGTGATTACATTTTCACGCAATTTGGGTGCATAGATTCTGAGAAATCAGTAACCAGAACAACCACCTCTGGCCGTAATAACGGCCTTGAAACGCCTGGGCATTGAATCAAACAGAGCTTGGATGGCGTGTACAGGTACAGCTGCCCATGCACCTTAAAGAGTAGTGACTGGCATATTGTGACGAGCCAGTTGCTCGGCCACCATTGACCAGACGTTTTCAATTTGTGAGAGATCTGGAGAATGTGCTGGCCAGGGCAGCAGTCGAACATTTCTTGTATCCAGAAAGGCGGTCGTGCATTATACTGCTGAAATGTACGGTTTCGTAGGGATAGAATGAAGGGTAGAGCCACGGGTCGTAAGACATCTGAAATGTAACGTCAATGCGAACAAGAGGTGAGCGAGACGTGTAAGATATGGCACCCCATACCATCACCCCGGGTGATACAATAGTATGCCGATGACGAATACACGCTTCCAATGTGCCTTCACCGCGATGTCGCCAAACACGGATGCGACCATCATGATGCTGTAAACAGAACCTGGATTCATCAGAAAAAATGATGTTTTGCCATTCATGCACCCAGGTTCGTCGTTGAGTACACCATCGCAGGCGCTCCTGTCTGTGATGCGGCGTTAAGGGTAACCGCAGCCATGGTCTCCGAGCTGATAGTGCATGTTGCTGCAAACGTCGTCTAACTGTTCGTGGAGATGGTTGTTGTGTTGCAAACTTCCCCATCTGTTGACTCAGGGATCGAGACGTGGTTACACGATCTGTTACAGCCGTCCAGATAAGATGCCAGTCACCTCGACTGCTAGTGATACGAGGCCGTTGGGATCGAGCACGGCGTTCCGTATTACCCTCCTGAACCCAACGATTTCATATTCTGCTACCAGTCATTGGGTCTCTACCAACGCGAGCAGCAATGTCGCGATACGATAAACCGCAATCGTGATAGGCTACAAGCCGACCTTTATCATAGTCAGAAACGTGATCGTACGCATTTCTCCTCCTTAGACGAGGCATCACAACGTTTCACCAGGCAATGCCGGTTAACTGCTGTTTGTGTAGGAGAAATCAGTTGGAAACTTTCCTCATGCCAGCACGTTGTAGGGGTCGCCACCGGCGACAACCTTGTGTGAATGCTCTGAAAAGCTAATCTTTTGCATATCACAGCATCTTCTTCCTATCGGTTAAATTTCGCGTCTGTAGCACGTCATCTTCTTGGTGTAGCAATTTTAATGGCCAGTAGTGTAGAAGAGGTTCTGATCGAAGAGTAGCTTAGCATGCCACTGGAAACTATACAATTATTACATGCCAGTAGTCCAAGAAAAATCTCAGCTGTATAACGGGCGAATGGGGGTCTAACCCCTTATTAATAAACCATTCCCAAGTAAGTACAGGTGTTCAAATTATTTTGCCTATCTGCTGTATTCGCAGTTGCGAACAGAGGCAACCATCAGCTTTACCATGGAATGGCGACAATGAGAATTTGTGCCGGACCAGGGCCCGGACTCGGAGTGCCCGCACACCGCGAACACTCGCCTAACCATAAACCTATACGAGTACGCTCCACAGCCAGATCCAAATATCCATACTGTAGTATCCTGCACACTCGTCTAATATAGGTTGCCTAGGAAGCTGTTTTCTCTGATCACTACAAATCAAATCATATTAATGGACATTCGGGAGGACGACGGTTCAATCCCGCGTCCGGCCATCCTGATTTAGATTTTCCGTGGTTTCCCTAAATCACTCGAGGAAAATGCCGGGATGGTTCCTCTGAAAGGGCACGGCCGACTTCCTTCCCCATCCTTCCCTAATCCGATGAGACCGATCACCACGCTGTCTGGTCTCCTTCCCCAAACCAACCAACCATATTAATGGAGTTTACAACGGTACGTTGAGTTGACAATACTTAACTTTGCGTATTAACAAAGGTAAATCGCAAGCAAATGGCGACATGCAAATAATCAGTTCTTCGGTATATACAAGTTCAATGCAAGCAAAAAAATTCCATTCGTAAGTCATTGCTGGAACGTTTGTATCAGGGCTCGTCTTCCACTGCACCGCGACTAGGCTGCTCGGCGCTTATATTCTTTTGGTATACATGCCTTTCCAGTCGTGGTGTCGTCCTAGTCAGCATACTATTAGCTGTCGTCTCACAGCCCTCTCTGAGGCTAGGCGCAAATTGAGACGCGTATAGCGCGTGTGGCGCTGAGGATCAATATCACGCATCAATGCAGGAAGAGAGACAGAACTGGATGACAACAAACTGCAACTGGTGAAATCAACCATTCGGCTGGCGATATTGCAGAGTACCGATATACTAGGTTCCAATGTGCTTACGGCCTTTTTTTTTAGTGGTACTGTTCCACATACCGCCAAACCACAGTGTTCTAAGGCATGTGGGTCCCATATTCGTTCCACATGACTCACAAGTGGTTGTATTTGTGTTGAAGAGGTTTAAACATGTCACACTTAAAATAATGTTTGTTGCGTCACGATGGAACAGCTATAAGCTCACCCTCAGGGTGGTTGATGGGTCACGTTGTCCGTAAACATCCCTTTACGATCTATCCCAGGCATGTTCGGTAGGGTTCATGTCTGGAGAACATGCTGGCCTCTCTAGTCGTGCAATGTCGTTATTCTGAAGGAAGTCATTCACAAGATGTGCACGATGGGGCGCAAATTGTCGTCCGTGGAGACGAATGCCTCGCCAGTATTGCTGCCGATATGGCTGCACTATCGGTGGGAGGACGGCATTCATGTACCGTACACCCGTTACGGCGCCTCCCATGACCACCAGCGGTGTACGTCGGCCCCACATAATGTCACCCCAAAACAGCAAGGAACCTCCACCTTGCTGCACTCGCTCGACAATGTCTAAGGCGTTCAGCCTGACCGGGTTGCCTCCAAACACGTTTCCGACGATTGTCTGGTTGAAGGCATATGGTTGCAAAGATGGACCTCGCCGTGGACGTCGGGAGTGAAGTTGCGCATCATGTAGCCTATTGCGCACAGTTTGAGTCGTAAGAGTGTAGGACCTAATACCGAACCCTGGGGCAACTGATGCTACACGCCTTCAGAGTGACTTTATGGTGCCAGAAATGACGCATTACCGGCTATACGTCAGGTATGAGCGAAACCATTCCATTATACTTAGCTAGAAATTAAGACTGTTAATTTTTTGCTAGAAAAATGTCATAATCGAAGCGCTCAGAGGGTAGCAAAATAATACTCGCTTCTTCATCTGTTACCTTTATTAAAGCAGATGTTGTGCTGCGATGCTTACCTTGACTGGTATTCGTCTAGCAGGTTCTTTGTAGTTAAGCACTTTGTTAGCTGGTTGTGCACTACATATTTCAAGGCCTTGGATAGTACAGGAAGAATGCAAATAGGTCGGTAATTAGAGGGTGCTGTGACAACGTCCTCCTTATGCAATGTGTTGACCAGTCCCTGTTTACAGGCCTCTGGGGAAGCACTTATGGTTAAGGTGAGGTTAAAGATACCTTTTAATGTGAGCAGTAGTGCTTTAATAACAATCATTTAGACAGTGATGCCACACTGACCAATAGATGCTGATCTGATTACGCTGGATTGCATTTTTTGAAGGTACTTCAAGTAACGTGTTTTAGATAGAATTTTTCGTGGCTGGAGTCATTTGCCGGCATGAAGTAATCAATGAGTCTCTGTTTGTTTTGTGGTTCAATTGTGGGTTTAGGTGACGTGAAGTACCAGTTCAGGTCATGGGCTGGGACAATGGGATCAGCTGCAGCTTATACTTTGCCTATATTGAGACCACATGAGCTTTTCCGTTGGAGCTGGAATATTTATGTTGTCGGTTTGTGTATGAACGTGCCTGAGTTTTGCGTTTCTCACACCCTGACTCACTCAATCCCGCTTCTGCCCTTAAGTAACATGATTTTCAGGTGTGGGGCATAGTTTGTATGAGCGATGTCCCGCGTCTATGAGATTCATGAACTGGTTTACTGCTTCAATTAGTCAAGGTGAAGGTTTGCTTCTTACTTTTCCTCAAAGTGACTATTTGTCACATAGTTGAATAAGTGTACTTTCCAGGGCTTGTACGATTACGCTTCTATTTGCTTATATGTTCAAAACTGTTTATTGCGATAGTAGTGAAATAGATTTCTTCGTCATTCCGACAGTTTTCTGCCATTTTCGCGATTTTGGTGTATCTGAAACATCATTTCAACAAAGCATTTACGTATTCATGGTCATTTATCGGATGAACTGTTGTTAGTTACATATCTGTTTCGTCACAGTGCATTTTAAATTTGAATTTTATACAGTGATATAGAGGACAATTTATGAGTAAGAGACTGAGTATTGAACATCTTGGATCAGATTTATGCTAATAATTTTACATATTGCAGGGTCGTACCGCTGCGTGTTTGGTTAAGCTGAAAAAAATTATTTTAAAACACCGAGATATATCTGTTCTACCAGCCACCAAGCTCATTTATCTGGGATTTGTGTGCAATCCATGTTTGAAGTGTCAACGAATCTACAGACTGTACTCACAGTATAGCAAATCGAGTCACAACACTCTCTGGTTCGAAAGTTGTTACCGTTTGACCGCTGGAGCGACACCAGCGCTCTAAGCGGTGAGAAAGCAGATAGTCACAAGCATCGTAACGATAAAGTTTAATTTTTATTGCTTTCTATTTAATTAACCGAATAGTTGTTATATTTTTGCATTCCATCCGTTAGTAAGTTACCAAGAGTCATGAATTATCGTAAAATACTAGTAAAAACAACCGAATCGCAGTGATCCCATTGCATAAGCTGCATCTCATTCATGAAGAAATACTTTCGAATACGTCTATATTTGCAGCAAATTCTCTCGAAAGCAAGAGAATATAACACGTTTCATGGCTGAGAAGCGTATATTTCTGTTGTTATTATCATAGACGCTGTTGCTACTCAAAAATTTTTATGGAAACCAATGATTCGCTCTTTCTTATACTGCACTCGACTTTCTAATACACGTATATTTTTGTAAATGTAATTACTTCTGCTTTAAAAGTGAATGTATTGAAGACTCTTGCGGTATATCACTCAGATCTAGCAACAATTGTGGAACTGGTTTCTCCTGTGTTGGAAAACAGTTTTACTGTTTTTGACAATTTACTACATTTGTATGGTTTTTCCTTAAGCTTCAGTGGTAGTGGCTTATTTGATACGCTAAAAGATAATAGTACTACGCTCCATCTGGGTTTCCTACGTTCCACGTTCACTGATTTGGCACTAAGAGTAGCGAACAAAAATCTACTTTTTTGGATGACCTATGACGTCTTTCTGTAAATGGTCCGGTCTTCTGGTGTTTACTAACAATTTTTGTTATTAGAGGAAAACATTATTACTCAGTAGATGTCTGAACGTTACAAGAGAACTGTAAATAAACTGTCCTGTAATGCACGGTTTCGTATCTCCCAGAGTCGTTACGAAACTGAAGAATCAGTAACGTGGTGTAATTTTTTATTTATTGTCTATTTTTATGGCACTACATACACTCCGTATTTTAAGAATTATGTTACAAATCGGTAAAAACGTTAGTATTCTCAATCATACGTTATCGTATTCAGAAGTGTCGCTTTCTGGCCGCTTTGGGAGCTGTTATCGCTGGCGGTAACAAAAACGAGGCGAAGTGTCGCGACTGTTACGTTGGACTGTGCTGTACTAGAGAACGGAAGTTCACCGAAAAAGAAACATTCTATGCGCGAAACAATTTCTCAGGGCAAAGATATGGATAATGTGTTCAGTGCAGTTTCTCACACTGGGCTATCGCAGTGCGGATACACCAAAAATCATTTAGTTTGTCCGCATGGTGCCCTTGGGAAGAAAGAACGACAACAAAGCAACTTCTATTTTCGGATATACGACTCTGTAAGTACTGAATGTGTTAGAATATGCTCTTTGATACTGATGTTTAGCGTTTGTGCTAAGTAGTGACGGGATAACCGATTGGTCAGTCGATTGCTTTTTCGTTCTGTCTGTTGTTTGAGTCGAATGAAACAACCGAGTGAAATTAGCTGTGTGAATGTTTCTCACTCACTCTCCGGGTTTGAGTGATTGTGTATGTTAGACATCCAACTGACACAACCATCTTATTGGCTTTCAATGAAAATGAAATATCGGAACAGTAATAACAGTGATAGGCGATTTCAGAATGCAGTCAACGATAATGACTTAACAATGGCAAAACGATCGAATGTTTCAGTTCAGAACTGAATGCGTCCCATTGCTTCAGACTGTTTTCATTCGGTTGCACCCACAGACTAGTTTCACTCGAAGGTAACGAATCAATAATAATTCTACGGATAGTAACTGGTACAATGGTACGTTCTCTCTGCCATGCACCTCACTGTGGTTCGCAGTGTATAGATGCAGATGTAGGCAGATACATAAATCCAAAACTGGCGAAATCGACTGCTTCCATTCGGTTGCTTAGACACTTACACTTAAAAGACTGAATGAATAGTCCAACCGACATATAAAGCTACAACCGAATCAGTCGATTGTTCTCCAACAACCGACTGACTCGAAAGCTTTTGTTCGGCTGTTCCCATCACTACTGCCAAGTAATACCTCATTTATGAAGCTTGTGAATTTAGTGGTATAGTTTTCGGAATAGAGCTGTGCCTCTACGCTATTCAGGTTCATTAACATTTCAACATCGATTTTACACAAATGCAGAGATTTACTAACGATTGATCTTGAAAGGTATTAGAATAAACGCACCTCCGTATTTTTAAATCATTTTTATTCAGTTTTATTAGTTAGAAGTGTGGTAGTTCCTTGCTGGTATACACCTGCAAAAAATCAAATGGGGCGCAATATTTTATTAAGCCTAATGAGCTGGACGTTAGGTTCCCTAAGTTTAACACCAATACATATAATCTCTTTCCGTGTTGTCTTGTCATTAGCATGTGCAGTCGCCTATTATCACCAGCAAATTGAATGTCGACTGTGCCCTCTCAAGATACGACTGTGAATCTTCTTTAGTGTTCTGCTAAACTGATATTTTCTGTTTCTATACCTCATGTCAGACACAATTGCTTTTAATACTCTTCGTTTCCGTTCTCGTTTCTTAAAACATTATCTAAATAGTACCACCCATTTATTGAATTATGACTATTTGGAGAGGCGATACTTTCTTCCTTCACCACACAAAGTTATTGAACACAGTTAATTAAAATTAGTAAAATGTTTTGTCTTCCAATCACTTGTCACTTATTTTGAAGTATGTGGATCGTTGGCTTTGAAAGAACTCATTTTCATCTAGAAACCGATAATTTTAATTTATAATATTCTGTATCTCTTTGTAGAAAAAGTGTTACCGTTTAGAAAATTTTTTTAGTTTCTATGATATTAACATAACCATCACTCATAAAATGACATTTAACACGATTTGCACTATGGAAACCGCGTCTGGTCTTGTTTTAGAACTGTGATTGCACTGTGTGTGATATACACGTTTGCATTTTGTCAAATAAAAGACAGTACATGCTTCACCATACCGCACAAAGTGCCTACAATCTGATGATATAACACTTAATGCTCCAGATTCATCTATTTTTTCATTGACAGATATCTTTGTGTTGATGAAATCCTTTCCTTCACTGTTTTTTTCCGATGTACATCGCTTCACGTATGTTTAAATCGCTTTGCGGAGTACTCACCAGTTTTTGTTTTACCTTTTGCAAATAATCAGAAAACTCCCTTTCAAATTTCTGGAGCCAGTGACCATCCATCTGCAACATGAAATGTAGATGATGTTTCCTAGTGCATGACGTCACCACCGACTGTGAATGATTTTTGTTATTCGCGTGAACTGGTCTTAAAATAACAAGTCAGCTGTCGGACTTTTTTTAAATTATTCAAAAAGTTGCATGAAATAGTCTAGGTGCGTTCGCTACGTTGACTCTCGAGCCTTCGACAACATCCACTACCGTCTTTGTCACAGTAGCAACCGACTTTCAACTGAGTAACGTTGTCAGAAGATTGTAAGTGGTGTAGTGGAGCCATAATGTGACACATACAAACGCGATACTCACTGTTGTGACAGTTGACAAGAGACACACCATTAGAAACGGATTTATTGCATGTAAAACACGGTAAGTGATGTGCTTCATTCATATTATATGCTAGTTCCTTGATAAGCCGATAAATAGCAGCACCAAGCTAATTTCATACTCTAGTTTATGGTAAATTTGTCAGAATGTAGGCAGCGATAAGTGCCAAGAACGTGACTGCCAGTAGTAATAACGCCTGAGGTGTGCATACCGTGAAAAATTTTCGGGGATGATTTGTACGAATCTGATGATGATCACGGTTTCGGTGATTCTTGGGTTTGTTGCAGAAGGTCCTCTTCAGAGTAGCAAGGCAGCTGCTTTTCATGCGACGAAAGCTAATTTCGCAGAAAATCGGTCTAGAGGTTTACTGATGTAACGTTATTCATGTGTCGGCCAACTGATCTTTGCACAGCGGCTAAATTTAACACCTATCACGCTGGCTGTACGGGTTGAAACACCGTCCGTGTACTTTGTTTTTCAGTCTCATCGTACAGAATATCACGTGAAATTATTCAAAAATAGTAACATCATTAATAAATCAATCATTACAACAGACTTCCTTCAAATGGGTATTCAGTTTGTTACAGAATCATCTTAGTCGCTATCGCTTGCATCACTTGCAGTGCTAGAGTTTATTGAAAAACCAACCGAAACACATTCGTAGAGCACCACGCTTATATTACAGGCTTAGGGATTATTCAGAAGCGATACCGAAAAACACAATTCTATTGAATTCGAAAAGGTTGTTGCTTCTTCGATCAAATTCTATGCGAACCACTCATACTTGATAATTCCTGTGAAAGCAGGCTCTCAAAATTGATGCAGAATTAAAGAATACATCTTTATGAAATCTTCCTCGAAACAATTTGTGCATTAACCTTCAGCAAGTGGGTAGAATTTTGAATTTATTTCGTGAAAATTTTAACCTGACTCTAAAAATAAATGTCATATGGTTGGCAAAATATGGATGGGATAACTTATACGGTGCAGGTACAAACTTTTCTTTCATCTATAAAGATGTGATCGTAAAGTGTCTAATCGGTCTGTCCTCCCCATGAATCAGTGGCGCAATGAAATTTTTCTTGTCCCACGTAAAGTACTTTCATGAACTTCCGTTATTTCGTGCTTGTCACAAGTACATTTTGTATTTTATGAGTCAAAGTGTCAACTACTTTTCGAACAATCTGACAAAATTTCCGTGATTGTTCTTGCATACATAAGAAAACACAAGGGAATATTTTCCTGACGCAAAATCGATTTTCTCGCAAACTAGGGGCCATCGAACGAAAAGCCATTAGCCAGGTAATCAGGACAGGTTCCTCTACAATATACCCAACACTCATCAGAATCCGTGATTAAAACGTCTGGTGATCTCCTTCTCAGATAAAGATCATGATTATGTTACCGAACGCAAATATTCTTCAACATTTGTTCCTAACCACAATAATAATTATTCAAGTGAGTAAATAACGTTTTGTCCCTAACCATACTTCGCGTGACTTTATGTGACATGATTATGGTAGAAATGCTAAGAGCCATCCTTAACATTGTCTACTTGCTGTAGTAAGTGGTTTACTAAATTTAAATTTTAAATTGTGCTGTATTATAAATAATATTTTAAAGTTGCCGGACATTATTATTGCAAACATTGTTACTAGAAATCTTAGTGCCAAAAACCGAAACAATTGGTACCTTTAACTTGTACTCACGAGAAGCTTTGCAGCAATGTTTCGTTAACTAACCCAGCAAGTTAAACAGTGGTAAGTCGATGCTAACCCATGTTAAGAGCACGTACGTTGCAAGTAAATAGGTGCCCAATGAAAAATTTTTAAGAATAACGTTTTTGGTAGAATTTAACATTTTAAAAATATGTCGTTACTGTAGGTATATGTGGACACAGTGGCTGCTCGGAATAAAAAAATCACATTCCATGTACTTGAAATACTTTATTTACGATGTTTGTCAAAACAAACAACTTGTTTCTTACCATTATTTACAGCAGAGATCTTTATTTGTCCGCAGTTTGTTGTTCCCAAAAACAAACGATGATTTTTCAGACTTGTTTGTAGGTTACAATAGTATCGTAGCCCAACAGTCCTGCAATGTGATGTTTCATAAGTGTCAGGGCCCTGAGGAAACTTAAGAATGACAAATTTGTCGTAATATTCTTGATATTGTTACAATTTCTCACACTAAATACACCTGTGGTAAAAACGACGTTTCAAATCAATATAGGCGATACCATTCTCTTTCATTGCATATTAATATTAAACAATGTTGCTTACTAACCCACTTAGCACAATAGTGCCGGAGTGTATCACAAAATGTAGAGGAGTATCGCAACTGTATTTGGAAAACCATATATTAAATGAACACAGGCAGTAAATGTGATGAGTTTAATGAAGATACATGAAGAAGTCGTTGCTACTCCATAGACTGCAACGCCCGTCCCAGGTATTGTGCACAATCTGCTCTCCTTTCAAGACAAGATGTGCTGTTCAAGATGACTGACCTGCAACGGCGGCCGTTGAATACACACATAATGAGGAACACGTAAATTAGATAACCAGATATATATTTTATTTTCTATAGCAACATCGATAATACAGCTTGGTCCCACTAAATGCTCTCTATTGACAAACAAAAATAAATTCTATTTGACAAATATTCTGAGTACAGCCATTAATGTTTTGTTATTGTTCCAAACAACAGTTCCATTTCCTGAAGAGGGCTTTGTCGGAACATCAATTTCAGCGGGGAAAAATACATGCTATGTTAATGCGCTAAACTACACATCGTTCGTACATCTCTTCAACCGATACAGTGACACAGGACGTCAAAGTCTAGCGTTTCTCACAAATGTGACCAATTCCTGTCCGGGCAATGACTATGCAACACTCACCGTTAATCCCTACTTACATGCGTTTGTCATGTCATACACGTCTGTTTTGGTACTCTTATTACGTCTAAAAGTTTTCATGTACACTGGAATAGTCGGTTGCTACTTTGAGGGAAAGTCAGTGGAAATACATGAGACACAAACATTTTAGAGAAGCATGGGGACACCAAGAGAACAATTATTAAAATTACGCACAAATTAAGAACCATTCTTATAAATCTTTCCACGAAATGTTTAAGCTTTAACGCCACAACCATAATAACATTTAACAGTGTCCATAAGAGTAAAATCACACGGAAAGAGAGTAGGAATTGCGTTTAGTACCGTAAGCACCATTAGGAACACCTCACACAACATTATTAAGAACGGCGAAAAAGAATGTGCAGCAGATTAAAACACTGCTTTTGCTTTTCTCTGAAATTGATTTGTGGCTCGGCTACAGGAAAACGCTCAATTAATATGCCCGTCGCATTTCTTAAACCAGATCACAATGGAAGGCTCCCAAAATTGCTTCTGCTGCCCAGTAAGTCTTTTCACCGCTTGTGCTACTGCTCGCCCAGTTTTCTCACAATTTATTTAGTCCCAGCACATGTGAGGAAATTAGATGAGAATTGAGCAGTCGAAAATGGAAGTTCAGTGTCACTCTTTACGATGCCGAAAACAAACCACCATATTTCTTAGTGAAGAGATTCTATCGACGACAGTAACCGTAATAATACTGACAGCATCATAACTTAAATACAATAATTATATTCGCCTAAATGGTACGGTAGGTGAATGTCGCTCTGTTACGTGACTTTATATCAATGAAATGAATCCACACCACCGTACAGTTACATCTCAATTGGGTACGACAATCAGACATGTCTGCCTGAAAATGTGTGGGCATATTTACCTTCATCCTTCGCGATGGAGACTTCGAGGACGCAGACACAGAAAGCAAATCACCTTTCAGTTTCACATAAACCATCGAAAGTACACACATGTAACGTTCAGTACTTATCTACGACGAGAGACTTTGTGGTATGTGTCATATAGCTCATACAGGAGATTGTAGACGCAATGAAGTTACAAGAGTTAAATGTGTTGGACTAGAACTTCGGTACTTTTTCCACCTAGAATTAATTTCTTAATTGCTAATTACCGTCAAGTAGATAGTGGCATACATACAGATTATTATTGTTTCTTTTTATAACTGGTTCTCGGTATTAGCAGTGACGACAGTTGTCTTGTATCAGATAGCGTTTTTCATAGAAAATGTTTGACCTTCAGGGCACACAGACGATTAACAGGCTCCAGAAATCAGCTGTTTCTATTTAACGCTGTGTTTCGATGTGTGTATCAGTGGCAATCAAACATATTACTTCAAGTTGGCACAGTGATTTACGAGCAGTAAACTGTCGTCTGATAGCTGCCAAATTGACTGAAAAGGCAGTTGAGTTAACACCATACTGTTGCGCGAGTTTTTGAATGGTCAGCCCCCAGAAAAGTGAAGAGAAAGTAATTTATAAGGACTGTGGACGTTTCCGTTATAGAAATTTATGGACAGTATGATTGACACACTTCCTCTTGTGCGCGTGATAAAAGTTGTCTTTGACGCTCACATGGAATGTGGTAGATATACAGAAAGACCACGTTAAGTTATAAGAATCTAGCTTTTGTATAAGAGGCACCCTCGTAAAAAAACGAAACAGATAGAAAAAAGTAAGTAAACTGTTTATTACTTCAAAAGTAATCGCAGTAACTGTTAATACATTTATCCCACTGTGAGACAAGATGGAGAGTGCCTCTATGAAAAAACGTTGGTGGTTAGCTACGCAACCATTATTCTATCCAGGCGTGCAGCTCTTCGTACGACAGCCACGAATGTGTTTCTTGAGGGCTACAAAAATATGGAAATCGGATCGGGAGGGATCGGGGCTGTATGGAGGATGTGTAACGACTTCAGAGCGAAATTTCTACTGCGTACTCTAAACAATCTTGGCATCTCGTGGGCGGGCGTTATCTTGCAACAGAATGATGCCGTCTGTCAGCATCCTGGACGTTTGGATTTGATGGCACGCTTTAGTTTTTATGAAGTGTCAACGTAAAGCTGTGCGTTAATTGTGGTGCTGGACTCCAGAAAGTCATGAACAGCAGGCACTTGCATTGCAGGAAAAAGGTCATCATGACTTTCCTGGAGCTATCTTGCCAGTCGTTTGGTCTACGGAGTCTGTTCAAAAAATTCCGGAACATTCGTAGTTTCGCGTCAGTGTTGTGTTGGAGCGAAATGCGCCTGGCATCCCTGCACATGCCTACGCTTAATGTATAACTGCCGGAAGTTTCATTGTTGTATGTCTGTAAGTTGTTGTCCAGTGATATATTCAGTAGACCGTTGTGTCACACAGTTCACGAATTTCAGGAAGGCAGGCAGGAAGCTAACGGTGATGAGTGCTTCAGCCGTACTCGGTGTTCTGAATCGTTCACAAGGTTTAAAAATAGCCGGACGGAGGTTAAAGATGACAGTGTTTCACGACGACTTCCGACGTCTACCGACGACGCTCCTGTCCGGGACGTCAACGAAATGGCGCCTGCCAATCGAAGGCTGACTACCCGAGAGACTGCAGAAGAATGTAACATTCCAATTGGACCATGTCATGAATTCCTGAATGGAATGCATTGTCTTCCCACCAAATTCTACGCACGGCTCATGAGTCAAGACTAGAAACACCTTCGCCTCGCATTTTGTGAAGTGCTTTTGTATCGTGACAATGAGAACGAAATGTTACTTAAGAGAATCATGTGACCACTGCGGACTTCTGTTTTATTCCAAAAGTTGAAAACTCCGATGAAAGGACGAAGATTTGCAGCGACAGACGAGATAAAAGAAAATTCACAGATGGCGCTTAGCACGATGCAGCAAGAAGTGTGCGAAGACTACTTCAGGAAGTGGAAAAGGGGTCGGGAGCGGTGTATCAGCTGTTGAGCAGAGTGTTTCGTAGGATGCCATGCACAATGAGTAAAAGGTAAGCGTAGAAAAATTTTGTGGATAAAGTTTCGGAATTGTTTGAACAGACCTCGTAGATTACAAAAGTGTCGCTGGGAAGCAGTTGCCCATACTTTATTCAGTCCCGATCGCTTTCCATGCGATATACATGTTTCTGGAGCTCTGAGGAAAGCTCCCTGAAGAAATACGTTCGTGGCGGACGATTTATTTCGGACGGAGAGGTGTACTTGTGGGTGCAATCATGGGTCTGTAGGCAGCCGTAAACATTTTCCCATGAGGGCATTGACCATCTTGTCTAACATTGAGATAAGGCGGCTGCATTTGAAATAATGAAAAACTTTAGTTACTTTCTTTTCATATGTCTCGTTTCCATTTGACTGGCCATTATAGTTAGTTGCTAGGCTCTCCCGTTGCCAAATATGCCCCACAACGAAACTAGACGCAAGTGACCGAGGTTCATAAGCGCGTAGAAAACCGTTCGGCTACATTCTGACACGAACAGCTTACACGTTTTTAAGTCTACAGTTACGTAGTTGGTTGTGAAGGTTCTTCCCAAGTTTTGCCTCTCCAGTACACTCCCAGCACCACTTCTGCGATTGACAAAGTTCTGAACAGAACTTCTCTGCTGAGAAATTGTTATGTGACAAAAACGTTGAAATAATGTCGGGCGGCGAGCTTCCGTGCGTCCCTGGAACAGCTCGGAAAAAATCCCCACTTCGGCTTCTGCGAGTGCAGCGGCGGCGGCCGGCGGCTTCCTCCTGCTTGCCGGCGCTACGACGCGGCCGCGTCGCCGCTGGCGCGCACGTGGTAGAGGCGGCGGCTGCGCCACAGGTAGGAGTACCAGTAGAACATGTTGATGGCGAGGAAGCACAGTGGGAAGACGATGCGCGACGCGCGGTCGATCTTAGAGACGGAGTTGAAGCGCGGCGTGCGCCGCTTCTTCCTGGGCGCCGAGCGGCACGCGTGCGGCTGCTGCAGCTGCTGGTGCTGCATCTGCAACTGCGGCTGCTGCAGCTGGTGGTCGTCGCCGCGCGCCGCGCTGCCGCCCGACGCGGAAGACACGGCGACACTGCCGCCGCCGCCTTCGCCGGCCGACAGCGCTGGCTGCGGGGACGCCTCCGGAGGCCGACTCAGGCACGACACGGACCTGCGAACCGCACGGAGCGTTCCTGTACTGCCCGCTGCTGCTGCTGCCGGGAGAGCGACCGACAGGAAATCCGCAGAGGTTGGAAACAGAACAAGTAGAAGCGTAACGGTTTTGGATAGCGTAACATTTCTGGCTGTTGGCACTTGATTTTATTTCCACACATTACATTTCAGTTGAGCAAAAATATAGTGCTTGACGAATGACATCGTAAGGCAAAGTGAGTGAGAAACAACATACTCTTGTCTGTTCAAATATCTCACGGGTTTGCTGCCAGGTGACGTCGTCGACCACCGCCGATATTTCAACAGGAGCGCACCCTGCCATTCTCTAGGCACAACTGCAAGGAGGAAGCAGTTTGCAAGGGAATTTAATACCTCCATTCCAAGAGGAGAAACAAGGAAGATACCGCACACAGAACAAGTAACCGCAGAGTCAACACCCAACCAAAGATGACCAACATCACATGACACAGTCACGTCGATTAAATATTTGGGCGTAACATTGCAGAGCGATATGAAGTGGGACAAGCATGTAATGGCAGTTGTGGGGAAGGCGGATAGTCATCTTCGGTTCATTGGTAGAATTTTGGGAACATGTGGTTCATCCGTAAAGGAGACCGCTTATGAAACAATAATACGACCTATTGTTGAGTACTGCTCGAGCGGTTGGGGTCCCTATCAGGCCGGATTGAGGGAGGACATAGAAGCAATTCAGAGGCGGGCTGCTAGATTTGTTACTGGTAGGTTTGATCATCACGCGAGTGTTACGGAAATGCTTCAGGAACTCGGGTGGGAGTCTCTAGAGGAAAGGAGGCGTTCGTGAATCGCTACTGAGGAAATTTAGATAAGCAACATTTGAGGCTGACTGCAGTACATTTTACTACCGCCAAGTTACATTTCTCGGAAAGACCATAAAGATAAGATAAGAGATATTAGGGCTCGTAGAGAGGCCTATAGGCAGTCATTTTTCCCTCGTTCTGTTTGGGAGTGGAACTATGAAAGAAGATGCTAATTGTGGTACGAAGTACCCTCCGCCACGCACCTTATGGTGGATTGCGGAGTATGTATGTAGATGTAGATGTTTCGATAATGACTATTAATCAACAGATGAGGTAGCACTAATTCTGTCCCTTGATGAGAAATAGAGCCGGATTCCAAGCAGCATTTAAACAAAATGCACCATCTTTGTTTATAAGGTTGCTTGATAGTTTGATTTCAACAGCTTCCTTGGTAACACTATCCCATTGGCTGGACGTGCAAGCCAGAATCTCCGTGTTGTTGTATTCCATGGGACGACCGGTGTCAACGCAATGTTCTGCAATAGCGGATTTGCTCGGCTGTTGTAAGCGTGTGTGACGCTTATGTTCAATACACCAGTCTTCCACAGACCTGATTGTCTGACCATTATATGACATGCCACAGCTGCAAGGAATACGATAGACACCAGCTTTACGCAAACCAAGATCATGTTTTACCGACGCCAATAGGGCCTTAATCTTAGAAGGTGGTCAAAAAACACATGATATCTCCGCAAAATACTGCCAATCCTGTTGGAAATGCTTCCTGCGTAAGGCAAAAAGGCCGTAGGCTTAGGTGACACTTCGTTGCTATCGTCACTCACCCACTGCGCAGAAGGCTGATTAGGCAACGCACGTCTGATCTGTCTCTGATATTTCTGATGTTAGTCATCTTTCGTTGTGTGTGTTGACTCTGGGGTCACTTGTCTGTGTGTGGTATCGTCCTTGTTTCTCCTCTGTGAACCGAGGTATTAAATTCCCTTGCACTTTGCTTCCTCCTGGCAGTTGTGCCTTGAGAATGGCAGGGTGTGCTCTTGTCGAAATATCGGCGGTGGTCGACGACGTCACCTGGCAGCAAACCCATAAGTCATTTGAACATTCAGATCACCGGGAAAAGTTAAGGTCTCAGACTCTTTCTTCTTTATTACTGGTTTCAACTCAATTATGATTCCGCAACAAGTTTTTGCACAGATGTATTTAGCTACATGTACATATAGCATCTGGACCGGATCGCTTCCACAAAATTTGGTGCACACACTACTTGCTATAAGGGAATTAGAACTCCGAGGTTTAGAGTCTCCTAGACCCCTTAGGAGCGGCTGCCCTGCCTGAGAGGTACGTGCTGCAGCTATAATTGGAATGGCTATTCAAGCGGATTGGCACGTGTGAGCACAAAGACTGGGGGAAGAGGTGACATATAGTGAGAGGAGGAGAATGAGATGCATAGAGATAGGGGGCGGAGAAAGAGATAGGTAGAGACAGGAGGAGGAGAACTATAGGTGCCGTACATGCACGTGGTGGGGCCACAGGTAAAAGTCTAGCAAATCGTAAACTGGCAACTGGTCTTACAATGATGTTAAACTTCAGTTATTACAGCTGACGTAGAGTGCTCGTCTGTCTCTGTACTAAGACTCATTTCCTCTGGGGGCACTGAAACCGGGCTCGTATTTGAGAAATGAGTGAGGCAGGATTGTACCTTAACCCTGACGTAATTTTATCTGCATGTTGAACAAACGGTAAAGGTACCCAAGGAGAAAATTTGGGTAAGAAATTAAATTTCACGGAAAATAACAAATAACTTCGAGGTTGCAAATAAAATTTTAACTTCGTCAGACATAGAAAAGGACTTCGAAGAAAGGTTGAACGGAATTTTTAGTGTCATAAAACGAATTCTAAGCTGGCCTTTGAGGATAGAAAATCATGGACAACGGAAAGCCATCGAATTAAATCGGGCGATTTGGTTCCCCACATCAGACTAGGTGAATATCGGGCTGGTACAAATGTCACACCTTAGATACACTATTCGCGAACATTTAGAAAACATTTAAACATTTCGATTTGCATGACACTAGACGCAGATATTTAAGGAAACAAAGAGTCCACCCCAGAGGCAAAACGTGTGGTGACAGGAATGACATCTGGCCATCCTCTAACATTACCAGAAAACATGGCGACCTGGTGCGAAATAAAAGACGATACTCAGGGAAGAAGTTGTTCGCTTTGTGAACTCCGCCGTCATCAACAACAGGAATAGCATGCTAGCTACTCGTATCTACGTGTTTCACTACGCTGAGTAGGATGGAAAAAAGCGCATGACAGCAGAAGGTAACTAATGCAAAGGGTGTGACAGGAAGTGTGAGAGCGTCGCAAATGGCGGCGGTACTGACCACGCGCTGGGCCGGCGCCTCGCCGAGGCGGGCAGCACGCGCAGCTCGGACAGCGGGATGACCTCGACGAACCTGGCCGAGTCGGCGGACGACGAGGAGGAGGGCTGCGGCGTGGCGGCCGCCTGCAGCCTCCTCAGGAACGAGCCGCCCCGGCCGCCCACGCCGCCCACGCTGCCGGAGCTCGCCTTGCGGCCCACCGGCGCCACCGAGCCGGGCTCACCCTGCGGAACGAGGCCTCAGCGATCACAACCCACCACCGACTCTGGTAGAGGCAGCAGACGGGCCGTTACGGCGTCACTGCTGCTCTCGTCCATTCGAGTCAGAGCTGCATATGGGGTGGTCATGACAAAACCGGCCAGAAAAATATTTCGTGCACGTGAAGCTAGACAACACAGTTTGTATCATCCGCCCCAGATGCTGAACACGTAAATAGCGTTGGCTGTCTTAGTTTTCAAGTGTCTGTGAATCACGTAACTGAGGTGCAACGTGGGGACCAGTCCGGTATTCACCTAGCGGGATGAGGAAAACCGCCTAAAAACCACATCCAGGCTGGCCGGCAAACTGGCCCTCGACGTTAATCCACCGTGTGGATTCAATCCAGAGCCGGCACTCCTACCTGAGTCCACGAAGCAGTGCCTAAGGGCTCTCGGCTACCCTGGAAGTAGAAGGTCAGACTGCTGGAAGAAGAATCGCAACACATCAAAATAATTAATGTAGGCCAATGAAATTTCTGGAATACATTTGTTTGAGTAACATATGTAAGCTGTTAACGATGCAAGTCCACAGGTTAATATAAGCGTGAGATAACCCATTGCAAATGTGAAATGCTGGTACATTAACAACAGCGTAATAGCCAGAATATTGAATGCAAGCATGAAAACGTCAATGCATTGTGTTTCATATCTACCGGACGTCTATTTGTTGGATTGAGTTCCTCGACGTTTGCAGCTGGTCAGTAAGTACAGGAACGAAAAATGATCTTTGCGGATCATTCTGGAGTTCTCGTCCGATGATGTCCCATATGTGGTCGACTGGAGACAGACATGTTGATCGAGCCGGACAAGGCAACATGTCGACTCCCGTATGTTGGATTACAACAGCGTTCTGCGGGCGAGCGTTATCCTGTCACAAAACACCCCCTGTAATGCTGTTCGTGAATGGCAGCGCAAGAGGTCAAACCACCAGACTGGCGTACAAATTTGCCGTCAGGATGTGTGGGATAACCAAAGCGTGCTCCTGCTGTTATACGAAATCGGACCGCAGACAATAAATAACCTCAGGTGTATGTCCAGTATGTCTAGCACGCAGACAGGTTGGTTGGACGCCCTCAACTGGCCTCGTGACCATCACACGGCCTTCGCTGGCGCCAAGGCAGAAAATACAACACATCTCTCCCCTGCCTCCAGTTCCAATGTTTCAAATGGCTCTGAGCACCATGGGACTTAACTTCTGAAGGCATCAGTCCCCTAGAACTTAGAACTACTTAAACCTAACTAGCCTAAGGACATCACACATATCCATGCCCGAAGCAGGATTCGAACCTGCGACCATAGCGGTCACGCGGTTCCAGATTGTAGCGCCTAGAAACGCTCGGCCACCCCGGCAGGCCCTGCCTCCAGTGAGCTCTCCCTTGACGCCACTGAACTCGCAAATGGCGGTAGATTCGTGTCGGTGGAATGTACGGTACAAGGTGTATGGCTTCGAGCTGTTCTTGATTTGTAACAGACCGTTGTGTCACTGTGGTGCCAACTGCTACTCCAATTGCTGCTGCAGGTGCCTTACAATGCGCCAGAGTCATACGCCAAACACAATGGTCCTCTTCTCCGTAATCCCACTTGGACGTCTGGAGCCCGGTCTACTTGCAACCGTTCATTCTTTTGAGTACTGCAGCCAGAAGTCATGTACAGTAGCTACATTCCTGCAAAGTCTTGATGTAATATCGCAAAAGAAACACCCAGCTACTCGTAGCCCTATTACGTGACCTCGTTCAAACTCAGTGCGGTGTAGATAATGGCGTCTTTGTCACCTTAAAGGGACTGTTGAATAACATCAACTCACCACGTTCAATATCAAAGGTAACTAACGCTCGCGACGGTTACAACATATATTTAAATAAAACTTGATTTGGATACACATAGTGACGCTACTAGCGTCACTTTTATGCGACTGGTGCGAAAGTAGAATAGACATCACCTTCCAGATGTAGTAACACGTCTACCAATTTTTATTTATGTCGCAAACCTCCTCTTGGAGTTGCGGTTTTCTTCCGTCAGTGAATTTTCCTGGTCAGTTTTACCTTGCCCATCTCGTAGGTCAACAGGCTCCTGTGGACGTAGTCATTGAAGGCGAAATCTTCTGAGATGTCAGGCCGCTTTGTCTTCCTCTTCAAACATCTTCAAAACTCGACGTTTCTACCCCATCGGTGGGATCTTCTTCAGGAGTCTTCTGTACAGCCAACCAGGGACTCCATAAGACTCCACAGTAAATCCCCAGAAGAGTGGTCACGAAGTCGAGTTTTGGAGAAGTTCGAAGAGGAGTGGAGGCGATAACGTTACATGTCGTAAGATCTCAAAAAAAAAAAAAAAAAAAAAAAAAAAAAAAAAAAAAAAAAAAAAGAGAGTTAGTCCAGTTGTTGTCAATGAGCCTTTGAGGATTTTATGTATCTGACTAAGGAGGACCGAATCATGTGGAGAAACGCACTTCTGCATCAGCAATCTACATCCACAACTACGTCAACATCCACAGCCATACCTACATCTATACGTATTCTCTACAAGCCACGTTACGCTTTGTAGTGCGGGGTACTTCTGGTAACATTAACACTTCTCATCCTACCAGTTCCATTAACGAAATGTGCGTGGGAAATGCGAATGTCAGTAACCCACATGTGAAGTCTAATTTATTGTATATACATTAAATTTTTTTTTGCATCACCTCGGTTCCGAGAGATCCGGAACCCATACAGAAAATTGGAACAGTGATCGCCCTTATTATTGCTCATGAAAACCACACATTGCATGTTGTACCACCATACAGCGAGTACTTCAGAGGTGGTGGTCCAGATTGCTGTACATACTGGCACTTCTAATACCCAGTATCACGTCCTCTTGCGTTGATTCATGCCTGTATTCGTCGTGGCATATCATCCACAAGTTCATCGAGGCACTGTTGGTCCAGATTGTCCCACTCCTCAATGGTGATTCGGTGTAGATCCTCCAGAGTGGGTGGGTCACGTCTTCCATAAACAGCCCTTTTCAATCTATCCCACGCATGTTTGATAGGATTCATGTCTGGAGAACAAGCTGGCCACTCTACTCAAGCGATGCCGTTGTCCTGAAGGTAGTCATTCACAGGATGTGGACTATGGGGGAGCGAATTGTCGTCCATGAAGACGAAAGCCTCGCCAATATGCTGCCGATATGGTTGCACTATCGGTCGGACGATGGCATGCACGTATCGTACAGTCGTTACGGCACCTTTAATGACCACCAGCGTCGTACGTCGGCCCCACGTATTGCTACCCCAAAACAGCAGGGAACCTCCACCTTGCTGCACTCGCTGGATAGCGTGTCTACAGCGTTCAGCCTCCAGATACGTCTCCGACGATTGTCTGGTTGAAGGCATATGCGACACTCATCATTGAAGAGAACGTGATACCAATCCTGAGCGGTCCATTCGGCTTGTTGTTGGCCCCAACTCTACCTCGCTGAAAGGTGTCATCGCGTGGAGTGGCCGCGCGGTTTCAGGTCATGTCACGGATTGCGCGGCCCCTCCCGAAGGAGGTTCGAGTCCTCCCTCGGGCATGGGTGTGTGTGTTGTTCTTAGCGTAAGTTAGTTTAAGTAGTATGTAAGTCTAGGGAGCGATGACCTCCGCAGTTTGGTCCCTTAGGAATTCACACACGTTTGAACGTTTTGCATGGTGTCGTTGTTCCGAAGACGGACCTCGCTATGGACGTCGCAAGTGGAGCTGCGCATCATACAGCCTATTGTGCAAAGTTTGAGTCGTAACATGAGGTCCTGTGGCTGAACGACAACCAATATTCAACATGGTAGGGTTGCTGTCAGGGTTCCTTCCAGCCATAATTCGTAGGTAGCGGTCATCCACCGCAGTAGTAGATCTTGGGCGGCCTGAGCGAGGCATGTCATCGACAGTTCGTGTCTCTCTGTATCTCGTACATGTCCGAACAACATCGCAATGCTCCACGCCGAACGCCTGGACACTTTCCTTGTTGAGAGCCCTTCCTGGCACAAAGTAACAATGTGGACGCTATCGAACTGCTGTATTGAGCGTCTAGGTATGAGTGAACTACAGATAACACGAGCCGTGTACCTCCTTCCTGGTGAAACTGACCGGTTGTCGGACCCCCTCCTCCTAATAGGCGCTGCTGATGCCTGGTTGTTTACATCTTTGGGCGGGTTCAGTGACACCTCTGAACAGTCAATGGGACTGTGTCTGTGATGCAATATCCACAGTCAATGTCTTTCTTCAGGAGTTCTGGAAACCAGGGAGATGCAAAACCTATTTTGATGTGTGTATGACCGCGTTATGATCATCGCGTGAGGTGTATCTGAGAGTTAGGAATACGTTGTCCAGTTCTTGCTCAAAAGTATGGCCTCGGGATTTCAGCAGTAAACTTCTCCGTGATGCACATCTCTCTTGTAGCACTTTCCACGGGACTCCGTTGGGCACCTCTGTAACGCTCTCACGCTTACTAAACGAGATCGTGTCAAAAAGTTTCAACCTCGTTGGATCTTCTCAACTTCTTATTCTAATTTAAAACGTTAAGGATACCAAACTGACGAGTAACACTCAGCAATTGTTTGGAACAGGGTGTTCAAAATGTTCAAATGTGTATGAAATCTTATGGGACTTAACTGCTAAGGTCATTAGTCCCTAAGCTTACACACTACTTAACCTAAATTATCCTAAGGACAAACACACACACCCATGCCCGAGAGAGGACTCGAACCTCCGCCGGGACCAGCCGCACAGTCTATGACCGCAGCGCCTTACATCGCTCAGCTAATCCCGCGCGGCGAACAGGATCTTGTGAGCTCCCTGTTCCTTGGATGAATTACATTTCCTTAATATTCTTTCGTGCATATTACCCTGGCAGCTGTTTTTCTTGAAACTTCACATAAAGAAAGCATAGCTATCCCACCAATAATGCTGCGGACGCGTTCTGAACGCCATTGTAAGGCACAAAGCACACAACGCCAGGCGCCCTATGTTCTTGTGCATCGCTGATGTTAGCCCAGTGGGTAAGCCACAAGATGACAAGATATACGTCCCAATAAGGCACGGGTTTAGCAGATATCGTACAAACTCGACACTCTTGAGAATTGAGATACTTTTAGGAATGGACTCTGCCGGACAAAACCGGACGTCAGGCAACATCTACACCAATATAGATACTCCGCAAGCCACTATACGGTGCCTGTGTCGAGGTTACTACTGCTAGTAATTTCCTTTCCTGTTCCAGTCGCAAATAGAGCGAGGAAAAAAACACTATCTATATACCGCCTATGAGCCCTAATTTTTCGTATCTTATCTTCGTGGTCCTTAAGCAAAATGTATGTTGGTAGCAGCAGAATCGTTCTGCAATCAATTACAAATCCCTTTTCTAATTTTCTCAACAGTGTTTCTCGAGAAGCGAGTTTAAGAGCTAAGAGGGAGGGGCACATGCTGAGGAAGTGAATGTTGGAACAGAAATGGACCAGTGCGGAGCAAGTAACGGTTTCACTATGTCGTCCGTCCTACTTGTCGACCCTCGCACTTGGTCGAACGTACGGCCCCTTCAGCTGCGGGGGAGACGGAACCAATGGAGGAGGCAGTGTGTGGGCGGAGCTGCGACGCAAAAACTTGGGCCCCCGGCGTCCCTCGTGGCCATTAGGATCGACGGCGCTGGAAAAAGCCCGCGGAACTCGCCCGGGGCGGGCGCTGGCGTCGGCCCCGGACTCGCGCCCTGGGGGGCGGCGCGCGTTATGGGCGGCCGAATGTCTGCCGGCCGAGTAGCGCTGCCTTGCGAGCCGCCTCCTGCCGAAGAGCGCGCAGTCGTCCGCTGGCGAGCTGCGGGCGTGACTAACGGGCGGCATAATCTCCAGTCACGACACCGACCGAACGGTCACCGAGGGAACGCCAGTCTACTTACAGGAGGCAGGGGTAGACGTCATGAAGCCACGCTCTCCAGGGACTGGAAACTGTCATCGTCACATCAGCATTACGGTAATTAGAGCTTAGCAAGCATTTACCCGCCCGGATAGCCGTCCGTTGTGGAAGACCCGCTTCCGGGACAGGGAGATATGCCAGCCCCGGATCAAATCCACCGGGCGGATTACCGACGTCCCGGCCTGCCTCGATATGGTTTTTAGGCGGTTTTCCACAACCCCCAGGTGTACAGGGTGGTCCATTGACGGGCCAAATATCTCACGAAATAAGCGTCAGACGAAAAAACTACAAAGGGCGAAACTTGTCTAGCTTGAAGGGGAAAACCAGATGGCGCTATGATTTGCCCGCTAGATGGCGCTGCCGCGGGTCAAACGGATATCAACCGCGTTTTTAAAATAGGAACCCCCATTTTTTATTACATATTCGTGTAGTACGTAAAGAAATATGAATGTTTTCGTCGGACTACTTTTTTCGCTTTGTGATAGATGTCACTGTAATGGTCACAAACATATGACTCACAATTTTAGACAAACAGTTGGTAACAGGTAGGTTTATTAAATTAAAATACAGAACGCAGGGACGTTTGAACATTTTATTTCGGTTCTTCCAATGTGATACATGTCCCTTTGTGAACTTATCATTTCTCAGAACGCATGCTGTTACTGCGTGATTACCTGTAAATACCACATTAATGCGATAAAAGCTCAAAATGATGTCCGTCAACCTCAATGCATTTGGCAATACATGTAACGACATTCCTCTCAACAGCGAGTAGTTCGCCTTCCGTAATGTTCGCACATGCATTGACGCATGTTGTCAGCCGTTGTCGGTGGATCACGATAGCAAATATCCTTCAACTTTCCCCACACAAAGAAATCCGGGGACGCCAGATCCGGTGAACGTGCTTCGACGATCAATCCACCTGTCATGAAATATACTATTCAATACGGCTTCAACCGCACGCGAGCCGTGCCGAACATCCATCATGTTGGACGTACATAGCCATTCTGTCATGCAGTGAAATATCTTGTAGTAACACAGGTAGAACATTACGTAGCAAATCAGCATTCAAAGCACCATTTAGATTGCCATCGATGTAATGGAAGCCAATTATCCTTCCTCCCATTATGCAGCACCACACTTTAACCCGCCAAGGTCGCTGAAGTTACACTTGTAGCAGCCATCGTGGCTTTTCCGTTGCCCAATAGTGCGTATTATGCTGGTTTACGTTACCGCTGTTGGTGAATGACGCTTCGTCGCTAAATAGAACGCGTGCTAAAAATCTATCATCGTCCCGTAATTTCTCTTGTGCCCGGTGGCAGAACTGTACACGACGTTCAAAGTCGTCGCCATGCAATTCCTGGTGCATAGTAATATGGTACGGGAACAATGGATGTTGATGTAGCATTCTCAACACCGGCGTTTTTGAGATTCCCGATTCTCGCGCAATTTGTCTGCCACTTATGAGCGGATTAGCCGCGACAGCAGCTACAACACCTACTTGGGCATCATCATTTGTTGCAAGTCATGGTTGACGTTTCACATGTGGCTCAACACTTCCTGTTTCCTTAAACAACGTAAGTATTCGGCGAACAGTTCGGACACTTAGATGATGTCCAGGATAGCGAGCAGCATACATAACACACGCCCGTTCGGCATTTTGATCACAATTGATCAACACGATAACGACCCTTCCCGCAATTGGTAAACAGTCCATTTTAACACGTGTAATGTATCACGAAGCAAATACAGTCCGCACTGGCGGAATGTTACGTGATACCGCGTACTGATACGTTTGTGAGTATTACAGCGCAATCTATCACAAAGGGAAAAAAGTGGTCCAACCAAAACATTCATATTTCTTTACGTACTACACGAATATGTAATAAAAATGGGGGTTCCCATTTAAAAAACGCAGTTGATAACCGTTTGACCTATGGCAGAGCCATCTAGCGGGCCAACCATAGCGCCATCTGGTTTCCACCTTCAAGCTAGACGAGTTTCGTTCTTTGTAGTTTTTTCGTTTCATGCTTATTTCGTGAGATATTCGGCCCGGTCACTATCAATGGACGACCCTGTATATGTCGCAAGCATCCATTTCCCAACTCAGTTACAAGTTTCCGCAAACATTTAGAAAACTTTCGCCCACTTCCACATGATTAACACTACACGCCAACAACTGGGGTGCACATATTCCATCCCAGGGGGTTAAAGGTGGCGACAGGAAACGTATCCTGCCAGCTCATAAACTAAACCTACCAAATCCGGTAATAAGCAGGCCGGCCGTGCACCGAATTGGGACAAAAACACAAAAAACAGAAGGTAATAACAGGTCTTTAATGCTAGCATTGGTATTACCGAATGACTTTGCGTATTTGGAGCATTCAGATGAAAACGAGACAGGCAGTAAAATGGTAAATCAACTCTTTATTATTTCAAAAGTAATGGCCATAACAGTTAATACATTTTTGCCACGGTGAAACAGCGGTGTCAATGCCTTCGTGGAAAAATTTTTGCTGTTGCCTGCGGGATCGTGATTGTAACCCAGCGTGCACTTTTTCGTCCGAAGCAAATTAACGGCCCCGGCTGTCATTTTTCAGAGTTCCAAACATATGAAAATGGGGCCGCCCACATGTTGCCGAGGTTCTTTCGATCACGTTTACGAAGTTTAGCTGGGAAGCCGTTACACATCCTGCGATCACTCTCCACGTGATTTCCATATATCTGGAGCCCTAAAGGAAGACGCCGATTTGCTTCGTACGAAGTGGTGTGCGCCTGAGTACAATCATGGTTCTGTAGGAACCAAAAACGTTTTTCCATGAAGGCACTAACCATCTAGTTTCACAGTAGGATAAATGTGTTAGTAGTTAGATTACTCTTGTAATAATAAACAGATAAGTTACATTTTTTTCCATCGGTCTCGTTTCCATTTGACTGCCCCTTATACTTTGTGAACAAAAATAAAATCGACAAGCTGCAGAGACGGATTCTGTAAATGGAGGAAAAAAGTTTCTATCAACATGTGTCCAGAAACGCATAGGTGCCACGGAGGATGCTCTGACAAATGACACTTCCTCTGGTCACGTGCCGTTTCTTACTTGTGTGTTGCAGACTGTGTGATTGACGCAGCGTACTGCAAGCAGCAGAATGGTCCGGTGTTCATGTCGGGAACAAGCCGAGATGATGCTTATGTATGGCCAGGCGGAGAGAAACGGTCGAGCGGCAGCACGGCTATACCAATACAAGTACTGCCCCAGACACCAACCACATCACACATTTTAAGCTTTTTTTTGGTCGCTTGTGCGACCATGGGTCCTTTCAGACAGGCGAACGTGCAGAGAGGTGAAGGTCTGTGCATATATCAGATTTGGAGGACCAGGTTCTACAGGATATTGAGACGAACCCTAGAACAAGCTCCAGGCAAAAGGTCTAACAACATTGTAAACGCCAAAGTAAGTAAATTTTGTTTGGAAATTCGTGGTAATCTTCTATGGGACCAAACTGCTGAGGTCATAGACTTGCACACTACTTAATCTAACTAAAACTAACTTACGCTAAGCACAACACACACACCCATGGCCGAAGGAGGACTCGAACATCCGATAGGGGTAGCCGCGAGAAACGTGACAAGACGCCTGAGACCAGGCGGCTACCTCGCGCGGCCCAAAGTACGATTATGTGTATCCTGTGTGACAACCAATACTACCCCTATCACCTGCAGTCCGATGGAGGCCATTTTTAACATCTGTTGTGACGTGGATGTGATGCAGCTCTGTACTGTGTTCCGAGACGATTTGTTGTTGGTGCACGCATACCTTCCATTTTCGGGCACATGTTCAGATGACATCTTTTCATCCATTTACAGTCAGGAATCTGTTGCAACAGTTTGTCGGTTTTATTAAGGTTCACGCTGTATAATTTGACTCGTTATAGCACGCGCGTTTTGAGGGCAGGGGTCGGATGACACACAAACAGTTACCAACAACCCTCCCTCCCCCCCCCCCCCCCTGCCACAATCTTGAAGGAATGGAAGTGCCCTGTATATAACAGCTTCATACGTCTGATTATTTAACAAATGATGTCCTTTAAGCACTCCGTCTTCAGGCCACAAGTGGCCCATCGGGACCATCCGACCGCCATGTCATCCTCAGATGAGGATGCGGATAGGAGGGGCGTGTGGTCAGCACACCGCTCTTCCGGTCGTTATGATGGTTTTCTTTGACCGGAGCCGCTATTATTCAGTCGAGTAGCTCCTCAATTGGCACCACGAGGCTGAGTGCACCCCGAAAAATGGCAACAGCGCGTGGCGGCTGGATGGTCACCCATCCAAGTGCCGGTCACGCCCGACAGCTCTTAACTTCGGTGATCTCATGGGAACCGGTGTAACCACTGCGACAAGGCCGTTGCCATGTCCTTTAAGGAAAGCAAGTTTTTCACGCATCTCAATGTTTAAGGCGTCATAGCTCCTGAACTATGCATCATAAAATGATATAATTTTGCCAGTACGTTCAGTGGTGTCTGTGGAATCTGTCTGAAAAAGTGTTTCGAATAATGTTAATACTAAACAAATAATGAATTAAAAAGTCACACCTGATGCCGAAGTTTTACTCCATGAACGGCGTAATTGCATTAAGCGCTAAACGATTCTTCTTTCATTTTTTGTTAGTGTGTCAGCGAGAAAAAGTTTGGAAGAGATTAGAAATTATGTGTAATCTTTATTGCAGGCCGATAAGTACTCTCGTCCTCAAACACTGTATGAATAAATTCCGGGTATTTGTGGGCCATCAGTTGCGCTCCGTCAAGACAAACACAGACTTTCTAACTTTTCTTATAGTGTAAAATTATTAACATAAGATTATACATCCTGATGCATTGTGACAGCATTTAAATTTTTAAAATTCTGTCAATAATTACGCAAACTCAATAATTCCGCTGGAATCCGCCAGATAGGCAAACTGTAAGCGGCACAAGGTGAACTATTTATTGTATTTTTCGTTCGTTAATATATATGAAGCCCCGGTACAAAGATATTGTCCATAATTTCTCCCGACCATAACTGCACTTATTCAGAAGTTAGTAGGCGTCTATTTCCGTAGTAAAGGAGTCCTTTGTGCTTTGACTGAAAGGGCCTTCTCACGTGAACAAACGAGATAGGTACCAGGGCAGCTTTTCTGGCCGTTAAGAGAAGTCAGTGTGCAGCACGCCACTAACACGCCAGCCCCAAAACTTTTGAAATGAGCACAATAATGATGGCGATGTAGACGGTAACCTCTACACATTTGGCTGTCTTCTTCGAAACCCGACGTTTTGTATAATCCCTACAGCAAGAGCTCTGCCTCACTGGCGCCCGAATGCTTTTGCAGTCAAGAAGCGTTTCCATGGCTTGAACAGCTAGTCAGCAGACCACATGTTGATACCGTATAGCCGGCCGAAGTGGCCGTGCGGTTCTAGGCGCAGCAGTCTGGAACCGCGAGACCGCTGCGGTCGCAGGTTCGAATCCTGCCTCGGGCATGGATGTGTGTTATGTCCTTAGGTTAGTTAGGTTTAACTAGTTCTAAGTTCTAGGGGACTGATGACCTCAGCAGTTGAGTCCCATAGTACTCAGAGCCATTTGAACCATTTTTTGATACCGTATAGGTGACATGTTGAGACAGTTTAGCTGTGCTACAGGTACCAGACGCTGAAACGTTGCCAGTTACTCCGAGAAACAATAAATGAACTGTTCTTTACTATTTCTGACAATCAGGTCATCTGGAATTACGGTCTGCAATTCGTAATTATCATCGCTACATTCTGTCACCAAGTGCCTTCATTATACATACTCTCTCGCACCTGCCCTCAATTACGTCTCATCTTACTTCATTTTGTATGTCTCCTCTGATAAATTATGGTTGGAGCTATTCTTGGTTGACCGAGGGTTGTGTTCCATACCTCTAACAGCTGTCTGGTATCCATGCCCTTTTGTCACCAATTTCGCTGCCTATTTACCTGGTTCTATCGTGTTAGCCTCATATTTAATATGTTACTGGGTCTTTTAACAAAGTATGCATATTTAATTAAAATAATTTTAAAAATCGTTTTAGGAGATGTCAGTGGTAATAAAACACTACTAAAGGTATAATAAAAACAATCTAGACCGCATAAAATATTTTCTTTTAAAAACGGTGACCGGTTCGGTAAATGTCTTATCATCCCCAGACTATTACATATTCTGTAAATGGAGTAACATGAAAGTTGTTAAAAGGCACATGAAAATATACACAACACTGAAAAATTTATGTTAATACATAATAAGTATAAAAAATACGATGAACTCATTTGTATATAATGATGATTACGTGCAGAGTCAATAATAATAAGCCACAGTTCTGCACCTTTGACTGGAAATCAGAACTTATAACTTAAACTAAACTCCTCCCGCACAGGCCATGAAGGCCTAAAGGTACCCACTGGCCGCCGTGTCATCCTCAGCCCACAGGCGTCACTGGATGTGGATATGGAGGGGCATGTTGTCAGCACACCGCTCTCCCGGCCTTTTGTCAGTTTTCGAGACTGAAGCCGCTACTTCTCAATCAAGTATCTCGTCAGTTTGCCTCACAAGGGTTGACTGCACCCCGCTTGCCTACAGCGCTGGGCAGACCGGATGATCACCGATTCAAGTGCTAGCCCAACCCGACAGCGCTTAACTTCGGTGATCTGACGGGAATCGGTGTTACCACTGCGGCAAGGCCGCTGTCAGTACATATCGATCTTCATAATGTTGCCATGGTTACGTCAAGCACGAATCCCCACTTTGGGTCTAGTTCGAATGTTAATACACTCCTGGGAATGGAAAAAAGGACACATTGACACCGGTGTGTCAGACCCACCATACTTGCTCCGGACACTGCGAGAGGGCTGTACAAGCAATGATCACACGCACGGCACAGCGGACACACCAGGAACCGCGGTGTTGGCCGTCGAATGGCGCTAGCTGCGCAGCATTTGTGCACCGCCGCCGTCAGTGTCAGCCAGTTTGCCGTGGCATATGGAGCTCTATCGCAGTCTTTAACACTGGTAGCATGCCGCGACAGCGTGAACGTGAACCGTATGTGCAGTTGACGGACTTTGAGCGAGGGCGTATAGTGGGCATGCGGGAGGCCGGGTGGACGTACCGCCGAATTGCTCAACACGTGGGGCGTGAGGTCTCCACAGTACATCGATGTTGTCGCCAGTGGTCGGCGGAAGGTGCACGTGCCCGTCGACCTGGGACCGGACCGCAGCGACGCACGGATGCACGCCAAGACCGTAGGATCCTACGCAGTGCCGTAGGGGACCGCACCGCCACTTCCCAGCAAATTAGGGACACTGTTGCTCCTGTGGTATCGGTGAGGACCATTCGCAACCGTCTCCATGAAGCTGGGCTACGGTCCCGCACACCGTTAGGCCGTCTTCCGCTCACGCCCCAACATCGTGCAGCCCGCCTCCAGTGGTGTCGCGACAGCGTGAATGGAGGGACGAATGGAGACGTGTCGTCTTCAGCGATGAGAGTCGCTTCTGCCTTGGTGCCAATGATGGTCGTATGCGTGTTTGGCGCCGTGCAGGTGAGCGCCACAATCAGGACTGCATACGTCCGAGGCACAAAGGGCCAACACCCGGCATCATGGTGTGGGGAGCGATCTCCTACACTGGCCGTACACCACTGGTGATCGTCGAGGGGACACTAAATAGTGCACGGTACATCGAAACCGTCATCGAACCCATCGTTCTCTCATTCCTAGACCGGCAAGGGAACTTGCTGTTCCAACAGGACAATGCACGTCCGCATGTATCCCGTGCCACCCAACGTGCTCTAGAAGGTGTAAGTCAACTACCCTGGCCAGCAAGATCTCCGGATCTGTCCCCCATTGAGCATGTTTGGGACTGGATGAAGCGTCGTCTCACGCGGTCTGCACGTCCAGCACGAACGCTGGTCCAACTGAGGTGCCAGGTGGAAATGGCATGGCAAGCCGTTCCACAGGACTACATCCAGCATCTCTACGATCGTCTCCATGGGAGAATAGCAGCCTGCATTGCTGCGAAAGGTGGATATACACTGTACTAGTGCCGACATTGTGCATGCTCTGTTGCCTGTGTCTATGTGCCTGTGGTTCTGTCAGTGTGATCATGTGATGTATCTGACCCCAGGAATGTGTCAATAAAGTTTCCCCTTCCTGGGACAATGAATTCACGGTGTTCTTATTTCAATTTCCAGGAGTGTAGTTTATTTATTTATTACCTGTCTTTTACTTGTTCTTTTACTTATTTCACAAAAGTCTAGTTTTATAATTAAATGACTGTGGTCGTGGGCCAAATTTGTCATATTACAATTTTATTTCTACTGAATTTACTCGTATTTAACGGCAGTTGACTGTCACTGACATAATAGTGGAAACTGTGGGCGGAGCTCTCGCTGCATATGCGACGTCTCTTCATACCACCCTAGAATAGCTAGTGCTCAATGGCTCAATACCAACAGCTCCGACAATCAGCAAGGGTGTCTCTTCTTTTGATTATGTTGTAGTTGTGTATATTTCTTTACTGTTTGTTGATCTTCATGTGTCCTCTAATAAGTCTCGTGTTACTCCGTTTCGAGAGCATGTAACGGTTGAGAATCAACAGATAGTGATAGAAACCTGTAACAGTCTCTAAAATAAAATATTTTATGTGGTAGACTGTTTTTATTATATTTCTAACAGTATTTAATTGAGTTTGTAGTCGACTTTTGTTTAAGTACAGTTGTGCTACAACCTCCCGTCATTAATCTGCCATCGCGCCTGGTGCACACCATCGTGATTGTGAAGGCAACGCCAAATCCGTAGTGAAAGACGAATCCGATAGTTCAGGTACGCTCAGGGCAGGCAGTTGGTTAGTCGCTGTTCGTTTCCTAGCCCCACGACGGGATGCGCTGTTTGACCACTTCACAGTAATCCAGTTCTTGACACATGGTTCTTTTATGTTGGAGATTCTTGCTCGAAACTGCTGGTTATTGTGTTATTACCGTTTTCACTCGCGTTTAGCGAATGATTAGAGCTGAATGGAGCACTGATACTTCAGCAACGCTGCCACATTCTTGTCCAGCCAGTACTGTATCCCCACACAGTCCATCCCTGGGTCTGTGTGACGTTCCATGGGAAAAGAAAAGAAAAAGAATGCAGGTAGCAAAGTACTGTAAACCGAGTTTGTGGTGTAGTGGTCGACTGACACATAAGTCTCAGGCTCGATATCCAATAATCTGGGGAAAGGAATCCAACTGAGGAGCTATTGCAGCGAGAAGGGAGAGTCCCTGTTTGTAGAGCTGGCATTAGTGGCTGGGGGCGATTCATTTCGTTCGTGTCCTTCTCATGTGGTAACGTCTGGCTGTCGTGCAACTTTCAATTCTCATCAGCAAATCACAATGAGCTGGGAGTGCAACAAAGCTATTCTCAGTTCAGTATATGTTGGGGATCTCCAGTTCTGATATTTGCCTGATTAACTGGGGAAACCTTACTAAAATCTTAATACTGCCACGGGGTACGACCTATTGATAATGTGTTTATAGGACACTTTAGGTCCGCACAAGAAATACACTCATGGGCCAAGGGAGTATGACCGTTGTCCACCGGGACACCGAAAGGCGCGTGGTCGCGTTGGAATGGTATGTGACGCGGTGAGGAAAGTACACAGGATGGCTCTGTGATTATGTTACAGATTTTCAGGAATGACGGAGAAGGGTAAGGGCCAACGCTGGTCCGGAAACGTCCGAGTCGAAAGTTACCTCTGACAGTGTAACACACTTACTGGTACTACTACTGCTTGGACTGTAAGGTAGGCAACTTTCAGAAATAAGAAAAACATTGCCTTGTAAAACGCATACCTTAGGTGCTATGAAAAGTTGTTCATCTTCGATACTGCGAAACACGACTCTTCCACTGAACGCTCCTCGGCTTCCACATTTTTAGAGGAGTTGTACGAACCGAAACAAGAAAAAACTGTCCGGTAATTGTGAGCTCTAAAATGCATACCTTAAGAACTAAGGGCACTTATTCAGTAGAAGAGAAGTGTTTCACAGAAGCGAAGATGAACAAGTGTTGACGGCTCCTTAACTGCCCTTTTTAGAGCCAATGTTTACTAGACATTTTTACCTTGTTCTGATCCATACTATTGCCTCTGAAACTACTGACTACTCTACAATCTTAGCAACAACAATACCGATACGTGTATTCCATTGTCAGAGGTATAAGAACGTTTTTCACTTTCAACCTTTGACTGTTTAGATTTCGGACACCGTCTCTTGCCTCACATTGATACATTTACCCTTCTCCATCATCCCTGAAAATTCGTAACATCGTCACTGGATTATCCTGTATAAGAGGAGCAGAGACAAAAGTGGCATCATTCCAGCTACTGCACGACCCCCAATGATGAAATCCTCTTAAATAAATCGAACAACAGTAGGAAAATAGTGTGTGATGAGAGTGACAATAAGGCAAAACTCCTTAGTAGGCCTTGCAACAGCTCAATTGGAAAGGGAAAGAGAAACAGCAGCATAAAAACCTCCAGCAGTCACAGGACGTGTTACCTGCGTAAAATATAACATAAATATCGTGTTTTATGGACTATAAGGCGGACTTTTTCTTCGAAAAATTGCCACAGAAATTCATAAAAGATTAATATAAAAATCTGCATTACTAGATTTAAAATTTCCTCCGGTCTTAAAAATAGCCATATATTCGATGCCCCGGGAAACTTATCTCTCTCTGGCTACACTGGATTCAACTGTCAGTTTTATATGAGAGAGGAATGGAACAAGTAAATGATGGATGAACACTCAACATGAAGGTAGATTTAAAACAACCTGCAGTCGAACAAGTGTGTCAGTGAATAAAACAGTCGTGGTCAATAGTCAGAGAAGACATAATTGTTAAATCTTTGAAGAAGTGCGGCGTAAGTAATGCTCGCAATGGCAGTGAAGACTATCTTACGTATGAAGAGGACAACGATAACAACGAAGAGGAAGAAGAAGAGAGTTAGGATGACGCTTTTTAGGGATTTTAAAGGTGTTCGTTTTTATATACTAAGAAATTTTTAAAATCTTGCTCCGTACATTAATAATAAAAATGGGAAAAATATCATAAAAAAACACGATTAAAAATTAAGGTGCCTCTTATAGTCCGTAAAATACGGTAATCCCAAGAACAGGCAGTTCGCGTCTTTTCTGTTTTTAATTCTGCGTACCTAACAAACTGGACACAGAATCTTCGATGTAGATCTACCGTATTAGTAGTGACAGATCTTCTTTTTATCAAAAACCACCTGGAAGAGATTAAGCGCAGAATGCTACGGAAATGCAATCATTCGCCATAGCAGACTGCTTACAAATAATTCTGTGAACCATCCTAGAATGCTGCTCAAGTATGTCGGACCAATATCAAATAAGAATAACAGGGAATATTGAACGTGTAGAGGGAAGGGCAGTACAAATACTGACAGGTTTGCTGGGACTAGTGGCAGAGTGTCACAGAAGTGCTGGGGAAACTGAACTGACACTCTCTGGAAGACAGCCGTAAACCAGCCAAAGAAAGCCCACTTACAAGGTTTCACGAACCGGCTTTGATTGAGGACTCTAGGAATATACGAGTACTACCAGCTGCTACGAACCGATACCATAGGGATGGAGAGGAGAAGGTTACTTGACTTGCAGCGCACACAGAGGTACTTAAACTGTCATTTTTCCCTCGATCCATGAGTGAATGAAACGGGAAAAAGCCACATTCTAACAGTTTTACGAGCCTATTTTTCAGTACAGAGCACGAAGCAATTTCGCGTCTTTTCACAGCACATAAAATCGACAAGATCTCATGAATGCCAATGGTGGGACAAAGAAAGTGACTGTTTAGTGAGATCTGAAAATGACCTAAACGTGTTACACTATACGTGGTGACTGATCAAAACAGGGTAAACTCTTAATACTTTAGCGTCCCCCATTGTGTCATTCGCGCTAGAGTAACAACGTAATAGCTGACACATACACTATGTGATCAAAAGGATCTGGACACCTGGTTGAAAATGACTTTTAAGTTCGTGCGGCCTTCCATCGGTAAGGCTGTAAATTAATATGGTGTTGCCCCCCCCCCCCCCCTTAGCCTTGATGACAGTTTCCACTCTCGCAGGCATCCGTTCAGTCAGGAGCTGGAGGGTTTCTTAGCGAATGGCAGCCAATCTTCACGGAGTGCTGCACTGAGGAAAGGTAGTGATGTCGGTCGTTAAGACCTGACACCAAGTTGACGTTCCAAAACGTCGCAAAGGTGTTCTGTAGGACTCATATCAGGTCTCTGGGCATGCCAGACCATTACAGGGATGTTATTTTCGTGCAACCACTCCACAACAGGCCGCGCATTAAGAACAGGTGCTCGATCGTGTTGAAAGATGCAATCGCCATCCCCGAATTGCTCTTCAAGTTGCTTAAGAAGGTGAGAAGAAGGTGCTTAAAACATCAATGTAGGCCTGTGTTGTGATAGTGCCACGCAAAACAACAAGGTGTGCAAGCCCCCTCCTTGAAAAACACGACCACACCATAACACTACCGCCTCCAAATTTTCCTGTTGGCACTAAACACGCTGGCAGATAACGTTCACGGGGCATTCGCCATACCTACACCCTGCAATCGAATCGCCACATTGCGTACCGTGATTCGTCACTTCAAACGACGGTTTTCCTCCGTTCAATCGTCCAATGTTTACGCTACTTACACCAAGCGAGGCGTCGTTTGGCATTTACCGGCGTGATGTGTGGCTTATGAGCAGCCGCTCGACCATGACATCTGTTATCTCACCTCCCGCCTAATTGTCATAGTACTTGCACAGGATCATGATGCAGTTTGGAATTCCTGTGTGATGGTCTGGATAGATGTCTGCCTGTTACATATTACGTCCCTCTTCAACTGTCGGCGGTCTCTGTCACACGTTTCCACTTCACTATCACATCGGAAACGGTGGACCTACGGATGTTTATGAGTGTGGAAATCTTGCGTACAGACGTATCACACAAGTGGCACCCAATCACCTGACCACGTTCAAAGTCCGTGAGTTCGTCGGAGCGCCCCATTCTGCTCCCTAACGAAGTCTAATGACTGCTGAGGTCACTGATAAAGGAGTACCTGGCAGTAGGTGGCAGCGCAATGCACCTAATATGAAAATCGTCTGTTTTTGGTGGTGTCCGGATACTTGTGATCACATAGTGTATATAGGGCCTTTTTACATTGCCGTCACAGTAGGTGGACTAAGGTTGTAAGGTGGTCATGTATTTTTTTTATTTTTGTATGTATGGATGTGCACATCAGAGAGAGAACAAGTTTCGTTACTGTTACATAATCTTTGGTTTTATCGTAACACAGTCTTTGCTCTGCGCAATCTGATACATTCTTAATTGAAGAGTATTCAGTAGAGCTGTGCTGACTTGTGATTGTATATGTTAGATGAAAAAAAATTGATCGAACAGGACAGCAAGTATGAATGAGATTTATATATTAGAAAGGGAAAAAGATACAAAATTTTGTATAATGTTATTACTTTTTAAGAGAAGAAGTTTGAGGTAAGACTGCAGCAATGCGCAGCTATGAATGATTATTGTCAGCTAGTTAACATGCTCATATCTGTGGGAAAGACCATCCCACTTTCCCGAGTCATGCATTAACATATTAATTGATTAAGCTGTTTGATTTCTATAGAAATTCTAAGTTAACATCGTACCCTTTTTAAATCATTGTTCACTTTGTTAAGCATTGTATTGTTCAGATCAATGTTATGTGCGAAGATCACGCAAAGTTTTACTCAAATTTTTTGAACACATACTTCAATCTGAAATCGTTGGCTTGGAATATCATTTCATGGGAATAGTTACTCTCCTGATCCCACTGTTTATCATTTTGCACTGCTGCAAGCAACAGTTTGAATATTTATTTCGAAACAGAAAGCTAGTTTAGTCATTTCCTGCTTGCTGTTTCCTGTTGTGCTATCGATAAATCTGCAAAAATGTTGTCAAGATGCGAGGCAGATGGAAATTTTGATTAGGCCTAGATAATTGTTTCACTTTCGTTGCGCATTTAATACAAAGACGAGCTGTTTTCAGGTCAGAGACAGTTCAGTTCAAATTTGGTTCTGTTTAGTCAAAGGTGAGTGTACGAGTTTAAGTTGGATAACAGTTTGTGGGTACATAGTTTTGGTAATGCGTAGATATAATAGAGAGGGAGGTGAAGCTGGTCTAAGAAACAAAAACAGAGGGGAGGTTACCAGGTTGCTAAATCGTGGTCCGTGCTTGGGGCAGACGTAGCCAGCTATGGCAGGAGTCTGACGAGAACAATTTCCGGCTCACATCAGGGCAGCGGATTTTAGAGGTGTTCTTCTGGAAAAAGCCGCTTCTGGACGGACAGGCAATTTTTTCACCGCCACCCACTATCCCTATCCCCCGCCCCCCTCCTTCTCCCGAGAGGACGGACATTTTCCAACGGACAGTGTAGCCGCGGAACCATGCCATGGTGCGGAATTGCGAGTTCTAAAACTACGAATAACCCACATAGAGACCTGGTTTAATAAACAGGAAAATAAAGTAAAAGATAAGGACTCATATTACTGGTTTAATTAACAAGAAAATAAAAGAAAAGGTAAAGACTCCTATTAAGGGTGGACTTGTGTCTCGAGCCGAAAGTAATATTTTGCTACGAGGGAAAGAGTACTGGCTCGTAGTGGGGAATTTCGAAATCGAGCGGTTGAGTGGAATACCGTTGCTATCCTGATAAGCATCGTGGGGCAGAACTTAACTCTTCGCTTCATCCTGAAACGCGAAGAATGTCCCCGAGGAACTGCACAAAATTGACTGAGTTATATGTTCCATCGAGGTGCGGTAGCATCCATGGGTAAGGAACTATATATACAGGGTGTTCACTACGTAACTATGCAGTTCATAACTTGCCGTATTAAAGTTATGGAAGTTATAAGAGATGCTGGAAGTGATCCCCTTGTACTTGAAGCCACAGTTGCCCACGTTTCTGCACGATCTTGAAGGCGTTGTGCAGAACATCGGTAGTGATGTTCGAAATGCGATGTGTCAGTGCAGCTTGAAGTTTTTCTGTGGTGTGCGGATTGCCTTCATAGGCCTTTCCCTGCAAGGTACCCCATAGAATGTTATCCGGTGGAGCCATGTCGGGTGAACCAGATTCCTCGAGAGGTGATGCGGTCACCGAAGATGTCCTTTAAAAAGTTCATCGCCTTGTAGGCGTTGTGTGCAGTCGCCCCATCCTGCTGGAACCAGGCATTCTCAATCTCGTCCTGATTCAGTTTACCTAGGAAGGGCTGCAGAATGCAGATGCAGTACAGTTCTGCATTTATGGTGTCCTGAAAGGAGATCGGCCCAGTGATGCGTTTACAAGTCACAGCGCACGAAACATTCATTCAAGGGTACAGCCGCGCCCCCACCAACGAGTGCCTACTCGTGCTGAACTGCTTCAGCCTACTGAACAGAGTTGCAATGTGAACCTGCGGGAAGCTGGATGGACATATCGATAAATTGATCTCCATATAGAGCACAATGTGCCAGTGATGTGCAACTGCTTTCAACACTGGTGTGTGGGACATTGCCACATCCGTAGACGTGTTCTGGACAATTGCGTAGTACAGGCGCACGTCAAGACCTACTCACCCTGAGCTAGTAGCACTTCACCCAAGAACGAAAACCAGATATGTGTCACACCTGATGTGTGGATAGGGACCATTGGGAACAGTGTGCCTGCGGTGGGACTGAGATCGCGTCTGCTTCTGGCCAGCCTACCATTGACAGTAGGCCGCGCGAGGTAGCCGTTCAGTCTTAGGCGTGTTGCACGGTTCGCGCGGACTACCCCCCCCCCCCCCCCCCATCGGAGATTCGAGTCCCCCCTCGGGCATGGGTGTGTGTGTTGTACTTAGCGTAAGTTATTTTAAGTTACATTAAGTAGTGCGTAAGCCTTGGGACCGATGGCCTCAGCAATTTGGTCCCGTAGTCCTTCCCGCAAATTTCCATTGACAGTACGACACGACCAAGCACGGTTACTTATGTGTTGTGAAACAGTCAAGTGGAGAGTGGAATGGCGCTGTGTTGTCTTCAGTGCTGAGAGCATTTTCTGTCTGTACGCGAGTGAGGGAAGTCCATGTATAGCGTAGACCTGGTGAGCTGCCAAATCCAAAGCGCATTCACCTACCACACACAGGTTCCAAATGTTGGGACAAGACAGTCTGCGTCCACATACGGCTGCTGCGGCCGAAGATCATCTTCGTGGTGTACAACAACTGTCCTGATCAGCAAAATCACCATTTCTCTCGCCAGTTTAGCACATATGGGAAGTGATGAAGCAGGAACTTATTCGTTCTCCTGGGCCTGGAAGAACCACTGCCGAAATGCAACAAAAGTTGCAAGATGCTTGGCACAGTCTATCACAGGACGCTATTTTGCATCTTTATGATAGTTCACATGCGAGAATACACGCCTGCATTGCCACCAAAGCGGTGTGGGTGTGGTGGGTGCTGGTAGCTGTGTATTGACGCTATTGACTGACCACCCTTTACTGTGACATATGTGTTTCATTTGGTCTGAATTTGTCATCATATACTCCTACAATAAGGAAATACCCGTCACCTCAGCTGTCAATGAAGTGACCTTGTCCATGGGAGTGTATGTAGCATTTTTGCCCCGTCAGAATGTATTCAGCAGTATATGAACTAGGTATAGAACCCTTTTCCCAGGTGTTAATCTATAATAGCAGCACATGAGCAAGCGTGCATGTACTGGGGTGATTCTTACCGGCAGCTCGATGGTGCGCCTGCGCCGCGCCGACCACGTGTCCTCGTCCTCGTCGTCGGAGCTGGAGACGGAGCTGAGGTCGGAGCTGAAGTAGCACTCCCCAGAGCCGTACTTGGTGAAGTAGTGCACCACGGCGAACTGAGGGCGAGACAGCACGGCGACAACGGCTCAGCAGCGGCAGGAAACAAGGTGCGTCATCGTTCACAGCAACAAGTGCTCAACACACATGATAACTTCCAAATAAACAGTTATAAATAAATTTATGGATGCATAGTCTCCATCATAGTTTAGTTTATTTAAATAGTCTACCAGTTTAGTGCCAATATGTTGCCAAAAATTGTTTCGACTACGCTGCAAAAGTTTCGCTAGCACGCCCTTACACATGCTCGACGCAGTCTCTATCGCTCCACATGCGGTTTCCATATTTTGGTATTTTTGGAGCCCTGGAGGAAGACATAAGTGGCCGATTTCCTTCGGGCAAAGAAGTGCACTCCTGGGGACAATCATGACTCTGTAGGCTATCGGAAACATTTTTTTCATGAAGGCACTGACCATATTGTATCACAGAGGGATAAATCTGTTAACGTTAGAAGGATCGGGGACTGCGGTCTACATAAAAAACCAACTCTTCCTCTTGACAAGTGATTTCCTTCAACTTTTTTGATATAGAAAACAATTTTTGATATGTAGCAGCTTGTTTCATACTATTTATACAGTGTACCAGGATATAGTTTTATTTTTTCTGAGGACTGCATGGTACAATGAACATTTTATACCTAATAATTAAAACAAATATATACGATAGTAAAATGTATAGTTTCCCTTACAGTCCAGCAATGATCGATAGGGAAATTAGTGACATCGTGACGTTTGCTATAAACTTGTTTTTTGTTTTTTTTCCAGATGTTAGGTAACATGAATGAATTCATATTCTGGCGGGTGCCACTTTGACACTCTGGAGCATATATTTTTATGACATCATATATTTTGTCTTATTACATAATATATGGTGCGGTAACTTTTACTGTAGACATTGAAATACCTCGACAATTACGCATTGTATCAAAGAAAGTGACTCATAGAATGTGTTAGACTCATAGTGGGAAAAAGACATTTCTCCATTCCGCCCCCCTCACCAACACCCCTCCCCTGTTAGGTGCGGAGTGGGGGTGGGCAACTTTAAAATCTGAAACTGCACTTTTTATTTTGTGTCGAAGATTCAGATTCCCCAGGAAAATTATATAGACTTGAGCTTTTTTCCACATACGTGTGTTCCCAATATGTTGTCAGGCAAAGTATGTCTAAGAGCAGTAGAGGCTTACATATGGTAGTGGGAGCTTTTTTTCGTACTTTCGTCACTGCTGATCTTTCTAATGTGTTTAAACTTTAGAAAACATTCGAGACAATTAGATATAATCCTACAAATTTATCTTGTGATATTCATCCATCTCTTCATAATATTGCGCAGAGAAGGGGACTGGTTGTTGCAAATGCCTTGCTTAAAACGTATCCATCCATAGTTTCTTGCAGCCAGCCACTAGAATTATACAAGTTATTTGACAGTTCACGTACTAGAAATGGAAAATAGAGTGCCAGAGGACATGAAAATTTTTATATGAGAAGGAGCACCTGTAAGTTGATACAAACCTGGGTTTTGGAATTGTGTATCTCTTGACCAGTTTGGTGAACAGACTTACATCCGCTATGGGAATGTGAAAGAGGGTGTTGTAGAAAAGACGCTGTCTGCTGGTCAGACAGCTGGATGGGTTCTTTGACAGCACACGGGCAATGAAGTGTGCATGTCAGTGAACATAATGCTTGAAACATCGAGATGAACAACAGTAACTTCTCATAAAGAAATACGAAATCGTAGACGAATGTTAGACGCCCATGACAAAAAGAAAATACAATTCGATCTTTCATAACCCATGCATCCCTTGTTAGTTGAACAAGATACTACAGTCAAAATGGTCACTGACCAGAAAGCTGATAAATGAGTAATTTTTCACGATTTGATAGCTATTGGTGACAGAATAAATTACTTACTGGCCTTTACGACGGGATTCATAAAGAAGTAACAATTTTGGCTACAACGAAGAAAAGCATTGCGATTGAAAAAATTGGGATGCGAGGAAGACACATGCTCACTTAATAGTTATCTCTCAACAAAGGGAGATGACTTCGTTAGCCGTTATTAAATATGAACTGTCTGCAGTTCCATTGTCATTAACTGATGAATGCAGTAATAACAGTTCGACTAAAGAAACGTGTTGTCATTACTGCAGTAGCTAATTCTCCAGGCGCTCAGTTCATTTGTATCAATGCTTTGATGTATCATATGAAATGGCGAACTGGGTTTTACGTTCCCCTCCACCACTTCATCATGTCAAATGTTATGAAAGGAGACCACAGCACATACCCTTGTTTCTGATCCTTATGTTATTCCATCTATCAAACGCCATGAACGAGAAAGACGCTTATCAGCTGGTGCTGTTACACAAATACTGTTTTAAACAGCATCTGAAATAAGTAACAGCTTATTGACTTGCTATGCACCATCGAATATTGAGGTAATCAAGCACATTTTGTGAATAAGAAGAAGTTAGTCACCATTCGCCCATGAGAAAGCTTATGTTAACACTACTTTCCTATTCTCTACACGTGATTTTCCAATGTGGTAAGATCATCCAATTCGTTAGTGAAGATATTGACGTGTTTGCTTTAATACTACACATTTACTGGAAACGAGCACTTCCTGTTACTTTTACTATGAAGAGATTTGACGGAAAGACAGCTGACATTAAATCAAATGCTAATTATCTGAGTGACACTTCCAGCTCATGCTTTAATAGGATGTGATTCTGTCTCTTTCCTATTCCTCAAATACTGCTGCATGGACCTTGTATCAGAGGCATGAAGAACTTGGCTCGAAATTTCTAGACAAGATTTGCATTGACTATCATCATATAATGAAAACTGGATGTCAACTTTTCTTCACTTTTGTATAACGGTACACCATGTGAATCAATGATTCAGCTACGACACCATCTGTTTACGACCAAAAGAGAAATGTCTTGTAACTGGAAGGTATTTGCACCATCAGATAAAGTCTTACAAAACTACACAAAACGTGTTTACTTGCAAGTCACTTACTGGAAATCGCCAGAGCAGTTATCGCTTTCTACAATGTTTCAGTGGAACCCCGTAAATAGAACGAGTCCTGAGTTCTCCCTCAACTGATGCATTTAACTGCATGTAGTTATTTGATATCTGAGTGAAATTGCTGCAGTTGAAAGTGTAATAATTCATCTTGCACTACACATTGATAATGTGCGTCGACAGAGACATGAATGAATATTTTCACAGCCATCAAGAGTAGCGTGGACTGCGTCTGCAGTGATGAAAGTGTTGTTGACGATGATAGAGAATATTTCACATGTTGACACACGTGAGGAAAATTTTGACTGGCACCAAAACAAAATGTGCAAAAGATTTAACACTAAACAAAACACAGTGATGGCAGTATTTTGACATATTATTTCATCTTCGCCAAAAAAAATTTTCATGTCTGACATATAACATTGCAATAACCTTCTTATGTAGGAAAATGAAAAGTAGTTGTATTGTAAAACTGTAAACTCACAAAATTTACAAATCTTATTATTTTTTACTAAGGAATAATTAATTATTTTCCCTATTCTTTGGAACATTTCAAAATCCAGCATAAAATTACATCATAAGCAATTGCTCAAGGATGCCAAAGTGGCACCTATCAAACTTACCATTCCTGAGTATCCCTTGATCATATAAAAATTTTGATGAAAACTTTATATGAAATGTCACAGTTCGGTTCTGAAACTACCAGATTATTAGCAAACACATATGTTTTAAGGCAAAATTTTGACCTGCACAGTGTATAGTACAGAAAAGATTTATAACCCTGATTTTGCTCATTCAAAGCCACCTGCTGCACGATGACACGGAACACATTGTGTTCAACGTTGCCTAAACATTGCTGTACTTTGTACATAAATGCTTGCTCCTATCTTACCTTTTAAGTCCCTAATTTTGACAAGTTGCTGTGTTGCGGTACTGTATTAGAAAGTGTATTCATGTGCCAAAACGTAGGCTTCGGAAATGAAAATGAAGCAAATGATTTAAAATTTATGTTTCCTGAAAGCATTCATTTCCTGGAGAAATGTCACTTTAGAAACACACTCCTGTTATTTGGCAATTAACAATTGAATGAACTATTCACCATTGAAACCGTACGAAATGTTCTCAATCTCTTTTACTTTCGAAACTGGTCGCTTATGTTATTTCTAGGAAGTCCTCTATTTTGTGTTCTACAGTCATCCATGGTTGACCACAAAGCTTATCCCATCGCTGCTTCGAAATAATATTATTAGGAATGGGGCCACGTCGAGCTCAGGTTAGCTGACATCGTTGGTGGTGCTATGGCGATCAGAGAGTTCCCTAGCGCCGAGTAACTAAGCACTGATAAGCTAAACGTAAAGTATAATGAACTAGTATACGTGTTTCGTGCCAGTACCACTTGCGAATTGTCCATTATACATTGGGTAATAGTATCACAATCCAAAATTGAACAGTGCGAAATGAAGTGACTTGATCTACACTTAGTCAGTCTCGCTGTTCTGTGCATGTTCGCGAATGCTTACTCCATTACGACGCTGTAACGTTAATTAGGAACACAGGGCCACTTAAAGGAATCGGTAGTGCAGGTAATACATAATCGATTCAGATTACTTTGGAGGCTTTCCTCCGCATCGTTGCTCCTCTTGACTGAAGCGATTTACGATCACTGTTGACCTGGGATCAGACAATAACGTTCTACCAGCCATTTCAATGCTTGTGCTAGATTACATCAGCGGATTTCCGTCACTTAATGCGGGCTCAAGGGGAAATGTCCGTGGCTTTATAGAGCTGACATTAATAGTAATGGTGGCACGTTGTTGTTTAGAAGATGCACAGTTATACGGATTTTTATTGTAACTGTGATGAACTTATTTCGTTTACACGAACTAACTAGAACAAGGCTCCGTAAAAAAAATCACTTTTTGGACGGGATATCTCCAACGGAAAGGAATGCTAAAATGTTTGGATTTACAGGAAGTTTCCTCCTTCATTTGCTACAGTGAAAGATTCGGAATTAAAATGAAGCGTCCATAACTGCTCTTGAAGATGATTCGGATGAAAGGCGTCCCAGAATGCAACAACAGATGCAAATGTCAAGAAAATTAAAGTAAAGTACTATTGCAGTACTCGCAACTAAACATGTAAGAAACAGAAGAAAATTAACAAAATAAAGTAATATTGCATTAGTCGTAACTAAACATGTAAGAAACAGGTGACGTCATAGACGTATTAGAATTAACAGTCCAATTACCAAAATGGACTTTTAAATACAAAACATTTTTGTGCAAGACGACTGCCGATTGTTTTAATAATGGCAAATAAAAAATTAAAGAAGGGAAACAGGCTTTAATAAATCATATTGATGTTGTGTTCCGATTTCTTACATCATCTTAAAGAAGAAACAGCGATCAAAGTGTGGGTCTAAAGCCTTCGGCTCCGCACTAAACACGGCTGATCAAATTGATTATAACAAAAAATATTTATAGAAATCATTTTCTATACAAAAGAGCTTTTTTTTTCTTACGTAACACCGGGTAAGAGTTAAACATGTACTCGCGGCTATTAGGCTCCTCTTCCGGACTTACTGGTTGATCAGAATGTGAGAAGAGGTCTACTGTGGGGATAAAACTCTAATCAGGTGAGTGAACTTTTTCGAAATGTACTGTGGATTGAGGAATTGATGGTTCATTCAGCCTGGTTACCGGTAAATAATAAAATTCTGAGGAGGTTATCTTTCCCTCTTTCTCTACAGCTTTTCTAGATCTCAGCAGGATCTGGACCTGGAACTTTACTTAGACTCACTTATTCCGGTACTGCTTCACATTCTATACTCATGCTCATAAATTAAGGATAATGCTGATATATGGTGAAACAACGCTCTGGTGGGCGGTTTGCGGGTTTAAATCACCTCGGGGTATGACCATGCGGTGCACGGTGGCGCTGGCAGCAGTCCACATACACAGAGGTGTGTTGCTGCACGTCAGACTACGGTGCAGTAAGTGTGAATATGTTTTCAGACGTGCTAATGGTGACGGTGTGTTGAAAATGGCTCAAAGAACACATATTGATGACGTTATGAGGGGTAGAATACTAGGGCGACTGGAGGCTGGTCAAACACAGGAGGTCATAGCACGGGCGCTCCGTGTGCCACGAAGTGTGATCTCAAGATTACGGCAACGATTCCAGCAGACAGGAACGTGTCCATTTGCTACAGTACGGAACGTCCACAGTATACAACAACACACGAAGACCGATCTCTCTCCATCAGTGCCCGCAGACGGCCACGGAGTACTGCAGGTAGTCTTTCTCGGGACCTTACTGCAGAAACTGGAACAGTTGTCTCCAGACACACAGTCAACAGACGACTGAACAGACATGGTTTATTCGCCTGGAGACCTGCAAGGTGCATTTCGCTGAATCCTGGTCACAGGAGAGTCCGTAAAGCCTGGTGTCAAGATCACAGTATATGGTCATTGGAGCAGTGGTCCCAGGTTATGTTCACGGACGAGTCCAGGTATAGTCTGAACAGTGATTCTCGCCGGATTTGCATCTGGCGTGAACCGGGAACCAGATACCAAACCCTTAACGTCCTTGAACGGGACTTGTACGGAGGTCGTGGTTCGATAGTGTGGGGTGGGATTATGATTGGTGCACATACACCCTTGCATGTCTTTGACCGAGGAACTGTAACAGGTCAGGTGTATCGGCACGTGATTTTGGACCAGTATGTCCGCCTTTTCAGGGGTGCAGTTGGTCCCATCTTCCTCTTGATGGATGATAGCGCACGACCCCACTGGGCTGCCGTCGTGGAGGAGTGCCTTGAAACAGAAGATATCAGGCGAATGGAGTGACCTGCCTGTTCTCCAGACCTAAACCCCATCGAGCATGTCTGGGATGCTCTCGGTCGACGTATCGCTGCACGTCTTCAAACCCCTACGACACTTCAGAAGCTCCGACAGGCACTGATGTAAGAATGGGAGGCTATTCCCCAGCAACTGCTCGACCACCTGATCCAGAATATGCCAACCAGTTGTGCGGCCTGTGTACGTGAGCATGATGTTCATATCCCATATTGATGTCTGGGAACATGCGCAAGAAACAGTGGCGTTTTGTAGCACATGTGTTTCGGGACGGTTTTCTCAATTTATCACCAATACCGTGGACTTACAGATCTGTGTCGTGTGTGTTCCGTATGTGCCTATGCTATTAGTGCCAGTTTTGTGTAATGCCATGTTGTGTGGCACCACATTCTGCAGTCATCCTTAATTTATGAGCATGATTCTAGTTCTGTAACTGCAGGATCTGCTTCATCTGCGTGCATTTCTTTCGTTTTTGTGCTATGTTCTTTTTCCTCGGTATTGTCTGTGTTTTTGTAAAGTTCTTCACAGTATCCCATCCTTTGGAGCCCACATGGTAGCACTAAATATTAATATGATACTGATCATTCATGAGAGATAAAACGACTGTGACGCTACTATTATAAATAGGTAAACAAAGTTCAAAAAACTTATTCCTTTGTTACACTGGTATCAGAAAACATTTACTGTCTAAAATAAAAGAATCAAAGGTTACTCACCTGTATGATGGTTGCAAAAATAAACGCGAACGAGAGGAACACGAAGAAGTCGAGGGCGGTGGGGTAGGGCACCTTTGGGAGGTCAGTCCTGGCTTCGAGGCCCAGAAAGGTCATCGTCAGTACCGTCGTTATTCCTGAAAAAATACCGTCGTATGTAGCGATGTTTACAGAAGTACAGGCATTCGAGCATATATCAGTATAATACACTTGATAAATGATACAAAGCACAGTAAATCTGTAGCTCTATAGGTCTTGCCGGTGAAATCAAACATTTCTGTAAGTGTGTGTTGGCTATTGATGTATGAAATTATAAGCTAAAATATAAGGATGTACAAAACACTGTCAGAGGAACCAGAAAGGTTTTCGCTTATGACTTTCGACTAGGTCGTTTCCGGTTCATTTATCCTAGTCCATCATCCTTGAAGTTTATAAAATCATCACGAAATCATCATGGACCTTTATTAGATGTCACAGGACGAAAGTATATGAAAATTTTGTTGCGTATTATGTTGCTGCGCTGACAGTATTCTTTCGATTCTTGGGGGCATCGGTCCAGAAATTTATTTCTCTTACGTCTTTTTGTACAATCGCCAGCATCTTCTCTGGCTTATCGTGTTCGTTGTGTGTACGCGTTTCAGGGTGTTTCTTCCATTTCTCCAAGCATGCTCCTCTCAAATATCTAAATCAATTCTCCACTTGCAGATTTTTCGTCCAATGTTTCTGTCAGAGTTCCACAGCCAGTAAGACACTAACATGTGTCTACCAGACGGCAATGTCTTCTATAGGCGCCGCACCTTATCTTGTTGTTCTAGTATCACATTGCATGCTGCTTTAACTGTCCCCTTAACTTTGAACTTCCTGTTTGTAGCAACACACACTGCATTTTTTCCACATTATTTCCCTTTGGAATTTCTAAGCCATACTTTCGACGAGGTTCCTCAGGTGAAGAGATTCAGATGTTTTTCATGAACTGAACGTCGATATCTCAGCGAACAAAGGAAACAAAACTGATTGTTTGACTGTTTTCGAGGGCGGGTGAGTGCATATCATAGTCATTGTAGATGGAACATAAGCTTGTTTAAATAAGCATGTGTGAAGGAATCAATCATGATTTTGTTGAAGGAACAGTCTATGTATTCATTTGAAATGACTCAAGTGAACCTTGAACTTCGTAAATCAGGATGCGCTTTCGCCAATTTTAACCCACTCTCTCGATCATTGGACGACTTTCCTCAGTCTATATTTGTCTCTGGTAGACTTATTTCGATGGAGACATTTATCTTGCTTCTTCTAAAGTGCTTCTCATGTCTATCTTGTATCAGCTACCTTGTGATCCCAGTTCAAGCAATGGAAAATCCAGGATGAAACAAGGACAATATTATGGAAAGGAAAGAGTCACCAATCAGAGAGGATGCTGTTCCGCGGACAGGCACAACAAAAAGACTAAACATGAGTGCTTCCTGTCAGAAGGTCTTATGAAATATACATACATAGTCACGTAAGAAACACTCGCAAACATGCATGACCACTGTCTCCTGCCATCAATCCCTCGATTGCCAGAGACAGTTGTCATGTACGTGTGCGAGTTGTGCTTGAGTGAATGTGTGTACGTTTTCTACTTCATGAACCGGCCTCGACTCCAAAGCTCTCACGTTTAGTAGTCTTTCCGGTGTACCTGTCTTGACTCAGTATTTCCTCTATATGGTGAGTAGTACTCTATCCTTTTCATAATACACTACTGACCATTAAAATTGCTACACCAAGAAGATGACGTGCTACAGGCGCGAAATTTAACCGACAGGAAGAAGATGCTGTGGTATGCAAATGATTAGCTCTTCAGAGCATTCACACAAGGTTGCCGCCGGTGGCGACGCCTACAACGTGATGACATGAGGAAAGTTCCCAAGCGATTTCGTATACACATACAGCAGTTGACCGGCGTTCCCTGATGAAACGTTGTTGTGATGACTCGTGTAAGGAGGAGAAATGCACACCATCACGTTTCCGACTTTGATATAGGTCGGATTGTAGCCTATCGCGATTGTGGTTTATCGAATCGCGACATTTCTGCGTGCCATGGTCGAGATCCAATGACTGTTAGCAGAATATGGAATCGGTGGGTTCAGGAGGGTAATACGGAACGCCGTGCTAGAACCCAAAGGCCTCGTATCACTAGCAGTCGAGATGAGAGGCATCTTATCCTCATGGCTGTAATGGATCGTGCGGCCACGTCTCGATCCCTGAGTCAACAGATGGGGACGTTTGCAAGGCAACAACCATCTGCACGAACAGTTCGACGACGTTTGCAGCAGCATGGACTATCAGCTCGGAGACCATGGCTGCGGTTACCCTTGACGCTGCATCACAGACAGGAGCGCCTACGATGGTGTACTCATCGACGAACCTGGGTCGCATCCGTGTTTGGCGACATCGCGGTGAACGCTCATTGGAAACGTGTATTTGTCATCGCCATACTGGCGTATCACCCGGCGTGATGGTATGGGGTGCCATTGGTTACACGTCTCGGTCACCTGTTGTTCGCATTTTGAACAGTGGACGTTACATTTCAGATGTGTTACGACCCGTGGCTCTACCCTTCATTCGAACCCTGCGAAACCCTACATTTCAGCAGGGTAATGCACGACCGCATGTTGCCGGTCCTGTACGGGCCTTTCTGTATACAGAAAATGTTCGACTGCTGCCCTGGCCAGCACATTCTCCAGATCTCTCACCAATTGAAAACGTCTGGTCAATACTGGCCGACCAACTGGCTCGTCACAATACCCCAGTCACTACTCTTGATGAACTCTGGTATCGTGTTGAAGCTGCATGGGCAGCTGTACCTGTACACGCCATCCAAGCTCCTTTTGACTCAATGCCCAGGCGTATCAAGCCCGTTAGTACGTCCAGAGGTGGTTGTTCTGGGTACTTATTTCTCAGGGTCTATACACCCAAATTGCGTGAAAATGTCAGTTCTAGTATAGTATATTTGTCCAATGAAAATCCGTTTATCATCTGCATTTCTTCTTGGTGTAGCAATTTCATTGGTCAGTAATGTATTGGCTTCCTAGCGTGCTAGGTAGCCAATATTACTTGCGAACCTCTCTACTGTTTCATTAATTCCCCAACTACTTCAATAAGTCGATCCATCATCCTACCACAATCCGTACATCCTTTCATCTACCATTCATCTCTCCATCCATCCGTCCAACCAACCAACCATCATCTACTGGGAAACTCAGCTGCTTAATGGTTAGATTTGCTCATTTACCGAGAGAGACGCGGTCGGCGGTGGCTTCGCGGTTGAGCCAGAAGGACACCCACGAGAGGACGACCAGCAGCACGCAGGGGCCGTACACCTGGATCAGGAAGTTGCCCATGTGCCGCTGCAGGTGGAAGCTCACCAGCAGCATCGAGTACTCGCCTGCACTCACAGACACTCACCCTTAATGATACAGCCGAACACACAACTGTTATACATCTGTTACTGCAATGTTTAGTTTGCACGCTGTATGGGATAAAAATACTGGGGATACACTGACAGAGGGGGTGTGTTTTGATTAAATTTTCGTCCTTATGCTGCGAACTTATTTTCAGTACAGTCAAAAGCTATTCCTACACATGATGACTGGTGTGAGTACATAACTTACCGACATCTTTCGGACGTTATAACTGGCATGGGAGGAGAATGTATTTATTTTTATTTGGCGTATGGTATCTACAGAGTAAAATTTCACGCATACTATTAATTACTGTAATAAACGAATTTCAAATACATTATTAAATGATTGATCGCAAACAACAATATGCGAAAGATTAGGGAGACATCCACTGCAGCTGTTACAAGTCCACATCTAAGCAGGTCACCCACTAAACAGCACGTGGAGTAACATTCATGATATCCCTCCATTGCCGGCCGGAGTAGCCGAGCGGTTCTAGGCGCTACAGTCTGGAACCGCGCGACCACTACGGTCGCAGGTTCGAATCCTGCCTCGGGCATGGATGTGTGTGATGTCCTTAGGTTAGTTAGGTTTAAGTAGTTCTAAGTTCTATGGGACTAATGACCTCAGAAATTAAGTCCCATAGTGCTCAGAGCCATTTGAACCATATCATTCCATTGTCCTTCAGACCTCATCGTAGGGCATTCGAAGACCAAGTGAGGGATTGTTTGTTCTTCTGCACAACAGTCGCATCGTGGGTCATCAGTGAGTTTCCATTTGTGGAGAATGGCCTTACACCTGCCGTGGTTAGTTCTCATACGATTATGTCTGCACCGAGTTCTTCTGGGCATTTGCATTCCTTGCACCGGTATCGAAGGATCAAATCAGTGATGAGAGGATGGTGATTATTTAGTGACCAGTATTGCCTCCATTCCCTTGCTATGTCGTACCTTTCTGGGAATTTGAGGACTTCGTCTTCCCATATAGGTTTCCTGGATTTTAGGCTGGTAGTTGGTAGATGGTCCAATATTTTTCGGATAGGTGTATCTTCAGATACAAGGGGTCATTAATTTTCTTCCATTCTCGGATAGCTGCTTGTTGCCTTCTGAGGGAGGGAGGAGCTATATTGCAAAGGACATGAAGCCAGGGAAGTGGGATTGATTTCAGAGTTCCTGAGACAATCCTCATCGTGGTATTAAGCTGGACATCTATTTTCTTCGTGTGTGTGCTCTTGTACCAGACTGGGGCGCAGTATTCTGCCACAAGAGATTGTGCTGCGGTGCGTAACGTGTTAGGCTGAGCTCCACTGGAGGTTCCAGCCATCTTTCTTAATATGTTATTTCGATTTTTGTTCTATTGACTGGTTATTTGTAGGTCTTTCTTATAGGTTAGTGACCGGTCAAGAGTGATTCGTAGATATTTTGGATGGCTGTTGTGCGTCAATCACTCATTGCAGAATGTTACTTGTAACTCTCGTCTTGCCTTATGATTGTTCAGGTGGAATACGCATACCTCAGTTTTATTTGGATTTGGGCAGAGCCTCCATTTCGTATAATACTGGTTAAGAAGTTGAAGGCCCGTTGACAGAGTAGCTTCCCGCTCTTCGAATATCTTACTCTGAGTGGCTATTGCGATGTCATCTGCATAGCAGAATTTTTGCGATTTAGTTGCTGGCCTGTCACTCGTGTATACGTTGAAGAGAAGGCGAGCCAACACTGATCACTGTGGGAGCCTATTGGTTACTGAGTACGATTTACTCGTAGATAGACCTACGTTCACTCTGAAGCAGCGATTTTCCAACATGTTTTCCAGAAGCTTAGTTGTCTTGCGACAAGGGATCGCTTTTTTCAGATTGAGTGTGAGTCCGTCGAGCCAGATGGTATCATAGGCGGCCGAGAGGTCCACGAAAGCCACACAGGTTTTTTACGCCCTTTGAAAGTCTGACTCAATGTATGAGGTCAAGGCAAGGACTTATTCACAGCATCTCCGTTTGTTCCTAAATCCTGCCTGGTCTGCGGGAATTGGTCTATCTATGGAGTCATATATTCTGTTGTACAGCAGTCTTTCTAATAGCTTGTACCAAATTCTCAATGGGGCTATTGGCCGATAGCTAGATGAGTCATCCTGTGGCTTTTCTGGTTTTAAGATTGCGAGGAGTTAGGCTGTCTTGAACTGATAGGGAACCCGGCTGGTATTCATGATGTCACAGTAGAATTGTCTAAGCCATGCACGGGCGGAGGGGCCTAGGTGTCTGATGAATTCAGGGAATATTCCGTCTAGACCGGCGGGTACGATGTGTAGACGACTTCCAAGACGGTATACCCCGGGAAACGGTCCGTGACGACGGAACGGCAAACAGTCTACACTCAAGGCGACCGAACTAGAATTAATTTCTCTCACGGTCAAGAAAATCTACAGAGGAAAATGGGAGGGGCATCATGCCAATAGATTACACAGAAATTTGGCTTCAGTGTAATGACTGAAGAGCGAGTCGTGAAGAGAGGACTCAGGCATAGATCCTTCAAGAAGATCGACAGGACGATTAGATATAAGAAATGGGCTCCATACACTCGCTTTGTACTCTCCAGCGAGTCCTGTGACCTCGTCTCCGAATTCGCCGTCTCTACGTGGCCGTAGACTCAACTCGTGAGTCTCTGCCGCAGCCTATTCGTCAACGCAGCCTCTTGTCTGGCACGAGGTGCAGGACTCGAGTCGATCAGAGAGGAGAACGAGTACACGAGTTCGCAAGTATAATCGCGTGCTCGCTGCATTCCCGGTCTATATACACCGTTCACGAAGAAATTTCCGCCGTTAAACTGTAAATTACTATTTATTTATTTCACACTGTCATTATTTTGGCTTTACAGCTATTCCCAAGTGCAAGTGCAAATGCCGCAAATTGTCCGACCTGCCTAAATGATAGAAGCAAGCTATATACCAGTACAACAGGTAATCGTTTAGCGGTGAATATTGTTCTGTTTACATAGTGTGTTTCCGTAAAAGCTTGCAGAAATATAACAGGACACAGAGAATGCTCCTCTGAATAATTTGGCATAGGAAACCTGGGGTAGGAGAGAGAAGCCAGCTTAAGGGGATAAGGAAGTAACCTTGTGTACCCCTTTCTCTAGGTCTGCAGCTCGTGGTCTAGTGGCTAGCCTCTGGTTCACGGGGTTCTGGGTTCGATTCCCGGCGGGGTTGGAGATTTTCTCTGTCTGGAGACAGGGTGGTTGTGTTGTCCTCATCATTTCATCATTGTCATCATCATCATTCCTAACAGTGGCTAGATTGGATTGTGCAAAAATTGGGACTTTGCATGGGCGCTGATGACTTCGCAGTTGAGCTCCCCACAAACCAAACGTCACATCACACCAGCTTTGTCTAACGTTACTGCTTTCTAGTTTATTTGCTACTAACATGAACACAAATTTACACGCACTGTGCTGTTTAATTATATGTACAGTCTTTATTTCCTGCAGGAGAAGAAGGAGGACGAGCCTGATAATCAGGAAGTCATGTTGCAGGTTGCGGGTTTTGTTTACTTGTCCATGTGGTGGCTCTGTTGTGTCGTATTTACATCGTCCCATGACAAAACGTGCTATGAGTCAACGACAGATCCATTCATTATCCCGTACTATACAGAGACGTACAGCACGACACGATAAAACAGTACCAGTACACTGTTTCCTGGTTGCTGGAGTAGAAGCGGAGGTCCTATTCCATGGTCTGCGAGTCACCTGACCTGAACCTCCTTGATTATTTCCTACCCCCGATATATGAAGTCACTTGAGTATGAGACCACAGAGGATACGAAGCTGGAATTAGTTGCCAGAACTGTAGCTGCCTGTGATGCGATTCGAAACACACAACGGACATTTGTCAGGGTGCGTGAAAATCTTGTTCGGCGACGTCATTCTTGCTTTGATGTTGATGGCCGTCATTTTTAGCACATTTTGTAAGATAAAGTTTAAACGGTACTTTTATTGTCTCTTTGATAGTATTTTTAGTTAACTAATGTAAATGAAAAAGTACACAGTAATGAGATTTTTTTTCCTATTATCCCCTGGTTTCCTACCTCAAATTGTTCAATGCAGCATCCTCTATGTTGTATTAAATTTTCACACGCTCTTACGGAAACACTCTGTACAATTATTGATAGAGATTAAACGTTTCCGAAGACTGCTGTAAGTTTATTTTAATATTTAATATCTATTCGCAGAACGTCTATCAATTACACTGACGTATACGAACTTCCGAAGATTTACCGAGTGTGTAACTACAATACCAGAACACATGACAGGATCATGAAATGCGTGTCAACTGAATTTTTGCCTGCATGTCCAGATTCATATTGTGACCCATCCTTTGACCACATACCACCGATTTATCAGTAGCAGCTAGGACATAACATCTGGCTCCTCGGAATATAGCGGCTGCCGACTCGCAACATAACAGCAACTGAAATCAAGGCAGAGTTCAGACTGTCACCGCGAACAGCCGATAACAGCTTACTGCGAGCTGGGTTGACATGTCGTGCTCTCACTCATCGTTTACCACTGATACCGTATCACACACAACAGAAACTTGCAATGCTTGTAGCCAGAGTCAGCTGGGTCATTTAGTAACATTCTAAAATGTTCAGCGATGAGTCTCTCTTCTGTTTGTTGAGTTCGGGTCGACAAAGACGTGTCCGTAGACGATCTGATGTATTGCCAGAGAGAGAGAAACTCTCGAGACCCATACCTTTCCAACTCCTGGTACCATGTTGTTAGCAGCCATTCGACGTGGAATCAGGACTCATCTGATGATACTTACAGGGAGGCCGAATTCTCGCCATTGTGTGGCAACCGTGGTACGTGTAAAGTACCCCTTCTGTTCTAGCCAAATTTTATTTCAGAACAAAAACACTCTGGACTGCGAAATTATTTAATGTCAATGACATGCTTCGCCATTTTTGGGCATTATCGGATTGTTTACAAAAAGAAGAAGCCAAGCAGATATAAGTGGAGGAAAAGGGCATGGTTCTATACTGCACAGCTACAAAGACAACGTGAACTAAAGGCAATAAAAACTTACATAAATGTAGCTGGTATACGTGCCTCATCAGTCATAAAACCACTTGAATGTAGAACAGTAAAAGTAGCTGGATACGTGAGCCATCAGTCATAAAACTACATACAATGTAAAATAGACACCAATGTAACCATATACATAATCCATAAGTTATGGAACATCTAAAGCATGAAGTGGACTAGTGACAGGAGACAAACAACCAGAATAACACCGAGATAGTAGAAATATGTGGCAGAAAATTTTTTCACGATTATTGCTCGTTACTTTGAGTACACAACAGCCGGCTCCCCATGGGGTACAAGTTGCAAACGTCACTGTCTGTATTGTCACGCACACAAACATAACTATGAGAAATTGACATAAAAGTGTCGGGTATAGTGCGGTAAGAAGTACACAGGTGGCGCGCATGACTGGCAAATGCACATTTTCGAAAACCAAAAGTAAAAGTAGTAATAAAATGTATATAAGCAAACCAATGCAAACACATAAAAGCAAGAAATAAAATAAAAATATAGGTACCCCCAAGTACAGAATAGGTAAAATGATAACACGCAAAACTATGTCATTAAAACTTCATCACAGGGAGTAAAACAGCTCAATTCTGGAGTACATTCATAGAATATGCATTCTGAATCGATGAAATTTCAAACAACGCAAACAAGAGACAAAAGTATTATTCATCGTTAAAATAAGGAAACATGTTATAAAATGTACACAGGTAAAGCCATCTACAGCAAACACTTATTAAAAATCCTCCTTTAAAATATGGTTCCCCAAACTTCCACACAAAAACCAACAAATTGAGAGTGATGCTGTTGACATAAAATAATCATTGCAGCAACGTCTGGAGCACTTGTAACATTGTATCATAATTTGTCTCATTACTGCTAATCAGTTGATCGTTCAGCAACCTGTCCTTTTTAACATCGACATGTTTAACACTTTCCAGCCTCTTGAGTAGATTGAACTTCTTCCCCTTCTTATAAAGGTGTTTTACTACCGGTGAAGAAGTTTTAATGACATATTTTTTCATGTAATTGTTTTACCTACTCTTCATACTTTTATTTTTATTTTATTTTTGGGTTGTATGTGTTTGCATTGATTTGCTTATATGCATTTAATTACTAGTTCTACACACTTTCGTTTTTCGAAAATGTGCCTTAGATGCTCACGCGCACCACATTTGTACTTCTTGCCATACTGTACCCGACCCCTGTATCTCAATTTGTCGTAGTAATGTCTGTGTGCGAGCCAATACAGACAGTGACGTATGTGGCTTACACAGCGGTTTTGTAAGTGTGGCCATATCTCGCACTGCCACGGCGGAGCTTTCAGGTGTGCTCAAGGTAACATACAATAACCATGAAAAATTTCTCCGACAGATATTCCCACTTTTTCGGTGTTACTCTCATTGATTCTCTTCTTTCACTATGGCCACTTCATGCTTTAGGTGTTTCATGATGGATGAATTATGCTTCTGGCTACCTTTGTGTCTATTTTACATTATATGTCGATTTATGACATGGGTCACGTATCCAGCTGCTTTTACGTAAGTTTTTATTACTTTTAGTTCACGTTGTCTTCGTAACCACGGAAGATAAGGCAATCCCCTTTTCCTCCACTTGTATCTAATTGTTTGGTTTCTTCTTTCTATAGACAATCTAATGATGCCTCAAAATGGCGAAACGCATTATTGACATTAAATAATTTCGCTACCGAGACTGTTTTTGTTCTGAAACACTTTTAAACTGGTTGCTGTAACAGCCTTCCATGATGGAATGAGAAAATTTTCTCATTTTGTTTCCTTATTTTCCAGTTTTACAATTTTGTATCGCATCTGCCGATATCTCACAGCATTTAGTAAGTAAAGCGGCACTGCAGAACGCACACAGTCTGGAGTAAGATTTCAGTTCCCACGCTGGCGCCGGCCGGAGTGGCCGAACGGTTCTAGACGCTACTGTCTGCAACCACACGACCGCTACGGTCGCAGGTACGAATCCTGCCTCAGGCATGGATGTGTGTGATGTCGTTAGGTTAGTTAGGTTTAAGTAGTTGTACGTTCTAGGGGACTGATGACCTCAGATGTTAAGTCCCATAGTGCTCATAGCCATTTGAACCATTTTTGAAGTTAAGTCCCATAGTGCTCAGAGCCATTTCAACCCTTTGAACGGACGCTGGCTGCAGGAGCCTGTGGCCTAGAGCATTGCAGCGGCTTGGCGAAGCCGAATGAATAGCGCTCGTCTAGGTCACTCGCTATGCACGCGCATACAGAAACACGCGGCTGCCAGTTCACTCACTCCGTATCATGCGGCGCTCACTCACCGAGCGATGAGTAACAGCCGCGTGATCTCGCCATGCGGATAAGGAAGCAGACACTAAACAGGAACTTAGTATGGCTCACCTGTCTGCCGCCGCGGCTGTCAGAGTCCACAGTAGCGCGCTCGCACCGTCGACAAAACGTAGCGGCACAATGACCCTGGAAAGCTTTCATATGGATTTAGAATTAGAAATTCTTTTAACTCTCGATTTTCCACGGTTTCCATGGAGAAAGTGTGCACTGCATGCCTTAACTCCATCCGAACAGGAATTGAAAGGCCCAACGCAACTGACCGACCGCCATGTCATCCTCAGCCTATTGGCAGCACTGGATGTAGATTTGTAGGGGTATGTGCAGCACACCGTTGTCAGTTTTCGTGACCGGAGCCGCTACTTCTCAATCAAGTAGCTCCTCCATAGGCCTCACGAGCGCAGAGTTCATCCCTCTTCCACAGCGCCCAGGAGACTGGATGGTCACCCATCAAAGTGCTACGCAAGTCGGACAGCGCTCCGCTTCGGTGATCTGACAGGTACTAGAGTTATCACTGCGGTACGATCGTTGGCTATTACCATAGTACAACGAAAATTAAAGTGATAACCGAATATTGAACGTTACTGAATATCATTGTTTCAGTTGTGGAACTGTTTATATCTGCGAACCAATAGCTGATGAACTAATGCTCACTTTGAGTCAGCTGCTAAAATCGAACCGGCTTTTAGACATATTTTCTTCAGAATAAATTAATAGGATTTACGTTGAGAGTGTGGAGAAAGACTAATTGTAAACTTCGTTTATAATTAACGGAAAACTTCAAACCACACCGTTGGCTTTCATGAATAAATCGAGCAAGTGAACTAATAGGACTCGTTACATTTCATAATATGAACAGACAGAGAAAGGAAGCGAAAAGGGTAGTGATGAAAAGAGATGAGTTTTATTCGAACAGATTTCTACCTGGATTATTATTCGAATAAGCAGGTCATTCAAACAAATTTATTCCCTAATAATTTATTTGTTACTTAAATAACTAATAACATATAATGGAACTGTATTTGTTTCCTTCTTGTACAAAATTTGTATTTGTTCCCTTGGCTCAGTGCAGTTTCTGTTTCATAAATAACTTATTAATGATTTGTCTAGTGATGTGGTTTTGTGGCTCAGTGACTGGAGTTCCAGACCACAAAACTTAGGCTTATGATCCGATACGTGGTTGGTCCAACTATATTTTCTGTTATAATCGTTTCTCTCACCTATAACAATAAGAATAACGCCAAGTCAGGTTGCACTGTATTTCGGATTACGTGTTGAAAGGCAGATCCCCCTCTTCCTGGCTGTGTCTGTTAGGAGGTAGGAGAAGTGAAGGGTACACCACCATGTAAAGTAAAGCACTGCAGTGCTGAACCCATCCTTCACGTTGAGCATAGCTTTACTTGGTCTACAGCGTAACAAATGAAACAGAAAATTGTTTATAAGCGGACGGCCTCAGCAGTTTGGGCTATAAAGCACTAGACAGTCACAACCTTAAGCAGTTAATTTTGTAATCCCGCTGACGGTCAGTCGTGACTAATCAGCCGAGTGAGATGGACGAGGAATATGTTACGCCTTTTTTCGCATAAGAAACGTACTTTACTATAATTATTTTTCCGTCGTTTTACTTGATTGATGAGGTATTGATTATAAGCTCACTTACATAAAAGTTACAGTGCACGGAATCTGTAGTGACTCGCAATGTTTATGTAATCGGTTTTGCATTAAAATCTCGTTAGTAGAAGTTTACAAATATCGGGAAGAAACCCAATATCAAACAAGGGAATACTGATACCATGCGTCATTGCTGGAGACGAGGCATTTGGTACATCTGAATATTTAATACTTCCATGTGGAGCAAGGAGCTTGACAAACAATAAAAGAACTTATAAAAACTGGCTGTCTCGGACCAGGCGGTTTATAGAATACACTCTTGCAGACAAGTGGAGAACTGAGAATTTTCATGGTTCTATGGATGTCCGAGATGAATCCAACTGCCGTAATAAATGCATGCTATGTTTTACAAAATAATCTTCCAGAGAGAGACGACTATAAATTTGATGACATATTGTACGTCCCTCCAGATCTGGTGTTCTACAAGCAGTCAAAAGCCATCATAAAATATATTTCAGGATGCAAGGAAGGTCTGACTGTTTCGGTACTGAAGGCAGCCACGTAAGTTCTCAATGAAACAACGTGCTCACAAGTAGCAGAGTCGACCAAGATGGCTGTCGCAGCAGCCCAGTACGTGGGCTGCAATGAACGACTTTTATTTTTGTTGGCTCCCGCAGACGGCCTGGCTAGTGCTTTACAACCTTCCTTCACTACCGACTCGGCCTCCTTCATCTGTCTCTGCACCTACCAATGCGTCTCCTCCTTCCACTGCTAATGGTGCAGAAAATCTGCGTAAGCAGCCAACGATGAGAATGCAGGCGACAAAAACCCTCAGTCTTCAAAACCTTTGTTAGATTGCTAACACTATCGGATAGCTGAATTGTAGTGCTACAGAATGAATGACTGAAGGAAGAACTCAGTGGCCCCTAACGATTACCATCTGCAGACTATTAATGTAAGGTCTCCTAAAACGTTTATGGAATACTGCTTGGCTTCCAGAGTAATCTAAAGTGTTTCAGGATTATCTCTGACTGAGCTTGTTATAATATGAACCAGTATCTCAATTCGACATCCGTCTATGCAGTTACATAGAGCTTTGATATTCAAAACTTTCGGAAGAGCCACTGTGTTCGAGCATATACAAAGAGTTGATAATATTGCCGCACGCTTGTAACTTGTGCAATATAACAGTGACACGACGCAATTGTAAGATGTTTTTCATCTTTATCATTCACAATGTGAAAGCAAGCAGTCCGAACCTCGTGGTATTGCGGTAGCGTTCTCGCTTCCAGCGCACGGGGTCTTGGGTTCGATTCCTGGATGGGTCAGGGATTTTCCCTGCCACGAGATGAGTGGGTGTTGTTGTGCCGTCTTAATCGTCATCATTCATCCCCATTAGCGTCGGAAGAAGGCAATGGCGAACCACCTCCGCTAGGACCTTGCCTAGTCGGCGGTGCGGGTCTCCCGCATCGTCCCCTACACTCCTCGGAGTATGGAACCTCATCACCATTACCAGTTCACCTTTATTGCTGTCCATGACAAGGGCAGACTACAAGAAAATCAGGGATAAATAGCCAACGTTTCAAAAAATGTTACAATCTAAAAGAAGATTTCTTAGTAATACGATTTGAGAAATGAAGTTATAGTCAAATTACAGCGATTTATTTTCAAAAAACTACAGCAAAATTGATGATTTATCAATTTTTGGTGAAGAAGTCTATGAACTGAAAGTCATGAGTAAAGACGAATTCAGGAGCGTGTAGAACATATTTTCTTTAGTGTCATAACGGTAAATCTCCATAAATCAAAGTTTCTGATGAAACGTTTCAAAATCAGAGTTGTTCTGAAAACTAATTTAAAAAATCGAAAAGTACATTCGTTTAATGAATAACAGACGATTGGAGCTACAAATGTAACTGGATTTGAAATTTGTATGTTATCTTGAACACTTTTTATTCACGTATGACGAATAAGTGGTTTTCTTAGTGTGAGTGAATGATGTCTCGAATAATATTTGTTATTCACGATTAACGAATAGTAATTCAGGTCTGTATTCGTCATTCGCCATTCACACAAATTTCGCCAAGTCTGGTGCAAAGCGGAGTGCATCGCGCACACGCATACTGTAAATTTGCAGGCTGTGTGGAAGTGTGTACAGGCGCGTGAAATCCACGTGCCTCCTGTGCCAGCTGCACGTACCTTCGGCAACTTCCGCCAACGTTCGCGAATCGTATTAGCGCTCTCTGTCGCACGCCACACGCGTGTATGTAGCACACGACAGGCCACGCGGCTGTGGACCCCTACTGTGGACAGTATGGCGTTGCCAGTAGCCGGTGTTGTGTGGTGTTGCTGCTACATATGAGAACGCCTGCTACGTCAGCAGCGAGGTACGTAAGGTAAGCACAGTTATTCTAGCTAGAAGCAAGTAATCTTGATTAAAAAATATTTGATACTAACAGTCCCAATACAGATGTTAGATAGGTCATAAGTACTTTCTTACAACAGCATTACAGGGCAAAAAGACGATCGCCTTAATAAATAAGTGAATAGTGTTAAAGCCAACGCAAAATGCACGAAGGGCTATGAAGTATCATGAGTGTGAGTACAAGGCACAGCCCGCACCACAGTTGCCAGTCGTTTTCGGCTAATCATTACTAGTTGGGGCGATGTAATCAATTCATAGTTTTTAGTAAATAAATACATCATAATGGCATCCCTTTTGAACGTTATTCCGAGTTATATAGCTTCCCCTTGATCACTTAAAATCACCGGAAGTAGAAATGCACTTCACAGATTAAACGACGGTGTTGATACTGCTTCTGCCAGGGACTTAAACTACGAGAGCCTCTCGGGAAAATAGGTAGTAAGAATCCCACAAAACGACTCATTGAGATAGTTCAAAGACGGATTGTCTTCTTCTCCGCAAAACTCGGGTTGGAAAAGCGCGAGCAGACGTATTACTGTACGTCTCTTATCCCATTGCTAACTCATTGGCTAAAGTGACACATTTCTGGACGCTTACTGCATGTGGAGGTTTCTTGCATACACCCTGTTGTATCCTTCAAAATGGTTGAAATGGCTCTGAGCACTATGGGACTTAACATCTATGGTCATCAGTCCCCTAGAACTTAGAACTACTTAAACCTAAGTAACCTAAGGACAGCACACAACACCCAGTCATCACGAGGCAGAGAAAATCCCTGACCCCGCCGGGAATCGAACCCGGGAACCCGGGCGTGGGAAGCGTGAACGCTACCGCACGACCACGAGCTGCGGACATTGTATCCTTCATGACTAGGGTAGTAAATGGCATATACCAGTAGTATAATACAAGACTTCAAACTGCAGTTCACACCACAAACACTTTGAGGAATGTGCAGGTCCCTGACTGAGCTGCCTGTTCCCCTGATATGTCACACACAGAAATGTGTGAGATTTTGTGGAGAGGCGTATATTTTCACACTCCATTAGAATTATATTCATCCCTTCAGCCGCTAATGGGCGTTGATATATATCAGCGGGGACAGATGAAAAAGTGTGCGCCGACCGGGGCTCGAACCCTGGATCTTCTACTTACATGGCAGACGCTCTATCCATACGAGCCACCGAGGGCACAGAGGATAGAGCGACTGAAGGGACTGTCTCGCGCACGCCTCCCGCGAGACCCACAATCTCACCTTGTATGCCCACACACTACATTCATAGTGTCCCACGCCAACACACTCATTACTTGTGGAAGACATTCTTATCAAGTCCCGTAAGCCTTTGGGGAATATGTGTGCATCCGCACAGAAAAAGAAGGTCATGGCCGGTGTTGCCAGAACTACATACTTATATGGATATGGTGTCTGTTCTTTCGGACATGTCCGAAAGAACAGACACCATTGATGACCTGCAGAACTGAATTAGAATTATATTAATACCTTCAGCTGCTAATGGCCATTGATATATATCAACGGGGACAGGTGAAAATGTGTGCACCGACCAACACTCGAACCCGGGATCTCCTGCTTACATGGCAGACGCTCTGTCCATCTGAGCCACCAAAATGTCTGAAAGAACAGACACCACATCCATATAAGTATACAGTTCTGGCAACACTGGCCATGAACTTCTTCTTCTGTGCGGATGTACACATATTCCCTGAGCTCTTACGGGACTTGATAAGAATGTCTTCCACGAGTAATGAGTATGTTGGGGTGGACACTACGAATGTAGTGTGTGGACATACAAGGTGAGATTGTGGGTCTCACGGGAGGCATGCTGGAGATAGTCCCTGCAGTCGCGCTATCGTCTGTGCCCTCGGTGGCTCATATGGATAGAGCGTCTGCCATGTAAGCAGCAGATCCCGGATTCGAGTCCTGGTCGGAGCACACATTTTCGCCTGTTCCCGTTTATATATACCATCGGCTATTAGCAGCAGAAGGTATCGATTTCATTCTAATTTCGTTCTAGACGGCTCCAGGTCATCAATGGTGTCTGTTCTTTTGGACATGTCCGAAAGAACAGACACCATATCCATATAAGTATATTTTCATACTGGGCTGCTGTTAGTACCATTTAGAACTGACACAACATGTGCTACGGCCATGGCAAGACATTCCTCAGGGTGATACACGAACGGTGTTTGCTTTCTTGTCATAACGAATAAAATATTTCTTTATTTCTTTCATTTATTTACTTATTCCACATGCAGCATGGCAATGTAAAGCTACGTCTTTGAAGGATAAAATGAAATTTTATCTCTAGAATTTCAGATCCTCAGTCTCCTCTGTTCCACGACCACCAATTCTTCATTGTCAGCACCCACTCAACCCCCACTCATCACATTCTGCAGCTCTTATGCTTGTAGCTGGTCACAATGTGGATAAAAAAAAGGTGGCCAGTATGTCTCAATAGAGAAATCCCATCAAATATAGGGGACTAAATTCATATGAGAATTCCGAGGGAACAATGTCGGTAGAAAATTTACTGGGGAGACAACGTCAGTGTCCAGTGACAACGGTAACTTGCCCACAATTAACGACTGTGGCACCTTTGTGCGAAATGTCGCTGTTGGCATTTATAATCCCTCATCCACCCTACCACCCGTCTAGACTGTGTTTTTTACCCATGTGTTGCCCCTCTGCTCTTTAGTGCTGCCCTTCAAAAGCTTCTTTGTGCCTCATACCAGATGCGACCAAAATAATTAATTTGATCCGTAGGATGTGCACTTCCAGGGCACCCAAGCTCATGAAGGCTTCTCCATGAAAATTAGGGACCTTTGGAATCGATTCGTAGCACGAGCGAGTGTACAGCCGATATCACCGCCAGATCCTGAAGAAGGTCGCAGACTAGCGAAGAAACTGCTGTATACTTTGTTTCACCACTGAGCTGCAGAAAATTTTGGCGTTAGTCAAGACCTTCCACATCCTACGATCTCAACGGAAGAACGTATTCTATCGCAACAGACTGTTATGTCAGACGACGGCAGGATTTTCCATATAAAAACACGTCTTATTCCCTTATACTATGAAGTCTTATACAGAAGTGTAACGAGGATGATAAGCGTTGCAGAAAAGAAGGCAATTCCTTTTGAAATGTAGTACTACAGAAGAACGCTGAGTGTTAAGTAGGTAGACCTAATAGGTAATGAAGATGTAATGAATCGAACATAAGTTGGCTAAGAGAGGTAATGGACTGATTTCAGACTGAAGGATATTGGAATAGTAAATTTTTTAATGGAACCAAGTATTTGAGGAATGGTAGGGCGAAGTGTTTATGCATGTATGAAGAGAGATGTGGAAGGTAGATCAGCCTGGAGAGTTCGTTCAAATCAGTCTTTGGACTGGTGATTACAACAAAAACAACTCTCAAGCAAAGCGACAAAATCCACGCCATTTTAGGTACGACTGTAGCATCCATGCCCACAGCCAGAAAAGCAAATTCTACAGCTCATCTGTTACGATTACACGGTGCATAAAGTTCAGAGTGCCTCCAACCTTTTAATTGGGCCCCTCTGTGTCATTCCACAGTACAGACGGTAGCGCATACGTTTCTTTCCCGACCTCTCCCATGATGATGTGATGGCAATAGTGTTACACATTGTTTGGTGTCAGTTTATGTCGTCAACTTTTCAAACAGATTTTCATTCCATCATACGTATTCCTTTTAGCTAACTGATAGAGGTGGGCCAAACAGTTATCACGAAGTAAAAGTTATCGCGGTTATAGTACTGTTTATATTAGTTAATCTAAATATTTGTTTATTACTCAGTTATTCTTACTACCGAATTTTCCATTCGGAGGGTACAGTTAAATAACAAAGTAGGTGGAATGCATCAATTTATCAGTATAAATAAAACTACGAGTAATGTGAAGTGGCAGAAATGTCGTCTGAATCGTGCCATAGGCTTGGATAATTAACTTTTCATTACATTGCAGTTGATGTTGAAGGGTTTCGGTGTTTCATTTTCCATGAATATAGCCTATCGGTCGCTCTTAGAAATCAGTTCTCGAAACTGCTATAGTAATTATACGAAATATTATTACAAAAGTATTAAACCTGGAATGTGAAAGTCATACTTTTACAGGTGTGAACAAAGGTGAAAGTTGAAAACTGTAGGCATAATTAGAAACTTTTTCTGGTGCTATTCACTTAGTGCAATAGGTTTAGGGCCATGAAGTACAACACAAAAATAAAATTTAATATGGTAGATTCTTTTACACCAGTGCAACATATTCCGTTTGAGAAAATTGAGAACATGATAATTAAGTTTTATGTGAGATTTCAAAATTCAATCGCTTTTTGCTACATTTCTTCAGCTATCGACAAGGTCTTAACTTTATAGTGTGCGAATGGCTCATTACGTTTAATATTATTTAGAACATGTTTTTTAAACGGACTAACAAGTATAAAACAACTTTCCCTAGCCCCATATAGATTCCTAACCCCATAAAGATTATCCTGATAATTTGTTCTTGTGAAGCTTTAATAGGTATGAAAATATTTGTAAAACGAAAAAGATAAACGTAGATACGTATAATAGATGATTTATGGATGAACAGTTCACGCAAGGGACTAACGGATTTATTGCACTGTAAACGATATCAACTGCTATGTGATTTCTCTCGACGACAGCTAGTCTGTATAACCTTTGGGTGTGCCCCACATTTTTCGTTTTAAATTTTACAAGTATTACAGCTATTAAAAATCACAAGCACCGTTCTTTAGGATCATCAGGATGAAGACAGAAATCTGTGTGAGGCTAGGAGAAATTATTGTATACTTTTTAGTCCGTTCTAAAAACGTGTTATATTAACAAGCTTTTTTGTAAATAATTATTTTCTATTTTTTAGTCTTGTGTGTGTGAAATTTTTCAGTACTTTCAAGCATTTTGGTGACATTACAGCAAAGTACTTAGAAAATTTCAGGCTCACTTCAGTTTCTCTTCATCTGAGTTAAACAATGGTGCTTCTAAATCACGGAGCGAAAATACCATGAAGGTAAATATGAAAGATATTGGAGGTCACACTGAGGCTTACCAGCAATCGGTCTTACATGAAACATTCGTGACTCCAACAGGAAAAGCAGGAAAAAGCAGTGGTGCCCTGGCTACCCTCCACCACACACCAGGAAAGAAGGCGATTGCCATCCGCTTCAACCTATGTTGAAAGTTTCAAGTTTCTACCTCATTGCGAAGGTAATTTAATATCAATGTGTAAAGAACATCATTAATACTGAGGAAAAAGTATCCTCTGCCACACACCAGACAAGCAAGCGTGTTATTATGGATTGTCATTCGCTTAATATCGATTGTCATCCGCTTTTGAGCAATTTCAGTAGTTTCAAGTCCCTGCCACATCGTGAAGATAGTTTAAAATCAAGAGCTAGGAACCCTCTGATGGGCGGCGGGTATTTCCATTGAAGTATGAAAGTACTTGTTGGACATAATTATCATCTTCCAGGTTACCAGTAATTGTAGCCCGTAGCTCCCAAAGAAAAATTTCGTTAGATGGTGTGCAGTCTGACAGTTATAGTAGTTGGTTGAAACCGATGTACTCAATCGTAACTGTCACGGAAAAAGAGCTTATAATCATCTGCTTACAGTCATTTCCTTTGTTGTTGTTGTTGTTGTGGTTTTCAGTCCTGAGACTGGTTTGACGCAGCTCTCCATGCTAATCTATCCTGTGCAAGCATCTTCATCTCGCAGTACCTACTGCAACCTACGTCCTTCTGAATCTGCTTAGTGTATTCATCTCTTGGTCTCCCTCTACGATTTATACCCTCCACGCTGCCCTCCAATGGTAAATTTGTGATCACTTGATGCCTCAGGACATGTCCTACCAACCGATCCCTTCTTCTGGTCAAGTTGTGCCACAAACCTCTTCTCCTCAATCCTATTCAATACCTCCTCATTAGTTACATGAACTACCCACCTAATGTTCAACATTCATTATGGTCCCTCTACGTAGTCACATAGCACGAAACCGCAGTACACGCTCCGATAAACGATGGCGCGTGGTCTGTTATTTCTATGAGCTTTAGAATACCTTACACACGGTCAGTCCGTCTACTCACTTCGCTCATCCGTGGTCGGGTCTCAGATGATGCGAAAGCATAGCACGCAGTTCGCTTACCAGATGACGTCACGCAGTTGGTAGAGTAACTGCTAGGATCAGATGAGCGATAACTACAGTGACAGCTACTTCTCAGTAACCGGTTGTTTCTATCAGTTAGGTTATTTTTTGCCACTTATTAACTTCGTGGACAAACCCTTTACAAACTCTGCTTTGAAATGCTTTCTTTGAATGTGGCTCACTGCTGTGGCATCAGCGTTCGGCGTGTAATTATGACACTGAACAAGACAACACCGTTTCACGCCAACGAGTGAAACAAAACAAAAATAAACAGTACTGTTACGGATACACGAACTCCTATCGATTAGCAAGGTTTGCCCACGTTATACTCTCGGCGTTAGCGAAGTTAGTCGTTTGATATACGAGTTGCCTAAAGTTTAAGTAATAAACGGGAGACAAAGTTAGTTTCTCTCTCCCTTACTAATTCGCAGTTGCCGCAACCAATTCTTCGTTATCCGGGTAGCTGTGTTAATTTCCTGACCATCGAGCTTCCCGTGTGAACTCCGCAAGTTTAGCACTGTATCCTCTTCTGTATCGGATGAACAGCGCCTTGTGACTCGTTTTCAACGTTTATCTTGGAATACGCGGGAAATCTCTACTTTCAGCGGAATGAATACAGTCTGAGCATCGGTTCTCTCATTAAACATGGCAGTAGATTTCGAACAGTCTATTGGAAAAGCTGCAAGAAATCTCATAATTTTAGTTCAATAGTAGCCTCTCAGAGCGAACGCGTCTTTACGTGTAGAGGTCAAGTAATTATCTTACGAGTATTTGTAACGTAGTATCCTATTTCTCTCTGAAAAGCAAACACACACACACACACACACACACACACACACACACACAGCAGAGTCGTAAATGTAAGAAAACGTATTGAACTTTCGTCGTAGTCAAAAGCGAAAAAAATCACGGAACCAAACTTAATATCGGGAGCAATCTGTGTTACTATACAAAGACAAGTCGGTGTTTAATGTTGTTATCGAAAATTTCGAAAAGTTTTCGACCGATTTACTTCTACTTTTTATACGATACTCTAATAAACATTCGGACCGGTGCAGGCTATCTCTTCTACATATAACTTAAATCCGAAATATTGTTAGTAAAAATATCGTGAATTTCTTGATCGGTTTACTTAAAATATATCAATCAGACGGACGTAATATACATACTTTTTAAACGACAATGTGAAGGTTTTGTATAACAACCGACTGCGAGAAAGAAAATGATGTTCCTCTCTGTTCTGTGAAGATGTGCAGTTTCGTTTCCTTTCTCTCACACACACTGTTTCAACTACGATAGCAAGGCATTTAAACCGTTACACAAATTGTTTCACCATACATATTTATTCTCCTTATGTAAAATTTTAAGCAATAATTATTTACTAAATATGTGCTGTTTTGCTTGCTTTCTTGCCGTCAGTTTTAACAGAAAACACTTTTGGTTTATCGGCTTAGGATTAGAATACTGCTATGGAACATGTATCATGCGAAACTATGAAAACTACCCGTTTGCAGATTGAAAGTATACACAATAACGTCATTGAAGCTATTATTCTCACAATCTAGCAACGGGAGAGGTCTCTCATACCCCATATGCCTAATATTCCAACAGATTTACCCATTCATTTCAAGTGGCTTCAATTCCTAATCAAAGTTTCATTTGCTTTACAAATAAACAAGGCTAAAGATCAATGAAAGCGGAGAAGAGGTGGTGGACAGTAGGGAGAGGGTGGGAGGAAACTAGCATAGAGAGGAGAACGAGGGTGTGGACAGAGAGGTGAGGATGGATAGAGCGATGAAAGGGCATTAGGATACATGTTCAATTGCCATACATATTTACCATTGCGAAGAATCTCGGGGTCCGCTAGTAGTAGTGTACGAAATGGAGTTTCCATTGCTCGACCGACACTTACTTCGTTAGTAAACAGTCAATCTACATGCGTCTAATGAGAGTAAATTACTAAACACCAGATAATTTAGCACGATATTTTTCCGAAGTCTTCAGTCCGAAGACTGGCCTGACGCATTTCGCTATTCTGCCCTGTGCAAGCCTCTTCCTAGCTACTGTAATTTACAGCCATTTGAACTTGCTTAGTGTAGTGAGGCCTTGGTCGCCGTCTACAACTTTTACTCGCCCTCCTCCTCCCCCACACGTCTCTCCATTACCAGATTTACTATTTGTTGCTGTCCCAGGTTATGTCATATCACCCTACTTCTCCTTCTAGTCAAACTGTATGACAAACGTATTTTCTCCTCAACTTTAACTACCCTATTCACCTATCTACGAGGGCATGGTGTAAAGTAACACCTTCGAATTTTTTATGTGAAAATTTGCTCGACTTATAAATAATGCCAACAGATGGTGATGACGTACAAGACTACAACAGTTTTATTTTGAGCCATCATTGTTCTGAATGGTTTGATCCGGCGCACCACGAATTCTTCTCCTGTGCCAACCTCTTCATCTCAGAGTAGCACTTGCAGCCTACGTCCTCAATTATTTGATGGATGTATTCCAATCTCTGTCTTCCTCTACAGCTTTCGCCCTCTACAGCTCCCTCCAGTACCAAGGGAATCATGTCCTGATGTGCTAACAAATGTCTCTTCTCCTTGCCAGTGTTTTCCACATATTCCTTTCCTCTCTGATTCTGCACAGAGCCTCCTCATTCCTCACCTTATCAGTCCACTTAATTTTCAGCGTTCATCTGTAGCACCACACCTCAAATGCACCGATTCCCTCCTGTTCAGGTTTTTCCACAGTCGACGTTTCACTACCATACAATGCTGTGCTCCAGACGTACATTCTCAGAAATTTCTTCCTGAAATTAAGGGCTGTGTTTGATACTAATTGACTTCTCTTGGCCAGGAATGCCCTTTTCGTCAGTGCTAATCTGATTCTGATGTCCTCCTTGTTCCGTCCGTTAATTTTCTGCCTAGGTAGTAGAATTCATTAACTTCATTTACTTCGTGACCATCAATCGTTATGTCAAGTTGCTCGCTGTTCTCATTGCTGCTACTTCTCATTTCTTTCTTCTTTCTTCTATTTACTCTCAGCCCATGTTCTGTACTCATCAGATTGCTCATTCTATTCGGCAGATCATGGAATTCTTTTTCACTATCACTCAGGATAGCAATGTTATCAGTGAATTGTATGATTAATATCCTTTCACTCTGAATTTTAATCCCAGTCGTGAACCATTCTTTTATTTCCATCATTGCTTCTTCGATGTACAGATTGAAAAGTAAGGGTGAAAGACTACATCCGTGCTTTATACCCTTCTTAATCCGAGCACTTCGTTGTTGGTAGGCCACTCTTATACTTCTAAGATAAAACAAACCTTATAAACATACTACACCTTCATTCTTCATGTTTAAATATTAACTTGTCAACGCAGTCTCTACCAACGGGAGACCAGTTTATTGAAACCGTCACTGTAGAACGTTTGACATGTTGACGGAGCCAGTCTCGCCTCTGCTTGCACTGCTTCATCATTATCTAAGTGACGTTCTTGAAGGTGATCTTAAAGTTTTGGAAACTGATGGAAATCCGACGGGGCCAAGTGGGGACTGCATGGCGTATAATCGAACCCAATGCGTCACACTGTTCAGATGTAGCACGTCATTGATGCCAATGGAATCATCAGTGTAGACAGCTTTCGTTCTTCTATGGATTTCTATTGGAGGCACGTTTTCTACGAATAGAAACTCAGTTACAGCCACGGAGTGTGTACAATTAGGGCATCGTCATGACGTCACAAGAGTCAGGATGGTGAAACATTATCTTCTGGTGGAAATACCTTGAAAAAAAAAAAGACAGGTTGCATCATTTACAGGAGTACTACTCGTTCTTATTATACTCCAGTGTGTAAAGCAATCACATTTCATTCGTAAGTGGTCCATCGAAGCGATATTTTCTGTTAAGTACACGAATTTTAGTTACGCTGAGTACCTTTAATGTAGTTGTTTTATTTCTGTAATTTGACAATATAATTCTTATTAGCACCACTCTAAAAGCGCTCTGGTGTTCTGAGCCCTGTCAGAAGGAAGAGCAGCAAACCGTCCAGACACAGCAAAATAAAGTTGTCAGCATTTTCAGGAAGAAGATGTAGACGGAACATGGATTTCGTCATTCCGTGCAAAGGAATATGCTGGGTTAGGACAGCAGCATTTTCACGCCATATACTTCGCTTCTTGGTTGTTCTAAACGCGTAACAAAAAGAAATTTACATTAACGAGACACAAATGCGTCGTACGATTGGATCACATATCCATTAAGACCAGAAAAATGTCAGAAAATGCCATCTTGACGCTATAATATTTATTGTTTAGAACAGATGTGTGGACAGGACAGAAATTAAGGACAAGAAGTAATTTTAAACAGCAGTCCGCTAATATTTGGGACCCGCTAATACGTCGGCACCGGCTTCAAAGCTATGTACAGCGTTACGTCTACAGCTTCACAATCTCTCGTTATACCTCCATGATTACAGCGTGGTATTTCTCACGCATTGACACAGTTAGGCTACGTTATGCACCGCCATGTTAAACGAAATAATACTGAGCCCTCTATCGGCAGAGTGTTGCAACTTGCGTCAGCGGAGCGGGAAAGTGGACCGAGCGACACGCATGACATGTAATACCTCAACCAACATTGAGAATGGAATAGAAAATTCGAAGATATTGTTTTTCATAACGCCGTTGTAATATTCAGCATCCTCTGCGATACTTGTGTACACTGTTTATTAGCCAAGTTTCACTTCCGTGTTAGAGACAAGTATTTCTAGCTAAGACTTTCTAACTCTAAAGTAGGTATTTGATGCTTACAAGTTTCAGTTTTTCCAGAACACATTTTCTTTCTGTTGGCGATCTGCACATTACATCCTCTCTACATCGTCCATCGTCGCTCATTTCGTTATAAACGGCAATACTACGAAAATTGTCATCACAAGAACCTTATTTTGTCGTCCATGATGAGTTACGAATTTCAAAGAGTGCAGTTCAACTTTCTTTATGTTCTCTTTCTTTCTTCTCCTGTTTCGATTTACCGTTTCTCCAGGTGAACAACATTGTTATAGAGACGATGGCAGTCTCAATGAATTTCATGGCCGCATGCAGCCTAACCTAACCTAATCTATCCTCAATGTGCATTTCACAACATCAAAATATGTCTTCTATAAGGAACATACTTCAACGGGCGCTTGATCATTGTAACAAATTTGTTAACATAAGATTTGGAGCACAAAGCGAGATTCGAAGTACAACATAATTTTTAAGCACTCTCCTTCAAGCTGAAATTTACGGAACAAGATCAGGAGTGGGTGAATGAATGAATGAATGTAATTTGGAAAAATAACTCAAGTGTCAGGTTTTGTATGAGGGGCGTTCAATAAGTAATGCAACTCATGTTTTTTGTCAGCCAACTTCGGCTGAAAAATTGCGTAACTTTTTTGTGGGTCGTCGTTGTATATTCCAGCCTCCGTAGTTTCATGATGTTCCAATAGGTGGCGGTGTTATACGTAGACTTCAAAGTGGCGTTTGTAACGGAGGTGCCTTCCACACAAAGAACTGTCACTGAGTTTGTTTTGGCAGATACGCGTAGGAGCTGGCAGAATATCTACGGAGACCTGACAGTGAGCAAAAGCACGGCGAGTCATTGGGCGAAGCGTCTGTCATCGTCGCTTTCAAGGTCGCACAAATCTGTCTGATCTCCCGCGTGCCAGCCGACTGCACGCAGGTGTGACTCCAGCAATGTTGAAAACCGTGCGGACACTCTCATTCGAGGTCGTCGACGGATCATAATCAAACAGATCGTTACTCAACTGGACGTCTCTGGTGGTAGGTCTGACACACTCTCCCGACAGTTTGGGTACTCAAAGGAGTGAGCTCCTCTGGGTTCCTCGCCGCCTGTGACCATAAGGAGCAAAGAAGGACCTTATGTGTGCAGTTACTTAATTCCTACGAGACTGATCGTGACAATTTTTTGAGGAACATTAGCAAAGGAATGAAGCATGAGTTCATCACTTCGAACAGGAAACAAAACTGGGATCCATGGAGTGGTGCCACATCACCTTTCTCCGAAGAAAAAATTCAAATCTGCGCCCTCAATCGAAAAAAGTCGTCGCGACTGTCTTCTCGGACTATAAATTGGTTATTTTGTTTGATGTCCTGCCTCACTGTGATGTGTGTTGAAATGTATTGTGCTGACTTCAGAAACTGAAGAAACGACTTGAACGTGTTCGTCTCCACAAAAATGGAAACAAACTTCAGCTTGACAACGCAAGGCCTCACATAAGTCTACGCACCCGAGAGCTCACAGAATCCGTTGGACTGTTCTTCCTCGTCCTTTCCACAGCTCGGATATCGCACCTTCCGACTTGCATTTGTTTGGCACAACGAAGGATGCACTCCTCCTGAAGCCTTATGTGGATGGTGCGGAGGTGGTTGTTGCCACAAGATATTTGCTTGGACATCGACCAGTAGTCCGCAACCGGTAGCTGAGTGGTCAGCGGGACAGAATGTCAATCCTTAGGACCCGGGTTCGAAAATGGTTCAAATGGCTCTGAGCACTATGGGACTAAATATCTATGGTAATCAGTCCCCTAGGACTTAGAACTACTTAAACCTAACTAACCTAAGGACATCACACAACACCCAGTCATCACGAGGCAGAGAAAATCCCTGACCCCGCCGGGAATCGAACCCGGGAACCCGGGCGTGGGAAGTGAGAACGCTACCGCACGACCACGAGCACCCGGGTTCGATTCTCAGCTGGGTCGGAGATGTTCTCCGCTCAGAGACTGGGTGTTGTGTTGTCCTAATCATCATCATTTCATCCTCATCGACGCGCAAGTTGCCGAAGTGCCGTCAAATCGAAAAACTTGCACCCGGCGAAAGGTCTACCCGACGGGAGGCCCTAGCCACACGGCATTTGCAATTATCGTCCAGTTGAGTGGTACCATACGGGCATGCGGGCCCTCCCAGTAGGACGGTCTAAGTTTGTCGTACTGAACGGAGATTGTGTTGAGAAATACTTATCCAACACCCGTAGTAATACGAAAACGACTAATCATTTCCCATTAATTTACTAGACAGAATCTAACTGAAGAGTGAAATGGGAAATAATTTCTGCGAAGAAAGCATTTCCTGTTGCGAAAGAAGTGAGCTGGTGTACAGGAGAGGAGGAGGACGCGGGTCACTGCAGCAGCGCCCCTCCAGTTTGCGCAGGGGACCCGGGGCCCAACGCAGGTCGCAGACGCGGTTTGAGGGAAAGCTGGTGTGTCGCGGACGTCGCCGCTGATTCCAGGGCTGCATTCCGTAATTGGGTTACCCAGCACTCAGGGCCGCCGCGGACCGCCTGCCCAGAGCACCTGCTGCTGCACCACGGCGCGGCCTGCATTGGGGAAAATCACGTTCTCGAACGGTGTCAGAGACCCGCGAGGGAAATGCATGCTGCCCGCTTGCTGATGTTGGAAATGTGTGTGGGACCTATTCTAACTTATTTGATTGAATAGGTGTGTTGCAAAAAAGATACTTCTCTGAATTCTCTGAAATTTCTAAGAATGTGATACCTTATCTGCTCATAAGTCTTTAGCGAAAACACAGACAGGAATATTTATCGCACTTAATAGTATTTCTGAATGGCAATAAGCAGAAAGAAGCTTTTATATATATATATGGAGTGCTGTGTGTACAATGACCATAGTTAAATTAAAAGGAAGGTCAGCGTTGGCCGTAATATTAATGGTTTATTGATGGCAAAATCGATTTTCAATCACATAGCGATCATCTCCATTGCTGGAAGTTAAAAATTTCACATAGCGATCAGTGAATAAAAGCAAAAAACCACAAATACACTTGAGTATGAACAAACTTTTGGAAAGAACATACCTGTGGTGTACAAATTAAACTCATAGACACTGGTATCAAGTTATCAGTAACCAAAACTGAGAAGCGATCACAATAACTGAAGCCTCTGTTTACATTCACCTATACAGCAGACCTCGGTGTGACAGGGTCTTGGAACGCCCTCTGTGTGGTGTGTGTCACGTGAAGACTTAATAATTCTTTATTTGCCAAGACATTAGCACAACATACCAAAGTGCACTTGCAAATCATTAATTGAATATTTCAATTTTGAAATTGTACATTAAAAACGCATAGCAAAAAAGACAGGGGGGAAATGCACATCTTGCCTACATACGCTGGCGTGTTATTATCAAATAACTTAAAAAACAAAGAACCAAAAATTCATCACTTTACCATTTCATGGTCCTATTATTATAAAATAACTAGAGTATTCAAGAAGAAGAATATTAAAGTAGGCTTTGCAACTGCAAACAGGCTAGGCAGGCTTCTAATGAATAACATTCATAAACGCAATTACTTGCAAGAATCAGGTGTTTACAAGCCATGTGTAACGCAGGGTACCCCGGAAGGAAATTAGAACGAGGTTCCGTGAACACGTAGCACTTGATAGGAAAGACATTGCTGAAAAATGGAATGTCACGGCCCATCTGATAGCTACTGGACATCATTGCTCTGGCAGGTGAGGTTGCTACATAATGATAAAATGTTATGTTCAAGTGTTTTGGATAGCCCTTGCGCTAGGACCATAGTCTTAGTGTCAGTACAGGATGAAAGTACGAATATTACGTACTTCCTCCTGCTTAGGTAAATGGAGCAAATCTATTAGGTCTTTTTGCTTACAGTCCATGCTGTGCGTGGTGGGAGTTACGGAGGCACCATTAGTTCATGGGCGGTTCCTCGGAAAACCCACAGAAAACGAATTTCTACTGTATTTTCGGAGTCACCAGCGGACGAGAATGTAGCCGCGGATTCCAAGACGACTACGCACAGAAAATTGACGAAATTTTTACGACATATACATAAAACCCGATCTCGAATAATCTTGAAAACTTTCCACACATTTTTAACATTTTCCGAGACACACAGTTTCAAATTTACCTACTTGTCTACGTAAAATGCGGTGTGAAACAAAAATGTTGCTTACAAAATGACTTAGAGCGTATAAGAATGATGTAAACTGTTTACGTTATCACCATAATGGTTCTGGGAACTCCGCGATGTAGTATCGAAGTGCATGAAACCCATGCAGTCGCATCTCATACCATTTCCTTCAAAATTAATGTCTTCAGTATTCATTTATTTGACTGCCTTTTCTGTGAGCTTGAACCATTACACTGTTACAACAATGCCAGCTGCTGGAATAGATATATTTAAAGGAACTAGTGCACTGTTTCAATGCAGATGGCAGCACATTCTAAGCTGCTTACACCATTTTTATAGTTTCAATTCATCCATACAGACCTTAATAGTGGTTCCATAAAACAAGAAATTAACATATAAATACGACCATTTCGTTATCTTTCACATATGTAATTCACTATGGAATAATGGAAATGAGATGTTGTGTAAATAATCCAAATTCATGTTCCCATGGTAGTTTTATTGTTAGATTGCAGAGAAAAGACATAAGCTCATTTAAACGAAAAGCTTACTACCCGTACATTGGAATCGAACTAGAAGTTCAATCGAGGCTTGGGATTCTTGTACTGTGTCATGTGTTTGTGTTGAAGTCTTACGAAACTGGACAAAAGGGAGGAAACAGTCACTCAGTTCTGCAATACCAATGGTGTGATGTGACCCTCACAATCTCTATACTGGCTGTTACTTTTGTAAGTGCAGCAGCTTTAGTGCAAAGAACAAAACAGGAATTATGTACCCGAACCTGCCATGTGCTGTGAGATCAGTGGTTACGTAGCTTCGGTATTCCTATATCTAAGCCACCTATAAGCAGTACTGAATTTATTTCACCAACAGCCAGTGACAGTTATTCATAATAGTCACTTGCCTCCGACTAGTTCGTTCCGCAAACATCAAATGCGGCACAACCATTATCATACGCCAGGATAACTATATAGTTAGGTATTCAGACTACCTCAAGGATGCAGCTCAGCTGTTAAGTCCCAGACTACAGGAAAACAACTTACTTGCAGCTGATGTCTTTTTACACGAACAGAGAAAAAATCTGTTTCGCAGATCTTCATTCACGAATAAAACCTAGTTTACTGTAAAAATAATAAAGAAACTGGGTTCTGTTAACTGTGGAGACTATTTGTCGATTCTAGTAAAAGAAGTCTTAAGGAAGTGCTGCTTCATAATGCTAATGCCCTGTCTTCAGTTCCCACTTGAACACTCAGTACAGGTTAATTACAATTATAAAAGTTTGAGTTATGTTTAGCAGAAAATTAAATATGATGAACATCAGTAATTTCTGTATACAGACGTGAAAGTGATATTTTGCCAACAACAGATATACACAAAAATACGTATGTTATTTGTGTGATTTGGATAGTAGAGCAAGACACAAATATTGTAAAGAGAAAGTCTGACACCAAGTACTAAATACATAATAAGGGATAACATAGTGGATTCAAAGGAAATTCTTTTGTCACCTCTTGACCAATATGGTGACTGAAGTTTCTCAGCGACAAATTTCTTGCTCTGTCTTAAGCCAAAGCCAAAGAATGAATCTTCGTGGGTCCTCAAACCAGAGTTCTGTCTAAAGACATGACGTTTGAAGCCACTGTAACATCTAAAGAGAAAAATGCTTGAAATGCACTGAAAGAAGGTACGGACAATTTTCTTGAAAACAATGAATATCCTGATTAGCTCATAATTGTGAACAACATGCTACAGAATTTTAATCATTGCGGTGCAACATCAGTCTCAAATTACACATTCTGTTATTACATTTGGACGTATTCCTATAGTTTTCTGGGTGGCTTGGCCAATAGCTGACGTTATTTACGAATTTTTATCGTTGGGTATTGGACTAAGGGTGACACAGGAGTGACATGAGCAAATAATCTTAAACAGTCTGTAATCCTTTTGTATAAAGAATTTCACACGTCGACAGGCTGGTTGGCCCCATTCCGAACAATATTAATCTTCAAGTTCAGTAAAATACAGCTCTAGAGCAAATAGGCGGTGGTGCCGCTTAAAAGCAAAGGTTCCACCAATTTTCTTACAATTACAGCTGTGTGATTCAGCCAAGGTAAGAATGAGCACTCTTATTAATTTAGTAGAATACTTGTAATTTATAACTTGGTTACATATATATATATAACCAGTAAGAGAGTTTGATGTGCAATCTGAATTCTAATGTTTCAGTTAATATATGTGATGACTTATGAGTGGGGTTTATAGCGGTCAACACGACCGGCATTGACTCCACGACCGTCATCCGTATACGTAACAATGGTTTCGAATTTACTCTCATTTACTATTAAAAACAGTCTTGGTCATGATTTATCTATCAAGGTGACCGGTTTCGACCACTACTATGTTCATCTTCAGACCATTGAGTGGGAACCTCTTTCTGTTGGAGGATCACAGTAGTGGTCGAAACCAGTCACCTTTATAAATAAATCAATACTGTTTTTAATAGTAAATGTTTGTAAGACACTGATAGCTGCCACTCCCACAATGTATCCAAAAGGAATTACTCTCATTTAGATGCTGAGAAATCGTAAAACAGTTTCGAATAAGGCCACATGGGCACAGGAGCAGTTGCAAGATGCTTTAGTTGTTGGTCTTCAGTCCTGATACTAGTTTGATGCAGCTCTCCACGCTACTCTATACTGTGCAGGCTTCTTCATCTCCCAGTACCTACAGCAACCTACATCCTTCTGAAACTGTTTAGTGTATTCATCTCTTGGTCTCCCTCTACGATTTTTACCCTCCACGCTGCCCTCCAGTTCTAAATTGGTGATCCCTTGATCCCTCAGAACATGTACTACCAACCGATCCCTTCTTCTAGTCAAGTTGTGCCACAAGTTTCTCTTCTCCCCAATTCTATTCAATACCTCCTCATTAGTTATGTGATCTACCCATCTAATCTTCAGCATTCTTCTGTAGCACCACATTTCGAAAGCTTCTATTCTCTTCTTGTCCAAACTATTTATCGTCCATGTTTCACTTCCATACATGGGTACACTCCATACTAATACTTTCAGAAAGGCTTGTAAAGATGGGTAATCTATAAGATCAGTGGCGAAAAAATAAAGAAGTGTTGTGACTTGGCAAGACAGCCAAGCCACTAGGAGAGGAAGCCGAAAGGCACGCGTTTAAGCTCACGCAGGCTGGCGTGAGGTCTGGAACAGTTAAAGGAGTTGAGTCTCGTAAATAAAGTCGGCTGTACAACTGGGGCGAGTGCTAGGAAATCTCTCTAGACCTGCCGTGTGGCGGCGCTCGGTCTGCAATCACTGATAGTGGCGACACGCGGGTCCGACGTATACTAACGGACCGCGGCTGATTTAAAGGCTACCACCTAGTAAGTGTGGTGTCTGGCGGTGACACCACAAGAAGTCTTTTCAGTTTCCTCCCAGAGAGAATAAAGGAGGGAATAGGTCCTATATCGCTGTTCGTGGTTCAGCGGCAGAAACAAATTGCAGAACACATCAAGAAGTTAGCAGTTGCGTTTTATGACATCGGTCCTCTGGATCTCAGAAGAGTTTCATATGAATTTGATCAAAGGAAAAAAATACTTAACAGCTTCTGCTTGGTTGCGCGTATAGCTGATAGAGATAGGTTAGAGTGTTTGCTGAAGAGGAATCTCACCATTTCTGTAACGTAGCCAGAATGAATTGCGTGAGATGAATTCAAGGATTAAATAAGGAAGAAGTGTCCACATTCTGCAGTCCTCTATCTGAAAGATCCAGCAACTCAAATGACACTCAGGATGCAATATCTTCCAGCAAATAAATTCGTTTGCAGAAACGTCTCCAATTCCAGGTCCCAGCAACGCTACAAGGAATATACAAGGACCAAATCGGCACCACTCACTGTCCCTGATTTCCCCACGAAACCATTCTAAGAGAAATCGAAGGCTTTGCAGAAGAGCATATCAGTCCATCAGAAGGAAACTGTAGCTCCTAGGAGGAGTCTCGCCGCTGCATTTCGTGGTACTACATCGGAGACTGACATTGACAACCTGTGCGATGCTAATTCGGTCAATGATACTGAAACTGACGGGGAAAACTGCGCAGACTATGGAAAATATGACGAAACATGCTGCAGACTGATTTAAGGCGTTCAGTCAGAATTCCTATTAATGGATATAGGGTCCGACTGTTATGCAAAACACTGTTTATTCTTGAAACTTCCTGGCAGATTAAAACTGTGTGCCCGACCGAGACTCGCAGGAGAGCTTCTGTAAAGTTTGGAAGGTAGGAGACGAGATACTGGCAGAAGTAAAGCTGTGAGGACCGGGCGTGAGTCGTGCTTCGGTAGTTCAGTTGGTAGAGCACTTGCCCGCGAAAGGCAAAGGTCCCGAGTTCGAGTCTCGGTCGGGCACAGAGTTTTAATCTGCAAGGAAGTTTCATATCAACGCACACTCCGCTGTAGAGTGAAAATCTCATTCTGGACTGTTTATTCTTGTTACGCAGACATGTTTCGATACCTCTTTGCCATCATCAGTGCGTTCTGTTCATTGAACAACTGTAAAAAATGAACATATTTTAGATTGTAGTTGATCTAACAAAATGAGGCCTAGAGATTTTGTTCATTTTTAGCTCCTACCTTGACTTTACTTTATATGGTTTTGCAGGACCTTTTGTAAGGTATCCTGCAGAGATAGCTTGTCATCTGCAAACCAAACGTTGTAAATGTGAATTTTATCAGCGTCAACACATCCCTTGACAAGGGATTTGTTAATATGTTACCGTGTGGTATATGTTACCATATGAACGTAAAATCAAGGTAAGAATAAAAACGAACTCAAAAATATGTTTAGGACTCATTTTATTAGATCCGTTACAACCTAAAATATGTTCATTTTTTGCAGTTGTTCAGTGAACAAAACACACTGATGATGGCCCAGAGGTGCCAAACACGGTTGGATAAAAAGAGAAAACAGTGTATAGGCGGAATCTACACCCAATAATTTTAATTTCAAAGACGAAAAAAACATGCCTGCAAAACCAGAAGATGGATAGTCAGAATTACGTCGCGTGTTTTCTCAGTTACCTGGATGCGAAACTGATTTTCCCCGAGATCGACCTCTACCAGTTTTTCCATTTTTCTGCTAATATTTTGCGTCAGTAGCCTGCAGCCACTATATATTAAACCGGTTCTCCGGTAATATTCGCATCTGTGAGCTCTTCTCTTCGTACAGGAATTATTACATTCTTTTTGATGTCTGAGGCTTCATCGTCTGTCTCACATGTCATGCACACCAATTACCAGTGGAACAGTTTTCTCATGGCTGACTGTCCAGAAATTCTGAGGGAGTGCCACCCATTCGCCTTTCGGAGAGTGCTCTGTCAAATTCTTCTCACAGCACTTTATGTCCCATTCCATTTGCGTTTACGTCCTCTTCGCTATCATCAAATACGTTTGCTTCGGGTACTTGTAGATCCACTCTATATTTCTTCCATCTTCCAACGTTGCGTTTTTTGCTTAGCACTGCTGCGTCATCTCAGTTAATAGTGGTCGTACCTCTGCTTCTTTCTTTCTCTGATGTTTCTTTATTTTTTCTACATAGGTCCCTTCAGTAGTCACGTACGATATTACATTGTTGCATTTCTCGTTCAGCAATTCTTACTTCGACACTTTGCACTTTCTGTCAACATAATTTTGGTTTTTCGTATTCCATTTTGCCTATATTATTTGCCCCTTTTTTGGATTTTCTCGATACAGGATATTGTGCGTCATTCATGAATTTCTGCCGCGGAGGCTTCTTTTCATTTCCCACGTTTTTTCGCCCTGAAATTTCATCAGTTTCACTCGACAGTTTATCAACAATAAATTACGGTCAAAGCGCCCGTCTACTTGTGGAAAACCTTTGCATATTAAGTTATGCTTTCCGAACACTGTCTTCCCATTCTACATTCCACTTATACAGCCTTACTTCGTGATTCCTAAATCAAGTATTAGCAATAATTAAATTGTGCTGTGTTCTCAGCCATAGCGCCTGCTATACACACAGATACGCATACACACATAGACACATACATACATAGACTGGTGGTTTGAGGAGTCAGGAGAGGTTGGCGTCTATAACCAATATTGAAAAACCGATCACTCACAAGAGATTCCGAAGACGTACAAAGTCCAATTCTGTGTTACAACGACACAAATCGAGGCAATGGATCGGTGACCTTAAGAAATATCGGAAGCAGAAGGCAATGTTGTAAAGTTGTGGCCTCCACAAATAGCGAAAGTGCAAACATTAAGAAAATTTTTCAACTTCAGACAGCTCCGTCAGTGATATACGCGCATGTTAAATAGGCAAAAAATTTTGTGTGTTAGTTTGGCGAAGTAATGGCGCAGATTCCTTGTGTCTTCCAATTAATCGTTAATACTCAACAGCCTTCTGAATCAGACAACAGAATAATTAAAGTGAGATACACGAAAGACGTCGTCTGCACTAAGCAGACACACTTATTCAACCAAAGACATTCTCGAACGTAGTTTGAAAATTCCAGCAGGTCAAAAAATCACGAGATAGACACTGCACTGTAGGTAACAAGAAACAGGGCATCGCTGCAGATTCAGCGAAAAGTGTCGACAGGTTGCAAAACTCCTTGCTTGTAGAAATGTCTATCCTGACCGAGAAGGTTAATTAAGAGCCGGACACGTCTTTAAGACACAAGCTGTAATTATTGTGTGCAATGGAACGGATAAAGCGGTGAATTTACGGCCCTAGCTGTGGATCCTAAAGTGGAGAATTACAAAGAATTAAAATTGATATGAATGGAAGGTGATAACAGAAACAGGCTTTGAATTAACACGTAACATTATTCAATTAAAACAAACATTCAACTGATCTGGCTACTAAAGAAAATCAGTTGGCTTCACAAATATCCCGCATATGAATTCTGCCAAGTAATCTTATTGATTTACTGCCTCATTCAAACAAGCAAGAAAACATGGCCCTTAGATGGAACTGATGTTCTGAAAATTACTCAGTTACTTCTATGTAAATAAATACAGTAACTGTTGACCTCGCAATTGTTTAGAAAGTCATGCATCTACTAAAGCAATACTAGACTTCAGACTGATTATCGCGATGATTTGAGCAGATCCACACCAAGTACTGTCCTACGTTGTCGGTGCTGCTAATTATGCTCACTGCATTCACCAGCGTGAGATGTATAAAGCGTCACCGTCATGCATGTGGTTCTGTGGCATTGGAGGAACGTTGCGCTTCCACTGGTTGAACTCCGGACCCTGCTCGGCTAGTAAGATGAGCGTCAAATACGCACAGCTCTCCATCCCCGATGGAACGTTACTGCTGCACACGAGTTTCGCACACTTCTTCGTTTCTCCACCGACTCCTAGACTTTTAGCTGAACCGCATCGCCTTCTATTCTTTGCTGCCAAATCGGTCACGCCCGTCAATCTCTGAATATGAACATTCAGCTGACCACTTCCAAGGTGCCTTCATACGCAAAAATCCCTCCAGGGATAATGTGCCACGATAAAACGCCTATGACGTTTCGATTTGCCCGTCTCCTTTCAAATATTTATCTTCTCTGCTTCATCTTCGTGACATCACAAACATTTTCTGCCAATCACTCGTTTTCCCGCCCGGCAACTAGCCTCGCAACTGACGTACTCTAAACGTAAAATTCTGTGCCTTAGGCTGGGCTCTTACGCTTCTGCAAGCCATGTTTCTTTGGCAAAATGTATGTCTGTTGTCTACAGAAGGCACTCTTCAGAGCGTGTGACGCTGCTGGTCTCCCACTGACAATCCCCCTTTCCTGACCTCAACTCGGCTGTAGGGCAGAACTCGGTCATAAAAGCACAGTATCAGGCACACTACGTGGCGGTTCTGGCGTGCCGACATTAATGGAGACGACACGAGAGGCTGCCAGCCTGTACCACTGTCAGAGGGCCGCTGTTCCTATTACGTCGGTCTCTCGCCTGGCTGTCCCAGGTCCAGCATGCTTCCCGTTCCTAAGAACTCACAGAAAGCGTAGAAAAAAAAACAAAGAAGACCTGCACTTTGTTATATGTCTTTGAACTGAAGTTAGTTAGAAGTTAGTGCATACAGCCAGTGTAATGCACTTAATTTCAATAGCATTATGACTATATTTTGCCCCATCGTTGTTCTGTAATCAGCATACTGCAGCGTTACTGTCTTACTAAACGAAAATATGCATGCGAAATGGATTGCCACTTTTCAAGGTACGTCAAGTAATTCAGACCGCGATATCTATACATATGTTGGATGGTGGAGAATAAGTTATTCAGTGGAAATGCAGGCTTTCTTGGCGAATTTCGATAAAGAATTTTTTTTTTTGCGGTTAACACGTGAATCGTGCCTTTGTTTTGTTGCAATGCTTCAGGAGAAGTGTCGGATTCGCGTTCAGCTCGTTCGTTTACATCTGCTGGGGTGTAGACTTCTCTGCAGAAGGGGCAGACGTCGGGCCAATTTCCAGAAGAAACGTCATGAACAGGGTAAGTGATGGGGCGGATGTGAGTCCGGGCATCAATCCGTGGTGCTGCCTGCCTACTCTTTACACTGCCTCCGTCACTTTCACAGCAGAGTGTTCCTAACCTACTTCTGTTAACGCCACACTCCATGTGGGGCTGTGTTGCCACCTGCTGTCCTGGCTGACAAAATCATCGTGCACTCATATTTCCACAACCTCTCTGATGACCAAACCCCAGAACCCATTGTTGAGGCACAGCACCTTTGTTCAAAATCAAACATTGTGTCCTCTGTTTACGCAGTGTTCTACCACTGCAGACTGGCCAGTTTGGCCGACATGAACGAACCTCACTTATTCGAGACGCATAGTTGCATCTGACCGACGTACTGCATGTTGTTGTTGTGGTCTTTAGTCCTGAGACTGGTTTGATGCAGCTCTCCATGCTACTATATCCTGTGCAAGCCTCTTCATCTCCCAGGACCTACTGCAACCTACATCCTTCTGAATCTGCTCAGTGTATTCATCTCTTGGTCTCCCTCTACGATTTTTACCCTCCACGCTGCCCTCCACTGCTAAATTTGTGATCCCTTGATGCCTCAGAACATATCCTACCAACCGATCCCTTCTTCTAGTCTAGTTGTGCCACAAACCTCTTCTCCCCAATCCTATTCAATACCTCCTCATTAGTTACGAGATCTACCCACCTTATCTTCAGCGTTCTTCTGTAGCACCACATTTCGAAAGCTTCTATTCTCTTCTTGTCCAAACTAGTTATCGTCCATGTTTCACTTCCATACATGGCTACACTCCATACATGGCTACACTCCATACAAATACTTTCAGAAACGACTTCCTGACCCTTAAATCTATACTCGATGTTAACTAATTTCTCTTCTTCAGAAACGATTTCCTTGCCATTGCCAGTCTACATTTTATAACCTCTCTACTTCGGCCATCATCAGTTATTTTACTCCCTAAATAGCAAAACTCCTTTACTACTTTAAGTGTCTCATTTCCTAATCTAATTCCCTCAGCATCACCCGACTTAATTTGATTACATTCCATTATCCTCGTTTTGCTTTTGTTGATGTTCATCTTATATCCTCCTTTCAAGACACTGTTCATTCCGTTCAACTGCTCTTCCAAGTGCTTTGCTTTCTCTGACAGAATTACAATGTCATCGGCAAACCTCAAAGTTTTTACTTCTTCTCCATGAATTTTAATACCTACTCCGAATTTTTCTTTTGTTTCCTTTACTGCTTGCTCAATATACAGATTGAATAACATCGGGGACAAGCTACAACCCTGTCTCACTCATTTCCCTACCACTGCTTCCCTTTCATGCCCCTCGACTCTTATAACTGCCATCTGGTTTCTGTACAAATTGTAAATAGCCTTTCGCTCCCTGTATTTTACCCCTGCCACTTTCAGAATTTGAAAGAGAGTATTCCAGTTAACATTGTCAAAAGCTTTCTCTAAGTCTACAAATGCTAGAAACGTAGGTTTGCCTTTTCTTAATCTTTCTTCTAAGATAAGTCGTAAGGTTAGTATTGCCTCACGTGTTCCAACATTTCTACGGAATCCAAACTCATCTTCCCCGAGGTCCGCTTCTACCAGTTTTTCCATTCGTCTGTAAAGAATTCGCGTTAGTATTTTGCAGCTGTGACTTATTAAACTGATAGTTCGGTAATTTTCACATCTGCACATACTGCATACCACACTCGATTTTATAGAAGCCAGGTCCCTATAGCCCAAATTGGTCTTTGACTGACACGACCACATACTGAAGAGACACCGCACAGAATCTAGTTTCGGTACAACTTTTGAAATCCAAAATTTGCTTCGGTCTTCAAAGACCAGCTAGGGACACTGGCATCCGGGTGGTACAGTATCAGTTACGAGTGTGAATGTAGTGAATCGGCCAGATGCAAGGATGCATTTTGCAACACTGTTCGGGATATGTCAGGAGCGTTCGTATCTGGTGCAGGCCGGAGTGGCCGAGCGGCGCTAGGCGCTACAGTCTGGAACCGGGCGACTGCTACGGTCGCAGGTTCGAATCCTGCCTCGGGCAAGGATGTGTGTGATGTCCGTAGGTTAGTTAGGTTTAAGTAGTTCTAAGTTCTAGGGGACTGATGACCTCAGAAGCTAAGTCCCATAGTGTTCTCAGCCATTTAAACCATTTCGTATCTGCCAAACCGACAAGTCTGCAGTGGCACAGCTCAGCATCAACGAAGGACACTTTTGTTTTTGATCAAACATAGATGCTGTGCCGCTCTTATTGTTTGTGTGGCTCCAACTGAATTCCACATGTCGTTAATAAAAATACGCCATTATTCTCAGCGGTCCAGCGACTATAGAGGAAAATGACCAGGACACTTCGCCTCATTGGGAGAGTAGGCAACTCGTAGAAACAATGCGACAAGAAGACGCCATGTGTCGGCTGGTAACCCCAAAAGCTGTAATCAAGTTAATCAGCGTTATCACTGGACAGTACTGATAAAGCAGCTTGCAGTCTTGCTAGGGACTACGGACTCTGGATATGCCACTCCATAAACAGGGACAGGAGAGCACTGGCAGCGTTACAAGGCGACAGCAGCGCAGACAGGCGGAGGCTAGAGAAAAAGTATCGGCGGAGTACTTGCAGATGGCGGGAGGGAGGCCGTCGGCTGCCGTACCGGACTTGAGGACGTCCGTCTGGTTGGCGGACGGCGTGGCGATCAGGTCGAACTGCGACAGCTTCATGTCCTCCGCGATGGCCACCGTGCGCTGCCGGTTCCAGCGGTACACCACGTCCGTCGTCGTGTAGCCGACTGCAACAGCACGCCCTCCATCTGTACTGCGCAGCAGGTGTGGCTCGATGGGCAGAAAGCACACTGCTAGCTCTAGCCAGCCGGATGCCCAGATTTACACAACGCCCCTCCTTTGTTAAGGTAAGTAGTACCTGTTGTCCTACCTTCCATCCACATATCGGTGTTCCCCAAGAAGTGGTCCTGTCTCCTTCACCCCATCTCCTCTAGACGGCTGATGTGTCCCTGATACCTGCTCCATTGTGGACGATGACACCTCCCTCCTTCTCCTCCACCTAATCCTCCAACCATATCAACAGCCCTCCATTTCTAAAATGCCCCCTGCTGGTGCTACCCAAGTACTTCAAAACTACTCTACCAAGATCTACACCATAGACTAAGGTCGCTTCTCTCACACTGATTTCGACCTAACCAGCACATACCACCCGATACCCATTTAGGACTAACTGCAGACTGACTTATCTGAACCCTCTAGACAATGGCGTCTGTGTTCAAGCAGCTTCATGTTGTAAAATGGATAGGTGCAGGTATGTTACATGCATATGTAGAGCAAGATAACGCTACACTGAAAACAATATCAGGCACAACTTAACCCAAGCAGCCACTGCTACGAGCCATGTTTTTTAAGTAAGTACCGTTTTGCCACACCGCAGCCGCAGCGCTGCGGTCGGCGTTCTGCGCATGCGCACTGGGTACCTACATCTGTTGTCCATGCACTGAAGCTATTACTGTCTGATTCTTCCTTGTTTACGTTGTGTACTGAGTGCAATTAAGGAATGGCAATCGAGTATAGATTTAAATGTCAGGACGTCGTTTCTGAAAGTATTTGTATGGAGTGTAGCCATGTATGGAAGTGAAACGTGGGCGATAAATAGTTTAGACAAGAAGAGAATAGAAGCTTCCGAAATGTGATGCTACAGAAGAATGCTGAAGATTAGATGGGTAGAACACGTAACTAATGAGGAGGTATTGAATAGAATTGGGGAGAGGAGGAGCTTGTGGCACAACTTGACTAGAAGAAGGGATCGTTTGGTAGGACATGTTCTGAGACATCAAGGTATCACCAGTTTAGTACTGGAGGGCGGCGTGGAGGGTAAAAATCGAAGAGCGAGACCAAGAGATGAATACACTAAGCAGATTCAGGAGGATGTAGGCTTCAGTAGGTACTAGGAGGCGAAGAAGCTTGCACAGGATAGAGTAGCATGGAGAGCTGCATCAAACCAGTCTCAGGACTGAAGACAACAACAACAACAACAACAACAACTCAGTGTTTAAGATGCCTCCGATAATCGTGAGTCCCGCCGACTGTGAAGTACGCGCTGTTTTAAAATTTCTTAGTGCTAACGGCATAAAAGCGTTCGATTTTCATCGTGAGATCTGTGCAGTTTACAGAGAAAACATTATGAGTGATCGAATGGTAAGAAAGTGGGTGAGAGCATTTAAAGATGGCCAAACAGATGTGCATGATGAACGTTCGCACGTTAACGAAAGTTTGGTACAGGAAGTGGAGAATAAGGTGAGAGAAAACAAACGCCTTACGATTTCCTCCTTGCGGGATGACTTTCCTAATGTTTCTTGTAGTGTTTCGTATGGCACTGTGACCGAGCACTTGAATTACCGAAAATTGTGCGCACGTTAGGGATCAAACATGTTGACGGATGTGGACAAAACCAAACGTTTAGACAGTGCATTAGCTTTCCTTGAGCGGTACCACAACGACGGTGATGATTTCTTAAGCCAAATTCTTACAGGCGATGAAACATGGGTGGCCTATGTCACACCAGAATCCAAGCAACAGTCCATGGAATGACGGCATTCAGATTCACCCAGAAAAGTGAAGTTTAAGCAAACAATTTCTGCCCGGAAAATCATGTGCACAGTTTTTTGGGACAGAAAAAGAGTATTGATTGTGGAATTTCTGCCTTGTAATGCGACAATCAATACAACAGCTTACCTTAAGACATTTCACAATCTGCGCCGTTCAATTCAAAACAAAAGACGTGGCAACTTGAGGAAGGGCATCGTTTTGCTGCAAGACAATGCCCGTACGCAGTGGCGAATCAGACCAAAGATCTCATCCCATCTTTTCGATGGGAAACTCCAGATCATCCTCCGTACAGCCACGATCTTGCGCCCAGTGAGTACCATCTGTTCCTGCACTGAAGAAACACCTGAGAGGTCAGCGTCTTCAAGACGATGACGAAGTCAAAACAGTGGTGATGCAGTGGTTAACAAGACCGGCAGCAGACTTCTGTGAGGAGGGTTTTCAAAAATTGGTACAACGTTATGACAGGTGCCTCAGTACTGACGGAAATTACGTAGAATAGTAGATTACGGTACAGCCTTTAATGTAAAAATAAAATTATTTAGATATCTTAGCACGTGTTTTTTTTTAATTTCAAAACGGTACTTACTTAAAAAACACGCCTCGTATGTAATCCAACATAGCCAGTACCAATATCGTAAACATTGTTGAAACGAACGAATGTCTGTATATCACCTTACCAGTGCTGTTCAGATACAAGCACCATTCCTTCCTTAGCTATCTTGTGTCATATTATGGTGTATGTGTCTTTCTGGGCTATAGTTGCACTGCGAGAAAGAAATGCGTCACTCTCAAGGACTCTATTGCGTGACACAAGGGTACAATATGTGCTTTCTGAAGGGGTTTAGTTTTAGTGATTCGTTTGTCATTGTCATCGACGATAAGATGGCGCTCAGATGGCCCGTCTGTGCGCCATCTGTTTTCACTCTGCAGGCAGTAATATGCGTCTTTACAGCTGAACACTGCTCGCAACATTCATTCTAGGGTGCAACTATGCCCTTCCGACGACTACATACACCTGTTGAACAACCTCGGCCATTTCAATGGGATGGCCATGGTTCAAATGGCTCTGAGCACTATGGGACTCGACATCTTAGGTCATAAGTCCCCTAGAACTTAGAACTACTTAAACCTAACTAACCTAAGGACATCACACACACCCATGCCCGAGGCAGGATTCGAACCTGCGACCGTAGCAGTCCCGCGGTTCCGGACTGCAGCGCCAGAACCGCACGGCCACCGCGGACGGCGATGGCCATGTGGGCCTGCAGGAAGCTAGATGGATACATCTAGGGATTGCTGCATATGGCGGTGGTGTGTCGCTGCTTTCGCAGTGTTCTGTGCGACATTCCCACTCCCGTAGACCAGGTTCTGGATATCCGCATACCACAGACACAGGTCAAGATCAACGCATCGTGCAGCGTTGGTTGCCGATCGGACGTCATCCAGCGAAGAAATCCAGGCACTTGTCGAACCAGCTGTGTCACCAATGATCGCTGGAAACCACGAGCTTGCAGCACGACTAGCAACACGCCTGAATCTGACCAGACTGTCACTGGCATCACATCACCAAGCAAGACTACTCTGACGTCTTGATAGAGTCGACCGGAAAGTGGAATGGCAGTCTGTTGCCTTCAGTAATGAGAGTAAATACCGTCTGTATGCAGAGGTGGACGTTCACGTAAGGTGTAGACCTTGTGAGCGGCTTTTTTCGCATGCACTCGCTCTTGGCACATTTGTCACACCCCAAGGTCGATGGTTTGTGGCCCTTATGGTGTGTCTGCAGAGCCAAGTAACCCGCGCCCGCTACAATCCACAGGGTGGTTTTCACCATGCTGCTGCGATTTCTTCGACTGGAAGGAGATGTGCATTTTCAGCAGGGCTGTCGACGTCGACATACCGCTGGTGCGATGCATCGTGCTCTTTGTGATATACAACAGCTTTGGCTAACAAATCAACAGATCTCTCGCTATCTGAGCTCGTACGGGACTTGATGAAGCGGGCACTTAGTCGTTCTCCACAGCTTGCAAGGACCATAACCGAATTGCTACAAAATGTGCAAGATGCTTGGGACAATGTATTGCAGAATGCCATTCGCCACCTTTCTGATCATTAGCATGCGATAATGGACGTCTGCAGTGCCGTCAGAGGGGTAAACAATGCAATGATACTCCTCTCTGAGCAGCCTTCACTGTGACACGTGTGTTTCATTTGGTCTGAAGCTGTTATTACATAGCCAGCCGGGGTGGCCAAGCGGTTCTAGGCGCTACAGTCTGGAACCGCGCGACTAGTCGAAGGTTCGAATCCTTCCTCGGGCATGGATGTATGTGATGTCCTCAGGTTAGTTAGGTTTAAGTAGTTCTAAGTTATAGGGAACTGATGACCTCAGAAGTTAAGTCTCATAGTGCTCAGGGCCATTTGAACCATTTGTTATTACGTACTCCTGCAATGATGGGCTTCCTTTCACATCATTTGTCCTTGAGAGTGTAGCAGTTTCTTTTCGGGAGGTGTATATCTGATACTGGTTGCAACATTTTAGTTTACATATGCATCTAATGTTCCTAGATCTATCTATTCTACAACATAACTCTTCAAACAAATACGTCAGTGCATAGTGGGCAGCCAAGTTTAATATTGCTCTTTAATTTTTGCTTATATCTACTCTACAACGTAAGGCTTGAAAAGACACATCAAGTAATTTGTATTTTGTATTATACGTGCTATTTAAATGACTTTTCATGGCCAGAGAACGCAGACTTAGTGTATATCAGCGACTGCGATAAAAATGAACAAAACACTGTCTCTGAAGTTTCTAAGGTACTTAGCGCTTGTTTTTATCAGACTCTCTGTTCTTTAGAGACAACCACTTCCCTCGCTCCCACCTTGGCCCTTTTGTAAGCATTTGTAAATTTCGTTATTAATTAATATGTTAACATAAAATAGTGTAAGCATGTTTATCTCAGAGAATAATAGTCACATTTTGACAAATGATGGATTGGGTTGTGTTTGTGTAAGTACTAGTATCGCTTTCCAGAATGACTGGTTGCCAAAGAACAATTTACAGCTATTTCTTAAATCTCATGCAGATCGCTGCTAACGGTCGGAAAGGTTTTCAAAGTCTGCGGTCAGTCATTCTGAACGAAGTCGTAGCGCCACCAAATTGACGAGCCTGTGATGATTAATGTTATAAACGCGTTCGCAAATTAGGAATTTCGAGCCCATTATTCCGGCAGCGAACATTGACACTACATACCTCAATCTCAAAATCACAATAATTAACAATATTTGTTCTTTTGGCCATATAATTCTCCCTCTCCGTCTGAAAGGGAGAGTTATACTGGCTACGTCGTAAGCAGGACATGAATTTTATGCTGTATACCCTGTAATAACTGTGTTCTTTTGTGTTACGTTAAATGTACCATGGCTATAAATCGATGATCCATTGACCTATAGAGAAAAAAGGATAAAATGTACTAAACTATGTAAAAAGCTTAAATCTGGAAGGAAAAGAACATGAAATTAAGGAATTATGAATTATTATTGCCACGATTCTTGGCGTATGCAGCACCAAGTAAGGAAAAATGCTCAATGCTTTTAAATTAAGCAGGTCCGCTTCAGGAGAAATACATTTCCTGGGAGTTGAGATTTGCTCTTTCGCATTTACTTAGCTTTTTTAGAATTTTTTGTAATTGAAATTACAGCATGTAGAAATTTCGTAAGATGGCGTATCCGCGTAGATAATCGCGCGCGAGTGACCAGAGTGATCGGAAAAAGTTGCCAAAGATACAATTTGCCAAAGCATTAATGAATTGTAACGTAAAAGTGATGACGTTTTATAAAGCTACTATCCCTTGTTACGGCGTTAACTCGCCAGCAGTCGCTGAAAATGTCACGAACTATAACGGAAAATGAAAATATTCAGATGTTTAACGGCGAGTCAGCCGATATAAACATAACTTCCTACCCAACTACGGCTATAAGTATTGGTTGGTTGGTTTGGGGAAGGAGACCAGACAGCGTGGTCATCGGTCTCATCGGATTAGGGAAGGATGGGGAAGGAAGTCGGCCGTGCCCTTTCAGAGGAAGCATCCCGGCATTTGCCTGGACTGATTTAGGGAAATCACGGAAAACCTAAATCAGGATGGCCGGACGCGGGATTGAACCGTCGTCCTTCCGAATGAGAGTCCAGTGTCTAACCACTGCGCCACCTCGCTCGGTGCTAGAAGCATTACGTCGCCAGCTGAATATGACGCGTATTCAAAAACCAATATCATGATCGCTGGTTCTATTGCTGAATTTAACACTAAGAATATAAATCCAGCAATTGATCCAGATGCAATGTTTTCTAGCCCCGCTGTCGGACTTGATAATGTAACATCAACCCGCACAACTGAAACCGTTACAACAGCGCAAGATCGTCTTCAGTTGATTTCCAAAAAAATTAGAACGCATCAATCAAAACCAAGAAGGCATGAATAGCAACCTGTCTTTTATTAATCATAAGCAAGTCAATATTTCTAATTATTTTCTACTTTGAAACAACAAGTGGAGCAGGTTAGTGAATAACTTAGGAATCAAACCAAACAGTTGTAAGCAGAAGTGGCTAACACGTAACAGAGGTCTTACGATGCGATTTGGATAACATAAATATCGAAATATCAGATTTGTTGGAAAACATTAAGTTCCTTCCTGAGAAGGTAAAAGATTTGTCCGAGAGTTTTGACACTTTGCTACTACAGCAAAATAATCTGAAGCTCACCGTGAAATGAGGAGTGTCGGGTTGTAAAAAATTAACCTGCTGCGCCCGAAGGCGAAATGGGTAGTTTCCAAAAGAAGTGGGTAGTCAGATTACCGGAAATACGAAGTAGAGCGCAAGAAAGTGACAGATAAGTCACCGCGGTATGTGCTGAACAAGGTATATCAATAAAAGCTATCAAAAGCGAATTTAGTGTTGTGAGAAAAACGTTGACTCAGGAATTGCCCAACTGGCAACCAGACGTTCAAGATAAATTAACGGATTGAACTGATCGAGCACAAAAGCAATTACATACTGTATAAGGGTAAACTGATGATGGACGAAGTAGAGAAGATATAAAATGTAGACTGTCAATGGAAAGGAGAGCATATCTGAAGAAGAGAAATTTGTTAACATCGAGTATAGATTTAAATCTCAGAAATCGTTTCTGAAAGTATTTGTGTGCAATGTGGCCATTTATGGAAGTAAAACGTGGACGACAAATAGTTTAGACAAGAAGAGAATAGAAGCTTTCGAAATGTGGTGCTGCAGAAGAATGCTGAAGATTAGATGAGTAGACCACATGACTAATGAGGAGGTATTGAATAGAATTGGGGAGAAGAGAATTTTGTGGCACAACTTGACTAGAAGAAGGTATCAGTACGTAGGACATGTTCTGAGGCATCAAGGGATCACCAATTTAATATTGGAAGGCAGCGTGGAGGGTAAAAATCGTAGAGGGAGATCAGGAGATGAATACACTAAGCAGATTCAGAAGGATGTAGGTTGCAGTAGGTACTGGGAGATGAAGAAGCTTGCAGATGATTGAGTAGCATGGAGAGCTGCATCAATCCAGTCTCTGGACTGAAGACCACAACAAAAACAACAAGGGTAAACTGGTGATAATAAGTCACAATGCGCTCAAGTAGATGGGGCCAGTGGTTACAACCATAGTCCGATGTCGCAAAACAATGCACACAATGACGACGCGTGTTCAGGTAGAGAATTGTCGCTACGTTATACTAGTAGGAAGTTAGCGGAAGGACTCACTCCTACTTCTTTCTTGCTCGGAGAAAGTCTCCTCAAACACAGACACCTTCAAGTGTTAACAACAGAGAAGAAACGTGTATATCCTTTACTTTCATTAATTTATTTAGAAATTATTGCATAAAACATGATCTTAATACAAATGATTGAGTTTTTCACAGGTTTTATCCATGGCGGGGCTGTGATTGCGTTATCACTCGGATAAACAATTCAAAAATGCCTTTCTGCACACTATTAATCAAAATGCGTTCAAGAAAAATTAAGACATATACTCTTTAACCCAGAATTATGCAGTCTTAGGCAAGGAAGCTCAAGAAAGTATTTTGAGAAATATCTGAAAAAGACTCGCATCTGTGATGAACCTGTATCCGATAAAGACATCCTACGTAGTTTTAAAGGCTAGTTGACGAATCACATAAGAGAAAAGCTAGTGCAGAAAACTGAATTCAATTGGGAACATTTTTTACCAGCACTCAATGGTTCAAATGGGTCAGAGGAATGTGACTTAACTTCTGAGGTCATCAGTCGCGTAGAACGCAGAATTAGTTAAACCTAATTAACCTAAGGACATCACACACATCCATGACCGAGGCAGGATTCGAACCTGCGAGCGTAGCGGTCGCTCGCTTCCAGACTGTAGCGCCTAGAACCGCACGGCCACTCCGGACGGCTATCAGCACTCAACTTAACTGATTTGATAAATGAACATGCAAAAGCTAATAGTAATAGAAATAATCATAGGAATGCGAATGGAATGAATTAGGCAACGTCGCCACGTCAGCAGCATTGCAACAATCACGACCGATCAGCTGACGCAGCCGTTGGATTTGTTGCCCCGCCACGGGCGCGTCTAATGTCAGGTGCTGTTAGGTATGTAAATGTTTACTCTCCAAATCATACGAGAAGGAGGAGGAACGATGATAGCCGCCATCAAAATAATCGAGTGCACCCCTGGAATAATCACAGTTACCGTAATCAGTGGTGCTGCAACGCACGGTACACATTACAGTTCAGTACAACACAATATACTCTGAAGAGCCAAAGAAACTGGTACACCTGCCTAAAATCACGTAGGGCAAAAGTGCCACAACACCACGTGGGATCGACTCGACTAATGTCTGAAGTAGTGCTGGAGGTGACTGACCTCATTAATCCTGTAGGGCTGTCCATAAATCCGTAAGAATACGAGGGGATGGAGATCTCTTCTGAACAGCACGTTGCAAGGAACCACAGATAGGCTCAATAATGTTCATGTCTGGGGAGTTTGGTGGGCAGCAGAAGCGTTTAAACTCAGAAGAGTGTTCCTGGAGCCACTCTGTAGCAATTCTGGACGTGTTGGGTGTCGCATTGTCCTCCTGGAATTGCCTAATTCCGACGGAATGCACTATGAATATGAATGGATGCAGGTGATCAGACAGGATTTTTACGTACGTGTCACCTGTTAGAGTCGTATCTAGACGCATCATGGGGTTCCATATCACTCCAACTGCACACGCCCCACGCCTCCACGAGCTTCAACAGTCTCCTGCTGATATGCAGGGCCCATGGATTCATGAGGTGGCCTCCATACGCGTACACGTCCATCCACTTGATACAATTTGAAACGATACTCGTCCAACCAGGCAACAGCCCAGTGTCGGTGTTCACGGGTCCAGTCGTGGCGTACAGCTTTTTGTGGTGCAGTCATCAAGGGTACACGAGTGGGCCTTCGGCTCCGAAAGCACGCAGCGGTGATGTTTCGTTGAGTGGTTCGCGCGCTGACACTTGTTGATGACCCAGCTTTGACATCTGCAGCAATGTGTGGAAGGGTTGCAGTTCTGTCAGCCTGAACGATTCTCTTCAGTCGTCGTTGGTCCCTTTCTTGCAGGATCTTTTTCCGGCCGCAGCGATGTCGGAGATTTGATGTTTACCGAATTGGTGATATTCACGGTACACTCGTGAAATGGTTGTACGGGAAAATCCCCACTTCATCGCTACCTCGGATATGCCGTGTCCCATCGGTGGTGCGCCGACTGTAACACCACGTTCAAACTCACTTTAATCATGACATGCTGCCATTGTAGCAGCAGTAACCGATCTAACCATTGCGCCAGAAACTTGTTTTATATATGCGTTACCGACCGCATCGCCACATTCTGACTTTTTACATATCTCAGTATTTGAATACGCATGCCTATTCCAGTTTCTTTGGCGCTTCAGTGTAGTTCAATAACCAGTGGGGTTTCAATCATCAGAATCAGATATCGCTTAATGGAAACATTTACACTTACCCGCAACAAAATCCTGAAGATAATCGTGAAGTTGACACTTGTTGGTGCATGAAATTTCACAGTGAATATTGTCGCAGTCACAAATGTGACTTTTCTTGTAGAGCCAAATTGAACCAACTAGTATCGGCCACATTTAAATCCCCGCCGCTGACCAAAGGATGGGGGTGATTTCTATAGTCACCTGTTAAGGTACAATGAACATACAGGTTTGAGAAACGAATTAACAGATAGGTTTAAAACCTGTGCTGAAGGTCCAAAAGAAATAGTGCAAGAACGTATCAAAACTACTATAGAAACTATTTCAACTGTTATCGTCGTCGATACTGGTGCAATGATCTGTGTTATGTCTGAAATATTATTTGATGAAATAAGTAATATTCGAAAGCTATCAAAGATCACGTTCAAAATTGGAGGGTGACTGGAGCAGTAGCTGAAGCTAGTAAAGCTGCAAAGCCATGTTAATGTGATGGTAAGAAGCACAACCATAAAATACATTTTTTAAATAGTGGAAGTTTTGACAGGAATGTGTACTTTTGGTACTGGGTTCTTAAGAGAGAATGTGTCAAAATTGACTTAGAGACGGATAAATGCTATCTTCATGTTGATGCAATAGATTTATTCAGAATTCCTAGGCGCCACGATAAGTATTGCCAAAACATTCGATTACGGTTTGTCAAAGGGGTACACCTGCTGGCTGACGATTCACCTCATCAGACTACTTCGAATTGTGACGATCAAAATTTAGTTTAAATGGTTCACATGGCTCTGAGCACTATGGGACTTTACTTCTGAGGTCATCAGTTCCCTAGAACTTTGAACTACTTAAACCTAACTAACCTAAGGACATCACACACATCCATGCCCGACATTCTATTCTAACCTGCGACCGTAGCTGAAGCCCCAAAGAAGTTTTTGTAAAAACACCTATTAAATTCCGTGGTCTAAGAGAGAGATTGTGATTCAAGGTATGTATGTTAAGAGTGGGAAGTCATGGAACCTTCTTGCTCTCCTCATCTGACAGAAAAGTACGCCTCATACTCTACGCGAGGGAAATAAAACGCATATTTGTGCCGGTACCAACGCGTTCTGAAACCTTGAAGGAGCAACTACAGATGTTTTTCGGTGTTAGGTATTTATCTAGCATTGACATGAGATATTTTTACTGGCAGAGTTTGCTATCGAAAGACACACTGTGCTTAACTGTGCTGGAAGATCTTACCAATACCGTGGATTGCCCTTTGGATTAATTTGCGAGTCTTTATAGCCGCACTCGAAACAGTGCTTGTAGCAGAATTATTGGCTAAATTTACTGTGTATGTGGATGGGATCCTAATTACCATACTACCTGGCAGGAGCATGTGGCATACCAATTGCCATTACTACCTGGCAAAACTGAAGAAATTTTTATCTGCTGGAGTTACTGCTGATGTATCAAAATCCAAGTTTGTTCGAAAGAAGATCAAATTCCTGGGCACGTAACTTCATTTGCGGTTATAACGTCCTATCCTGTGAAATTGGATGCTGTTGAGAATTTTCCGTTTCCAAGGAACAAACGACAACATTATTGGGTTAAGTTTATTTTGAGGAGATTTGTCCAACATCAGTTGTTGAATAGCAATGCATTCTAAGGCGAGCTTTAAAGATGAATAGAACGTGCAACCGGACGGAGCGTTGCTTGAAAGACTTCGAGGCTATAAACCATGTGTTAGTACACTCCAACACTCTGTTTCATCCCGAAATGTCGAAAAATTTTTCCCTTGCCTTTGGTGCCTCATATTTTGGGCTGGAGGCATGGCTCTTTTAACTTATACCCGATGATGGAAAACATGAAGTAAGGAAAGTCAACTTTGCCAGGCGGACCGTATCTGAACGCAAGCAGGGACATTCTGCAATTGAACTAGAGGCATTGGCTATTGTCTGGGCTTTTAAAAAATTTTACTCTTATCTCTCTGGGAGAGACAACAAAATTTACGATGATCAGCGAGCCTTGAGTTTCTTAATGTCATGTAAACTGTTACACAATCGTCTTGCCCGTTGGACAATGCTTCTTCAGTCATAAGATTTGGAGATTACAGTAGATTCCCGTTAATATGATCTAATTGGGACAGGACCTTGTTCGGGATAACAAATTTGTCCGGATTAGACGGAATTACGGTGACGAGTTTCTAGAACGAAGTATACCAAGCAGATAAGTAGGTACACGATGGTAACAAGTGTGGGAACAATGGCTCACTCTCACTCCCTGCCCTTGTTGTTGTGCACTGTTGAGACATTTGTAGTGTCGGCTGTCAGTGCACTGCCAGTTGGCTTTCAAAGCGCTTGTTTATGTTCTTTATCGTTTGCTGGCACGCATAAGTTATATTGTATTCGTTCAGATGAAGTGGTGTACGTATTTTCGTCACGAGTAAACGGAAACATGAACGTTACCTCTCAGAGGAAAACTGAACGCTTTGAAGCGGATAGACAGTGGTGGGAATGTATCTAAACTGGCAACGGAATTGGGTGTTGGTAAAGCAACCATTTGTGAGTGGAAAAAGAACCGAGTGAAGCTTGAACAGTCCTGTGCAACGTCTTCGGGAAAGACACTCGAAATTCGGCAGACTTTGAAACAGCCCGAGTACGATAAAGTGGATGAAGCTCTTTTCCTTTCGTTTATGCAGGGAAAAGAAAGGGGAACTCCTTTGAGTGGAGCACTGGTTCAGGAGAAAGCTGATTACATGAACAAGTTAATGAATGGTGATCAGTGTTTTAGTGCGAGTACGGGTTGGTTGGACAGATTCAGAAAACGTCATGGAATCCCTCAGCTAACAATTACTGGAGAGAAGCTTTCTTCTGGACGTGATGCAGCGAAGGAATACTTGGGTGAGTTTGAAAAAATAATAACAGAGAGGAAGTATTCTCCCCAAGAAATTTATAAATCTGACGAGACTGGCCTCAATTTTAGGGCATTGCCAACAGAAAGCCGGACATGAAAAGCAGAAAACCATGCTCCTGGTTTTAGAATGTGCTAAGATCGCGTGACTTTACTATCGCGCAGCAATGCTGCTGGTAATCACAAGCAGCCTTTAACGCTGATTGGCAAATTTGCTAGGCCCAGAGCTTTTAAAAACTGCAACATTCAGTCCCTGCCTGCATATTATCGCAACCAGAAAAAAGCATGGACGGATGGGAAGCTGTTCAGAGAATGGTTTCACGGCCAGTCTGTTCCCTCTGTTCGATGGTTTTCTGAGGAAAATCATTTGTCTCCCCATGCAGTCCTTTTGTTTGATAACGCGCCATCTCACCCTAAGGAATTATGTGATGGAGTAATTGCAGCTACGTTTCTGCCGCCGAATGTTTCACCACTTCTACAGCTGATGGAACAGGGCGTTCTGTAATCATTAAAACTGATATACAGAAAACAATTTTTAAGAATGCTGATCCAAGATGATAGCATTCCTTTAGTGGACAAAATAAAAAGGACCGGTGTGAAGGACGTTGTTTACTGGGCCGCTAAGGCAGGGAAGAATATTTCAGAAAATACTCTGAGAAAACCGTGGAGAAAACTGTGGTCATCTCTTGAATTTCAGGACAACCTAGCTGAAAATGAAGAGAGAAAATCTACTTCAAATGATACAGACAATCCCTGGATCTGAAGAAGCTAGTGAAGGAGACGTAGATGAGTAGATGGCAGTGGATGGGGCATGTGTGGAGAACCTTACTGACGCTGATTTAGTTGCTGCTGTGACTCAAAACCAGGAAGAAGTGGACTGCTTTGACGGAAGTGACAAAAGAGAGCTGGTTACACACAGTGACGCAGCAGAAACGCTTGACCTCGCGCTACGTTATTTGAAGTAGCAAAAAAATGGCTCTGAGCACTATGGGACTTAGCTGCTGAGGTCATCATTCCCCTAGAACTTAGAACCACTTAAACCTAACTAACCTATCACACCCATCCATGCCCGAGGCAGGATTCGAACCTGCGACCGTAGCGGTTGAAGCAACAGCGCACTGCAACACCTGCTGATTTGATGTTTATGAGGCGATGGCGCAACTATGCGTCATATAACAGACTGTCTTCATTTTGCCAAAAAACAAGGACTGAGTATTGTCATCTAAAAAGTAAGGATAAAGCAGCTGCTGTATTTCAGTAAGTTTTTTAGTAAGCTTTTCTTTCATTGTTACGCGTTCTTTAAACCTAATAGTTTCTTGCAAATTTTTCTAATGCATGTTTACTGTACTGTCTAAATTAAAATAGTACGTATGTACAGCAGTTTACCGCACCGTTTCCCATAGTTAGAGTAACATTTTCCATGTTAGGAGTAACCGAACGTTCGCATTACCGGGGTTCAGATTAGCGGGACTCTGCTGTATTTACATAAAAGGAAGTGACATCAATACTGACACCTTACCACGATTGTCCCTGGGAGTACCCGAGTCCGGAGCTCGTGGTCGTGCGGCAGCGTTCTCGCTTCCCGCGCCCGGTTTCGATCCCCGGCGGGGTCAGGGATTTTCTCTGTTTTGTGATGACTGGGTGTTGTGTGATGTCCTTAGGTTAGTTACGTTTAAGTAGTTCTAAGTTCTAGGGGACTGATGACCATAGATGTTAAGTCCCATAGTGCTCAGAGCCATTTGAACCATTTTTGACTACCCAAATTTGAAGATCTGGTGGAACAAATCTTTGAATTCATAATTTCACTGATGAAAGTTTCACAGTATAAGCAATATTTTCTAGACATGAAGGAGTTACAAAGCAGCGACCTAGCTGGAGTAAGATGAAGCTCCTTCTTCAGCAAGGCAATAAACCCACGATACGGGAGGGGGAGTGGCGGGGTACACCGTTTCGGACAAGTGGGGTGCGTATGTTTCTGGTGCCTCTTGTATGGTGTAATCATTATGTGTGAAGGCTTTATGGCGCAAAGGAGTGCTGCAGAAAATTGAACATATATTGCTGGTTCCCAAATATGTTGTCATAAGACACAATAAATTCTGAAAGCTCCTCTACTCTGCCAAAAGGAAAAACCTTCGAATTTGGGTAGGAAGACGAAATTGTACCTGTTATTACCTAGAAAACATCTGCATGTTGTTCGTATTGACCTTTCGGCCACTACCTTCCTCTCTGTGGCGACGTTAAATGTATTGTTGGCTTATATGGCATGTTTTCTAAATCTGTCAAGTTCTATGCACTAAAATCAGCTGCTGCCATCCCAGTCATTAGGAGGATGGTAAATATCTATATTCCCATGGCAGGCAAATCTGAATCGATTTTATCTGCCAACGCATCTAATTTCACATGTCGTAAATCAAGGGAATTTTTGAAAGCTATGTAGATAAAGAAAATACTGTTCTCAGGGTTCATTCTACAAGGTAACTCCATGAGGAGGATGTTTCGTGAGTTTAATCGTTTTATGAAGACCTACACTCCTCATAAACAGACAAAATGGGTATAATTCCTAGATGTGTTGGACAAAATAGTGAATAATCGTGCTATATACTCAACCAACACTTCAGCTGACCTATTGAAAGGGGAAAAAGAAAAGAATGAGTAGCTGAACTTCATTCGACATACGCCACGAACTGAGGAAACCCACGAAGAAGAGATAAATGGTGACCTCTGTAACGGTACTTGCTAATCTAAGAAAGGCATAGAAAGATAGGAGGCTAGTCAGAATATAAGTATACTCTGTTGGCGTGAAAGTGGTGTTGAAAACCCTCTGCAAACTTTCACTATTATTAAGAAAGAAATTGCACTTATTATATTCTGAACCATTCTAGATAATCCAAAATCCCCACGAAGATAGTTACCTAGTGGCCCACCAAACTACGAGGAAAATTAAGTCATGAAGACGTATTTGCAGGAGCTGAGTACATATACTGACAGAACAAATAAAATACGATGAGTATAGGCTTCAGTAATACAACTATATTAATTACAGTGGATAGAATTTTATGCTCAGTTAATAATGTTAAGAAATAGGGAACAAAAATTAAACGACTCGTTATGTTTTAGTTTTTGTAGAGGAAATGCGTTGGCTGGAAGTAGGCTACGTCAGAATGTATATCTAATCCACGTGCAAACGTCGGTGTTGTAGTAACAGGAGCTAGGACCTAGACAAACAGTCTCCCTTTTAAGTGAAAACATGTACTTGATGTGTCAGAGGAGAATGTCTGAATAGCATGACCACTGCAACCTTAGGTTAAGCGTCGAAGAAGGACATCGGAATCATTGGACACAGCCCGTTTAGTATGTAGGTATGTGCGGTTTGGTCATATGCCTATTGGTTTAAGAGTGGACGAAAAACTGATGGCCCTGTACAAGGTATGAAAGTGTTTTGTGTAATACGTGAGTTAGTGTATGTGGAAACTTCGCAATTATTGCATATCGCCAGCCAAATGCTATATTCTTCCAAAATAATTTGCTGGAGGAATAAGTGTTAGTGGTCATAAAGCTTACGTGAACGATGATATTGTAAGAGTATCTGCCATCTGTAGCTAAGATCTAATGTAAATGTGTTAGCTTCTAATCTAAGGATTTTATTCAACCACCGTGTGTCTGAATCTGTCTTCTGTCTACATTGTAGGATACGTTTTCTGTTATGTGGTTTTAAGTCTGATGAGCAAAAATGCCATAAGTATTGTATGATACAGTGTACATAAGTATATAAAGTGAACAAGAATTACGCTCAAATGAGTATAGATAATGTAGATTTCTAATGATGGAATGACTGTCATCGAAGTAAATGTTCAAGAAATATGTTTGTAATGGATCGTGATGAAGCAATTTCATTTTCTTCGATACATGAAATTCATGTAGTAAGGACTTTTTCGGCCACAGGATAATCAAATGATGTAAGCATAATCTATAACCAAAATGAGTTAATTAAGTGTCCGCTGTGTTGGAAATTGAGTGGAATTTGTTAAGCGCACGATGATGAATGAGCCTATGAATAATTAACTGTATTACCAGTAATGGTAGAACGCAAACTATTACTACAATTTTGTAATAACCACGTAGCGGTGGCAATGAATTTTCTTTTATTTATCTTACGAATTTGTTCGTCCTTCTATGTTTGTATGTGTGTACTTGTACGTGTAGTAGCAATATATTTTGTCACGTGGAGTAGCAATATAATATCTTATACAGTATAAATAAAGCGGTGCAAAAGACGGGAATAATATCATACAGCAAGCACTCTAGGAAGGATTCTATGGGTGCATTATGTATAAAGAGCAGATGGATATAATGTCATACAGCGAACACTCTAGGAAAGAATTGCGTTACTTGTGTCCAAGATCGAGGACTAATATAAAACAAGTCTGAAACTCATGAAATGTTAGTTTTCCTTTTCTCTAGGAGTTACACGATTTTACAACATGTCTCCGATGATCGACTAAACTGATAGTGACCGTCTGGTCAGTGATGTGAAACGTTATTGGGTGAGTCTGCTCTGTTTGACCGGGACAGTATCTATAAAAAATTTGTGTTTCTGTAAAATGAGAATGAAATATGGGGACAATCTGTAAATGTGCAAATCATTGTAACGAAATGTTAAGGCGGTAGGCACACCAGTAACAGCATTCTAATCGGATTTCTGGTGAAGAAGGCCTGGAAATTTTTATGTAAAGCGAATAAAATCTTCTCGGTTTCCAAGCCAGGTCAGTTTGACTGAAATCCTCGAGCTTTTAATGGCTATTTCTGCCATCGTCGTCAGTCGTAAAAACACCTATTGACTGACCGAAGACTTTATTCAGACATGTCGCTGCGAAAGATTCCGAGACCACGTGTATGTAATGCACGATATAAATACTGCAATGTCCAGAGATAGCAGACTAAGCGTGTATCAGTGATTACGATGAAAATGAACAAAATATTATTTATTTTTTAAGTTATTCGACACTTGTCTTCAGGAGACTCTCTCTTTCTCGCTCGTTCTTTAGAGACAGACACTTCTCTCTTACCTACCTTGGCCACTGCCCAAGAAAGCATTCACAATTTTTGTTAATAATAGCTAACGGTGCTAAGGATAGTAAATTTTTAAGACGCTACAGTTGTTAATCCTCTACAAAGTCCGATGTCTTAGCGCGATGAAACTGAGGCACCTGTAATGACTTATTATTCACGCAGTCTCTAATTAGAAATTGCGAGCCTACTATTTCGGCAGGGGACAATGGTTCATCATATCTCAGTCTCAAAATCACAGTAATTAACAATATTCGTTCTTTTGGCCATATTATTCTTCCTCTCTGTCTGAAAGGAGTTTTTGCATGTCTGCCTTCTGCTTTGTAAGATATTTTGTAAATACTTTTAATTTAACGTATTGCGTTTTTAATTTGTTACTTGTCACATAGCGTTTACCGTCGGCATGTGCTGGACAGCTGATTCGTAGTAACAGCTCCATTCTTGCAGTACTCGTGAAACATCTAAATAAATTCATGCCTTCTTCGGCTACCATTCCTCCAAGATGATTGTTAATGCGCCGTATGCTTTTGTGGGTCCATCTAAGCCCGTTTTGTTTTTAATGTTAACATATCTTTTAGTCACATACTTGCAATGGTTTTATTTGTTTATTCCATATCACAGGACTGTATAAACAACGTCCTCCCTATTTTACTTTAGTTCTTTTTAACATGTGCGTCAATGGTTTTAAACTTAATGAATATATTCTGCCTTCGTTATCTTCAGGCAAACCACAGTGATATTCTGTTACGTTGTTTTATGGCTGATCACATACCAGTCAGCTGATCCTCAGAGGCGCAATGTTCTTACATGGTTTGGGACAGTACATTACGGCGCCGTTTGTCTCCTAGTTGTACTGGATTATTATTTTTATATCTTGTGGCTTTGTGGTTTCTGTCTACCGTGGAACTGCTTTGAACATTTGTGTGTTAATTCAGTTTCATCAATATCTACAAGTGTTATAACACTCAGGTAATCCATAGGTTTCATAGTACATGGTTTTCCATAACTGTTTAGTCTTTTACCGAATCGTTTGTAAGTACTGTTAAATTTACATTTTGAATTCTTGCTTATTTGATGGAAAGATGCTTAATATCACTTGAAAAGACGGATATTGCTTGCAGAATTCGCGATTACGAGGTGGTATCTCAATGGTGTGTTAAACATTCTATGGCTGTAGTGGCGTCACTGAAACGAGGTGCCACAGGTATATGTGCACATATTTCTGCTGATGTCTGAGGACAATCTGCTGAACAGTATTACACCAGTATTATGTCATTCGGTGACTAATAATTATAGCTATTACAAATCATGTTTTTAAGTTGGTTAGTACCTTCAAGCACATGTCACAAGAGCAAACCATTACTCCTTATTTTACCCTGGACAGCAGATCAGGTGATGAAGTGTGGATGCGTGAAGGCAAAATGGTTTTTCTATATTGACAGGCGTTGTTCTATTAGTGGTGCAGTTACGGCCGTCGAGAAAACATTAGGTCATTCATGTTGTCAGCCTTACGTAAGAATATAGTTTGGTGCAGATAAAAAAACAATCAACCTACTGATGTGTGTACATGTTAAGGTAGCATCTATTATAATATCTGCACTTTTCCTAATTTGCATAATAAACACGCTTCTCCCCATCCCTGAGGTCTCGCCTTATCCTCCTACTCGCTTGGGTTGATGACACACATCCTGAGGCATCAAGGAATCGCCGGTCTGTTAACGGAGAGAAATATTGGGAGTGAAAACTGTAGAGGGAGATCATGGCTTAATAACAGTAAGAAGGTTCAGGTGCATGCTGGTTGCTTTAATTGTGCATAGGTGAAGAGACTTGCACAAGATAATCAATCTAAATGCTGGAGACCACAACAGGAACAACGTATGATTTACACCCCGCTTCCTTGTTGGTAAAAATATGACGTCGATCAGCACAGTACAACAGACATTCCCATATAAGTGACATAGTCTCTGGAGAGATACATTCATTTTTGCGATGAAATCAGTGTCTGTTAGCTATTTATTATGAAATAAACAGAGGAGGGCAAGAGCTCGGAGCTTGCTGCTTTTCAGCTAAACGATGATTTGTCATTAAACCGGGCAGCGCTGCCACCACCCCGCGTAGCCATCCCATTACATGTGACTCGCAATGTTTGTCGATGAGGCGGTATGTAGTCGTAGCAATCGCTGTGAGAGCGCGGGATTTGTGTTCTACAAACAGCACTGTTTGTAAGCCGCGGGAACATTTAAATCACGCGCTCGGTGGAATCAGCTGCTGTATGGTCCGCCTGCGTGAACATCTGCTGCTGCTGCTGCAGTAGAACACACGGCTGTGGCCACCCACGCACGATCTCTGTTGGTACTGATAGCCAGCGTCGTAACTAGAGTGCTTAAAAACAAAAAAAATAGCAAGCGATTTACTGGGTGGTTATAACTGAATTGCAGATAGTCACGGGGACCCAGTGAGGCCTGTAGTTACCGTATGACAGCGAAGTTTGGTAAATATGCTTATGCAATAGCGCGAAGTCGAGTTACGTTGGAAAAAGAACTTAGTTCCAGCTTTGGTCATCAGGCGCAAAATCGACGTTGAACAGTGTTTGCACGAGAGTGTGAGACCCACGCTGTCATTTGTAAGCCGTAACGTGGGTGACGCCACGGCTTTTGAGAAGGGAGACTGTGGACAGTTAGTGAAACTGTTTTGTGTGAACGGCAGCAGTTACTACTGTAACTGCCGCCGTTCACATAAAACAGTTTCACTAACTGTGCACAGTGCAGTGGGGGAGTATCGTCGACTGAAGAGTCTGAGTAAAAGCCCATTGTCTGTAAATGGTTGAAAAAAGATGACAATGAAATTCGAAAACACGGCTGAACGTGGGTGTCATCTCAGTGGAAGCTATTGGCGATGTTGCTGTTGTTGTAACTGGAAATGCAGCAAGTACCATGGGTGTTTATGCAGCGTCACGGGAATTGCCCATCCCATGGTCCGCAGTACAGAAAGTTTTACTTATACAAGGTGTTTATAACTGAATATCGGGGTTTTAACGCTTTATAATATTTATTATATTGAACTTACAGTTATAAATGATGTGTCAAATGAAAGAGCAACTCAAACAGTTTTACCAAGAATCTTATAAATGTTCAATGTGAGCACCATTTGTCACACGGCACACATCAAGTCTATAGCCGAGTTCTTCCAAAACGTTGACAAATGTGTCTTCAGTGATTTTAGCAAGAGCTGCTTCAATCCGGTTGCTCTTGCAACATGTGCTTGAAGGTACTAACCAGCTTATAAACACGATCTGTAATAGCTATAATTATTAGTCTCTGGATGACGTAATACTGACGTAATGTTGTTCAGCGCACTGTCCTCAGTCATCAGCAGAAATATGTACACATACACAATCTGTGTAAATGGTGCCACTACAGCCATAGAATGTTTAACACACCACTGAAATACCTCGTCGTCGAGAATTACGTAAGCAATATCCGTCTTTTCAAGTGATATTAAGCATCTTTGCATCAAATAAGCAATAACGCAAAATATAAATTTAACAGTATTTACAAACGATTCGATAAAAGACTAAACATTAATGGAAAACCAAGTATTATGAAGCCTATCGAATAGCTGAATGTTACGACACATGCAGATATTTATGAAACTGAATTAACTTTCAAATGTTCAAAGCAGTTCCACGGTAGACAGGGAGGTCTGCTGGTCGTGGAGGGACGTACACACGATCCTTGATGAATCCCCAAAGGAAAAATTCGCATGGCTTTAGGTCGGGTGAACGTGGAGGCCATGCAAACCAAGCCCTGTCATTGGGCCCCTTGTGGCCTATGCAGCGCTTGGGTACAATGAAGTTCTACCAGTCGCGTACTCCGCTATGCCAGTGAGGTGGCGCACCATCTTGCTTGAAAATGAAGTTATCTGGCTCATCTTCTTCCAACTGAGGGAAGAGCCATTGCTCTAGTGCATCAAGGTTCGCAAAAAAAAAAAAAGAAAAGAAAAGAAAAGAAGTCACTGGTACCAAACGCTACTGTTTCAGTTGCTCTGTCATTTTAAATATCATTTATAACTGTAAGTTTAATGTAATACATATTATAAAGCGTTAAAACCCCGATATTCATTCATAAACTCCCTGTATATTACACTTGTACCCCTACAAGTTCCAGAGAGTACAACAACTGAAGCCTCATTATCCGCGGCTACGTTCTGGATTCGATCTTCAGTTTCTTGTACGCGTCGAAATTGACAGCTTGCGGCCTGGTAGCATTCTATGAAGAGACGAGGCACATTTCACACTAGAGGTTGCAGTTAATAAACAAAACTGTTGAATTTGGAATACTGTTAAACAGCGTGTTCTGCAGGAAAAGTCATTGCACTCGTATACGTTAAATGTGGGATTTGGATTCAAAAGCACCTTTTTCATGGTTTGTTCTTCTGTGAATACACCCTGGGGCCCTGTCAGTTGTAGCTTGACGTCTGCACGTTATCGAGTCTCTTTCTGCGGCATTTGATTCCTGCTTTTGAAGAGCGCAACTGTGTGAAAACCACTGTTTTCATGCAAGATGGGGTGACACCCCATGTCGCTCGCCTTCGCCCAGCCTTCCATGAATGCCTTAACTCCAGAGCTTTTCCAGATGCATGGCCTTCATGACAACCTGATCAGAAACCGTGTGACGTTTAGCTAACGTGCGGTCTTTGCCTGATCTGAAGGTCAGTACACTGGAAAACTGCTTAGATTCCACCGGAAGTGCTGCCAGCAGCTGTTTATCACGTTGCGCTACCGATGCAACAACTCGTCGACGTCTCCGGTGCTCATATTGAACGAATTATGCAAGCGGCGATTAACAAAAAATTCAAAATTACCACTTTTTGTTTGACCTTTTCTGCCCATTTCCCGTTCCTAATCCATTACATACTGAAACATTTCTATATGACATTTTTGCGTTCAGAGCACCAGACATTTACCAGCTGCCCAAAATTCGAACTAATTTTTTCCCCAGCGTAAATGGATTCCACATTAACGCATTTGCATATCTACACGTTTAGATGCTTTAAGACAATTACAGCCAATACTGGACTTCCGTCAGTAGTTGCACTTCAATTATAGCCACGCGGTGTTTTATTCAGACCGCTGATGTACACCTTTTAAATTCTGATAAAATTAGGTACAGACCATAACAGACGGGCTTCTCAGCTTTCAGCCACACTCATAAGCTCCTCCCCATCGTGTCACATACTCGTAGCTGAAAAGTGAGCTGGGGGCAAGAGAGGGTCTTGGACTGTTGGACTGGCTGTAACTTCTGTGACGTCAGTAGCGGAGCCTCAGCGAGCTGCTGAAAGCACAGGCTTCTACAGATGATTCATTCGTTTTCAGAGCTGTATGCTTTCCACAATAATTGATGCGTTAACGAAATTGTAAACTCATCAAATTTGTATTTTACACACAGCAAGTGCTCTACGAGTACAAGGCACACGTCCAAGAGGTAGTCACGTTCGTTCCATACCTTATCGACCAGCACCTCCCCAGTGGTCATCACAGCAGTGTTCATGCGTTCTCTGAGCTGTTCCAGTGTTCTAGGTATTGGGAGTACACAAGCACAGACCTTAATGTATTCACTGGGGAGCCAAGAAACACAGCCACATCATCGATGATAAGGTAATGGGGCTCCTGATGCAATTTTCATATCAAATAGATACAAAAACTAATTAAATTGATCAATTAATTATCCCCCAGCCCACCGACCCAAACTCCCTCCTCCAGATGACATCATGTGCTTTCCCCTGCCGGCACGCGGATCCCCATCTGTCCCTCTCCACACCCCTTCCCCTCCTCCACCCACCCTATTGGCAGGAATTTTTAATTTTGACTGGTTTTGACTGGAATTTTTTCGTCCTATAATTTTGCTTCTATTCCCCGCCCCCAGGGAATTGACGGGAAATTAAATAATGGTGGCGCCCTTTCTGGGTCCCTAAAACCAGTCCTTCTAGACAGAAAGCGCAAGTGCACCCCCTAACACACGTAAGAGTCCAGATGCAGGAGGGGAAGGTTAAATTGATGTACTTTATTTATCTTGGTTGGGAAACTGGAGTATGAGCATTTTTTCTTATATATGAGTTAACTCAGCCGCTTATTCTTCATTTATTCTCCCAGTCTGTTGTAGCAACTTTAACGTGTACTTAGCTCCCAAAAGATGTTCTTGGCTGTAGTAGTAACGCCACCATTTAACTTTTTCTAAGAATACAAATTGAGAAGCAAATAACGAAGCCGGCCGCTGTGACCGAGTGGTTCTAGGCACTTCAGTCTGCAACCGCGCTGCTGCTAATGTCGCAGGTTCGAATCCTGCCTCGGGCATGGATGTGTGTGATGTCCTTAGGTTTGTTAGGTTTAAGTAGTTCTAAGTCTAGGGGACTGAGGATCTCATATGCTAAGTCCGATAGTGCTCAGAGCCATTTTCTGAAATAACGAATTCGAACATATTTGAGTTCCTTAAGAAAAAATTTTATCCAGCCTTTGACCACTGTTGCTAAAAGCTTTAACATCACAGGAAATCACTAACTTCAGTCAGTCCTAGCTTCTCTAGCACTTGCAGTTATTCTATCAAGATATTCAGCATAAAGTCAAACATCCATTGATTACAAATTAGTTCTTTGTGAACTTAACATTAGAATGGAGGGCAGATTTGGAAAGACTGCTCGAAAGGCAGCAGATGCTAATGGTTGCGATTTTAGTTTACACATTCACTGGTGTCGTCCCCCTTCATTGTGCGTTCTCGAATAACATTATGCTTACTGCAAAACTGATACTTCAAGACCTGGTTCGAGTCCACTTTTGTTTTTGGAGGACGAAATCCACTTAGCACGTAGAAAAACCTGTTTAGGGAAACGGAAAAAAGTTACATACTCTTTCTTAGATTTACAATTGGAAGTGCGGCATAGAGCATTTACCTGTCACCTGAAATATTGTTAATGTGATCGGGGAATACATTCTAGGTTTAAAATGGGATTTATTTACTGCATCAGTTATCTTGTTTATGTAGAACACCAATCATGTGTTACCGCGTGACGCAGTAAGACCTGCACAACAGTGAATAGGGTAACATAAAATGAAGTAATTGGCAATTGAAAGGCAACCAATAGTCCTCACTAATATGTAAACACGCTCTGCTGGTCCCCAACTGTGACTCCACGACTATTGTCAGTTCTAGCTCCCAACGCAGTGGTTTCACAAACATCTCGACAAGAGTCGACAGTCAACATCTGGCGTAATAGGCTTGCAACTTCCACTACGCTCGTAACACTTGCTGACAATCGAGTGCCGTTTCTCACAGTCCTATTACAACGAACTAGGACATTCCACTAGAGTTGACAGGCGGCATGTACATTCTTCCCGATGGAACTGGAATATTGTGGGCTAGGTCCAACTGGAAAAATTTCAAATTACTAGTTGTATAATTATATTTGCAATTAGGTGAGTGCCATGCATTGCGCGGGTTTATACATCGATCAGCCAAAATATTGTGACCTCTGCCCACCGCGGCCGTGGCGTTGCAGGTATTTGACGTGGTACGAAAAAAAATGTGAGCGTAGCAGAACTGGACGTGGGATCACCCTAGCGAAGGTATGGGCTGCAACTGGGGAAATCCATTGTGGCAAAGGGCAGATTATTTTTACGCAGAGCCTGTGAAAGTATCTCGAAAACGGCGAAGATGCTCGAATGTGCATGTGCTACTGTCGTGAGCAACTACGGAAGGAGGTAGAAGGGCAGTGAAACTATCACTAGGCTCTTCACATAACGTGGGGTTCGGAGGCTTAACTGTTCTCTAAAGAAGAATAGATGGTGATCTGCTGAACGACTGCCGAAAGAGCACAATGCTGGTACACGAAAAAGTTTTTCTGAGCGCACCGATCATTGTACACTGTTGAATATGAGCTCCGCAGCAGACCACCACACGTATCCACATGTTCACCAAACGACCTCGTCGGTTGCGATTGCATTGCGTGCGGGACAATCAGGATTCAACTGTCGATCAATGGCAACGTTTCCTGAGCCATGCAGGGGTAAGCCAGGAGATCAGGTATATGTCCGTAATTTTCCTGGGAGGGAGGTGAGTGTTGGCAACCCTGGTAAGTTTACTCGCCATTTTTTGGGTCCGTGTACGATTATGCGGATTTTAGGCCCAGTTAATCTTCTGATTATGGACATCCGTACCAGTAAGCAATACCAGGTCCACATTAATCAAATTAAGTTTGCTTGGCCCGCTGGTTAAATCTCCTAACAATTCCTCCACCCCCCCCCCCCCCCTTCCCCGGGTTTCTCCTTGAGAGGGAGAGGTTTAGCCGTGCTGAGGCTCCTGTTGGTACTGTTTACAGGTTTCTGTCCTCTGTTAGAGGCCAGACCGTATCGTTTAGCTGACATGGTTGCAGTTGTTTGTCTTTTCCTGTTGTTGACTGGCGCCACTAGGTTTCACAAGCGTTGCCTGGCCGCTAATGGCAGCAGCGGCGGTTATCGATATGTAGTCACTGTGGCCCTGTCTTTGGGGCGACGTCACGGTTCTTGCGGGTCGTGTCAGTGTGGAGTTCGGTTGGGGACTCAGGAGGAGCCAGGTCCGCACAGTGCCAGAACACACCGAGACCGCTGGCGGCGTGCCTGCAATGCTCGATCGAAGGCCTGTGGTCACGAGGGTGCACGACCTCGTCGTAAACCGGATAATGCAAGTTTTAAGTTGAGAGCGTTTGGATTCAAGTAGAGAAACTTCCACCAGTGTGAGATCTTACGATTCTCCAGTGACTTGGGTTTGTACTGCTGCTCGCAGTGTTGCCGACGCGAAGAGCAGCGATTGGAGTGCTTGGGGAAGGAGGATCTGAGTAGCTTCCCTGGACTTCTAATTACTATTTATTGCGTTCAGTTCGTTACCATTTATTAAGTTCAACCAGCGGTATTTTTCCTGCCTCGTGGCCACTAACGCCCCAGTTACCTGCCCTGGGGGGTTAGTGTATGTAACTGCAGTGTAATTTTCCTTGCCTTGCCGCTCCTGTCCGGTGAGGCGTGTAGTTTTGACAGTTTTCTTGATTTCAAGTTGGCTGGCCATTCTTCTACTATGGTGATAGTGATTCCTTCCTCGTTCCAGGCGCTCAAAGCACAGTATTTTGCAGGCTGAGTCCAGACCGCCGGTTCTAGCTTTGGATTATTTTTACGTTTTTGCATTTGATTATTGGATGTCAGGTAACCTCAGCAAGATTATCATTAATCATTCGTTAGTGTGTCACTAGTCTGAGTTACCATCTTGTGTAATGAATGCAACTCTTGGCCGCCTATCTCATCGCTGGCGAAACTTTTTTGCCGGACCTAGTCAGAGGTCGATTCCTGGTGCACCGTCTGTGACTGACCCTTGTGTTTGGTTATTGTATTTGCTGTTTTATTCTATGTTTCTAAATTTTTTTATATAATTTTCATTCTTGGCGTTGAAGCAGGTTTAAATGATTGTGCTACCAAGTTCACCTCCATTTTGTCTCACCTGTTTGTCGATCACTTGCTTGTCCTTTTAAATTAACCGTTACTGTTGTATTTGCTGTTTTACTGTATGTTTTTTAATTTTTTTATACAATGCCATTCTTGGCGTTACAGCAGGTTTAAATGGTTGTGCGAATAAAGATTACCATCATTTTGTCTCACCAGTCTGGTGATGAGTCGCCCGTCTTTTTAAATTAACCTTGCTATTGCATTGCTGTTTTACAGTATGTTTGCTAATTTTTTTTATAATTGCCGTTCTTGGCATTAAAGGCCTTGACCCTTGACTGTGGTTACTTCCCTTGAGATCCTGATTGGGATCATATTGGCTTGTTTTAAAACCATTATTTGCTGTGTCTGTATTTTGTGCTCGCTCAGTAAATTGTAACGCACTGAGAGTACTATTAATTACACATTTGTTTATTCCTTCATTAATACGTGTGAGATCTTTGTTTATTGCTGAGTCTGGAATTACCGTTTCAAAATAAATGTGTGTAATTGCAAAACGGAACCAACAGTAACTGATTACGGGCCAGTCCATAATCATAACCCAATCCTGCCTTCCTTGATTACCAGGTTTCATATCGGCTCTTCGGGCAAGTCACATTTATACTGTACTACGTCGACGGTCGTCTTCACAAACGCCGTCTTCGAGGTGAACAGCACGCGAAACGTGCAATGCGCCACGGACGCAAGCTGGCTGGAGCAGTATTATGATGGAGACGTTGTCCTGCGTTTGCCTGGGACCTGTGGTAGTTACTGAAGACACCCTGACAGCTGTGAACCATCTGCAGCCTTTCATCACTGAAGTTCTCTCCGACGGAGATGTCATCTTTCAGCAGAATAACTGACTGTATCTCGGAGCCAGATCTGTGCTGCAGTGGTTTGAGGATCATTGTAATGAACTCACGCTGATGTCTCTGTGACCAGTTTCACCTGACGTAAATCCTATGGAAACCATCAGCGTCGCTTTCGGGCGCAACCAATGCGTACTCAAATCAGCGGTACGTTATTTACACGAATTGCATGATCTTATCGTAGACATCTAATGCCACATACCTTCGCAAGCGTACCAAAAAACTGTCGGATCTTAGATACACAGAATGAGTGATGACGGAGAAACAATCTACACTCCTGGAAATTGAAATAAGAACACCCTGAATTCATTGTCCCAGGAAGGGGAAACTTTATTGACACATTCCTGGGGTCAGATACATCACATGATCACACTGACAGAACCACACGCACATAGACACAGGCAACAGAGCATGCACAATGTCGGCACTAGTACAGTGTATATCCACCTTTCGCAGCAATGCAGGCTGCTATTCTCCCATGGAGACGATCGTAGAGATGCTGGATGTAGTCCTGGGGAACGGCTTGCCATGCCATTTCCACCTGGCGCCTCAGTTTGACCAGCGTTCGTGCTGGACGTGCAGACCGCGTGAGACGACGCTTCATCCAGTCCCAAACATGCTCAATGGGGGACAGATCCGGAGATCTTGCTGGCCAGGGTAGTTGACTTCCACCTTCTAGAGCACGTTGGGTGGCACGGGATACATGCGGACGTGCATTGTCCTGTTGGAACGGCAAGTTCCCTTGCCGGTCTAGGAATGGTAGAACGATGGGTTCGATGACGGTTTGGATGTACTGTGCACTATTCAGTGTCCCCTCGACGATCACCAGTGGTGTACGGCCAGTGTAGGAGATCGCTCCCCACACCATGATGCCGGGTGTTGGCCCTGTGTGCCTCGGTCGTATGCAGTCCTGATTGTGGCGCTCACCTTCACGGCGCCAAACACGCATACGACCATCATTGGCACCAAGGCAGAAGCGACTCTCATCGCTGAAGACGACACGTCTCCATTCGTCCCTCCATTCACGCCTGTCGCGACACCACTGGAGGCGGGCTGCACGATGTTGGGGCGTGAGCGGAAGACGGCCTAACGGTGTGCGGGACCGTAGCCCAGCTTCATGGAGACGGTTGCGAATGGTCCTCGCCGATACCCCAGGAGCAACAGTGTCCCTAATTTGCTGGGAAGTGGCGGTGCGGTCCCCTGAATTCATTGTCCCAGGAAGGGGAAACTTTATTGACACATTCCTGGGGTCAGATACATCACATGATCACACTGACAGAACCACACGCACATAGACACAGGCAACAGAGCATGCACAATGTCGGCACTAGTACAGTGTATATCCACCTTTCGCAGCAATGCAGGCTGCTATTCTCCCATGGAGACGATCGTAGAGATGCTGGATGTAGTCCTGGGGAACGGCTTGCCATGCCATTTCCACCTGGCGCCTCAGTTTGACCAGCGTTCGTGCTGGACGTGCAGACCGCGTGAGACGACGCTTCATCCAGTCCCAAACATGCTCAATGGGGGACAGATCCGGAGATCTTGCTGGCCAGGGTAGTTGACTTCCACCTTCTAGAGCACGTTGGGTGGCACGGGATACATGCGGACGTGCATTGTCCTGTTGGAACAGCAAGTTCCCTTGCCGGTCTAGGAATGGTAGAACGATGGGTTCGATGACGGTTTGGATGTACTGTGCACTATTCAGTGTCCCCTCGACGATCACCAGTGGTGTACGGCCAGTGTAGGAGATCGCTCCCCACACCATGATGCCGGGTGTTGGCCCTGTGTGCCTCGGTCGTATGCAGTCCTGATTGTGGCGCTCACCTTCACGGCGCCAAACACGCATACGACCATCATTGGCACCAAGGCAGAAGCGACTCTCATCGCTGAAGACGACACGTCTCCATTCGTCCCTCCATTCACGCCTGTCGCGACACCACTGGAGGCGGGCTGCACGATGTTGGGGCGTGAGCGGAAGACGGCCTAACGGTGTGCGGGACCGTAGCCCAGCTTCATGGAGACGGTTGCGAATGGTCCTCGCCGATACCCCAGGAGCAACAGTGTCCCTAATTTGCTGGGAAGTGGCGGTGCGGTCCCCTGAATTCATTGTCCCAGGAAGGGGAAACTTTATTGACACATTCCTGGGGTCAGATACATCACATGATCACACTGACAGAACCACACGCACATAGACACAGGCAACAGAGCATGCACAATGTCGGCACTAGTACAGTGTATATCCACCTTTCGCAGCAATGCAGGCTGCTATTCTCCCATGGAGACGATCGTAGAGATGCTGGATGTAGTCCTGGGGAACGGCTTGCCATGCCATTTCCACCTGGCGCCTCAGTTTGACCAGCGTTCGTGCTGGACGTGCAGACCACGTGAGACGACGCTTCATCCAGTCCCAAACATGCTCAATGGGGGACAGATCCGGAGATCTTGCTGGCCAGGGTAGTTGACTTCCACCTTCTAGAGCACGTTGGGTGGCACGGGATACATGCGGACGTGCATTGTCCTGTTGGAACAGCAAGTTCCCTTGCCGGTCTAGGAATGGTAGAACGATGGGTTCGATGACGGTTTGGATGTACTGTGCACTATTCAGTGTCCCCTCGACGATCACCAGTGGTGTACGGCCAGTGTAGGAGATCGCTCCCCACACCATGATGCCGGGTGTTGGCCCTGTGTGCCTCGGTCGTATGCAGTCCTGATTGTGGCGCTCACCCTCACGGCGCCAAACACGCATACGACCATCATTGGCACCAAGGCAGAAGCGACTCTCATCGCTGAAGACGACACGTCTCCATTCGTCCCTCCATTCACGCCTGTCGCGACACCACTGGAGGCGGGCTGCACGATGTTGGGGCGTGAGCGGAAGACGGCCTAACGGTGTGCGGGACCGTAGCCCAGCTTCATGGGGACGGTTGCGAATGGTCCTCGCCGATACCCCAGGAGCAACAGTGTCCCTAATTTGCTGGGAAGTGGCGGTGCGGTCCCCTACGGCACTGCGTAGGATCCTACGGTCTTGGCGTGCATCCGTGCGTCGCTGCGGTCCGGTCCCAGGTCGGCGGGCACGTGCACCTTCCGCCGACCACTGGCGACAACATCGATGTACTGTGGAGACCTCACGCCCCACGTGTTGAGCAATTCGGCGGTACGTCCACCCGGCCTCCCGCATGCCCACTATACGCCCTCGCTCAAAGTCCGTCAACTGCACATACGGTTCACGTCCACGCTGTCGCGGCATGCTACCAGTGTTAAAGACTGCGATGGAGCTCCGTATGCCACGGCAAACTGGCTGACACTGACGGCGGCGGTGCACAAATGCTGCGCAGCTAGCGCCATTCGACGGCCAACACCGCGGTTCCTGGTGTGTCTGCTGCGCCGTGCGTGTGATCATTGCTTGTACAGCCCTCTCGCAGTGTCCGGAGCAAGTATGGTGGGTCTGACACACCGGTGTCAATGTGTTCTTTTTTCCATTTCCAGGAGTGTATTAAGCAGATGGTCATAATGTTTTGGATCATCAGTGCATTTATTGGTCCTACTTCTCCTTCCCCCTACATCGAGAAACGAAAAAAAAAAGAAATAATTAGGTAAATAAAAAAGTGGTTGCAACAATTTCTCTCCAAGTAAATAAAGTTAAGACTGTTTCCACAGCGGAACATATTCACCTCTCCAAGCGTTATTAAACGCCGTAAGAATTTCCGCATATTAAAGTGTGTATGACGTATTGTAAGTATTCACAAAAAGTGGCTTGGAAAATATTTCATGCACCGTAACACAGACAACCCAACTTAATACTAATGCAGCTGGGTAAGGTGGATTGCCATCTAAAGGTGCATGAAATATTTTCCGGGTCAGTAGATACGTGGGGCGTTCAATAAGAAAATACAAATCATCTTTTCTTATTGGTAAATTTTGGTATAAAAAATGCGGACTTTGTTGTGGGAAATTCGTGGAACATTCTCGCTTCAGCCCTTAAGGTCTCATGACGTTCTGATGGGTGATGGCGCTATTATGTAGCCTACAAAAGGGCGTGTGTAACGGAGGTGAGATCCAGGTAGAGAGCTGTCGCTGACTTCATTCTGGTGGAAAACTAGAGAGTCCCAGATATTCATAGGCGCTTACAGAATCAATACGAAGGCTTGTCGGTGAACAAAAGCACGGTGAGCCGTTGTGCGAGGGATCTGTCACCATCCATGACAACGCAAGGCCTCATACAAATCTACGCACCCGACAGGAGCTCACAAAACTTCAGTGCATTGTTCTCCCTCCTCCGCCTTACAGCTCGGATCTCGCCCCTTTCCAACTTCCACCTGTTTGGTCCAATAAAGGATGCACTTCGCGGGAAGCAGTACATGAATGATTGGGAAACTGTTGAAGCAGCAATACGTTGCCTCCTACGTCAACAGTGGAATGGTATGCTACAGAAGCCCCTCGTGTATATGAATACCGATTTAAAAGTTATGACCGATAGGACAAAGACCACATTGATGATTCAGTAGTCTTTGGCCACAGGAAAAATTCATATTCAAGGATATGACAGAAACGACCATTTGAAGCAAAAAGCACAGTAAACATGGGCTCTAATGAGTATTCGTTAAGAGCTATGGCACTTGCTTGTATTCGTTACTGAGAAACACCTCTCCTCCATTGAATGAGTGCTCATAGCTCTTAAGGTATGCATGTTACAGCCCACGTTTTTCCTTGTTTTGGTCCATAATACGATCTCTGATAGGTACCTACCATACAGTGTTAGCAACAACAGTACTAGTACGTGTATTCAACTATCAGAAGTGTCAGAACAGTTTTCGTTTATAAATTTCCCTCATTCGTTTTCGGTGCAGGGAACTTTACCTCAAATTGATGCATTAATCCTTCTGCATCATCCTATAAAGTCTGTAACATCATCACGGAATCACCGTCTTTATACAAAAATTTACTGGTGCCAGCGCCTATAACTTTGACGCTCTGTACCTTCGTTGGATGACGTTTCCGGACTTGGGTTCCTATGTAAAACTTGATCTACTAGGTTCACTCTACAGTCTCCAGAAGCGTGTAACTTGAATTGTGAAACAACTTGTGATTATTCTGTATTCTGTGGTATTTTGACAAACGCTTCTAAGAGTACGTCAGCGACATGACGTCTATGGTACTTCAAAGAAACAGTGTAAAGGTAACAGCGCCACAAAACCATTGTTCCGTTGTTAGGAGATGGGTTTCCACAGACGTCTGCTCTTTATACCAATGCAAGCAAACACGTATCTCGAGCATAGTTCGTGTGTTTATTATCACGGCTGTTATACCACCTGCTCGAAATGTTGATCTGGAGCGTACCTACACGCTACGAAGTGATTTCGGGGAAACATTATTGCACGTTCAAAATCATCTAGATTTAATGGGAATACATGGCCTTGTTATAAGTCATTTCTTACTCCTTTTTCGTGAGTGTGTAGACCATTTTGCTTTTCCTGAACGTCTATTCCAAAAGTCTCCAAGGTTCTACTACGAGCGTCTGTCACTACATGTGGGGAGTGGGAGGGACTTCTGTTATTTTTGTACCAGACTGATTGCCTTGTCCACTGGGATGTCTTCCAATAACTGCGGCGTCAGCATATTTTAAGGACTCGAGATAACTGACTGTTTTATATTCCCGTCAACAAAACAAGGATCAATGATGCGGGTTTTGAAAACATGCTCTAAGCGATCATATTCCAAAAGAGTTGTTTTTGTCCACTTCCACGAGACATGGTGGATTTGCAACTGACGATTAGTGCATATTGCGGAAATTGACTTGTCCATTGTTTGTAAACGATTCTTCTTCTTGAAACAAAGTTTTGCAAATTTCATAGATAACACTCGGAGAACAGTAACCAATTTTTGAAGCCATTGCCATGAAGCTGTAGATGGAGCGGAATGTGAAGAGGTTGAATTGTGAAGAAATGTTGTGTTATCAGAACTCTCGCTTGATTGATGCCTCTCGTACTTCCTAGAAGCCTCTTAGTGACATTTTCATTGTGTGTTACTGCTGCTAAAGCGTTAGTTTTATTTCTTTCGTTAGTTCCTCTTTTTCTTCCTTGGCTTATCTTATTCTCCGCATTTCCAGTTTCCAGAACGATGTTTATAACGTTTGCAAACACAAATCATGAGTGCTTGGCACGATCTAGATACACTTCAGCAAGCATACAACCCCACCGTTCCTCCAACGCTTTCGCAACAGTCTCAGTAGCCCACACTAATGTCTTCGACTGTAGTATACATTGTGAAGGCATCAACAGTTATATGAGCAAGTTGTCTGATTGTACACAACAGCAGAACACAGATTGGTGGACTTAAAGGGTACAGGTAAGCACAAGCACCATATTTTGAGTTATACGCGTTTGCTTACATTTGGCGCAACAAGGCAGACATTTGTTGAATCTCTTCTCCTGACGGTGGGAGAGTGGTTTACTGCGCTGTTATCTTGATAGTATTCGTTCAAGACCCATACACGTTACGCCGCAGAAGTTTTCGTAGAACCTTCTTTCTAATGCCATAGGTGTATAGTTTCAATAGAAAAAACAAAGTTGGTGTCGTAATTCGGCGGATGTTAACGGTAAAAAATACTTGTGAACGTCAGGAAATGTGCTACATTGTCTTCTTTAGTTTGGTGAAAATCACGTCTCGATAGATGTATGTATTCATTCTGCTTGTATTTGGGTTGCCCGAGTTTAGCTACCTCGATCTGTATATACACTATATATATATATATATATATATATATATATATATAGAGAGAGAGAGAGAGAGAGAGAGAGAGAGAGAGTGGCAAGCTGGCAACACCGTAATCATGTGTACTGTAACAACCTCTGTCAGGAAGTGTCACTTGCGCTCTACTGTTGGTGCAATGGACAGAGTTTTGGGTTAGCATGCTGGAGGTCGAAGGTACGATCCAAGATTGGACTTTTCTTATTTCCCAGTTTCATTCTGACATTTCATACTATAATATACACCGTTTCTTAGCTCACATGTATCCTAGGTTTCCAACATTTTGTAAAGATGATCATACAAAATACGTGGTTAGACAAATAAGAAACAGACAGTTGAAAAAAATGACCTGACATAGGAAAGAATAATAACAAAAACAATATCAGTTTCAAGACGCTAAAGATGATAGCAGAGTACAATAACAAGACATCTAGTTGTTATTTACACTACATGTAATATGAGCGCTCATACGTCGTAGATTAACAACAAGTGACAATAATAATGTCAATATTAATGACTGCAAGATCTTCAAAACAGATTACATTGTCCTCAGAACAACAGATGCTCAAAGCGACCTTCCTGCACATCCAAACATTGTGCAACCCGCCGGATCATACAGTTCTGGACCCTTCGAAGCAAAGCTGCGTCCACAGTAACAAGAGCAGCATGAACACGCGCTACCAATTCTGCCACATTCGCCAGCGGAGAAGAGTACACGTGCTCATTCAGGTGTCCTCACAGGAAGAAATCCAGCGGATTTAGATCAGATTAATGCGGTGACCATACAACTGGACCTCCAGATCCTGGCCATTTACCTGCAACTGTTCTGTCCATATACTGTCATACATTAATTCCAGAGTGTGGAGGTGCACCATCATGTTGTAACCATATCCTCTGCCGAACACGTAGTGGAACATCTTCCAGCGTATCAGGGAGATAGTTTGAGAAGAATGTATGATGCCTTTGTGCAGTCAACTGGTCGATCAACATGTGGGGGACCCTAACACCTGTCGCCAAATATTCCGGCCCAGATGCTGATACCAAAACGAACTTGATATCCACGGTTGTGGGTGATGTGCAGGTTAACCTCCCACCAATGGTGGGCGTTGTGCATATTGAAGACACCCTCACGACAGAATGCTGCTACATCCGACCATATTCTGGTGTTCACGAAGTCATCGTTGCTTCCAGCAGTTGTTGGAACCCTTCACAGAATTGCATCCGCTGACTGCAGTCTCCAGGATGGAGGAGTAGCGTGGGAGCATAGTGATAGGGGTGGAGCCGATGCTCGTGAGCACATTAACGACCGTGCGTTGCGAGACATGCACCTGCCTTGCTGCGCTACGTGTACTTCACTGAGGTTCTTAGTGTATGACCCACAGAATAGCTTCCTCAGTAGCTGGAGTAGGGCGAGTCCGTGGACAACCTACGGCAAGCGATTCTCGAAGGAGAGAACACGACTCCTGAAGACCCAGCTCCAGAAAATGAAACACATTTTTATCTGGATGGTGTCAACGAAAACATCCAGCAGCATATTCACGAGAGGCAATACCAGCCCGTTATCAGATGCACCAAGGACCAGAGGCATTTATCATTTGTATATGCCATACGTCTGCCACACTGGTTTAGAGGTTTACAATGAGAAAATTCGATACGTGTACGCCTGTACATTGGAGCCTATCACAGGTCCGTTACTCCTCTCGCAGCTAGTCCCTGTTTGGTGAACAAAGCATACAGTATAAACACATCGCCAGTCCTGCAAGCTGTTCCACCTAATATACATTACCCCTCTGACAGATACTGTTCTGCAAGATTCATCCCGACACCGTTAATTGTGAAATAATCAGTATTGAATGACGGTATAAGACATGATGTTTCCACAATGTCATCGGTAGAATGATAGTAATGATAATAATAATAATAATAATAATAATAATAATACAGGATCAAACAATAAACACCAGATATTACAGCAAGCATATTATTAGAGATCCCAATACCACAACAGATAAATGCAGACTTTGCAAACAACAAATAGAAACAGTAGATCACATCACAAGCGGATGTACAATACTAGCAAATACAGAATACCCCAGAAGACATGACAATGCAGCAAAAATAATACATCAACAGCTTGCCTTACAACATAAACTTATAAAACAACACGTTCCCACATACAAGTATGCACCACAAAATGTCCTGTAGAATGATGAATACAAGTTATACTGGAACAGAACCATTATAACAGATAAAACAACACCACATAACAAACCTGACATCATACTCACCAATAAAAAGAAGAAATTAACACAACTAATCCAAATATCCATACCCAATACAACAAATATACAAAAGAAAACAGGAGAAAAAATTGAAAAATACATCCAACAGGCTGAGGAAGTCAGGGACATGTGGCATCAGGATAAAGTTGACATTATACCAATTATACTATCAACTAGAGGAGTCATACCACACAATATCCACCAGTACATCAATGCAATACAGCTACATCCAAACTTATATATACAACTACAGAAATCCGTAATTATTGACACATATTCAATCACCCGAAAGTTCCTAAATGCAATATAACATATACCGTACAGTTAAACGGAAGTCACGCTTGATCAAGGTCCGCGTCACTTTCCATTTTTGACCAGACATAACGTCTGAGAAAAGAAAGAAATAATAATAATAATAATAATAATAATAATAATACATTGAGATATGAACTAAACAGCATGCAGTTACCAGACTCAATGCTGAAAGGCATAATTAGTGGGAGCATGGTGATAACATATCCAAATATTAACTGAATTTGGACATTATTTACAAAGCACGTTGCTAGCCCTACTAGTAACGTAAGACCCTAACGAAATGTAATGAACCTGAAGCAGGCAAGAATAATAGTTGGTACCAATCTATGGGACCATTGAAGGAGGGTACAAAGAAAACAGGTTTCGCATCTAGTACATGAACTGGTGCGAATTCATTCACGCCCACGACGTGGACTGGACTTCTTTCAAAGCTGACCAATCTTCCGTTTCTACGGTTGTAGTACGTAAGTGCAGATGTTATCTAGAGGACCCACTGCAATCGCTGTTGACGTTTAAGATGCCACATACTGTACCACCTGGACTACATTTACCAAATAAACATCTGTTTCAACCCTCGAACTCCTGCATGATGACTCAATATTCTAGCCACTGCCCTAACTGCACAGCACGACTAATGCGTGCTGACAGAAGTAGTTACCGTACACTAGATTGCCACTCTTTAACGTTCTTTTTATGCCGGATGTACTCGCCGGATTAAATTTTGTGATAAACGTTTTTTTATCACTGGCATGTGAGGAGTCGCGCTGCGAGGGTGTTACAAAAAGGTACGGCCAAACTTTCAGGGAACATTCCTCATACACAAAGAAAGAAAATATGTTAAGTGGACATGTGTCCGGAAACGCTTACTTTCCATGTTAGAGCTCATTTTATTACTTCTCTTCAATTCACGTTAATCATGGAATGGAAACACACAGCAACAGAACGTACCAGCGTGACTTCAAACACTTTGTTACAGGAAATGTTCAAATTATCCTCCGTTAGCGAGGATACATGCATCCACCCTCCGACGCATGGAATCCCTGATGCGCTGATGCAGCCCTGGAGAATGGCGTATTGTATCACAGTCGTCCACAATACGAGCACGAAGAGTCTCTACATTTGGTACCGGGGTTGCGTAGACAAGAGCTTTCAAATGCCCCCATAAATGAAAAGAGGGTTGAGGTCATGAGAGCGTGGAGGCCATGGAATTGGTCCGCCTCTACCAATCCATCGGTCACCGAATCTGTTGTTAAGAAGCGTACGAACACTTCGACTGAAATGTGCAGGAGCTCCATCGTGCGTGAACCACATGTTGTGTCGTACTTGTAAAGGCACATGTTCTACCAGGACAGGTAGAGTATCCCGTATGAAATCATGATAACGTGCTCCATTGAGCGTAGGTGGACGAAACTAAAATGAGCTCTAACATGGAAATTAAGCGTTTCCGGACACATGTCCACATAACATCTTTTCTTTCTTTGTGTGTGAGGAATGTTTCCTGAAAGTTTGGCCGTACCTTTTTGTAACACCATATATATATCATCAAGCAGAAGACAATCAGTAAAATTACTTTGCCCATTATATCTGCATGGGGATGTGTTTTTGTTTAGCAGTAAACGTTGTTTAGAGATGACAGCGAACAAATGCGCATACATATCGGCAGACCACGTCTCTCCAACAGGTGTTACAGTTTCAGATAGTAACGAGTTAGTGAATGGACGTAGCACCACATAATGACCGCCATGAAGAGAGGAGAAGTACACGGAAAAGAATTTCCATCTTGCTCAGTGCTGATAACACACCCACGGTTTCCACTTCGTAGAACCGTCTATCGTTTGCTGTGGTTGATATCAGGAACTAAGTCTTGTGTTCTATGTCACGTCGCCAGCTAAGTTCACTGGACGCGGAGCATTGCTTCGATTTTGAGATACTGTAGTAGAAGGATGCAGCGTGGCCATTTCAAGGTATCATCCCAGCATTCGCCGAGAGTGAACTGCAATGCCGCAGAAAAACCAAATCTGGATGGCGGCTCTAGGTTTGAACTCGGGTCTCCAGAATGCGAGTCTCGTGCATTAGGCACTAGACCACCCCGCTCAGTGCCATGGCGGAAATGGCTGACGAAAATCATAAGGTTTCGTGAAAGAACAGAGTAGGAGCGTTTGTTCAAACGTAGTATACTTATTAATAGTAATGAATATGAAATTAAATTAAGTATGTTACAGATATATTTGATTGCAAAAGTTGACTATGGCCAGTTACTGTACGAAGTTCACCGTCTTCTGTACGAAACTTATGCCTAGTGATTTCAGCTATAGCTTTTAGAAGTTTACTTCGTAATTTCGTCCCATTTTCCCAATAGGTACTTGTCAGTGAAGTCGTACCGTTTGTGTTCTGTTTGAGGTCCCTGTCAACCTTAGCGATCAATGAATATTTATGTTACAGTAAATATAATTTAATTTCATCTTCGTTAATTCAAATAAGTATCGTATTTGAATGCGAACCTACCTGTAATATGCCTTCACAAAACATTGTAACACACTTTCCTCGTTACACTACGTATCAGAAGCGGTTAGTTCTTCAAATTTAGATAAACATCTTGTAATGTCTCTTGCAGCGGTCTCTCCGTGATATTTTCAGAAATTTTATAAATTATATATCTCAGTACATATCTCGAAATATCTCTTCTTATCTTACCCATTCCTAAACTTTAATATACGATGATTATCAATGCAAAGTAGTTTCAAGCCCTATTATTCCTTGGAGCGTCCATTTACTCCATAGAATAGCTTCTCTGTTATCTATGTTTCTCTTATGAAAAGAATGGAGGAATGCTTGCCGATTAGCCGTGAAAGAAGGAGGATGTATATGTATGTATCGTTGAGCTAGTCGCCATCTTGATGAGATTCTGTATGAGAAGGAATTTAATACATAAACTAAACTAAAGTAAGTGTGTACGCGTATTATTTAACGGATTATTATTATTCACAGTGTCTGCTTACTACGCTTTGTTGCACGGGATCAGTGGGGAACGTCTGATTTACACTGGACGAACCTGCCGTTTTGAATGCTCGAGATATACAGTTACTTCAAATAAATAGGCCAACACGGTCTTACCAGCAGATCTCTGGTCTTCCCCATGCGATCACCGAAATTTTAAAATTTTTACAAATGTTTTCAGGAGATCGACTGACAAATTCGAAATTGCTTCACTGCCTTATGGAATTTAAGTTAAGCTCAATTTAATCAGGATAGAACAGTATTGAATGTGTGAATGTGATAAGCCTGCTTTGAGAATGAAAATTCCCTTAACATGCGCATGTTTTTTGCTATCCTGATCAGTGAAGCTAAATCAGGCCGGTGTGAGAGAGGTTTTTAAATTTTTTGAATACCAAAAAAAAAATTAAAATCTGTTTCGTTGTCATAACATGCGCATTATTTGAAAATTGGCCAATTTGACGAAAACATTTCTCGGAGAAAGACCGTAGAGCATTACATTCTGCTTTCAAAAAGTAAAAGAAATTTTCGAAAAATGTAGTTGGTTAGTAAACATCGCCATTTGTCAGTTTTATGGGAATCGCGTGGTTAATGACCGTTAGTTTTTTACTTCCTATTCAAGGTTTTTTCCGGTATTTATTGTTGATATATTATTTATTTATCAGTAGAGCAATTCTCTTTTGTTGCTCGCCGGGTCTTTTATTGACCGCTGTTAAGTTTGCCTGGGGAGGAGGCATCGGTCGTCAAATGACCACTGTTTGGTTACGTTAACATCAGGGCGATGCCTGAATGTTTTACTTGTGGTGAAACTGTTATGGACGGGGTGCATTTGACAGATAGAAGGAGAAAGGCATACAAACGTTTATTGCGGAATTACACGAGAAAGAGCGGCAAACATACTATTTTGGCGAACTGACCGGCGTTGTTCATGATAAGTTCAAGACGTCTAGTTAGAGAGATCATTATGCTAGAGTCCGCCCCTGGTAGCTGACTGGTCAGCGCAACGAAATGTCATACGTAACGGCCCGGGTTCAATGCCCGGCTGAGTCGGAGATTTTCTCCGCTCATGGAGTGGGTGTCGTGTCGTCCTTATCATTATCATTTCAACCTCATCGACACTCAAGTTGCCGAAGTGGCGTCAGTTCGAAAGAATTGCACCAGGCGAACAGTCTACCTGACGGGAGGCCCTACCCACACTGCATTTTCATTATGCTAGAAGGAGTAGAGAGGAAAATGAGTCCCACATTCAGTTCAAAAATTATTTTATTGAAGGGAACTCCTGATTCTGTGAGAAACACGCTTCACAGGATTGCGTGTAAAACGAAGTGAAGAAACCGATTTTGTTATTTATGTTGGTCTTGACGTTACGATGGTATTTTCAAAACGCCTACTAGAAATGGTGACAAAATGGGATACTCCTAAAAAATTTTGAGAAGGTCATCTTCTTGTTGAAGATAGATGCCATGGTGATGGTACGAAAAAGTTTTTCATATCGGTTCACAGCAGCTTTGAACGATCATAGTATGATGAGGTAACTGCCTTGGTGAATTTCACTGGTTATCATTTGCAATAAAATAAAGATGATGACAGTTCGCACTTTAAGACATTCTGAAGAATTATACAGGTACTTTCTAAAGACGGAGACAAAGAAAAACGTCTGTTCAGAAAGATCTATGGAGATTTCTTATTGGTTGGAAAAACAAATTAGTACAAGAAAATCATGATAAGCTTTCGGAATACATGTTACTCATTCTCTTTTTTGACGCGTGGCTAGAGACCAGAAGCAAGACCAAAAAAAAGGAACGCATCTCATTTGATGACATTGCTGATGCAACCCTGGAGGACCACAGACGACAAAATTATGAACTGGAGGCGTATCTCCCTTCAGACATGTTTTTCGGTGAATTCCAAATGACATCCAGAGTCACTGAAATTACTTCTTGGAATGATCATTTGTCAGAAAATGAAAGGAGATCTTTCAAATCCAAAGACGAAAATCAACTGCCTTTCAAATCGCGTTATTTTAACCGAAAACTGAGATGTTTAGTTACTTATACACAAGTAGATACGGAATATTCTGCGAATGCACCGACCTCCCCAATCCTGCTACTCATATCTCATCGAGCACGTGTGGCATGCCGTGGGGAGACGTCTCACAGGAAGTTCACATGCACCAGTGACCATCCTGCTGTTTTCAGCAGCGATGATGGAAACGTGGAACGCCTTACCACAAGAACTCCTTCCAAACATTATGATGCGCGTGGACGCACGTTGCACATGCCACCTGTGGTCATCACTGACCCTCTTAAAAATGTCCAGAGGACCACCATAAATCGTGGTGACTTCAGTGTAATTCTTTGTCTTTGAACAAAAGCGTCATTTATGTTCGTCTCATTGCGTATGCCTTCAGTTATCGTCCGTAGTGCACTGTATCATATCTTTCTATGCATGTTACAAGTTTCATCGAGGTGTGTTACTTGGCAGTCACACATAATTTGTAAGTTACTTTAGTCCTTGAGCTTCTGCGCCCAAGTGTATTATCTTGATATATGGGATTTCTATTAAGTTGATAAATGGTGATATACACTCCTGGAAATGGAAAAAAGAACACATTGACACCGGTGTGTCAGACCCACCATACGTGCTCCAGACACTGCGAGAGGGCTGTACAAGCAATGATCACACGCACGGCACAGCGGACACACCAGGAACCGCGGTGTTGGCCGTCGAATGGCGCTAGCTGCGCAGCATTTGTGCACCGCCGCCGTCAGTTTCAGCCAGTTGCCGTGGCATACGGAGCTCCATCGCAGTCTTTAACACTGGTAGCATGCCGCGACAGCGTGGACGTGAACCGTATGTGCAGTTGACGGACTTTGAGCGAGGGCGTATAGTGGGCATGCGGGAGGCCGGGTGGACGTACCGCCGAATTGCTAAACACGTGGGGCGTGAGGTCTCCACAGTACATCGATGTTGTCGCCAGTGGTCGGCGGAAGGTGCACGTGCCCGTCGACCTGGGACCGGACCGCAGCGACGCACGGATGCACGCCAAGACCGTAGGATCCTACGCAGTGCCGTAGGGGACCGCACCGCCACTTCCCAGCAAATTAGGGACACTGTTGCTCCTGGGGTATCGGCGAGGACCATTCGCAACCGTCTCCATGAAGCTGGGCTACGGTCCCGCACACCGTTAGGCCGTCTTGCGCTCACGCCCCAACATCGTGCAGCCCGCCTCCAGTGGTGTCGCGACAGGCGTGAATGGAGGGACGAATGGAGACGTGTCGTCTTCAGCGATGAGAGTCGCTTCTGCCTTGGTGCCAATGATGGTCGTATGCGTGTTTGGCACCGTGCAGGTGAGCGCCACAATCAGGACTGCATACGACCGAGGCACACAGGGCCAACACCCGGCATCATGGTGTGGGGAGCGATCTCCTACACTGGCCGTACACCACTGGTGATCGTCGAGGGGACGCTGAATAGTGCACGGTACATCCAAACCGTCATCGAACCCATCGTTCTACCATTCCTAGACCGGCAAGGGAACTTGCTGTTCCAACAGGACAATGCACGTCCGCATGTATCCCGTGCCACCCAACGTGCTCTAGAAGGTGTAAGTCAACTACCCTGGCCAGCAAGATCTCCGGATCTGTCCTCCATTGAGCATGTTTGGGACTGGATGAAGCGTCGTCTCACGCGGTCTGCACGTCCAGCACGAACGCTGGTCCAACTGAGGCGCCAGGTGGAAATGGCATGGCAAGCCGTTCCACAGGACTACATCCAGCATCTCTACGATCGTCTCCATGGGAAAATAGCAGCCTGCATTGCTGCGAAAGGTGGATATACACTGTACTAGTGCCGACATTGTGCATGCTCTGTTGCCTGTGTCTATGTGCCTGTGGTTCTGTCAGTGTGATCATGTGATGTATCTGACCCCAGGAATGTGTCAATAAAGTTTCCCCTTCCTGGGACAATGAATTCACGGTGTTCTTATTTCAATTTCCAGGAGTGTATATTTATCAACTAGGTTTTTACTTCCTTTCCCACACTTTATGAAGACTCACTTTGAAATTCTACAAATTTTATCTTCTACAGTTCTCGTGAAAATGATCAATTCTTATACATTACACGTATCATATAAATATGGGAAACTAAACGCGAAAACAGACAGAGTGTCATGTTGCGCATACAAATGGTTCTTCTCTCCTACATATGATAACTTGAAAGTAACACTGAAGAACCACTATAACGACAACACTTACCAGAGTTTCCAGGAAGCGCGATAATGAAGGTAGTTCTAAGGTACTGCCGCGTAAACTACTGTCAGCTCACTGCGCCGGCCGTGGTGGCCGAGCGGTTCTAGGCGCTACAGTCTGGGGCGGCACGACCACTACGGTCGCAGATTCGAATCCTGCCTCGGGCATGGATGTGTGTGATGTCCTTAGGTTAGTTAGGTTTAAGTAGTTCTAAGTTCTAGGGGTCTGATGACCTTAGAAGTTAAGTCCCATAGTGCTCAGAGCCATTTTGAACCTCACTGCGCCCAGTCTCACCAGCTGTGACAATTAAGGCAGCCCCCATGCAGGACAGCACCACCTGGACATTCCAGGACTCCCGACAAACCACATTCCATTGAGACTCAGTCCACACATTGGTGCCAATATTATAGCCAATGGCTGGCTTTTCCTGCCGCATTCCACTCACGCTCGATGCGGCAGTTTGACAACGAGGTAATTTTGAAATAAATTTTACACTTCAATCCTTTTTTAACTTCGCCCATATTTTGTGAGGGGTCTGAATCTCTTAAGCCCTCCTCTGTACACTTGTGTGTCCTTGTACTATGTATGCCCCTTTTGACCGAAATCACTCCAGGCTTACAGATCGAACCTGATACATGTATTTTGTGGTAGTTATGTGCTCCAGTGATACAAAAGAGAGGATATTGTAGTAAATGGAGGAATAACACTACTCAGTTTGGGTACAACATACACTGTGGAAGAATCGGCCCAGACCGTGGGAAAGGAAGGCATGCTACCTCACGAGGAAGAGGTCGTCCTGGAAATGGGCCATTTGCTGTTCCATGTCTTGGAATACCTCTCAGAGCCCAAGGTACAACGTGTCCAGAAAACGAGTGCTGTAGGGTGGTAGAATTGCTCCAAAGACTGCGCTGTGTAATAGCAAGTCGAACAGAACCTGTCCATCCCGGAAGAACCTTATCCATGGCCAGAAGGATGTAACAACCAAACGTAGAAACCTGGATATCGAGTATTTCTGGGTGAATTCGTTTGGCGAATGAGAAAAGTGATACCAACAAGACGTGACGACAGCCTCGAATTTTTAATGTGAAACCAGATTGGCTTGAGAAGTGCCATAGGTGGATCGTTGCTAGCGAACCATGTGACATGGAGGATGAAGAACATGAGAATACTTTGCAACAGTATTCGGTTCGCATGGAGCCCTGGAGAAGAACACCTGGGCGCAGCGATGTGTGGTGTGGGGTTGGAGTCTTGGAGGTATCAGGAGCCTACTGCCAAGAAACCGCGGTCTAGACGATGCTTGATACGCCACTTTGTGCACGCTCTGCTGTTGTTGGCGTCACTGCTCTTCCATTTCAATAGTCCAAGGGTCACCACACTAGGCTGAGGACACGAGGCACACAACCGTTGTAATGAACGCTGATGATCTACAACAGTCACTCAAGAACTCCGAGCTGCTTGCACCTACACAGTACACCGTCCATTGGACATCTACATCTACGTTTGAGTGTCTACTCTGCAATCCGATCTTAGGTATTTGACGGAGGTTTAATACAAACAGTTCCAGAATATTTAACAACTGTTCCACCCGCAAATCACACGTGGGACAGAGGTACACCTAATACGTACCATGCCAACTGTTATTTCTACTATTTAATTACGATAGTCGTTTCTCGCTGTGTACCAGGGCGTGCAGAAAACTAATGATCCAGAATTTTGTACGCATAAACTCTTAAGGCTTCTTAAATAAAACAATAAAATGAACTTTATTAACAATCAACATTTTTCTTCTTCATGTCTACATGTTTATTTCTCAACATACTCACAGTGGGAACGAACACATTTCTCCCAATTAGAAAGCAGTTTGTTGATACCGTCACTGTGGAATGTTTGACTTTGTTGATCCAGCTACAACCACACCCCTGTTGGCACCGCTTCATCACCATCAAAGCGAAATCCTCGAAGGTGTTCTTTGAGCTAAGTTGTTCGTTAAGTCCTCGAAGGTGTTTAAATTAAGTGAAGGTGTTCTGTAATATAAGTCGAAAAACGTGTGGGCCAAAGACAGGACCGTATGGACGATGATCGATGACAGTGAATCCACGGCGTCGGAAAGTTGCGTTTGTCACAGCGCCAGTGTGTGATCTGGCATTGTCGCACTCAAGGAGAAAGCGCTCCAAGTGTGAACGAACCCTTCGAATCGAAAAGCTGTTTCTCACACACCGGCATGCTAAACGCTGCAATCAGAAGCCCTTCAACAGTAGAGGCTGCAAATATATACACACGAGGAATAAGGGTGTAGAATGTTAATAATATTTGTTTAATTTAAATATTTTTAAGAGTTTTCATGTACAAAATTCGGGGTCATTGTTTTACAGCACGTCCGTGTAGGTGGGAATGAACAAAATACTTTCGCATTTGGAGGTGAAAGTTGGCGATTGAAATTTTGTGGAGATATGTATCCGAAACGAGAAACGCCTGTGTTTTGATGATTATTGCCCCAACTTGTATATCATATCCGCAACATTCCCTCGCCTACTTCGTGAAATGATAAACGTACTGTCCTTCTCTGAACTTTTTGGACGTCCTCCGTCTGTCCTGTCCGTTAAAGATCCCATACAGATTAGTATTGCTGCAGAAGTGGCGGACAAGCGTAGAGTATGCATTCTCTTTAATACATTTCTTCCATCTTGTAAGTTTCTGCCAACAAAACGTAGTCAATGTTTCCCCTTCTCCGCAGCATGCACTGTGTGATGTTCCCATTTTAAGTTGTTCGTAATTGCTATCCTCAGATTTATAGTTGAATCGTCTGGAACCGATCGAAAACTACGGTCGCAGGTTCGAATCCTGCCTCGGGCATGGTTGTGTGTGATATCCTTAGGTTAGTTAGGTTTAATTAGTCCTAAGTTCTAGGCGACTGATGACCTCAGAAGTTAAGTCGCATAGTGCTCAGAGCCATTTGAACCGTTTCTTGTAGTTGAATCGACAACTGTTAAATTTGTCTGATTTGTCATGTGACCATAACTTAATGAAGTGTTTCTAGTGTTCATGCCGCAGGCCTCACAGTTTTTGTTGGTTAAGATCAGCTACCATTCCTCTGTCACACTACAGTTGGTTTTCATCATCTGAAGACTTTATTAGACGTTCAATAGCAGCATCATTTGCAAACAATCTAATAGGGCTGCTCAGGTTGGCTCCTGAATCGTTTACATCGATTCAGAACAGCAGAGCGCTAAAACTAATCCCTAGAGAATTGCAGATACCACTTCCGTTTCTCTAATCCCTAGAGAATTACAGATACCACTTCCGTTTCACTGGATGAATTCCCGTCAGTTACTCCTAACTATAACTTTTCTGACAGGAATTCACGAATGCCATCGCACGACTGAGACACATCGCTTTAAGTAATATTACGCCATCAGTACAACAACACAGCCATACAAATATAGCACGTTGCATCCACTCCATGTACTTCACACTTAACTAAAATATTTCGAAATTTATATTTATTTCTACACGGGTGATTTAAATACATCAACTGCACAGTATAAAAATAACGTGCTATTTAAAAATTATAATAAGTTACTGCAGCTCTCGTGAAAGAAACTGCAGCCCGCATCTCGTGGTCGTGCGGTAGCGTTCTCGCTTCCCACGCCCGGGTTCCCGGGTTCGATTCCCGGCGGGGTCAGGGATTTTCTCTATCTCGTGATGGCTGGGTGTTGTGTGATATCCTTAGGTTAGTTAGCTTTAATTAGTTCGAAGTTCTAGGGGACTGATGACCTTAGAAGTTAAGTCCCATAGTGCTCAGAGCCATTTGAAGCAAAGAAACTGCGTTAACTACACACATCAAAAAAAGTTTTGCATCAGCCCGGTTCCCAGAACTCCTGAAGATTGACTGTGGACATTGTCTCACAGAGACAGTCCCTTTGACTGTTCAGAGATGTCTCTAAACCCGCCCAAAGATGTAAACAACAATGCATGAGCAGCGCCTATGTAGTTCAACCATGCCCAGACGGTCAATACCGCGATTCGATCGCGTCTGCATTGTTACTTTGTGCCAGGAAGGGCACTCAATAAGGGAAATGTCCAGGCGTCTCGGAGTGAACCGATGCGTTGGTGTTCGGGCAAGGAGGAGATACAGTGAGACAGGAACTGTCAATGACATGCCTCCCTCAGGCCGCCCAAGGGCCGCTACTTACGTCGTGTTACGAATCAAACTGAACGCAATAGACGACACACAGCTGGTGAGATTGGGCGCAGTGGGGAGACAGTAGTGCCGCAATAGACGGCATGATGCGCAATTTCACTCCCGACGTCCCTGGCGAGGTCCAGCTTTGCAACCACGGGACCATGCAGCGCGCTACACATGGGCCCAAAAACATGCCGAATGGACCGCCCTAGATTGGCATCACGTTCTCTTTACTGATAAGTGTCGCATAAGCCTTCAACCAGACAATCGTCGGAGACGTGTTTGGAGGCAACCCGATCACGCTGACCGAGCGAGGTGGCGCAGTGGTTAGCACACTGGACTCGCATTCGGGAGGACGATGGTTCAATCCCGCATCCGGCCATCCTGATTTAGGTTTTCCGTGATTTCCCTAAATCGCTCGAGGCAAATGCCGAGATAGTTTCTTTGAAAGGGCACGACCGACTTCCTTCCCTAATTCGATGAGACCGATGACCTCGCTGTCTGGTCTTCTTCCCGAAACAACCCCCAACCCGGTCACGCTGAACGCCTTAGACACATTGTACAGCGAGTGCTGCTACGTAGAGGTTCCCTGCTGTCCTGGGATGGCATTATGTGGGACCGATGTATGCCGTTGGTGGTCATAGAACGCGCCGAACCGGACGTACGATACGCGACAGCCATCCTCCAACCGATAGTGCAACAATATCTACAGCATACTAGCAAGGCATTCGTCTTCATGAACGACAATTCGTGCCTCCATTGTGCACGTCTTGTAAATGACATCCTTCAGTAAAACGATATCGCTCAACAATGGTGGCCAGCATGTTCTCCAGACATGAACCTTATCGAACATATTTGACTGATTATTTGTTGCTATTTATGTCCAGGTGAATTTGTCGTCCACGCTACATCGCCAGTAATCTGCCGCATAACTATTAGTGCTCAGGTGTTGGCAAAATTACACTACTGGCCATTAAAATTGCTACAACACGAAGGTTACGTGCTACAGACACGAAATTTAACCGACGGGAATAAGATGCTGTGATATGCAAATGATTAGCTTTTTCAGAGCATTTACACAAGGATGGCGCCGGTGGCGACACCTACAACGTACTAACTTTAGGAAAGTTTCCAACCGATTTTTCATACACAAACACCAGTTGACCGGCGTTGCCTGGTGAAACGTTGTTGTGATGCCTCGTGTAAGGAGGAGAAATGCGTACCATCACGTTTCCGACTTTGATAAAGGTCGGATTGTAACATATCGCGATTGCGGTTTATCGCATCGCGACACTGCTGCTCGCGTTGGTCGAGATCCAATTACTGTTAGCAGATTAAGGAATCGGTGGGTTCAGGAGGGTAATACGGAACGCTGTGCTGGATGCCATCGGCCTCGTATCACTAGCAGTCGAGATGACAGGCATCTTATCCGTATGGCTGTAACGGATCGTGCAGCCACGTCTCGATCCTTGAGTCAACAGATGGGGACGTTTTCAAGTCACAACCATCTGCACGAACAGTTCGACAACGTTTGCAGCAGCATGGACTATCAGTTCGGAGACAATGGATGCGGTTAGCCTTGACGCTGCATCACAGACCGGAGCGCCTGCGATAGTGTACTCAACGACGACCCTGGGTGCACGAATGGTAAAACGTCATTTTTTCGGATGAATCCAGCTTCTGTTTACAACATCATGATGGTCGCATCCGTGTTTGGTGACGTCGCGGTGAACGCACATTGGAAGCGTGTATTCGTCATCGCCATACTGGCGTATCACCCGGCGTGATGGTATGGGGGTGCCATTGGTTACACGTCTCGGTCACCTTGTAACAACAACGACACTGTACTATTGTACATATAAGTAAATTTTTTTTCCATCTGATTTTTCGATAAATTAGTGTAATTGATGTTCTGATTTCATTTGTTCTTTGTTTCATGCCATTGTGTTAAGAAAACTGTAAACAAGTTTCAATGTGTAGATTAATGTTTATGTCAAATGTCAAGTAATATTGTGATAGAATTGAAATGTAACAAATTTTGGGACTGTTATAAGATGTTTAAAATTGTAATTGTGCGTCTGGTCCATACGTAGGCAATGTGTAGGGATATGTAGAATGCAAAACCTCGGGTGAATACCCGGCCTGTCAGGGAGCGGTAAAAGGTGGATGGCAGCCGAGCGCGGGGAAATGCACGCGGGCACTGCACGGCACAACGGGCTCAGCAGTAGTAGTTGGAGTTTGGCATTGGTCTGAGCAACATCTTCTGGAGCGAGTAGGTTCTCCTGGAAGACGTAGTGTCACTGAGCCTCGGGTATGCTGTTCCAAAGCCCACACAGCATGGCAAAATTCCTTAGGCACTAAATGGAAACGTATTGCGACGCTAAGAAGAATGAAAGTGCCGATATGTCAAGAGCCATAGCTGAGGTTGTATGTGTGCTGTGTGCCTCGCCATATCGCCGCTCGCCAACCGCCGCATCGATACAAGCAGGTTGAAACTTTTAGTACTGTATTCGTATGGACCATAGAGTGAACTGTTCAATAATAACCTAAATTTTACCAGAGCTTTCCCCTCATTTAATTATACTCACAACTAACCTAGGCAGGGTCTTTTCCAAATGTTGTGCAATCCGAGTGTCTCGAAACGAAAAATTAAATTTTGTGTTAATAATAATTACTTGCAGACCTAGTTATGTTAGAATGGTGTTTAAAGAACTGTTTTGTTAATGAACCAGTAAATGAATAACGAAGGTCTAACGAAGTTGAAAGGTAACTTTAATATTGATATAGTAATGAAGTTTAATTATTTCGAGACAGATATAAAGGTATTTAAATGAGAAGTAAATAAGATAAAAAGAGTAGCAACTCATATACTGGAAATCTTGAACGCATGAGAATTTCAGTAATCAATTTTTTTAATATAGTGATCATAACAGTTTCAGGATCCCCCCCCCCCCCCCCCTTTTACTCATTTGAATTCTGAAGTGTTCCACATTGGTTTGACCAGCAAAAGTTAAAGTCAATATATAAATCAAAATTTATCAGTGTTTTATCTTTATTAAAATTGACATTTTGTGTGTGGCTCGAAAGTACTATTTCTAGGGTAACCTATGCCCGATTTTGATCAGATCAATAGATAGTACGAAGTTTTGTAGTATACATTATAGTGTTTTGTTATGTATTCATGGTTTTTCCATATCAGTACAGAACGTGAAACTATCAGTTCAATAGATTTTCTGGTTCTAAAATTTTACTATATTATGCAGTGTTACTACGTGTTGTTTTGCATGAATATACAGCAACTTGTACAGGGAAGAAGCTCAGTTAATGCCTAATTAGGCTGGCGACCGTATTATTATTAAATTGGTAGCATCTTCAGAGTTGCTTTTGGTCCATCCTGACGTGTAGTTGCATTTTGAACTTACTTGACGGATCATTGTTATTACAGAGTGAGTGTAAGCCTGATTAGCCACCATTCAGGTACACACGGTCAATGTTTATACGAAAATCCTGTCTCGTAAAGTGAACCCCGTTCACTTACCATAGTACAGGCTTTAAGGAGTATTGTGTGCCCCACGCGCACGTTTCAACCTCTTTTTGGCATTGACGGCACTTTGAACAGTGGACGTTACATTTCAGATGTGTTACGACCCGTCCGTGGCTCTACCCTTCATTCGAATCGTGGGAAACTCTACATTTCAGCAGGATAATGCACGGCCGCATTTTACAGGTCCTGTACGGGCCTTTCTGGATACAGAAAATGTTCGACTACTGCCCTGGCCAGCACATTCTCCTGATCTTTCACCAACTGAAAACGTCTAGTCAATGGTGGCCGAGCAACTGGCTCGTCACAATACGCCAGTCACTACTCATGAACTGTGGTATCGTGTTGAAGCTGCATGGGCAGCTGTACCTGTACACGCCATCCAAGGTCTGTTTGACTCAATGCCCGGGTGTATCAAGGCCGTTATTACGGCTAGAGGTGGTTGTTCTGGATACTGATTTCTCAGGATCTATGCACCCAAATTGCGTGAAAATGCTATCACAGGACAGTTGTAGTATAATATATTTGTCCAATGAATAACCTTTTATCATCTGCATTTCTTCTTGGTGTAGCAATTTTAATGGCCAGTAGTGTAGTTATTATGTGTCGAAAATTTATGATAGCAATTTGAAATTTTTCTTACTTCGAGATTTGCCGATGACAGTGTAATTCTGTCAGAGACAGCAAAGGACTTGGAAGAGCAGTTGAACGGAATGGACAGTGTCTTGAAAGGAGGGTATAAGATGAACAACAACAAAAGCAAAACGAGGATAATGGAATGTCGTCGAATTAGATCGGGTGTTGCTGAGGGCATTAGATTAGGAAATGAGACATTTAAAGTAGTAAGGAGTTTTGCTATTTGGGTAGCAAAATAACTGATGATGGTCGAAGTAGAGAGGATATTAAATGTAGACTGGCAATGGGAAGCAAAGCTTTTCTGAAGAAGAGAAATTTGTTAACATCGAATATAGATTTAAGTGTCAGGAAGTCGTTTCTGAAAGTATTTGTATGGAATGTAGCCATGTATGGAAGTGAATCATGGACGATGAATAGTTTGGACAAGAAGAGAATAGAAGCTTTTGAAATGTGGTGCTACAGAAGGATGCTGAAGATTCGATGGGTAGATCACATAACTAATGAGGAGGTATTGAATAGAATTGGGGAGAAGAGGAGTTTGTGGCACAACTTGACAAGAAGAAGGGATCGGTATGTTGGACATGTTCTGAGGCATCAAGGGATCACAAACTTAGCACTGGAGGGCAGCGTGGAGGGTAAAAATCGTAGAGGGAGACCGAGGGACGAATACACTAAGCAGGTTCAGAAGGATGTAGGTTGCAGTAGGTACTGGGAGATGAAGAAGCTTGCACAGGATAGAGTAGCATGGAGAGCTGCATCAAACCAGTCTCAGGACTGAAGACCACAACAACAACAAAATTATGTTCTATGTTTCCCACTGGTTATTAGTTTTTTATTTAATCCCGTTCCGTATTTCAGTATTTAATAACTTTTAGGTAACTTTTTTTAAAATCGATATGTTCGTATAATATTCCTTATGCATAGTTTCTCATATATATCTAAATTTCTAATTCTTCAAGAATGTTCATACTGGGATTTCGTTATTTGCAAAGAATTTTGAATTTTATCGACTGTGTGGCGTTGATCTCTTAGATGGAGGAAGAAGCACTATTGGTAATTTTCGCTACTTCTCATGTACTCTTTGAAACTTAAGTTAAAATTTCATCCCGTTTGGCCAATGTAGAAATTTTCGCATTTGTCAGGCGTGATTTTCCCTATACCTGCGTTAGCATGTTCTGAGGATTTAAAGTTGCCCTAACTTGATTTCATTTTGTGGCTGTTGTTATTACGGAAGACCAGCTGTATGTTTGCGGTTTTGAAAGTGCATTTATTTTCTTGAATATTTGATCTAGGTAAATTTTTGGCAAAGACTTTGTTTTATGTTTAATAGATGTTTCTCCTTGTTGAGAGTATTTCATTGAGTATTTTGCTATACTTGTATGCGGTGTTTTGGCATACAGTTTTGTGACTATGTCCGAAGTTAAATTACTTTTCTAGGCTAGGTAATTCCTTTTTGTATTGCTTATTTTTCTAGCTGTAGATTAATTAGTCTGTCATCAGTGAGATAAAAAATGCCAGTTCCTGTGATTTAAGATAACAGGGGTTACCATTTATAGTATTTTACGTCGCAGTCGATCTATAAATATCAATTTTGTAGTAGTTGTCTTTCTTGCTAATTACCAGAGTTAGGTACTTCATCGAACTGTCTTTCTCTACTTTCATAGTCAATTTCATTTTGGGGTGTATATTGTTGAGGACTTGGTGAGTATGTTCGATGTCTGCATGATTTCTATAAATTAGAGAATGACACCTCCATATCTGTAATAACTAGTACAGGATTTTATTCAATGTAATCTAATAAGTATTAAGGAATTATTCATCAGTGAACATTCTTGAAGAAATAAAAAATTGTATACACATGAGAAACTTCCACAAAATATATTAAGCGAAATTAGAAATTCTGAATACAAATGGTGGCTAAAAATGTTGTTGAAATATTGGATCATGAAAAGGGATAAAATTAAAGACACAAAAAACAGAAGTCCTCTACGTCTAAATCCAAAAAGTGGGAAATAACGTCATGGTCATCTATTTGCGAACGGTTTGTAAACATGTAATGTGACAGCAAGGGAACTATCAATGGTCGCAGTCGTCTGGGGTGTACACAAGCAGACTGAAGCGACGAATGAAAATTTCCACCCGGGCTGGGACTCGAACCCAGGCCTCCTGCTCACTATGCAGTTGAGCTAACCACTTCACTACCCAGGCACAGTAGCTACAGATAACAGCACAAACTTCCCTAGAACATCTTATTCCTCAGTCCAAATTTCCATTTACGACACAGCCCACTTGTTATTTCCTCTAAACCCGAACAGCATTGCAGAGGTTCTCCAAATGTATTGGAATAGAACCTCAGCATCGAACCCTTGTGCCTAGTGGGCAGGAGACCTGGCTCGAATCCTGGCCATAATACTAACTTTCATTTGTCGCTTTAGTGTGCATATACAGGGTGAGTCAGGAGGAAAGGTACATGCTTTGAGACGCGATATTATTAGCGATTCTGAACAAGAAACGTCATATGGATATATGTCCTATTGCGAACGGTTTCCGAGATGGAACACGTTTAATATCACTTTTGTACGATTTTCTTCAATAGCACGAAAACCCCATACTCCAACGAAAACATGTCTCAGTACACAATTAAACTAAATTAAGTTTGCTACAAAAAGGTCCTATTTATTTCCTGTCTAGGACTAACAGTTTGCACGGAGAGATCGCAAGAATATTGAAACTCTCGCGCGACGCGCGTGCGCTGTAGCTTATATACGTTTTGTAGGCCTGTTTGAGGTACTTTTCCGACTTGACAGACCACAAGCGCACGGTATCACAATGTTCATCGCAACTTCCTCTATAGTACTGTCGCACGATGGAAACAATGGCATTAAATAATACATAAAATAAACAAAAATGTACATTACAAGTGTTCTATCTCGGAAACCATTCGCAATTGGGCATATATCCACATCAAACTTTTTGTTCAGAATCAACAATGCTATCACCCGTCGAAACACGTACCTTACCTCCTGACTCAGCCTGTATACATCATAGATGTTTGAGATATGAAAAGGTCTCTGGAGCCATACAGTTTCGTTCTATTAAAGCTGATATTCCTAGGTTTTCGGCAGGATTCCCGATTTCATTCGATGCTGAGGTGCTACTCCAATACAACAGCAATGCTGTTCGAGCTTAGGGGGAACACCAAGAGGGCTATGAACGGGAAGCGTGCTAGGATAGTGTGTGAAGGTGTGCAAAGCCACTGTCCCACGGTGGCGTAGTGGGCAGCACATCTGCCTAGTGGGCAGGGGACGCAGGCTCGATTCCTGGTCTGGCTACAAATTTTCATTTGTCGCTTCAGTCAGCATATATACATTCACAGGGGCCGTGTTCCTAGACATCGAAAAGGCTTTCGATCGTCTCTGGCACAACGGACTCATACGCAAACTAAGCGAAGCTGGTTTCCCGGACGGACTCGTGCGTCTCATACACTCATATCTCACGAACAGATGTTTCAACACTAACGTGCAGGATAAACAATCAACACAACACGGTATCCAAGCTGGAGTACCCCAAGGAAGCATCCTAGGGCCCATCTTGTTAAACCTGTACGTTAATGACTTCCCAGCGACACGAAACACGACGTTAGCCGTCTACGCGGATGACACAGCCATCTTCGCGCAAGACTGGAAACCGTCGAACATCAACTCACGAATACTGACAGCACTCAGAACAGCTGAGCCTTGGCTGGAGAGATGGCGTATTAAAGTAAACGTCGACAAGTGCGAAGCAGTTCTGTTCACACGCAGACCGAAACTACTGCGCAAACACCAACACTGTAGACCGATAACACTACATACACGCCCAATACGTTTCCGAGAGAAAGTCAGATACCTTGGTGTCTGGCTGGACCGGAAACTTACATGGGGGGACCACATCGAATACGTTGCCAACCGAGCGCACGCGAGGCTCAAACAGCTCTACCCAATGCTCAACAGGGAAAGCACACTGAATAGGAGGGTGTCGAGGTCCTTATACATGACACTCATTAGACCTCTGATGACGTACGCAGCTCCCGTCTGGGGATATGCAGCTCCCACACGACTGCGCCGCCTGCAGATCATACAGAACAAGGTGCTACGAATCATCAGCAATGCTCCACGCTACACACGCACCGTGGATCTTCACCATGAATACCGCCTTGATACCCTCAAGGAAGTATTCAAGAAACACGCCACACGACTATACAGGAACTCGAGACACTCGAACAATCCTTTCATCCTCACTCTGGGAAACTACGATCACAACCACAGGTGGAAACACAAGCGGCCAAAGACACTGCTAGCTAGGGCATAGCCACCTATGGTTAACTAACATACGCAAACAGCGACAAACGCCGGTAAGCCCCCGCATATCAGCAACACTGACTGGCAACTACCAGCTGCTATTAGAGCCGATCAACAGGCCACAGCAGGGACACCGACGAGCTCGCCCACAGACCCACGAACAATCTGCCAACACTCCCTCACACTGTGCCTCCGGTATATGACCTATCGGACACAAGACCGATAACAAACCTAACTGTTGCTGGTTGCAGGGCGCTGAACGAGGACTCTGTACCAGCACCCAGCGCCCGCCGCCGAGCAGCACAAACGCACAACGTCAAGGTATCGACATGCATGATACCCACTACTAACAAAGCCTATCGTTGCACAACCTATCGCAGGCAGCAAGACAACCGCTACTGCTCTTGCCGCCCGACCTAACTTTCGCAGAGGTTTTTTTCCCTTGGCTCTTGCTTTGGCACTTTTTTTCCTCTGCCCTTCAAACCGCTACCCTTCGTCAGATTTCGACCAATCTATCTCCAGATGAGCGCGTATTAATGGTTAATCCTAACAAGACGTACGCAGACATCGCAGTACCCACATCCTGCGACACCTCACTTTAGTGAATACTAACCCTTATGCAGAGATGGCAGTAGACCTTTTGTGTTGGCCATCATGCCGGTGTGGGCGTGGAGGGGCTCCACCTCTATTTAAAAAAAAAAAAATCAGTCGGTATATATGTTTTCATTCGTCACTTCAGTCATCATATATACATCACACTGTCAAAACATATTGAAGATATAAGAAATATTTTAATTACGTAATTTTACCAACAACTGAATACTGGCAGTTGTGTGACAGTTTACTATTGATGTACCACGGACGTCACGCTCACCTACACGTACGTATTAGCATGTAATCAGACAACTATGTATGGTGTACTATGTGCGAGAACGGTCCCATCAACATTGTAATACCAGGTTATTTGAAAAGTACAGTAAATGTCGAAACATACTTCTCATGAAATAAACACTAATAAATACATTGCAGCTATTCTCGACCTTGTAATAATAAACAAACTGTGTTCTTATCTCCGCAAAATTCCCAACTTATCCTATATATTCTTTTTTCCGAGTTAATAGTACACAGTGTACAGAAAATCCGTATAACATAGGAATTTTGCAGAGTTATGAACATTGTTTGTGTATTATTACCTCGTCAAAAAGAGTATACAGGATAACGTAGTTAACAATACACAAACTATGTTCATAACTCCGCAATATTCCTATGTTATGCATATTTGTTTGATTATATGTTAGTACTTATATAGGAATTTGTAGAATTATGGACATAATTTGTTTGTTATTACAAGTTCCAGAATAGCTCCAATGTATGTGTGTGTGTGTGTGTGTGTGTGTGTACTCTTCCTTCTGCAGAGTTATGAAGATAGTCTGTGTAGTCTGTGTAGTCTGTGTATTATTAAAACGTACAAAATAGCTGCAATGTAATTATAAGTCTTTATTTCACGAGATATATTTTTCGACATGCATTGTCATTTCCAAAAAAAAAAATGGCTCTGAGCACTATGGGACTTAACTTCGGAGGTCATCAGTCCCCCTAGAACTTAGAACTACTTAAACCTAACTAACCTAAGGACATCACACACATCCATGCCCGTGGCAGGATTCGAACCTGCGACCATAGCGGTCGCGCGGTTCCAGACTGTAGCGCCTAGAATAGCTCGGCCACTCCGGCCGGCTGTCATTTTCAAATAACATGTGAATACAGTGTGGATGGGATCATTCACGTACATAATACGCCATACATATTTGTTTGATTATATGTTAGTACTTACGTATGGTGTCTCTCTGAAGTGTCGCCAGTTTCTCTGGTGATGGTGTTTAAGCAGATATTTGCTATATTTCGTTTCATCAATGTGTAGGTGGAGTCAGCCCATATAAGTACTGCTCATTATGTCTTTGATGCGACTCCCAGTGCCGACAGAATGCGTCGGTTTGTTTCCTTACGAACAAAATTATTTTCTAAGCAGAATACGTGTTACTTAAAAGCCATGATTAGCAGCTCACTCCAGCTACACACTGCAAAAACTAAATTACAAATATATATGCAAAATGTAAATGTAGTTATCTATATTTACGTATAGTTTATAAATGACAACGTCTTAAATATACTTTATTCGACTTCCTTCCTCCGCAAGCTTTTTCATTAATTCTATGCCAATTTCTCTGTGAGAACAAAATTACCTTGTAGAATCTACCGTCGATTAATAATATTACAATATGTAGTTTCTCTTTTCCTCTGTTACAATGCAAATGACTGTCTGGACGAATCATTCGTTTTTACTTAGAAACGCTTTTGCTACCAATACCCCAAACAGAGAATTCCCGACACTAATTCCTCTATTAAAATTAGGAGAGGTTCCACACTTCATGAGACGGGGAACATTGTTTTTCCCCTCGGAACGAACGCGTATCCATGTACATAAATCAAGTGACGTCACAAAAGTAATTTTCGTCTTCTTATCACGTTCTCTTGTGAAGCTGAGCGCATATCTGCAACAGTTCCGGTGGATAATGTTTTTCAGTATTTCCTAGTGCAATGCTCGCCGTTCTCCTGAGCACGCAAATGACATACTCGGATAGTATTGGCAGGCCGAACCCATCCATCGAACGGTGTGAACTGATTGACGAATGGCAGAGCCTGACGAATCACTCTCGCAGAAATAACGGCCGAGTCTCATTCGGCGATGTTTTAGGTAGATGAGTCATAATGTGCGTATTCGCAAAAGTTATTGCAGGTCGGTACAGGATGTTCTCTTCCTGTGTACTAGTAACGATGGAAGTAAATAGCCCCAAAAGAATTCTCTGCTCTTGACATTACGTGTAACACTCTCGTCCATTAACACTTCCATAAGACTTAAAAATAATGTACCACACCGTCTACGTATGGAAAAGTAACTGCATACGGATTATCCCCGCAGTGACATGAATTCCTTGCAAACAGAGACTATTACGAGCCTCTTGGTTATTGTGGACTGCAGGTGATCTTCAGAATCAAATTCGATATGAAAAATTAAATATTTAGTTTAAGAAATACACTGTATTCGCTCGGTACTATTATTTATTTCTTCCGCGATACATTTAAAAGGGTTTTCTTCCCCATAATCAGCAACACACGAGATGAAAAGTCAGCGTCCAGTCACGTTAGTGTAACCACATGTGAAAGTCTGAAAACCATCTTTTGCAGCAAGGAGAGCTGCGAGTCGTGGAGGAAGAGAATGAATGAGGTGCTGTTTGGTACCGAACAGCCCGACGGGGATGATCCCACAGTTTTTCAGCTGGGTAACCATCGACAGGACCGATCAGTGTCAAACTACACAATATCTATCTGTCTATATTCGGATCCCGCTCCAGCTACTGCCGGGTCTGGGTGCTGACGAGTCCTCTCCATTTGGCTCGGCCCTCCCACCACTTTCCTTCCTCCACTTGCTGCCAGGTCACACCACTCCTTTCTACAGATATTCTCACTCCCATTTTCCACCGTGTTCTTGGGCGCCCTCTAGGTCTTTTTCCATCCATCCTTAGTTCTTCCATAATTTTGGGGAGTCTCTCCCCATGCCTCCTCTTCACATATCCATACCATCTTAATCTCTTTTTTTTCCAATTTCAGTGGACATGATAAGAGCAGCAGGTCCAGTGGGAATGCAGTGGCTGTATAGAGGACAATCAAGTGTGTGGAGAAATAGTACAATATCTGACGATTGGGAAGTGAAAAGATAGAAAAGGAGCTGAGTGAAGAACATCAATGTTTTAGGAAAGAAAGAAGCACGATCGACCTGATATTTTCTATCCGTCAACTGAAGGCTAGAAGTTAGGAGTATAACGAAAGGGTGATAATGGTTTTCATAGACATAGAAAAGGCGTATGACTCAGTTAACAGGGAAAGACACTGGGAATAAATGAAGAAGGTAGATATAGAAGATGGATACATTAATGTAAGAAAGACAATGTACAGAGGACACAATTGAAGAATTAGAACACCATTGGGGAACATTGGATACTTCGAAAGAAGTCAAGGACTTAAGCAAGGAAGTATTCTATCTCATGCACTTTTTAATGTTGTGATGGAGAGAATGAATAGGACAGTTAATGATATAGTAAAACAAAAAGACAAAAAGATGATTTTTGCAGATGATATAGCAATATAGGGTGATAAAGAGGTAGACGTACAGTTACAACTTGATGCGTGGAAGGAAATAATGAAAAGGTATGGATTAAAAATAAATAAAGATAAGAGTGAAGTAATGGTATTTGGAAGAGAGAATGCGATCAACGGAAATATTACCTTGAATGGAGAACGCCTCAAAGTGGTAGAAAGTTTCACTTATTTAGGGAGTGAAATATCTAGGAATGGAAGAATATTTGATTAAATGAATAGGAGGTTACAGAAGGGAGGCAATTTCCACCAAACAACAAAACACCTGATTTGGAATAAGAAAGTTTCAGAAAAAGCAAAACTCCTTATGTATAAGAATTATTACTTCCCCATTGTCACCTATGGTGGAGAAACATGGACAATGACAGAAAGGAACTAAAGCAGACTGCAAGCAGGGGAAATGGAATTTAGAGCAGTTAAGGGAATAACAAGAACGGACAGAGCAAGGAATGTAGAGATTAGAAAGGACCTTAAACAAGAAAGTATGAGAGAAGAAAAACTACACTCTAAGGAACGAAAAATCACACAACATGAAGGAATTACCGAATGGGATACAAATCGGCAGATGTGACGTACATGCACGGAAAAACAGGTGATTACAAATTAAGAAAAATTGGATGATTTATTCAAGAGAAAGAATTTCCCAATCTGAGCAAGTCTGGATGAAGTATCGAATATATTGCTTCCCGCTACTTATACCTCCCTAGGAGATCACGAATGTAAAATTATGGCTTGGTTCAAATGGCTTTTAGCACTATGGGACTTAACATCTGTGGTCATGAGTCCCCTAGACCTTAGAACTACTTAAACCTAACTAACCTAAGGACATCACACACATCCATGCCCGAGGCAGGATTCGAACCTGCGACCGTAGCAGTCACGCGGCTCCGGACTGAGCGCCTAGAACCGCGAGACCACCGCGGCCGGCAATGTAAAATTAGAGAGATTCGAGCGCGCACGGAGGCTTTCCGGCAGTCGTTCTTCCCGCGAACTGGAACAGCAAAGGGAGGTAATGACAGTGGCACGTAAAGTGCCCTCTGCCACACACCGTTGGGTGGCTTGTGGAGTATAAATGCAGATGTAAATGTATCAAGCTGGTCCACCTCTGGCGCTTTTGCAAGCAGTTATTCGGCTTGGCACTGACTATCGTCGGAATCCCGAGACGATTGTAGGGCCCTGTCCATAACGCTATGAACCTCAAATGAGGAGAGATCGGGCAACCTTTCTGGCCATAGTAGGGTTTGGTAAACATGAAGAGAGGCAGTAGAAACTCTCGCCGTGTGCAGGAGGGAATTATACTCCTGAAATTTAAGACCAGGATGGCTTGCCATTAAGGGCAACAAAACGGGTTGTAGAGTACCGTCGACGTACCACTGTGCTACCAAGGTGCCGAGGAAGCCAACTGCAGGGATCCCACTATGAATAAAATGGGGCCCCAGAGTATCACTCTTGGTTGTCGGGCTGTATGGCGGGCGTCAGTCACGTTGGTAACCCAAGACTGTATGAAGCGCCTCTAGACACGTCACTGCTGGTCATCGGGGTTCAGTTCTCAGCGGAAATCGTCACAGAAGACAATTCTCCTTCAGTCAGCGATATTCTAGGCTGAAGAGGTGTAATTCTGTAAATTTTGCAAAAGGCTGCTTCCATTTGTGTTACCGAAATTTGTAATCTGTATTTTCCAGGTCTGTCTCGTGAATGTTTGGCATAAATATTTTAACTGAGATAGAATGATAGGTGCGATCTTGTTGCGAGACAGGTATTTCGTTTCTCAAATGATACTTTGACAGCTACTCTGTCAGTTGTTTCTTTTGGTACTTCTGTTTTAGTTTGTGCTGTCTGAACGTTGTGATGTAAAATCGACAGATCGTCTGCAGAAGTTAAGAAGTCTATCTTACATCTGCTCTTACAAATTTGATTCGTTCCTCACCTTTAAGCTCCGATATTTGTTTTCGGTAGGCTTACATTACTTCTCCTAAAACGTAGCTGAGAACCAACGGAGGGAGTCTCACTCCTATTTGAATTTGAGAATGTTCCGAATCTTCTGCTCAAAACATTGCTTTAGATTTTACACCAAATAGAGATTCACAAGTAACTATAGTGGTTTTGAGATGCAGAGATTGTTCTTTCGTAGGAGGATACTTCGGAATGTAATTTCCGTTTCGATTTTTCTCCACGGCTTTGCTACGATCGCAGTCCCGCTCCTGCGCAATAGTATCTCTGGTTCAAGCAGAACGAAATGACACCATTTTGGGCGCGCTCTGTGTTTTGTGTCGTTCGTAGTGATTCACATCGTTGATACAAAATCCCACCGCGAATGGACTGAGATCTGTGATTCGGTTTCTGAATGCTAAGAAGCTTAAACCAAGTGTCATTCATCATCTGTGCAGTTTAAGAAGAAAATGCAATGAATGCTTCAATGGTGAGAAGATGGGTCCGACAGTTTAAGGAAAGGCGTGATGAAGTGCATGACGAAGAACGAAATGTACCTGCTTCTTAGATTCCTCGCGAACTGGTTAGTGCAGCCGAAGAAATGAAAGAAAACAGAAGGTTTACGATTAGTGCTATTGCTCATCAGCTTCCATAAATTTCAAGAACGGTAATTTACGAGGTTGTTTCTGAAAAACTGGGTTGTCATAAACTTTGCACAAGTTGGTTGCCTCACTTCTTAAGCCAACAGGCGGCAACATTCTATGACGAATACATAAAATTATACCACGCTATGACAAATACCTGGAGAATTGGAGCATCTAAGTTGAAATGTAAGGTAAGTGTTACTAAGTTTTGTGAAACAAATTGCTTTCTTTATCTACATTCGATTCCTCTTTTTATTGCCAGACGGAACTTATTTTCCGAACTACTCTCGTAATTTTCAAGAGAGGTTCACTGTCCACTAGATCACAGGCTTGTTTAAAATCTACACAGGTATAAAGATGACATAATTTTTTGATGTCTGATAATTAATTTCAGAACTAAAATTAGTCCTGCGCAATAACTCCTGGTTCGAAACCTGCTTGTTATTTTCTTGATTTACATTCACGTTGTTGTTTTATTTCTGTTTTTAGGCATTTCTAAGTGCCTTTGTATGACTGTGTGTGGTCGGTTGAACGCCAGATACATGATGGCATTTTGACTCTTGAAACGTGTCGCTACGTATGAAATCCCTTATGTTAGTGTGTTCTATACTAAAAATGTATAACTAATATGCAAAATATTCACTGCAGTATCTCAAATGGTACTGACTGACAGTAGCGATCAATTCATTTAAACTGCAGCTGGTACTCACAGCTTCCGAACTTGAGCGGGCAGCGCTGCGTGTCCATGGGGAAGTCCTCCAGGTTCATGGGGCAGCCGGCCTTGATGGTCAACCTGACACAAAAAAGAACAAGCCCAGCATCAGACCCAGCGCAAGTCTGACTTCGTCATACCAGGATAAGATGTGTGAATATGCGTCCACATTATGCGAAAGCATCTGAGCCAATGGGGAATACGAAATGCCTTGCTTATATCAGTGCTTTAATTACAGGGACTATGACGGTCTGAATAATTACGTATTCGTAGTACAGTAAATGTTTGAGTAATACGAAAGCACTGTAAATAATACTAACTTTTTGGGCAAATATGAAACACACTTCCTCTGACCCGCAAAGCGATTTGTGGTTAATTATATACCAAATAACATATAAATTCACCCAATAGATATAAAATTTGGCAAACAGCTCTTATGGGTGGCAAGTCACTAGTTGTTAGTAACTAAACATGCCTGAGAGAAAAATAGTTTTCCAAGTCCCACTTTCATATAAAAAAAAAAAGGCAGTCGCATCTTTTATTTATGTGTGAAGAAAGCTAAGATAACAATATTTAAAAAGATACTATTGAAATGACACTGCTGTAAAAATAAATTAAGTAATAAATAGCATCACAGAAAGAAGTGAGTAAGATGAACGAAATTTGGCGTACGATGAACTTGTAATCGTTTGGCTCAACTGTTTGTGTGGATGATTCATACACCATTCTTCATCCGTGACGAATGATGGAAAATGCTTGACATACGAAAACAGATGTCCAGAGCGAAAGTTTACGCAACATACACTCCTGGAAATTGAAATAAGAACATCGTGAATTCATTGTCCCAGGAAGGGGAAACTTTATTGACACATTCCTGGGGTCAGATACATCACATGATCACACTGACAGAACCACAGGCATATAGACACAGGCAACAGAGCATGCACAATGTCGGCACTAGTACAGTGTATACCCACCTTTCGCAGCAATGCAGGCTGCTATTCTCCCATGGAGACGATCGTAGAGATGCTGGATGTAGTCCTGTGGAACGGCTTGCCATGCCATTTCCACCTGGCGCCTCAGTTGGACCAGCGTTCGTGCTGGACGTGCAGACCGCGTGAGACGACGCTTCATCCAGTCCCAAACATGCTCAATGGGGGACAGATCCGGAGATCTTGCTGGCCAGGGTAGTTGACTTACACCTTCTAGAGCACGTTGGGTGGCACGGGATACATGCGGACGTGCATTGTCCTGTTGGAACAGCAAGTTCCCTTGCCGGTCTAGGAATGGTAGAACGATGGGTTCGATGACGGTTTGGATGTACCGCGCACTATTCAGTGTCCCCTCGACGATCACCAGTGGTGTACGGCCAGTGTAGGAGATCGCTCCCCACACCATGATGCCGGGTGTTGGCCCTGTGTGCCTCGGTCGTATGCAGTCCTGATTGTGGCGCTCACCTGCACGGCGCCAATCACGTATACGACCATCATTGGCACCAAGGCAGAAGCGACTCTCATCGCTGAAGACGACACGTCTCCATTCGTCCCTCCATTCACGCCTGTCGCGACACCACTGGAGGCGGGCTGCACGATGTTGGGGCGTGAGCGGAAGACGGCCTAACGGTGTGCGGGACCGTAGCCCAGCTTCATGGAGACGGTTGCGAATGGTCCTCGCCGATACCCCAGGAGCAACAGTGTCCCTAATTTGCTGGGAAGTGGCGGTGCGGTCCCTTACGGCACTGCGTAGGATCCTACGGTCTTGGCGTGCATCCGTGCGTCGCTGCGGTCCGGTCCCAGGTCGACGGGCACGTGCACCTTCCGCCGACCACTGGCGACAACATCGATGTACTGTGCAGACCTCACGCCGCACGTGTTGAGCAATTCGGCGGTACGGCCACCCGGCCTCCCGCATGCCCACTATACGCCCTCGCTCAAAGTCCGTCAACTGCACATACGGTTCACGTCCACGCTGTCGCGGCATGCTACCAGTGTTAAAGACTGCGATGGAGCTCCGTATGCCACGGCAAACTGGCTGACACTGACGGCGGCGGTGCACAAATGATGCGCAGCTAGCGCCATTCGACGGCCAACACCGCGGTTCCTGGTGTGTCCGCTGTGCCGTGCGTGTGATCATTGCTTGTACAGCCCTCTCGCAGTGTCCGGAGCAAGTATGGTGGGTCTGACAGACCGGTGTCAATGTGTTCTTTTTTCCAATTCCAGGAGTGTAGTTTATACACCGTTTTCAATTTTTTTTAAAGAGTTTACACATCTCATTGGTGTAGACTATGAGCAACTGTTAGATACCTGAGCTATTCGGACTGCCTAATTTCACAGTATTTGTGGCAGTGGGTTCAAGTTGGAACCACGCGGTCTTCATGAGAGCTCTGCAAGACGGTGTTAGGTTCCTGCTGGGAGGATTTACATAGACCACAGTTGTTTACAGAGTACAGGAGTTTTTCACATCAATGGAAGCAATCCGTTGTCCATTTTGTTACGTGGCAGGTTATCTCTTAATCTATCACAAAACACAGCATTCTCATTTGCTTGATCAACGTAGTAATTTTTTTCCGCAACTTTGTATTTACACACCATTTCCAGTACCACCAGTGACCATCCTGTTTATTGCCTTCTTTTCACTCATGTTTTATTAAAATAAGGAACTGCCGAGTGGCAAAACATAAGACTTTTCTTAAAAGAAACAGGCTGGACCACAAAAATATTCAGAGTCCAAAATTGCGTTTCAGCCCAGGTAAGCATTTTCCACACCCTCACTCTCAAGACGGTGGATGAAACGGCCTTCTCCCGAAACAATAGAACTGTTCGAGAAAGGCCCTCAGGAAGATGAAAATCTGGCCAGTTGTAGCTTTCCTGTGGCCAGTGCGAGAACCTTCGTTTGTCTCAGCGCTCGTGCAGTGGAGGAATCTGTTTAAATTTCTAAAACAAGCGTTGCTACTTGTTCATAAAGTTATTTTCTGGAGAACGCGTTCTTTCTCATGCCTGTCTACGTGGGATCCCCTTTACTTGTCAACTTCAAATCGCTTCATGTGTTGGCAGAAGTGTCATGATTCCTCACTCAAGCCACAGAACTGTTATTTAACAATAACGAAATCCATAAACATAGGAGTTTGTTTAAGCTTATATTTTACCGGACGGTCATCGCAGGGTCTGATTCTATTGGTCTTCGAGATTCGTGCTCAGACAGAAACAGCCAAGTTCGACAGCATTAAAAATGAGAGCGTGCACTTTTTCTTGTTGTCTATGTGGGAGCTCTTATTTGTCGGTTTCAGAGTCGTATCATCGAGTGGGACAAGTCTCCTCTTGCTCACGCGACAACACTATTGGTTAGCAATGAAGTCAGCAAGAGTAGGACTTCGTTTAAGATTCCTCCTAAAAATTTACTGGATGGAAATGACAGTGTTTGCCTTTATTGGCTGGATGTGACAGATACAGTGAAATTTGAAATTGTTAAGAAAGGGGACATTTGTCGCTGGGAGATCTTGGAATAAAGATTTGTTATTGGATGACTGATCAAATGAGCTACATAAGCACTCACAAGGGAACATTTACAAGTGTCAATAAAGGATCTTATGAAACTTGGCAGATGTGTAGAGGGGGCAAAACAAGGCAATACGAGTATGTTTTTTGTTTGCGCCCAATTTCATTTATAAGGGGTGAAACACACTCCGAAAGGTAAATTGGGTTCAAAATGGTTCAAATGGCTCTGAGCTCTATGGGACTCAACATCTGAGGTCATCAGTTCCCTAGAACTGAGAACTACTTAAACCTAACTAACCGAAGGACATCACACACATCCATGTCCGAGGCAGGATTCGAACCTGCGATCGTAGCGTTCGCGCGGTTCCAGACTGAAGCGCCTAGAACCGCTCGGCCACACCGGCCGGCTGGTAATTTGGGAAGTAAGGTTTGGTGGGAATATCATCGAAACGAATATAAACAAAAAATGTTTCTAATATATAAGTTTATATGTAAGTAACATTCTTTAAAACTGTAGAATCAAATTTAACAATAATTTGAATTTCTGGAAAGCACGCCACCACCATTATTTAATTTTGAAAAATGAATACTTTTATTACAATATAAATTAAAGAAACTTCCAAGCTACATCCATGCATGTGTAATAAGGCAGGTTTCTGAAATACCATTTGAAAGGTGGCTACACTGAGCACTGCGCCAGAGATTGCGCCAAAGAGTATTATTAAGCCGCCTCCACAGTGCTTGGGGAGAGCTCGTAGTAGTCAGTGCCTGTCGAGGACTCGGGGTGGTCTGTGCTGAGATGTTGTAGCAGAGAGTGTTTGTTGAGATGTGCTAGTAGGCAGTGCTTGCTGAGATGTGATATTGGAGAGTTCTGGTTGAGATGTGATAGTAGAGAGTCGGTGTGAGATATGTTGTAAGGATTAGAGTGATTTTCATCAATATAAATGAGGTAACAAACTCCGTTTCTTTTTTTTCATTATTTCAGTATCCTAAATAATGCGTCATTACAGGTTCAGTCAACAAAGCATCTGGCGTGTGTTCTTGTATTAGAGTTTAATTCTGCTTTCCTTACTCAATTATAGTATTTCTAATTTTCTTTTATCACGTCAGTAAAATTGGTATCTAAAATTCTTGTCTTGTTGAAGAAGAACCGTGCCAGATGTGTGTTGAGTCATACTTCCACACACAGAACAGTTATACTTGTGCCTTGGTTTTGTAGGTTTTATAGTTGCTGGGGACTTAATTAATTAATTGTGTTAACGAAAATTTTCTTTCATTCTTTGTTGTTGTTCTTTGCAGTCAGATAGCGTAATAATACTAGTCAGGGCCAACCGTTAACGAGACACAGCGTAATCGGACATACAGCTAACTAAAAATATTTGCATTATTTATAATTAAGCCCCCATGCACATTGTTGGAAAATAAGCTGTACACACTCTGCTGTCACCTAATCAAAATATCTACATATTCGTTATTAGTCTAGTAATTTTAATTACATTTGTTTTATGTTTTAAATTGTAATTTTCCAGTTTGCACTCTTTTTCTTGTTTGTTAGTTTATCGTTTCACATACATCTATTTTGCTGATTAAAAATGATAAGTAACTCATTATTATGACACAAACTCATTACAGTATTGATAATCTGTAAATAAATGCTTATAACATAAAGTTTTCTTACAGTATACACATAAAATGAACGAAATTTCTTTATATACTATGCACGATAGAGAACATAACATAAAACAAACTTCTAGTAAGATTTCAAAATGTCGTGGGTGACACTTTAAATATCCAGATTTGTATCAGACTTATTTCACTAGGTCACCAGGGATCGGTCTCTATCATCTTGGGGTATTCTAAACAGCACGACTGACACCCTACAACTGGAATGATATGGCGAACTCTTGCAAAATAGAATTCGCCTTTCGATGTTGCTACTCGTATAAAGGAGGACGACGATCCGGTTTAAGGTCCAACCATTGAGATTTATGTTTCCCACGAATTTGCTACGTTGCGTAGGGTGAACGCTGGGAGGCATCCTTAGGAAGACCGAACAGTGTCCTATCCGTTCCTCGTCACTACCCAATCAGCTCGCGAGCACCTTCTCTAGCAAGCCGGTCGTCGGAAGGATACAAGCACACAAATCATCTTCCGTTTGTCTGTGTTCGCTTTTCGCCTCACATAATACCCAGAATAACCACCTCTGGCCGTAATAACGGCCTTAATACACCAGGGCATTAAGTAAAACAGAGCGTGGATGGCGTGTACAGGTACAGCTGCCCATGCAGTTTCAACATGATACCACAGTTCATCAAGAGTAGTGACTGGCGTATTGTGACGAGCCAGTTGCTTGGCCACCATTGACCAGACGTTTTGAATCGGTGAAAGATCTGGAGAATATGCCGGCTAAGGCAGCAGTCGAACATTTTCTGTATCCAGAAAGGCCCGTACAAGACCTGCAACATGCGGTCGTGCATTATCCTGCTGAAATGTAGGGTTTCGCAGGGATCGAATGAAGGGTAGAGCCACGGGTCGTAACAAATCTAAAATGTAACGTCCACTGTTCAAAGTGCTGTCAGTGCGAACAAGAGGTGACCGAGACGTGTAACCTATGGCACCACATACCATGGCGTCTGGTGGTACGCCAGTATGGCGATGACGAATACACGCTTCCAATGTGCGTTCACCGCGATGTCGCCAACCACGGATGCGACCATCATGATGCTGTAAACAGAACCTGGAATCATCCGAAGAAATGACGTTTTGCCATTCGTGCACCCTGGTTCGTCGTTGAGTGCACCATCGCAGGCGCTCCTGTCCGTGATGCAGCGTCAAGGATAACGGCAGCCATGGTCTCCAAGATGATAGTCCATGCTGCTGCAAACGTTGTCGAACTGTAGTTGTCTTGCAAACGTACCCATCTGTTGACTCAGGGATCGAGACGTGGATGCACTATCCGTTACAGTCATGCGGATAAGACGGCTGTCATCTCGACTGCTACTGATACGAGGCCGTTGGGATCCAGCACGGTGTTCCGTATTACCCTCCTGAACCCACTGATTCCATATTCTGCTAACACTCATTGGATCTCGACCAACGCGAGCAGCAATGTCACGATACGATAAACCGCAATCGCGATAGGCTACAATTCGACCCTTATCAAAGTCGGAAACGTGATGGTACACTCCTCCTCACACGAAGTATCACAACAACGTTTCACCAGGCAAGGCCGGTCAACTGCTGTTTGTGTATGAGAAATCGCTTGGGAACTTTCCTCATATCAACACGTTGTAGGTGTCGCCACCGGCGTCAACCTTGTGTGAATGCTTTGAAAAGCTAATCATTTGAATATCACAACATCTTCTTCCTCTCGGTTAAATTTTGCATTTGTAGCACGTCATCTTCGTGGTGTAGCAATTTTAATGGCCAGTAGTGTAACACTGAAACCGTCCTGCTGGTTGACGATCGCGTGGAATTTTGACTAATGTTGCGACATAAATTCAAGACCTCTCTGCAAATGATCCTAGCATGCAAGGGTCAAGGTGAGCTCTCACGACAAAGGTGAAAGTTGTATAGTATACTTGCGTGCCGGTCTTCCTGAGGAACAGAACACAGTAGTGATTGAGAGTGGCACAGATTCCACTAGTGCTTGGAACACTCCTGGAGGTACGTACGAGGTGCATTCAAGTTCTAAGGCCTCACTTTTTTTTTTCTAATTAACTACTCACTCGAAATCAATGAAACTGGCGTTACTTCTCGACGTAATCGCCCTGCAAACGTACACATTTTTCACAACGCTGACGCCATAATTCCATGGCAGCGGCGAGGGCTTCTTTAGGAGTCTGTTTTGACCACTTGAAAATCGCTGAGGCAATAGCAGCACGGCTGGTGAATCTGCGGCCACGGAGAGTGTCTTTCATTGTAGGAAAAAGCCAAAAGTCACTAGGAGCCAGGTCATGTGAGTAGGGAGCATGAGGAATCACTTCAAAGTTGTTATCACGAAGAAACTGTTGCGTAACGTTAGCTCGATGTGCGGGTGCGTTGTCTTGGTGAAACAGCACACGCGCAGCCCTTCCCGGACGTTTTTGTTGCAGTGCAGGAAGGAATTTGTTCTTCAAAACATTTTCGTAGGATGCACCTGTTACCGTAGTGCCCTTTGGATCGAAATGGGTAAGGATTACGCCCTCGCTGTCCCAGAACATGGACACCATCATTTTTTCAGCACTGGCGGTTACCCGAAATTTTGTTGGTGGCAGTGAATCTGTGTGCTTCCATTTAGCTGACTGGCGCTTTGTTTCTGGTTTGAAAAATGGCATCCACGTCTCATCCATTGTCACAACCGACGAAAAGAAAGTCCCATTCATGCTGTCGTTGCACGTCAACATTGCTTGTCAACATGCCACACGGGCAGCCGTGTGGTCGTCCGTCAGCATTCGTGGCACCCACCTGGATGACACTTTTCGCATTTTCAGGTCGTCATGCAGGGTTGTGTGCACAGAACCCACAGAAATGACAACTCTGGAGGCGGCCTGTTCAACAGTCATTCGGCGATCCCCCAAAACAATTCTCTCCACTTTCTCGATCATATCGTCAGACCGGCTTGTGTGAGTCCGAGGTTGTATCATTTTGTTGTCACATGATGTCCTGCCTTCATTAAACTGTCGCTCCCACGAACGCACTTCCGACACATCCATAACTCCATCACCACGTGTCTCCTTCAACTGTCAATGAATTTCAATTGGTTTCACACCACGTAAATTCAGAAAACGAATGATTGCACGCTGTTCAAGTAAGGGAAACGTCGCCATTTTAAGTATTTAAAACAGTTCTCATTCTCGCCGCTGGCGGTAAAATTCCATCTACCGCGCGGTGTTGCCATCTCTGGGACGTATTGACAATGAACGTGGCCTCATTTTAAAACAATGCGCATGTTTCTATCTCTTTCCAGTCCGGAGAAAAAAAATCGGAGGCCTTAGAACTTGAATGCACCTCGTAGTAGCGGATATCTACGTCCAGATCACGCTATTTCTGTATATTATGGGCTGGCACATGAGGACGCAGAGGCAGCGACCGATGGCATCCTCACTGTCCCGATCAGACGGAATTGGTGAGCAAGTCGTCAATGTGATTTCTCATTCACGTTCCCCGAGCTATTGCAGTACGATTATGGTCTTGTGAGACAGTCAGCTATGCTGGTGAAAGGTGCCACCACCATCATGGAAGACATCAAGCACTGATGGATACAGGTGGCCACTAGAAATGTTCGCGTAGTCAGAAACTCTCACGGTGGCTTCGGGTACTACAAGAGGCGCTGTGAAAAGGCCCAGGCGAACGTCCCTCAAAGCGTAATAACGTACCAACGGCCGGCGTTCGTGGTGCAGTGAATGTTTCGAGGTATCGTATCCGGACACGGAATGTGATTCACGAAACCAGGCGACACGTTTCCAATGGCCTAAGGCTGTGCCTCCGACTTCCACAGACTGTGGTAAGGCATAGGCGTCTGACACTGTGTCGCCTACTCTGGATTTCAGCATCCTTCGACCACTTTCCCTGGATGCTCAGGTTGGTAGTAAGGAAAGAGCCGACTAGCTTCACCGTTTCCGTGAAGCTCATTCCCTGGAGCCAGGCCGTGACGATATCTACATCTACATCTACGATTATACTCCGCAAGCCACCCAACGGTGTGTGGCGGAGGGCACTTTACGTGCCATTGTCATTACCTCCCTTTCCTGTTCCAGTCGCTTATGGTTCGCGGGAAGAACGACTGTCTGAAAGCCTCCGTGCGCGCTCTAATCTATCTGATTTTACATTCGTGATCTCCTCGGGAGGTATAAGTAGGGGGAAGCAATATAATCGATACCTCATCCAGAAACGCACCCTCTCGAAACCTGGCGAGCAAGCTACACCGCGATGCAGAGCGCCTCTCTTGCAGAGTCTGCCACTTGAGTTCGTTAAATATCTCCGTAACGCTATCACGGTTACCAAATAACCCTGTGACGAAACGCGCCGCTCTTCTTTGGATCTTCTCTATCTCCTCCGTCAACCTGATCTGGTACGGATCCCACACTGATGAGCAATACTCAAGTATAGGTCGAACGAGTGTTTTGTAAGCCACCTCCTTTGTTGATGGACTACATTTTCTAAGCACTCTCCCAATGAATCTCAACCTGGTATCCGCCTTACCAACAATTAATGTTATATGATCATTCCACTTCAAATCGTTCCGCACGCATACTCCCAGATATTTTACAGAAGTAACTGCTGCCGGTGTTTGTTCCGCTATCATATAATCATACAATAAAGGATCCTTCTTTCTATGTATTCGCAATACATTACATTTGTCTATGTTAAGCGACAGTTGCCACTCCCTGCACCAAGTGCCTATCCGCTGCAGATCTTCCTGCATTTCGCTACAATTTTCTAATGCTGCAACTTCTCTGTATACTACAGCATCATCCGCGAAAAGCCGCATGGAACTTCCGACACTATAACTAGGTCATTTATATATATTGTGAAAAGCAATGGTCCCATAACACTCCCCTGTGGCACGCCAGAGGTTACTTTAACGTCTGTAGACGTCTCTCCATTGATAACAACATGCTGTGTTCTGTTTATGCCGTTTATCAGAGTCGCTTACGTCGGTGAACTTCCCCGTTTGCCACCGGTATCGTCGCTGGAATAATTCTACGTTTGTCTCTACTCCGCTTGAATATTTTCCTTACTGCGTCACTTGCCTTAAACGACATCAGATGGCGTTCAGACTCGCATTGTCCAGTAGACATAATGTCATGACTCGTTGGTGAATGCTGTCTATTCACGAGCAATAGCAGTCGTCATTTCGTATAGCCAACAACTGCGGTACAGCTACAACTGCAGGGTATTTCAGTACGACGCAAGATCTGTGTCCAGCGCAACACTACAACCAACACCGGGCAGTCAGGCCTGTACTGCCGCATGCGTTGCGGCATGTCCTTCGGATTCTGACAGCAGTGTATCGTGTTTAGCCGAAGTTAGACGTTGGCTTGCTCGGAAGTCCGAGAACACTGTTATGGCTTTCAGCATTTCGGACTGTTGTCCACAGAGCTATTCACAAATTCCAGCTCAAACTTTACAGTGTAATGGTAGTGACACGACTTATCAATTCAAGTACTGTTGCTCAATGTCAGTGCTACACATCGCTATTGCATTTTATGTTGATAACGAAATGATATTTTTTTATTGATGAGACATGGCGGCGTTTACTGGGGTACACGAACTCTCTGGAAGGTAGACGCTGAAGCTCTGAAAATTCTCGTCAGCGTGCAAGAACCCCCACTCGTACTAAAACTCCAGAAATGTCTCTGTTTAGCCGGTGAGTCCGTAGATGGCCGTATAAGGGGCTGCAGTACAACTCGTCATGCTTTACCACCCCAATTTTGCGATAATTAAGCCAGTCCGTCCTAGACGTGACTTAGTGAGTAGCTATTCTTCCTGTTTCTGATGTGGAAATACCTTCGTAGATTTATGTCCCCATGCAGAACCGTATCAGCGCCGTCTGAGTCTGAAAGTGCAATACCACTGTCTGTATTTTATGTAATGAAGCGGGAGAAGTTTAGTTTTGCAAATAATTTTTACAGGGAATGCTATTATGGTGCGTTTATTTGAGAAACACAGTAAAATTAACTTGGGCACTCTGATTATAAGCTAATTATTAACGGTACGAGAGCATAGTCTACCGCATGACTGGATCGAAAGGCATCCAATCAACGACTGCCGACTATGGTGCACAGTATCTAACTCGAGCGTACAATCGGTATAGTTTGCGTAAGAGCGTACATCTTGTGATATGCACAGGCCATTCATTTATTTGTTAATATCAACATTTCCTGGCGTTGTAAAATTACTGAAAGATAGTATCTATGACCCTTAGACTCCTCCTAATGTCTGAGTGGGAAAAGGCAACTTCGTCGGCAAATATTTATTAACAACAATTACTTGATTCCTGCCAAAGTGGATACACTTTCCCTACACTTTGCTGAGGTCACGAGCGATTTCTGCATCTGCACCTCATCCCACTGGCTCTGAAGGCGCCAGGTGGCCAACCACCATTGCTAGTCAGCGTGGGAACCCACCGCTCGCTCCTTACTCCGTACGTACTGCAGGTGTCTGAAATAGCAAAACTGGAAATAAGGTAAAATGCGCTATTATCTGAAAATAATAGGTGCCTTACAAGTGTCACTAAGAGCCTGTGCTTGATGTGAAAACAGGAGTGTGGTGGCAATTAGTACACCACGAATCTCTTTTATCAAACCATAACTTCTGTGTAGTTGGATACTCAAACTTTTACTATCAACAGTAATTTTGTCTCTGCATCAGGAGTTAATAGCACAAAATGCAGTTATTAAAACTAACACAGCATCACATCCCATCACTCTGTTTCAACTGTTGTTGTGGTCTTCAGTTCAGAGACTGGTTTGATGCAGTTCTCCATGATACTCTATCCTGTGCAAGCTTCTTCATCTCCCACTAACTACTGCAAGCTACATCCTTTTGAATCTGCTTACTGTATTCATCTCTTTGTCTCCCTCTACGATTTTTACCCTCCACGCTGCCCTCCAGTACAAAATTGGCGATCCCTTGATGCTTCAAAACACGTCCTACCAACCGATCCCTTCTTCTAGTCAAGTTGTGCCATAAATTTCTCTTCTCTCCAATTCTATTCAATACCTCCTCATTAGTTACATGTTCTACCCATCTAATCTTCAGCATTTTTCTGTAGCACCACATTTCGAAAGCTTCTATTCTATTCTTGACTAAACTATTTATCGTGCACTTTTCACTTCCATACATGGCTACACTCCGTACTAATACTTTCAAAAACGACTTCCTGACATTTAAATCTGTACTCGATGTTAACAAATTTCTCTTCTTCAGAAACGCTCTCCTTGCCATTGCCAGTGTACATTTTATATCCTCTCTACTTCGGCCATCATCAGTTATTTTGCTCCCCAAATAGCAAAACTCCTTTACTACTTTAAGTGTGTCATTTCCTGATCTAATTCCCTCAGCATCACCAGACTTAATTCGACTACATTCCATTATCCTCGTTTTGCTTTTGTTGATGTTCATCTGATACCCTCTTTTCAAGACACTGTCCATTCCGTTCAACTGCTCTTCCAAGTCCTTTGCTGTCTCTGACAGAATTACAATGTCGCCGGCGAACCTCAAAGTTTTTATTTCTTCTCCATGGATTTTAATACCTACACCGAATGTTTGTTTTGTTTCCTTCACTGCTTGCTCAGTATACAGATTGAATTACATCGTGGACACGCTACTATCCTGTCTCACTCCCTTCCCAATACTGCTTCCCTTTCATGCCCCTCGACCCTTATAACTGCGATCTGGTTTCTGTAAAAATTGTAAATAGCCTTTCGCTCCCTGTATTTTACCCCTGCCACTTTCAGAATTTGAAAGAGATTATTCCAGTCAACATTGTTAAAAGCTTTCTCTAAGTCTGCAAATGCTAGAAATGTAGGTTTGCCTTTCCTTAATCTATCTTCTAAGATAAGTCGTAGGGTCAGTATTGCCTCACGTGTTCAAATATTTTTATGGAATCCACACTGATCTTCCCTTAGTTAGGTTTCTACCAGTTTTTCCATTCCTCTGTAAAGTTTCAACTACTAATGGAAATTACACCCACTACCACACCTAAACATGTGTACCACTACTGATGCCCTACAACTTACTTCACCCTCTGTGTCACTGGTACAGCTGAATACTCATATATTGGATCTGCAAGTCTTGTTCTTTCTTTTCGCGTTTACAGTTAAATTTTACGATATGGGCTTCCATCTTTTTGCAAAAGTACCGTTTTTTTGTTTTACCCAAACAAGTTACAGCATTTCCTTGCCATCATCAGTCGGTTTTTGTTTATTCAAAACTGTAAAAAGTGGACGTGTTTTATGTTGTAACTGATTTACCAAAGTGAGGCCTAAAGATAGATTTTGTTACTTTTGCTTCTTACCGTGCTGTTACATTGTTGTTCTGTAAAGGCATATTATTTAAAAAAATTTAAAGGAACTTTACAGAAACGGCAACACAAACAGCTAAAGGACCTTCCACACCCACCCACCCACCCACACCCACACACACACACACACACACACACACACACACACACACACACACACACACACACACACACACACAAAGAGAGAGAAAAAGTAAACAAAATTCACATCGACGCTGAACTCTCTCGGGAACAAATGAACGCCAAAATGGTTACCTGTTAGGAAACGCAACATAATGACCACTGCGTTTTGGGGAGTAAAAAGGCGTTTAAGAAGGAAGAAACTAGACAAAGTGTGTGTGCAGTGTCCCCGAAACGCCAAAGAAGGAGCAACAGTCATGACAAAACGTAATAACATACATATACGCAAAACATTTTGAAACACCAAAGTCATGTTTTTAAAAAATGAAGGGATGTGTTAACTCGGCGATAAAATTGACATTTACATCGTTTGGTTTGCAGATGACAAGCTATCACTGCAGGACATCATGCACTTGGTCCTCCAAAACCATATAATGTAAAATCACGGTAAGTTGCAAAAGGAATAAAAACTTTCTCTAGGCCTCACTTTGTAAAATCAGTTATAAGGTCACTCTTTACGGTTTTCTGTAAACAAAAACCACTGATGATAGCACAGAGGTGCTGAAAAAGTTTGGGTAAAAAGAAAAAAAAACAGTGTCTTCGCAGAAAGGCGAAACCGATATCCTGTAGTGATATAGCTAAAATAAATTACAAACAGTAATGACACCAGTATGCCATATTAAACAACACACTCCATCGCTCTCCTATCCACAGGCACACAGTACCGGTTTATTTAGCGTTACAAGGGAAATTGTGGTGGAAGCTGGCTCTTCAGTTGTCTACCGGGGGACCCAGATCCGACGGAGCACCGTTGCTGCCGCTGAGGGGTGAAGCCACAGCGACGTGCCCGCCCACGTGGGCCCAGTTCTACCTGCCTGCGTGGCGATATACAGCCCACAACAATGCCTCCACTCTGGTGGTGCTGTTACGGTCGCTATGCATGCGCTCTTGGGTTTTCGTCTGGAGCAGTGATTCAGCACAACGGTTCAAATGGTTCAAATGGCTCTGAGCACTTTGGGACTTAACATCTGAGGTCACCAGTCCCCTATAACTTAGAACTACTTAAACCTAACTATCCTAAGGACATCACACACATCAATGCCCGAGGCAGGATTCGAACCTACGACCGTAGCAGTCGCACGGATCCGGACTGAAGCACCTAGAACCGCTCGGCCACAACGGCCGGCAGCATAACTGTCTTCACTGCGAAATTTCTCGTTCTTCCGTCCAAGCCACCTCTATTGAAGCGGACAGGGGTTCATTAATCAACTGGCACTGTACCCAAGCCCTTATTGATATGACGTCAGCGATATTGTTCAGCATCTGCCATTTTGTCTCGCAGAGCCAAACACTAAACGATCAGAAGTGTTTGTACGCCCCTAGGTAATGTGGAATTGACCACTAGATCTTACGAGGCGAACCCGCCCGTATAAACGGAGGAGGTGGTTTTTTTTTTTTTTTCAGTACGGAAGCACTAACAGTAGAATACTGTAATAAATGACTTCGAAAGTGGACTATTCATTAGACGTCACCAGAATAACAAATTCATCGTGGACATTGCAGCTCTTCTGAAGCTGCCCATATCGATTGTTGATGATGTGGTTGTGAGGGGGAACGCGAAGGAACAACCACAATTTACCTCAGGCCAGACAGACCCCACGTACTGGTGGACAGGAACTGCCAGGCATTGCGTACGTTGGTTGTAGAAAATCTACATCTACATCTACATAGACACCCCCCACCCCACGCCACTATTTGTCATTTCCTTTCCTGTTCCACTCCCAAACAGAGCGAGGAAAAAATGTGTGAGCCCTAATTTCTCGTGTCTTATCTTTGTGTTCCTTATCGCAATTTACGTCGAAGCCAGCAGAATCGTTCGGCAGTCGCCTTGAAATGCCGGCTGTCTAAGTTTCCTCAGCAATGTTTCTCGAAAAGAAAGTCGCCTTCCCTCCAGGGATTCTCATTTGAGTTCCCGAAGCATCACCGGAACACTTACATATTGTCCGAACCTACCGGTAACAAATTTAGCAGCCCGCTTCTGAATTGCTTCCACGTCTTTTTCAGTCCGATCTGGTACGGATCCCAAACACTCGAGCAGTACTCAAGAACAGCTCGCACCAGCGACGTATATGCGGTCTCCTTTACAGGTGAACCAATCTTTCCTAAAATTCTCCCAATAAATCGAAATCGATCATTCATCTTCGCTACCACAGTCCTCACGCGCTCGTTCACACGTCATATCGCTTTGCAACGTTACGCCCAGATATTTAAACGACTTGGCTGAGTCCTGTAGGGCACTAATAACACTGTATGCGAACTTTACAGGTTTGTTCCTTCTACTCATCCGCACTGACTTACATTTTTCCACATTTAGGGCCAGCTGACACTCATCAGACCAACAGGAAATTTTGTCTTTGTCGTCTTCTATCATCCTACAGTCACTCGATGAGGACACCTTGCAGTACACCACGGCATCATCAGCAAACAAGCTCAGATTGCTGCCCACCCTGTCATCAAATCATTTATGTAGAGAACAACAGCGGTCCTATCACAGTGCCCTGGGGCACTCCTGATGATACCCTTGTCTCTGATGAACACTCGCCGTCGAGAACAACATACTGCGTTCTATTATTTAAGAAGTCTTCGAACCACTCACGTATCTGTGAACTTATTCCATACGTTCGTACCTTCGTTAACAGCCAGCAATGTGCCACCGCGTTAAATGCTTTTTGGAAATCTAGAAATAAGGAATCTGCCTGTTGCCCTTCATAGTTCTCAGTCTGTCATGTGAGAAAAGGGCAAGCTGAGTTTCGTACGAGCGATGATTTCCAAAACTACGCTGATTCGTGGACATAAGCTTCTTAGTATGAAGAAAGTTCATTATGTGCATTTTCAACTTCTCGCGGCGTAATGAATAATCCATTAAATTTCGGGCATGCAGCCGCGCAAATAAAATTTCTTCTACTGATATTTCGGCCGCGTATCGTCCGGCCATCTTCAGAGCCAGTCACAAGACTGACAAGGTGCCAAGCGCGGCCTTACATGCTCCACCGCGGCGGTACTGCGCATGCGGGTCACAGATGCTGGTCGCAGGCAGAGACATACGCTTACACATGCGCTGCCTGTGGCGAAGGCGTACGGACATTCGAAGTGCTTATCGATGTTTGATCGGCGGCGGTGACACGATGACGACTTCTCTGCAATTTAATCACTCCAAGAGCCGGATTTCATGCTTTGTCCAAATTAAAACCATTATCTCTGTTTATTAAATTGTTGGCTAATCGAATTTCTATAGCTTCCTTGAATACAGATTCCCAAAAAGAGGAGGTGGATGTTAAAATCTTCACATCACTGTAATTCATGGAATGACCCGTATCAATACAATGTTCGGCCACAGCTGACTTGTCTGGTTGTAATAAGCGTGTGAATCTTCGGTGCTCCACACACCTCTCATGAACGGTGCGTGTTGTTTGGATGTATGACTGCTCACAATTTCCGCAAGGAATCTGGTACACACCCGCCTTACGAAGCAGTAAATCGTCCTTCACAGAGCCGAGTAGAGCCGCAATCTTCGTGGGGGGCCGGAAGATCACCTTAACTCAGTGTTTCTCAAGAATACGGCCTATCTTTGAAGAAAGAGCACCCAAATAGGGCAGAAACGCCCTAGATCTGAAGAAATGACTATCTTCTTCCCCATCACATACCTGCTTTTTAGGTTTTGCATCGAATGCTCTACCAATTTGTTGCGGAGAATATCCATTCGATTTAAAAATACTCTTGAGGTATGTTAGCTCTCCTTGTAAATTGTCTTCATCGGATATACAGTGCGCCCGATGCACTAAGGTCTTAAGGACACCCATGCTCTGAGAAGGGTGATGGAAGCTACTGGCATGAAGGTATAGATTTGTGTGCGTTGGTTTTGTATTCGAACTGAGGATATGTTCAAGCATTCTGCAGTAAAGCGAAGTTAGGGTATTGGTCTGTAATTCTGCGGGTCCCTCCTTTTAACCTTCCTATATACTGGAGTCACCTGCACATTTTTACAGTCGCTTGGATCTTTGTCCTGGGAGAGACATCCACGATAAATGTGAGCTGAGCAAAGAGCCATTGCTGTAGAGAACTCTTGGTAAAATCGAACTGGAATTCCATCCGGACCTGGTGATTTGTTTGCTTTTAAATCTTTCAGTTTTTTCTCCGCGCCAGGTATGCTGATTAGTATGTCGTCTGGACACATGAAATCAGCGGAAGGAATCACTCTTGTGATGGAAAGTGTTACCTGTAGTCCAGCTAGCACAATGACTGCTTGTAAAGGGTAAAATTAATGGAGTACAATGGTCGAGCACCACATTAATGTAGTAAGTGCAGAGTGCACTGGAGTTGTGCAAAGAGCGTTGCCACTGGGAAATGGATGGCTGGAAACGGGTGATTAGCAGAGATGAATCACATTATACATTGTGACAATCCGATGGAAGGGTTTGAGTTCAGCGAATGCCTGCAGAAGATTACCTGACATCGTATGCCATGCAAACAGTGAAGTATGGAAGACGTGGTGATAAAGTATGGAGGTGTTTTCCTTGCTTAGTATGCCTTCCTCCTATTACATCAAAGAAAACGCTAAATGCGGAAGGATACGAATACGTTTTAGAACATTGTGTACTGCTTACAGTAAAGAACCATTTCGGTGGGGATGATTCTTTGTTTTACCTTGGCAATGCACCCAGTACAAAGCACCATCTGTGAGACAACGGCTAGTGGACGATAACGTCCCTGAAGTGGACTGGCCTGCCCAGATTACCGACATGAGCATATGGAACACATTTGAGATAAGTTAGAACTTCTATTTAGCTCAAAATCCAAGTGTGCAACATCGTTACAGTCTCTGGTTTCGTCTCAGGAATGTGCCGCTATTCGACAACAGACTTTCAGACACCTCATTGCAAGTGAATTCAAAAGAGTTAAAGCCGTTATAAAGGCGAAGGGTGACACACCCCAAGTTAGTGTCCACTAACGGGTGTCCGAATGTTTATGGTCGCGTAGTGTATAGTCCTGACATCGAGTCTTTAATGTGGCTTCAGGTCCTGTCGATTGGTATCAGCAACATCTGCATACAGTGGGCATCCCCAGATAGTGCGTTCTAGTGTACCTTGTTCTCCACAGCCACACTTTGATGCGGGTAGTTGGCGTATAGCATACGACCCGCGAAGAACATGTGCGAAAAATGTATAGCGACTTTTTCTTCAGAGCATCTATAATTATGGATAACACACTTATTTCATACAGGGAAATATAACAGCGCTGTCCGTTAACGCATGTTTGACAGTATTAAGTGGCGTGCAGCCACAACTGCATACTCCACAATATTGCACTGTTTCTGGAAGTGTGCTTCCCTAGAGCGTAACCGTACAGAAGCGAAACGTGGGCGATAAACAGATCAGACATGAAGAGAGTAGAAGCTTTTAAAAAGGGGGGCTGGGCCTATAGCAGAATGCTGAGAATTACATAGGTACATCAATTGTTGTAACACAGAATGTGCATCAAAAAATTAGATGGTAATTGCTATCTAATGTTCCAACACCGATCAAGCGTCAATTCATTATGTAGCAATTGATATGTAGTCGGTTGATGCTTATTCTGGGATGCTTGTTGTTTGTTACACCCATTAGAATGAAATGGGTTACTGCTTATTCTTTGATTCTTATTTTGTATTAGAACACTGAATAGCAATTGCAGTTGTGTGTTAGTACATTATATAGTAAGTTCTGTCTAATTTTTGATGCTAATTTTGTGTTAGAACATCTGCTGTTACACTAAATATGCAGCATGATGATCAGTGTATAGTTAAGATGGGTTCCCATGTCAATATTTATAATGAGATGTGAGTAATATTAGCCTTCTTTATAAGTGTGTTAATGGCATTTTACCGAAGCCGTTTATGATCTTAAAGAAAAATGAATACAGCTTTGTGTCATGCACTTTCTTAAATGTACTCGTATAAGACCTGTTGGAAGTCGCCTGAAAAGTGTACAATAAAACATGTAGTTCTACAGCATGTTGCTAGTTTGCACAGATCTTTCAGCACAAAAATGTGAGTTCACTGTTTACAGTAAAAAAATTTTCGAAGGCGATTGCCAACACCCATTACGTATTTTTAATAATGGATGACACACGACTGATTAATTGTGTTTCATTACATCTACCAGTTTCATTTTACACCATCATCAGTGGATCCATTAATGTAACGTTTGGACATTTATACCCAAAATCTGGATAACATTTTTATCCTTGATCATTAAAGATGTTGTTTGTTACCTAGATATCGTAAAAAAGAATTTTGCTACACTTGTTATATGACTTAAGTGTAATTACTTTCCTTTCAGATAATGATACTATTCTCAATTTACTTATTTACTATCTACACCTATGTGTTTTACTGTATTATTTTTTTCTGTATGCTCTTGTACAAATGACTTGTAATTTAATAATATTTTATTATTTTTTTTCTTTGTATCTAAAGTCAGTGATTTATGTAACATGTCGTAGTAGTCTTTAACAATGACTGCATCATTCGTTATGTATTTACTTTGGTTTGTTGTGCTTAGGAAACATTTATGTTTAGATACTATTTGATAGGTTTACTTATGGTTGATGCATGGTTATAACGATGATCATAATGGGAATCACAACGATTTCACTTTGGTCCTGTAAATTTTCAGAACATCAGATGGCCAGTAATTGTATGGATTCCCTTATTGACATGATATGCTACGGCGTGTGATTGCTATTTGACCGTTTGAAAGCATAATTTATATCGCGTATGTACACATGACTGGATGTGATGCATTTGTCGTTATGTCGTGCCTTGTTTTGTTTACACCAGGTCAGAAATTACTGGGAATAAATCGCTTCCTCACGGGGATAGCAAACTCAATGGAAACTTAAAAAGTGTGGCGTGGAAGACAATGGATATTAAATAAAATAAAATAGGTAAACCACAACATATGAATAAAAATGAACAGAGTGCCTGCAGGTAGGCATGTGGAGGCCCCTAACAAGGCGAGTAACACATCTAGAAAAGATAAAATGATTTCCAATATACTGAGATATGTCTGTTCTAGCTCACACAAAGGTTATTCATGTTCTGCATTCTGTATTGCGTTAAACTGACGTTTTAAAGTGAATGAACGTAATTACTGCAAAAACATAAGTTGCTGTTGAAACAGTATTGTAATACAGTATTGTACTTATTCACAAGAACCGCTCATCTACATGTGTAAACTATTTCTGCAGTAGTCTAAATGAGTATAAATATATGTAGGCTTGAAATAAAAAATATACTTTTATGAAGCTAAAACAGTAGAACTAAAACGAAGACGTTTTTGAACTAGGAAATGAAACCGTTTGATCAAGAAGTAACAGAAGAATCGATAAATCTTCTTCTTCCTTTTTTCCTTGTCCAACTGCTCTGCGGGGTCGCCACTTTTATAAGGGTTTTGGCGCTGTCAGGGGTAAGCTGGCTGTGGGATTCCCTCTCTCACGCCGCCTCTCCCCCCCGGGGTCGGAAACTGAGTAGCCGATCTCTCCGCATCTAGTGCAAACCTCAAGTCAAAGGTGAGACCGTTTTCTAAAAGTTCGCATATCATGTATTCGAGGTGGGACGTGGCTAGCAGCCCGATATTTTCTTTGTCGGATGTGGAAAATCGCCTAAAAACCACATCCAGGCTGGCCGCCACACAGCTCCTCGTCGTTAACCTGCTGGGCGAATCCCCAGATCCCGGAAGCGGGATCTCTAACGCGTCGAAACGGTTGATAAATATGATACGTCTGGAAATGACTGCCATTCGTCTAATCTCCAGGCCCGTTGTCGTCTTGGACTCCCGTGATCTTGCTTATCCCACCATATTGTTCACGCCAGTATTACGACTCTATACTCGTTGCAGAACTGTACTGTAGCACTACAGTCGCAGCGACGCTCCCGACGCGGGCGGCGAGACCCGTAATACTCTTGCAAATATGTTCGTGACGCAGTCGCACAAGGAGCAGCAAGAATTTATAATTGGCAAGTATCACGTCGCTGGTTCATCACACAAACCATTTGAAAATGCAGTAGGAAATTGGAAAAACGCAAATGGAAACGGAATAGCGGCAGCATTGCACCGTACGTTGATATGAGGAGTAAACTGTGACGAGCCAGGACATAAAGACCGCTGCTTACTTTCGAGAATGACTGCCACCTGATGGTGGTGAGGTCACGTGGCGCCGCAAGAAAAGCACACCAGCGGAGCACAGACGAAAGGGAAACCATTCCAGCGACGATATGGTCTGTAGATGGGGAAATCCTCCAACATAACACACTTCGACAGATGGCACACAGTTTCAGCGCGTTTGATGCAATCAAGCCTGAGATATATTTAAAATTCTTCGATATCGTCACATGTCGGTAATTTCATTTTATAAATTTAAAATAGTTAAGTAACAAATATACCCACTAACATTCATTATTCCACCCGTAAGTAAAAGGGGCGTTGAATAAGTAAAGCAACACATTATTTCTCGGTCAATTTCGGTTGAAAAAATGCGAAATTTGTCGTGCGACATCGTGGAATATTCCCGAGTCAGCCCCCACAGTTTCATGACATTCCAATAGATTGCGGCGTTATAGGCAGCCTTCAAAATTGTGTCTCGTAACGATCGAGCGTTCCAAGCAGGGAGTTATCGTTGAGTTTCTTTTGGCGCGAAACCAGAGCATCGCAGATATTCATAGGCGCTTACAGATTGTCTAGAGAGACGTGGCAGCGAACAAAAGCACGGTGAGTAGTTGGGTGGTGTGTCTATCATCATCGAAACGAGCTCGCGCAAATCTGTCCGATCTCCCACGTATCAGCTGGCCGCACATACGAGGTGCATTCAAGTTCTAAGGCCTCCGATTTTTTTTCTCCGGACTGGAAAGAGATAGAAACATGCGCATTGTTTTAAAATGAGGCTGCGTTCATTGTCAATACGTCCCAGAGATGGCAGCACCGTACGGCAGATGGAATTTTACCGCCAGCGGCGAGAATGAGAACTGTTTTAAATACTTAAAATGGCGACGTTTTCCTTACTTAAACAGTGTGCAATCATTCGTTTTCTGAATTTGCGTGGTGTGAAACCAATTGAAATTCATCGACAGTTGAAGGAGACATGTGGTGATGGAGTTATGGATGTGTCGAAATTGCGTTCGCAGGTGCGACACTTTAATGAAGGCAGAACATCGTGTGACAACAAACCGAAACAACCTCGGGCTCGCACAAGCCGGTCTGACGACATGATCGAGAAAGTGGAGAGAATTGTTTTGGGGGATCGCCGAATGACTGTTGAACAGATCGCCTCCAGAGTTGGTATTTCTGGGGGTTCTGTACACACAATCCTGCATGACGACCTGAAAATGCGAAAAGTGTCATCCAGGTGGGTGCCACGAATGCTGACAGACGACCACACGGCTGCCCGTGTGGTATGTTGCCAAGCAATTTTGACGCGCAACGACAGCATGAATGGGACTTTCTTTTCGTCGGTTGTAACAATGGCTGAGACGTAGATGCAATTTTTCAATACAGTATCAAAGCGACAGTCAGCTCAATGGAAGCACACAGATTCACCGCCACCAAAAAAATTTCGGGTAACCGCCAGTGCTGAAAAAATGATGGTGTCCATGTTCTGGGACAGCGAGGGCGTAATCCTTACCCATTGCGTTCCAAAGGACACTACGGTAACAGGTGCATCCTACGAAAATGTTTTGAAGAACAAATTCCTTCCTGCACTGCAACAAAAACGTCCGGGAAGGGCTGCGCGTGTGCCGTTTCACCAAGACAACGCACCCGCACATCGAGCTAACGTCACGCATCAGTTTCTTCGTGATAACAACTTTTATGTGATTCCTCATGCTCCCTACTCACCTGATCTGGCTCCTAGTGACTTTTGGCTTTATCCAACAATGGAAGACACTCTCCGTGGCCGCACATTCACCAGCCGTGCTGCTATTGCCTCAGCGATTTTCCAGTGGTCAAAACGGACTCCTAAAGAAGCATTCGCCGCTGCCATGGAATCATGGCGTCAGCGTTGTGAAAAATGTGTACGTCTGCAGGGCGATTACGTCGAGAAGTAACGCCAGTTTCATCGATATCGGGTGAGTAGTTAATTAGAAAAAAAATCTGAGGCCTTAGAACTTGAATGCACCTCGTAACTTTGACTTCTTAAGTGTTGGAACGTGGGAACACTCTCATTCGAGGCGATCGACGGATCACAATCAAACACCTCGGTGCTCAGCTCGCTGTCTCTGTTGGTAGTGCTGACACACTAGTCCACCAGCTGGGGGTACTGACAGGTGGGTCGCCGCTGGTTTCCTCGTCGCCTAACAGGAGACGATAAACAGTACTGAAGGACCATCCGGGCGGAGTTGCTTGCGCCTTACGAGGCTGATCGTGACAATTTTTTGTCGAAAATTGTCACAGGCAACGAAACATAGGTCATTACTCCGAGTCGGAAATAAAAAAGCCGTCCACGGAGTGGCACCTCATCACATCTCCTCCGAAGGAAAAGTTCCAAGCCGCACCCTCAGCCGGTGAAATCACGGAAACCGTATTCTGAGGCTCTGATGGAGTATTCTGTTTAATGCCCTCCATCATGGGGCAACGATCTCTTGGGAAGTGTACTGTGCCATTCACGGGATACAGAAGAAACGGCTTCGCCATGTTCGTCGCCACAAGAATGCAAAAGTGTTTACATCTACATCTACATCTACATTGATACTCCGCAAGCCACCCAACGGTGTGTGGCGGAGGGCACTTTACGTGCCACTGTCATTACCTCCCTTTCCTGTTCCAGTCGCGTATGGTTCGCGGGAAGAACGACTGTCTGAAAGCCTCCGTGCGCGCTCTAATCTCTCTAATTTTACATTCGTGATCTCCTCGGGAAGTATAAGTAGGGGGAAGCAATATATTCGATACCTCATCCAGAAACGCACCCTCTCGAAACCTGGCGAGCAAGCTACACCGCGATGCAGAGCGCCTCTCTTGCAGAGTCTGCCACTTGAGTTTATTAAACATCTCCGTAACGCTATCACGGTTACCAAATGACCCAGTGACGAAACGCGCCGCTCTTCTTTGGATCTTCTCTATCTCCTCCGTCAACCCGACCTGGTACGGATCCCACACTGATGAGCAATACTCAAGTATAGGTCGAACGAGTGTTTTGTAAGCCACCTCCTTTGTTGATGGACTGCATTTTCTAAGCACTCTCCCAATGAATCTCAACCTGGTACCCGCCTTACCAACAATTAGTTTTATATGATCATTCCACTTCAAATCGTTCCGTACGCATACTCCCAGATATTTTACAGAAGTAACTGCTACCAGTGTTTGTTCCGCTATCATATAATCATACAATAAAGGATCCTTCTTTCTATGTATTCGCAATACATTACATTTGTCTATGTTAAGGGTCAGTTGCCACTCCCTGCACCAAGTGCCTATCCGCTGCAGATCTTCCTGTATTTCGCTACAATTTTCTAATGCAGCAACTTCTCTGTATACTACAGCATCATCCGCGAAAAGCCGCATGGAACTTCCGACACTATCTACTAAGTCATTTATATATATTGTGAAAAGCAATGGTCCCATAACACTCCCCTGTGGCACGCCAGAGGTTACTTTAACGTCTGTAGACGTCTCTCCATTGATAACAACATGCTGTGTTCTGTTTGCTAAAAACTCTTCAATCCAGCCACACAGCTGGTCTGATATTCCGTAGGCTCTTACTTTGTTTATCAGGCGACAGTGCGGAACTGTATCGAACGCCTTCCGGAAGTCAAGAAAAATAGCATCTACCTGGGAGCCTGTATCTAATATTTTCTGGGTCTCATGAACAAATAAGGCGAGTTGGGTCTCACACGATCGCTGTTTCCGGAATCCATGTTGATTCCTACATAGTAGGTTCTGGGTTTCCAGAAATGACATGATACGCGAGCAAAAAACATGTTCTAAAATTCTACAAGAGATCGACGTAAGAGATATAGGTCTATAGTTTTGCGCATCTGCTCGACGACCCTTCTTGAAGACTGGGACTATCTGTGCTCTTTTCCAATCATTTGGAACCCTCCGTTCCTCTAGAGACTTGCGGTACACGGCTGTTAGAAGGGGGGCAAGTTCTTTCGCGTACTCTGTGTAGAATCGAATTGGTATCCCGTCAGGTCCAGTGGACTTTCCTCTATTGAGTGATTCCAGTTGCTTTTCTATTCCTTGGACACTTATTTCGATGTCAGCCATTTTTTCGTTTGTGCGAGGATTTAGAGAAGGAACTGCAGTGCGGTCTTCCTCTATGAAACAGCTTTGGAAAAAGGTGTTTAGTATTTCAGCTTTACGCGTGTCATCCTCTGTTTCAATGCCATCATCATCCCGTAGTGTCTGGATATGCTGTTTCGAGCCACTTACTGATTTAACGTAAGACCAGAACTTCCTAGGATTTTCTGTCAAGTCGGTACATAGAATTTCACTTTCGAATTCAATGAACGCTTCACGCATAGCCCTCCTTACGCTAACTTTGACATCGTTTAGCTTCTGTTTGTCTGACAGGTTTTGGCTGCGTTTAAACTTGGAGTGGAGCTCTCTTTGCTTTCGCAGTAGTTTCCTAACTTTGTTGTTGTACCACGGTGGGTTTCTCCCGTCCCTCACAGTTTTACTCGGCACGTACCTGTCTAAAACGCGTTTCTCTTTCTTCATGACAATTCAAGGCCTCAGACATGTCTACGCACCCAAGGGGAGCTCAGAACACTTCATTGACATGTTCTTGCTTATGGGCCCTACAGCCCCGATCTCGCACCTTCTGGCTTCCAACTGTTTGGCCAATGAAGGATGGACTCCGTGAGAAACATCAAATTAGCGGGGAGTTATTGATGGCAGCTAGAATTTGGCTCTGATGCCGATATGCAGAGTGGTACCATGCGGGCATACACGCCCTCCCAGGAAGGTGCCGTAAGGCAGTTGCACTGAACAGAAATTATGTTGAAAAATATGGTTTCGTAGCAACAAAGGGGAACTAGTATGGTGTACTGGAATCCTGAACAAAACCAACCCACTTTCAGGAATATCATACTCACTAGCCCTTCGTATTTTCATGTTGTATGTTGAGAATAAATTTTCATCATTTAACATAAAAGACTGTAAATTTAAGTTTTACTGAATAGTTAACAGTTACTATCTTTGACAACGGTGTAAGCCTGTTTGCTTTAAATGTTTTCTTTGTACATCTTCATCGCGAGGACTTGACGGGAAAGTGTGGAATACTGGAGACAAATAATGTTTTGTGATGCGGTAGAGAGGAGATATTGTAGTTGCAAATTATAGTTCAATAGGGCCAATTCAATGTTACGTTTTGTTGTTCGAATGTTTGAAGAGTTAAATTAGAAACGAACTATTCAAAGTGGAGATACTTTTTATCGCGTATGTAGTGATCCACCAGTCTTTCAGAGTCCTAGCGTCAGTGGAGATTCTCTATAGAAAGGAGACATGTGACATTATCATAGAACTACATGAAAATAACGAAGACTACTTCAAGACAATGAGCTAAGTAAAACTATATTTTAGTAAAGTGAACTGTATCCTTCAGTGCAACTCCAGAATAATAACAGACGTCCGTTCCGTGGACACGTTATTGTATAGACCAGTACTGAGTCGCTATATTACACTGTGCACCTATGAACGAAAATCTCGGAAACAGGGAAGTTGGTCGGCTGTTCGTGTCCTGCTGTCGTGAGAGCATTTGATGAAGGCGACTGAAAGGCGGTGACAGAACGAGTAACTTACAAGATAACTACAAACCACTCCTCACCAAATCACACGGACGTTGGAGGCTTGCTCATTGTGCGAAGTAGGACAGACGGCGATCGGTGGCAGATCTGAGGACAGAGCACCGTGCTGGCGCTCCACCAAGTGTTTCTGGCACACTGTTGAGCCTAGACTACCGGAAAAGACGACCCCCACTCATTCCTTTGTTAAGCGAACAACATAGACACTTGCGAATTCAGCGATTGGACGGTGAGTCGGTGGCAACGTTTCGCCTGATTATATAAATAACTCTTCTCATTATGTCAGCTCGATGGCCGATTCTGGATTCGCTGTCATCCAGACGAAAGGATGCTGGACACATGTTCGAAGCCCCGGACGCAGGCCGCCGGGGAAACACCTAAGCATCTAGGCTTCCACGGGACCTCCAGCATCGCTCCATGCTTCACACTTCCCCCGACTGTGATGGCATCTTCCAACAGCGTACATACAGGGTGTTTCAAAAATGACCGGTATATTTGAAACGGCAATAAAAACTAAACGAGCAGCGATAGAAATACACCGTTTGTTGCAATATGCTTGGGACAACAGTACATTTTCAGGCGGACAAACTTTCGAAATTACAGTAGTTACAATTTTCAACAACAGATGGCGCTGCAAGTGATGTGAAAGATATAGAAGACAACGCAGTCTGTGGGTGCGCCATTCTGTACGTCGTCTTTCTGCTGTAAGCGTGTGCTGTTCACAACGTGCAAGTGTGCTGTAGACAACATGGTTTATTCCTTAGAACAGAGGATTTTTCTGGTGTTGGAATTCCACCGCCTAGAACACAGTGTTGTTGCAACAAGACGAAGTTTTCAACGGAGGTTTAATGTAACCCAAAGACCGAAAAGCGATACAATAAAGGATCTGTTTGAAAAATTTCAACGGACTGGGAACGTGACGGATGAACGTGCTTGGAAGGTAGGGCGACCGCGTACGGCAACCACAGAGGGCAACGCGCAGCTAGTGCATCAGGTGATCCAACAGTGGCCTCGTGTTTCCGTTCGCCGCGTTGCAGCTGCGGTCCAAATGACGCCAACGTCCACGTATTGTTTCATGCGCCAGAGTTTACACCTCTATCCATACAAAATTCAAACGCGGCAACCCCTCAGCGCCGCTACCATTGCTGCACGACAGACATTCGCTAACGATATAGTGCACAGGATTGATGACGGCGATATGCATGTGGGCAGCATTTGGTTTACTGACGAAGCTTATTTTTACCTGGACGGCTTCGTCAATAAACAGAACTGGCGCATATGGGGAACCGAAAAGCCCCATGTTGCAGTCCCATCGTCCCTGCATCCTCAAAAAGTACTGGTCTGGGCCGCCATTTCTTCCAAATGAATCATTGGCCCATTTTTCAGATCCGAAACGATTACTGCATCACGCTATCTGGACATTCTTCGTGAATTTGTGGCGGTACAAACTGCCTTAGACGACACTGCGAACACCTCGTGGTTTATGCAAGATGGTGCCCGGCCACATCGCACGGCCGACGTCTTTAATTTCCTGAATGAATATTTCGATGATCGTGTGATTGCTTTGGGCTATCCGAAACATACAGGAGGCGGCGTGGATTGGCCTCCCTATTCGCCAGACATGAACCCCTGTGACTTCTTTCTGTGGGGACACTTGAAAGACCAGGTGTACCGCCAGAATCGAGAAACAATTGAACAGCTGAAGCAGTACATCTCATCTGCATGTGAAGCCATTCCGCCAGACACGTTGTCAAAGGTTTCGGGTAATTTCATTCAGAGACTACGCCATATTATTGCTACGCATGGTGGATATGTGGAAAATATCGTACTATAGAGTTTCCCAGACCGCAGCGCCATCTGTTGTTGAAAATTGTAACTACTGTAATTTCGAAAGTTTGTCTGCCTGAAAATGTACTGTTGTCCCAAGCATATTGCAACAAACTGTGTATTTCTATCGCTGCTCGTTTAGTTTTTATTGCCGTTTCAAATATACCGGTCATTTTTGAAACACCCTGTATCAGTGTAAGGCCACAGTCGTGCTGCAGTGTGTGTGAGTGTGTGTGTGTGAAATCTTATGGGACTTAACTGCTAAGGTCATCATAACGTCATCAGTCCCTAAGCTTACACACTACTTAACCCGAATTATGCTAAGGACCACCACACAGCCATGCCCGGGGGAGTATTCCAACCTCCGCGTGGCGCGCTACAGTGGTTTGAGGTGGAAGGCATGGAACTCACTATGGTGACTTGAAAAGAAATTCGCCTGATCTAAACCGGATGGGACATCTGGGACGCTGTCAGACACTTGCTCCTGTCCACAAGTCACCGGGGCCAATGATTTTTTTTTCGAGATCTGTGCGTAGACGTCTGGTATCACCCACATGCCTCCACAAATCGCCATGTTGAATCCATGCCAAACAATACCGCTGTATAGGAAATGGTGACCGAAGCGTTATTAACCGTTGTCTGAACTACCGCAGAAACACCTAATCCCACCAAATAGAGATCCTTTCTGTCCCACTCCGTCTTACAGCTACTATCTTGCAGTCCTTTCCAGTATGAGGAACCTGATTCCGGAATAACGTCTGGTTCATCAGAGTAAATATAGATGTAACGTTAGGTTGCAGTAGCCTGCCTTACGATAAATTATAGCTAGCCATCGTACTTTCTGTTGTTGATTTCTACAAGTGCGGAACTACAAGTGCAAGAACCAATGACGTGTAGCTGGGTTTGCGAAAACCTCGGCACAGAAGGCACAGATGCCTTGGAACTGTGGCCGGGGCGACAACGGGCGGCCTGTTAAGGAGCCGTCCCCAGCCGAGGATTTGGCGACGAAGGCCGCCCATCACAGAGCAGCCGGACGTAATTATGGGATAACGAGCAGCGTGGGCGGTGGGGGCGGCGGGGACGGCGCCATCTGCCGGCGTCGATGGGACGGCGGACGGCGGTGCCACAGCCGGCGACCGACACCTGCTGGAGGCGGAGAGCGCGCGCACGGCGGCGCCAGCGGCGGGCGGTGGGCGGCGATTAACGCCCCCGCAGCACGGTTGCCTCACGGAAGGCGCTGGCGTCCGAGTTTTGGTGCTGCGGTAGTCCGTTGATACATGTTTGCATGACAGAGGAATAAACGGTGAGTAGGAGGTCTCTCTTCGTTCTGGCCAACCTCAAGGCTACTTTCACTTTCTCTGACTTCCTTTCACTATTAGACATTTGGCCTCCCCTGTTGTAACAAGTGTTACACAATGGAAATGCTATCGAAGACAGTGCTGCCAAAGCAGAGTTACTAAACACATCCTTCCGAAATGCCTTCACAAAAGAAGACGAAGTAAATATTCCAGAATTCGAATCGAGAACAGCTGCCAACATGAGTAACGTAGAAGTAAATATCCTCGGAGTAGTGAAGCAACTTGAGTCACTTAATAAAAGTAAGTCTTCTGGTCCAGACTGTATACCAATTAGGTTCCTTTCGGAGTATGCTGATGCATTATCTCCGTACTTAACAATTATATACAACCGTTCGCTCTACGAAAGATGCGTACCCAAAGACTGGAAAGTTGCACAGGTCACACCAATATTCAAGACAGGTATTAGGAGTAATCCACCACTAAATTATAGGCCCATATCGTTAATGTCGATGTGCAGCAGGATTTTAGAACATATATTGTGTTCGAACGTAATGAATTACCTCGAAGAAAACGGTCTATTAACACACAGTCAACGTGGGCTTAGAAAACATCGTTCCTCTGAAAAACAACTAGCTCTTTATTCACATGAAGTGCTGAGTGCTATTGACAAGGGATTTCAGATCGATTCCGTATTTCTGGATTTCCGGAAGCCTTTTGACACTGTACCATACAAGCGGCTCGTAGTAAAATTGTGTACCTATGGAATATCGTCTCAGTTACGTGACTGGATCTGTGATTTCCTGTCAGAGAGGTCACAGTTCGTTGTAACTGACGGAAAGTCATCGAGTAAAATGGAAGTGATTTCTGGCGTTCCCCAAGGAAGTGTTTTAGGCCCTTTGCTATTCCTTATCTATATAAACGCTTTCGGAGGCAATTTGAGCAGCCATCTTCGGTTGTTTGCTGATGTCGTTTATCGACTAATAAAGTCATCAGAAGATCAAAACAAACTGCAAAACGATTTAGAAGAAATATCGGAATGGTGTGAAAAGTGGCTGTTGACCTTAAATAACAAAAAGTGTGAGGTCATTCACATGAGTGCTAAAAGGAACTAGTTAAACTTCGGATACACGACAAATGAGTCTAATCTAAAAGCCGGAAATTCAACTAATTACCTAGGTATTACAATTACGAACAATTTAAATTGGAAGGAACACATAGAAATTGTTGTTGAAAAGGCTAACCAAAGACTGCGTTTCATTGGCAGGACACTTAGAAAATGTATTCTTTTAGAATACTGCTGCGCGGTATGGGATCCTTACCAGATATGACTGACTAAGTACATCGAAAAAGTTCAAAGAAAGGCAGCACGTTTTGTATTATCGCGAAATATGGGAGAGAGTGTCACAGAAATGATACAGGATTTGGGATGGACATCATTAAAAGAAAGGCGTTTTTCGTTGCGACGGAATCTTCACACGAAATTCCAATCACCAACTATCTCCTCCGAATGCGAAAATATTTTGTTGACACCGACATACACAGGAAGGAACGATCACAAAGATAAAATAAGGGAAATCAGAGCTCGTGTTCATTCTTTCCACGCGCTATACGAGATTGGAATAATAGAGAATTGTGAAAGTGGTTCGATGAACCATGTGCCACTTAAATGTGATTTGCAGAGTATCCATGTATATGTAGATGTAGATGTAATAGTGTAAGTGCCCAATGGAATACCACGTCAGAAACTGTTTCGCACCAACATCTAAGCTCTGCTGACTAAGCGATCTGTGTTCCTGCCCCGAAATGTGCAATGATCATAATTTTCATGTAATTTAATCCGAATTTCGCAGGTCTCTTCATACGTGAATTAATTAATTAATACACAACAGCGAGATGTCACATTTAAAAATATTGTGATTGTCTCATCATGTGCATTACGCCCCATCTCAGGGTGGAGGTTGAAATTCCCAGGCCTCCCGCCTTCCAGGTCTTAGAATCGATCCCTGAATTGCAAATTAATTAATTAAATAATTAATAAACGTATGGGGAGACCTGTAAAAATTCAATTAAAATGAAAATTAAGATAACTGCATATCACAGGGCTCCAGGTTCCAATCTTTCAGCTCCAGAGCTTAGATGTTGTTGCGAAATTGTTTGTGACGTCAAATTCCCTTGAGCATTTACGCTATTAGAACGCATAACGCTTATTATGGCAATGGAGGCCAACTGCTTAACCCTCGAGTGGGTGTGCTAAAGAGGCAAAGAAAATGGTACACCTCCCTAATATCGTACAGGGCCCCCGCGAGCACGCAGAAGTCCCGAGTCGCGCGGCACGACGTGGCAGGGACTCGAATAATGTCTGAAGCAGTGCTGGATGGAACTGACAACAGGAATCCTGCAGGCATGTCAATAAATCCGTAAGACTACGAGGGGGTGGAGATCCCTTCTAAACAGCACGTTGCAAACCTGCAAGGCATGCCAGATATGCTCAATAACGTTCATGTTTGGGGAGTCTGGTGGTCAGAAGAGTGTTCCTGGAGCCACTCTGTAGCAATTCTGGACGTGTGGGTTGTCACGTTGTCCTGCTGGAATTTCCTATGTCCGCTGGAATGCGCAATGGACATGAATGGATGCAGGTGATCAGACACGATACTTAGCCACATGTTTATGGCACAGTCATAACCGGTTTCGGCCATACAATGACCATCTTCAGATGCTAAAGTCGTCATACACTGAACACAGGTTCATGTGCTGTCAAGCGCATACACTGACAGCGCATGAACCTGCGTTCAGTGTGTACCGCCTTTAGCATCTGAAGATAGTCACTGTATGGCCGAAACCGGTTATGACTTTGTCATAAACATGTGATTGTGTCTATAAATAAACAAAACAAATTTACAAGAGAATCAGTCACGCACTCCATAGACAAAACGTCGCTTTCCCACGATACTAAACTTACGTGTCACCTGTCAGAGTAGTATCTAGACGTGTCGGAGGTCCCATATCGCTCCAGCTGCACAAGCCCCACACCATTACAGAGACTCCACCAAATCTCACAGTCCCCTGCTGACATGCAGGGTCCATGGATTCATGAAGTAGTCTCCATATCCGCTCCATACAATTTCAAAAGAGACACGCCCGACCAGGAAACATGTTTCCAGTCATCAACTGTCCAGTGTCGGTCTTGACGGACCCAGGCGAAGCGTAAAGCTTTGTGTCGTGCAGTCATCTAGGATACACGAGTAGGCCTTCGGCTCCGAAAGCCCATATCGATGATGTTTCGTTGAATGGTTCGCACGCTGACACTTGTCGATAGCCTGGCATTGAAAGCCTAAGCAATTTGCGGAAAGGTTGCGCTTCTGTTACGTTGAACGATTTTCTTCAGTCGGCGTTGGTTCCATTCTTGCAGGATCTTTCTCCGGGCGCAGCGAAGTCGGAGATTCGACGTTTTACCGGATTCCTGATATTCACGGTACATACGTGAAATGGTCGTATGGGAATATCCCCATTTCATCGCTACCTCGGAGATGCTGTGTTCCATCGCTCGTGCGCCGACTGTAACACCACGTTGAAACTCACTTAAATTTTGCCAGCCTTCCTTGTGGCAGCAGTAGTAGATCTAACAAATGCAATTCACACTTGTCTCACATAGGCGTTACCGAACCTAGCCCCGGATTCTGCCTGTTTACATATCTCTGTATTTGAATATGCCTGCCTACACCAACTTCTTCGGCGCTTCACCGGATAAAGTCCGCCAACCACAAATAACACTGTCTTGTACCGTTCCATTGCAAAAAAATTAGCAGCACAGTCCCACACTATTGCAGTTGTATTCGAGATAATTAGCAATCGAATAAGTGGCTGGCTGTGATCTAATGCAGTCGTGATGTTTAATGCTTCGTGTGTGTTGTTATCATCAGGTAATAACTGCACGCGGTATCAGCGTGATACAATGAAAGTTTATTTTATTATCGTTTAGTTAAACAATGATTTAGTTCGTATGATGCGGGTTTATTCTATTGCTGTTTCATTAAACTAAGAGTAAACTGTGATTTTGCTCATAATGTTTATCTCGGTTTTATAGAAACATATAATCTTTAGATGTGCACCAAGTACGCCATGCGCCTTCTCGTGTTATAAAAACAGCGCGCTCTATCGAAGGTTATAAGTGAAAGTAGGTTATAGAAAGTGGCCTTCAGGACGCCCAGAACGAAAAAATACCCCCTATTACAATGTTCAAAATATTCAGTAGTGTTTCTCTCACAATAACTTTACAAAAACAATTATTTTTTGAGGAAAGAAACATGAATTTTCCCACTACGTTTCAGATGATACGCTGTTAGCTCATGAAATACAAAATAGGAAGCCATTCTGTACAACCCAGCCTTTAAATCTAAACAGATTGTGGCAGCTTAATTTTATATCAATTAAACGTGGGCTAATTTTTTTCAAGGTCCGATCAGTCGCAAAGTGGAAACCACAGTGAAAATAGAGAATGTTTTATTTGCAACTTTTAGCTACAACTTGTGGCTATTTCTCTACATAATCGCCTCTCCAACTTAGACATCTGTGTAGCACAGTGCCAATTTTCCAATACCATCGTCATGGAAGGCGGCCGAATGTCCTTTCCACCAATTCTCTACGCCGATCTGCAGCTCGATGTTTCAAAATGTTATCCTTGCAGCCAGCGGCCCATGTGAGCAAAGAGAAGAAAATCAGAGGGAGCTGAGCCTGGGCTGTGTGTGCGCATGATCAAACATTTCCTATGAAAAACACCGGAGGAACACCACCGTTCCAGCTGCCCTCTGTGGCCAACCATTGTCATTCACTGCCTGCATAATGAATGTCTGTACGTCACTCTTTTAAGTTCCCGCACCATCGCTGAACTTCATTGTTATGCATGATCGTTACGTTATATGAGCTGCATGAAATCGGGCGGAACTCCAATGACAGCACGCTCTTCACAATTGGCGGGAGACTCTATTGTTCAGCGCATCTTTACATGCATATTGTGAACTCAGAACTGAAAAGTGTGACTTGACGCGATCGACGGGCGTACTACAGACACTGTGCAATACATCTGTGCAAAGCTTAATGTGAACCACATCTACAAGGGACATAAAATAAAAATCCCCTAGAAAATTTTAGATAACAATATAGCGCCTTAAAATTTGCATCAGAGTACCTTCAATAATGTCTTGTTAATATCTTCGGCAATGTCCCAACCAAAGAATACGAAATATTAACTGAAAAAGTGCAAAATAATTATCTCAGCTACACGCAGCAGTTTAAGCAAACTACACAGAGCTTTAAACTGTCTGAAAATAAATAATCTCAGTTTGACGTTAATTCATTTTGAAAAGGGAACGGCAGACTGCTGAGAACAGAACAGGATATACGTACATTCTTTAGATAGCATTACAGGTTCGAGTCCTTCCTCGATCATGGGTGTACGTGTTGTTCTTAGCATAAGTTAGTTTAAGCAGTGTGTAAGTCTAGGGACCGATGACCTCATGAGTTTGGTCCCTTACGAACTCACACACATTTGAACATTTAGCATTACAGGCGACGCACCTTATAGCAATAACTTCTTAAGTCTTTAAAGCAATATTAATAATAAATGGAATAGTCCTAGCACTGATGAAAATATAAATATATCTGTCTAGAAGGAGTACAGTGCCAAGGTTGATTAATACGATGCCCATATTTCCTTATTTCTGCGAGACAAAGACGAGTTGTGAATTCCGTGTCGGTTACACCATTATTAGACGCCTCCACCTCACATCACCACCGTCTTCTAATTCCCCGGAACTCGAAATTTCGAGGTGACTTGGACGTTCTGAGCGCCTAAGATATTTTTCAAAAATTATTAATAAAAGGATTTTCGCCCCTTGTCTCCTCTCTCCCACTGCTTAGCAACATTCTGAAATTAATATGTTCCTACCATTATATTTCAAATTAATATTTTAGCTTGAAATAAAAAAAATGTACTTACTTGGACTGTTACAACGAAACAACATGCTGTAGTTTAATCAATAAAATAGAAAACTAACCTAAATTTCTTGCAATATTTTAACAGAAATAAAAGTGAGACCCGTGCATGGTGACACTTAGTTTTTGAAATGTGTTCTAGTATATAATAAGAATAAGTAAAAACACTGCATTTTGTAGAAGAGGGATTTTTAAAAAAATTAATTGCTACACACACAAGGAGAATATGGCTACAGGAGCTTCTAACATCAACAGTATAAGTAATTCCGTCATTTAGCCCAACTATCCTACGGAAGATATACAGCAGAAGAATACAATGGGTGGGCCATGTAGCCCGTACGCCAGATGGAAGACAGGCGTAGATGGCACCAAAGGCGAAACGAAACACCAAACGCCCCATTGGACGACCAAGGCTGATGGACGACCTGGCGAAGGACCTAGCAGCCCTGGAAATTGAAGACACCTGGAGGAACAAAACAGGAAGGCAGTTTGTGGAAGCAGCGCGGGGTCTGCATGGCCTGTGATCGCTGGATATCTATCTATTTTTGTGTAAAGCGGGTTTTAGAGGTAACGATCATAACTATGGTTGTGAATAAATTTTCTCGCACTTTGCTTGCCTCAAACTTAAATTAAAACATAAATTTGAGCTTACGGCGAAGAGCGCCATCGCGCCAACACTGCGAGGAACGACACGATTTCTTCAAGCATGACGAGTGTCGCTTACTGCTGGCAAAAACAATGGAAGTTTCTACGAAGGCTCTGAACTTTTGTTATGAATTGGTGTGCCAGAAACGCAGAGAGTGTTTTACGCTCGTGATCAATACTGATTACCAAACCCGCTCTTGCGTCTTGTCATCTTACGTGACACTGGGGTACTGACTCAGGCCGACTTATCACTGAAGTCTGTCTGCAGGATTTCACATACAATCTTCATGCAGCGGTAGTGTTAACTCACTCTACTCGAAAGAAAAACTCCGATAGCCAGTATACACTAGCGCCCTGTTTAACCCTTCAAATGAAACTGGTCATATATGCTGTTTATTACTTTATTTACTAAAAATAGGACATTGTACTGATATTAACACTTCACATGGTTTTTCTGATGAGTATAAATATCGGTTTTACGTTAAGTCGGTAGGCTTAAAGTACCAGCGAACAAGAGAGTAATGGCAATGACATTTACCAATGGCTACTGAGCGACCCGTCTTCAACATATTTTTGTATTTGGCTAGCGTTTGTCACAGGTGGATTAACTCTCCTGATACCTTCGGTTGTAAATGATTGCGAGTTCAATTCACAGCAACATTTCCTCCATCATGAAGGGTAAATACTATACGTGAGTTGTTTCTAATCATATTTAAGCTAGTTTTCTTCCGCGCCATAGATGTAAGCAAACAGACTGTCTTGAATTTACTTCTTAGTTACATCCAGTGTTACTGATTACATGCTGTGAAATGCTTCTTCGACTGAAAAATAATCATTGCAGATAATACTGTTTTCACAGCTTATGGTTCAAATGGTTCAAATGGCTCTGAGCACTATGGGACTTAACATCGGAGGTAATCAGTCCCCTAGAACTTAGAACTACTTAAACCTAACTAACCTAAGCACATCACACACATCCATGCCCGAGGCAGGATTTGAACCTGCGACCGTAGCAGTCCCACGTTTCCGGACTGCAGCGCCTAGAACCGCACGACCACCGCAGCCGGCTCACAGCTTATCTCAAAACTGTTAACCACTCAGATATAATAAGTTGTTTCCACTGACAGTGCACGTACAGGATATTTATTGTAAACATGTCACATGATGAAAAGTCTATGCACGTACTTCACTGTGTAGAGCAACAGGACATTTAGGGTCAAGCCCTGTTCCGCTATATGAAGAATTGTCGCATCGGCTGTAAGATGTTCGCGGTGTTTGAGTGAAGTAGAGAGGTCAAATGTGGACAGACCTCCTGTCGGGTACGGTATCTGTTACCAAAGAGAGGGCGTACGAGGAAAGCTGCAGCCGCAGTGCGCGGAAGCCAGCAGAATGCTCACTACTTGCTGGGCGTCTAGTATGCTGTTCGTGGACCCGGAAGATGAGCACAAAATAAATGGGATTATGGAATCTCTGTGGAGAAAAACCAATGATGTCTTTTGATGGTAATGTAAGAATTCTTTTGTATTACTGTCACATTAGTGACCAACTTGCTTGAGTTCTCATAGAGAAAGTATGTATCAGCGTCATGTTAATCGACTGAATTGTACACACACCAAAAAAAGTTTGAATCACCTCGGTTCCGAGAGTTTCGTAACCCGTACAGAAAATTGGAATAGATCTCAGCATCAACATCATTTCCGCCCTTTTTATTGCTCATGAACCCCACACATTGCATGCTGTACCACCATGCAGAGAGGCCTTCAGAGGCGGGGCTCCAGATTGCTGTACACACCAGTAGCACGTCCTCTTGCATTGCTGCATGCCTGTATTCGTCGTGGCACTCTATCCACAAGTTTATCAAGGCACTGTTGGTCCGGATTGTCCCACTCCTCGACGGCGATACGGCGTAGATCCCTCAGAGTGGTTGGTGGGTCACGTCGTCCATAAACAGGCCTTCTCAATCTATCACAGGCATGGTCGATAGGGCTGATGTCTGGAGAAGATGCTGGTCGCTCTAGTCGAGCGATGTCGTTATCCTTAAGGAGGTCATTCGAAGGATGTGCACGATGGGGGCGCCATTGTCGTCCATGAAGACGAATGCCTCACCAGTATGCTGCCGATATAGTTCCACTATGGGTCGCAGGATGGCATTCACGTACCGTACAGCCGTTGCGGCACCTTCCACGACTACCAGCGGCGTACGTCGGCCCCACATAATGCCAGCCGCAAAACATCAGAGAACCTTGCTACACTCGCTGGACAGTGTGTCCAAGGCGATCAGCCTGACCGAGTTGTCTTCTATCCGACTGTTTTCTGGTCGAAGGTATATGCGACACTCATTGGTGAATAGAACGTCATGTCAATCCTGAGCGGTCCATTCGGCATGTTGTTGGGCCCATATGTACCGCGCTACATGGTGTTGGGGTTGCAAAGTTGGACCTCGCCATGGACGTCGGAAGTGAAGTTGCGCATCGTGAGCCCATTGCGCACAGTTTGAGTCGTAACACGACATTCTGTGGCTACACGAAAAGCCTTATTCAACATGGTAGCGAGCCATAATCCGTAGGTAGCGGATGCAGTAGTAGCCATTGGGCGGCCTGAGCGAGACGTGTCATCGACAGTTCCTGTCTCTCTGTGTCTCCCCCACGTCTGAACAACATCACTTTGCTTCATCCCGAGGCGCCTGGACACTTCCCTAGTTGAAAGCCCTTCCTGGCAGAAAGTAACAATGCGGACGTGATCGAACGGCGGTATTGACCGTATAGGCATGGTTGAACTACAGACAACACGAGCCGTGTACCTCTTTCCTGGTTGAATGACTGGAACTAATCGTCTGACCCCTTCGTCTAATAGGCGATGCTCATGCATGGTTGTTTACATCTTTGGGCGGGTTTAGTGACATCTCTGAACAGTCAAATTGACTTTCTCTGTGATACAACATCCGCAGTCAACGTCTATCTTCAGGAGTTTCTACGAACCGGGGTGATGAAAAACTTTTTTTGATGTTTGTAAATGCAGTTAACCAATAAACATCTGAAAACGAGTGGTTGAAGTTGAAAATACGTGTTCAGTCGTCATTTGATAATGCGGTTTAAGTCGTTTGTCGGAAAGCTTTAGAAATTTCCTGCAGCAGAGAAGATGCTTCAGGGAAGTCCGCAATTTCGTGGCATAGCACAACTCTACCACAAAATCCTATACGGCGACCCGGATTGCTGACAAGCCAGATTCATCATAAAAAACAAATCACTGTGACGCACAGCGCAGGATGCAAGTGAAATAGTACCAGGCGATACCAAACCAAACTGAACCAACTGACACTACCAAAACCGAAATGGATATATTCTTTCCTCTGTAACTGTTATAGGCATGTTATTTACTCACTATTGTTTGGTTTCTATATTTAGAGGGTCATACTGACATTATTGAATATTTCTTTTAGCTGTGCAAGAAGCTCTCTAGAAGTACTCAAGAATAGGTCGTACTAGGAACCTATATCAGGTGAACCACTCTTTCCTCAAATTCTCCCATTAAACCGAAGTCGACCATTCGGCTTACCTACCACAGTTCCAACATGCTCGTCCAATTTCGTATCGCTGTGTCAAGCAAGACACTAGTAATACTGCATCCGAACATTACGGGTTTGTTCTTCCTATTCATCCGCATTAAATTGCCACTTTTTCACGTTTAGAGCTAGCTACCATTCATCAGACGAACTAGATATTTTGTCTAACTCGTTTTGTATCACTCTACACTCACTCAACTTCCATACCTTACTGTACCACACAGCATTATCAGCAGAAAACTCAGACTGCTGCTCACCCTGTCCGCCAAATAACTTATGTACACTCCTGGAAATGGAAAAAAGAACACATTGACACCGGTGTGTCAGACCCACCATACTTGCTCCGGACACTGCGAGAGGGCTGTACAAGCAATGATCACACACACGGCACAGCGGACACACCAGGAACCGCGGTGTTGGCCGTCGAATGGCGCTAGCTGCGCAGCATTTGTGCACCGCCGCCGTCAGTGTCAGCCAGTTTGCCGTGCCATACGGAGCTCCATCGCAGTCTTTAACACTGGTAGCATGCCGCGACAGCGTGGACGTGAACCGTATGTGCAGTTGACGAACTTTGAGCGAGGGCGTATAGTGGGCATGCGGGAGGCCGGGTGGACGTACCGCCGAATTGCTCAACACGTGGGGCGTGAGGTCTCCACAGTACATCGATGTTGTCGCCAGTGGTCGGCGGAAGGTGCACGTGCCCGTCGACCTGGGACCGGACCGCAGCGACGCACGGATGCACGCCAAGACCGTAGGATCCTACGCAGTGCCGTAGGGGACCGCACCGCCACTTCCCAGCAAATTAGGGACACTGTTGCTCCTGGGGTATCGGCGAGGACCATTCGCAACCGTCTCCATGAAGCTGGGCTACGGTCCCGCACACCGTTAGGCCGTCTTCCGCTCACGCCCCAACATCGTGCAGCCCGCCTCCAGTGGTGTCGCGACAGGTGTGAATGGAGGGACGAATGGAGACGTGTCGTCTTCAGCGATGGGACTCGCTTCTGCCTTGGTGCCAATGATGGTCGTATGCGTGTTTGGCGCCGTGCAGGTGAGCGCCACAATCAGGACTGCATATGACCGAGGCACACAGGGCCAACACCCGGCATCATGGTGTGGGGAGCGATCTCCTACACTGGCCGTACACCACTGGTGATCGTCGAGGGGACACTGAATAGTGCACGGTACATCCAGACCGTCATCGAACCCATCGTTCTACCATTCCTAGACCGGCAAGGGAACTTGCTGTTCCAACAGGACAATGCACGTCCGCATGTATCCCGTGCCACCCAACGTGCTCTAGAGGGTGTAAGTCAACTACCCTGGCCAGCAAGATCTCCGGATCTGTCCCCCATTGAGCATGTTTGGGACTGGATGAAGCGTCGCCTCACGCGGTCTGCACGTCCAGCACGAACGCTGGTCCAACTGAGGCGCCAGGTGGAAATGGCATGGCAAGCCGTTCCACAGGACTACATCCAGCATCTCTACGATCGTCTCCATGGGAGAATAGCAGCCTGCATTGCTGCGAAAGGTGGATATACACTGTACTAGTGCCGACATTGTGCATGCTCTGTTGCCTGTGTCTATGTGCCTGTGGTTCTGTCAGTGTGATCATGTGATGTATCTGACCCCAGGAATGTGTCAATAAAGTTTCCCCTTCCTGGGACAATGAATTCACGGTGTTCTTATTTCAATTTCCAGGAGTGTATATACAGAATATCCGTTCCTACCACACTTCCATGGTGCACTCCTAAACGTTCGTGGAGGAGAACAACATACTGGATTCTGATTTTCTCACGAGTGATGCTTTCTAAAACAATGCCGATTTGTGGAAATCAGTTCCTCAGTGTCAAGAAACATTGTTATATTCGAACTGAGAATATATTCATGGATTCTGCAGCAAACCGAAGTCAGGGATACTGGTCTGTAATTTCGCGAATCCGTTCTTTTGCCCTTCTTATACACTGGACTAACCTGCGCTTTTTTCCAATCGCTTGGGACTTTGGGCTGTGAGAGAGGGTCACAATAAAACCAAGCTAGATAGCTAGATAAAATGCTACTTCTCTACAGTTTCAAACACTACTACAGTAACTGATGGCAGTCTGGGTAATACGGTGTCAGGTGGAATAGCGAATGAAGCTTCTAGCGCAGATGCAGCAGATAGGGTAGACCGTCTGTCTGTGCCTGCCACTCCAGTAACTGCAAATGTAGATTTATATATATGGTCTAAAGCTAATTGTACAATTTGAATTGGTGTACAAGTTCTTAGCGTTTTTCCATAACTTTGATAAATACAACAGATACAGACAGAATAGATTTTAGTAATCAGTAATGTATTCTGCTTCACTTTTTACAATGGCGTGCCACGCTGTGGTAACTTTTCGATTCTGTGATTCTAGAAATCACGTGGTTTTTAGAGGAAGAACTCGTTGAGCCATGTTTGGAGCGGATTTTCATCCCGAAAGAAAGTTCCTTGATGATTGTTCGATAAACAAGAACAGGTGCATATCTGAGGGCACAACATAAGGTAAATAAAATGGGCGTAGAATGCTCCACAACACAACTCCTCTGTAGTGTTTCTTGTCAGTCTAGGAGACTGCGGGCAGGCGTTATCGTAGAGTACCTTGACTTCATGCAGTCTTCCCGGGCTGTTGTTCTTGGACTGCGTCTACAAGACGTCTCAGTTGTTGACAATAAATGTCAAAAATGGTTCAAAAGGCTCTATGGGACTTAACATCTGAGGTCATCAGTCCCCTAGACTTAGAACTACTTCAACCTAACTAACCTAAGGCCATCACACACGTCCATGCCCGAGGCAGGATTCGGACCTGCGACCGTAGCATAAGCGCGGTTCTGGACTGAAGCACCTAGAACCGCTCGGCTACAGCGGCCGGCTCCATAATTCGGAATGGACTTAGAAATAAATAATGAACTGAGCAGTTTTGTTGGTTGCTATTCCCAAGGAGGAAGCCGGCCGCTGTGGCCGAGCAGTTCTAAGCGCTTCAGTCCTAAACCGCGCTGCTGCTACGGTCGTAGGTTCGAATCCCGCCTCGGGCATGGTTGTGTGTGGTGCCCTTACGTTAGTTAGGTTTAAGTAGTTCTAAGTCTAGGGGCTGATGACCTCAGATGTTAAGTCCCATAGTACTTAGAGCCATTTGAACCATTTGAACCAAAGAGGAATCTAGCTCAGCGTTCAGTAGATAGATCATTTTGTCACTTACAGCGTTTATATATCGTTCTTTGGCTTCTGGAAGGCAATCTTTAGTGCACAGTCCTGGCAACGTGATTAAAACAAGAGCTTACAAAGAAAGTGTTTTAGAGCCCATAATATGGACCAAAATAAGAATGAAAGTCCCGCGAACGCGGGCTCCAAAATACATACCCTATGATCTATGAGCACTTCTTCGTTTTCGTTACTGCGAATATCAGCTCTCCTGCTACAAGCTCTTTGCTTTCTACATTCTGAAAGATCGTAGTACGGAACAAAATAAGAAAATAATATCCAGCAAACATGGGCTGTAAGTGCATGTCTCCAGAGCTACGAGCACTTCTTCAGTAGAACAGACGTATTTTACTGTAACGAAGGTGAAAATGTGCTTATAACACTCAATGTATGTGTTTCACTGCTCACGTTTACTGCACATCTTACCAACAACACAAATAATTGTGAAACACTACGAGTAAATAAGTGGAAAAATCCGTTGCTTGTTTCATTACTGGCAACAGTCATAGCCGTAAACTATCTGTTATGCACCAAGTTACTGATCATTAATTGCAGTAGGATACTCAGTTTCTATTCTTCTTGCTCCAGGAGTGGCTTCAAACTGCTCTTCAGAGGAGCAATAATATATCGGGAGATTTACGCTCTGACACTTTATGAAAAGCTGTGACTGTGAACATGAATGCAATCCACATTAAATTTATGAAGTGGAACTGACACTTTCAACCAAACTCTTCCGTTCTAAGTGCACTAATAGATCGTTCATATTGTTAATATTAATTGCATCTTTCTGGTCGTGTGACACATTCCCTTCGAATAAATGAACTGGTCCCCATATACCACCACATCAAAGGGCGGCTACCCAAGCAAAGATACTGGTGGTCACTCATAATTCACATCGAATGTACTAATCAGAGCACTGTCAGGTACAACAAAAAATTGCGAGTAATTCCAGTTTGTGTAACAGGAACTAATGTTGTCTTAAAATCTGAATTTTGATAACACGCGACTCCAGTGTAACATATTTCTCTGTGATTTCCGACTCTAGTTTATGTTATTTTTTGTGTGACTGCCATACGATGTGACGTGAATGACTGAGAAATATGAGAAAGACGAGTAAGTGGGAGAAGATGGGAGAGTTTGCTGTGCTGTTTGCCAGACGAAAACTTTCCCATACACGTTAATTTTGGGGGGAAAGTCTATGAAGCTGACAGAAGGAAGTGCTTCAGTTTCTTCTTAAAGACGACAGGGCACTGAACTGCTACTAGAGTGCAGGGTAGCTTGTTCCACAGGCAGCAATACAGGAGTTTGCGAAAGTTTTTGCTTTATATATAGGCAAAGCTAGGGTAGGTACTACGCAAGTGAGACCTTGAGTTTCGTGTATGATGAGGTGACGGATATTTAACCTCTATTGTGACGTACTGGGCTGTTCGCGTACTTAGAAACTGTTGAGGTAGACACAGCGTAAAGTAGTACCGTATACTATCTGGCAGCAGCCAATCTAACTGGGGCACAGACATGGTCAAATAGCTGCATGTTGCGGATGTAAAGCACACAGTCGTCCACGGTCAGTTCTCAAAGTCTATTGTTGCCGTTAATATTGAAGTGTTGGATTTAATTGCCACAATGGGGTGTTGGTAGAAAGAGTGATTGTAGAAGTTTACATTTCAAATTCCGTAGATTACATTTCAAATTCCGTGGAATTAAGTTCCGAAAACTCTGGAGGGCATAGAGGGATGAGGAAATCATCCCACATATTATCCTACATCTGGCGATAGTATTTCCGGCCCAGTTGTGGGCTTATACAAAGGTAAAAGCAAAATCTTCACTGTTTTCTAACAGGGTAATAGAACACCATCAAGAAACACTGCGAGGCAATTTTTCGTGAATGCGGCTACCTATTAATTTCTGAAGTGGTACTGAAATTACTGCAGATGTTTTCACTTTCAGCTAAAGTCCTTGGTTTTTTGTCCGACTTACAACTGAAGACCGATCATTAATCTGGGCGACCAGATCTGTTACTTAGGTAAAGCTGGAGGTCGCCAGCATAGAAATGATATTTACAGGAGGGCAGAACCGACGACATGTCTTTGGCATACCAGGAAACAATAGTGGTATGAAGACTGACAGCTACAGCACCTTAACTTAATATGAGTATTTACTATACGTACAGCTAATAATTTTGATATACCGCGAGATTAGAATAAAGTGCAGCAGCACACAGAGGTCCTATGTGATCGGTAATTATCGTTGGACAGCGTAACTTGGTCGCTGTGCTAATGCGTTAATGCGGAACCGATTTACGCTGGATAACAATTTACTTCCAGTTGTGGCTATCAGGTGCAAATCTAGCTCTGTACGCTATTTGTATGATGATATGACATCCACTGTGCCATTTGACAAGCCATAACGTCAGTGAACAGTATGGCTGTCGAGAAGAGAGACCGTGCGTTGTTAGTGAAACTGTTTTATCTGAACGTCAGCAACTGTTAAACCGCATGTTGTACACGAAGAGCCATTGCACTCGTCGTGTGTGACCGTGTAGTGTGGATTCACAAGCACCTTTATTTCCGGTACGATCTTCTTTGAAGAGACTACAGCAGAGGGCTTGTCAGGTGTATCTGAAGGGCAGTTTACAGGAAAACGTGGCTCATTTTCCACCATAACTGCTGCGATCAACTGCCGATCGCGTCGTTTTACGAATGCAGCATCTCGTCGATGTCTCCGGTGCTCATATTGAAGAAACTGTGGATGCGGTGTTAATAATAACATGAATATTGTGGCTTTCATATTTGTTTGACGTATTCTGTCCACTTCCTACACCTAATCAATTACGTATGGAAGTACCACTTCAGAAATTAATAGTTAGCCGGATTCCGAATAACTGCCTCGCACTCTTTCTTGATGGTGTTCTATTACCCTGTTACAAAATAGTGAAGATTTTGCTTTTAACTTTGTATAAGACCACAACTGGGCAGGAAATACTGTCGCCAGATGAAGGATAATATGTGGGATCAGTACCTGGTTGCTATAATTTGAACTAATTGTTTTCCGGTGTAAGTCTGTTCTGCATTAACGGGTCGCTACGAGTTTTGCCAGCCATACGATAACTGCAGCCCATACTGGACTAAGTGAGTAGCTGCATCCACTCCGTACGTAATCTGAAGTGCTTTAGGTGCTCCTGTGATTCACAAAAATGGTTCAAATGGCTGTAAGCGCTATGGGACCTAACATCTGCGGTCATCTGCGGTCAACAGTCCCCTAGACTTAGAACTACATAATCCCAACTAATCTAAGGACATCACACACATCCAACCCCGAGGCAGGATTCGAAACTGCGACCATAGCAGCAACGCGGTTCCGGACTGAAGCGCCTAGAACCGCTCGGCCACAGCGGCCGGCTGTGATGCACAGTTAGATAGAGTAAGAGTAATGTTGCTGATTCCAACATATGCCTTCAAATTCTGATACAGTTCTGCAAGGCACTGACACATAGTACTGTGCTGTTTAGCACCCTGGTGCTACATTGACGTATTGTGTTCAGTGTTGTTGCATTTAGTACTTAGACTGGCCACTCTGTTTTTATGTTTTCTTCTGTAGAAGAATTTTTCACTACTTCGCATAATCTGTTTTCCAAGTTTTTCAGCTGAGCATATTTCTTTTACATACTAATGTTGGTAAGTCTGCAGGTTCACTGAGTCACTGGAGGTATAGTTCTTAGTGTGTCTGCTTAAAAAGATGCTCCGACCACTCACAGCTGTGGGTAGTGAAGTCAATTTGGTCTCCTCTGGAGGCCTGCACCGCGTGGCAACCCACAGCAGAGGGAGAGAGAGAGAGGAGGAGGGATGGAGAGAGAGAGAGAGAGAGAGAGAGAGAGAGAGAGAGAGAGAGAGAGAGAGAGATAGAGACAGAGAGAGAGAGACAGAGAGAGAGAGAGACAGAGAGAGAGAGAGACAGAGAGAAAGAGAGACAGAGAGAAAGAGAGACAGAGAGAGAGAGAGAGAGACAGAGAGACAGAGAGAGAGAGAGAGAGAGAGAGAGAGAGAGAGAGAGAGAGAGAGAGAGAGAGAGAGAGACTGATGGAAGAGCGAGATCGGTTAGTGGAGCATTGGCGAGATGTTCACAAGTGTCGTCTGTGTGTCGTGCCTCTGTGAGCGGCGCGCCACACACCGGATGCGTTCGACTAAGATAACGTAGGTAGCACACTTTTCATTCCCACAGACAAAAAAAAAAAAGAAAAAGAAAAGTTGAGTTGTGGGCTGTTTTTCAAGTAGTCTTCAACCCGCTTCAGTTTACAGTTTGAAAAATTTAGCTATCACAATTTTCTGACCAGAATTTCAAAGCTGATAATTTCAAATGCTTTGCTCAGGTATCGTTGTGTAAGTATTGTTGTGTCACAGTTGTCCATGGCATGTTTCAAGTCTTCAGTTCATCTCATTAATGCAGTGTTTACACTTCGGTGTTTACGAAAGCAAGCCTGACATTTGATATGCATGTAATTTATTCGTGGGTAACTCGTTTTTAAAAAGTTCAGTTGTGCTCGATTTGTGCTTGAGAATGGCCCTAGGGTCGGGACTCAAATTGTGAATAAATGCATCACCGTAATCAAAGACCGCAACATTTTTCCATTTAAAAATTTATTTTGTTGTATTTACCAAAGTTCGTCAACCAACATCAAAGGTTGGAGGAACCGAACACCCTACCAAAGGAAAGTAGTTCCTGTACTTAGGTCGCGTGCTTGTGCACTTGCAACGACCATGACTGGACTCTAAGGCAAAAGCTGAAAAATAGATGAACCAAAAGGAATTATTCGAATGCCACGAAAATCGGTTTGCACATGTACAGACAAGCAGATGATTACAATTTCTGAAAAATTACGATGATATATTCAAGAGAAAAAACTTCACTAACTGAGCGAGTCAGTAACGCGTTGGTCCACCTCTGGTCCTATGGAGGCAGTTATTCGTCTTGGTATTGCATTGATGGAGTAGTTGAATGTCCTCCTGAGGGATATCGTGCCAAATTATGTCCAAGTCGCTCGCTAGATCGTCAAAATGCCTAGCTGGTTGGAGGGTCCTGGTCATAATGCTCCAAACATTCTCAATTGGAGAAATATCCGGCGACATTTCTGGCCAAGGTATGGTTTAGCAAGAGTGAAAACAAGTAGTAGAAACTCACGCAGTGTGCGAGAGGGCATTACCTTGCTGAAATGTAGGGCCTCGCTATCAAGAGCATCAAAATGGGACGTAGAATATCATGACTTAGCACTTTGCTGTAACGGTGTGCGGGTGACAGGCAAATATACTATGAAATAAAATGGCACCTCAGAGCATTACTGTTGGTTATCGGGCCTTGCGGTGGGTGAGAGTCCGGCTGGTGCCCCACTGGTGCCTGGCATGTCTCCAGACACGTCTTTGCTGGTCACCGAGGCTCAGTTCGAAGAGGTACTCAACACTGAAGGCGATTCTACTTCAGTCAATGAGATTACAGGTAGCGATAATCATCGAAGATCTGTCTGAAGACGCCCTGGACAGCGGAGGTGTACCAAGAACACCGTCGCACGCCATACGGTCCGACAATCAGGGCTGACGGTGTGGGCTGCCGTTTCTTTTCGAAGCACGACCCCTTTGGTAATCATCTGCGGCACCCTCAGACCACATAGGTACGTTGACGATATTCTACGCATTTCACGGCAAGCTACCATGGGCTTAAATTTCAGCAAGATAATTACCGACCACACACGGCGAGAGTTTCCACGGCTTGTCTTTACGCTTGCAAAACCCTGCCTTGGCCAGCAACGTCGCCGGAACTCTTTCCAATTGAGAACTTTCGGAGCATTATGCGGACGGCTCTCCAACAAGCTGGGGATTTTGACGTTCTAACCCGCCAAATGGACAGAATTTGGCACTATATCCCGCGAAAGGACATCCAACAACTCTATCAATCAATGCCACAAGTCGAATAATTGCTTGCCTAGCTGCCAGAGGGGGCCCACAGCGTTACTGACTGGCTCAATTTGTAAGGCTCTTCCTCTTGTACAAGCCTTCCAGCATTTCTGAAATTATAATCATCTGTCCGTCTTCCATCCATTCGGATAATTCCTTCGTGGTGTCTTGTTTTTCTTTGTCTTAGAGTCTAGTATAAGGAAAGTTATGTGAGAAGCATATTAAGAAATATTTATTAATCACCTATGAAAAGTATGTACAAATTACTTGCTCAACCTAGTGCGGTAAAGAGGCATGCTACTGCAGTAAATGTTCTGAACTCTGGTCTGACCTAACTCAGTGATCTCCGGTTACCTAACCAAGTAGTTGTTTAGTCTTGGCAGCTAAATGAAAAAAGTATGTGAACTAAACATGTGAGACAACCAAGCTTTCTATAACGGTAGCAACAATTACTTGCCCCGTCAAACTCGAATGAAATGCCAAGCATTCGATGACTGCCTCCATCATCAAAAGCTTGGGATTTTATTCAAACCTTACGTCGCAAGTAAACCGAGAAGTTTTTATCCGAGAAATGTATCGTAAAAGACTTCGTAGCCATACTAGGCTGTTGCTAGCAATAAACTATGGTCAGCATCACCATTTGACATCCAAGCATATTTCCCGGGAAAGAAGGTTCACATTTTCTCTCGACACTGTTTAGAGCGCTTAAATTTCTTAAATTTTGCAGTTGCTGGTAATTTACCTGCTGGTCATAAATAGCATAGCTTAATCAAACATCGCTTTAGACTGCTTACTTGCTGGATTCTCCAGCAGTTTCTAACAGAAACAGGCTCAGTTGAAAATGTTGGAAAACGGGTTATACGAATTAGTGAAATATTCTCCTACAGGAAAATATAAAAATAGAGTGGCTGGTTAAAGTACTAAATGCAGCAACATTGAGCACAATAGATGATGGCAGAAGTCCATAGACACTTCTTTGTGAAAGACGAATTAGGCTGGACACGTGAAAGAATATGCCCAGCTCTCGACAACAGGGACAGGGAAAAATAACGTCTTGAAGATAATGCAAATACTGGAAAGTGTAGTAACAGTCCAACATAGTCTTCATACATAGCAGTACTACTTCTTCCTTAAGATTAAAATTCTGTAAGAATCGTCGGTCTTCTATAGGCATTATAACTAGTCTATGTTTAATGAGTTACTGAAATGAATAAAACACCATAACTGAGATATTAAGTCAAATAATTCTGTGAGACCTCTTTTCCCCTAAAAACGCGTTAATGAAATGAAAATTTGATAACATATCATGAGGTCGGTGCTAGATCTTCGAAATTCTCCCAGAAAATATTTTATTTGCAAATAATTATTTCGTGAATAATTTTCATTGTAATAAATCTCGGCGAGAAAGCTTTTTACTTTTTTTTGACGAAAGTCAGCTCGAGAATCACCAGTGGCCTCTTTACAGCAGTTAACTTACTGCAGATCGTTCTTGGTCATTACACGCAGCACGTTCGCTACTTTGAAGAGGTAGCAAATCCGAGAAAACACCGGGAGAGGTGCCGTGTTATGCCCTCGGGTTATCTGTTCGACCCAGTAACTCTCCATGCTGGATGTTTACCAGAGGCACTTACCAAAGTTTTTCCATCAGTCCGGTCGACGACTGGCTCCCTTTTCCAGGAAGCATGTGAATCATGAACCGGAGATCGCCGCTTAAGATTGCCATATCATAACTGCGTATACGTCAATTGAACTTTAGCGTGGCTTAAAAAGGTGGAGTAAGTTTTTTAAGTTTTTCGATGTGATATATGTGTTGACTGAAGCTCTTTATCGGGACACCATTTCATCTTGTTATAATAACATCCAAGTCATTAGCTATGTAAAATAGCTCAGGGTAAGGATGTACTCAGAAACGTGAAATACAGTTTTTTCTCCGTTTATAAATATCTACCAGCTGCACCCCGCCCGCTCACGCTTATTCTTCAAAAAACTGAACTGCACTGTATAAAACAACTTGTAGCTTCAAGTGTGTATTATGTTTAAAATAATTTAAGGAACCAGATATTTGCCGTTAAGCTTGTAAAACCTTTATGGTTAAGGACATAGCAGTTATTCACCCATCTTAGTCTTCATGACGTCATATGTCCTAAGTATGTGTAGTACCATGATATAATTCTACCGGTATGTGCGCTGCTGTAGGCCATATGTGGATACTGTCTGCGAAATGGGTTGCAAATGATGTTAGTAGTAAAGAAGAAATGAATTAAAAGGTCATGCCCAGTGATTAAATTTTATTGCATGAACAGCGGAAATGTAGTAATGAATTTTCCATTATTTCGCTACTTTGTAATGATGCCTGTCACACGCAAGTTTCTAAATGGTCTGAAGTTATTTATAAAGTTCTCTCATTCTCAAGTTGTGGATGAATTTAGTCTGGGTAATGTGCGCGCCTTGAGTTACGCTGGCTCAAAATATAAACGCAGCTTCTAAGTTTAAGACTTGATTTATTCTGTTAACATTTTAACATAAGGTTGTACCTCTCGATGAGTACATTATCGCAACGTTTCCAGTTTTTAAATTCGGTCAATAAATATATCAAACACTGAATATCAACTTTTTTTGAAACTTAATCAGTTTGATGGGCAACCTGCAATTGGGGATAGGTGGCTGGATACACAGTTTAGCCGTATAATAAAATAGGTTTCGTTCAAGTTGTAAACAGGGTGTTAAGAAAGTGTCCCATACTCTTACTGGAGATGGTACTGTTCAAATTTGTTCAGAAGGGTACTGCAAACATGGGCTCTTTAAGGGATAATTGTACAGATATCGGCCACTATACTCGTGCCTAGACGGGCCAGTACCATGTGCTGTGGGCTGCCTTCTGACTGATGTTCATTGTTCATTTCTTATGGTTTCTGTTTGCGTCTGTACTTAGTACACTGACGATGGTGCGATTATTAGACACAGAACACACGTCTGTCTCCTTCATCAGCCATTTAACACCTATAATTTTGCGTTTCACCTGCATTAGCACAAGACTGATGACTCCGTGGAGTGTGAATGATGTGAAATTCCGCGTTGGAGCCCTAACACTGTATTCTACAATATATATAAGGTTGACCATATCAAGGCGGTTTCCAGATTAAACAGGACAAATGTATGGGCAGTATTGCAAGAAAATGAAATTCCATGACACTTGATATGGGAAAGTTCTACAGTAAAACTAAATTTGTTACAGAAATAGGAAACAGAATAAATAAGAACGACATCGTAACTAACGAAGGAGTTAAACATGGCTGCAGTCATTCTCCAACTTTATTAACGGAAATATAAATGTTTCAAAAGTGGAATTAGGAAAAAAGAAAATAGAGGCATAAAAGTGGATAAGGACCATTATATGAAAACATTAGAGTATGCTGGCGACTGTACTTTAATAGCCACTTCAGTAGATAAAAATAAATACTTTTAAATTCAGCCAAATTGACCAAAATTATTGTTTCAACATGTCTATAGAAAAGGCAAAAGTAGTGGCATTTCGCGAAGAGCAGAAATAGTGAATAAAAACAAAATCATCGTACAAATATGTCGTTTTAACCGCACTGGCTGCGATTCTTCTTTTGATTATGATAAAGGCAGAAAAAGTGAAATAGCATAATTTGACGATGTCTGTGTAAACACAACATAAAAGACAAGTAAAGAAAGGCAACTTACGTTCTATAAAGCAGTAGCCGTTTCAGTGCTACGTCATCGATCTGAGGTTTGCATAGCAAACAAGAGCGATGTAGCTCTGATGGTGACATGAGAAAAGAAATTCTTTAAATCATTAAAGGAAGCGAAATAGAATAAAGAATAAGAAACGCATGTATTACGAATTATCTTAAAGTACATGCAGTAACAGAAGAAACTACACATACAAGCAGACATGGAACCAACAAGCTGGCAAAATACAACAAGGCAAACATGCAAAAAAGTTTTATAATATTTTCAGAAAGTGGTAAGAAAAGCGATGGAGTAAGACGCTAAGGCTGGAACAAGTTCACCGAACCTAATTCGGGTTTTAAGTGATGGTGATGATGATGGTGATGATGATGTTGATGATCGTTCGCTCAAGATAATGTTGTTTGCAGAAGAGAACCGTCGTTGGAGTGTCATAAAGAATTACTCAGAGACCTAAATGTCGACGCGACGTTAAACTCCAATCTTCCTTTCTCTCACTTGGCATAAAGAACGAAAGATCTATTTAAACGTGTATAAATGAAATAAAACGCTTAACAAAGGACAAACAACCCAAGAGTCTCCAATAATAGTGCGCATCTTGAGCTCGTCACACCTAATAGTATTTAGGTGTATAAGTTAGAAACGAACGCATTGGAAATAATGACGTCATAAAAATTGTATAAGCATTATATTTTCACCATTTCCAACCAAATGTGCAATATGCATGTGAAATAACACACCGTGATCAATAAGCCCATTCCAAGTCACCACTACATTATAAGTTGTGTGACGCTGAAACACAAAAACACGGTGTCCACATATAAACTTCTTTTTGTTTCATTAATTATGTACATTTAAATCAAGTGTATAAATATATGTTGTATATTACCCTGATGTATATATGTTTTAATAATTTCCCGTGTGCAAAATAAGAGAATAGAAAGAACTGAACATCATGTTTTCTTTAATTAAATAAGTATTTATTATAATGTACGTGAGTATTTATTATGTAACTTATAATCAGAATATTAATGGCATTGTCATCAGTGTTAGAAGATGTGTAATGTATGTAACTGGTGACTTCAGATGAACTCAGACATGTAATTTAAGTTGCAGGTACAAGTGTTGTAAAATGGAAGCTAATCAACGAGCAGGAAACTAAATTATTACCCGACAAAAGTAAAAAATATTATGAAAGTGGTGCTTATGGACGTGGAAAACATGCAGCCACCCACACAAAAATGAAAGCTGATGAGAACGGACACGAGGCAGTTCTTCAGTAATCTGTTTCTGCTTTCCAGGAAAAGGAGGTTTATACAAGAAATGCTTTTAAGTAGACAGCGCATATGTGAATAGTGTGGTGCAAAAAAAAAATGTAAATAGTAATTCAAATGTTTCTTATGTGGACAGAGATGTTATAAATGATGTGTGGTAGATTCTTAATCAATTTTAATTTGTGAATGCTCATTTCTTAATCAATTTTAATTAGTGAAAGCTCATTTCTTAATCAATTTTAATTAGTGAAAGCTCATTTCTTAATCAGTTTTAATTACTGAATGCTCATGTGTTTAACTGATGTCAATTGGTAATAGGCTAGTTAAAAAAAGTTTTCGTTTTTTATTGCGTGCGTTATAGCAAGTTGCCGACGAAAAAGTTGTTATATTATTGAATGTTTTCGTGTACATACTTGTTTTTGTAGGAAAAATTATTTTCTGATGAGCTTTATAGTATTAGCGAACGGACTCCAAATGAGTAATGAATAGCATGGTTCGGAAAATGGCAAATATTTAATTTAATTTGAATTCCATGCTACTAAAAGTTGTTGGTTTCGGGAGTGGTTGTTATGTTCTGAACGTTTCCTTGAGTCTCTATTTACTTATATAGATCAACGAAACGTGGGGAATTTGAAACACAACACAGTGCCCATATATGAATTTTCATGCTTTATTAATTGTTGTTGTTGTTGTGGTCTTCAGTCTTGAGATTGGTTTGATGCAGCTCTCCATGCCTTTATTAATTATGTACATTTAAATTAAGTGTATAAATATGTTTGGTGTATTGTTCTGATGTATACATGTTTTAATAATTTCCTGTGTGCAGAATGAGAGAATGTAAAGGATAGTAGTAGACGCGCTGGTCCAGGCAGCGAATATCGTTATGTAAACCACAGAGATTAGTGTTGTCGTACTGTCGCTGGGCGCAGCGGGGCGGCGAAGTCGGGCAGTGTCTGTCAGGTGGTAACGACAGACTGTTAGTAGCGAGCGAGCAGATCGGACACAAAGTAGGAATTCCACTGCGAGGGGATGCAAGACTTGTTTCACTGCAAGATCCCACGTGCAGGGTGGCCGTGCATAGCGTGCGGAGATCTACATCTACATCTACATGATTACTCCACTATTCACAATACAGTGCCTGGCAAAGGGTTCAACGAATCACCTTCAAGCCGTCTCTCTACCGTTCCACTCTCGAACGGCAAGCCGGAAAAACGAGCACTTAAATTTTTCGGTGCGAGCCACGATTTCTCTTATTTTGTCGTGATGATCATTTCTCCCTATGTAGGTGGGTGGCAACAGAATGTTTTCTCAATCGGAGGAGAAAATTGGTGACTGAAATTTCATGAGAAGATCCCGTCGCAACGAAAAACGCCTTTGTTTTAATGATTGCCACTCCAATTTACGTATCGTTATGTGACACTATCTCCCCTATTTCGTGGTAATACAAAACAAACTGCCCTTCTTTGTACTTTTTCGCTGTCATCCGTCAGTCCCAACTGATGCGGATCCCACACCGCACCACAGTACTCCAGAATAGGGCGGACAAGTGTGGTGTTTTTTTAGTAGACCTGTTGCACTTTCTAAGTGTTTTACCATTGAATCGCAGTCTTTTGTTTGCTCTACCCACAATATTATCTATGTGATCGTTCCTATTTTGGTTATTTGTAATTGTCATCCGTAAGTATTTACTTCAATTTACAGCTTTCAGATTTGTGTGACTTATCAAATAACCGAAATTTAGCTGATTTCTATTAGTACTCATGTGAATAACTTCACACTTTTCTTCATTCAGGGTAAATTGTCATTTTTCGTACCATACAGATATCTAAATAATTTTGCAAGTCTTTTGATCATCTGATGACTTTACAAGACGGTAAATGACAGCATCATCTGCAAACAACCTAAGACGGCTACTCAGATTGTCTCCTATGTTGTTAATATAGATCTGGAACAATAGAGGGCCTATAACATTTCCTTGGGGAACGCCGGATATTACTTCTGTTATACTCGATGACTTTCCTTCTGTTACTACGAACTGTGACCTTTCTGACAGGAAATCACGAATCCAGTCGCACAACTGAGGCGATACTCCGCGGGCACCCAGTTTGTTTCGAAAATGCTTGTGAGGAACGGTGTCGAGTGCCTTCTGGGAATCTAAAAATATGGAATCAATATGACATCCCCTGTCGATAGCACTTACTACAACTATAAATAACCAGTTGTGTTTCACAAGAACGATATTTTCTGAATCCGTGCTGACTATGTGTCAATAAATCGTTTTCTTCCAGGTACTTCATAATTTTCGAACACAGTGTATGTTCCAAAACCCTACTGCAAATCGACGTTAGTGATATAGGTCTGTAATTCAGCGGATTACTCCTACTTTCCTTTCTGGGTATTGCTGTGACTTGAGCAATTTTCCAGTCTTTAGGTACGGATATTTCTGTGAGCGAACGGTTGTATATAATTCCTAAATATGGAGCTATTTTATCAGCATACTCCGAAAATAACCTGACTGTTATACGATCTGGACCTGAGGCTTTGCGTTTATTAAGTGATTTAAGCTGCTGCGTAGCTCCGAGGACATCTGCTTCTATGTTTCTCATCTTGGCAGTTGTTCGTGATTGGAATTGAGGAATAGTTACTTCGTCTTCTTTGATGAAGGATTTTCGGAAACTTGTGTTTAATAACTCTGCTTTAGTGGCACTGTCATCAGTGACTTCACCGTTGTTAACGCACTGTGAAGGTACTGGTTGCGTCTTGCCACTAGTGTGCTTTATGTATGACCAGAATCTCTTTGGGGTTTCTGCCAGATTCCGAGACAGATTTTCGTTGTGGAAATTATTAAAAACATCTCTCATTGAATATCGTGCTATGTTTCGAACTTCTGTAAAACTTTGGCAATCTTATGGATTTTGTGTTCTTTTAAATTTGGCATGCTTTCGTCACAATACTCACTATTTGTCCAGGATTATTTGTTGCTAAAAAGTCAAGTATAATGCACATCACCACACCGAACGCACCGCTATGAAGTTAGATACAACCAGTTTATGATCTAGAATTGTGAAAGACTTGGTGTGTTAGTTGCGAATCGTTCAATAACAAATACTTTAGCAACTTGTGTGTGTGAAGGTGAGTAATCTTCAGTAATAACTACCTGACAGGATCCTCTCCGTATCCACAATCAACCGAGTTCATCATTAATGCACTGAAAGTAAATGATAAGCAGAGTGAAGTTTATCGAATTGATTAATAGTTTAAATGAAAGTGAACAAAAAAGTCAGTTTTTTTTACTTGCCGATTAAGTGCTGATTATTGACAAATAATTTGACAAAGTAGTAAAATTAACAATATTTCATATTCAGAAAATTTAGTAATTAATTTCATGAAGTAGTTGCAAGTTTGCTTTTGTCCATGACTGCAGTTTTTCTGGGTGATCATTGTGTTTTGATAATGAGTGCGAGGCACAGCGTTTACGACTGGCCACGCTCGCCAACATGCAACAATAGTAACGTGATTTAGTTTGAAAGTCAAGAGTGACTTGGCGACCGTTCATTTACAGTAATTTCCAAACAGAGTCAAAATTAATGTCAATCCATTGGCTACTCTGTAGTTCTGTAATTAATCTACCACCATGAGCGGAAGGGGGTGTTGTAACACTACAGGAACACTGTGATGCTTCCCACCAAAGATACAATGCGTATAGCACAGTGGTACAGAACACAGATTCAGAAGACTGTGACACTATCTCTACATTTGATTCTTGTGAGTTATTACATTTTTTTGGAATGTGTTAGTTTATAAACACGTCTAAGTGAATTGTAATTGATTAATTAGGGATTTCCTCAGAGCAAAAAGTAATATTTTAATCTACGAATCGTTTCGAACTTTTTGTTGTTTCTCAAAGCATAAAATACATTTTTAATCATTTTGTGTGCACAGATTACAGCAGTGCAAATGCAGGTACGTCACAAAAGATGTCTTTCAACGTTTCACTGAATATGAAACGTTTCTTTTTACATCAGATCAGTACAATACATGTTACTTGAATTTATTACGGTTGCCTTGATACATTCAAATTTTATGTTTGGACATAAAAAATTGACAAGCCCCTCCAGCTGTTTACTATCTGTTCACATGCTCTGTCTCTCAGAGATCACAATATTACCACTAAATACATGTATGCTATATTGGTAAATGTCTGAGATATTATTGCACTGTTTTAATCAATAGTGATATGTCGTAAGCTAACTGCTTTACTGAATCATTCTTTCAAAAGAACAAAAAATTATGAATTTAAATTGGGATTGCTCGCTCATCAATATATCTAGCTCCTCAAACTTTTGCTTGTGCATTTTCCATTCTTCAATTTTTTTTTAACTTCGTCCCTTCTTTTCTCCCCTTACGATACGTAGACAATACTTTTATTGCAATGCAGGTAGGGGAGGAGGATCTGCTTCACTCGATTTTTAACCAGCAGTACCACAGCACTGAATACACTTTAGGGAAAGAGTCCGAAAGAAAAATCAGCTTCTTAGACTTAATAGCACCAAAGGTAGAAAAAAACTGAAATTTTCCATTTATGGTAAACCAACAGGCTCAGATGGGATAATAAGGAATGATTCCAACCACCCACCACCCTATAAAAAAAATGTTTCTCTGCTAAGGTTGCTCGTCGGTGAAAACTTCCATTAGAAGAAACGGAAATACAACGAGAGCTGTACATCCTCACACAACCAGCAGTAGCCAGTGGTTTTAAGAGAAACTTCGTTATACAACTTCTCAATAAGTACAATAGCAAAAAACACATACGTATGGAAGGAAAATTTTTTATTATCTTAAAATATGATGGCCGTATTACCGAAAAGTTTGTGTGCACAGTCCCAAAACAGTACAAATAAGCTTTTAGAATTGCTGGTCAATTAAGGTAGGAAATAAAACATGAAACTGTAAAAAGGTAACTAATGCATCTTGTGTATTTAGACCACTATGTGGAACATGTGATCATTTTTATATTGGTCAAATGGTCCGGATTTTGTTGTTAGATACAAGGAACATATCAGCCCAAACAACAAGTGTTCTTGGCAGTAATTTGCGAAGCAAAAAACACACAGTGCGTGGTACTGATAGTACTATGCATATTTCACTGTTTTACGCGTGGTGCTTATAAACGGAAGATTACGGAGCCGGACCAACTAATGAACAAACAGGCTGAATTTCAATATATAGCGAAGTAGTTTTCTTGTGATATATCTGTGAATTATAAAACAGTGCGTTAACGTCTGAGACGTTTGCCAATGTAGCATCTATGTATTTAGTGGTAACATTATGATCCCTGACAGGCAGAACATACTGACACACAATATACGATTGAAGACGCCTGTCCAATTATTATGTCTGAACAGCTAAAGACGTCTACTGAATTTTGAATGTATCAAGACAATCTTAATACATTCAAATAACATTCGTTATATTTATCTTATGTAAAAACAAATGTATTACGCCTGTGATACATTACAAACGTAACCCAAGTACATCAGAAAAGATCTATTGCACTGCTGTAGTTTGTGTACACAAAGTATATGAAAATATTGTATTCCATGTATTGTTCATAACATTGTATCTTCTAATATAGGTACCGGCTTGAGAATGAACGAAAAATTCGAAACTAGCTACTAATAAAAATATTACCTGCAACTTAATTAGAAAATTACAGACGTATTTAGTTGCTGATCCTCAAACTAACAGAAAGTTGGAATTACGTAAATAGGTGAACTGTCCTCGTCCATCACCTTAGTGACGTTAGCCTGACCCTTGAGAAGCTGTGTCGTTGTCATATTTGTGGAAATTACGAAGCCACAGCTATATTCCGATTCTTTCAAGCAAAGATACTATGTATTTAAGAACTAGCACAACGCTAAAAAAATACGTTCCCTGAGAAATGAGCAATATCTGTAACCACCTCGCTGAAAAGCAAAGGAACATCTACGACATCTGGCGTTCAGGGAGAAAGCACCCCACCACAGCAAACAAGTAGTAACTCAATGACGTCTATACATTCAACAGCGGAAAGCTGTGAACAGCACTGCAGAATAACATTGCTAACAACTTAAACGCCATTCACTTTCCTGCACCCGCCGGCTTTCTCTCTAGGGCATTTAGAATGAAGCTCTCAGAACTCGTGATTTTGCATGGACGGCGGGAATCCAAGCCATCCAGAACTTCTGGTGGAATAAAGACCCGCAACGTGGTCTAAACTATTGCGTATTTAAGAGGGAGTATGTGACATTGCTAGAAGACGCATAAAAATTCAAGTGGGAAAGCAACCAATCCTTCTGTGATAATCCCATTGGTAATGTCAGTCTGGAGTTTCCTTCCAACGTTGGCACGACCCCTAAGCTGAACCACACTGGGCAATTCAGGAAAAATTTAGCGATAAAATGCAATCCTGGTGGGACGCTGATAGTAGACGGGAGAATTGTCTGAGGTGTATGGCTTCATATAAGACTTTAAATGGATTGGACGTCCCTGCCACACAAATGACACTGAGCAATAAGCGACAGTCATAGAGAAAAAAAGCTAACTATGTCATCGGCCTCTGCCGCTATGCGATAAAATGATGTCATAGAGAGCATGCCCACACGTTGATTCCTCCGATGAAGATGAAACTAGTCATGTTAAAGCCATGTGTTTTATAAGATTTCTGGCTACACGCTGTAGAAGGAAACCTTTTGTTGCTTGCAGATATGCTGTAAAACACCGCAACACATTTTACGAAGTAGAAGACTTCTTGCAAAACCAGTAAAGTAATACTGGACTTGCTACTGGTAGATTCATTTGACAACCTCTTTTCGTAAAACTGCTATTGAGAGCCGACATTTGCAGGCAATTTAAGTTAAGAGAAATTAAGACTTGCACAGACATATGCTTTCCTCTCTCTCTCTCTCTCTCTCTCTCTCTCTCTCTCTCTCTCTCTCTCTCTCTCTCTATGCAGGTTCATTTTTGAGAGTGATACATCGTACCATACGGAATATTTGTGAATGTTCTAAAAAAAATTAGGAAGAGAAGTGTGTGTTCCAACATTGGCTTTGCCACTCAGTGTTGGTATTTGGAGGAAGTAGGATAGTTTGTAGATACACTGGCTCGGTTTGGACTCACCATCTCAGCTGGATAGTAAAAATAATAAATCACACCTGGCTATGTAAGTAATTAGAGCATATACACACCGGCACATTTACATATGGAATGAGGAAGAATATGGAAAAAACGGGTAAATATCGAAAAATTCATATAACACATGGGCGAATGTCAAATATTCGGTAAAATAAGGATACGGTCATACATGATATCTGTATGTATATTTAGGAAGTAACTGAAATTTTTGTGACATGGGCAGTAGTTAAAAGTGCCTGGAGATGTCTTGGATACTTTACTAGAAATCGACAAGGAGAAGATTAGAATTACAGAAGCACGATCTCTCAAACTGACTGAGAGATGGCTCACAGATGACCTTGGAAAACAATACGTATATTTGGGTTTCGTTACTTATAGATCGGGACTGAGAGACATGGCATCACACATTTACTTAGAAATAAAAAAGTATTACACAAATGGGGTTATCGGCAGAGAAGGCGCTGTAAGCATTATACATAAAAGATGGTATGACACAGCATAGCATATGCTGTTTTAGGCAAAATATGGCGCAGTCTAGAAACAGAATGACGGAGGTAAATATGATAACACATACTACAGCTACTTCTGTGTAAATGAGAAAACAGTAATGTTATTTCATTCTGAATGCTGTGGTGTTCTGTTCCCAATACATGTGAGTTGCAAGCGATATGGAATCGTAAGAAATGTTTGGATGCATCGTAAATCTATACGTATGAGTGACATATTAACGTTATTATAGACGAAATCACGAGAAGTTTGCTGATGGAGAATGAAGGAGTCTCTGTGCACAACATAGGTATGATATATTTCTATGTACATGATGTAAATTAATTTTTGAAAGAAATTTCCGCCATTTGACTGTTAACTGTTCATTTACTTTACTCAATAATGATTTCGACTCTATAGCAATTGTTAAGTGCATTTTGATCTGAAAATTAATCAAGCTTACATATCATGTAGTGGCATACAGTTTATTAATGATACAGTTTATTAATGATATGCACGCATTATTGATGTTCAGTTCAACATGCACTTTATAGCGGCTACAAAAATTTCTAGAGGAAGAAATTTTTCTTTGTATGGTAATACTCTTGAATTATTTTTTTGTGATTTTAGATGAAAGATTTAAATAAAAATAATTAACCGTTTGAAAACATACTTTGTACACTTGGCTTCATTTTATGGATTGAAATTACCATTTGCGAAAAATTCTCTATTATAGTAAATATTAATACCATCATTCAATAATTATCATGTAAAATAGCGATTACTACATTCAGTTATAGTGGAATACAGCAGACCAACCACGCCGGTGCATTTACGTAATCACGAGCTTCTGCGCAGTGCTACATTGATTTCCTGTCTTATTCTGGGCGATGCCCAACCGTAGGCAGCGCTTGTGCGTGATAAAAAGTCTGGCAGTTATAAAAGTGAACCTCAGGTTTCCACTGCGAGAAAATACTACTGTTGCAGCGAAGATGCAGTAAAAAGTAATGTACACAATTGTAGCCAGAGTGTCTGAAAGGCTTGAATTTAAAATAAAAATTGTCAGCAATGGCAGCCAAATACTTCATGCGTAAGAAGTCACCATCATTCTGCCAACGGAATTGTCAAAAAGGGCGGAGGAATGGACAGGGCTTCGGGGAACTCTCTTACCAATGGTGTGGGAAACTGCCCCTGAAATGCGGAAGAATCAGCAATGATCCACAGCATGACGATGCAGTAGGCAATGGAAATCACTACGTTGAAGGAACATAAAGTATACCCACAGGACTTGTGACCTGTAACTGATGAAGTGTTACGACGATCTCTCCACTGGCGAAAGATTCCAGACTAGTCCCTTATTCGGGTCGGTGAGAGAACTGCGAAGGGGGAGGCGACCATGTAAAAAAGACTGAATAACCAACGAAAGGATAACATTCTACATGTCGGTGCGTTTAATGTAATGAGTTTGAACATGGTAAGGAAGATAGAAAATCGGAAAAGGGAAATCTAAATACGATGGGTGTCAGTGAAGAGAAATGGAAAGAAGACAAGTACTTCTGGTCATATCAGAGTAGAGTAATATCAACACTAGCAGAAAGTGGCATTAATACGTTATGAGTGGGAAGAGAGTGACTAGATTTCGGGTATACAAGCCGACGTCAAAGATGAAGATACAGAGAAAACATACTAGAATATTGAACGGGTAATTCAGTATGTAAAGGTAGATTATGATGTAATAGTCATGGGGGATTCGAATTCGGTCATAGGCGAGGAAGTACAAGAAAGGGTTGCGAGAGAATATGGGCTTGGTAGCAGGAATGAGAGAGGAGAAAGATTAATTGAGCTCTGCAATAAATTTCAGCTAGTGACAACGAACGCTCTGCTAATAATAGCAAGCGGAGGAGGTACACTTAAAAAGCGCCGGGAGATATGGGGAGATTCCAGTTACGTTATATCATGGTCAGGTAGAGATACCGGAACAGGTACTGGATTGTAAGGCGTACCTAGGAACAGATACAGCTTGTGATCACAATTTAGTAGTAATGAATACTAGGTTGAAGTTTAACAGACTAGTCAGAGACGCAAAGAAATAGGGTACGGAAGTACCAAGGAATGACGAGATACGCTTTAAGTTATGTAAGGCTATAGATACAGCATTAAGCAATACCTCAGTGGGCAGTACAGTTAAAGAGGAATGGACATCTCTAGATAGGGCAGTCACAGAAGTTGGAAAGAAAAACATAGGTAAAAGGAAGGTAATTACGAAGAAATCATCGTCGAAAGAAGGAAGTACAGAAATGTACGGGTAAATTGAGGAATACCGAAATAGAAGTTACTTAGGAACGAAATAAATACAAAGTGCAGGAAAGACGTAATGGCTGCATGAAAAATGTGACGATATCGAAAAGGAACTGATTGTCGGAAGGACTGACTCAGCATACAGGAATTCAAAATAATATCAGAAGGAACTGAAAGCAAGGGAGGTAACGTTAAGAGTGCAATGGTAAGTCAACTGTTACATGCATGGGAGAGATCGGAAAGTCAGAAAGATTACATTGAAGGACTCTGTGAGAGGCAGGACTCGATTGATGACCTGAAAGAAGAAACAGGAGTCTACAGGAAAGAGATAGCGGGTATAGTACATGAATCAGAACTTAAAACAGCTTTAGATGAATTAAAATCGAATGAAATTCCGTCGGAATCTCTAGAATCGTTGGGAAAGTGGCAGCAAAAGGACTACTCACGGACGGCCGCTGTGGCGGAGCGGTTCTTGGCGCTTCAGTCTGGAACCGTTCTACCGCTACGGTCACAGGTTCGAATCCTGCCTCAGGCATGGATGTGTGTGATGTCCTTAGGTTAGTTACGTTTAAGTAGTTCTAAGTTCTAGGGGACTGATGACTTCAGATGTTAAGTCCCATAGTGCTCAGAGCCATTTGAATCATTTTCGACTATTCACGTTGGTACGAAGAATGTATGAGACTGGCGATGTACCATCAGACTTCCAGAAAAACGTGGTTCATACAATTACGAAGATTTTGAGAGTACACAAATGCGAGAATTATCCAGTGAGTTTAACAGTTCATGCGTCGAAGTTGCTGACAAGAATCATATCCAGAAGAATGGAAAAGAAAATTGAGGACGCATTAATGACGATTAGATTGGTTTCAGGAAAAGTTAATGGCACCGGAAAAGCAGTTCTGACTTTTCGGTTGATAATGGAAGCAATACTGAAGAAAAACAAAGACACGTTTACAGGACGTGCCCACCTGGAATAAACGTTAGACAATGTCGAATGGTGCAAGATGTTTGAAATTCTGAGAAAAATAGGGGTAAGCTATAGGGAAAGACGGGTAATATGCAATATGTACAAGAACCAGCGGGGAACAATAACACTCGAAAAACCAAGAACAAAGTGCTCAGATTAAAAAGGCTGTAAGACAGCGATGTAGTCTACCGCCCCTTCTGTTCAACCTATATATCGAAGAAGTAATGATGGAAATGAAAGAAAGGCTCAAGACTGGCATAACAAATTCAGGCTGTAAGGACATCAACGATACGATTCGTTGATGACATTGCTGTCCTGAGTGAAAGTAAAACAGAATTACAGGATCTTATGAATGGAATGAACAGTGTGATAAGTACAGAATAAGAATTGAGATTAAATCGAAGAGAGACGAAAGTAATGAGAAGCAGCAGAAATAATAACAGCGAGGAACTTAATATCAGACCTTAGGATCATGAAGTGGACGAGATTAAGGAATTCTACTAACAAAATAGCCCATGATGGACAGAGCAAGGAGGACATAAAAAGAACACTAGCACTGGAAAAAAGGGTTTTCCTGGCCGAGAGAAGTCTACTGGTATCTAACATAGGCATTAATTTAAGGAAGAAACTTATGAACATGTACATTTTGAGGATAGCATTGTATGGAGTGAGACATGGACTGTGCAAACACCGGAACAGAAGAGAATCGAAGCATTTCAGATGTGACGCTGCAGATCAGTGTTGGGAATTAGGTGGACTGTAAGTTAAGGGATGAGGAGGTTCTCCGCAGAATCGGAGAGGAAAGGAATAAGTGGAAAATACTGACAAGGACGAGGGACAGGATAATAGGACGTCTGTTACGTCATCTTCTATGGTACTAGAGGGAGCGGTAGAGGGTAGGAAGTTTAGGGGAAAACAGAGATTGAGGGTAAGAACTGTAGGGTTAAACAGAGATTGAAATACGTCCAGCAAATAACTGAAGATTTAGGTTGGAATTGCTACTCTGAGATTAGAATGTTGTCTCAGGAGAGTAATTCTCAGCAGGCCTCATCAAGCCATGCAGAATACTGGTGACTCAAAAAATATGCTGAGGGAATTAAAGTAGATTAAGAAATGAGACACTAAAAGAGATAGACGAGATTAGCTTTTAGGGCAGCAAAATAACTAGCGATGGGGGAGGCAAAAGAATACAAAATACACACCGACAGTAGCAAAGAAAGCTTTTTCTCAAAAAGAGAAATACGTAAGGATTCGATTATAAATTTACCTTTGAGGATGTCTTTTGTGAAAGTGTTTGTTTGGGTTTAACTGTATGTAGAAGATAAACATGGAGAAAAAAAAAGACATATAAGAAGAGCATAGAAGCATTTGTGTGATATTACAGAAGAATGTTGATGATAAGAAGGTTATAAATCATAACTAATGTAGAGGTGCTGAACTGAGTACTTGAGGCAGTTGAGTAAAAGTACTTGAGTAAAAGAATGGACAGGTTAACAGGGAACATCGTGGGGTATCAAGGAATCGTTAATTCAGTAAGAGAGGGAACTGTCGGCAGTGAACATATGGAAGGGCGAGGGGCAGAAATGTAGGGGAAAGCTAAGGCTCGACAACAGTAAGAGGGTGCGAGTCAGTGTAGATTGGAATAGTATTGCAGAGATGAAGGTATAGCGTAGTACAGACAAGGGTAGAGAGGTATATCAAACTAGTATTTGGACTGAACACTACAGTAAGAACATCATTCACGGTTCTTTACCTAACAAGCTTACTCACATTTAAGTAGTCATAGCGTAGAAACATCTCTGTCCGATTCTCCCAAACAAGGTGATGGAATTGTTACGGCACGCTAGTCGCATAGAGATAACTAGTTCAACTCTCCATACATATCTTACCATATCCTAGACCATCCTACAGTGCGATGTGGCGCAAATGTTAACACAACCAATTCTCAGTTCTGTCATCGGACACCCATATTTAAATTTTCCGTAGTTTTCGTAAACCCCTTTCAATAAATACCAGACTCCTTCCTTTGAGAAGGACGTGATGAATATCGTTCCACAACCTTCTCCAATGCAAGATCCCAAATGATAACGAGACGTTACACCCGAATCCTGCTTCCTCTCTTTTGTACATTAGCTGTTACAATTCAAATGATCGAGTTGAACACATCAGCGTCACTTTCCCTAGCATGAGTCACTTGTTTGCGAAAGAGCGTGTTGGTACTATGGTTAAGACAGTACCCTCACACTCGTGTGGGTGGTGATTCAGACTGCCATCCAGCTATCTGCAGTTACACTTATAAGCCAAAACATTACGACCACTGCCCACCGTGACGTTGGAGGCCGCCTGGTGACGTTGTGGGCACGTGACATGGCACCAAAAGTGTGTAAGCGGAGCAGACATGGTCAGGGGATCACCCTAGCGCAGATGTGGGCTGCACATGGGAAATTCATTGAGATAAACGACTCTGACAAAGGGAGGATTATTATTACGCAGAGCCTATCGGTGAATATCTAACAGTGAAACTACTCGAATGTTCACGTGCTACTGTCGGGAGCATCTACAGAAAGAGATAGAAGGACAGTGAAATTACCACTAGGTGCTAAATGGTCGGACTTAACGACTCTTCACAGAACGCTGTGTTCGGAGGCTTGTCTGTTCTGTAAAGTAATGGTGATGCGTGGCATCTCTGCCGAAACAGCACAATGCTGGTGCACGCACAAGTGTTCCAGAGCACAGCGTTCATTGTGCATTATTGAACACGGAGCACCATAGTAGACCACCCGTAAGTGTTGACATGTTGATCCAACGACATCATCACTTGCGATGGCATTGGGCAGGGAACCAGCGAAATTCGACCGTCAATCAATGGAAATGTATCGGCTCTTTGGGTGAATTACATTTTTGCTATACTAGGTCGATGGTCGTCTTCACAAACGTCGTTATCTAGGTGAGCGGCAGCTCGAAAGGTGCAACGCGCCGCTGACGCAGGCTGCTGGGAGCGGTATTATGCCGTGGGAGACTTTCTCCTGCGCCTGCATTAGTCCTCTGGTAGTAACCGACGGCACTGCGAACCACCCTCATCCCTTCATGCTAGATGTCTTCCCCGAGGGTGATGTCAACTATCAGCTGTATAACTGTCCGTGTGTCAGAACCAGAACCGTGCTACAGTGGTTTGAGAAGCATTATAGTGAACTCACGTCGATGTCTTGGAGACCTCCTGAAATGTAGAATCAGTGATGTATTTCATTCCAAAGACGGACAAACAATCTATTACGGAGGTGTTCATAATGGTTTGGTTCATCAGTGTGTCTCCTTTGGCTTCCCTCAATAGATTAAACTTAATGCTTAGTCAGTTTCACTGAAAATGGGCGTGATGATTTTTGCTTCTCCGTCCTTTCCCAACACGACGGTGTACTTGGTTTCCAGTGGGCACATTGTCCAGAGAACTTTAAAACCGAGTCTTCACTCCTGCATCTGTATTTCCTACTTTGCCCAAAACCTTCAGGTATGTACATACATAAATGGTTTCTTCGTATATCCGTAATTGAAACGAATATATGTTAAAAATGACGAAATTCCTCCAGCTGTATTAAGGTATTTGTTTTATTGGCAACATGTTTCGGTGTTCTTGCAACATCATCTTCAGGACTATACTTGTTGACAGCAACCGTATTTGTCTAACACTAGTAGTCAATGGTAAGGCAAAGGAGACACATTAATGAGCCAAAACGTTACGAACACCTCTGTAATGGTTTGTCTGTCCGCCTTTGGAACGAAATACATCACTGATTCTACATATCAGGAGGTCTCCAAGACATCAACGTTCGTTCACTATAACGCTTCTCGAACCATTGTAGCACGGTTCTGGTTCTGACACACAGACAATTATTCTGCTGACAGCTGACATCGCCCTCGGGGAAGGCATCAAGCATGAAGAGGTGAGGGTGGTTTACAGCTGTCAGCGTGTGTTCGATTACCACCACAGGACTCATGCAAGCGCAGGAGAAAGTTTCTCGCAGCATAATACCGCTCGCACCAGCCTGCGTCCGTGGCGCGTGGCATCTTTCGAGCCGCCGTTCACCTAGATAACGACGTTTGTGAAGACAACCATCCATCTAGTGTAACAAAAATGTAATTCACCCAAATAGCCGACACATTTCCATTGATTGACGGTCGAATTTCGCTGGTCCCCTGCCCAATGCAATCTTGATGATGTCGTTGAATCAACATGTCAACACTTACGGGTGGTCTGCTATGGAGCTCCAGGTTCAATAATATACAATGAAAGGTGTGCTCTGGAACACTTGTGCGTGCACCACCATTGTGCTGTTTCGGCAGAGATGCCACGGATTACCATGTACTCTATTTTACGTTCTGTGAATAGTCGTTAAATCCGACCATTTAGCACCTAGTGGTAATTTCACTGTCCTTCTATCTCTCTCTGTAGATGCTCACGTCAGTAGCACGTGAACATTCGACCAGTAGTCAGCGGAAGGCCTTCCGCATGGAACACGCCTATCTCACCACTGACTACTAGTGTTAGACACATACGGTTGCTGTCTGCAAGTATGGGCCTGAAGATGATGATGTAACAACATCGAAACTAGTTGTTAATTAAAGAAACACCTTAATACAGCTGGAGGAACTTCATTTTTAACATATAAACGGTTTCTGTTCTCTCGGACAAGTCCAAAGTAACAGACACGTTATGTGATCCAGCGGCTATGCATATATTATTGAAAGGTTTTCAATGACAGTAGCCACATTTGGGCATTGAAATGAATCAATGTCAACACATGGGAACTTGTGCCCGACTGGGACTCAAATCCGGAAGCCCCGCTCATCGTGTGTGGTCGCCTTAACCGAATGACGAACGAGGGGTTCAATGGTAGCTGACGCCACACCTGTCGTGTGCAACGGGCTGAGAATCTGGGTTGGATTGGAAGTGTGCTCGCATGGCTGAGATAGTTACGGCCAGTTACAAGTTTTCAACTGGTGCCCTTGGTTCATTTCGATGTCCAAATGCGGCTAATGTCATTGAAAACCTTTCAAGCATGCGTTTCGTTGTTGTATAACGGATGTTCAGATACCTATTATGTGAGAATGGAAAGGTTATTTATGTCCACATATACACTATTTCTGGTCCTGATCTGAAAGTTACCTTCCAGAAATTTGGCTTCTTGTTCCCAAGAACACCGTCAAGATGTTTCAATCATCACGTACGTCACGTTTTTGAAAATACCTCCCACACACTCCCTTCCAATGCAACCGCGAGGCGATCGCATGAAGAGGCGGTGAAATACTTTACAGTCTTCTGGCTGGAGTTGACCAACTGTGAGAGAGCGGGTCCGTCTCACCTGGAGGAGTAGAGGACGCGCCCGTCCCGGTAGAGCCGCACGAACTTGTTGGGCGTGGTGATGGTGTGCAGGTAGGACTGCTTGCCGTTGTAGAAGTACGTGTCCGGCTTCCAGATGCGCGCCAGCATCGAGATGCTCAGCGCCAGCGTCTCCTTGGATCCCCCGGTGAACGCCAGCCGCCGGTCCACCCACGACTGCCGGAAGTAGCAGTCCATCGAATACGTCTGCACAGTACCAAAGGCACCAGGTTAGCCGAGCCATTACATTCGCACCTAAATTAAGCCAACTCTGGCGCGAAAGAGACCTGTGAAGATACATGTTAATTTAAAAAAAGTAACTCTTTTGGCAACGCCCTAAATAATTTTCAGCTAGGCTCAGTGTGAGACCCAAGTACTCCTGATAAAGGTCGCCACGCATAGCCGCGAATTGATGGAGTGCCCCATCTGTGCAGGTTAACGACAAGGATCAGTATTCGGTCCAAGCCATTATATTGTGTATGCCACGGCTGTACTGAAAATTGTGTGCCTGTAACATTGTACGCAGATGATACTGTGATCGTCTGAGGAAGAATCAGAATGCTTTTGCCATAACAGTTCTTCTAGGACTGGTCTGTCATCTTCGCGAACTGGACTGTTCAATGGTGGCTAGCTTTTAATCCCCGGAAGAGCTACGCTAGACAATCGACGTCACACGGTGGCAGATTCTCGTCACCTAATCAGCAATTCACTGGTGAGTCAGCCTCAGCAAAATGTCCAAGACCACATGCTACCTAATCACAATGCTTGGTTTTTTCCCTCTATAGCACGACTGTGTTGGACGACTACACCAATTAAATTGATGCATATTAATCAGCCATTATCAGGTATGATAAAACTAATTGTTGTTACCACCAGACCTGTGTCATAGTTTTCAAATAACAATTTAACAGCATCTTTCGGCTTGTGAATATATTTCTTAGGTAACTGACTGCATTTATTCTGACAATATTTGAAACTGAAAACGAACTTGTTGTCCCGTTCCATATTTTTCCAATAAACTCCGATACAGGAGAACTATAGCCAGACTGTTTTGACTCTGCAGAAGTGAATGGTTCAAGTGGTGTTTATTTATTTCTTTATTTATGTATTCATTTTATTTCGTGTGTGCCGCGTTTCCTTGTATGCTTTCCCGTATGTAACCTTGGACTGTATGAATGAGATAGTATGAGATAGTAGAGGTCCTAGCATTGCATGTGTAGAGTCGTTCTGTGGTGGAACAGTACCGACCGCTAAACGTGAACAAGTTTCACAAAGATGGTGGGCGAATCAGGTCAGAGAGGTTACGAAGGCTCGAGTATTGGCTCTGTTAGGTTGGTGAACCATCCCCTCCACCACCTTTTGAACGAAGAACGGTTAGGCGAGATGTCCGGAGGTCCCCTTGTTCCTCGGTTACGGCACTGAACAGACGTGGAGACGCAGCTCTCGATTTTGGTAATGTTATAAAGATATTAGATTGTCTTAAATTGGCTCAGTAATGAAGTCCAGATGTTGAAATCAGGTGTGAGATTACCGCTAAACCCCCATAACGGAATTTATTTTCATAATTTATTCAAATTTCAGTAGAATTTTGCGTTTGTGCCTTGGTCAGGCCACGCACCGTGGGACAAAGGCTCACTGTCGTATTAGTGCTCTGTGTGTAACGCAAGTTCTCTCATTTAATGTATTTAAACGTGGTCTTTCATTTATAGTAATATTTTGGGGAATTTTATTTATTTTCTATATGTTTTCTTTGTGAAGTTGCTTTCGTACCACGTGGTCGGTTGGAGCAACCGCCACATTGATAAAGTGCAGTTTCGATCTGAAAATGTGTAGTAGACCAGTGAATAACCATACGGTAGTGGGTGAGTGTAAGATAGGGAAGGAATTATCCTGCGTGTCCGTATTTGTCGGGATTTCTGTTGGCTACAGCAACTTGGCCACGTGCGCGGAATGATACTGAAGTGATAACGTTTCTTGTGCTCCCCCATACCTATTTGATTTGCTGGCAATGTTGTACATTACGTAAAATACACGGGCTAAACTCGTGTATCCAGGAAAATTATCAAATTTTAATGCCCATTGATTTGCTAAGGAATTGCGAGACACTCTTCCGCCCTGACCTAGTTTGCTTGCTGTGTCTTTGCTGAAGTTGTTCTGAGTCATCTATAGCAGTTGGATGTAATAAGCATGGGTTTAGGTACAGTTGTATGTTAGCATAAAATTACATTGAAGCCAGGTCTGCGCTCCCCTCTCCCTTCCCATAATTACGTGGCTCAAAAAATGGCTCTGAGCACTATGGGACTCAACATCTTAGGTCATAAGTCCCCTAGAACTTAGAACTACTTAAACCTAACTAACCTAAGGACATCACACACACCCATGCCCGAGGCAGGATTCGAACCTGCGACCGTAGCAGCCTCGCGGTTCCGGACTGCAGCGCCAGAACCGCACGGCCACCGCGGCCGGCAATTACGTGGCGACACTGAATCATGTTAACTAGAGAGAACCGTTGTGATGATTTATATTGCAACAGAAACACGGCTAGTTATTGATATGCCGTCGGTACTGAATAAATATAAATGTCTACCCTCGACTGATTATTTGCTCCCTCCATCATAAAGAATAGGTGAAAGTCAGTATCACAGTCGAATCCTGGGTCATGAAAGCAAATAAAAGCTATATACTGCCTATTAAGCTCTCTATAGGTGCCTTCTGTAGTGGTTCAAAAAAAAAAAAAAAAAAACATGCGTTATCGGTTGTGTTGTAATTTTACCGGTTGGTGAAAACCTTCGGCTAGAAGTTATTAATACCCGGCAATAACATGCAGGTGCCAGTAATTTCGTGAACCACATGAATTTAAGAAACCATTTATTGAAGACGGTAGCTTGCAGGAGCTGTAGGACATGACAAAGCGACGGTAATCCTCCTACTTAGGTAGAGTTTTATCACCACCAGTACTGAAAGGTTACGTTGAAAAATGTCTATTGTTTTGTCTGAAGCTGTAGGAGTGTATTTTTCTTCGTATGTGTCCCTCCAGCATTTACATTTTGTGATGTAAGCATGCAGACGCCCACGTGCTGTGTTAGCAGTGATTTCGTGTAGCCAGTGACACCTGCTTACGGCCGCGTTGTTCTGATTCATAATCTTCTGGGCAAACTTTTCTCATTTCTGCAGCTGATGGCGAAAAGTTGGCTGCCGCTCTCTGTACTGATTCATATCTTCACCGTAATTATTGCGATAACAAGTCTCTTGCCTTTTCGTATTATATCTGCTGTTACGAGGAATCTCTCCCCAAGTCTGTCATACAGTCAGCCAGCCTATTACGTGTAACGCCTTCATTATCCACGATGAACTTCTGAATACCGTTGTACGATGTTTGCTTATCTATCCTATATATCGTTGACTATATATTTTTGTAGCAGCGACCGAAATTTAAATGTGCGCATTACCAGTGGGGCGTTTTTGTAAAATCCTGTATGTCCTGGTGTCAAAAGCAGTAATTGAATTACCTTATAATGGAGGGCAAAATAAGCAACGTTTATACTAATCAACGGGACACAACGCAGCGAAGTCACTTCGACGCTGTTTTAGACTCGACAGTCTTTTAACTGTCGTAATACCTTATCTAAGTCATCTGGTCGGTTAGCCGTATGTGCTGACGCGACCGCTTCCCGGTTGAGGAGGTACATGCGCGACAGATCGAACCTGCCTTGTGGATTAACGAAGTGGAGTTGTTGTGGCGGCCAGCGAGGATGTGATTTTTAGGCTGTTTCCCACTCCCAAGTAACGGCATACCGAGCTCGTTCTCGGGTCCGTGTTCCACCTCAGATACTCCTAGAGATACAGACACGCTACGCAAACATTTTGAACACTTTCTCATACTTGCATACAGAGCTGACTTAATCCGTAGGCGGAACGGGCAAAGCGCATCTCTTCTGCAGTGTGAATAGGAGACTTATGGTATTCGGTGTTTCATCTCCTTAATTACTCTATCAGACTCATTCATGTCTTTCTGTTCTGTGGCAGTATTTTCATTTTAGGACACATCATACATCCTGTCTCATCAGAACTGGGTTGCACATTACAATCTCTCTCACTTTCCCTCCTAGAATATTTTCTCTTCCGCTGGAACTTACATTGACAAATTCTTGATGTATATCACCTCGTTTCGTAGCATAATTTTTGCCTCATTTTTTAACACACTATTGTAATTTCACATGTTTATACTTTCATGTTATTTCAATTTTCTCAGTGGTCTCCTTTTACGACCGTAATACTGAGTACTCTAAAGGCATGGTTTCAACAGTTTTTCCTTTATTCCGTTTGGTCTCTATTTAATAAAGCTCAGCTTTTGTGGGCTATGGAAATTTTAACCACCAGTAGAAATGCAGTTTGAGTTTCCTTCCTTTCAGTTTAGTGCATAATAAACGAGAACAGGGAGCCATCACTTTAGTGCTGTGTAGCACAACCTCCAGAGTTGATTATGCCTTAATTTTGGCAACGAAGAGAGGCAACAGTGCGGGGCAGCCACGTGGTCTGAGGCGTCTTGTCACGGTCCGTGCGGCTCGCCCCTTCGGAGGTTCGAATCCTCCATCGGGAATGTGTGTGTGTTGTCCACAGCGTTAAGTTAGTTTAACTTAAAGTAGTGTGTAAGCTTAAGGACCGATGACCTACGCAGTTTGGTCCCGTAACGTCTTACCACCAAAAGAGGCAACAATTGTCTTTAGCGGCGCCAAGTCGCACTGTGGCCAATCATACTTTATTAGATCCGTTAGAAATACCAATTTTGATATTCACAAACGTAGCGACGGAAAAAGCAAAATTGTAAACTTTGGCGGCCAGTGGATGAATGTGATACTGCAGCGTAGTTTCAAATCGAAGCTGGCAAGGATAGTAAACAGGGGGCATGTCGATACCAGGGCATAACGTATTTGCAAGTTTCATTCCATGTTCTTGGGTGGACAGACACTGTGCCTCGTAGACACACGCGTGAACAATATACGCAGGTGTCAGCATTTTAGAGAGAACGTGTAGGTGGTCTCAGAGAATCCTGTTGGAGTATTCGGCGGATCGCTAGACATCTGAACAGGAGCGACCCCACTATTCGACGATGTTCCCAGGAATGTGTGAACCGTGGCCGAACACAGCATAAAGAAGGAAGCGGTCGACGTAGAGGGGCGACATAACATGATGAACGAGCAGTTATAACAGAGACACTCAGAACACCGGATTCATCATTATCGTTGATCCGATGTGTAAATGTGAGACCACAAAGACCATTAATAGGCGACTTGCAGAACTGGGACTGTCGCGGTGCCACTTCCTTCGATAACCACACTGACGTCTTAAACCAACAATCCCTTTTTCAGTGGTGTCTGGCACATTCGGCATGTAGCCTCATTGAATGGAGTAGAGCTGTCTTCAGTGATGAGCCTCGCATCGAACTGAGTCCAGATGACGAGCAAAGACGTGTTTGGAGACGGCTGAAACAGAGGTGGGACACCAACCTGACTGCCCCCCCCCCACCTCCCGCCATATTGCTGACAACCAGGAATGATGGACTGGGTACTATATCACTGCATAGCAGGACCAGTTTGACTGTCATCGGCGGCTCCTTAACAAAATGGTAAATGGCTCTGAGCACTATGGGACTTAACATCTGAGGTCATCAGTCCCCTAGACCCTAGAACTACTTAAACCTGGCTAACCTAAGGACATCACACACATCCATACCCAAGGCAGGATTCGAACCTGCGACCGTAGCAGCAGCGCGGTTCCAGACTGAAGCGCCTGGAAACGCTGGGCCACACCGGCCGGGTTGCTCCTTAGCAGCGTAACGATATGTGGACCAAGCTCTGCGACAGATTTTGTTGTTGCGCTTCGTGGCAAGCCATCCTGGGCTTACATTTCAGCAAAGATTTTCTGCTACTTGCATTTGTGCTTACCAAAACCTATGTTGGCCAGCGAGGTTGCCGGATCTCTCTCCAACTGAGAACGTTTGTATCATTATGATCAGGACCCTCCAATTAGCTTAGGATTGTGGCGATCTGACGCTGCAATTAGACGGAGCTTGGCATGGTATGCCTCATGAAAACATCCAACAACGCTGTCAATCAGTTCCAATCAGTTGCTTCAATAAGGGCCAGAGGTGGTTCAACGCGTTATTGACGTGCTCATTTTGTGAAGCCCGTTCTCTAGAATAAGGCATCCAATTTTTCTGAAATTGTTGTCACTTGTGTGCATTTTCAACTTCTCGCGGCGTAATGAATAATCCATTAAATTTCGGGCATGTAGCCACTGATATTTCGGCCGGGTATCATCCGGCCATCTTCAGAGCGAGTCACAAGACTGTCTTGTGACTCGCTCTGGAGATGGCAGGACGATACGCGGCCGAAATATCAGTAGAGGAAATTTTATTTGCGTGGCTGCGTGCCCGAAATTTAATGGATTGTAGTCACTTGTTTGTATATATATATCTACATCACATCTACTGATTTCCGTCACATTCGGAGGATTCTTTCATAGTGAGTCGTTTGTTTTCATTAAAATGTACATGTTTCATTCTAACAAAATCTATATGTAACTTATTCTTCTGAAATATTATACAAAGGAGTGTTTGTTTCCAGCAAGGTCTTCCTGTTGCTGCCGAATTCACCAACAAAAGTAACCTCCATAAAAGCTGACGACTGCACCGCAAAATTTAAGCAAGGTCAGCAGTTTCTTATTTTTTCAGTCAACATCGTATCTTGTTGAATATACCATTCTGTACGTATCTTTAGCGTACTTTCGTTCTGTCTCCTATGATGACCTATACGAACGAACTAAATTTAGAACTGGCTGAACTAAGCATAAGTCAGTCTTTAAATACTGCAACGAATATTACCAGCTTCGAGTGTAGACTGGTGCAACGTTGCAGAAAAATCTGTTATCATAAGCATTTCCCAACTCACAACCAAATTATCACCCTCCGACTTAACTTACACCTTGGAGTACACTACAAGTCAGCCTTTCAACACAAGATTTTAGAATACCTTTTCTTAGAGGGGGTGGATAGCCTGTCACACTCAAGCCGAACGTTTCTATTCTTTCCTATCATTTGTATTTTCTACTGAGAGCTTCCTCTATATTTACGACACCTATGTATATTGTGTAACTATTTTCCTTTGATTCTTTCAAAGCTGATAATAAATCTAATACTGCTTGTCTCGAGCCACGTATTTCATATATTTTCCGAAAGTAAAACTCGTATATACAACGTGCAACCGCGACTTCATGTCCCGTTAGATTGAGGATAGTGATAGTTATTGTTTTAGATACACAACAAGGCAATGCAGTCAGTAATTTTCGCATTTTGTTGCATTTATCTTCTTGGAAACACAGTATTTCACTCGAAATTTGTATGCAGCTTTCACAGTCCATACAAATCATTATAATAACTGCACAACCGGTCTTACAGTTTTGTTCCATTCACATTGGAAAGGTCTATGCTTCACTACTAGTTCCAATACATCTTTTCAGAAAGATCTGGCAACACAATATGCATGATTGTTTTCTTTGTTTTTTTTTAATTGTATCTGCAGGCGAATTTTTCCATAGTATAGTTCTCCTGTGTACTGTTTCCATTTTCCTGCAATTTTAACGTTGCTATTCGGTAAATCTTATTTTCATCCGTAATTACTATTACTTTGTCTTTATCAACAACATGTTATGTGCCAAATCAAGCTTCACCTTTGGCTATTTCCGTTATCGTATACAGACTGTCAAGTTATTTTTTGTTTATTGTCTTACGTCTTTGTTGATCAGCTTCATCACGGCTTTGTACTGTAGCCTTAGCCTCCTCTCCACCATATAGGCGGTGAATTTCCGAGTTGTCCCCTCGTTAAACCTAGAACGATTAGGCATTTTCTCAGCTATTCAGTATTTTTAGAGAGGATTTCAATACTGAAAAATTGTAATGATCAGCACTGTTAGCCCCACAGAGAGAAATAGACCTAAACGCCTGTTTTTGAAATATTAGGCAGCATTAAGATTGCGCACTCGCATGACGAACTCACCATGTCTACTTCGGATATCGGTCCCATACTGCGCACCATGATGTCTACTTCCACGATAGCCGGGGGACCTGCAAAAGAAAAAGCCATTTACTCACAATTGGTTTATACTGTCTGTAGTGTATCTCTATTGCTAACTACTACAGGGTAACAATTAGTGAACTATACGAAAGAAACGTAATTTAGAAACTACAGGGTTCACGCACTTGATTCAACATGTAAACGTGACCACAGATATTCGGATCTAGATTATGACATGTTCGATATGCCTGCCATCACTGGAGATGATATGGTGCAGACGAGTAGTGAAATTCTGCATGACCCACTGAAGTGTCGGAATATCGATGTTGTCGATGACCTCCTGAAAGGCTGTTTTCAGCTTAGCAGTGGTTTTGGTGTTCTTTCTGTACATCTTGTCTTTAATATACCCCCACAAAAGGCATGTGATCAGATCCGCGGAATATGGCGACCAATCGAGGCCCATGCCAGTGGCCTCTGGGTACCCCAGAGGCAGAATGCGGTCCCCAAAGTGCTTCTCCAGAACATCAAAAACTCTCCTGTCTCGATAGGGTCGAGCTTCGTCTTGCATGAACAACATCTTGTCAAAATCAGGGTCACTTTGGATAATAGGGACGAAATCATCTTCCAAAACCTTGACGTACCGTCCTGTAGTCACGGTGCCATCAAGGAATATAGCGCCGATTATTCTGTGATTGGATATTGCCCACCCTAGAGTTACCCGCTGATGGCGAAGAGTCTTCTGAAGCTATTTACACTTAGCTCTGTTGTAGGTTCTACTGCTTGAGACTGTTTAGTTTCACTTATGAGTTTACAGCCAAAAGTTAGCAAAGCTGAAGTAGCAACGTCAAACTGAGAGCGGCTACTATGTTAATTATACCTGCATCTGTTTATAATTATACGAAAGGCACGCTGTCGCAAAGCATGGGTGGTGTATTTTTTTTATTTCGTTTTTTTGGGGGGTGTCGCATCTAATGCCTCACTGTCGTAGAACACATTTTAACAGTATAGCGTAGTATGAATAGATATGAACCCTCCTAGCAGAATGAAAGTGTGTCGTGTTGGGACTTGATACTACGACGTTTGTCTTTCACTGGCAATTACTTGGATAGCTCAGTCGGCCAGACACCGCCCCCATAGGCCAAAGGTCATAGATTTGAGTGCCGATCCGGCACACACTTTTAATCTGCTAGGAGATTAGGTCTGCTGTCTTGTTTATAAGTTAGCTGTGGTTGAATTTCTGGGAACCCTGTGATACTCTGAAGCAACAAACTCAATCTACTCCAACATGACCATTATGGATTTCATAATTCAGTTCGTCGGTTACGTCTAAATTTCTCTTAGTATTAAATTATCAAAAATATTCTTGTAAAACTTGACATTTTCTGTTACCGTTTCTAGCTGTCTTCGATTTAAGTGTACGAATAAGTGCTAGATCTCTGAAGTCTTTCTTCAGTTTAATCTTTGATTAGTGTCAGATACATGCACGGCTGTTTCTCACATTATTTGCATCGACTATTCGTAAACCATCAAGAACGGCACAAAATTGGGAGCGTTTGTTTCTGTCAGGGCCTCCTTGCTGTGGGTAACTATGTTGCTGATATGTTACGTTAGCACAATAATGTTTGCGTTTTGAGTCGGGGGTGCTGTTTACTGTTTGTAGACGTACGCTGTTATATCTGTTCGAATCGCAATCGTATAGCTGTAATTATTATATAGGAAAATTAGTTTTAGGTAATTAATTTTCCATTGGTTTCCAAGTATATAAATACGAATGTAGTACACATGTAATACCAACACTACAGTCCCACAGCCCACCACTGATGCAGCCAGATCACGTTGGGTCAGCGTTATGATACCGTGGAGTGTCGTGCCGGTACTTATTTTCTGCATCTGAAGGGGAACAACGCTGGAAGAGTCAGTGCTGAGTTCTTGGACGTGTGCAGCAACAATGTATCATCACATGACACAGTGGTTAGGCAGCGCTGTCGCATAGGGACAGAGGTCTTATCTTCAGCTTTGGACGGCATTGTGGCCTACGTGGCCTAATCAGAAAGTTGACGACAGTATGGACTCAGGTCTGTTAACAAGTACACATACCCAATGGATACTGTTCTAGTTTGTTTCGCTTTGAATATGTTGTAGTGTAGAGAAAGTGACCCTTATTTGGTTATTCGTACCCACACGTCCGTTAAGGGAGTGGGTCCGTTAAGGGAGTGAAACATCCTCTTGAAACATACTGAGTTTCATATTTCTCAGTGAATATCGTGGAAAAAACCACTAAGGAACTGTTACATGCAGGCCAGTCGTTTGATTTTTAAAAATGGCCCCCTTCCTCGTTCTTTGTGGCAAATGCAATAAGTTGTTAGTGGTGAATCAGAATCGTTTCCGTTCACATTAAAATGGAGAAGTGATTGAAAAGTAAAAGTTTGAAAGGGAAAAAGGGTTTAACAAAATCGCAAGTTAGTGTTATGTTAGAAAGAAAGATGATAATTACATTGGGTTTGGATATTAAAATATAAAGGTGCCAGGGAGCCAGAGCCTTGTTTGTGGCGACCTTCTTGCTAACATCAGTCTGAAGGATTCTGCGGAATCTGTGGAAGAGGGGATACTGTTCTGCATATCTTTAAAAGAGAGAACTACGAGAGGGGATATATTTAACATAGGTGGAGAATACTTTTACGAAAATTCAGTAGACTGGAGTCGCTGTGGAGGCGTTTGTTCAGATGTGCGAAGTGTATTCCGGGATGTTATACTGGCTTGTTGCCAAAATGAAGTCCGTAGCGCCGAACGTTCCTTAGACACATTGTTGTAGTCACATACAGGCTCTTGTCTCTAAATGCAAGCGCAGCGGATTTAAATCTGAATTTAGTTGACTATCTCGAAGCAAAACTATTTCTAGACTGCATAAGCTTAAAGACGAAGTTTGCGTTTTTTTTAACCACCCATGCCTTTCACAAAGCAAAGTGCATGGAAGGTGAAATCTGGCTTCAGACTTTACTTATTTGGCGGATATTTTCTGAAAAATTAACAATTTAATCTTATCTCTCCAGGGGTCAAATATAAACGTTGACATTGTGCAGCACTATAACGAATCAATCATATTAATTTTTGGGTAAGGTATTTCAGTAGGAATCAAACCGAACGCTTTGATATTCTTCACGACTACCTGGTGGAAAGTCGTCTGTCTTTAGACAGAAGTGTTAAGAACGTGGTTAAAGAACATTTGTAGGGACTTGGAAAAACATTCAGAAAATACTTCTTTTGTATTTTCAAAAATAACAATTGATTTCGCAATCTCTTCAGAGTCAACAGTTTTAGAATCCACATTAAATGTAAATGAAAAAGAGCAGCTTCTTGAATTTCCATCGATTTTCAGTTACAAAATGCTATAAATGTTTGTCATGAGTTGGGTTTTGGTGAAGTTTAAAGGAGATCCATCTGTTATCGAATAAATCAATAATGGCTTTATTACCCTTTATATCCACATATTTGAGAGAAACCTCGTTTTCTTCATATGCCTATTTAAAAAATAAATACAGAAATAGACTTTATGCTGATATTGATTTCAGATTTTGTTTCACTTCTGTGGTTCCTGACATGTCCCATGGAAAGCAGGCGCCAACTTCTCACTGAATTCTAAGGACGAGGTGAGTAATTACAATGACAAATTGTTATTGCAGCTAGGCCTTTACTTTGTGTAACTTTTAAGCTCTAACTAGAGAAACTTGAGGTTTTAACCTTTAAGGGTTAAGTTAATTTAAAGTTATTGAAGAATTTACTTGTTACTAAATATTATGCATATCTACTGTATGTATATTTAAAAGTCAGTGGTTCACCCAACTCAGAGCATTGTACAAATGTTTCACGAGCCGCTAGTCTGAAAAATAATTAATTTGTTCCTACGAATAGGTAATAATATACTGACGTCACAGATTCTCCGCAGAACAAGGGCGGAAGGTGGTGGAGGGCAGGAATGTGGGTTCCAGATTCTCAGCAGGTGAGCATTCAAGTACGTTGGATCACGTACTCTGCAATATGTGCAGGCACACACACAGGCACGCTGGATGATGAGAACATGGCAGCGCGTGCAGGTGCGTACGGGGATTCCGAGTACGTGGCAGTACATTATGCGTTTCAGAAGCCTCCAGGAGTGCCTCAGTCTGGGAATGAAAGTTGTGACAGTCACCTACATCTACATCTACATTTATACTCCGCAAGCCACCCAACGGTGTGTGGCGGAGGGCACTTTACGTGCCACTGTCATTACCTCCCTTTCCTGTTCCAGTCGCGTATGGTTCGCGGTAAGAACGATTGTCTGAAAGCCTCCGTGCGCGCTCTAATCTCTCTAATTTTACATTCGTGATCTCCTCTGGAGGTATAAGTAGGGGGAAGCTATATATTCGATACCTCATCCAGAAACGCACCCTCTCGAAACCTGGCGAGCAAGCTACACCGCGATGCAGAGCGCCTCTCTTGCAGAGTCTGCCACTTGAGCTTGTTAAACATCTCCGTAACGCTATCACGGTTACCAAATAATCCTGTGACGAAACGCGCCGCTCTTCTTTGGATCTTCTCTATCTTCTCCGTCAACCCGATCTGGTACGGATCCCACACTGATGAGCAATACTCAAGTATAGGTCGAACGAGTGTTTTGTAAGCCACCTCATTTGTTGATGGACTACATTTTCTAAGGACTCTCCCAATGAATCTCAACCTGGTACCCGCCTTAGCAACAATTAAGTTTATATGATCATTCCACTTCAAATCGTTCTGCACGCATACTCCCAGATATTTTACAGAAGTAACTGCTACCAGTGTTCGTTCCACTATCATATAATCATACAATAAAGGATCCTTCTTTCTATGTATTCGCAATACATTACATTTGTCTATGTTAAGGGTCAGTTGCCACTCCCTGCACCAAGTGCCTATCCGCTGCAGATCTTCCTGCATTTCACTAAAATTTTCTAATGCTGCAACTTCCCTGTATACTACAGCATCATCCGCGAAAAGCCGCATGCGACTTCCGACACTATCTACTAGGTCATTTATATATATTGTGAAAAGCAATGGTCCCATAACACTCCCCTGTGGCACGCCAGAGGTTACTTTAACGTCTGTAGACGTCTCTCCATTGATAACAACATGCTGTGTTCTGTTTGCTAAAAACTCTTCAATCCAGCCACACAGCTGGTCTGATATTCCGTAGGCTCTTACTTTGTTTATCAGGCGACAGTGCGGAACTGTATCGAACGCCTTCCGGAAGTCAAGAAAAATAGCATCTACCTGGGTGCCTGTATCTAATATTTTCTGGGTCTCATGAACAAATAAAGCGAGTTGGGTCTCACACGATCGCTGTTTCCGGAATACATGTTGATTCCTACAGAGTAGATTCTGAGTTTCCAGAAACGACATGATACGCGAGCAAAAAACGTGTACTAAAATTCTACAACAGATCGACGTCAGAGATATAGGTCTATAGTTTTGCGCATCTGCTCGACGACCGTTCTTGAAAACTGGGACTACCTGTGCTCTTTTCTAATCATTTGGAACCTTCCGTTCCTCTAGAGACTTGCGGTACACGGCTGTTAGAAGGGGGGCAAGTTCTTTCGCGTAATCTGTGTAGAATCGAATTGGTATCCCGTCAGGTCCAGTGGACTTTCCTCTGTTGAGTGATTCCAGTTGCTTTTCTATTCCTTGGACACTTATTTCGATGTCAGCCTTTTTTTCGTTTGTGAGAGGATTTAGAGAAGGAACTGCAGTGCGGTCTTCCTCTGTGAAACATCTTTGGAAAAAGGTGTTTAGTATTTCAGCTTTACGCGTGTCATCCTCTGTTTCAATGCCATCATCATCCCGGAGTGTCTGGATATGCTGTTTCGAGCCACTTACTGATTTAACGTAAGACCAGAACTTCCTAGGATTTTCTGTCAAGTCGGTACATAGAATTTTACTGCACCATCTCCTTCAAGCAATCAACGTGTGATTTCGAAAAAGAGTTCCTCAAATTAATTATCAATTTAGTATTTTTGGACGCTTTCTAGAATTTGAGATAGAGTCACGATATTTTCTTAGTTTGCCGTTGGGATGAGCATAATGGCGCAAGGGATTATATCGCCAGGATAAATTTTAGGTGGTTACTCACTCTGCATGTGGTTAACGTTTCGGCAGAGATCGCGAAACCTGATTTTGGTGGTTTTTATGTATTGGACCTTTCTAACCGCTACATGTACCACTTGCGTTACGAGTTGTGAAACCTCATTTTACTGGTCCAGATTTGCTTTGTGTGGATAAGAACAGTGTCGTCAATTGGATGAAAATCTGCAGTACCATGCCGACGCATTCGACACATGTTTATGTGTGGCCGATATTTCTTATGACAAAATACCTCAAAACAATTAGCTTATCAGCCTGATGAAAGACGAGACTGTGGATTTTGTGGATTCCAGACCTGAAATATGAGCATATTGTACAGTTACAGGCGCCATCCTGACATGGACTAACGTTGTGCATCGCGCGGCCTCAGTAGCTCTAAGAAGATTACAGTGACTGTCTGCTCGATATTACGGGCTGTGTTCTATCTCAACCTCCACGTATAGTGCGCCAAGTCTTGTTCTGATCATGACACAATATCGTACATACTGTATCACAGCTGAAAAGTTATATGTTGTGCAATGAAGTGAAATGATATATCTGTGAGGACAGGTACGGAATGCTCCCATTCTCACACTAGCCACTTGAGTGACTAAAAGTAGCTGGTTAGTTATAGCTGGGTAGTTATTTCTAAATAGCGTACGTGTGAACGAGTGCATGCGAAATAATACGAGGGTTGGCCAGAAAGTAAGTTCCGATCGGTCGCTATATGGAAACCATAGCGAAAATCAGAAATATTTTATTTGCACGAGTTAGCTACACTTTCCAGATACTTCTCTACTTAGTCGCTGCTCCGACTTAGACATTTGTCTGAGCGTTACATCAAATTTCCAACACCATCGTGACAGGAGTCAGCCGCCTGTGCTTTTCGATAATTCTCTACGCTGGTCTGTAGCGAGTAGCCTGCGCCCGTGTGCTGTCTTCGTATCCAGCGTTTCATGTGCACAGAGATGATACTCAGGACGAGCCTATTAGGACTGTGTTGTGGGTGGTCGAACACTTCCCATCAAAAAGGCCGCAGGAGCGTCTTCACTGCCCTGCAGGGTGCGGCTGAGAAGAAGGAATTGCGTGGCATTTGTGTTAGGTGGGTTGCATCCATTAAGGCAAATCCTCTAAGCGGCTCTTCCTACTTGGAGGGAGACATCGTTGTTCCAGGCACTTTTACTCTCTCACAGTGCGCTCACAACTGAAAAGAGCGTGTTGCGACATACGGTCATACTAGAGACACTACCCAACACACCTGTGCAAAGCTTCAATAGGTTATCATTGTGGTGTCCATTTCGCGACCGATCCTAACTTACTTTCTGGACAACCTTCGTAGTAAGATCAGTTTCTAATAGGTTTTTGTGTGTATGTGGGCCTGAGTTTCACAGTGTATGTACTTCTATACAGTATGACCATATCTTTTTGCGTGTGTGTGTGTGTGTGTGTGTGTGTGTGTGTGTGGGAGTGTATGCAGTTTTTTCTTCACCTGCTGCTAGTTGTACCAGGCAGTATCATTAATGTCTAGCTTCCCATCTACAAACTTTTGTTCAATGTACACCTGCCTAAACAGCACTCCCCCATTTTCAGTGCTATAGCCGCTCTCTTCCTACAGGCTCGGAGTGCAGCACCGAGAGGGGCTGTCGGCTGAATGGTGATGGGGAAGAAGAGAAAGAAGGATGCAGCCGGTGGCCGCTAGAGCAAAGCTTCCACCCTGTCAGACGCCAAGTAGTTTGCTGACAATACTACTTGAGTTAAATTAGATATACAGGGTGATCAAAAAGTCAGTATAAATTTGAAAACTTAATAAACCACGCAATAATGTAGATAGAGAGGTAAAAATTGACACATATGCTTCGAATGACATGGGGTCTTATTAGAACCAAAAAAAAAAAAAAAAACAAAGTTCACAAAATGTCCGAGAGATGGCGCTGGGCAGCGAAACTGCTACCGTGCTGGGCGAGAGGTACGGCGGTATGTTACAGAATCGCATTATCCCCAGCCTGGCTGATAAACACCTGCTGGAACGTACGACGTTTATGTAGGATGGCGCTCCACCCCATATTGCTAGACGCGTGAAAGATCTGTTGCGCGCGTCGTTTGGTGATGATCGTGTGCTCAGCCGCCACTTTCGTGATGCTTGTCATCCCAGGTCGCCAGACCTCAGTCCGTGCGATTATTGGCTTTGGGGTTACCTGAAATCGCAAGTGTATCGTGATCGACCGACATCTCTAGGGATTCTGAAAGACAACATCCGGCGCCAATGCCTCACCATAACTCCGGACATGCTTTACAGTGCTGTTCACAACATTATTCCTCGACTACAGCTATTGTTGAGGAATGATGGTGGACATATTCAGCATTTCCTGAAAAGAACATCATCTTTGCTATGTCTTACTTTGTTATGCTAATTATTACTATTCTGATCAGATGAAGCGCCATCTGTTGGACATTTTTTGAACGTTTGTATTTTTTGTTTCTAATAAAACCACATGTCATTCGAAGCATGTGTGTCAATTTGTACCTCTCTATCTACATTATTCCGTGATTTATTCAGTTTTCAAATTTATACTGACTTTTTGATCACCCGGTACGTTCTGTATTAGCAACAGTATGGCGCCTATTCATTTGTCTGAAAAATAGAAGTAGAGCACCAACATCATTCAGTGCTGAATGGTATCTGCCTTACTTTTTTGTATCGCTTAAAGGCCATGTACTATGCTGAATATGCCATCCACTACTGTAGCTGGAAAACATTTATTGGAATTTCGTTACAACATCAGCCACAAAGACAATACGACCCACTTGTCTTATGACGAATAACAGTGAAAGCTGGCTAAACTGATAGCCACCATTACAGCAAAAACTGAGTTAAAATGGAGTGGTGATAAAATCTTTAGTGGTCAACATCACATACTATTTGGAAAAATCAGGTTCAAGTTCATGATATGGAACATTTCCCATAATTCATTGCAGACATTTGTCCACCAGACATGACTGACTACATGTTAGCAATTTAATAATTTCATCACCATTCTTCAAAAAGATTCCAAGAAGTTAAAGACTCAAGACGGATTTCGACTTATTTGTCAGATCATTCCCGGTTTTAACTGCTAATTTTCCTCCTCATTCTGATAGATGTACAGTGTAGCATGTGGCTGAACGATCTGTTCGTCCAATCCAGGTATTTACAAGACTTTTGTAAAATGTCACTCCCAGAGAAATTTCCTCGACTTCACAGACAAATCGCTGTAGTTGCTTCAGCGTATGGTTCAGCACAAGTGTGCTAGCTTTCTTCGGTTATGAAACTGACAAAGTCTTATCAGTCTACTGGTTTGACAGATCTTAATCTATCTAAGTCAATGTGCTTGACAGTATCACGAACCTTAGTTCTAGATACGTTATATATTATAAAGTCGAAATGTGTATAAACTTATAAAGATCATCACTTAACGTTAAATGCCTTTTGTAGTGCGGCATACCGTATTAGTACTATCTAATATACTTCTTTAATCAAGAAATAAAAGTTATTGCTTTGCAGAAAGTGAAGAGTTGAAAATAAGCACACATGATATGACCCTGCTTACAGATATATATCGAATTGTCACTCTTATAAGTAGTTGTACTGCGTTGCAAACACCTCTTCCTAAGTACACCATATACTCATCTTACTCACAAACCTACTGAGAATAGCATAGTAGTGGGAGAAGCCAGAGCGTTGACAAGACTCGATTGTACTTGCGGAGCGGCACTGTGCTCTGGAAGCACAAATCTAAATTATTATTGTCCGTCTCTAATGACCTCGCTGCTGACGGGACGTTAAACACTAATCTTCTTTACTTCATTCTTCTCTTGATACCCCACCTAATTAAAATTTTACTGCTATAGAATGCAAAGTCACAAGATGCAGCCGTGGGGTACTTGTACCACTTGCCGTCAGTAATCAACATGGTTTCTGGCTATTATAGGTACAAGAATTTTTAGCATACTGCAGCCCTGTAAGCAACTGTGATGGACTAGACTAATATATTGAAAAACCCGCCTGAGTTGCGAAAATTTTCTGGTCTGTACCCAGATTTCGGCTAGAATAATCTAGCCTTCTTCAGAAGCATAAAATTACTATAACATGCCAGAGTACGGCACAGTCAACATTAAAAATTAAAACCTATAGTATCGTGGTACCATGTCGAATTAAAACTACTTATTTCAAGTCCAGCCCCAGCATTACTTCACCACGCGGTCGGATGACAGCTGCAACTACGTCATACCTTCAAGAGTAAAAAGACTGTCTATCCGAAAAAGTTGAAAAATACGGAGCGATGAACTTGGTCAAAAACGTTAGAAACGAAGTCTGTTGAATCGGAGTGAACATGACAGCCTTCAGACCTCACGGCAACAAGAAATGTGTCTTGGAAAATAAGAGACAATTTACCGTATGGACATTACTTACTCGAAGACAAGTGGAGGACTTGCTAGTAGTATTCATAAAATTCACATATTTCATCATCTTCGAAATCAAATAAATAATTCACTGTGGCATCATTCAATTGATTTACGAATGTACACGAAGGAGAAACATCGAAAAACATGCAAAGAATGCGTTAGAAACGTGAAAAAAGGAATATCACTAGTAAAAAACTCATTTCATCCATGATGCATGATGAAGAAGAAGAAAAAGCAACGAAAAAATGCACGAAGTGGCAAGAAATTAAGAAAACAGTTTTTTCTAAACATGTTCGCTACAGTCAAACATGTAACCATGTCCAAGATTATACATTAACTGTAGTCGCAGTTGCGAATACGGGCAACCATGAGTTGTCTAATTGAATGACGACAGTGATAATGTGCCCGACCAGGCCTCGAACCCGGGTGTCCCGATTATAGTGAGCAGTCGGCTTGCTACTTGACTATCCGAAGACATCTCGTGGCCAGACCCAAACTTCCATATGTTGTCAGCCATGTGTCTACGACCTGTATTTGTACATCCATTATGTATATTCCTTTACAGGGGAGACATTTTATTTGAAAGTCAGTTGCCTGGTGTCGGTGAACAAATACGAGATTTCAGTGCCTGTGCTATACGGAATTATGAAGAGTGGCTGAGCCGTTGCTGGCTCACGTTATGCGTTGGATTAAACCTTGGTTACTACTCTGTGTTTAGTCTCCCGCGGATATCGCAATTATGCTGTTATCCTCTCTCTCCGTGAGTGGAAGCAGTGGTGTGTATCGATATTCGCACCTTGTATTATCTTTGGCCTGGCGCTTATGTTTCCGGCTATGCTCTGTTCGAGGAGTTGGTCGGTTGGCGTGGAGCAGCGAGGAAATCTCCGCGACGCGTAGTTTGTCCGAGGCCGCTGGCGGCGTCCACGCGCGGTCCGAGTGCGTTGTGCTCTTCCCGTCGCTACGAGGTCCGTGGCTCATCGATCCTGGACACGAAAGTTGAGTTTTGACTTAATCTACCAGCAAGTCACGACTGCTCACATTGTGTCGTTTGCATTTCGATGTCGGCTGTTGGGATATTCCTGCAAGCAACAACGTGTGTTTTCATGTTGGCAAATTTAGGCCACCTTCCGGCGGAGTTTAACAGTACTTGGTTATTTGACGTGCACCAGCGGTATCTTCTGCCTTGTGGCCGTTAACGTTACGATTACCTGCCCTGGCCGTTGACGTAAATTCAGGCAGTGTATTTTCCTCATCGTGTTTTCGCTGTCCAGCACGGTGTGTAGTTTGACAGCTTAGTGTATAATTGGTTGTGGGCGCCAATACCTTATACGTTGTTCCATTGAACTCCCTGTGGTGTGCTTGGCGGGTGGAACAGAAGTTATGTTCTCGGTGAGTCCGTTGATTGTCTGTCGGTTGGGTTGTCGTCGGATCGAGAATGGTTGGGCCGACTACCTGTCTCACCTAAGTGAGCTGGCTCAAATGGTTCACATGGCGCCGGTCGGTGTGGCCGTGCGGTTCTAGGCGCTTCAGTCTGGAACCGCGTGACCACTACGGTCGGAGGTTCGAATCCTGCCTCGGGCATGGATGTGTGTGATGTCCTTAGGTTAGTTAGGTTTAAGTAGTTCTAAGTTCTAGGGGACTAATGACCCCAGATGTTAAGTCCCATAGTGCTCAGAGCCATTTGAGCCATTTGGTTCAAATGGCTCTGAGCAATATGGGACTTAACATCTAGGACTTAGAACTACTTAAACCTAACTAACCTAAGGACATCACACAACACCCAGCCATCACGAGGCAGAGAAAATCCCTGACCCCGCCGGGAATCGAACCCGGGAACCCGGGCGTGGGAAGCGAGAGCGCTACCGCACGACCACGAGCTGCGGGCCCTAAGTGAGCGTTAGTGTTTGAATTCCAGGCAGACCCTCAGAAACTTCTGAAAGCCGTAGGGTAAACTGCCTTTCCTTATTTGTTCTTGTTGGTATTTGTATGGCTTCTAGACGATGTTTAAATTTAGGTTGTTTTAGCGTGGATGATAAAAATCGTAGAGGGAGACCAAGAGATGAATACACTAAGCAGAATCAGAAGGATGTAGGCTGCAGTAGGTACTGGGAGATGAAGAAGCTTGCACAGGATAGAGCAGCATGGAGAGCTGCATCAAACCAGTCGCAGGACTGAAGACCACAACAACAACAACCCTTAAGACATGAGATTGCATGGCGCATTCAGCCGGTAACTAAGTTCCAAAAATTAGTGCTGTGTGTTTTTTTTTTAATTTTCTTGGCTCTTGTAATTTTTGGTCACATAAATAAGGTTATATTTTCGAGTTTGACTGACAGCCGCTTATTATGGTCCCATTCCACAATTTAATCTACCTGTCCTGTCCTGTGGGTTTAGCAAGGCGTCTCAATGGCTGTGGAAAGAAAGTAAATACAACGTGGAAAGACGTCAACTGACACCCAAACACACAGTTTAACGGAAAGACCAGGTTTAGCTTAAGCATGTTGGTATCTGGACGTAGTCTGAATTCTACTTCAGTAGTCACTTCATCCAGAATATATTTAAAAATTTTAACTTAAAATTCTGTGCTGAGCATCATATGTTAAATTTCTGCATACATGATTATGTAGACAAATACGTCCTACCGAAATTTATCATTGAACGACGCACCTAGCTTCATTGTGATTTTCTGTGCTGCCAATCCCTTCATTCTTTGTGACATGTTTATCACGTAGATGGGACGATTTTCAATGAAACCTAAATGGACTTAGATTGACATTACCCTTCAGTTAAGTAACACGTTTAAACTAATGAAAAATCACCGTAAGTCTTCAAAGACTTGTTTGGTGGATCGAGGTTCCGCATTTCTTGAAGAAAAAGGCATTTCTTCCTTTCTCCAAGTAGATGCTCTATAGTTCTACATGATCGAACAAGGAAGAGTCAATGAACTGATTTTTTTTAGTTGTGTGGAATACATCGAGGATGAAGTAAGATATGCCACATTCTGCTGAACTGTAGTAGTTAGTTACGTCTGGGTCGAAATTTCACTTGTTCCTAAGTCATACCACCTCGACAGTTTGACAATCGAAGAAACATAGGGGAATTTTCGGATTTTTCAGCCTGTATTGTTCTAGTTCGAGGGAATACCATGCTTCTTATCTAACTATGGGGACATGGATTTTCATGCTTTGCACAACAACTTTACCCTGTTGTGGAAGAGAGGGCTGGATACACGTTACCATTGCTGATGTCAGCCCAACGAAAAACGTTATCGTTTGCGCTTAAACTCCATGTGGAAGAAACAGTTAGATCACCCACTTCTTTATAATCATTGAAGAACCCACCAAGTAAGTCTGGTGCAAAAAGTACTTCAGTTTTCATAATTTTTATCTTCTCATTATTGAGGATGTGACCTTCCAAGCTTAACTCAGCAGCGAGAGATGAAGTCAAAATGAACAAGACTGAAGAACAAATGAACGGATGCTCCTTCCTAAACACAGCAGTGTTTCATTTCTTGATGATGATAACGTTGAACAACTTCATCACGTAATTGTCAATAAACTTTTTGTTCGATTTTCCACTGTACGATATACAGTATATGCCATCAGTATAAATGGGGGTAGTATTTATGTACACTGGTACATGGGTAGGACGAAACCAACCATCACCGATGTTGATGTTGACTTCTTTGTCTCTGTTGGTAAGATATATTTTATTTTTTGTTTTCTCTTTTACTGGGAATGAGTAAAACTGATACCTCTCGATCTTGTTCATTTATGAAGCAGAAAATTTACTTACATTAACTCTAACACGACTGTCACGCGTGCTCTGGTGAAGTATATCAAAACATCATTTTCGTTAGTTATTGTGACTTCCATGTCTTAAACTTCCCCACAGACTGACAAAACAGGATGATGATGTTCAAAAATTATCATCTACAGAACTCAGAATTTGACTCGAGTGATCCAATAATGCTTGTTTCTTGATGAGTGTGATCATCATCCTAATGTACATGCCATAGACCAGACTGAAGTTAATGATGATTAACTCGAACAGAATAATTCTTGGCAGATTGTGAGTGATGTTTATTTCATTGGTTTCAACAGTTTGATCAACAAATCCTTACAGACAGTCAACACTATCCTTTATGTCCACTTGCAGCTTAACAGCACTCTGCATGATAACTCTGCCGAAGCATTCATTTGCTTTGATGTTTGTGTCAGGTTTCCTTGTGTGAAACATTTTTTCTCAGCTCTTCAGCGTGACCAATGGGAATCAATATCGTTTCTCCGCCACAGTGGACTTTACTTGGACTTCACATGATCAGGCCCAGAGGTCTGCGCACTGCTACAAGGTTCCTCCTCTAATGGGTTGTGTTTTGTGCCTCCTGGCGCAAAACATTCTCTATTCCAATCTGCAGCAAGTCCTCATTGATTCCAACCGTCCATCCCTTCTCCACCACAGTACAGTTTACTATTTCTTTTACTTGATGTTTGGAGTTAAAAATGTTGTGCAGAAACCTACAAATGTAACATGTTAGCAACCATTATTCGCAGGTATATTCAATCTTTTCTTGAGTGCTGAAGACTTCTCACTCAGCTGAAGCAATCGACACATTTATTACGAGAAAAATTGTTAGTTAAATGAACACTAGGTACCAAAGATGTGAATTCCCGAGACAAAAAATCTAAAAACAAGCACGGCAAGCTCTTACCTAACTCTATCCGATTTAAAGTTGTAGGACTGAGTAGGTTTGAGAAAACAACATTAATTATCAATAACAACATCTTGGGTCTGGGATGGTAGAGCTGGAAAATATCAGTCAGTTGTAGGTTTGTTGGAAGACTTTAGATCAACCAAAGTACCAATAATTCATGAAAATGTGTGAGAAGGTCGAAAATGAACAAACTGAAGATGAGAAAACAGCTACATTTGTTGAAAATAATGATGAAATCACACCACTGGATGAGTGCTGCTGCAGTCACCACAGACGCCTACTGTAGCTGCAACTCCGCAGACAGATCAGCGACGCGGGTTGCCGAAGCCGCTGGAAAGTCTGGCGGACGCAAGAGTGTTTACAAGCAGATACCACAGCTGACAACGAACGCGTAGGCATACCGTTTCTGGCCTTCATGTATAAACTCCCAATTAGACCTTTCCCACGGTGGAATTTCATAATTCTGAAGGCAAGAAACGTTACAATTAAAAAATGTAACCAAAAAATTATCATAAACAACAAAAATTATATTTACATACCTGCTTTTTCGGCATTTGGTTGTTTCGGATACAACGTTTTTCCGATACGTTGTTCAACAGCTGTCTTCAATTTCAGGCCGTACTTTCCCACAAATGAATGCCAATTTCGTGTATGACTCCAGTCAATTGCAAAATCAATTATAGCTTTTGCATCCAATTGTTGAACTCGTTGTCTAAACTCTTCTTCTGTAAATGGTCGTTCTCTTGCTTCCTTTAACAGATTATCGTATCCTACGTCGTGCTCTTTAGCAATGGCATCTGCTCCACTGCGCAGTGCGTCTATATTTATAGGATTTCCCAGTCCTACGTAATCACTGCCAGGTAAAGTATATCCTTTGTTCTGTACACGTTCAATTACTTTTTTAACGCCGTAAGCAGCACCTGCGGCGGCAGCAGTTGTCGCGCCAGCCGCTATTGCTATCTGCCCTGAACTTGTAACACCAGCTGTGCTAATTGCAGCTCCGTCCCTGACACTCTCAGATAACAAGGGCACTGTTTCGCTAGTAGTTGCAATATCGGAACTCTGGTGACTTCGGCCACGATTTCGTGGTCTATTTGGGCGGCGCCGTCGCACTCCAAGATTACTTTCTTCTGGCCTTGTTTCAGGCACGCGTTCAAATTCAACTGTCTCGCCACTCGTTTCCAAATCGTCGTATGCTGGATTATCTCCATACCGTATACGATTAGAAGCATCCCCTCTTTGCACTGTTCGAATATCATTACTGCAACGAGAACGATTAACATTTGTTAATGGAATTCTTTCCGCCATTTCAATGTCTTCCTCTGGTCCCGGATATAAAACACCTCCGTCGTATTGTATAGAGCCATGGTTGCCCGTGCTTAAATACTGATTTACCCACGACATTTTGCTGACTAAAATGAATAAATCATTGCCGCCTTTTATATACATTACGTTATTGAACAGCACGTGTCGGGCTGTCACTCCAAAAAGACAAGTTTACACGCGCCAACCTTTTGCTGGCGTGGGTGCTTGCCCAGATAATTGTCCTAAAAGGACAAATTATCTCAGCGGGACATGGACAGCCGCCATCGCGACCTTGGGACCCCGCGGGGCCCCCTTTTTTTTATCAGTTGCTGACCCTCGAATCATGAAACGACGCGTCATGTTTCGATTTATGACCAGCAGCAGAGGAAGGGGGCACAACGATCAACGAAGTATTTTTTGGCGATCATGGGTGTGCAAATAGTCCCTGAAATGTCCTTCCGCCCGCGGCTAGATAAGCCGGCGCTTGGCCATTCAGCGGTCAGTTCTCGACTCGCCGAGTGCTGAGAAGATCGGGCGGTCCAACGGTGTGCCACCTGGACCATTCTCTCTTCCGCAGCAACGATTGTGCTACGTCACTTTCGTCGTGGTATGCTATCTGCTAACTGACTGGTTTGATGCGGCCCGCCACGAATTCCTTTCCTGTGCTAACCTCTTCATCTCAGAGTAGCACTTGCAACCTACGTCCTCAATTATTTGCTTGACGTATTCCAATCTCTGTCTTCCTCTACAGTTTTTGCCCTCTACGGCTCCCTCTAGTACCATGGAATTAATTCCCTCATGTCTTAGCAGACGTCCTGTCATCCTGTCCCTTCTCCTTATCAGTTTTTTCCACATATTCCTTTCCTCTCCGATTCTGCGTAGAACCTCCTCATTCCTTACCTTATCAGTTCATCTAATTTTCAACATTCGTCTATAGCACCACATCTCAAATGCTTCGATTCTCTTCTGTTCCGGTTTTCCCACAGTCCATGTTTCACTACCATACAATGCTGTACTCCAGACGTACATCCTCAGTAGACTTCTCCTGGCCAGAAATGCCTTTTTTGCCATAGCGAGTCTGCTTTTGATGTCCTCCTTGCTCCGTCCGTCATTGGTTATTTTACTGCCTAGGTAGCAGAATTCCTTAACTTCAATGACTTCGTGACCATCAATCTTGATGTTAAGTTTCTCGCTGTTCTCATTTCTACTACTCCTCATTACCTTCGTCTTTCTCCGATTTACTCTCAAACCATACTGTGTACTCATTAGACTGTTCATTCCGTTCAACAGATCATTTAATTCTTCTTCACTTTCACTCAGGATAGCAATGTCATCAGCGAATCGTATCATTGCTATCCTTTCATCTTGTATTTTAATTCCACCCCTGAACCTTTCTTTTATTTCTATCATTGCTTCCTCGATGTACAGATTGAAGAGTAGGGGCGAAAGGCTACAGCCTTGTCTTACACCCTTCTTAATACGAGCACTTCGCTCTTGATCGTCCACTCTTATTATTCCCTCTTGGTTGTTGTACATATTGTATGCTATCTACCAGCTACCAACAGCCGGCTTCGACGTGGAACAGTTGTATGGGTGCAGAGTCGAAGGGCAGTCTGATTGTAGGACATAGTAGTTATTTACTTCATCCGCAGAATGAGTCCTTATTGTTTTGAAGAATGTGTTACTGTTAGTGGTTTATTGTACTTTCCACTATAAATAAGTTGAATAACGATTTGGTTCTTGCTCTGTAGTTTTATCACCTTGGAAGACAACTCAGTTGTGGTATTCGATGACTTAATTCTTGAAAATCAGGACGTCATTGGGAACATTTCACTAGCGGAAGATACAGGAGAATACATTGTTTTTACTTGAGTCAAACGTACTCGATGCTACCGAAGCAACTCGTGAGGGGTAACCTAAGGTTTTTGGACATCTTTAGACAGGACGAAAGGAGTTTAGAACATATCTACCTTGGGTTTGTTGCTGGTGACATGAATTTAAAAAATTTTTTGGAAATGTGCAGAAAATGTTGGAGTAAGGATGGGAGTCTCTTTCTACGACAGACATGACAGCGAAGGTGCACGATGGGCAGTACAGAACGAATAAACATTTTTTGGCAGTGTGAACGTTAACGTCCAGTTGTTGAAGCAGTCTTCAGACTGTATCTTGAACATGTCAAACTTATAAGTTAACCAAAAATTTTTCCTTTTTCCATTATGAATTGCTCTCGAAGCACGACGAGGCCGTTGTTAGAAAAACCAAACCAAACTGAAAGAAAAAAAGAACAGTTGAAGCCAGCCGTCCAGGCATCTGTACATGGAAGAAAAAAACCGGGAACAGAATATGGAGAGTACAAGGAAGATGATCCAAGAGTCAGCTTTGTCACTGAATGAGTCAAACAAGGAATCGAAGAATTGGGTGACAATGTGTCGAAGGAAATAGAAGAAAACAGAGAAGTTGACAAACAATTAGTATCTTATCAATATCAACACCACTATGTCTAAGAATTTAATGACACATCAACAATCAAACACCATGAGAACCCACAATGCAATTTCACACTGAATGAGTAAGATATACACGATTTGTTGAATAACTACGAAGAATTTGTTAAAACAGGAAAAGGAGAAGAATAAGCAACTGTAAAAGAACGTCAACCAACTAAAATGAAACATTAATGGAAGAATGAAGGAGATCGTCAGTGACAGTGAAGAACCAGTTTCTGGCCTGAGATCGGTCAGTATGTTCAAATATGTTACTAACCTACCAGTAGAATTCCATGGAGATCGTTCACAGCTCATGATCTAGTGGATAGCGTTGCTGCTTCTGGATCACGTGGTCCCGGGTTCCATTCCTGGCGGGGTTGAGGATTTTCTGTGCGCGAGATAAGGGTGTTTCCGTTATCCTTATCATTTCATCATCATTCGTGACAGTGACTAGATTGGACTGTGTAGAGATTGGGACTTCGTACGGGCGCTGACGACTGCTCAGTTGAGGGCCCCACAAAACAAACATCGTCATCATTAATGGAGACCAGTTAACGAATGTTGGAAAGACGCACGAAGCAACGGATGGATTGGTGTATCCTTTGACCAAAAAATAAAAACACATCACCATGGATAACATGAACATGAGAATTTGTGGTGACGATCTATCAAAGTATGCAAATGTTTTGTTCCTTTCGGGAGCGCTGTATTCTGATAAAAATACGAATGAAGTCAAGTCGAGTAGACACATCGAGTACAATATGGATGAAGGCTCGAGTGAAGTTGAGAAACTAGGTGAAGGCATGACAGACTAAACCCGGTAAGTACGTCTGGATGGACGAAGAGTGTCAACTAATCGACAAATAAATTATTATTCATGGTGAAAAATGACTGCCAACAAAAATTTTCACAGCTGGTAGCTTGACACAGCTCAGGCGTTATCGAATAAATTCAATAACTTCATCACCAACACTCCCATGCGAATCATATATATGATCATATTCTTGAACAACCTTCCTCACATATTCTGAAAATCTGAAAAACATAGGAAAGGCTCGGTGAACTTGTTGATCAACAAATTTCCTTTCGAAATGCATCTGCCAGGTTAGAATTATTGCGGTCCTGGACCAAAACAGAATGAGAGACTACCTCGAGGAGATCAAGCAGTAAACCAGTTTAATGAAGCATGCGAAAGACATGACATTCGCTACAGAAAACAAAAAGATTTGAAGAAAGATATCAGGCTGACACAGAGCTTCAACTGGCTATAAAGGAAAGAATGTATATTTCTGATGCCACATTTGGTGAAAAATTGGCTGTGATGCAGTAAGAGGAATAATGAACTGAAAGAGAAATCTAGCCACGTGAAACAGTCCGAAGACTGATTCAGTAGGCTCTGGCTGCAGCTTTGGTAACAACGGTTGCGGATTATGAAACTTTTTCTGCATAAAAGAACAGTTTTACGATCGAGCACACTAGGCCGTCTGCCTGGTGGTAAGACTAATGCACGATCAGTCAGAATGATACTGAAAAAAGGTGAACTACACAGCATTGACAGTTTCTGACTGATGCTCAAAAACGAATGAGAGATACAGAAACAACTGTTGGAAGTGACTGAAATTCTACTGGGTATTATGCAGCGCCATTGCTAAAAAACTAACAATAATAAACTAAAACCGACGTTTCGACCGAATAGCAACGGCCTTCCTCATGGCACGACTGGTTTTGCATGGGGATAGGTGCTTCTGTTTATTACAGACTATCGATGTCTGACGTCACTGTTGTAAAACTTTTAATTGACCCTCTAATATGATTGGCTAGTCATGACGGAAGGAAAGAGGCTATTCGTGGATGTCCTTGTCGTCAAAGATTGGTAGCTGTCCGCCGATTAGCTTTCGGCTTCTGGTCGGCAAGTTTTCCTCCTGGACCAGGAGGACCACTCACAGCTTAGTCTGGATACGGCCCGTACCGTGGTTAACATCTCGACACGGACCATCAGTGAGGCAGCGACGTCAGTTCTGTCCAAAGGGTTCAGCTTCGCAGTTACGCCCACAAAGATTTCCACAGAAGAGATCATTCAATCTGTGGAGGCGTCACTCCACCAAGTACCACGGGTCGAAGCAGAAAAGATAAGCCAGAAAACTGTACGAATTTTACAAACAGCAAACCACCCAGAGCAAATATCACACGTGAGGAAAGACAGGTCATAAAGGAGCTCAGGAATAACAAGGGTATTGTGGTCCTACATGCGGACAAAGGAAACGCTACGGTTCTGATGGACACTTCTGAATATGAAAAGAAGATGGACGAACTGCTAAGCGATCCCTTTTCCAGAGTACTAAGGAGTGACCCGACGGCGAGGAGAAGCAGAAATACGAAGGCCCTCGTAAAGGACTCGAGAATTGATCCTGACACAGCCAAGAGACTAATCACTAAGGTGCCTGTTCCTTCTAGACACTACGGAGTACCTTAGCTCCATAAGGAGGGTTATCCGCTGAGGCCCATAGTGAACGGAATAGATTCACACGTATTATGTTGCGAAACATCTGGCACCTAAGTTAAGCCGTCTTGTGTGACAAACAGACTCCTACGGGAAAGACACCTCCCACTTCATACAACTGAATCGGGAACAGCGAATAAAGCCATCATCATTATGGTCAGTTTCGACATCAAATCTGTCTTCACTAACGTACCTATTGAGGAGACTATGCACACTTTACAGGATCGGATCCCAACAGATATCTGAGATCTGGTGCGCTTGTGCCTGTCACCTACGTACTTCGCCTGGCGGGGAAAATATTACGAACAGTTAGATGGAGTGGCAATGGGTTCCCCGCTCTCCCCTGTAACTGCGGACATCTTCATGGAAGCCTTTGAGCAAACGGCCCTAGCTTCTGCTCTGTTACGTCCCATTTGTTGGCTACGATATGTGGACATTCGTTATCTGGCCTCACGGTGAAGCGGAATTGGGAAACTCCCTCCAGCACTTAAATAGCCTGCACAAAAATATAAAGTTCAAACATGAGGCTGAAAACAATGGTACCTTCTCATTTCTGAATGTGGAAGTATACAGAGCTGCCGAAGGTAAACTGGAACACAAAGTGTGGCTGAAACCAACGCACACCAATCAGTACCTGCACGCAGAGTGCCACCGATGACGCGGCATAATACACAGAAGAATTTTAATCATTATGACACCGCCCGCGGAAGCCTACGTTCTTATAACTTTTGGAAGATTTTCGTAACACTGGATGTGTTCGTTCTGGAAAAAAAAAATGTCGAATGTCTCGTGAAGAAGAAGTCAGGCTCTGGACTAACACAACATGAAGGAAGACTTCTCCCATTGTTGTTGACTGCATTACCATATTTGGCTGCTGGTGGTTCACAGGCCGGTGGGGCAACTGCCATAAATAATTATAAATAAATGCTGCCATAAATAAGAGACAAGAAAGCAAAGAAGTGGAAGAACAGGAGAGATATTACATGGTAATGACGGATAAAGAAAGTGGAACAAAAAAGTAAAAAATCGAAGAAGTAACTGAATCTCTATCGAATTTTAAACTAGAAAAGTTGGAAAAACAGTTGAAAATCAAGTACTTTCGTGGAGTTTTCATAATCGATGATTGGCTAAGTTACTCAGAAATGTGGAATGTGGAGCACTAAATGTGGACATTTCATACAACGTTGGCGCACAATGGATATGTCACCACAAAGACAAGCACAAGAAAATTTTCTTCGATTCGTTTGATGGAAACATACCAAGACAGCTAGTTAACTTCCTGGGAGATGAACTATTCCACAACGTCGAAAAAATACAAAACTATGATGAAGTCATGTGTTTGTACTTGTATTGTTGTCGCGTGTTCGTCGCTTCAGCGAAATTTTAAACCAAATAAATTGACGTTTTTGACAATAAGTCTTCCAAATAACTAGAAGAATTTCGACCATTTGATCCAAGAATTAAGAGAGTATTATCTTGAAAAATCGAGAATGATCGACGAAAACCTCGGAGATTTTCATTCAAAAATCAAATCCCTTCAATCCTGAAGACAAAAAGAAAATGGCTGTGAGCACTATGGGACTTAACATCTAAGGTCATCAGTCCCCTAGAACTTAGAACTACTTAAACCTAACTAACCTAAGGACATCACATACATCCATGCCCGAGGCAGGATTCAAACCTGCGACCGTAGCGGTCGCGCGCTTTCTGACTGAAGCGCCTAGAACCTCTCAGCCACACAATCCTGAAGACAAGAATAACCCAAAAATAGAAGGCGTGATCAAGCGATTTCGTAAGGAAGTGGATGAAATTTTTGTAAGACTTATGTTAGTTTTAATGACGGAAGAGCTGTGGCCGATTAAGTCGATAAAATGGTGTAGTGAACAAATAATATTGTCACAAAGGCTGAGTATACGAGTATTATCACAGATTTTAAGAAGAGAAATTCACTCTACGACGGTGTTATCGAAGTATACCAGAAAAAATATGAAGCATGCGTTACACAATGTTAGTGTGCTACAGGCGAAAGTAAATCGTCTTCTTTCACGCAACCATACATCTTTAGGGCAACTGTATCTGTGATGAAATTTTATCCCAATAAATGGTCGATCCACGCCTTCAGGACAGTGACATTCGGTGTCCGAAGTGCAAAATATTTACTGACAACCACAACTCTCAACGAACAACGAGAAAAAATGACAAAGACGTGGAAGGTTTCGCACAGTATATAAGACAAAAGAGTAAGTTTGTTAAAAATTATTTGTAAATGCGTACACTGAGGTGTAAGAGAAGTCCAAGGAGAAATTATCAACAAAGAACACAAACCGATGAAAGAATATTTTCAAATGAAGAAGAGCTGGATCTCCTAGTATAGACGATTCATGGCAAGTAGATCTATTAGAGATGCACTCAAGCAGGATCAAGGTAATTTTGATGACAGTTGTCGACGAGTTCTCAAAATCTGCATGGGTCATTCGAGTTAAAAAGAAAACAGGCAAAAATCCTGTAGGAGAGAACACGAAGAAATCTACAGACAGATAGTGGTAAGGAGTTCTTCAACAAAGAAGTCGTGAACTGAGGAAGAAACACAGCGTCAGCCATTATCAAACATTTACCAAGATGAAAGCATCCGTTGTCGAAAGATTTAACAGAACACTGATGGGAAAAATGTGGAACAAATTTGCTCTTCTAGGTAACTGAAAGTGAAATGAACTGCTTGAAAAGGCGATCGATGCGTGAAACAACACGAAACGTTCAACAATAAAGATGAAGCTAACGGACGTAATGAAAAAAGTAGGAACCTCTTGTTGGAGAAGGTTTATGTTGAAGATGTCAAGCCAAGTACAGAGTGAACAGTAAGGTTGGAATGAGCAGACATAAGGGAATGTTGGAAATGGTTTACACATCCTACTGGTAGACAGAAATTTTTGTGGTTGATCATGTCGATTCTTTTCACCCAGTTGCCTACACGTTGAAAGATTGGTTGGTGAAGAAGTGAAAAGTAATTTTTACGAAGTTTCCCGATGTGTACATATTTGAGAACGTCTTGCGGAAGGAACGTATCAAGTGCATGTGAAATGACTGGATTTTGATGACTTGTATAACAGTTGTGAAAAGAAAAGAATACTATACTACTGGCCATTAAAATTGCTACACCAAGAAGATGACGTGCTACAGGCGCGAAATTTAGCCGATAGGAAGAAGATGCTGTGATATGCAAATGATTAGTTTTTCAGAGCATTCACACAAGGTTTGAGCCGATGGCGACACCTACAACGTGCTGACATGAGGAAAGTTTCCAACCGATTTCTCATACACAAACAACAGTTGACCGGCGTTGCCTGGTGAAACGTTGTTGTGATGCCTCGTGTAAGGAGGAGAAATGCGTACCACCTCGTTTCCGACTTTGATAAAGGTCGTATTGTAGCCTATCGCGATTGTGGTTTACCGTATCGTGACATTTCTGCTCGCGTTGGTCGAGATCAAATGACTGTTAGCAGAATACGGAATCGGTAGGTTCAGGAGGGTAATACGAAACGCCGTGCTGGATCCCAACGGCCTCGTATCACTAGCAGCCGAGATGACAGGCATCTTATCCACATGGTTGTAACGGATCGTACAGCCACGTCTCGATCCCTGAGTCAACACATGGGGACGTTTTCAAGACAACAAGCATCTGCACGGACAGTTCGACGACGTTTGCAGCAGCATGGACTATCAGCTCGGAGACCATGGCTGCGGTTAGCCTTGACGCTGCATCACAGACAGGAGCGCCTGCCATGGTGTACTCAGCGACGAACCAGGGTGCACCAATGTCAAAACTTCATTTTTTCGGACGAATCCAGGTTTTGTTTACAGCATCATGATTGTCGCGGCCGTGTTTGGTGACATCGCGGTGAACACACACTGAAAGCGTGTATTCGTCATCGCTGTGCTGGCGTATCACCCAGCGTGATGCTATGGGGTGCCATTAGTTACACGTGTCGGTCACCTATTGTTCGTATTGACGGCACTTTGAACAGTGGACGTTACATTTCAGATGTATTACGACCAATGGCTCTATCCTTCATTCGATCTCTGCGAAAGCCTACATTTCAGCAGGATAATGCACAACCGATTGTTGCAGGTCCTGTACGGGCCTTTCTGGGTACAGAAAATGATCGACTGCTGCCCTGGTCAGCACATTCTCCAGGTCTCTCACCAACTGAAAACGTCTGGTCAATGGTGGCCGAGGAACTGGCTCGTTACAATACGCCAGTCACTACTCTTGATGAAATGTGGTGTCGTGTTGAAGCTGCATGGGCAGCTGTATTTGTACACGCCATCCAAGCTCTGTTTGACTCAATGCCCAGGCGTATCAAGGCCATTTTACGACTAGATTTGGTTGTTCGGGTACTGCTTTCTCAGGATGTATGTACCCAAACTGCGTGAAAATGTAATCACATGTCAGTTCCAGTATAATGTATTTGTCCAACGAATACCCGATTATCATCTGCATTTCTTCTTGGTGTAGCAATTTTAATGGCCAGTAGTGCATATATAAAACTTTTTCTTAATAAATGAACTCAGAAAGAATACTGGTAGATGAAGGCATAACAATGATTCATAATTATCAAAATAGATGGTTCGAGGTACTGGACAGATGGCTCAACATAATCTCTACACCCACGTTCGATAATGATTAAGATAGATGTCTCGAGGTGATGGACAGATTTTGTGAAATAATCTTTAAACCCGTTGAAAAAGAAGATGAAGAGATGGCTGCCACTGGTGTTGAAAAAACACATTGGTGTCCAGAATTAAAGCAACAAACAGTTGTTTCCCCCTCCCGTGTTTAAGTCAAGATATAATAACACAGATTGTCAACAGATGTGCGCAAGATCGTGTTCTGCACGGTAAATGACATTTCAGTCTATGGAAAACCACGCCAGCGATGGCAACAGGGCATGTATCACACGGAGAAATGTTTGTCGGGTAGCCGAACATCCACAAACGCTGTGTGCAGAGTCACAGACGGTGCAGTACGTCACAGAAAATACACTTCCCAAACTCTCTGCAGTGGAGGGCCATAGGAAGAACGGAAACAGTATAGTCGCAAACTCGTGTGGCCCGGTGGCTTAACGTGAACCGTTCTGTTGTTTCTCGGCTGTGGCGACAGTTTATAGAGACCGAAATTTTATCACGGAAACCAGGGCAGAACTGACGACTTGTGACATCAGAAATAGGGGACCGTTATTTGGCTGTGAGAGCACGACGGCACCGGCTGGCTTCTGACCTCGCAGCATCCCTTGGACGTGTTGTATCGAGGAAAACGGTGTAGGGAAGGCTTCGTCAGACTGGCCTTTATTGTCGGAGACATGCTATATGTGTGCCTCTGACGGGTTTTCCCAGATGGAACGTCTAGAAGAGTGGGCCAATGTTCTTTTCGCAGATGAGTCACGATTTGGTCTGGAGAGTGATTCTCAACGGATTCGCATCTGAAGGGAACGTGGAACACGATTTTGAGACCCGAACGTTCTGGAAAGAGACCGATATCGAGGAGGATCGCAGATGGTGTGGGCAAGGATTATGTTGACAACTCTAGGACCTCTTCATTAAATTGCACGGGTGAATCAAGAAGATTTAACTGTTGTCGGGTACAGTGAGGAGATCTTCGATCTCATGCTCGGTTCTTGCAAGGTGTTGTGGACCCAGACTTCGTATTTATGGATGAGTCACAGCAAGGTTTTTTTTGTGGTTTTAGGGCGCACAACTTCAACGGTCATTAGCGCCCAGACTACGTTAGGAATGCACCGCGAGTCACAAGTTTAAAACAGCAACGAAACGGAAAACACTATAAAAGACAGACTGACAGGCACAGGATTAAAAAAAAACAGCATAATCAAATGTCCTTAGAGAGGGTTCTCAAGTTGATAAAATGAAGAACGCGAGCAGCTGCTCGTGGATCATCCGCTAAAATGGCATCTAGAGTACATGGCAGGCCAAGATCAAGACGCAGTGTGTTAAAATCCGGACAGTACGTTAAAATGTGGCGGACCGTCAGCAATTGCCCACATGGGCAGAACGGCGCCGGCGCAGCCGTCGGCGATGGCTGAATCGGCAGTGTCCAATGCGTAACCGGGTCAAAACGACCTCCTCCCGCCGAGAAGGGCGTGAGGAGGACGTCCAAGCCGCGGGAAGAGGTTTCAAGGCCCGAAGCTTGTTGTCTGTAAGTGCAGCCCAATCGGCATGCCACAGCGATAAAATGCGCCGACAAATGACCCTGCTACAATCTGACGAAGGGACACAACAAGAAGCTGTCCGAGGCTGGAGGACCGCAGCCTTGGCCGCGGCATCTGCAGCTTCGTTCCCAGGGATACCGACATGCCAGGAACCCACATAAAGCTAACCGGAGAACCGACGTCCACCAGCTGCTGAAGAGAGCGTTGGATCCGGTGCACGAAAGGGTGAACCGGGTACGGATCACTGAGGCTCTGGATGGCGCTCAGGGAATCGGAGCAGATGACATATGCAGAATGTCGGTGGCGGCAGATGTAAAGAACAGCCTGGTAGAGGGCAAAGAGCTCAGCTGTGAAGACCGAACAATGGCCATGGAGCCGGTATTTGAAACTTTGTGCCCCGACAATAAAAGAACATCCGACCCCGTCATTGGTCTTTGAGCCATCTGTATAAATAAAGGTCATATTATTTAACTTCGAACGAAGTTCGACAAAACGGGAGTGGTAGACTGAACCGGGGGTAACCTCCTTTGGGAGCGAGCAGAGGTCAAGGTGGACGCGAACCTGAGCCTGGAGCCAAGGTGGCGTGTGGCTCTCGCCCACTCGAAAGGTTGCAGGGAGTGAAAAATTAAGGTGTTGAAGGAGGCGACGAAAGCGAACTCCAGGGGGTAGCAGGGCAGAGACATACAACCCGTATTGACGGTCGAGAGAGTCATCAAAAGAGGAACGATAAGACGGGTGGTCGGGCATTGCCAGTAGCCGACAGGCATACCGACAAAGCAGTATATCGCGCCGGTAGGTGAGTGGCAATTCACCAGCGTCAGCATGAAGACTCTCTACGGGACTTGTATAAAACGCTCCGATCGCAAGTCGTAAACCCCGATGTTGTATGGAGTTGAGGCGGCGTAAGATGGATGGCCGTGCAGAGGAGTATACGAAGCTCCCATAATCCAGCTTGGAGCGGACGATCGACCGATATAGGCGAAGTAGGACAGTTCGATCCGCTCCCCGCGACATACCACTGAGAACACGGAGGACATTTAGAGAACGGGTACAACGGGCAGCCAAATATGACACATGTGGAGACCAGCTAAGTTTCCTGTCAAATGTAAGACCTAAAAATTTTGCTGTCTCCACGAACGGGAGAGCAACGGGACCGAGTCGTAAGGACGGTGGGGGAAACTCTTTGTAGCGCCAGAAGTTAATACAGACCGTCTTCTCGGCAGATAAACGGAAGCCATTGGCGACACTCCAGGAGTAAAGACGGTCAAGGGAACGCTGAAGACAGCGCTCCAGGAAACATGTACGCTGCGCGCTGCAAGAGATGGTAAAATCGTACACGAAAAGGGAGCCTGATACATCAGCTGGGAGGCAATCCATTATAGGATTGATCGCTATGGCGAAGAGAGCGACGCTCAAAACTGAGCCCTGTGGCACCCCATTCTCCTGGCGAAAGGTGTCTGACAGGACAGAACCCGCATGTACCCTCAACTGTCGATCCATTAAAAAGGAACGAATAAAAAGAGGGAGGCGACCGTGAAGGCCCCATGTATGCATGGTGCGGAGAATGCCCGCCCTCCAACAGGTGTCGTAAGCCTTCTCCAAATCAAAGAACACAGCCGCGGTCAGGCGCTTCCGCGAGAAGTTATTCATAATGAAGGTCGACAAGGTAACCAGATGGTCAACAGCAGAGCGGCGCCTACGAAATCCACATTGTACATTGGTAAGTAGGCGTCGAGACTCGAGCAGCGAAACCAAACGGGAGTTAACCATTCGCTCCACCACTTTACAGACACAGCTGGTAAGCGAGATGGGTCGATAACTGGAAGGCAAGTGCTTGTCCTTCCCCGGCTTAGGGATCGGGACAACAATAGACTCGCGCCAGCATGCGGGAACATGACCCTCAATCCAGATGCGATTGTAAGTACGAAGAAGAAAACCTTTACCCGCAGGAGAAAGGTTCTTCAGCATCTGAATATGAATAGAATCAGGCCCTGGAGCGGAGGACCGTGATCGGCCAAGTGCGTTGTCGAGTTCCCGCATGGTGAATGGGGCATTATAACTTTCACGATTCGAGGAGCGGAAGTTAGGTGGCCTAGCCTCCTCTGCCTGTTTGTGGGGGAGGAAGGCAGGGTGGTAATGAGCGGAGCTCGAAACCTCTGCGAAAAAGCGGCCCAAGGCAGAAACTGGTGAGTGGACCTTAGTGCCAGATAGCCGGGGCAGGCCACCCCAGACAACAGAAGAAGGAGTAAAACTGTTGAAGGTGCTTGTGAAAGCAGCCCAGCTGGCTTTCTTGCTTTCTTTAATAATACGACGACACTGTGCACGTAATCGTTTATAATGGATACAATTCGCCACTGTAGGGTGGCGTTTAAAGGTGCGTAAAGCACGTCGGCGAGCACATAAAGCGTCTCTACATGCTGCGGTCCACCAGGGGACCGGTACGCGACGTGGAGAAGAAGTAGGGTGAGGGATGGAATATTCAGCAGCAGCGAGAATGACTTCCGTGAGGTGTGCGACCTGACGATCGCAGCTTGTGAAGGTTTGATCCTGAAAGGTAGCCCTGGAAGAGAAGAGCCCCCAGTCTGCTTTGGAGATGGTCCAACTAGATGAGCACGGAGAGGGGGTATGCTGCAGGAGATGGATAACACGCGGGAAGTGGTCGCTCGAATATGTATCAGAAAGTGCATACCACTCAAACCGGCGTGCACGTTGGGGAGTACATATAGAGAGGTCTAAATGGGAATAGGTGTGAGATGTGTCCGAAAGAAAAGTAGGGGCGCCAGTATTGAGGCAGACAAGATTGAGCTGGTTGAAAAGGTCTGCTAACAGGGAGCCCCTCGGGCAGGATGCTGGAGAGCCCCAAAGGGGATGATGGGCATTGAAGTCTCCAGTTAACAAAAATGGTGCAGGTAGCTGAGCAATAAGGTGCATCATGTCTGCCCTGGTAACGGCAGACGACGATGGAGTGTAAACGGTACAAATGGAAAACGTAAAAGTGGGGAGAGTAATGCGGATGGCAACTGCCTGCAGGCCGGCGTGCAACGTGATGGGATCGTAGTAAACACCATCCCGGACCAGCAACATAACCCCTCCATGAACCGGGATACCTACCACAGGGGGTAGGTCAAAACCCACAGAGGTGTAGTGTGCCAAGGCAATTTGATCGCATGGGCGTAGCTTCGTTTCCTGGAGGACTACGACGAGCGGACGGTGCGAGCGGAGCAGCAACTTCAAGTCCTCTCGGTTGGAGCGAATGCTGCGAATATTCCAGTGAATAAGTGCCATCGTAAGAAGAGTCTTTGGTGTGACGTCATAAGCGCGTGACTGCGTGTGAGATCGCTCTCTAAGTTTTCATCTATTTTTAGGTTTCAGATATATATTTTAACTGTTTTTGTGATATTTACTATATAAGTGACTTATTAGTGGTTTCTTCATTCACCTCTGCATTTCTTGTGTTGTGGCCTGATATTTGTGAGTGTTTCGTATCGAGCAACTTAACCTCTTACCCGTGTTTACATTCCGCGCTGACCAGTGGCAGCTGTAGCGGCGCATCGAAAGCTAAGCACTAATTAATTGTTTGTGTATAGTAGTTTATTTAGGAACTTTAGTAGTCTTCAACCGGTGTTCTTGGTGTTTTCCGGTGAAATAACTTCAGAAGAAATTTTTGCGAACTGCTTTCAGTTCGTTACTGTCATTAGACGTTTGATTTTCTTTCTGTGTTAGTATTTTGTAATATTCTCATTTGTTGTTGATTAATACTCTCAATAATAGTAGTTACTTCCCTTGTAGAGCAAGTTTGTGATAATTGTAGTCAGTTTTTAACATCTTCTTATTGTAGTAGCGGAACTTAGATAAAGTTGTTTTCTTGTTTCAATAATTGCAAAATTTTACCAGGAGTGAGAAGTGTGGGCTTTGACGTAGGTTCGTGAGTAGTGGATTGCGGTGTGAGACTTGTTCGAAGTATTCGAAGTAAGTTGATAGAGGAGCAGGAGCGTAAGATACGTGCCCTTCAGGTGCAGTTGAAAAACGTACAGGAGGAGCTAGATAGGATGAGGAGGGAGAAGGGGGTTGGGGAATGGGAGCTGGCTGTTGGCAAGAGATCTGCTAGGAGAAGGAGATTTTCAGATAGTTTTACTATTGGTGTTTGTAATAGATATGACCAACTGTCAGAGTCTAGTGGAGAGGAATCTCTAGTAGCTGTAGATGTAGGAAGTATGCAGCAGACCTCAGCAGTTACGGTGGCTAGGACAGTTGCAAAGTCGAAGAGAAAGAAGAAGGTTCTGCTGTTAGGTAGTTCTCATGGTAGAGGTGTAGGCCAGCAGTTGCAGGAAGTTTTGGGGAGTGAGTACCAGGTCACCAGCATTGTGAAGCCTAATGCAGGATTGGCTCAGGTGACTTTTAACATAGGGGGGTTATGTAGGGATTTTACTAAAGAGGATCAGGTAGTGATTGTGGGTGGGGCTGGTAACAGTATTGATAGGGATGGGGAGTATGACATAGATGGTGACCTGGAAAAGATAGCCACTCAGACTGGCAACACGAATGTGCATTTCGTGGAACTGTTTCAGCGTCACGATCGGCCTCATCTTAATACAGCCGTCAGGCGTAATAACATGAGACTTGGGGGTGCGCTGATGACAGAAGGCATGAGTCACATTTCAGTGGTGTCGGTGGAGTCTATCAGTAGGACGGGTTTCACTAGACATGGCCTGCACCTCAACAGGTATGGGAAGGGGAGGTTGGCAAAACTTATAGGTGACAGCATAGGTGGGGGTGGTGGGATCACTCATGGGAAAATTCCGGTAGTTGTGGGTGTTAGAGCTGTACCTTTTTTAGATTGAAGTCAGCTGATAGGTATTCCTGCTTAAGGGAAGTCTCTCTAACAAAGAAACCACTTTCTACAAAGCTTGGGTATCCGATTAATGAGGGAATTAGTATATTTCATCAAAATATACAAGGAATTAGAGATAAAGTTAGTGAACTGCTTATAGATGTTGACTCTGAAATTATTGGTATATCTGAACACTTCTTAAATAAGGAGGTAATTCAGAGGCTTCCTTTACCAGGATACAGGTTGGCTGGCAGCTTTTCTAGGAGCTCTTTGCGGTGTGGGGGAGTAGCCATGTATGTGAAAAACGGTATCCCATTTGAGTCAACTGATGTTTCAAAGTACTGCACTGAAAAGGTGTTTGAATGTTGTGCAGGTGTGGTTAAATTTAGTGGAGCTAAACTTCTTACTGTTGTTATTTATAGATCCCCAGACTCCGATTTCACAACATTTTTGCTAAAGCTAGAGGAGGTTCTTGGTTCACTTTATAGGAAATACAAAAAGTTAGTGATATGTGGTGACTTCAATATTAATTGTATAAGTGATTGTGCAAGGAAAAGGATGCTGGTAGACCTCCTTAATTCATATAATCTTATGCAAACCGTATTCTTTCCAACGAGATTGCAAGGGAACAGTAGAACAACCATAGACAATATTTTTGTTCATTCGTCATTATTAGAAGGGCATTCTGTTAGCAAAAAGGTGAATGGCCTTCCAGATCATGATGCACAAATTTTAAGTCTAAAAGATTTTTGTGCTGCAACACATGTTAAATATAGTTACCAACTTTTTAGGAAAGCTGATCCAGTTGCTGTACAGACTTTTGTAAACCTTATCAAGGAACAAGAGTGGCAAGATGTTTATAGTGCTGATACAGTAGACGATAAATATAACGCTTTCCTCAAGACTTTTCTCGTGCTCTTTGAAAGTTGCTTTCCGTTAGAACGTTCAAAACAGGGTACTAGCACAAACAGGCAGCCTGGGTGGCTGACTAAAGGGATAAGAATATCTTGTAGAACAAAGTGGCAATTATATCAAAACGTTAGAAACAGTCAAAATCTAAATGCAGCAGCCCATTACAAACAGTATTGTACGGTGCTTAAAAAAGTTATTAGGAAGGCAAAAAGTATGTGGTATGCAGATAGAATAGCTAAGTCTCAGGATAAAATTAAAACCATATGGTCAGTCGTAAAGGAAGTGGCTGGTCTGCAGAGACAGGTCGAGAATATAGAATCAGTGCGTAGTGGGGATGTCCGTGTTACTGATAAGTCGCAAATATGTACAGTACTTAATAATCACTTTCTGAATATAGCAGGTGAACTAAATAGAAACCTAGTCCCAACAGGGAATCATATAGCGCTCTCAGAAAAAAGTGTTCCGAGACTGTTACCTGAAATGCTCCTCCATGATACTGACAAGAGGGAGATTGAGTTAATAATTAAATCACTAAAGACCAAGAACTCTCATGGATATGACGGGGTATCTAGCAGAATACTGAAGTATTGTTCCACGTATGTTAGCTCAGTACTTAGCCATATCTGTAACTTTTCCTTTAGGAGTGGTCGGTTTCCTGACCAATTAAAGTACTCGGTAGTGAAGCCACTTTATAAAAAGGGAGACAGGGATAATGTTGACAATTTTAGACCTATTTCTATGCCATCGGTGTTTGCTAAAGTTATCGAGAGGGTTGTATATACAAGGTTACTGCAGCATTTAAATTCACATAATTTGCTGCCAAATGTACAGTTTGGTTTTAGAAATGGCTTAACAACTGAAAATTCTATAGTCTCTTTTCTCTGTGAGGTTTTGGACGGATTAAATAAAAGGTTGCGAACGTTAGGTGTTTTCTTTGATTTAACGAAGGCTTTTGACTGTGTTGACCACAAAATATTACTGCAGAAGTTGGAACATTATGGAGTAAGGGGAGTAGCTTACAATTGGTTCGCCTCCTACTTTAAGAACTGAAAGCAGAAGGTAATCCTCCGCAATATTGAGAGTGGTAATGATGTTCAGTCCCAATGGGGCACTGTTAAATGGGGCGTTCCCCAAGGGTCGGTGCTGGGGCCACTGCTGTTCCTTATTTATGTAAATGATATGCCTTCTATTATTACAGGTGATTCAAAAATATTTCTGTTTGCTGATGACACCACCTTGGTAGTGAAGGATCTTGTGTGTAATATTGAAACATTATCAAATAATGTAGTTCATGATATAAGTTCGTGGCTTGTGGAAAATAATTTGATGCTAAATCACAGTAAGACTCAGTTTTTACAGTTTCTAACCCACAATTCAACAAGAACTGACATTTTAATCAGACAGAATGGACATGTTATAAGCGAGACGGAACAGTTCAAATTCTTAGGCGTACGGATACATAGTAAGCTGTTGTGGAAAGCCCATGTTCAGGATCTTGTTCAGAAACTAAATGCCGCTTTATTTACCATTAGAACAGTATCTGAAATAAGTGACATTTCAACACGAAAAGTACACTCCTGGAAATGGAAAAAAGAACACATTGACACCGGTGTGTCAGACCCACCATACTTGCTCCGGACACTGCGAGAGGGCTGTACAAGCAGTGATCACACGCACGGCACAGCGGACACACCAGGAACCGCGGTGTTGGCCGTCGAATGGCGCTAGCTGCGCAGCATTTGTGCACCGCCGCCGTCAGTGTCAGCTAGTTTGCCGTGGCATACGGAGCTCCATCGCAGTCTTTAACACTGGTAGCATGCCGCGACAGCGTGGACGTGAACCGTGTGTGCAGTTGACGGATTTTGAGCGAGGGCGTATAGTGGGCATGCGGGAGGCCGGGTGGACGTACCGCCGAATTGCTCAACACGTGGGGCGTGAGGTCTTCACAGTACATCGATGTTGTCGCCAGTGGTCGGCGGAAGGTGCACGTGCCCGTCGACCTGGGACCGGACCGCAGCGACGCACGGATGCACGCCAAGACCGTAGGATCCTACGCAGTGCCGTAGGGGACCGCACCGCCACTTCCCAGCAAATTAGGGACACTGTTGCTCCTGGGGTATCGGCGAGGACCATTCGCAACCGTCTGCATGAAGCTGGGAAACGGTCCCGCACACCGTTAGGCCGTCTTCCGCTCACGCCCCAACATCGTGCAGCCCGCCTCCAGTGGTGTCGCGACAGGCGTGAATGGAGGGACGAATGGAGACGTGTCGTCTTCAGCGATGAGAGTCGCTTCTGCCTTGGTGCCAATGATGGTCGTATGCGTGTTTGGCGCCGTGCTGGTGAGCGCCACAATCAGGACTGCATACGGCCGAGGCACACGGTGCCAACACCCGGCATCATGGTGTGGGGAGCGATCTCGTACACTGGCCGTACACCACTGGTGATCGTCGAGGGGACACTGAATAGTGCACGGTACATCCAAACCGTCAACGAACCCATCCTTCTACCATTCCTAGACCGGCAAGGGAACTTGCTGTTCCAACAAGACAATGCACGTCCGCATGTATCCCGTGCCACCCAACGTGCTCTAGAAGGTGTAAGTCAACTACCCTGGCCAGCAAGATCTCCGGATCTGTCCCCCATTGAGCATGTTTGGGACTGGATGAAGCGTCGTCTCACGCGGTCTGCACGTCCAGCACGAACGCTGGTCCAACTGAGGCGCCATGTGGAAATGGCATGGCAAGCCGTTCCACAGGACTACATCCAGCATCTCTACGATCGTCTCCATGGGAGAATAGCAGCCTGCATTGCTGCGAAAGGTGGATATACACTGTACTAGTGCCGACATTGTGCATGCTCTGTTGCCTGTGTCTATGTGCCTGTGGTTCTGTCAGTGTGATCATGTGATGTATCTGACCCCAGGAATGTGTCAATAAAGTTTCCCCTTCCTGGGACAATGAATTCACGGTGTTCTTATTTCAATTTCCAGGAGTGTAGTATACTTCGCATATTTTCATACGCTTATGTCATATGGTATTATTTTTTGGGGTAATTCTTCTGATTCAAAAAGGGTATTTTTGGCTCGAAAACGGGCTGTTCGAGCTATGTATGGTGTAAGTTCGAAAACCTCTTGTCGACACTTATTCAATAGTCTGGGAATTTTGACATTGCCCTCACAGTATGTATTTTCTTTAATGTCGTTTGTTGTTAGCAATATTAGCTTATTCCCAAGAGTTAGCAGCTTTCACTCAGTTAATACTAGGCAGAAATCAAATCTGCATGTGGAGTGCACTTCCTTGACTCTTGTGCAGAAAGGAGTGCAGTATTCTGCTGCATCCATTTTCAATAAGCTACCACAAGAACTCAAAAATCTTGGCAGTAGCCCAAACACTTTTAAGTCTAAACTGAAGAGTTTCCTCATGGCTCACTCCTTCTATTCTGTCGAGGAGCTCCTGGAAGAGCTAAAAAATTAAGCAAATTCCAGTGTTACATTCTTGATTTTCTTTATTTAAACTAACGACTTGTCGCCTGAATATGTTTCTTATATTTCATTTTATCTGTTTCTACAATCGTGTTATAATTTCATGTATTGACTCGTTCCATGACCATGGAGACTTCTCGTAAATGTGGTCCCACGGAACAATAAATAAATAAAATAAAAAATAAAAAATAAAACGGAAGATGAAAGAAGGGGTCACCTCGAAGGCCGCTGAGGGCCTGGCTTCGAGCGAGCACTGCCGCCGCTATCAGTAGGCGGGCAGTCATCGTCCATTGGTTCTATAGGTTCACCGGCCATCTTGGTAAGATGGCCGGGAGGGGGAGCTTCCTCCGCCGGTGAACGGTCAGATGGTCGGCTACCAGCGGTGCGGCCAGGTGAAACGGATGACGGCCTGGGGCGGCAACCGCTGGGTGGCGCAGGAGAAGAAATGCGCCGTGGCGGAGAAGGAGAACTGTGCTTCCTATGAGCCTTCTTGGAAGGTCGTTTGGTGGAAGTAGCGGTCGATGGCTGGGAGGTCGAGGTACGTAGGAAGTCTGCACGGGACGGTTCCTTCTTGAAGGCCCGTGCATCTGACTTCTGGGTCTTCGTCTTAGCAGAAGATGATGAAGGGGCTGGTGTCTGTGGGGTGATGGGAGGAAGAGGAGACGTCGACTGCGCGATCTTAGCACTGGCCGAACGGACGACCGTGGTGCTGAAGGTCAGATCGCAGGTCTGGGTTGCCACCTCCCTGGTAGTCCGAGGAGAGGCGAGGACAGTACTGTATTTCCCCGCTGGGAGCAGCGTGGGCTTCCTACTAGCCAATAGCTTGCGAGCAGCCGAGGTGGACACTTTCTCTTTGACCCGAATTTCTTGGATACAGCGTTCTTCCTTATAGACGGGACAGTCGCGGGAGGATGCTGCATGGTCACCCTGACAGTTCACACAACGAGGAGACGGAGGTGGACAGTCACCCTCATGGGCATCCCTGCCACAAGTGACACATTTAGCCGCATTGGAACAAGACTGGCGAGTATGATTAAAACGCTGACACTGGTAGCAGCGCGTAGGTGTCGGGACATAGGGGCGAACAGAAATAACCTCGTAGTCCGCTTTGATGCGCGATGGCAGCTGAACACTATCAAAGGTCAAGAAAAGTGTCCGGGTCGGTACAAGGTCATTTTTGACCTTTTTCGTGACCCTATGGACAGCCGTCACGCCCTGCTCAGCGAGGAAAGACAATCTCCTCGTCTGTCAGTCCGTCGAGGGATCTGGTATAGACCACACCACGAGACGAATTCAAAGTTCGGTGAGCCTCCACCCGGACAGGGAACGTGTACAGGAGTGTGGCTCGAAGCAGTTTCTGTGCCTGAAAGGCGCTCTCAGTTTCTAGTAACAAGGTACCATCACGCAACCTTGTACAAGACTTAACAGTACCGGCTATGACATCTACGCCCTTCTGGATAACGAAAGGGTTGACAGAGGAAAAATCTTTTCCGTCCTCAGATCGAGAAACGGCGAGGAACTGTGGGGAAGGCGATAGTACTTTTGTCACTGGTGGCTGGTCATGTTTCCGTTTGTGGGCAGAAGCCGATAGAGAAGAAGAGAAATCCATTGTGGAGGAATCCCCCACGATTGCCAGCGTCTCCGATGACGCGCTCCTTCCTTATGGGGACCCTCTCAGAGGGCACTCCCGCCTTAGGTGAATGTTTACACCTCAGATCACACCTCCCGAGAAACAGACGGAGGGACCAATCGGCATGGTCAGAAGGTATCAGCTCAGGCAATCAACCCTCCCTGGGCCTGGCCTTTACCAGGGGATACGTGCGTGCCTTACTTGTCTACCCAGGGCGGGGAATTACGCATTACCCCGTCACCGGCTACGCGTGCGAACGCGTGGGTCGGCCTTCAGGCGCGCACAGGGAGGAAGGAAGAAGCAGAAGTAAAAGAAGAGAGCGAGGGAGAGAGAGGACAGACTGTCTCAAACGCCAAGGCGGAGACCAGAGAAGGCAAGGAGAAGAAGACAAGGAGAAGAAAGCAAGGAGAAGAAGGCAAGGGAAAGAGCAAGGAAGACAGTGAGACGGAGAAGAACAAAGAAAGGAACCAACCAAAGAAGGAAGAAACGAGAAGTGAAAAACCAAAAAGACCACAAATATAGGTCGTGGGACCGTCCGTCTCCGGACGCAGGCACTAACTACCCCCTTGAGGGGGATGGACTCCTTTTAGTCGCCTCTTACGACAGGCAGGAAGACCTTGGTCCTATTCTAACCCCCGGACCCGCAGGGGGGACAGCAAGGGTGGTTGATGTTTTTTTTTTGGGGGGGGGGGGGGGGGGGCGGAATCTAAAGATATTGCACGCATCGCGTGGCCTGCTCGCTCTCCCGATTTGAGTCCCATACCTGAGATGCACTAGGGAGACGGGTGCATCACCATCCAGACTAGCGAGCAGCTGTGCAAGATGAATGGGCATTATTACCTTAACGTGACAAACAACATTGGTACATGTCACTCACAGCAAGTTCCGTGGTTGTCAGGCCTGTTTGCTGCCAGAGGTGGTCACACCCCATATCGAGCACATTAAATAGCTGTTGGAAAGTGTATGGAGATCTAAGCTGAAAGAAAACGAAGTACATTGTTGCGTACTGTACTGCGTGTTGCAGTTGTTGACATTCTGTTTTCTTTACGTTGTTTCTATTTTAGTATCACCGGTTTGTACTGTTTTGTGGCAAAATAAAGGCAACCTTGGGAAATTTCAATTTGTTGCTTTACTTTTGGACATCAGTTCAACAGAAAAATAAAAGCAGCCAATAATGATGATAATGAAGTTCCAAGTTGGAATTAAGATAAAAATTGTTAGAAAAATTGAATATTCTTCCTTCATTGACATGGTTGTTTCATCATTTCTGTTAAAGATCTTGTTCTTATGCTGATTTTTCTTTTATTTTTTCTTGAATTTTACTTGAATTGCACTATTTTGATGAGTTGGTGAAAAAGTGGGGCAGAAACAATTGTGGAAGAGATGAGAAATAGGGAAAGTTCTTTGTTTTCCCTTAGGTAATTATCGGTCATGACGGTTCACGCTTACCTTTCGAAACGTCTTTTTAGTGGCAATTTCTTTGATTTTCACAAGTTTTTTCATCTATTTTGTTGGAGTTTTTGAGTTGGAGGAATGTGGGGCAGACATCCCAGTACGTACCTATTGTCATACTCTCGTTAAAGCTGAGCATATGTAAATTGGATAATCTATGAACTGTTTTCTGAATAAATATTAGTTATATCTATCCATTTTGTTGAGTCCCTTATTAATCCGAACCACGACCTTGTGTCTTTTTCATTTATTCAATTTACTTTGCTATTTAAATACAGGGTGTCTCTTCCAAGAGTCATCCGGCGTATTTTCTCTGTTGATTCATCAGATGTTTGTAATTTCGTTTTTGCAGTGTGTAGATGGAGTCAGTCCAAACAAATAGCGGAATTTCTTGTGCGCAATCGATAGGACGGTCCCAGATTATTCTAGTCCGATATTTTTTTGCCGATATTTACTGACAGGCACAGTAAGACGCGAAGGAAAACAAGTAGCCCAGCAGCGAGCGTACTGCCCTGGTCCGCGCCGACTGCTACCGCCAACCACGTGGGCTGAGTCGCTGCTTGAGAGGGGACTGTTCTTCGTGCTTTTACTGTCCCTGTTAATACACGTTGGTAAGACAAGAATAATATGGGGCCGCCCTATCGAAATAGCACATAAAATTCTGCTTTAAAATCTGTCTGCAACGAGAAACAAACCACCGTAGGCAACGGGCGTCGCAAGAAAGGTGTGATGAGCGCTATTTGTCCGGGCTGACTATAGCTACACAATGCAAAAAAAGAAAAAAAATTGAAATATGTGCCGAAACAATAGAGAACATGCGCCTCTCGGCGCTCAGTCCGGAGCCGCACGACTGCTACGGTCGCAGGTTCGAATCCTGCCTCGGGCATGGATGTGTGTGATGTCCTTAGGTTAGTTAAGTTTAAGTAGTTCTAAGTTCTAGGGGACTGATGACCACAGATGTTAAGTCCCATAGTGCTCAGAGCCATTCGAACCATTTTTGGAACATGCGCCTGACGACTCTTACGAAAGACGCCTGGTACATTTGAGGGAGAAACAGGAGAAGTTGAGGGCGGATTATTCGGAGACCAAAGACGGAACACTTTTAGTGTTCCGCTCCCAACCCCTCCGCCAGGTTTTTCATCCGATCATTTTTCTGCTGGACGCAATATTTTACAGCAAGAATTACGCGGGCCTAACCGTTCCAGTTTATGAACAATGACGCCTGCCAGGTTACTCATCGACTTGATGTAACATAGGTTGTCGTGAAAAAATCTGAGGCTGGACTACAATAAGATAAATTGTTAAGGAGATCTAAACATGGCTGTTTCTCAGCAACCCTATACAATTTTCAAACATAGGAATCACACGGCCAACCGGTTCAAAATGACTGTTTAGTACATTGACCTAGATTTCGATACATCTGAGGATGCCATCAGAATGAAATTTTGAGAAAACGTAAACTTACATTGCGAGAAAGCAATGGTCATGCTCTGCTCTAAACTCTGACCATTGCCTTCTCGCAAAGTAATTTTACGGTTTCTCAGAATTTCTTTCTGATGATGACGTCCTTAGAGGTGTCGAAAGCTAGGTCAATGTACCCAACAGTTATTTGCAGCCGGTTGGCTGTGTCATTCCTATGTTTGTAAACTGTTAAATAAAAATCACAGACACTTCTATGAGCTGCACTACATCGCCCTATTTGTGCACAAATTATCCATCTTCAATTTGCGTTGCCTCCATGTCGTGATTGTCAAACTCTACTGAGTAGCATGCCGGGATGGTTCTCTTAAAAGAGTACGGCTGACTTCCTTCACCATCCTTGGGACTGAAGACCTCACTGTTTGGTCGCCTCTCTCCAAATAAACCAGCCAACAGAGTTGCATAACTTGCAAATTATTAAATGAATGCGGCACCTCTGACAAGCCTTCACAGAAATCCTCTCATTGCGAGACTGAAGGTAACTGCACTACAAATTCCTTAAAAGTCTTTAAAAGTACTTTTCCTGCCTTTCGTAGAGCAATCAACGTGGCAGATCATCGGATCTTATGTCGATACAGTAATCTTACACACATCTCCTTTTCCCTGTGTAGCTGGATAACCTCTATTGATGCTAGTCGATTGTCAGGATGAGCATTACTGCAATCGGCATTTGATTCTAAAGCATTATGTCAGGGTGAAAAACACTAAAGAAATTACTTTTTCTCTCTTAACAACATGTGGGCAGGGTGGGTTCTTCCTTGGCTCAAGTATGAGGTAGAATGAAACACCATTTTTACATAAGATATCTTTTATTGAAAGATTTGTACAATGGTTTCCTTACTGGATTGTTCTGGCTCGGAGAGCGGCAGCTGTGTCGTTTCCGAAGCCTTCTGCTGCATGGGCGGCGGCGTCTGATTACGCCAGGCAGTGTGTATCTCTTGTCGCTGTTTCGCCCAGATGACTGGAGATGCGCATCATGAGGTGGCCCATTTAATTATTGAGAATGAAGTCGTGAATCGGGTGGTGATACCTTGGATGCGGCGTCCCAGTGTTTCTCTTTTCTAAGCGGCCGCGTGTATCACTGTTGTGCATCGGCCAGCAGAGCGGCGCGGCGGGGGTAGGCCAGTGTCCGGGACTCAAACAATGGACTCCATCTTGCCAGTCTTTGGCTGTCAGACCTTCATCACCAGCTCACAGGTGACTGCTGATGTGAGGCCGTCCCCTTGCCATCCTCACGAGTCACCCTGGTACGTAAAAATCAGTCTTCAAATACATTCTAACTTCTGTCTTCAGGCGGCAAGGCTGCTACTTGCTATTCCATTACAGCGGCGGACTTGGTGCTTATGTGTACAATGTAGTCTCTTCGTGCATGATGGTCTTCAGCACCGACTGGAACTGAACTCGAACCAAAACTGAACTGAAAACTTCTACTGTCGGGCCCACTGTGTCTCACATATTTATTTACTTCAGTTCACTGGAGGTGAACGACTTTACGGTCATTGCCTCTTCTGTCACGTTGAAAAGCTTCTCGAAGAACCTTCTTAACGTTTGTTAATGGTTCTTGGAATGTAGGCGAGGGCCTTTGATCACATGTGACAACTGAGAAACACGTGAGCCGGTCGGGCGATGCCCTGACGCCTGAATCGACAGCTTCTGCTTATGTGGGGAGGACGATGGCTTCTGCTGAATGTGCTGACATGTAAGCGCCAGCCGTTGCCACCGCTGCTCTGCCTGCTGTTTGCCAGTGTGCAATTCTTCCAAACTAAATTAAGTTTTCCATTTATTTTCTAATTTCTAGTTCACTTCACATTGATTTCACTGATTGATTCACCTATCTAAAGTACCACTCAACACCTGATACATTTCTGGTGAGTTATAAAATATAACCAGTAGAAGACAAAAATAAACGACAACAAGTTAGCAACTGAATGCAATAGGACACGCTAACAGGAAATAAGCAGGTGAAGGTGATGAAGATTACCAGATAAAAGACACAAATCTAGACAGTAAGAATTTATTGGGTGAAATGAAAAGGCAACACAGCACTAATTTAGGACTTTAAGGTAATAACGCTACATTCTAAGACGTTAACAGATGAATGAGACCAAAACAGGCGAAATAAATTAACAGGTGAAGGTAGTAAAACCTTTTGTTAATATACCATCTGGTGAAGTTATTAATACTAGATGTAGAGAAATTGTTTTGTGAAGATATGGAGGCTTGATAACAAGATCTTTGGACGCAATGGTAATTGCGATAGATTATGGACCATTAGTATATGAAGGTGAAAATGTTAGATGAGAATAAATTAACGGGTGAAAGTAGTAAGACGTTTCACAAAAAAGTCCTCTGCTCAACTTAATAATGGTACATTACAAGAAATTATACTTCGCGACATCGTTGATGGCCTCTCGGCCAACGATGCACAGCAGACAGCTGCGCAGCTGGCCAATGAGTGCTCATTCGGTTTCCGCGCCTCGTGTTGTCTGAAGCTCCGTCATATTGCAGAGTTCTACCGTGTTTTACGTGCAGAAAAGTGCGGTTGGCCGATTTCTGTTGTATACTGGGTCTTCTCTGAGTTTTTTCGTACTTGCTGAAACACCTAAACGTCGCCTTGTTTCACAAAGAGGCAAGAGACCTTATATTTAGAATATACTCTCTTCAAGCGTGAGGCAGTTTCAGGCGAGCCGACCTGCGAGGTTACCAAGGTGCAGGAACGCACTGCAGCGGCCTGTGGCGATATTGGAGTACCAACTGTCAGGTGAGTTATACAGGAGGCGAAGCTGTTAGAGGAGGCAGTTGGCAATGTGGTTTTTCGTTCTCCAGGGAATAAAAATAGCGTTCCAAGAAGGGTAACAGGAATCGACGAATTCGATCAAAAGGATTTCGAATTTAATGAAAGAGGCGAGTTCCCCATAGCAGCGAAATTGTGCACTGTTATGCACGAAGCTACTGGGTTTGATGGAAGTGCAATATCAATGCAAAGAATGTTGAAGAACATCGGATTTAAATACGTAAAGTCCAATGTTGGGCCCAAATTTTTAATGGAGCGTAATGGTATTGCTGCTCCTAGGATTACGTTTCTAAGAAAAATACATGACATCAGATCAAAAGGAACGTCAACTGTCTATTACTTGGATGAGACTTGGGTAAATCGAAACCATACTAGAAATTTTATTTGGCAAACAACAGATGGACAAGGCGGTTTGAAAGTTCCAGTGGGAAAAGGAGGGCGTCTTATAATATGTCACGCTGGCTCTGCTGCTACGAGGTTTGAGCCTGAAAGTAAACTTATTTTCAAATCGAAAACCACATCTCACTACCATACCGAAATGAATGGAGAAACATTTCGGGAATGGTTTCAGAATCAGCTGTTGCTTTATTTGCATCCTGACTCTGTCATTGTTATGGACAATGCAAGCTATCACTCTGTTCTTCTCAACAGGCCTCCCACTACAAGCACAAGGAAAAGTAATACTGTTTCTTGGTTGCGAAATAGTAATGTAACGCACAGTGAAACACAAACAAGAGCAGAGCTTCTGGAACTGGTGAAGATGTCAAAGACCAGCGTTAAAAACTACGAAATTGACTCCATAGCTAAGAAACATGGACACAGAGTGATACGAGTACCTCCTCATCACTGCCATTATAACCCCATTGAACTGGTGTGGGCACAGGTGAAGAAATACGTGGCGGACAAAAGCATTACATTTAAAGTAGCCGACACTGAAGGACTCACCCATGAAGCAATAGAGAAAACCACCGTTGCTCATTGGGAAGCTTGCGTTCGTCACACTGACAAACTGCAAGAAGAAGATTACCAAAATGAAGTTGTCACAGACGAAATAATGGATTCGTTAATCGTCAGTCTAGCTCCCACATCTAGCCACTCCAGTCCCGAAGGCAGCGACAATGAAAGCTCTGCGTAAAAAGGTACGTGAATGGAACGTGAACTTACTCTGTAATTATCGTGAACATTTACTTTCTTCTCAAGCTGTCGGTGCCGTAGAAAGTAGTTCAGTGGAATATCTATTCTGTAATGACAATTCTTTTTTACTTCTTTTTATTTTATTTTAAGGCATCATCGGTGGATGTCATCTCACTGTAGCTATTATATGCCGTTAATGTAGATTTGAAAACAGTTTACACCCTTATTTTTGCATAAATAAATTATTACTTACGATCATATGCAAAAATAAGGGGGTGAACTGTTCTTAAATCTACAATGACGGCATATAGCCACAGTGTGCTATTTCAGATGATATCCACTGGTAATGCCTTAAAATAAAATGTGGAACTCATCTGGATTAATAAAACAGATTTCAGCTAGAAGAGGCGTTTACTTCAAAAACCATTATTTATATACTTGCTGCGGTTAATGGCCATTCAAACTAATTTGTTTATCTTACTTCTCTCTCTGTCTATGATGTAATGTAGATTAAAATGCTGTTCGTCCTGGGGACTGGGGGGGGGAGTATTTCAAATTTGATTTGATTCTTTCGTCTTTTTAGTCTTTTTATTTATAAAGCAAGAGGAATGGAAGGCGTAATCTTTCTGTAAGGTGCAATTTATCAGAGAATCCATTCTGCTGTGAGAGAGTGTGTATCACTATTTCGTAATGTAGTTATGACTGTGAAAGATTGAATAGACATTCCATTCTGTTACGTGTGTGTCGCAGTACATTTAATAAATTTATCACGGAACGGGGAGTAGAGCACCATGAACCTTCCAGTAGCGAGACAGGTCAAACATCGGCTAAAGCAGATGTCCGTAGCATAGCTGCCGTCAATTCACCCAGCGCCGAGTTGACAACGCAGCACCTCTTGTAAGCTGCGCGGCGTGGCGACACGCCATTAACACTGTCGTGGACTGTAGTGGATGAAAATGTAAAGTATATATAATAAGAAATCACTAGGTTAAATGACATGGCTAGTTGATAATAATTTACGAGGTTAAAGTGATGACGTTGAATAATAAGATATTAGCACGTGAAAGATTGAAAGCCTGGATAATAAGATGGCAGGAGAAGAAGATAGCGTGGCTAGGTGGTAACAAATCATCAGGTGAGGCACTCACCGCCGAAGTCTGGCCTAACGCTGTTGTCGTACCCGCTGAGCAGGTTGTCCAGCAGCTCCGAGATGTTGCGGTGGTTGTTCCACTGCGCGCCGGCGGACCTTGCCAGCTCCTGCCTGCAACAGAGGGCATAACGGTCCAGCTCACACGTGCACTCTGACGTCACACTTTGTACAACGTAACTGTAAGCATAAGCTGCTCAGTTGTAAATTACGCGCAGGGTTATATATCGTGTGTCCCTCCCAAGAGACGTCAGGCGTGTTTTCTCTGATCTTAGCTCACTCAGTGTGCAGCTGGAGTCAACCCTAGGAAATATCACTCATCACGTCTTTCATGCGATGCCTATAGTCGAGGGAAAGCGTCATTTCTATTTCTATTAGAAAGAAAATATTTTTAAAGGGGAATTTTACACGCCGTTTGGATATAACTGTCCCCAAATTGTCTTGTGTGATATTCTGTTTGGCGATATGTTCTAACAGGGACAGCAAGGCAAGTACAACTTGCCCGTCTAATGCACGTCTCTGCTCCACGCTGCCTGCTACCGCCGCCGGCCGGGGTGACCGAACGGTTCTAGGCACTACAGTCTGGAACCGCGTGACCGCTACGGTCGCAGGTTCGAATCCTGCCTCGGGTATGGATGTGTGTGATGTCCCTAGGTTAGTTAGGTTTAGGTAGTTCTGAGGTCTAGGGGACTGATGACCTGAGAAGTTAAGTCCCATAGTGCTCAGAGCCATTTGAACCAATCTGCTACCGCCACACTGCAGCGCTGGTCAGTCACTACAGGAATACTGGTTATTCTTCGTGTTTTACCGCCCTTGTTAATCCTTAAGCCCTATCTATAAAACGAATATCGGGTTAGACTAATTTGGTACTGCTCTATCGAACAGGCACGTAAAATTTTGCTTTGAAAATCAGTTGAAGCAGAAAAGACCTGCCGACGCATGTAACAGTTCCGCAGAGTAGACGTGGCATGACCGTGTTTACAACGCAATAGCCGATTCCGGCCAACGCGTCTTTCAATTCTAAACGATATTTAGCATTCATTTGGAACGAGTTACGAGCTCAATATTATCAAGAATTGTACCACTGTACTCGTATCTTCAAGCGATTTCGGATGCCGTTTATTTAAAACAATACCTTTCGACGCCAACGGCCGTGCCGCAGTGGTTGGCATCAGATTGCCGCTGTCGGGTTGGCTAGCACTTGGATGGGTGACCATCCGGCCTGCCGAGCGCTGTTGGCAATCGGGTTGCGCTCAGCCCTTGTCAGGCAAACTGACAACCGACTTGATTGAGAAGTAGCGGCTACGGTCTCGTAAACTGGCGGACGGAAGGGACTGTGGTGTGCTGACCTCCTGCCTCTCCATATGCGCATCCAGTGACGTCTATGCGCTGAGGATGACACGGCGACCGATCGGTGTCGTTGGGCTTGTTCTGGCGGAGTTTAGATTTTTAATACTATTCGACCGATGCAAGCATTACGACTCCTTATAACATAGCAAAAGTACGGGTCCCTTAGCGTACAATCAACTAAAAAAAGTTTCGATTCGATATCTGGGACCGCTCCACGTAATAAAAAGGGTATTACTATGTCTTACATGATTCACAGCGTAAGCATAATAAAAATTCCAATATAATAACACTTTAGGAAGAGAAACACTGTTCAGAATGACGTCAGATTTGAACAGCTTATTGTTATCATTCATGCAAGGGGGAGGGGGGGGGGGGTAATTATTATAAACAAAAGAATATAAAGAAAATTTTGGCACTAGAGGGCGCTGCAAACATTACATTTTAACGCAAATGCGATCGGCTACAAGTGACATATGAATCGCAGAACGACGGCTATGGTCTGAGTTGCACATTGCACCATCCATACTGTTAAGTGCGCACGACCGCACAAATTCAGCAGTCAGCAGTTGTGGTACTTCTATTAAGTGAGTACATCCAACAAGGCAAGGTCGTAGCATTGGATGGAAAAAAATCGGTTTTCGATTGTTCTGCGGCTAAAAACAGCAAAAAGCAAAATGGCATAAGTTTTTAAGTGTTCTTTGGCCAAGAACTGCATAAAAAGCAAAATGCCATGGGTTTTTAATTGTTCTGGAGCCAAAAACCGCATAGAAAGACAAACGAGGTTATTTGCTAATTGTCGTGAGACCTGCGCAAGACCAGTATGCTGTCCAAGTTTTTCGATACAAGATGAAATCGAAAAACAGCATGTTCCACAACAGATAGGAGTGTTTCGTGGGTAAAGTTCAGAATGTGCTGCACAATGAGTGCCTTCAATTCAGCTACGTTCCTCATTGAAGCACTGAACACAACATCTTTCAAATACCCCCACAACCAAAAGTCACACGGATTAAGATCCGGTGAGCAGTGAGGCCAGGCTGTAAACAAATGGCGTCTGATAATTCTATCATTTCCGAAACGATTCTGCTGCAGTCGCCGCACTGGCTGTGCAATGCGGCGACGAGCGCCATCTCGCTTAATAACCATCCCACCCACACATCCACGCAGTTGAAAGGCTGGAGAGCAAAAGACCCTCCCAGCTTTTACCAGTAACGATAGAGGTCGCAAGGCCCGCAGGACACATTTCCTAGAATAGATACGGCCGTACGATATACGATGTCGTCACCTCAAGCCAAACAGTCACCTTTGATACCTGTTGATGTGCGTGTGGATTTTCCGCGTCGATATTCTGAAATTCTGGGTACTGACATGTCCTTGGAGATGAAAATGGGCTTCATCTGTAAAAGAGTGTTCCGTGGCCATTCACTGTCCACTTCTATGCTGAGGAACCCATTTACATTGTTTGCAAATAATTCTGTCATTTATCGTATTGTGAAGTCGTCAGAAGGTCAAAACAAATTACAAAACGATTTAGACAAGATATCCGTACGCGCGAAAAATGCGGTGATTCACATGAGCTGTATAAGGAATCTATTAAATTTCGGCTGTCAATTCAGCTTGACACCTAGACACTAAAATGTAGCTATCACATAGATAATTTTGTCAGGAAGGGAAACCAAAGACTCCGGTTTAGTGGTAGAACGCTTAGAAGATGCCACAGGCCTAATATAGGGGCTGCCTACGCTACGCATGTTCGCCCTCTGCCAAGTATTACTGTGCAGTATGGGATCTTTACCAGATGGGATTGACGGAGAGCATGAAAAAACCACAAGAGGGGCAGGTCGTTTTGTACGGGGTGTTCAAAAAGTCTCTCCGTAGTGCCGTATGGTTGTCAGCCGCGCGTGCCGTATGCAGCAGTGAATATACAGAAATGAAACTCAGTGAAATAAAAGTTATTAATTTATGGAATATTCATTTTTACTTACCATTTTCACATTAAATGTTGAAAGTGTACCCCCTGTTGTTGAATACACAAATAAATTCGTCTAATGTTTCCAGACACAAGCTGTAACATTTCTTCTGTAACAGAAGCAGTTTTCAATTCATCGATGGATTTTGGGCGGTTTTTATAGACAGTAGCTTTCGCTGTACCCAAGAAGAAAAATTCAGGTGGTGTTAGGTCAGGCGATGAAGTCCCTGTGAAATTCTGCGACCACCGAAAACATCAGCAAGCAGTGACATTGAAACGCGAGCTGTACGCGCGGTTGCACCATCTTGTTGGAAATACACGTTCAGTATTTCACTTAACACAAGTATTCCTATGAATGGATACAGAATATCACTGCAGTATCGTTGGGCGTTTATTGTTCCATTGAAAAATATGGGACCCACAATCCGACGTCTAGAAACTGCAGTCCGAACTCCTGTTTTCACAGAATGAAGTGGTTCCTCATGAATACACAATGGGTTTGCAGTACTCCACATACTAGAATTTTGCGAGTTCATGTGCCCGGATAAATGAAACCACGCCTCATCAGTGAAAAACGTTTCATTCAGAATATCCCTTTCATTTTGTTGAACGAAATTTTTGAACCATTGACAATAATGCAGTCTATTGCCATGATCAGTGTTTTTCAGTTCTTGCACGGCTGTCCCTTTGCATGGGAAAAGTTCTAATTTTTTCCTTACAGCTGTGTTTGCCGTACCGACAGTAACATCGATTTCCTGGGCGAGTTTTCTTACTGACTTGTTCGGACTCATGGATATTATCCTCACACAAAACGCTAGGACGACCACTTCTCAATGCATGTGACACTGAACCCGTACTACAAAATTTGTTAATCAGATCTCCCACAGTATTGCGGTGTGGGAGTGTTGTCTCCGGAAAAACTGAATTTAATGTTTAACGAACTGAAACTGTGTATTTACCGCCAGCTTTGAACACTTGTTCGACTAAAAACACACGTTCTTCAATGGTTAGCATTTTAACAGTGACAACAACGAAACAAACGATCAAAGAAACTAAACTTAAACGTTCACATCAACACATAACGACACACACTAACGATTCTACTGACGCTGCCTGAGAAAATGAAACAGTGGAATGTTGGGAGAGTCCACTTGAAGGGAAGTAACTCAGGCAGGCGAAAAATCATACGGCATGCGCCGCTAACAATCATACGGCACTGCGGTGAGACTTTTTGAACACCCCGTATTATTTCGAAACAGGGGAGAGAGGTCACAGATAGTGGCAGTCATTAAAACAAAGGCGTTTCTCATTTCTGAGAGATCTTTTCACGAAATTTCAATGGCAAAAGTTGTCCACTGAGTATTCTTTCGTCACCAACCTTCACAGGGAGAAACGATAATCGTAATAAAGTAAGAGAAATCAATGCGCTTACTAAAAGATGTGTTAATTTTTGCACAGACTTGTAGCTAGTGGAACGGCAGGTAAATAACTTGAACATTGATCGAAGAACCCTCTGCCAGGCCATTAAGGGATGACAAGCAATTTATGGTAGTAAGTGAAATACGTAAGCCATTTTACTCCCAATGATATGGTGACTAATCGTCACCTACAAAATAGATGTTGTGCTGAGGAAAATAGGGAATGTTTAAGCTGTAATCGGTGCATTAGAAATTGCCAAAGGCACGAAGAGACGACTTTTGAAGCATGTCGGCTAGTTCTGCGTTTCTACATCTTTGCCTACCAGCGCGATGCGTCCCTGTCTAGTCTGTGTGTGGCGCTTCGGTCGCCTTTTAGTTGAGTCTTTGGTTGAAGTTCCTTGGAACGGCTTGCTGATCACATGGGCAGGCAGTCAATCGCAGAGAGAGAGAGAGAGAGAGAGAGAGAGAGAGAGAGATAAAAGACACCAGTGACGTACGTTTGTCTAAGGGGCGCGTCGTCGGTAGAGTTCTGTTGGTTGGCAGTACTTGCGACTACGGTCGACGCAGCCGGTTCACCCTGCATCAAAGAAGCATAGATGTTTATGTGGGCGTTGGAGTGCTAGTCATTTTCTGGAGCCGTCTGTTCTGTCCTTTACCGATAGGGTACTCGGTGCTTGATTGACATCTGTGCTCCCGTGTTGAAGCTACTTCCTCTACCCTAGATTGCCTGTAGTAATCCATCACTCCGACTCAAGTATTAAATTTACACTTAAGAGCCAAAGAAACTGGTACACCTGCCTAATTTGTTATAGGGCCTCCTCGAGCACGCAGAATTGATGCAACACGACGTGGCATGGACTCGACTAATGTCTGAAGTAGTGCTGGAGGGAACTGACAACACCAATCCCGCAGGGCTGTCCATGAATGCATGAAAGTACGAGGAGGTGAGGTCTCTTCTGAACAGCACCCGGACTTGCTCAATAATGGTCATGTCTGGGACTTTGGGGGCCAGCGGAAGTGTTTAAACACAGAAGAGCGTTCTTGGAATCACTCTGTAGCAGTTCTGGATGTGTGGGATGTCGCATTGTCCTGCTTTGCACAATGGACATGAATGGATACAGGTGATCAGACAGGATGCTTACGTACGTGTCAGCTGTCAGACTCGTATCTAAACGCGTCAGGTGTCCCATATCACTCCAACTGCACACCGCCGACGCCATTAAAGGGCCTCCACCAGCTCGAACAGTCCCCTTGTGACATGCAGGGTTCACGGATTCATTAGGTTGTCTCCACACCTCCAACCGCGCGACCCAACTTGAAACGAGACCCGTCCGACCAGCCAACATGTTTCCACTCATCAACAGTCAAATGTCGGTGTTGACGAGCCCAGGCGGAGCATAATCCTTCGTGTCATGCAGTCATCAAGAGCACAGCAGTGGGCCTTGAGCTCCAGAAGCCCATATCAATGATGTTTCGTTGAATGGTTCCCAACCTGATGCTTGTTGATGGCCCAGCATTAGAAACTGCAGCAATTTGCTGTAAGGTTGCACTTCTGTTAAGTTGACGATTCTCTTCGATCGTCGTTGGTCCCGTTCTTGCACGATCTTTTCCCGGTGGCATCACTGTCAGAGATTTGATGTTTTACCAGATTCATGACATTCACGGTACACTCATGTAATGATCGTACGGGAAAATCCCCACGGATATGCTCTGTGCCGTCGCTCGTGCGCTGACTTTAACACCACGTTTATCCTAACTTATATCTTGATAACCTGCCATTGTAGCAGCGGTAACCGATGTGACAAATGCATCGGACACTTATTGTCTTATATAGGCGTTGCCGACCGCAGCGCAGTATTCTGCCTGTTACATATATCTGTACTTAAATACGCTAGCATATTCCAGGTTCTTTGGCGCTTGAATGTACTTTTGTTGTTCCTCTGTTTGAAATTATGTGAGTGCCGTACTCGATGTGTTTTGAAATTTACTTTAACTACCACTTGTTCAGTGTCTGCTTATCTTGTCGGGCCTGAAATTAATTGTGTCGTATTTTCAAGGCCAGCACGTGTATTAGTGACCACTGAGGTCTAAATTGAGTGTTATTTCTATTGGAAGTTGCAGCTTTCCTGATCGATGTAACGTCTATAAAATTGTCTGCGACCGTGGTAAGCAAACGCTAGCGGCCCCGTGAATCTTGGATCATTTTGGTATTTAAATTCCATAACTCTGCTTAGATTTTGCCCCTTTAAAAAAAAATTAATATTTGCTGTAGTAAATGTATTTACTCTTGTAGTTGTTTGAGTGTTAGCCCCAAAGATTTGTCTGTAGCTTTTTAAGTTAATTTCAAAAAAATGGTTCAAATATCTCTGAGCACTATGGGACTCAACTGCTGTGGTCATCAGTCCCCTAGAACTTAGAACTACTTAAACCTAACTAACCTAAGGGCATCACACACATCCATGCCCGAGGCTGGATTCGAACCTGCGACCGTAGCAGTCGCACGGTTCCGGACTGCGCGCCTAGAACCGCGAGGCCACCGCGGCCGGCTTTAAGTTAATTTGTTTGAGTTCCCTGTGATATCTTGGTTATTACATTAATTTCTTATTATATTTTATTGTGAGATTAACCGGTTAATCCTCTTAGTAATTCGTATTGTAATATTCTTGATGTAATACGTAATGTTTGTATTAAGGCTTGTGGCCACGCTCACATTCAGTTTCTTGGCTTGGCCTGAGCATTTTAGTAAGTGCTACGAGTATTTGTGGTGTCACCGCCAGACACCACACTTGCTAGGTGGTAGCCCTTAGTATACGTCGGACCCGCGTGTCGCCACTATCAGTGATTGCAGACCGAGCGCCGCCACACGGCAGGTGTAGCTGTCTACATACGTTCTCATTTGCTGAGACGACAGTTTAGCATAGCCTTTAGCTACGTCATTTGCTACGACCTAGCAAGGCGCAATATTGAGTTACTGAATGAATTCTGAACAGATAATATTGTGAATCAGGTACCGTCAAGAGCGACGTTCATCATTAATGGATTAAAGTGAAGTATCAAACTAAGTACGTCAGTTTCCTGAATTCTAATTCCTTGTCATGTTCCAGACCTCACGTCAGTATAGTTCTTCCCTCCTCACGCCAGCCTGCGTGAGCTAAAACGCGTGCATTTCGGCCTCCACTAGTAACACGGTGTTGGCTCTTCTGCCAACACAACAGTATTATGCATGAATTATGCCTGCCTATTTGTTCTCGGTTTCCCGAGCTGTTTCTAGCGTTTGGAGGCGCTGCCCGAGGTGTTATCTGTTCATCAGCGGTTCATACGGCTTAGGCTATCCGCGTCGGCTGTATATGTGCGCGCGGGCGGCGCGCTGCTGCCCGCCTCACCGTAGCCTCCGAGTCGTTGCGGGCTCTAGGCTTGCTACGGCATCCCCCGTAAGTTGAGTTTCTATCTCGTAGATAGAAGTGCACCTTATTCTAAAGCATCTTACTCAAATCCTGGCCGGCCGTACCTGCTCCCTCGATGTTACCCCTGCTTGATGTTTTGCTTTAACGTAATAGTTTTAATATTGGTGCAATACTCAATTTCTTAAATGGTATTTTATTATTTTTCCAGGTCAGTATCTTCATTATGCCCAAGGGGCTTCTCTTATTGGTGAAATATTCAATATTTGGGATGAGAATTGTTCAAATGGTTCAAATGGCTCTGAGCACTATGGGACTTAACATCTGAGATCATCAGTCCCCTAGGACTTAGAACTACTTAAACCTAACTAACCTAAGGACATCACACACATCCATGCCCGAGGCAGGATTCGAACCTGCGACCGAGTGGTCGCGCGGTTCCAGACTGAAGCGCCTAGAACCGCTCGGCCACAACGGCCGGCACCAAGCGCGTGTTTGAGCTATATTTGATGGTACTGCATGCATGTTAGTCCTTCCAAAACTGGTGCATTTCATTTGTTTAAATTAGCTAATTAATCATTAATTAATGTAACTAAAGAAACTTTTGAGTAAATGCGTAAATCATGCGTATTTTTTTAGCGTTTTCGGTACCTGTGCAATAAAAGATTGTTGGACTCTTGTGAAGTAACAAATGACTTATGATAAATGACCTACACCTTTCACATGCCAGTTTACTTGTTTCCTTACCCTGAGGCGTCCACTGACATTTCAGGCATGAAGAACATAAATTCCTTAATACTAGACAGAAATCAAATCTGCATGTGCAATGCACTTCCTTGACTCTTGTGCAGAAAGGAGTACACTATTCTGCTGCATCCATTTTCAATAAGCTACCACAAGAACTCAAAAATCTTAGCAGTAGCCCAAACACTTTTAAGTCTGAACTGAAGAGTTTCCTCATGGCTCACTCCTATTCTGTCGAGGAGCTCCCACAAGAGCTAAACAATTAAGAAGATTCCAGTGTTACATTGTTGATTTTCTTTATTTAACGACTTGTCGCGTGAATACGTTTCTTATATTTCATTTTATCTGTTTTTTCTATCGTGTTATAATTTCACGTATTGACTCGTTCCATGGTCATGGAGACTTCTCCTTAATTTGGTCCCACGCAACAATAAGTAAATTAAAAAAATAGAAAAGTAAAACGGAGAGCTCCAGACACTTTTACGAAGCACATGACTCCCCATTGTTGTGTGGCTGCTTTTTTGACAACTCAAGAATGGAGACAAACAGTTGCACAATCCGCCAATCCGCTGGCGAGATCGCCCAAAATATGGCGAAAATTGTCTCGCTTGGAGAAGTTTGAGGTGGTGGCGATGTAAGTTGGACGAGGGCCGTGGAGTCTTGGATGACAATGAGCAGTCAGGGAGGCCGCGTGCGTCGCTGGCTGACAACATTTTCCTCGTGGATTCAATAGTGAAAGCGGATCGGTATGTGCACATCACGGTCATTTCCTGGGAGCTTGACATATAGTGTGGAAGTGCTTACGACGTCGTTCACGGGAAGTTTTCCTATCAGTGGGTGCCTAAGCAGTTCGATGACATTATAAAAGGCAAGCAAATGATATCTTCCTTGAATCATCTGGAACGGTACTCCGACGAGAGTTAAGGTTTGTGGGACCGCATTGTTCCTGACAATGATGCTTGGATACTGCATTTCATGCCGGAATTCAAGCAGTAGAGCATGTTGTAGAAACATCCAGATTCATGTGTGACAAAACAAACTCCGTTCAGCGCCATCTGTTGGGAAAGTGATGTTAACGACCACTCCTGCTGCATTTCATGCCACAAGATGCAATAATAAATGCCGACAGTTATTGTTCCACACTCTGAGGTCTGAGGGCTGCTGTCAGGCGAAGGCCCTGAATGATTCTCGATATGAACGTGATTCTGCTCCACCACAATGCGAGACCACAGGTGGCAATCAGAACTGCTGGAAAGTTCCGGGCATTTCACTGGACCGCTGAAAATGTTCGTGGCAGGAGAGCTATTCACATGTAACGACGAAGCCAAGACAACATAACGACAATGGTTGCATAGTCAGCTGGACGCATTCTACCGGAGGGGCATCTCAAATTTAGTGCTGCGATGATACAGATGTGTGAACCGGTGTGGAGACTATGTGGAAAAATAGTGTAAGCTACGCAGAATAAGATGTAGCCGATATTTGTCATCGCCTGTATGATTCTTGTTGATAAATTTACTTAACTGGGCAGTAATATTACCAGGGATGGAAGGAGCAAGGCAGAAGTGAGAAGTAGAATAGCTCAAGCAAAGGCTGCTTTTAACAAGAAGAAAAACATATTAAAATCTAAGAGCCTTGAAACCAGGAAAAGATTTTTGAAATCATATGTGTGGAGTGTGGCATGCTATGGGTGTAAAACATGGACTCTCGGGACAGAGGAACAACAGAAGCTAAATTCTTTTGAAATGTGGTGCTATAGACGCATGCTCAAAATAAAATGGATCGACAAGGTCACAAACGAAGTGGTTCTGGAAAGAGCAGGTGGGAAGAGAAGCTTCTGGAGTTTCATTGTTAAAAGAAGAGTGCAATTTACAGGCCATCTATTAAGACATTAAGGACTCCTGAAGACAATCATAGAGGGATATGTCGAGGGAAAAAGACCAAGAGGAAGACCACGACTGAGGTACATGGATCAAATCGTGAAAGATGTGGGATGTGACACCTATAAAGAAATGAAGAGAAAAGCTGAAAGACGCACAGAATGGAGACAAGCTGCCATTGTAGCTGTTGCAAACCAATCCTTGGATTGACCACTACAGAAGAAGAAGAAGAAAGTATGATTCTTACAATCACTAACAAAAAATAGAGGAAAAGACTATCTGACTTTCTTTTGCAGTTCTAAAGTCCTTCCTGTGTTAGAAATGTGGACATTTGTCCCATTTAGGGTTAAGGATAGTAGGGATTCCCCATATTTCGGGCTAATGAGCCTGACTGGTCAACTAGTAGCTCTTGAGTTTTGAATGGACTGAAGTACATCTTGCGCCGATTTTGATAGTGCACACTGGTCAGTATGCAGGTACTGGACGGGCCTGTTCAGGTTTATTGATTTTGTACATCGAGTATAGATTTAAGTGTCAGGAAGTCATTTCCAAAAGTATTTTTATGGAGCGTAGCTATGTATGGATGTGAAACATGGATGATAAATAGTTTAGACAAGAAGGGAATAGAAGCTTTCAAAATGTGGTGCTATAGACGAATGCTGAAGATTAGACGGGGATATTACGTAACTAATGAGGAGGTACTGAATAGAATTGGGGAAAAGAGGAATTTGTGGTACAACTTGACTATAAGAAGGGATTGGTTGGTAAGACACATTCTGAGGCATCAAGAGATCACCAGTCTAGTATTGAAAGGGTAAAAATCGTAGAGGGAGACCAGGAGATGCATACACTAAGCAGATTCAGAGGGATGAAGGGTGCAATAGGTACTTGTAGATGAAGCAGCTTACACAGGATAGAGTAGCATGGAGAGCTGCATCAAACCAGTCTCTGGACTGAAGACCACAACACAATACACACAGATGCAACTGGAGATCATCAGACTACACGTGGTATTTGCAGAGGTTCAAGACTGATGAAACATCATCTATATACGAGGTGCATTCAAGTTCTAAGGTCTCCGATTTTTTTTCAACGGACTGGAAAGAGATAGAAACATGCGCATTGTTTTAAAATGAGACCGTGTTCATTGTCAATACGTCCCAGAGATGGCAGCACCGTACCGCAGATGGAATTTTACCGCCAGCGGAGAGAATGAGAACCGGTTTAATTACTTAAAATGGCGACGTTTTCCTTACTTGAAGAGCATGCAATCATTCGTTTTCTGAATTTGCGTGGTGTGAAACCAACTGAAATTCATCGACAGTTGGAGGAGACATGTGGTGATGGAGTTATGGATGTGTCGAAAGTGCGTTCGTGGGTGCGACAGTTTAATGAAGGCAGAACATCGTGTGACAACAAACCGAAATAACCTCGGGCTCGCACAAGCTGGTCTGACGACATGATCGAGAAAGTGGAGAGAATTGTTTTGGGGGATCGCCGAATGACTGTTGAACAGATCGCCTCCAGAGTTAGCATTTCTGTGGCTTCTGTGCACACAATCCTGCATGACGACCTGAAAATGCGAAAAGTGTCATCCAGGTGGGTGCCACGAATGCTGACGGACGACCACATGGCTGCCCGTGTGGCATGTTGCCAAGCGATGTTGACGAGCAACGACAGCATGAATGGGACTTTCTTTTCGTCGGTTGTGACAATGGATGAGACGTGGATGCCATTTTTCAATCCAGAAACAAAGTGCCAGTCAGCTCAATGGAAGCACACAGATTCACTGCCACCAAAACATTTCGGGTAACCGCCAGTGCTGAAAGAATGATGGTGTCCTTGTTCTGGGACAGCGAGGGCGTAATCCTTATCCATTGCGTTCCAAAGGGCACTACGGTAATAGGTGCATCCCACGAAAATGTTTTGAAGAACAAATTCCTTCCTGCACTGCAACAAAAACGTCCGGGAAGGGCTGCGCGTGTGCTGTTTCACCAAGACAACGCACCCGCACATCGAGCTAACGTTACGCAACAGTTTCTTCGTGATAACAACTTTGAAGTGATTCCTCATGCTCCCTACTCACCTGACCTGGCTCCTAGTGACTTTTGGCTTTTTTCAACAATGAAAGACACTCTCTGTGGCTGCACATTCACCAGCCGTGCTGCTATTGCCTCAGCGATTTTCCAGTGGTCAAAACAGACTCCTAAAGAAGACTTCGCCGCTGCCATGGAATCATGGCGTCAGCGTTGTGAAAAATGTGTACGTCTGCAGGGCGATTACTTCGAGAAGTAACGCCAGTTTCATCGATTTCGGATGAGTAGTTGTTTAGAAAAAAAATCGGAGGCCTTAGCACTTAAATGTATAGGGAAAAGAGTGCAGGACCGAATAACTAGCCCTGGGGGACGCCTACCACTAGCGCCTCCATTGTCCCGGACATGACGCACTGCTGGCGAGAAGTCAGCTATGAGCGAGAGAAATTTAGGCTCTAATACACCAAGTAGCACGTCGAAGTCGACAATGTCAGAGGCTTTTGCTGAAGTGTAAGAAGCTCATGATAGTCGTCTCTTGTGCATCCATGGCAAGCTTCAGGTAATCTGTTACTTTCATTAGGGCGTATATTGTACTGCGGTGTTTACTGAAACCAGATTGGTGTATTCTATTGCAGGTTTTTGTAGTTAGCTAGTTTTGTTATCTTGTGTTGAACCACGGATTCTATATTTTACAATGATCTGATAGTTACAAAACATAGCTTTACGTTTCACTTAATGCGTTCGGTCAAAATTTTTTCCCAGGGACTGCGAGGCACATTTTCAGTTGCCATTTGAGGAACGGATGATCAGATGAATTATCAGTAGATCACCCTGCAGAATATACCACAACAGTCCGTCGGCATATACCGTCCGACGTGGTTGGATGATCTTTACGGTAAATTGCATCTTCGAATTATCCCCACAGAAATCTCTAAAAAATGGGTTCAAATGGCTCTGAGCACTATGGGACTCAACTGCTGTGGTCATTAGTTCCCTAGAACTTAGAACTAGTTAAACCTAACTAACCTAAGGACATCACAAACATCCATGCCCGAGGCAGGATTCGAACCTGCGACCGTAGCGGTCTTGCGGTTCCAGGCTGCAGCGCCTTTAACCGCACGGCCACTTCGGCCGGCCGAAATCTCTAAAGATGAGTCAAACTATGGACCAGATAGGCCGTTTCACTGTGGCATTCCGTCCTATACAATGACTAGGAAATTTCTCATTCCCTATTTTCTCTACAACGTCGGAAGAATAAGCTGAGGAGCTACCATGTTGGAACCACATACACTGTCGTTTATCCAGTAGCAGCCAGTTTGAGAGAGACGGTAGAATGTACGTAAGAAAGGATGATCACATATTTGAATGGAACACGCCTGGAATAAAGTAAAGTCAAATTTCCTACGATGACTATAATTAGGTGCGAAACGTTCAAAGTGTCTATTAACGATGCGCTTCCATTATCTCTTATTTTTATGACACTGGAAATGACTATGGTGGTACTAGTTTAGCTTCGTTGTGTCTCCATTAAATAACTGTAGAATAAAGTTGGGTCTCCTTCTTCAGAAATAATAACGTTCGTCTGGAGACTTACCCTTATTAAAAGTTCAGCTTGTTCTAGCGAAGCAGTTATCGACAAGAAGCAAAGCCGCAACAGAAAAATACCGCCTCTAAGAAATGGCAGTGGTTTTCAGAATGAATTACTCAAGCTTCGACAGAAGATGTTCCATCCAGTGTTAAAGGTAACTCCTTGACTTTACCTTTTCCGCATAATCTGTAAGTGAATTTTATTATTGTAGATCACTCCTCACAGTAATGCCTCCTATGTTTATGGATGTACCGTGGAGTTTCCTCTTTCTCGTAATCACGCAACGATCGTGAGCATCTATGGAAAGTTACTGAATCATGGTGAAACATTTCTCTTCAGAGAACTTGGAGCTCGCAATATTTCCTGCTCTGTAATGCAGGATAGGCAGCGATCTGTGGCATACCTGAAGACAGAGTACGATGCCGGTGCAGACACAAGCGTTTCAGAGCACACAGTGCAGAACACGTTGTTCGACATGCGTCTCCACAGCAGACGTCCCGTACGTGTTCCCATGTTGACTCAACTTCGGCGTTAATTGCAATTATTTTGGCAACGGAATCATTGATACTGACCCGTAAATCAATGGAACGTGTCACCTGGTCGGATACATTCGACTGTTTATCAACAGAAAGATATCGTTCTGTCTGATGAGTCACTTTTCTTGTTACACCAAGTCGATGGTCGTGTCCAGATACGTGGCATCCAGGCGAAAGTCTGTTAGTAACATCACCCACGCCACTGACGCCGGCGGCGGGGCCAGTTTGAAGCTATGGAGGACATTAATCTTGGCTTCCTTGGGGATTGCGGCAGTAATCGAGGGCACCACGACAGATGTGGAATACGTGAACATTATAGTGGCCCACTAGTACCTCTTCGTTCTTGATGTTTCTCAACAAAGATGGCATCTTTCGGCACGATATCTGTACGTGTGGAATGTACAGATTCTTAACATAGTGGTCCGAGCAGTATGGCAGTGAATGTCTTGACCACCAGAGTCACCAGATATGACCCGGAGGAACGCATCTGAGGCTTTATCTGGCACCAGCTCCAAGGCCACAAACCACCGGCTCCAAATTAGCGGGAATGCCGTGATCAGTGTGTAAACAACCAGTGATACGTACCTCGGGAAACCTGGCAAGGACTTGAAGAATCCCTGCTACATAGAGGTGTAGAGGTGCTGTTGTGCAGAACTGGGCTAGCCGGGTTTTAAGCAGGTGCTCACAAGGTTTTGGCTCTTGGGTATACGTACTTAACAAAATCAATGTTTCATTGCTTGATAGGGCATTTTACTGCATCCCATTTGATACATGGTAAAAATTGCTGTTTTGAAGAGCGCGCTGCAGCGGGTAGCGTGAAGTAGTCGCCCTCCGTTTCTGGCGGTGGCGTCGCTGTGGAAATCGCAGCTTCGGTGTCTCCCTCTGGTGGGAAAGGGGAAAGGTTGCCTGTTCACGTGCATTTAAAAGGCGCCATGCGCTGGTCAGTCGGTCAGTCGGGTCGGTCTGGGAGTCGGGGCAGTGAGTCGACAGAGTCAGTCGGAAGGCACACACTCGCATGTTAGTCAGTCGGCTCCAAGTCTCAGTCGCTGTTGGGTTGTGGACTGAGTCAGGTTCGTCGTTACTACACTGTTAGACGAATTGCCAGTCAGCAGCAGGCAGGTCCGCACAGTGCAAGTACGCGCCGGGACCGTGGTCGACGTAGACGGAAGGCCGTTGGTCGATCGGTCGGCTGGTCGTCGGATGGCGACATGTGGTCTGCTGAGCACTGACACCAGGACCAGTCGGGAAGAGTTGGCAGCCAGCAGCAGTCGGGTCCGTATGGTGTCAGTATTCGCCGGGACCGCTGTCGGCGAAAGCGGACTGACGTTGGTCGTTTGCTCGGCCGGTCGTCTCTGTCGACGACGTCTTGGATCCTCAGGACGAACACCATTTTCCGAGTCGGGGTGTGGTTGGACCTTGTTGGTTCGTCGGAACTGAGTAGCGACGTAGTCTCCACAGCGCGAGGCCAGGCTGGGGCTTTTGGCGGCGGGCACGCGCTGTTGCATTTGGAGGCGCTAGCTTCGAGAGCGACTTTTCGCTTTCCTCCGAAGCAGGATCCTCAAGTTGAGTAATTAGTGACTTCTTTTTAAATCTTGACTGTTACGATTTATTCGTTATTTGTGGACTGTTGTTTCCTCAGCACGTGATAAAAAGTGGTGTGTGTTGTTGTCTACAACCCGTAGCCTTCTTCCGTAGTGATTTGACAGTTGTGACTTGTGTTTTCTGTATTCTCCTAAACATGTCTTGAGTGGTGTTTGATGCCTTGATCTTGGTGAGGCCGAGTTAGAAGGTGTAGGTATCTTGGTTTACTCGACATCGGCCGATATTCTCTCTTGTTTGTGCAGTTGACGGTTGGAAATCGGTCGGATTGTCGGTCGGCGTGCTAGTATGTCTGTCGTTCGGAGCTGCCTCTGTCATGTTTGTCGGATTCGGTGTGTTAACGAATTTATTGCTTGGAGTGTAACGGCCTAATTCCTGAAATTTGTTTTTATCTTGCCTATCACCTTGAGAGGCGGTATATGTGTACTGTAGAGCGTCTTAACTCGTTTGGCCAACCTCGTATAATTTTATATAAGATTGCATTTCATGGGCTTTTATTTAAATGTTCATTTTAGTATATAAAGTTACCTCACTTCCACTGTAAGGCTTCTCTTAGAAGTTAAAAATCAAGCTGCACCTTCAGTGGCAAGTTAATCTTTTAATGTTAGTGTTTTGTACCATTTCCATCCATCCTACGGTGTGCATAGTTTATGTGCTTGTGTGAGTTGTTAAAACTTATAGTTTAAAGTAATCTGGTGTGTTGCAGATTTGCACCAGTGTATCCATTCAGAGGTTGTTGTGAGCGGTCGTGACTACAGCCGTGTCGAAAGGGAGCGGCAAGGTTCACAGCCCGAAAGCTCATACACTCAAAAATGTCTTTCTTTCTGCCTCTGAATAAATTGCAACTTGATATTTAGAGGGTGCTTTCTGCTTATAATTTTAAATCTGTTTCTTAAAAAAAAGAAAGGCTTTTAGGAATAAAATTCCCATTTGTTAAAAGCAGTTTAATTTTGATTTCATCAGTTACTCCCTGCCGACTACTTCCACGCTCACATAGTGTGATTAAATGTATTAATGTTCTTGATTAATCGATAGTAAACAAAATAAATTTGTAAGAATATTCTTTGAAAAAAAAAAATTCACGGTTCACCATTTTTAACATCCTACTTTCAGTGGTCTATCCACACTGCAGCATTTTTGAATAGTCATGTTGAAAATAGGCTAGCACCCAGATTAAGCAATCATTTTAACACATTAAGCATCGTTTAACCTCATAACCCTGTCGTCCTTAAAACTGATGTCTCATGGTACGTTTGGATAAATTAAAACTCAAGACCACACAATATTATTATCAAACCGTTCTGGGAGCAATCGCGATGTTCCAGCTAGGGCTGTCGATAAAATATCTGAATATCGACATCATTCCCAAAGATATCGATATGTATCGGCAACATATTTCCCTGCGATACATCGATATAGAATCTCAAATATCATGTGTTTTTTAAATTTTATATCATATTTTTTCGCATATTTCTGTAAATATTTGAAATAGTTCTTTCGAAACTGTAGTAGAACATAATTTTACTTTCAACGTGTGAGGCGTACTGCATGTTGAGCTTTCAACACATCTAGTCTTTCTCTTTGACTGTGTGAAGCCAGTGCATGTGGAACAAAGAAGAAGGTCGATTACCCTGGGGGGGGGGGGGCGGTATAAATGGAATAATAAGATTTTCTACGTGAAGAAACGACACACCAATTGCGTTTGAAAAAATTTAACGCAAACAGTGTGTAATTTCTTCACATCGGCATTCTTCAAAGACAGTTGCTGTAAATGCTGAACAAAAATCTGAATCACAAGATTAGTATGCGGTGTGCGGAGACGTCTGATGCGAAATGCTGACGCTGCCGGTGGTCGGCGCTACCAACAGAAACTGCAACGTTTCACTTCACCACGCAATTTTGACATTATAACTATTAAGTCGCTGGTGTTTGTAGAAATGAGAAAACGGGGAAGTCGGCATGAAGCGTTCCGGATATGTTACGAAACCGTTCGGCGGACCCATTAAACACTCTCATTGTGCCTCATTCACGCAGTTGGCATTCTTACCAAGTGGTTACTACTAGACATGAACGTGGATTGTTTTCATTTCAACACTTGCTGTAAGTGGATAAGCAGGCTGCTAACTTGTTGATTTACTAAATACCTAATAATAAATCAGTACATAGATGTTGTTGTTGTGGTCTTGAGTCCTGAGACTGGTTTGATGCAGCTCTCCATGCTACTCTATCCTGTGCAAGCTTCTTCATCTCCCAGTACCTACTGCAACCTAAATCCTTCTGAATATGCTTTGTGTATTCATCTCTTGGTCTCCCTCTACGATTTTTACCCTCTACACTAATACCTCTACCTCCAATACTAAATTGGTGATCTCCTGATGCCTTAGAACATGCCCTACCAGCCGATCCCTTCTTCTAGTCAAGTTGTGCCGCAAATTTCTCTTCTCCCCAATTCTGTTCAATACCTCCTCATTAGGTACATGAACTACCCACTCTTCATCAGTTAAGTGATCTACCAATCTAATCTTCAGCATTCTTCTATAGCACTACATTTCTGTTCTCGTCTTGTCTAAATTATTTATCGTCCATGTTTCACTTCCCTACATGGCTACACTCCATACAAACACTTTCAGAAACGACTTCGTGACACTTAAATCTATACTCGAGGTTAACAGATTTCTCTTCCTTTGAAACGCTTTCCTTGCCATTGCCAGTCTACATTTTATATCCTCTCTACTTCGACCATCAGGAGTTATTTATTTCCCCAAATAGCAAAACTCGTCTACTACTTTAAGTGTCTCATTTCCTAATCTAATTCCCTCAGCATCACCCGACTTCATTCGACTACATTCCATTACTCTCGTCTTGCTTTTGTTGATGTTCATATGATATCCTCCTTTCAACATATTGTCTGAGGGGAAATGCTGACGCTGTCGGCGGTCGGCGCTACCAACAGAAACTGCAACGTTTCACTTCACCACGCAATTGCTCATCCAGGTCCTTTGCTGTCTCTGAATTACATTGAAATCGACAAACCTCAAAGTTTTTATTTCTTCTCCATGGATTTTAGTTTCTGCTCCAAATTTTTCTTTTATTTCCTTTACTGCTTGCTCAGTATACAGTTTGAATAACAACTCTGTCTCACTCCGTTCCCAAATACTGCTTCCCTTTCATGCCCCTCGACTCTTATCTGGTTTCTGTACGAACTGTAAATAGCCTTTTGCTCCCTGTATTTGACCCCTGCCACCTTCAGAATTTGAAAGAGAGTACTCCAGTCAACAATGTCAAAAGATGTCTCTAAGTCTACAAATGCTAGAAATGTAGGTTTGCCTTTCCTTATCCTACATTCTAAGATAACTCGTAAAGTCAGCATTGCCTTACGTGTGCCAACATCTCTACGGAATCCAAACTGTTCTTCTCCGAGGTCGGCTTCTACCAGTTTTTCCATCCGTCTGTCAAGACTTCGCGTTAGTATTTTCCAGCTGTGGCTTATTAAACTGATAGTTCGGTAATTTTCACATCTGTCAACACCTGCTTTCTTTGGGATTGGAATTATTATATTCTTCTTGAAGTCTGAAGGTATTTCGCCTGTCTCATACATCTTGCTCACCAGATGGTAGAGTTTTATCAGGGCTGGCTCTCCCAAGGCTATCAGTATTTCTAATGGAATGTTGTCTACTCCCGTGCGCTTGTTTCGACTTAGGTCTTTCAGTCCTCTATCAAACTCTTCACGCAGTATCATATCTCCCATTTCATCTTCCTCTACGTCCTCTTCTATTTCCATAATATTGTCTTGAAGTACATCGCCCTTTTATAATCACTCTATATACCCCTTCCACTTTTCTACTTTCCGCTCTTTGCTTAGAATTGGGTTTCCAATCTGAGCTCTTGTATTCATACAATTGGTTCCCTTTACTCCAAAGGTCTTTTAATTTTCCTGTAGGAAGTATTTATCTTACCCCTAGTGATATACGTTTCTACATCCTTACATTTGTCCTCTAGCCATCCTTGCTTAGCCATTTTGCACTTCCTGTCGATCTCATTTTTAAGACGTTTGTATTCCTTTTTGCCTGCTTCATTTACTGCATTTTTATATTTTCTCCTTTCATCAATTAAATTCAATCTACTTTCTGTTAACCAAGGATTTCTACTAGCCCTCGTCTTTTTACCTACTTGATCCTCTGCTGCCTTCACTATTTCATCTCTCAAAGCTACCCATTCTTCTTCTACTGTATGTTTTTCCCTCGTTGTTGTCAATCGTTCCCTAATTTTCTCTCTGAAACTCTCTACAATCTCCGGTTGTTTTGGCTTATCCAGGTCGCATCTCCTTAAATTCCCATTCATAGCAGTACATAGATATACAGTTCTAAGACTGACACTATGCATACAATGTGCAACAGATATTTTTATAGGCAGTATGTCGATATTTTTCGGTCGATATATCGTTATATCGATAGTTTTTTCCTATACGGCAGTGGCCGTTGATGATATTTTCGTGAATATCCACATATCGGATTCCCGGTATTTTTAAAAATACTAACAGTCCTAGTTCCATAATTACTGCTAACAAGTCGCCAGGGGTCTCCCACGGATATTCTCTGAATAAATAAATTTTTAAAGTGCCCAACAATAGCGGTCGTTGGGGGTGGGGGGGGGGGGGGGGGGGCACTGACAGTATTGCCGAATTGCGGGGTCTTAGAGGCATCCTTTGACGTTTTCTTCACATATGTGTCAATGTCTCCCACCTCGGTGATCATGCCATGTCCTTAGAGAAGGGCTGAAGCGTCCGTGGTGAGTAAGCAGCGTCTAAGATTATCAGGAACGTCGTACTGTTTCTCATCGCACAGCGAACTGTCGTTTTGGACCACAAATTGTGTGGAAATCAACGCTTTTAGGGAAGGTGTGGTTTCATTGACTCCCTTTACGTCATACCCTAATGCCTTTTCGGATCGATTCTGAGCGTCCATGTGTCTGAAACGTTTCCATTGGCCACCGATAAGAAATCTGCGTGGTTTCTGTGCTGGACGACGCGTTTCTAGACCCCATCCAAAGAAGGGGTGAAATGTAGGTGAGAGCTAGCTGGTGGCCTTTCCGTCATGTGACACGTCCACTGTGGTTTTCGACAGGATTGTGGTGTAATTTCGTGCCAGAGTGATATCATCAAACCACCTTCCATCGCATGTATCGACACCTTACTGTTTGAAGAGACCGACGGTGACCTCTTGCAGCGTTAGAGAGGAACGTTGTAGGCTTTCAAACTTCTGTTTCGCAATGGGAGTTAATTACGGAGTTTCCAAAAAGTGCATTTTTGATTGTTTTGCACTTAATAATACGTACATAATACTGGGCGTTGGACGCAAAATAAATGCAAGGACGCACTCGACCCGTATCTGAGATACAAAGTTGTCACGTGTTGTGAAAGAATGGCAGCTGTCTCACAGGCTGACAGAAATGGATTCACGTGGAAAGTGCGAATCAGTCAGTAACGGTGAAGGTAAAAACTGGGTAGCAAAGTTGTCTCGTCGCATTTTCGTCAGGCAGCAGCGGAATAAGTACGTGAGAGCGATGGAACTGTCCGATGCGAAACTTGCTGCGAAGCTCTGTGGCAGGATGGGCTGTCAGGAACGATCAAGCGACCAGCGAGCGAACGGGTCGGAAAGAAGTTGCGGGCGCAGCGGGCCGCGGCAGGTCGGGGACTCGGCGATCACAGGAAATGCGGGGCGAAGTTGTCGATGCCAGCACAGCGGCGGGCGTAGCGCTGTTGCTCGCGTTTGAAGTTCGCGGAGGGATCACGGTACAGTAGTAAGAGGAGCGAAGTCTGTCAGATGGTCTGTAGGTGGTTCTTCCGCCCCTCTCGATTTCGAAGAAGTAATATGTTCCTTCCGTCTTGGTACGGTGAAAACTCGGCTCTGTTGCACAGCGAACTTGTGGCGGAAATATGCGTTTTCGTATTTAGGTGACTCGTATCGACAAGTAGTATAGAAAGAATCCCCGACAGGTGATGTAGACACTTGAAATTATGCAAGCAGCAATTCACGGAAAAGGATCGATAAATAAGTACCGACGATGACGAAAATCAAAGTGACTTAAAAACCTACCTAAGCAGTCAGCATCAACAAGGAAACTGTGGAGCCATGGAAGACGGTGTATGTGTCTAAACGGTGACCTAATGAGAATAATATGACTAACCGAGATGGGCAAAAGTGACTCAGGTACTTACGGAAAGAAGGCTACGATCTGGAAGTCTTGTCTGCTCACATATCAGGTAGTTCACTGGTGATGAATGTGAATTATGAAATAAATTTAAGCCACGTCACCAGCCTGCAATGTAACCGTATGGTGCACTTCGTCAGAAGTTTTGTAGTAAACGATACACGCTCAAGCGCATAATAAATTGGTATAGGTATGTGTGTTATACGACGCTGCGGTCGCGCAACGCCTATAAAAGACAACAAGTGTCTGGCGCAGTTGTTTGATTTCTTATTTCTGCTACAACGGCAGGTTACCAAGATTTAAGTGAGTCTGAACGTGTTGTTATAGTCGCCGTACGAACGATGATACACTGCATCTCCGAGGTAGCGATGAAGTGGGCATTATCTCGTACGACCATTTCACGAGTGTACCGTGAACATCAGAACTCCGACATCGCTGTGGCTGGAAAATGAATCTGCAAGAACGGGACCGACGACAACTAAAGAGAATCGTTCAACGTGACAGAAGTGCAACCCTTCCGCAAACTGCTACAGAATTCAATAGCGGGCCATCAACAAGTGTCAGCGTGAGGACAATTCAACAAAACACCATCGATATGGGCTTTCGAAGCCGAAGGCCCACTCATGTACTGTTGAGTTCACGAAACTCAGCTTTATGCCTCGCCTGGGCCTATCAACACCGACATTGGACTGTCGATTATTGGAAACATGTTGCCTGGTCGGACGAGTCTCGTTTCAAATTGTATCGAGCGTATGGACGTGTACGGGTATGGAGAAAACCTCATGAATCCGTCAACCCTGCATATCAGCAGGAGTGCTCAAGCTGGAAGAGGCTCTGTAATGGTGTTTAGCATGTGCAATTGGAGCGATATGGGACCCCTAATACGTCTAGGTACGACTGACAGGTGACACGTATGTAAGCATCCTTTGTGATGTCAACTGCTCATTCCGACGGACTTGGGCAGTTCCAGCAGGACAGTGCAACACCCCATATGACCAGAAATGCTACATAGTGGCTCCAGGAACAACACACTTCTTTTGGGCGCCGAACTCCCCAGGCGTGAAGATTATTCAGCATATCTGGGATTTCTTAGCAATGTGCTGCTCAGAAGAGATCTCCACACCCCTCGTACTATTACGGATTTATGGACAGCCCTGCAGGAACCATGGTGTCAGTTCCCTCAAGGCACTACTTCAGACATTTGTCGAATATATGCCACGTCGTGTTGCGGCACTTCCGCGTGCCCGCAGGGGCCCTATACGATATTAGGCAGTTTACCAGTTTCTTTGACTCTTCAGTGTATTTTGATGAGGGTCATTCCTGCTTTAACAACCAGTACCACATAACGTGCTGAAGACCTTGCGATTACTATGTGTGTGTGTGTGCGTGCATGTGTTGTGAGGTGTAGTATGTGGCGTGTGTGTGGGCGTGCATATGTGTCTGTAACGGGGTCAGAGTGTGTGTGTGTGTGTGTGTGTGTGTTTTTGTGTGTGTGTGTGTGTGTGTGTGTGTGTGTGTGTGTGTGTGTGTGTGTGTGAGAGAGAGAGAGAGAGAGAGAGAGAGAGAGAGAATGAGGAAAAGACAAAGCGTCTTACAGGTCTTTGCACTATCGAAGGCCGGTATACGTTAGAAATTTTTGCAATAAATTTGCAGCCCGGAGGTCGTAGTCGGTGCTGCACATTTTAAGGTAAACTAGCAGTGGTACAAGTCACCCTCCGCGCTGCCCTGTATGGTAGGCTATGGGGTATGTACAGTCGTGGACAAAACGAGCGCGACACCTCGCCTTTTCGTTATGCTGATCCGCACGGCTTTAAAGTCTGCTACACAGCATCACAGGCAAGGAGACGAAGTGCTACCAACATACTATGCACAGAAGTGAAACTGACAAAGTATCTGATTTGTTTAGACTGTTTTCAATAATTTGTAAGACTACATTAATGCTGATTAGTGTGTTAAATACAACACGTAAATATAAGACAGAACTGAAGGAAGAAACGCTAATTGGTATGAACTGTACCAAAAAAATGAGTTTCAACTTATCGAGATAACATAACTGTTTTAGTAAGACACAGAACCCCAGATAGGATAATTCTGCACCACCCCATGAAATAAACGGCTACATAGCTGCCAAACGTTTTCTACACTGTTTCGAATTCTCCACTAGACTCGCCACAGCCAGAAAACGTTCATTAGCCGAAGTGTTTGAAAGGTGGCTACACTGAGCCACAGCGCCAGAGATTGCGCCAAAGAGTATTATTCAGCCGCCTCCACTGGCAGTGCTTGGGGAGAACTCGTAGTAGTCAGTGCTTGGGGAGAACTTGTAGTGGTCAGAGCTTGTTGAGATGTGCTAGTGAAAAGTGCTTGCTGAGATGGGGTAGTGAAGAATGCTTGTCGAGAGGTCGTGGTTGAGAGTTCTTTTTGAGATGTGGTAGTAGAGAGTCGGTGTGGAGATATATTGTAATGATTAGAGTGATTTTCGTCAATATAAGAAGGTAAAAGAAAAAAAATTTTCCTTTTCTTTGTATTATCACAATGTCTTAAATAATGCAGCATTACAGGTTCAGTCAACAAAGCATCTGGCGTGTGTTCTTGTATTAGAGTGTAATTCTGGTTTTCTCACGCAATTATAGTATTTCTACACTCCTGGAAATGGAAAAAAGAACACATTGACACTGATGTGTCAGACCCACCATACTTGCTCCAGACACTGCGAGAGGGCTGTACAAGCAATGATCACACGCACGGCACAGCGGACACACCAGGAACCGCGGTGTTGGCCGTCGAATGGCGCTAGCTGCGCAGCATTTGTGCACCGCCGCCGTCAGTGTCAGCCAGTTTGCCGTGGCATACGGAGCTCCATCGCAGTCTTTAACACTGGTAGCATGCCGCGACAGCGTGGACGTGAACCGTATGTGCAGTTGACGGACTTTGAGCGAGGGCGTATAGTGGGCATGCGGGAGGCCGGGTGGACGTACCGCCGAATTGCTCAACACGTGGGGCGTGAGGTCTCCACAGTACATCGATGTTGTCGCCAGTGGTTGGCGGAAGGTGCACGTGCCCGTCGACCTGGGACCGGACCGCAGCGACGCATGGATGCACGCCAAGACCGTAGGATCCTACGCAGTGCCGTAGGGGACCGCACCGCCACTTCCCAGCAAATTAGGGACACTGTTGCTCCTGGGGTATTGGCGAGGACCATTCGCAACCGTCTCCATGAAGCTGGGCTACGGTCCCGCACACCGTTAGGCCGTCTTCCGCTCACGCCCCAACATCGTGCAGCCCGCCTCCAGTGGTGTCGCGACAGGTGTGAATGGAGGGACGAATGGAGACGTGTCGTCTTCAGCGATGAGAGTCGCTTCTGCCTTGGTGCCAATGATGGTCGTATGCGTGTTTGGCGCCGTGCAGGTGAGCGCCACAATCAGGACTGCATACGACCGAGGCACACAGGGCCAACACCCGGCATCATGGTGTGGGGAGTGATCTCCTACACTGGCCGTACACCCTGGTGATCGTCGAGGGGACACTGAATAGTGCACGGTACATCCAAACCGTCATCGAACCCATCGTTCTACCATTCGTAGACCGGCAAGGGAACTTGCTGTTCCAACAGGACAATGCCCGTCCGCATGTATCCCGTGCCACCCAACGTGCTCTAGAAGGTGTAAGTCAACTACCCTGGCCAGCAAGATCTCCGGATCTGTCCCCCATTGAGCATGTTTGGGACTGGATGAAGCGTCGTCTCACGCGGTCTGCACGTCCAGCACGAACGCTGGTCCAACTGAGGCGCCAGGTGGAAATGGCATGGCAAGCCGTTCCACAGGACTACATCCAGCATCTCTACGATCGTCTCCATGGGAGAATAGCAGCCTGCATTGCTGCGAAAGGTGGATATACACTGTACTAGTGCCGACATTGTGCATGCTCTGTTGCCTGTGTCTATGTGCCTGTGGTTCTGTCAGTGTGATCATGTGATGTATCTGACCCCAGGAATGTGTCAATAAAGTTTCCCCTTCCTGGGACAATGAATTCACGGTGTTCTTATTTCAATTTCCAGGAGTGTATTTTTTAATTACTTCAGTATAAATGATATTTAAAATTTCTTGTCTTGTTGAAGAAGAACCGTGCCAGATGTGTACGTTGAGTCACACTCCCACACACAGAACAATTACACTTGTGCTTTGGTTTCGTAGGATTTATAGTTGCTGGGGACTTAATTAATTAATTGTGTTAACAGGAAATTTTCATTTCATTCTTTGTTGTTGTTCTATGCAGTCAGATTGCGTACTAAAACTAGTCAGGGCCAACCGTTTACGAGACACAGCGTAATCGGACATACAGCTACTAAAAATTTAAAAAGTATTTTCATTTTAAATAATTAAGCCCCCATGCATGTTCCTTAAGCTACCTAGCAATGGGAATGTTCGCACTTCTAAAACGCGGTGGCATTAATACTGGGATGTGAATTACCACGTGTATAGGCAAATGGATTCTATTTGCATTCCTGTAAACGTGATTTGGATCGAAAGCGTAGCCACGATTAATATGCTGATGTATCGACTACAACTAGAACATTTCGAATAAAGAGTAGGGGGTGTTATTTATGCGGCCCTCATCTTCAGTAGCTGTCGTAGCTGTTTTCGTTGTTAGGATTTCGTCACCTAAACCGGTAAAAACGGAACCCTACTAGTCTCACTTTCTTGACCGTCTATCGGTCTACCCAACCCTTAAAACCCGTTTACCTCGAGTACCGGTAGACATAATAGGCGGAAATGTTTCGTACTTCCTGCGGTATATGGTCCCTTGGTGGTGTAAAAAAGTGAGCTATGTCTACTCAATCTAAAGATACGACCGTTTATGTAAATAAAATTTACGCGAAAGGTGAAAAAATGACTAAGAACTATGCGACCAAAATGCTTAGGTTATAAGTCCCCCTAGACCTAGAACTACTTAAACCTAGCTAGCCTAAGGACATCACAGACATCTATGCAGACTGGAGCAGCCGTGCGGTTCGTGACTGAATCGCCTGGAACCGCTCGACCACCGAACCCGGCGAAACCCTATTCACCTCATGTATAATGATAATATATACTGTCTAGTGAGGATAAAATGTATTCGCCAGCAACTCAGATCGTTTGATCACGAAACTTTTACGAAGCTGCATTCAATCTTTGTTCGAAGTCGTCTGCAATATCCATTTACAAACACCCTAGGAACGTCGTATGCGATATCCACTTCTGAAGACGCTGGCAGATACTGCAGTACCATAACAAGTAGGTAAGAACTTGTTGTTATTGGTCCATGCATGACACTTTATTTCAATATCAATTTAACGCGCCTAGGTGTTCGTATATGGCTGAAACTAATGAACAAAAAGTAAATAGACAGCAAACAACTTAGATGTTCAAATCAAATGAAAGTCACATGTCGCAATTACAACATAATTTCGTTGTTACATCTACATGACCACATCAACAGGATTTCTTTGCAATCCAGACTTACGTGCCTGGCAGAAGGTTCAGACTGTTTCTCTACCGTCCCACCCATTAACAGTGTGCGGGAAAAGGGACCACTTAAATCTTTTCTTGCGAGCCTTGAATTACATTATTACTATGGTTTCTTCCTGTGTAAGTTCCCGAGGAAATAATGTTTTGGCATTCAGAACAGATGTTGGTGATTGAAATTTCGTGAAAAGATCTCGCGGCAACGAAAACCACTTTTGTTTTCATGAACGTTACCCCAACTCGATTATCAAATCTGGGACCCCCTCTCCCCTATTTCGTGACATTACAAATCGTGCTACCGTTCCTTGGACGGTTTTGCGTGCACAGTCAATCACGTCTGTCAAGGATATTATAGCAGTGGACGGAAAAACGTAGTGTAGGCAGTGTTTTCAGTTGGCCTGTTGCGTATTCTTAGTGTGCGGCCAATAAAACGCAGTCATTCGTTTGCCATCCCCACAAACGTATGTGTTCGATCGTTCCAGTTTAAGTTTTACTGGGTACTGAGATGAACTGACAGTGCTTCGACTTGCGGTTTGTCATGTAATCGAAAGTTAATGGCTATATAGCAAGAACTATGGGTCTTCACAAGTCGACGGTAGCCAGGTGGGTCAGACGAAAGGAAGAGAGTGGTAACCTGAATGGGAGGCCTCATGGCCGTCGCCGCAAAACAGCAGCAGCTCAGGGTCAGCAGATACGCCGTTTCAGTGAGAATCATCTATTTGTCAACGCACGACAAATTCAGCAAACTTTGGGTCTCAATGTTAAAAGTAAGACCGTCACTCGTCGTCTAAGGGAAGGTGGACTGAGAGCAAGAAGCGCTGCTGTGAAAGAGACATTGACTGTTTCCCACAGAGAAGCTCGCCTTGCTTTTGCTGCTGAAAATGTCGACAAACGTCTCGAGTTTTGGAGGCGAGTGATTTTCACGGACGAAAAAGTTTTCTCTACTGCATCACCCAGAAACGTACTTGTTTACCGGCCTAAAGGTGCTAGGTATAATCGAAAATATATTTACAGTTGCCGAAGGAGTGTCAGGGAGTCGGTAACGGTATGGGCATGGATATCGGCCGAAGGGTGTGGGCTTTTGTGGGAAGTGGAATGAAGATTCGATGCGCGCAATTACATACCAATTCTGGAGAACGTGATGTTGCCTTCTGGAACAGCAAGATTTGGCGATGACCAGATCATGTTCCAACAAGATCGCTCGCCTATTCATATGGCACGTGTGGTTAAGAGGTGGTTCAAATGGTTCAAATGGCTATGAGCACTATGCGACTTAAGTTCTGAGGTCATCAGTCGCCTAGAACTTAAAACGAATTAAACCTAACTAACCTAAGGACATCACACACATCCATGCCCGAGGCAGGATTCGAACCTGCGACCGTAGCGGTCGCTCGGTTCCAAACTGTAGGGCCCAGAACCGCACGGTCTAAGAGGTGGTTCGACGACCATAGTAATATTACTGTAATGGAATGGCCACCTAAACGAGCTGACACGAATCCCATTTAGAATAAAAATGGCTATGAGCACTATGGGACTCAACTGCTTAGGTCATTAGTCCCCTAGATCTTAGAACTAGTAAACCTAACTAACCTAAGGACATCACAAACATCCATGCCCGAGGCAGGATTCGAACCTGCGACCGTAGCGGTCTTGCGGTTCCAGACTGCAGCGCCTTTAACCGCACGGCCACTTCGGTCGGCCCCCATTTAGAATATTTGGGCAGAAATGGTCAGAGTAATACGAGAAAAGGGGCTGTTACCGTCGACTCGCCGACAGCTTTCTGATGTGATTCATGACGTTTGGAATGAGTTACTTGAATCTCCTAGTTATGTGGCTCGAGTTGTGGTCTCAATGCCCAACAGACTTCGAGCTGTTGTGGAAGCCGAAGGAGGCTATACGCGATACTAAGCAGGATCAGCAGAGGTGCTTTTTTTCTCCAACCCTTCACCAATCAGCTGCAACAGCTGTTTCAAGTTTTTTTTATTTTTTATTTTTTTTACAGACGTTATTTTATATAATTTCAAGGAAACGCAGTAAGTGGAATGTTGACATACAAACTAATTCACAGCAAGATATGCAATATTTAATCTGATAACAGAAGAAATACTCACCTTATATATTCATGCAGTCTCTAAAAATAGCAAATACGAAACTATGGGTAACAACTACTGTTGACGGTGAGTGCCATAATCGATATGCCACTATTCTGTAATTGTATTTCTGAAGTTTATCGTCAATCCTAGGACTAAAATCGATACTCTGTTTTACGTAAAGAATATAACCTCTAAAATTTATTTAGCAGCGCAGAATATTAAATCATAGTTTATAGATCAGGAACCTAATCCTACTGCCTTTAATTTTATTCTCACGGATGACATTGAGACAGTAAATAACAAGAGAAATAACAAAACTCTCAGAATCAATATAGAGAATTCAAGTGTCCAGCGGATTCAAAAGTTTGCTATAGTAGCGAGTAATTGCTTTTACTGACTCCTTGATGCCTACGTCTTCTGTCAGACAATGTTTGAAACTAGGACTAGCAAGGTAAACAATTTTTCCACAAATTGTCAAACTGGAAGTCGGAGAGCCAGTCAAAAATTACGATGACAACAAACGTTTTTCAAGTAAACTGATCACAGCAGGCATATAAAGCATTTACTGTGTGTTACATGCACAGCATGTAAACTGGCAACGCTACCAACACACAATACCACTAACAAGGGAACATCCCCATCGCACCCCCCATCAGATTTAGTTATAAGCTGGCACAGTGGATAGGCCTTGAAAAACTGAACACAGATCAATCGAGAAAACAGGAAGAAGTTGTTTGGAACTATGAAAAAAATAAGCAAAATATAAAAATTGAATAGTCCATTCATCATCATTCACATCAAGGATAGCGTAAGCTCAGGAGCACCGTGATCGCGTGGTTAGCGTGAGCGTCTCTGAAACGAGATGTCCCGGGTTCACGTCTTCCCTCGAGTGAAAAGTTTAATTTTTTATTTTCAGACAATTATTAACTGTCCGTCCGTCTGTCCGTCCGATGCGAGGTAACTGCGTCGTAGTATGATGACGCTACAACTAAACAAACATCGAAACACATGACGTCAGTCGACTACAGCGCACGGAAGAGAGAGTATTCCTGCTAACGAGGCTCCATGGCTGGCAGTTGACTGTTCGCTACTTTGCACGAGAGTGCATTAAATACGTGAGATGCATTCAGTGGGCAATATGAATCCAGCAAATATAGCTCGAGACTTCAATAACAATGTCAATGAATATTTTCCGAGCTGTAAGGCATCAGTAACTTCCTTAAGGGATCGAACGATTGTCGAACATTTAAATGATTATTTCCTCCATTTGTTGATAAACAGTACGTGTGGTGATGATTGTCTGAAAGTAGAAAATCAAACTACTCCCTCGAGGGAAGACTTGAACCAAGGACTTCTCGTTCCGCAGCTGCTCACGCTAACCACGCGTCCATGGCACTCCTGAGTTCAAACTATCCTTGATGTTGCTTATCTTGCTTGTGGACTACTCAGTTTGTATATTTTGCTTATTTTTTCATAGTTCCACACAACTTCTTCCTGTTTTCTCGATTGATCTGTGTTCAGTTTTCCAAGGCTTATCCACTGTCCGAACTTATAACTAAATCTGAGGAGGGTGCGATGGCGAGGTTCCCTTGTTAGCTATGAAACAACTGTAGAAAAAACGGAGCATCCTGGTTATCCATGTGGTTGATAAGACGACTAATTCGCATCATAAATGTCAATGTAAGCATCAATTTCTGTTGGAACGTGCTTCCTGGACCAAATAACATACATTTCCTACGTCTTCAATGCGAATCATGTAGCAAATGTAATTTAAACGACATAAAAATATCGAGTGAATTTACTAACATAATTATGAACCGCTCACGAACATAAATCGATGGTCACATAGTTGTCAAAAGTATTCTACAGTATTGCCATTGTCCATTAGACTAGCAGCAGGAAGAAAACGTTCGCTCAGCTGTGCTGAGATATCTCGCACTGACGAAGCTCGCGCTTCGAAGACGCCACAGCATCGTCTGCCACTATTTCATGGGAAACGAAATATCTCAAGTGTACAGTCTTGGACACAAAAACTGACCGCCGGCCGGCCGCCACAGGGAGCCTAAGTCCGAGTCGTTCACTTAACGTGGCAAATAAAACTGACCGCCCCTGACAACTTACAGTCCGGCCATCTGCACAATCTGGCAACACCGTTAGATGCGGAAGTGTTAGGAGGAAGTGTTGTCTACTTCCGAGATGTTCTCGGATTGTGTGATCTCGTGGTATAGTGGTAATCTTTGTGCATTCTAAACTTATGGTCGCCTGTTCGCGTCCAACTGTTTTCTTCTTTTGAACCACATTTCGGTCTGAAGTTATGAGGCTGATTGAGCATCGAAGATAATTCGCTTAACATTCTACCCACCAGCAATAACAAGTATTCCAGAAACACCTCCGCAGGATAGCTCGTGGCTGCGTCGCGATAATAGCAGCTTACGCTCGAGCGTTTCCTCGCGCTGCAGCGGCTACCGGCCACCGGCCAGAAGCCACCCGCCGCCTGAAATCCGGCGCCGCCCATGTGAACGCGGCGCCACGCTGTCAGTGTGTGTATCAACTGCCATTTTCGAATTTGAAGTTCTAGTTATCATGTTGCACTTAAGCATTGGATTTTGCATACTTGAAAATCAAGAGACTACAGTTAAGAATTGTAAAATTGAGTCGCAAGTGGAAAAAGGTGTGACATCTGCAACACAACGTTTACTTTTGGTATAACAGAGGGGTGAATGAAGAGGAGGCAGCTAGAAAGATTTGAACTGTGTATGGAGCGAGAGCTTTTGGGAAAAATAAGCCAGGAAAAGATATTCGTGTTTCAACAAAGATCGTTCTGGCATGAATGATTTTCCACATTAAGGAAATCTCGACTACTGATATATGCAATAGATTACCATTTTACCATATTGCGACATTTGCATTCAACAGGCGAAGTTCAGAAGTCTGGTGTAGGAGTACTGCATGCTCTAATTCGAAACAACAAAAGTCAACGGAGTGACTGCTATTGAACGTCATCAGGTCACTCATGTAGCATTCCTACGCAGTACTGTTACTGGTGACGTGTTATGATGCCTTTATCGTTAACTTCCTAAGAAGGAATGAAAGGCTGAGCCCCACCAAAAGACGTAAACTCGAGGAAAGAGTAGTGTGAACGTAATATTTTACATCTGATAAATCCCAAAGTGTGTTTTGGGCTACGAATTCTGCCCCTAGGGTGTGCGCAACACAGCTGGAATATGTTACCAACACCTGAGACACCTTTCGGTCGCAGTGTAAGAAAATCGAGCAACAAAATTACATCACCTGTACTACTGCATGATAACGCACTATGTTGATTTGAGAAACAAAACTATCCAGGAGTTTGATAGGAAAGTCGGCTCTCAGGCACTTGTATTAATAGGGAAGTCCTCTCTCAAGCACTTGTCCCTCTCGTCATATATTAGTAAAATTTTACCTTTCCCGCTCTTGATCGATCAACCGTCAAGGCAATTCATTTCTAGACGAAAATACTCTTAAAAGTACCTGGTTTAATGACATCGTTAGAACCAGTCGGTTTCTACAGGCGTAGAATTTGTAAACAACTTTAGCATTGTCAGATCGTTTTAGATATCGTGAAAGAAAATTCTGCTGCTGATTAATTTCTCTTTGATAATTACTGTTGCGTTTAGTAAACTAATGGAAAATGTAATTAAAATGTTCACTGTACTAATACAAATTGAATTCAGCTCACTACAGAAACATAACGACAGCAGTCTATCTTAAAAAAAGCATTAAGTGTCTCTGAGACAATTGAGCCTACTTTAACACGAATCAGTAGGAGATTACCGACTTTTGTCTTCGAAAAGATCTGTATTTATTTCATTTTCTGTACCATTCGTCAGTGTTATGAGAATGTGACATTTCATGGATAAAATTATGTATTCACAACAAAAAAATTATGTCGGCAGAAAACAGAAGTGGCATTATGAATTTGGCAGTACCTTCAGGTTTTCGCTCTGACACTAAGAGTAACTAAAAGTAGCAAGACGAATTTTGCTCGAGCGTTGTCTTAGGATTCCCTTATTGATTTTTATCTGCCTGCTTGTAGCTGTGCTACAAAAGAATTTAAAATCTGACTTTCAGCTAGTCTCGAAAGGCGAACGAAAGCAGCTTGCACCTGGTAGGTAAGCATGTTACCTGGGAACTGTTTTTTTCCTAAAGTGGGAAGACATCCTTTCGTGGTTCAATTGTTGGCAAATGTCAGTCAGACGTGTGCCGTTCGTCTAAGCGTTTCGGTGTGTTGAATTTGTACCAGTGATTTTTCTACAGGTTTTTCCTGTCCCAAATAGAGAGTTGATGTCTCCCATTAGTATTTTCACGTCATCTTGGTGAATTTTGCTCATAGTATTTTCGAGTGGGTTCCAGAATTTTTCGACGTTTTCGGTGTATTTGTTATTTTCGATGTTGGTGGGGATACGTGCATTGATGAGTGTATATATTTTACTGGGGCTCTGAATGAGCATAGTCGTAAGTCGCTTGTTGATGGGCCGGCTGCGGTGGCCGAGCGGTTCTAGGCGCTTCAGTCCGGAACCGCGCGACTGCTACGGTTGCAGGTTCGAATCCAGCGTCGTGCATGGATGTGTGTGATGTCCTTAGGTTAGTTAGGTTTAAGTAGTTCTAAGTTCTAGGGGACTGATGACCTCCGCCGTTAAGTCCCATAGTCCTCAGAGCCATTTGAACCTTTTGATTGTTGATGGGTGTGATTTCTTTGACAGAGTCGATGATAGATCTGTGTTCGAGAAACGCAGTGCCGAAGACTGGTACACCTTTCGCTACCTTTTGTTGTATTTTGCTCTTGAAGATGCAATGGTTTCCCTAATGGAAGGTTTCATTGTCAGTTAGTCGTGGTTCTTGAAGAGCAAGGATAAGAATTTTTTGTCGGTCGATTTCTTTTGTGAGATTATTTAGTTTTCGTGTTTGGATCAGTATATCGATATTTACTTTTAAATGCAAGTTTTTTGCTTGTAGGGAAATTTATCAGAGATCTATATTCTCTACTGTGCTAACCTGGACTGCCCAGAATCCGAAAATCCAACTGCCGCCTGTCGACAGCCGGGATGTGTACCACCTGGGGTAAAGTTTACTTTGCTTGCACAGTTCATGTTTGCTTTTGTTTCATTGGTTTGGCTTGGGTGATACCAGGACCGCACAGGACCAGAGGGTGTTGAAGCCTTTGAAAGCAAATACATTGAGCCAAGCTCATTGAGCTAACAGACGGTGACCAGAGTAGCGGTGATTTTCACTCAGACGTGTCTGGATTTTGGGTTCAACGGATTGAGTAGCCGTTCAGGATTGTGTTAGTATTTGGTTCACCACTAGTATTTGATTTCCTCGGTACCACCCATATGGGGGAGGGTTTCCCCTATCCGCCACACGCGAGTATTATTATTATTATTATTATTATTATTATTATTATTATTGTCATTATGTCATCAGTAAATCCGATATGGTGTATCTTCCCACCACTGAAATAGATGTGTATTGTTCGATTCAGTATTTCCATCACATAAATGTGGGTTACAATTACGTTACATTGCTGCTAGTAGACATATTTCTCACTTTTTCTTAGACAGTTTCTACCTGTTACTCCATCATAGGAATTTATGTGCGCAGCATTGTTGCAATACAGACGTTCAAATTATCCGATTTCTGTAATTTCATTTCGATACCAGATCGTTTTAATCGGATTCAGCCAGGCATTCTTAATGTGGATATCCGACTGTGACTCTCATCGTATGATAGACTGGGTTAACCACATTCTTAATCGGACTGTTGAATATAGATCACTTATCTATGACAGGGCCTGAATTCTTAAACACAGTGGAAAATAATAATCCAATGTGCTTATTACAAATACGTTATTTAAATTTAAATATATGAACTAAAGAGATAACAGTTTGTTTACAGGAGCAGAACCCCATCCATCATAGCAGAGCAGTGCGAGACTGGTATCAGGGCCAAGAGAGGATAAAGCTGTTGCCGTTTGTTCCACGATCACCAAACATCAACCAGATAGAGAATATGTTGGCAGAAGTGACAAGGCCATTGCCACGTGGATCTACAAAAGCAAGCGACCTCTGGACAAATATAGAAAACATATGTTGGGAAGTAAACCATCACGCTACACTGTCGACGACTTAATGAAATCAATTCCCCCACGCCTTCGAGAACTCTTACGTAATGATCGTGGGTGGGTTGGTTACTAAAAGTATAAAAAAATGTTCAAATGTGTGTGAAATCTTATGGGACTTAACTGCTAAGGTCATCAGTACCTAAGCTTACACACTACTTAACCTAAATTATCCTAAGGACAAAAACACACACACCCATGCCCGAGGGAGGACTCCAACATCCGCCGGGATAAGCCACGCAGCCCATGACTGCAGCGCCCCAGACCGCTCGGCTAATCCCGCGCGGCTACTAAAAGTATATTCGTCCACAAAACCCATGTGCACAATTATCTGATAATCGGTCAAGCTTAGCTTTGTCGCAGCTCTTTAGCATACAAATCCATTTACTTTCCGGTTCCTCCTTACAATTCTTGTAATGCAAGGTAATTAAAAAAAACTCATCCACTAGACGCTAACTGAGGAGCTGACTGGTGCATTTGTTGTTCAACACACAGTAGTTGTCACCCTAACTGGAATCAGTGACGTGTGTGTGTGTGTGTGTGTGTGTGTGTGTGTGTGTGTTTTCGTGTTCATGCACAATCTGAATCAATACTATTAACATTAGAGGGACAACCAACAATAAATATTGCATAAAATATGACTGTAAAAAATTTTAATGCGATGGGAAGTTACAAACTGAATTTTCACCCAAGCCACGTCCCGCATATTACGTTAAGTAAGATGTATTAACTCCATAGTATCGTTAGCAGAGACTTAACGGCGGAGGTCATCAGTCCCCTAGAACTTAGAACTACTTAAACCTAACTAACCTAAGGACATCACACACATCCATGCACGACGCTGGATTCGAACCTGCGACCGTAGCAGTCGCGCGGTTCCGGACTAAAGCGCCTAGAACCGCTCGGCCACCGCAGCCGGCCCATCAACAAGCGACTTATGACTATGCTCATTCAGAGCCCCAGTAAAATATATACACTCATCAATGCACGTATCCCCACCAACATCGAAAATAACAAATACACCGAAAACGTCGAAAAATTCTGGAACCCACTCGAAATTACTATGAGCAAAATTCACCAAGATGACGTGAAAATACTAATGGGAGACTTCAACTCTCTATTTGGGACAGGAAAAACCTGTAGAAAAATCACTGGTACAAATTCAACACACCGAAACGCTTAGACGAACGGCACACGTCTGACTGACATTTGCCAACAATTGAACCACGAAAGGATGTCTTCCCACTTTAGGAAAAAAACAGTTCCCAGGTAACATGCTTACCTACCAGATGCAAGCTGCTTTCATTCGCCTTTCGAGACTCGCTGAAAGCCAGATTTTAAATTCTTTTGTAGCACAGCTACAAACAGGCAGATAAAAACTCAATAAGGGAATCCTAAGACAACGCTCGAGCAAAATTCGTCTTGCTACTTTCAGTTACTCTTAGTGTCAGAGCGAAAAACTGACGGTACTGCCAAATACTTAATGCCACTTTTGTTTTCTGCCGACATAATTTTTTTGTTGTGAATACATAATTTTATCCATGAAATGTCACATTCTCATAACACTGACGAATGGTACAGGAAATGAAATAAATACAGATCTTTTCGAAGACAAAAGTCGGTAATCTCCTACTGATTCGTGTTAAAGTAGGCTCAATTGTCTCAGAGACACTTAATGCTTTTTTTAAGATAGACTGCTGTCGTTATGTTTCTGTAGTGAGCTGAATTCAATTTGTATTAGTACAGTGAACATTTTAATTACATTTTCCATTAGTTTACTAAACGCAACAGTAATTATCAAAGAGAAATTAATCAGCAGCAGAATTTTCTTTCACGATATCTAAAACGATCTGACAATGCTAAAGTTGTTTACAAATTCTACGCCTGTAGAAACCGACTGGTTCTAACGATGTCATTAAACCAGGTACTTTTAAGAGTATTTTCGTCTAGAAATGAATTGCCTTGACGGTTGATCGATCAAGAGCGGGAAAGGTAAAATTTTACTAATATATGACGAGAGGGACAAGTGCTTGAGAGAGGACTTCCCTATTAATACAAGTGCCTGAGAGCCGACTTTCCTATCAAACTCCTGGATAGTTTTGTTTCTCAAATCAACATAGTGCGTTATCATGCAGTAGTACAGGTGATGTAATTTTGTTGCTCGATTTTCTTACACTGCGACCGAAAGGTGTCTCAGGTGTTGGTAACATATTCCAGCTGTGTTGCGCACACCCTAGGGGCAGAATTCGTAGCCCAAAACACACTTTGGGATTTATCAGATGTAAAATATTACGTTCACACTACTCTTTCCTCGAGTTTACGTCTTTTGGTGGGGCTCAGCCTTTCATTCCTTCTTAGGAAGTTAACGATAAAGGCATCATAACACGTCACCAGTAACAGTACTGCGTAGGAATGCTACATGAGTGACCTGATGACGTTCAATAGCAGTCACTCCGTTGACTTTTGTTGTTTCGAATTAGAGCATGCAGTACTCCTACACCAGACTTCTGAACTTCGCCTGTTGAATGCAAATGTTGCAATATGGTAAAATGGTAATCTACCACATATAACGGTAGCCCGTGGTCTTGGGGTAGCGTCTTTGATTCATAATCAAAACGTCTTAGGTCCATCCCCGCCACTGCCTAAATTTTGATAAATAATCAGCATTGGCGGCCGAAGACTTTCGGCATAAGAAGTCAGCCTCATTTTGCCAACGGTCTTGTCGAAGAGGGCAGAGGAGCAGATAGAGGTTCAGGGCACTCTCTTGTCCTATGTGTGGGAAATTGCCCCTAAAAGCGGAAGAATCAGCAATGATCAACGACATGAGGATGCAGAAGGCAATGGAAACAACTGCTTTAAAGACACGTAACGTGCATCCACAGGACATGTGGCCTGTATTTGAAGAAGTGTCATGATGATCTCTCCATTGGCAATAGATTTCGGAATAGTCCCCCATTCGGATCTCCGGGAGGGGACTCCCAAGATGGAGGTTACCATGAGAAAAAGATTGAATAATCAACGAAAGGATAACGTTCTACGATTCGGGGCGTGGAATGTCAGAAGCTTGAAAGTGGTAGGGAAACTAGAAAATCTGAAAAGGGAAATGCAAAGGCTCAATCTAGATATAGTAGGGGTCAGTAAAGTGAAGTGGAAGGAAGACAAGGATTTCTGGTCAGATGAGTATCGGGTAATATCAACAACAGCAGAAAATGGTATAACAGGTGTAGGATTCGTTATGAATAGGAAGGTAGGGCAGACGGTTTGTTGCTGTGAACAGTTCAGGGGCCGGGTTGTTCTAATCAGAATCGACAGCAGACCAACACTGACAACGATAGTTCAGGTATACATGCCGACGTCGCAAGCTGAAGATGAACAGATAGAGAAAGTGTATGAGGATATTGAAAGGGCAATGCAGTACGTAATGGGGGACGAAAATCTAATAGTCATGGGCGACTGGAATGCAGTTGTAGGGGAAGGAGTAGAAGAAAAGATTACAGGAGAATATGGGCTTGAGCCAAAGGAATGAAAGAGGAGAAAGACTAATTGAGTTCTGTAACAAGTTTCAGCTAGCAATAGCGAATACCCTGTTCAAGAATCACAAGAGGTGGAGGTATACTTGGTAAAGGCCGGGAGATACGGGAAGATTTCAATTAGATTACATCATGGTCAGAATGAGATTCTGAAATCAGATACTGGACTGTAAGGCGTACCCAGGAGCAGATATAAACTCAGATCACAATATAGTAGTGATGAAGAGTAGGCTGAAAACATTAGTCAGGAAGAATCAATAGACAAATAAGTGGGATACGGAAGTACTAAGGATTGACGAGATACGTTTGAAGATCTCTACCGCTATAGATACAGCAATAAGGAATAGCGCAGTAGGCAGTACAGTTGAGGAGGAATGGACATCGTTATAAAGGGCCATCACAGAAGTTGGGAAGGAAAACATAGGTAACAGAAGAAATACTTCAGTTGATTGATGAAAGGAGGAAGTACAAACATGTTCCGGGAAAATCAGGAATACAGAAATACAAGTCGCTGAGGAATGAAATAAATAGGAAGTGCAGGGAAGCTAAGTCGAAATGGCTGCAGGAAAAATGTGAGGACATCGAAAAAGATATGATTGTCGGATGGACAGACTCAGCACACAGGAAAGCAACGGTGGTAACATTAAGAGTGCAACGGGAATTCCACTGTTAAATGCAGAGGAGAGAGCAGATAGGTGGAAAGAATACATTGAAAGCCTCTATGAGGGTGAAGATTTGTCTGATGTGATAGAAGAAGAAACAGGAGTCGATTTAGAAGAGATATAGGATCCAGTATTAGAATCGGAATTTAAAAGAGCTTTGGAGGACTTACAGTCAAATAAGGCAGAAGGGATAGATAACACTCCATCAGAATTTCTAAAATCATTGGGGGAAGTGGCAACAAAACGACTATTCACGTTGGTGTGTAGAATACATGAGTCCGGCGATATACCATCTGACTTTCGGAAAAGCATCATCCACACAATTCCGAAGACGGTAAGAGCTGACAAGTGCGAGAATTATCGCACATTCAGCTTAACAGCTCATGCATCGAAGCTGCTTACAAGAATAGTATACAGAAAAATGGAATAGAAAATTGAGAATGCGCTAGGTGACGATCAGTTTGGCTTTAGGAAAAGTAAAGGGACGAGAGAGGCAATTCTGACGTTACGGCTAATAATGGAAGCTAGGCTAAAGAAAAATCAGGACACTTTCATAGGATTTGTCGACCTGGAAAAAGCGTTCGACAATATAAAATGGTGCTAGCTGTTCGAGATTCTGAAAAATGTAGGGGCAAGCTATAGGGAGAGATGGGTCATCTACAACATGTACAACAACCAAGAGGGAATAATAAGAGTGGACGATCAAGACCAAGTGCTCGTATTAAGAAGGGTGTAAGACAAGGCTGTAGCCTTTCGCCCCTACTCTTCAATCTGTACACCGAGGAAGCAATGATGGAAAGAAAAGAAAGGTTCAGGAGTGGAATTAAAATACAAGCTGAAAGGATATCAATGATACGATTCGCTGATGACATTGCTATCCTGAGTGAAAGTGAAGAAGAATTAAATGATCTTCTGAACGGAATGAACAGTCTAATGAGTACACAGTATGGTTTGAGAGTAAATCGGAGAAAGACGAAGGTAATGACAAGTAGTAGAAATGAGAACAGCGAGAAACTTAACATCGAGACTGAAGTCAATGAAGTTAAAGAATTCTGCTATCTAGGCAGTAAAATAACCAACGACGTACGGAGCAAGGAGGACATCAAAAGCAGACTCGCTATGGCAAAAAAGGCATTTCTGGCCAAGAGAAGTCTACTAATATCAAATACCGACCTTAATTTGAGGAAGAAATTTCTGAGGATGTACGTCTGGAGTACAGAATTGTATGGTAGTGAAACATCGACTGTGGAAAAACCGAAACAGAAGAGAATCGAAGCATTTGAGATGTGGTGCTATAGACGAATGTTGAAAATTAGGTGGACTGATAAGGTAAGGAATGAGGAGGTTCTATGCAGAATCGGAGAGGAAAGGAGTTTGTAGAAAACACTGATAAGGAGAAGGGACAGGATGATAGGACATCTGCTAAGACATGAGGGAATGACTTCCATGGTACTAGAGGGAGCTGTAGAGGGCAAAACTGTAGAGGAAGACAGAGATTGGAATACGTCAAGCAAATAATTGAGGATGTAGGTTGCAAGTGCTACTCTGAGATTAAGAGGTTACCACAGGAAAGGAAGTCGTGGCGGGCCGCATCAAACCTATCTGTAGACTGATGAAAAAAAAAATCACATATATCAGTAGTCGAGACTTCCTTAATGTGGAAAATCATTCATGCCAGAACGATCTTTGTTGAAACACGAATATCTTTTCCTGGCTTATTTTTCCCAAAAGCTCTCGCTCCATACACAGTTCAAATCTTTCTAGCTGCCTCCTCTTCATTCACCCCTCTGTTATACCAAAAGTAAACGTTGTGTTGCAGATGTCACACCTTTTTCCACTTGCGACTCAATTTTACAATTCTTAACTGTAGTCTCTTGATTTTCAAGTATGCAAAATCCAATGCTTAAGTGCAACATGATAACTAGAACTTCAAATTCGAAAATGGCAGTTGATACACACACTGACAGCGTGGCGCCGCGTTCACATGGGCGGCGCCGGATTTCAGGCGGCGGGTGGCTTCTGGCCGGTGGCCGGTGGCCGGTAGCCGCTGCAGCGCGAGGAAACGCTCGAGCGTAAGCTGCTATTATCGCGACGCAGCCACGAGCTGTCCTGCGGAGGTGTTTCTGGAATACTTGTTATTGCTGGTGGGTAGAATGTTAAGCGAATTATCTTCGATGCTCAATCAGCCTCATAACTTCAGACCGAAATGTGGTTCAAAAAAAGAAAACAGTTGGACGCGAACAGGCGACCATAAGTTTAGAATGAACAAAGATTACCACTATACCACGGGATCACACAATCCGAGAACATCTCGGAAGTAGACAACACTTCCTCCTAACACTTCCGCATCTAACGGTGTTGCCAGATTGTGCAGATGGCCGGACTGTAAGTTGTCAGGGGCGGTCAGTTTTATTTGCCACGTTAAGTGAACGACTCGGACTTAGGCTCCCTGTGGCGGCCGGCCGGCGGTCAGTTTTTGTGTCCAAGACTGTACACTTGAGATATTTCGTTTCCCATGAAATAGTGGCAGACGATGCTGTGGCGTCTTCGAAGCGCGAGCTTCGTCAGTGCGAGATATCTCAGCACAGCTGAGCGAACGTTTTCTTCCTGCTGCTAGTCTAATGGACAATGGCAATACTGTAGAATACTTTTGACAACTATGTGACCATCGATTTATGTTCGTGAGCGGTTCATAAATATGTAAGTAAATTCACTCGATATTTTTATGTCGTTTAAATTACATTTGCTAAATGATTCGCGTTAAAGACGTAGGAAATGTATGTTATTTGGTCCAGGAAGCACGTTCCAACAGAAATTGATGCTTACATTGACATTTATGATGCGAATTAGTCGTCTTATCAACCACATGGATAACGAGGATGCTCCGTTTTGCTACAGTTGTTTCATAGCTAACAAGGGAACCTCGCCATCGCACCCTCCTCAGATTTAGTTGTAAGTTGGCACAGTAGATAGGGCTTGAAAAACTGAACTCAGATCAATCGAGAAAACAGGAAGAAGTTGTGTGGAACTATGAAAGAATAAGCAAAATATACAAACTAAGTAGTCCATGCGCAAGATAAGCAACATCAAGGATAGTTTGAGCTCAGGAGTGCTGTGGACGCGTGGTTAGCGTGAGCAGCTGCGGAACGAGAAGTCCTTGGTTCAAGTCTTCCCTCGAGGGAGTAGTTCAATTTTCTACTTTCAGACAATCACCACCACACGTACAATTTATCAACAAATGTAGGAAATAACCGTACAAATGTTCGACAATCGTTCGATCCCTTAAGGAAGTTACTGATGCCTTACAGCTCAGAATATATTCATTTACATTGTTATTGAAGTCGCGCGCTATATTTGCTGCATTCATATTGCCCACGGAATGCATCTCACGTATTTAATGCACTCTCGTGCAAAGTAGCGAACAGTCAACTGCCAGCCAGGGAGCCTCGTTAGCAGGAATACTCTCTCTTCCGTGCGCTGTAGTCGACTGACGTCATGTGTTTCGATGTTTGTTTAGGTGTAGCGTCATCATACTACGACGCAGTTACCTCGCATCGGACGGACAGACGGACGGACAGTTAATAATTGTCTGAAAATAAAAAATTAAACTTTTCACTCGAGGTAAGACTTGAACACGGGACATCTCGTTTCAGAGACGCTCACGCTAACCACGCGATCACGGTGCTCCTGAGCTCACGCTATCCTTGATGTGAATGATGATGAATGGACTATTCAATTTTTATATTTTGCTTATTTTTTTCATAGTTCCAAACAACTTCTTCCTGTTTTCTCGATTGATCTGTGTTCAGTTTTTCAAGGCCTATCCACTGTGCCAGCTTATAACTAAATCTGATGGGGGGTGCGATGGGGATGTTCCCTTGTTAGTGTTATTGTGTGTTGGTAGCGTTGCCAGTTTACATGCTGTGCATGTAACACACAGTAAATGCGTTGGATGCCTGCTGTGATCAGTTTACTTGAAAAACGTTATTCGCTACTATAGCAAACTTTTGAATCCGCTGGACACTTGAATTCTCTATATTGATTCTGAGAGTTTTGTTATTTCTCTTGCTATTTACTGTCTCAATGTCATCCGTGAGAATAAAATTAAAGGCAGTAGGATTAAGTTCCTGATCTATAAACTATGATTTAATATTCTGCGCTGCTAAATAAATTTTAAAGGTTATATTCTTTACGTAAAACAGAGTATCGATTTTAGTCCTAGGATTGACGATAAACTTCAGAAATACAATCACAGAATAGTGGTATATCGATTATGGCACTCACTATCAACAGTAGTTGTTACCCACAGTTTCGTATTTGCTATTTTATCGTCGTTACCCTTTAGAGACCAACCTGATCTTTCCACAATGCCATTTTGACTTGCTTCTTAATATCTCCTACAGCTATAGATTTGTTGAAAATATTAACTGTTAAATACGCTATTCCACAAGTTAAAAACTTCCAGTTATTCTTCATATTTTGAAACTTACTACCGTTGACTTCCACTGAAGAAAAGATACATAATAATAAAATGAAATCAAAGATTACAATGTCAAAGCATAGTGTGAATGGCTAAAATGAAATGAACTAAAAATCATCTTCTTGTCTAAGACACGTTACTTTTCCGGAGAACTTCGGAACCTCTCAAAATTTTTTACACCTCTGATGTTTAGCCACATGTGGACAAATAGTGGGTCTCATAATGCAGCACTGTTTAGCCGTCACAAAATAAAGCCTCAAAAATCAGTAAATAAAACTATTCTTCTCCTGTTGCTCCGAATCGCATATACCAACCGCCCTCTGCTGCGACAACGACTCAAAGTCTATTGGGTATTTGATTTTTCTCTGCTTTTTCGGGCCTCCTTACCTCTCCTTCTAGCCCAACCTTTGTTCTCCAATTACGCCTTCATCGGCGAGCTTCTCCTCAATATTTTTCATTTGTGCTGAACTGTTTTGTACCCTTCTTGCATATACACGTGTGTCATGTATTTTTTTAGGGACTGCATGAATATATAAGGTGAGTATTTCTTCTCTTATCAGATTAAATATTACATATCTTGCTGTGAATTAGTTTGTTTGTCAACATTCCACTTACTGCGTTCCCTTGAAACTATATAAAATATGTCTGTAAAAAAAAATAAAAAATAAAAAAAACTTGAAACAGCTGTTGCAGCTGATTGGTGAAGGGTAGGAAAAAAAAACACCTCTGCTGATGCTGCTTGGTATCGCGTATAGCCTCCTTCGGCTTCCACAACAGCTCGAAGTCCGTTGGGCATTGAGACCACAACTCGAGCCACAAGTAACTCATTCCAAGCGTCATGAATCACATCAGAAAGCTGTCGGCGAGTCGACGGTGACAGCCCCTTTTCTCGTATTACTCTGACCATTTCTGCCCAAATATTCTAAATGGGATTCGTGTCAGCTCCTTTAGGTGGCCATTCCATTACAGTAATATTACTATGGTCGTCGAACCACCTCTTAGACCGTGCGGTTCTGGGCGCTACAGTTTGGAACCGAGCGACCGCTACGGTCGCAGGTTCGAATCCTGCAACGGGCATGGATGTGTGTGATGTCCTTAGGTTAGTTAGGTTTAATTCGTTCTAAGTTCTAGGCGACTGATGACATCAGAAGTTAAGTCGCATAGTGCTCAGAGCCATTTGAACCACCTCTTAACCACACGTGCCATATGAATAGGCGAGCGATCTTGTTGGAACATGATCTGGTCATCGCCAAATCTTGCTGTTCCAGAAGGCAACATCACGTTCTCCAGAATTGGTATGTAATTGCGCGCATCGAATCTTCATTCCACTTCCGACAATAGCCCACACCCTTCGGCCGATATCCATGCCCATACCGTTACCGACTCCCTGACACTCCTTCGGCAACTGTAAATATATTTTCGATTATACCTAGCACCTTTAGGCCGGTAAACAAGGACGTTTCCGGGTGATGCAGTAGAGAAAACTTTTTCGTCCGTGAAAATCACTCGCCTCCAAAATTGGAAACGTTTGTCGACATTTTCAGCAGCAAAAGCAATGCGAGCTTCTCTGTTGGAAACAGTCAGTGTCTCTTTCACAGCAGCGCTTCTTGCTCTCAGTCCACCTTCCCTTAGACGACGAGTGACGGTCTTACTGCTAACATTGAGACCAAAAGTTTGCTGAATTTGTCGTGCGTTGACAAATAGGTGGTTCTCACTGAAACGGCGTATCTGCTGACCCTGAGCTGCTGCTGTTTTGCGGCGACGGCCATGAGGCCTCCCATTCAGGTTACCACTCTCTTCCTTTCGTCTGATCCACCTGGCTACCGTCGACTTGTGAAGACCCATAGTTCTTGCTATATAGCCATTTGAAGATCCCTCTGTATGGAGTGCTATTATAGCGCCCTTGTCTGCCTCAGCCATTTAGCGTTGACTGAATGATTAGTCGCGGTTAATATCGGTTGCGGAAACAGCGCTAGCAGAAAACAGACTGCCTCCTCACAATGTCAGCCAAAAAGCAGTGGCCAAGTATGTCTAACACGGAAATCGATGGCATAAACGAGAGATCGCAAGCCCGTACCCGTGTCATTACATAGCGGAGCAACTCAGAATCTGTAATTTTTCTCAGATGGGACTGGTCCACTCTTGTCATGTCTTTTCCTGATAAATATTAGATGAAATGAAATGTTTACGTTTTCCATATGCGGCAGGCCTAACGCAAGAAACATTTCTGAAATATCTGAGGCGACCTGAAGATCACTTCGTGAATTTTAGCTGTAGAAGGTTGCCTTATAAGAAAGGAAACTTGTTTATCCCCGCTCGCCATGTTTCGAAGTGGCGCAGTTTACTCTGAAGCATACATAATTCGAAGAAGCGACTCGACTAACGAGGGGAACTCGCAAGGTGTCATAGGCTGATTGTCCGGAAACTTTGCTCAGTGAAAGAGAGGACAAAATTAGCGAACATGTGTTTCGATTTATCTGCAGACACTCGACCGTTTCCGAGAAAACAACGGTCAAAGTTATCAACGCGCTGTTGCTATAGTGTAGATACCTTCAGCAACAGAGAACGCAACTGAAGTGGTGGCTCAGTGGCTACCGTCGTTCCTTCTTAACTTTGATTCCCGTGTTCGAGACCATATTGGGTTTTTTTATTATTATTTTTTCCTGCCTCTCTATCAGAATTATCTACAAATGTTTATTTCTAATTTCAAAAATGGCTCTGAGCACTATCGGACTTAACATCTGTCGTCATTAGTCCCCTAGAACTTAGATCTACTTAAACCTAACTAACCTAAGGACATCACACACATCCATGCCCGAGGCAGGATTCGAACCTGCGATCGGAGCGGTCACGCGGTTCCAGACTGAAGCGCCTAAACCGCACGGCCATGCCGGCCAGCTTATGTCTAATTTATGTTGAAATATGTTCTGATTATTCGCCAATTAACTTTCTGTGTAATTAATGAATTATAAAAATAATAAACGAATGTGACAAGGTGATCTAAAATCATCTGGTCTGCCCCATGTATCGTTATATCCAAATGCTTTATAAATGTTAATCTACATTCAGATCCGATGATGGCACCTTTAATGTGTTGAAACCGTTTATCCAGTAGACAGTATTCAAGCGATCTTGGCTTCTGAATTATTTCTACAACAGTGTGATCGCCCCACTACGCACTGTGTGTTCCCTTTTTAACTTATTTCTTTACACAGTAAATTAACTCACGAATAACGACAACAGTGTTTCAACATAAATTGGAATAAACATTCGTAGATAATTCAGAGAGTGAGGGGTGGGGCGGGGTGGGGGGGGGGGGGGGCAGGAAAAACCGGGATTCGAACTCGCAGCGCGCAAAGTTCCGAAGTCGCTATGGTAGCCGCTGAGCCACCGCTTCAGTTGAATCCTTACCCGCTAAGAGGTATCTACACTATAGCAACAGCGCATTGAAAACTTTGACCGTCGTTTTCTCAGAAGCGGTAGAGTGTAAGCAGATAAGCCGAGACACGTGTTCGATTATTTTGTCCGCTCTTTCACTGAGCGAAGTTTCAGCAAGATCGGGGTATGACACTTGGCGCGTCCCCTCGTAAGTGGCGTGGGGATTCAGTAGACAGAATGCGTCCACTTTCCTCGACTACTCATTGACATGTTTGGAAACTTTCTTTCTTGTAGTGGCACTTTGCATTATGAGGGCTCGTTTTCCTGATAACGATCCACTAATGGACTTTGCTCCTAATTCACGTTACTGTGTAGTTGACCTACTGCGACTACTTAAACCGGAAATGTTTGCTTATTTGGATACTCCGCTTCGTAGTTGCTACATTTCGCTATAATATTTTGCTTTGTTTCAAAACGGCAAGTCAAGATGACCACTGCAACTTGGTAACATCTGTAACAATTTAATACTTTGAAACAGTTGTGTGTAATGTACGAGGAGTGTACTCTGTTGAATGAGCAATACATTAAACACGAAAGCTGCGTCCAATAACAATAATTAACTTTCGGTTACAAAACACAAGTCGAAGCACTGTCAGATCATCTCAGCACCCAGTAAAACGTAAACTGGAACGATCGAAAACATACTTTTGTGGGGAAGGCAAACGAATGACTGCGTTTTATTGGCCGCACACTAATAATACGCAACAGGCCAACTGAAAACACTGCCTACACTGTTTGTCCGTCCACTGCTATAACATCCTTGACAGACGCGATTGACTGTGCACGCAAAACCGTCCAAGGAACGGTAGCACGATTTGTAACGTCACGAAATAGGGGAGAGAGGGTCCCAGATTTGATAATCGAGTTGGGGTAACATTCATGAAAACAAAAGTGTTTTTCGTTGCCGCGAGATCTTTTCACGAAATTTCAATCACCAACATCTGTTCTGAATGCCAAAACATTATTTCCTCGGGAACTTACACAGGAAGAAACCATAGTAATAATGTAATTCAAGGCTCGCAAGAAAAGATTTAAGTGGTCCTTTTTCCCGCACACTGTTAATGAGTGGGATGGTAGAGAAACAGTCTGAACCTTCTGCCAGGCACGTAAGTCTGGATTGCAAAGAAATCCTGTTGATGTAGTCATGTGGATGTAACAACGAAATAATTGCGACATGTGACTTTCATTTGATTTGAACATCGAAGTTGTTTGCTGTTTGTTTACTTTTTGTTCATTAGTTTCAGCCATATACGAACACCTAGGCGCGTTAAATTGATATTGAAATAAAGTGTCATGCGTGGACCAATAACAATAAGTTCTTACCTACTTGTTATGGTACTGCAGTATCCTCACTAGGCAGTATATATTATCATTATACATGAGGTGAATAGGGTTTCGTCGCGTGCGGTGGCAGAGCGGTTCCAGGCGCTTCAGTCACGAACCGCACGGCTGCTTCAGTCTGCGTAGATGTCTGTGATGTCCTTGGGCTAGCTAGGTTTAAGTAGTTCTAGGTCTAGGGGGACTGATAACCTAAGCATTTTGGTCGCATAGTTCTTAGAGTCATTTTTTGACCTTTCGCGTAAATTTTATTTACATAAACGGTCGTATCTTTAGATTGCGTAGACATAGAAGCTCACTTTTTTACACCACCAAGAAACCATATACCGCAGGAAGTACGAAACATTTCCGCCTATTATGTCTACCCGTACTCGAGGTAAACGGGTTTTAAGGGTTGCTAGACCGATAGACGGTCAAGAAAGTGAGACTAGTAGGGTTCCGTTTTTACCGGTTTAGGTGACGAAATCCTAACAACGAAAACAGCTCGACAGCTATTGAAGATGAGGGCCGCATAAATAACACCCCCTACTCTTTATTCGAAATGTTCTAGTTGTAGTCGATACATCAGCATATTCATCGTAGCTACGCTTTCGATCCAAATCAGGTTTACTGGAATGCAAATAGAATCCATTTCCCTATACGGGTGGTAATTCACATCCCAGTATTAATGCCACCGTGTTTTAGAAGTGCGAACATTCCCATTGCTAGCTAGCTTAAGAAACACTTCGGCTAATGCACGTTTGCTGGCTGTGGCGAGTCTAGTGGAGAATTCGAAACAGTGTAGAGTACGTTTGGCAGCTATGTACCCGTTTATTTCATGGGGTGGTGCAGAATTATCCTACTAAATTTACTCTCTAATAACAGTATTTTGTTACTTCGATAAACATCCCGAATGATTGTCACATAAGCGGTGACATAAAGGTAGGAAATTCATGTTTTTGAGTCCAGAAAGCTCTATGCAACAGAAACTGCGCATCATTTTGCCATTTTCATTGCGAAACGGCCGGCTTATTTATGTCTGGGGTAATAATAGAGTGCTGTTTGCCTGGGTTGTCTGCTAGCGTAGTGAAAGGAAGGTCTGTTTTGTTTTCGGTCCTAATCTCGATGGTGGCAGGTGTAATATCAGTAAAGCAATTTTAAGAAATTCTCGCGCCCCCAATACGTTTTATCGCTACCTTTATTCTGTACTGGCGCCCTGTGGATGTCAATATGACACACTTGTAGAATTTCGTACATGTTACTGCCTACTATTTCCGCTTCTGTCAATAATGGAATTGACTTAAGCATGGCACTGAACGATTTTTAACTGAATATCGTTATGAATCTTCACGCATTGCTAAATTTGCACACTTTCATGGTAGTTGAGCAACGGCAATCCAGTATCACTGGTCTGAACGTTGACACAGACCGTTTCGCGGCCGAATGCGGATATTATTTTGCTAATTCGTAACGATCTGGGGTTCTTTGTCTTACTAAAACAGTTATGTTATCTCGATAAGTTGAAACTCATTTTTTTCGTACAGTTCATACCAATTTGCGTTTCTTCTTTCAGTTCTGTCTTATATTTACGTGTTGTATTTAACACACTAATCAGCATTAATGTAGTCTTACAAATTATTGAAAACAGCCTAAAAAGTTCAGATAGTTTGTCGGTCTCACGCCTGTGCATAGTATGTTGGTAGCACTTCGTCTCCTCACCTGTTATGCTGTGTAGCAGACTTTAAAGCCGTGCGGATCTGCACAACGAAAAGGCGAGGGGTCTCGCTCGTTTTGTCTATGGCTGTACGTGGATGCAGAAGTGGGCATCCCCATCGCTTGTAATGAACTCGCTTTGCCGTCGATGTCTCCTTTCTCCCTCAACCTCTTCAATTACTGCAATATTGCGACGTAATTTCAGACGTCCAATAAAATATAACAATCTCTTTGTGCGAGGAACTAAGGTAAAAAGAGAAATATCATACTAATAGGACATGTTAGTGGGATATGTGCTACACCATCAAATTGTCTCTTGGAGCACAAAATTTGCAAAGGGAGACAAGAGTTAGAAAATGTAGAACACCGCCGGCCGTGGTGGCCGTGCGGTTCTAGACGCTACATTTTGGAACCGCTCGACCGCTACGGTCGCAGGTTCGAATCGTGCCTCGGGCATGGATGTGTGTGATGTCCTTAGGTTAGTTACGTTTAAGTAGTTCTAATTTCTAGGGGACTGATGACCTCAGAAGTTAAGTCACATAGTGCTCAGAGCCATTTGAACCATTTGTAGAACACCAAATGACATGGGCTACGAAAAAATGGAGATGCATGTCAAATCGGTCAACAAATTGATGCTTCAGAAAGAAGTATTACATTTCCAGATATAATGGTTACATGACTATTTAACTACAATTCGAAGGGGAAACACATAAGTTTCGCGAACTAAAGTAAGACGTAGACGTTTCAGTAGTCAACATAGTTAAAAACATTGAAGAGAAATGGCGGTTAAAGGCTCTCTGAAAGTGTTTGAATGGCCAGTGAGACGCTTCGTCTGCGCTTTTATGACAGAAGAGAATAATGTGTTTCTGAAGAAAGCGGCGTACTTTCGATGAATTACGACTTGCACTAGAATTTTCTGGTTCTTGGAGCTACTAAATGTGTTCGTTTCTAGCGCATTGTTCAGTAGCCATTGGCTTCACTGTACTGTCATCAGCTGAATTTGGAAGTAGAACAAAAATAAACCAATAGAGTTGTTTAAACTATAAATATATGGGCAAAAACAACGGCTGGTTTCCTTTTCCTATGAAAATTGTTTCTTCAGCTTGGAATCGGAAGATAATGCATATTTGGATTAATACTTGTATTTTTTAAGGAATTCAAATTGCAGCTATTATAGTAGTTCTAGATTAATATCGGATGATGATCGCATTATTTGTGATAAATTTCTCACTCCGTTTCTACCTTTGCACTATGGAGGACCAGTATGTGTTAGATTACCCAAAAGTAAATTCTGAATCGTCTGCTTTGCGTATAACTGCAATTTTCTAAGTGGTTATCGTTGGAAACCAGGAGGCCCGAGCGAAACATCCGCACTTTTAGAGTTTTAAATAATGACAGCATTTGAAATAAGTGTAATCGGTTGGATAACGGTAGTTGTGGGAATGAAGAGAACACGTCTTTAAAAAAGAACCAAACTACTTTGAAAAATAACCAAAGAACGGAAAATCCAGGATGGAATGTAACAATATTGAGAAGAAAGTTGCTACTCACCATATAGCGGAGATGCTGAGTCGCAGATAGGGGCAATAATATTAAAACAATAATCACGAATTTATCATACGTCTTTGTATACACATTTCCGTGCATTGTAGCTTGTAATTTCTAGCTTTCGATCGCGATATTTACGTTTAAATGTTGTTGAAGAGAAGTTTAGTGAGCAACACGAATGTAAAACACAAAGAAGTAAATAAACGCGAAACGTATAGGTATATGACTTAGGCCACAATAACCTCTGACTCTATTTTGAAATTTTTAATGTACTTCACATTTTATGTGAGCAACTTAGGGCGTAGTAGCACTAGGTAAATCACAATTCAAGGCGACAATGACAAAAAATGTTGGTACTTTCGGAAAATATATTTGCTTAGAAATGTAAACATGCACGACCTGAAAGAGGTAATGGACTACCGCAGTGGTAACGGTTATGTATGACAATGCTGCATACAAATTATCCGGTTAATAAGTATTTCAACACAAATAAAATGGTATTTGTAATAAGGTATGATGAAAAGGGAGTCTCTATTTCGTAGTTAATAAAATATAGGTACGAAGCTGGGCGTTCGTTATGGCATTTTGGCTGCAGTATTAGAAGTCTCTTTTATGTTAAAATTTTCAATAAATAGTGAGTTTAAGCGCAATAACGGTGTGCAGTGTACGAAGTCGGTTAAAATATTGCCCTAACGATCCCTGTTTGATCCCAGTACGAGTAGTACGTGTTGAAAATAAGGGACGCTGACTTGAGAAACATTATATATGTTAGTAAGTTCTCTTTTCCAGACAGTATCTACTGTGATATCTTTCATCGTAGAGTGTCTTTGTGTTCGTGCTTTCTTTTTTTATTTCTTTTTTTTTTTGTTAATAAGTTAATAAAACAGAATGTACTCTTACTTTTGAGTGAGAATCTATCATTTTCTAAATACACGACGCAGATATTTAGATAACATTACACTTCTTAAATATTTATAGCTAATTCTACGAAGAGACTTAAACTGAGTAAATACATGAAGTCAGTAATACGGAACACTAATGACAGACTTTAACTTGTTGGAAGAGCTTTTAAGAACTGCAGTACATATGTAAAGAAGATATCGCTTACCAGCTGACCTGCCATCTACTTCAGGAAATACTAAAAAACATGTGGATCATGTTTTAGTATTGTGTATCATGTCTCAACATTCTGCATAGGTTTCTGTGTAGGAGAGATTTACGTGTTTTAGTGTGACCGCGGACGTCTGTGTACGCTTGTTATTAGTATGTCTGCTTCTAAAAGTCCTGTGTTGTGGACTAGAATTCATGATATGCTCTACACATGAGATGTCGCCGTTATTTAAGTAATGTCAGATGTGATGTTGTGGCTTAAAGTGTTTCAACCCCAATCCGTGAAGACGGTCTGTGACTGAAACCGGTCGATATGTGAGTTTAAAATAAAAGCAGGTAATATGCAAATATGTATTTTATACATTACTTGGGGGCTGTTGATATCTCCTTCCAAAAATGTTTTTAATTAATAGGTCAGTAATCCCGAAAGCAGAAAATATTTATTGCGACTTGTTCCACTACAGCTTATCCAGTCGAGAAACATCGTTCGTATTAAGACAGGGTTGGTGTGTGTTTTGACTGCAGAAAAAGATGTCTCCAAAAAGTGAATGAACATTCGTGTTGAAGTACATTAATCCGCGCCATTGAAACTCCCCAACTTACGAAAGAAGGCACACTGAAGAGAGGCGCGATTCCACGTAAGAAGAAGCTGGAAATCGCCTTTCGTCAATTGGCAAGCGGTGATAGCCTGAATCTTTTCAAAATTCAGAGTTCTTTACAACACAGAACCTATCTCGTGCCATTCCTCAAAAAAGGCACCACTTCGTTAAACTAAAATAACTTGAATTTATAGACTTCTTCAACTCCCTTACCACTTCTCAAGGATTTCTTCATGGTGCTTAATGTTCTTAATTTTTGGGTCAAATTTTCCTCAGAGGAAACGTTCAATCCAATTCCCTTTAGTTCTACAAGTCACCTTTTGCAACTATTTTAGCATGCATTCTGCTTCATATAGCTGTCCTTATTCGTGCCCCATGGATTTTCATGTGAAGCGTGTTTTTTAAGTAAGTACCGTTTTGAAATTAAAGAAAGATATATCTCAATAATTTTATTTTTACATGAAAGCCTGTACCTTAATCTACTTTTCTACATAATTTCCGTCAATGTTGAGGCACTTGTCATAACGTTGTACCAGTTTTTGAATACCCTCCTCGTGGAAGTCTGCCGCCTGACTTGTAAACCACTGCATCACTACTGTTTTGACTTCGTCATCGTCTTGAAGAGGCTGACCGCCCAGGTGTTTGTTCAAGTGCAGGAACAGATGGCAGTTACTGGGCGCAAGATCGGGGATGTACGGAGGATGATCTAGAGTTAATCATCGAAAAAATGTGATGAGATATTTGGTCTGATTCGCCACATGCGGACGGGCATTGTCTTGCAGCAAAACGATGCCTTTTCTCAACTTCCATGGACTGTTGCTTTGATTCTGGTGTGACGTAGGCCACCTATGTTTCATCGCCAGTAACAGTTTGACTTAGGAAATCATCACCGTCGTTGTGGTACCGCTCAACGAAAGTCAATGCACTGTCTAAACGTTTGGTTTTGTGCACATCCGTCAACATTTTCGGTACCCAATGTGCGCACGATTTTCGGTAATTCAAGTGATCGGTCACAGAACTCTACGAGAAACATTAGAAAGTCATCCCGCAAGGAGGAAATCGTAAAGCGTCTGTTTTCTCTCACTTTATTGTCCACTTCCTGCACCAAACTTTCATTAACGACCGAAGGACGCCCACTCCGTTGTTCATCATTCACATTTGTGCGGCCATCTTTAAATGCTCTCACCCACTTTCTTACCATTCCATCGCTCATAATGTTTTCTCTGTAAACTGCACAGATCTCACGATGAATATCGATCGCTTTTAGGCCTTTAGCACCAAGAAATCTTATAACAGCCCATACTTCACAGTCGGAAGGACTGACGACTATCGGAGGCAACTTAAACACTCAGTACAGAACATACACAAGGAAGAATCAGACTGTAATGGCGTCAGTGCGTAGATTAAGGTACAGGTTTTCATGTGAAAATAAAATTATAGGGATATCCTTGCACGTCTTTTTTTTTCTTTTCAAAACGGTACGAGCCTCGTATTTCCGCCAATCATCCAGCAATTGCAACACGTACTTGGCTGACCAGTTGAACACATTTTTCTGCTGGTTTTTCATCGAGAAAACGCAGAAACATAAAGAAAACAAAACCAATGTACAAACCAAAACAGTCGGAAACCACGTCTGATAACAAGAGAGGAAATGGCGACAGTTGTGCCAGACGGGGCGACAACAGAGCTGTGTAGCAGCGACCAAGTCACGTGACCGCCACACGCGGCTATTAGAACTCCACACATTTTAAATCCAGTCGCTGCTAGTTTTTAATAGCTGCTACACGAGTCAGTAGCAGCGATTACGTTGTCACATGCACCGATTACTCGCTGTTATTCAAGTGGCAACGACAAAAATCGCCCCGTGTGACACGACTTTTTGCTGATAGTGTTTTCTGCCGTCTCCCGCTTTTTTTCCGGCTGACAGGGCATTGTCGTGTCGCGACGACAAACCGAGTTAGTAGCGAGCGCACGCCGAACTAGTGAAGCTGACTTGCTCGCGTGAACATGCAATGGAAGAGTTCTGAGACAGAAATACGCGAAGGGTGAATTGTAATGGGTTTATTAGCACGCTGAGAGAAATACCTCGTCGGAATAGATGTGTAAAATCGTTCGTGATCTTTTTGGACTGAGTGGAGTTCAAGATTTGCCAGTATCATCAAATGAATGTGTGTGACACAGTTAGGCATGTTTTACATTTTTCAAGACCAATAAATTATGTTTAAGTACTTTCCCAGCTCTTATGGCTAACTTTAAAGTAAGGAATTGCTGTTACACTATTGTACAGTTAGGATGCAGTTTAGTTTTCTATGTGACCATGGCTGACTCACCCTATGGTCCGATATCTGACAGTTAGGATCACGGTGGGATCTGTTACACCTACAGGACGAGAGCTTGCGCAGTGTGTGGAGGGTTTAATTCCGGCTGGAGGTGGTCCTCTGATATTTTGGCCGTGTCTTCCGTAGCGTAATTTGGGCACACTCGTTCAGTTTATCGTGAATATGAGCCAGAGTGTTTAATTCAGCACTATCTGAAACCAAGGCTGGCAATTCTTCAACAACTTCATGATGAGTGTGATGCAGACATTCCTCGTCTTCCGAGACAACAGCAGTGCTGCATGCCTACGTTCTTGGTTTGTCAAACATCATAGCACGGTATCCCTCCTCGACTGCCCCGACACGCGATCTTAGCCCCATGAAAAACGTCTGGGACTGCTTGCAACAGCAGGTGAAACGTGCTAACCAATATCCCAAAATTTGGTGGCTTTGTGGGGTTTAATGAGCACTGAGTGGCTTTCCAGATGGACACGGAACTCATGAAGAGACTTACGAACTCTCCTCCTCGTCGATTTGACTCTATTGTCAGGAATGGACACAATATTACACAGTATCGGCCTGGTGTCTGCTGGGATTGAATATTTGTTTTGCAGGGTGTGATTGGACAGGAATGCGAAGCCATTATGACTGGTTACTGTTGGTCCACCTTGGAAATACAGTGTAGCAGCGATTCTGCATGGCATGGATGGGACAAGTTCTTCGTAGGATCCCGGAGGTAGAGGTCTACCCACAGGTCATGCAATTCCTATAAAATAACGAGCTCGTTGTTTGCGACGTGCGGAGCTGGTAGTTGACAGTGTCTCACGTAATCGGGTTCACATCAGGCGAAGATTGTCACCAGGTCATTAATGAGCACGGTACTGGCCTTGTGACACGTATCGTTATCCTCTTCGTGATACCATCGTCATGGGGGAAGAAATGAAGCATTGACAGACGAAGGTAGGCAACAATAATGTTCATTTAATTCACAGTTGTCATGGCGCTTCAGTTACTATAAGAGGTCCAGTGGAAGCCCAGCTGAAAGTTCACTATACCTTAGTACTGCCGATAATGGCCTCATTCCCTCGAACAATGCATCCGTTTGACTCTATGGCTGTGTACTCGACCATGACCATCGACCCGATGTAGGAGAAGTACGTATCAAATATTTTTCCACCAGTACGGTTGAAAAAATGCTGAACTTGCTGTGGGACATGGTGGAATATTCAAGCTTCAATCCCTCTAGTTTCATGACGTTCCGATGGGTGGTGGCGCTATACACGGCCTTCAAAATGACGTCTGTAACGGACGTGAGTTGTAAGCAGAGAGCTGTAATTGAGTTTCTTTTGGCGGAAAACCAGAGCATTCCAGATACTCATAGGCGCTTGCAGAATGTCTACGTACTCCTGGAAGTAAGTGAAAGCGCAGTGAGTCGTTGGATAAGGCGTCTGTCATCATCGCAACAAGGTCGCTCAGACATGTCGTATCTCCCGCATGCTGCGCAGCCGCACACGGCTGTTACTCTTCCATAGCACTCTCAACCGAGGTGATCGATCTCTCACAATGAAACACCTCACTGATCAGTTGGAGTCCCTGTTGATGCCGCTAAGGCACTCTTCCACCATTTGGGGCACTCAGAGCTTTGTGCCCACTGAAATCTTCGTCCCCAACAGAAGACCATAAATAGCGTCCTCCATCTGTTTACCTCAATGGAGGATGCACTCCACGGCAAGCAGTGTATGGATGTTGGGGAGGGTGTTGATGCAGCAAGACCCTTGAGTGGTACCATACGGGCATACAGGCCCTCACAGTAAGGTTGTGTAAGGTCATCACATGAACGGAGATTATGTTGAAAAATAGGATCTTATGGCCAAATAAATGGGGAATAACATGGTTTATTGGAATCCTGAGTAAAACTCTTTCAGAAATGAAAGTGTGGCGTTACTTTTTGAGTGGCCCTTGTAACAAAAAATGTAAATCATCTGACAGGGGAACATGTTTCCATTGATAGACAGTCCAGTATCGACCATCCAGCAGCTACTGCAGCTGTAATTGAAGATGTCGTTTGGTCAACATGAGAACGCTTAGGTGGTTATCACGGAGACGTATGTTTAACGGCTTGCACTGAACAGTGGGGTCTGAAGGACTTTGCCTGCCAAGTATTGTACTATGTCATCAGCGCTGAACGGATCGGTGCCTATCCTCCATGTTCTGTGATAGGCCATGAATCTCCATTACGTTATCATCTACTCGTGTTTTAGCCTTCCCTTAACCATATTCCATAGCTGCTCATGGCAGTGGCACGTCAACTGTCAACCAACTTCATCATAACAATGTGCCCTTTTTCAAAGTCGCTAATGTCTGTTTCTCCATTCGCGAGTCACATCGTTGATAGAATAATCATACTTTCGTTTCTGCTGCACTAATAGACTTTCCTATCTCTTTTATGTACCTGCTACATCATCTCATATTCAGATCAAATCCCAGTTTTCGATGACTGCCACTATCATCGTCATCACGGGCTGTCTGATTTTGACGTGGCAACTAAGAACTCTTCAGCCAAGGGCTCCATCACAAACGACTCCCTAGCCACAATGGTCATAATGTCTCTTTTTTGGTCAGTGTATGATTTCTCCACCTAACACACAAAGCTGTGTCGTGGTCCCCGTGGTGTAAAGAGAGGAAGCCGGTACTCACGGCGACTGCGGGGGCGCGGCGGAGGCGGTGGCGCTGGCGGCGGCGACGGCGGCGGCGGCCACGGCGGCGCAGGCGGGCAGCAGGAGCAGGGGCAGCGGCGGCCGCGCACCCTCCGCCACGCACCTCATGTCACCGGCCCGGCGCGCCCTCCCCCATCGCGGGCGCCTCACCGTCGGCGCCGCCGCTGCTGCTGCTCGCCTCGGGCTCGTCTGCAAAGTTACACGGGCAGCTGGCTGTATGTAACACGTTACACTGGCAGCTGCGGCTGTGGGCGGCTGCATGTCATAGGGCACGGGTAGGTAAAAAATCTCTTACTGTGGCAATCGATACCAACATCTACGAGGTGTACTCCGAATATCATATGATTAAACTAATGGTAAAGCACTCTGTGATCAGGCCACAAGTGAACCATCGGGATCATCCGACCGCCGTGTCATTCACAACTGAGGATGTGGATAGGAGGGGCGTATGGTCACCTTACAGCTCTCCCGGTCGTTACGATGGTTTTCCTTGACCGGAGCCGCTACTATTCGGTCTAGTAGCACCTCAATTGGCATCACGCGGCTAAGTACACTCCGAAAAATGGCAACAGTGCATGTCGGCCCGGATCGTCACCCATCCAAGTGCCGGCCGCACCCGACAGCGCATAACTTCGGTGAACTGACGGGAACCGGTGTATCCACTGCAGCAACGCCGTTGACTGACTAATGGTAGACTTGTATGAAATTTCACACCTGCAGCGCTGCAAAACCTAGTTGTTCATGTTGCTGCGTCGACGGTACCTTCGTCATATGGCCACATCGACTGTAAATGCTGAAGGAGATCACGGAACACATCAACAACATCCATGACCATGTAAAGCTCACGACGGAAGTAGAGAATCACGGTCCCTTGCTGTTGCTGAACGTTCTTGTCCGCCGAAAACGCAAGAGGTGTCTCGTTCACAGCGTTTACCGCAAGCCCATCCACACGGATCACTATTTGCGTGCCACAAGCTACCACCGCCAAGGACGTATAACGTCTGTTCTGAGGACCTTGGTACATCCAGCTGAAACCGTCTCAGACGCCGGACACGTTCCGAGGGATTTCAGCCAGGTATGTAAAGTTTCAAGGTAAACGGTTACAACTACTTACAACTATCGCAAGCAGTTTCGTCTAAGCCGCAAAAGCAGAATACCTCCAAAGAAGACACGAAGAAGACTGCGTTTTTATCATTTTGTGGCTCAATAACAGGGGAAATTAGCTGGCTCCCGAAGAAATTTAGAATCAGTTCAGTCTTGAGGCTCCCAGCAAAGATCTAGCAAATAATGAAACCTGTGAAAGACGATGTAGGGCTCAGAACAACTGAAACGTACAAAATAGTGTGTGGGTGCGGCCAGTTTTATGTCGGTCAGACTGTCTGCACTCTTCAACAGCGTGACATAGAACATGAAAGGTGTTTCTTCATACAGTACCCTGAAAAATTGGCGGAAGTGGAGCAAGCACTGGAAAACGAACATCGAATTGCATTCGACGATACTTTTCTTATGAAACAGATCAATGCCTTTTGGAATAGCGTAATACATGAGGCAACAGAGATCAAAATATTCGACAAAAACCTGACTAAAGACTGTGGCTTGCAGCTCAGTACAGCCTGAGATGCTGTTTTGGGAAGTTGAAATGAACACTGAGGTTGTGCCATCAAAAGATTACCATATACGGCACAGGACTAGGCACCAGTGATGTGGCTGTAAGTGGTCCAGCTATATAAGCTCGGAAGCAGCATACAGGTAGCAGTCAACCATTTGATAGTGACAGAGGAGATCTCTGCCGAAAGATCGTGGTCAGTTAACTACTTGAGATGGCTTGAAACCCGAGAATATTTTATTGCTTCTGTTAGTTGATTTATCACCCCTTGAGGGTCGATTTATGACCCCCTGGGGCAGTCAGTCCTTCTGACAAACCCCTATCACACTCTGCCCTCCCTTCTGGAAATCCACAACACAACCCTCCCGACTCAACCTCGCTAATACGAACACACATTTCATATTAAATTACTTGACTAATTAATGGAGATGATCAATTATTTACCCCTTTCCTTTCTGCGAAATACATCAACCCGTCCCTTAACCCTCCACATCACCTCCATCTGGAAACTGATGGGGAAAAAGGTTCAGTTTTTGCTGGAGAGGAATGTCAGTTACATAGCAGAGGATATACTGTTTATCTCTTTCTTTGGTAGGAGCAGCTTAGATTCAGCAACTGCATGTCTTATCTATGTGATTACACTCCTGCAGATTGCAGGTGTTTTCTTTTTTGGAAGATTTTCGTATGTGTGCTTACTTTGACATGCAGGGATTGACTCAGCTAGTGCAGAATACCACTACCAGAGGATGTCTACACCTCCTCTCCTCCCTTCGTCCCCATTCCCCACATGGAAATTGTTGGGGAAAAAATTCTGCGTAGGAGAGGACGGCTCTCATGACATGATATTCAAATCAATGCCAATAATAATGATAATAATAATAATAATAATGTTGTTGTTGTGGTCTTCAGTCCTGAGACTGGTTTGATGCAGCTCTCCATGCTACTCAATCCTGTGCAAGCTTTTTCATCTCCCAGTACCTACTGCAACCTACATCCTTCTGAATCTGCTTAGTGTATTCATCTCTTGGTCTCCCTCTACGATTTTTACCCTCCACGCTGCCCTCCAATACTAAATTGGTGATCCCTTGATGCCTCAGAACATGTCCTACCAACCGATCCCTTCTTCTGGTCAAGTTGTGCCACAAACTTCTCTTCTCCCCAATCCTATTTACACCTCCTCATTAGTTATGTGATCAACCCATCTAATCTTCAGCATTCTTCTGTAGCACCACATTTCGAAAGCTTCTATTCTCTTCTTGTCCAAACTATTTATCGTCCATGTTTCACTTCCATACATGGCTACACTCCATACAAATACTTTCAGAAATGACTTCCTGACACTTAAATCTATACTCGATGTTAACAAATTTCTGTTCTTCAGAAACGCTTTCCTTGCCATTGCCAGTCTACATTTTATATCCTCTCTACTTCGACCATCATCAGTTATTTTGCTCCCCAAATAGCAAAACTCCTTTACTACTTTAAGTGTCTCATTTCCTAATCTAATTCCGTCAGCATCACCCGACTTAATTAGACTACATTCCATTATCCTTGTTTTGCTTTTGTTGATGTTCATCTTATATCCTCCTTTCAAGACACTGTCCATTCCGTTCAACTGCTCTTCCAAGTCCTTTGCTGTCTCTGATAGAATTACAATGTCATCGGCGAACCTCAAAAGTTTTTATTTCTTCTCCATGAATTTTAATACCTACTCCGAATTTTTCTTTTGTTTCCTTTACTACTTGCTCAATATACAGATTGAACAACATCGGGGAGAGGCTTCAACCCTGTCTTACTCCCTTCCCAACCACTGCTTCCCTTTCATGTCCCTCGACTCTTATAACTGCCATCTGGTTTCTGTACAAATTGTAAATAGCCTTCCGCTCCCTGTATTTTACCCCTGCCACCTTTAGAATTTGAAAGAGAGTATTCCAGTCAACATTGTCAAAAGCTTTCTCTAAGTCTACAAATGCTAGAAACGTAGGTTTGCATTTCCTTAATCTTTCTTCTACGATAAGTCGTAAGGTCTGTATTGCCTCACGTGTTCCAGTGTTTCTACGGAATCCAATATTAATAATATATTGATGTATATCCATTATTTAATGAGTTTGTAGGAGACAGGACTCCCCAACACGGGTAGAACTCAGGTCTGCCTCCACTTCCTATAATGTAAAAACTGTAAGTACCGAAGAATGGATGGAAGGGCAGTATATTAACCGCTGTTCTGTATCGTCCACATGTGAGTCTATCATTTGGGCACTGGGCGAGTGCATCCTCACACTCAGGAGGTCGAGTCCCTACTTAGGACCTTGTTCTTCATGCTGCTGCCAGGTCGCAGTAACATTCTAGTTGGCTTCCATCCCTAAATTGTTAGGTGTTGAACTATTGGACAAGAAGGACTCACTGTGGAGTGTTTGTGTCATGATGAAAAGAATTAGAGATACGGTGGTATAGTATGTATTTTGCTGGATATTTTAGCTCAGTTCAGGATCATGTGTTAGTATGTAGTGTCCTCCTGGGAAAGAACTGTTATAATGTACCGTCATAAATTGAGATGTTGGTGATGGACAGAAAGGGGTGTAATACATTTATTTCCTTAGCATACAGTTGAGGACTGCATCCATAACCTCCCACATGAGATACGAAAAGAGATGGTTAGCAATGAGTGTGTGGTGACTAATTTTTAGCAAATAATGGCGATGCAGCTGGATGGGATGGAGATGCATTTTTCAACTTATAATGACTACTGTGTGTGCTGGAGATGTTCATGTTTTTGATAAGGCATGTCAATCAACAGTGCAGAAGACAACTTCGTTCTATTCCACTACCCCAGTCAGAATGAACCAGAGTTTCTCACCTTGGCGTATGGGCCTTGACTGAGCTAGTTCACAATACTGCCACAGGGGGCCTCTTTCTCCCCTACCACTTCCCTTGGGAATCTATAGGAATACAGCCTTCACTTGGAAATTGGTGAGAGCCAATAGGGCTGTAGGGACACTACGTCTGTTCACGTGATTATGACATTGGTGAATATAAGATGGACATGCTGTCAGTTACAGTCAGTCAGTGGAAGAACCATGAAGTGTCAACAGCTGTCAATATCGTCCAACTTGTCCCAGCAGAATAGGAGCAGTGCAGTTATGAGGTTCAAATGAGATGAAGTATATAATGCAGAACCATACTTCAATCAACAGATGACCTCCGAGTAGCCTCCATCTCTGGATATTTGCTGTGCTGGCCTGATGCTATCTACAACATCATTTTATGGTGGTGTGACTCTTATCGTGAGATATGGATGCCGATCCGTTTGTCTGTCTGCAACACTCCACCATTACCAACTTGTTCGGTCTAGAGATGGTGCTATCCCTTGTGTTGGATAGTCTGAACCATGGCTGCCGTGTGTTCAAACTGTGTGTAAAGAGATTGTGAACTATCTGTGCACATATAATGTGCATGCAGATGGTTTAGAGTACTGTATCAACACGGTATCAGAAGAAGAAGCTAAAGCAACTCCTACTAGATCGAGAGAAATACACACTGAATTCTGTTCATACAAGACCCTTCATCTGGAAAACACTGTACTGTTGTGAAGACTCAGCCAATGATTTCTTACTGATGTATACCATTGTAAATTTGTAAATAAAAAAAATACTATCACGAACTCTTTGCTGTTTTTCTTATTTAACCACCTCATCATTTTATAATGTAACGTGTAACCTTTGTATCTCCATCAGTAAGATGATCGAGCTATAGTGGCTACACATATTATTATTACTATAATTATTATTACAAGTCTTCATTGTTTCTATAAAACCAGCTGCACACCAAAACCTAATGTAGTCGGTGTCATGACGTGGTGGGTGAAGCATCTGGACGTTCTGGTCCTCTGATAGTGCGGAAGGAGTCCGGAAGAGTATGACGGCATGTCTGCAGTAATTTAAGCGTATGTACCTCTGTATCTTTCGACGCCATATTACAATGATTTTTTATCTTGTGCATCCATAACAAAACACACTGAATTTTTGGAAACTTGTCGCCTTCCAGCATTCTTACTGAATCTTTGAATGACTCTAAAAATATAACGAGATCTTTTGCAAAGTTGTCACAACCAGTTAATTTTTCAGAGACGTCACACTCCGGAAGTAATTCCATGATTTTGTTGTACTGTCTGCATGTTGTAGCGTTCTAAACAAGTTGCTGCACTTACAGTTTCTTGCTTCAAGCTTGTCTGCACCGAACTGGTTCAAAAATAGTTGAAATGGCTCTGAGCACTATGGGACTTAACAGCTGAGGTCATCAGTCCCCTAGAACTCAGAACTACTTAAACCTAACTAACCTAAGGACATCACGTGTGTGATGCCCGAAGCAGGATTCGAACCTGCGACCGTAGCGGTCGCACGGATCCAGACTGTAGCGCCTAGAACCACTCGGCCACTCCGGCCGGCGCACCGAATTCATGTCACCAGTATTCCACATGAAAGGAACACTACCGTATCAGCAAAAGTCATGGAACACACCACTCCAAGACGGAGCGAGGTGGTCGGTGGTTAGCACACTGGACTCGCATTCGGGGGGCCGATGGCTCAATCCTGCGTCCGGCCATCCTGATTTAGGTTTTCCGTGATTTTCCTAAATCGCTCCAGGCAAATTCTGGGATGGTTCCTTCGAAAGGAAACGGCCTTCCCCCCCCCCCCCCCCCTCTCCCCCATTCCCTAAACCGATGAGACCAATCACCTCGTAGTTTGGTCTCCTACCCCAAATAACCCAACCAAACCGAACACCACTCCAAGGCCATTTATAACATCATCATCATCAAATACGTGTTTCAGGAGTGTAATGCATGCACAATGCTTAAAGTATTGCAGATCCTTCCATATACTTGTGCCTTGGTCACTGGCAAATGAAGTCTTATTAAATTGCTGGGAATTTACTCCTAACAATTTGAACAGTGTTTCTCGATGTAGTTCTTAATAAATTAACCATATTAATTTTTTATTCTTAGAGAAGTTAGTAGTCACAAATGCAATCTCGCTCTGCCTGATATTGATAAACAAAGTGTGCAGTACTAGATAGGTAACACATTTCCCAACATGTATAGGTTTATACATCCGCTATAGATCCTCATGCATTTGCGCCTGTGGACTGGTGAATACCGAGCATCATACTCGTTCGTATTTAATCGGCTTGTCTTTCAGTGTTTCGTGCTATCAGCAGAAGGTGAGGCAAAATGTTGGAAATGTCTACATGCCCCAATTCTGAACCAGTATTTACAACCTCCTGACATTAAGCGAGAAATCCCCACCTAATGTTAATGCAAATGTATGAATGTCTCTGGCACCCATTTCTACACACCTTTTCACTGAAACTGCTAATGCTGCTGAACATACACTTTGTTATGTTCTGCAGACATGTGCCTTCAGATATTTGGTGGTGGATCTGTAAGACAGGACAGCAGAGCACTTGGTTTCAAAACGAAGATGAAATGAAGACTGGCGTTCCCAAGTGGCTCAATCCTCAGGCAGCAGACACCTGTGGAGACTTTTAAAAATTGTAGAATGGAGCAATCAGATCGTCTTTTTTTAGATTTTGTTACGAAAATCCAGATTTCGGCTAGTGGCTAGCCATTATCAGTGCGCTATTTTCTATTCTCGACACATGTAAGTCCTTGTTGTTCGGGCGTTAGTCACATTTATTTCTCCTATGGAGAGGGCTTAAGGAAGCAGATCTCTAGTGAAATATTATGGTCAGTAAAATCCTTTTTTGTGAGCTTAGTTTCTTATGACCAAACGGGCGTTAGTTTTGGAATATGCTTCGTATAAAAATTCTCAGTACTAATTACATGATACATGTGATCACATGTAAGAAATCCACATTTGGGTGGGGGAGGACGTTGTGGAAGGACACCTCGAAATATCCATCGTGGAGGTGGGGCAGGGGGCGGAAGTAGGTATATTTCCATTACTGTAGTAGTCGATACAGGTTTTTTTAAAAGTAGATGGCACTAACTTGTCTCTGAATTGCGTAATATGGCTGAACACATAGAAGTAATTACTTCATACAGCATGTAATGTGACTCATAAGAACTTTTATTTAGAGCTATTGACACATATAACACTTATGTTTAACATTGGTAGAGTAATAATATATCTTCATCACAACATTTATTTTGGAATAAAGAAAATGATGAAATACAGTATGGATACCTAATGACCCAAATAATTGTTTACCTCTCTTTTATACTGTCTACTAGTAAAGCTGGCAATGCCTCACAATCGTTAAATATGTGTTGGTCTTGGATATAATTCATAAGCTTGGGTATGTCTGGGAATCTTACCAGATAATATTTTAGTTGAAACAGACCACATACAATACGCCTGAAAAAGATCTTAAGAGTTTCTGACAGATTTACTTCAAATTTTTGTATGATACCCTAATAAACATTGAGACAGACATATATTATGTGTTACTGTAAACAATAATGTACAGGTTTTCTGAGAAAACTGAGTTCGAAGAAGAAAACAATGTGTTGTGAAAATAAGTAGCATTGTTTTCCTTTCTCACAGTCTGTTTTAAATGATAGCAGGAGATTTAAACAACTAGAAAAATTATTTCTTCCATATATACTATTTATGCATGTAAATAAAGTAATTTTAAACAAAAATTAAATGCACAACAATGTGCTGTTCTGTTTTCTTTGTTGCAGTCACCTGTGACAGAAACTTTTATGTCAAGAAGGTTGTATTGATGGCTTATCAGTCTACAACTTGCATACTAATACACTATCTGACTCATCATAAACATTGTAATGCTGTATGTTCACAGACTTAAAAGATGAAAAATAATGTCATTGAAACTTCTATGCCCACAGAGGCAGCAGCTAAAGAGGTCTCTGTCCTACATCAGTCCCAGTCATCTATAATAATTATATTTTTCTCTCCCTTAACTACCTGAATAATTTTTTCCATCTCATCATAGGTTCTTTCCATCTCATCATAGGTTCTTTCCATCTCTTTATCATCTGCGGTGCTTATTGGCATGTAAATTTCTGGTACTGTGATGGCTGTTGGCTTTGTATCTGTATTGGCTGCAATAATTCATTCACTATGTAACTCATGGTAGCTTGCTCACATTCCTATTTTCTTGTTCATTATCACAATTAGCCAATTCTCTGATTTGGTATTTATAACCCTGTACTCACCTTGGCACAAGTCTTGTTCATCCTGCCAAAAAACTTCAGGAACTTCCAATGTAAGAGGGGCGTTCAGAAAGTAAGCTCCGATCGGTCGCGAAATGGAAACGACTATGAAAATCCGATAAAGCTTTGCACAGATGTGTTGGGTAGTGTCTCTAGTATAACCCCAGTTACCATCACGTCGCTCTTCTCATTTCTGAGCTCGCAGTGAGTGCGTAAAGATGTCTAGAAAATAGTGTCTGCCGCCAAGTAAGAGGGCCTGGTGAGAAATTTCGCCTGAAGCTATGCATTACATAACTGTCGTGCCGTTTCTTCTTAAAGACAATTCTCAGCCGCATTCTGCAGGGGCAATGAAGATGCTCCTGCATCGTTTTCAAATGGAAATGCGAGATTACCCACAATACAGTCCGCAATTGTCTCCCCCTGAGTTTCATCTCTGGTCACATGAACCGCTGTCTTTGAAGACAACATTTTGACACAGACAACGAGGTGTAGGCCAGCTTGGAGAATTGGCGGAAAGCACTGGCGGCTGCCTTCTATGATGAGGCTATTGAAAAGTTGGTACAACCCTATGACAAAAGTCTAATTCAGAACGGCGACTACGTAGAGAAGTAGCTGAAAGGTGTAGCTAATTGTTACAAGTAAAACATTTCTGATGTTCACTGTGGTTTCAATTTGGCAATCAATCGGAGCTTACTTTCTGAACAGGCCTCGTATGTAACTCCAACCCGTGAATTTTCCTTTTCACTTTTTCTAACCTACCTGCCTGCTGAAAGGGCACTAATATATAAATACAAATATATGCATTCATACACTAGATATATTAAAATACCTGTTAGAGTATTGTGTAAATATTTGAAGTAATTCAGTCAAGAACTTTGAGATTTTTGGTAATAACCTTTCTCCATTTTATATGTATGCATGATTGCCCTACATCATGTTATCATACTTCCAGTAACAGTTCAATACGGCCTTGCGTTGCTCAAATGACTGTCTTACTTCATTCATTGCTGCACTTCACCTGCTGGAAAACACGCTGAAACGATGAACTTCACTAATGCGCAAAATTACAATGATGTGACGTTTTCCTAAGATATTAACTGTTACAGAGTTTCTACATTTTTCTGGGCCCCTCTGTAATATATATTAAATAGTAGCAACACTGCTGTGGAGACACTATGCAACGGAATCTACTACTGTAGCTGATAGCACACATTGTTGACATACCTACCTTACCTCCGAGCTAAAGGACTATCCCACGTCACCGACGTGCGTACAGTCGACGGAAACACAATCACTTGTGGGCGAGTGGTCTAACATTACGTTTTCACTATGTTTTCGAAACAGGAGCAACAGAGTTACGTCAAGATTGAATGTCTGGTACCGTGCGCCGCGGAATTTGAATCCGCGCCAGTCGTCATGGACGTCGAAGACCCATAGAGGTCTCTGCGCCATCGCGCTGTAAGCTGTGGCGGCGCGCCCTCCTGGCCCGCTTTTAGTGTGAGGGCGCCACAGTGGAACACATGGACCCAGCGGCCAATAGCGGCGTCCCCGATAGCGTACTTAAACGCCTGCCTCGCGCTCAGCCAAATAACCAGTGGTTCCTCCGTCTCAACCCCTCCAAAACCCAGGCAATCATCATAGGCCGCACCACTCGCTCCTTTCGCCTCCATGATTTCTACCTCACCCTTTGTGGTCGTCCTATCCAACTCACCCCCACCCTGAAATACCTTGGCCTCACCCTTGACTGACACCTCACCTGGACCCCTCATCTCCTGACCATCCAGCAGAAAGCCCATTCCCGTCTCCGCCTGCTGAAACTCCTGTCTGGCCAGACATGGGGATTGCATCCTTCTACCATCCTCCACACCTACAAATCCCTCATCCGTCCTATCCTCTGTTATGCCAGCGTCGCCTGGATCTCCGCCACCACCCGCTTTTACAAGGCCCTCCAAATCCTTGAACACCATGCGCTCTGCCTTGCCTTCCGTATCCACCTTCCTTCCCCCACACGGCTCCTGTATGAACTGATCCCCTTCCCCCACCTCCTCCTGTTCCTCCAACATCTCCGCATCCTTTACATTGTTCGCAGGCTTGATCTGCCCCACCCTCTGGTGTCCTCCTTCCTCTCCACCCCCCACCCGTTGCCGCGCCTCTATCGCTGTATCCCTCCCTCTCTCCACCTCCACACCCTCCATCTCCTTCATCAGGGCAATTTCCAACGCCTCCCCCTCCCAGATGACGAACTTCGCCGTGACATCCACCCTTCCTTCCAACTATAACCTGGCCTTGTTCCCCCCCCCCTCCCCAGGGCCCCCTTTTCCTCTTTCCTCCTCCTCCTCCTCCCAGAGCGGATTTTCCTCTGTCCCCCCCTCCCTGAGACCCTGCACCCCATACTTGCCTCTCTCCTTCCCACATCCCTCCCTACCTGGCCCTCTTCCGCGCGCCCCCCACTCCCCTCCCCAATCTCTTCCCCTCCCTCCCTTCTTCAGTTCTCCCTCATCTCCTAGCTCCTGGCAGATCCTCTGTATTGATCATCATCAGTGTGCCAAATCAGTGTTGTGTTTAGTGCTGTTTCTCATGTGCGTCAAGAGGTGTGATTTAATTGTGTACTGCCTTGAGGTTCGCCGTCAGTGTTACGTTATGTGCTATGCCATCCGTCGCTACCTTTATGCTCCTGTCGTACTGTGCCTTGTGTTCTTTTAACCGTCGCAGTGTGTGGCTTTTTGTGTGTGCTACTTTTAAACAGTTTTTTATCTCCATTTTACAGTCACCCCGTTTTTTTATCTATTGCCTTCCATGATGTTCCCCCTTTTTTTATATTTATGTTCACCTTATTCTCTCCTTTGCTGTTTTTAAATGTCTTCTATTGTTTTGTTCTATGTCTTTCGGCTGAAGAGCAGCGCCTATGCTGCTGCCAGCCCGCCCCGATGGGGAATTGAAATACAATAAAGAAAAAGGAAAAAAAAAGCTCAGCCAGCCAGTCTAATCTCGCGTACGCCGGTTTACAACTCGCTTCGCGCTAGACAGATCACTTCCTTGTCCTCTGTACGAGTGGACGTGTTTGTTTCCTTGTGACTCCGTTGTTCGATTTTGTTGTATTCGTTCTGTCCTTCATTGGCCGTGTCCGTCCTCTCCCATTGTGTTGTTATCCCTTGGCCTCTCCGCGGGTCCCGCCGCGCTTTCCGTCATTGCTATCCCGCGACCGTCCTGGTCGCAGTTACAACAGAACGTGCCAAGGTCGTAGAACACGACAATGTCATCAAAGTGTCTAGAGTGCGTTAGAGCACCAGTATGGTGAAAGTTATGGTGAGTCTCCTTTACGACTGTAATGGTGTTACACTAACGCATTGTGTTCCTCCATGGCAGACCGTCAATGTATAGTATTGCTGTTCGTTTTTGGAGCATCGCCTGCGACAAGCTTTGCGAAAGTAACGGTGACACTTTCTGTGCATCCCACCCATCATTTGGCACGACAATGTGCGGGCGCGTATAGTGCAAGCTGTGGCTACTCTGTTCGGTCGATGGGACTGGGAAGTACTGTACCATCCACCATACTCCTTGGACTTAAGTCCTTGTGACTTTGATTTGATTCTGAAGATGGAGTGACCACTTTGTGGCATTCGCTTCAGAACTGTTCCAGAGATTCGACAGACTGCTCCATTCGCACCATCAACAGAGCAGGCTCTGCTAAAGGTATACTACGCCTCCCACATGGCTGGCAACGGGTTCTACACAATGCTGGAGACTACTTTGAAGGACAGTAACAGGTGCAAACATGTAACTCTTTTGTATCGGTTTTGAATAAATATGCGTATTAAAAAGTAAATAACCTTACCTACATCTGAAAGTTTATTAGAGAATTGCGTAAAAATTTGAAGTAGAACTTTTGAGATTCTTCGAAACAACTTTACACAGCAGTTCTGCTTTATACATTAGAACACTTTAAATATGTGGTATGTAAACTGTATGTTCCAGAAATTGCTGAAATTGTATTGGAGGTGACTTACTTTGAAGTTAGGAGTCTTATCAAAATTGTGTAGATACTTTTAGTAAAACATTTTACTTAAAAAATATTATAAAATTACAATATCTACAAAATTTAAGAACATCAGGCTTTATTTAATAGTTGGGCCACCTGGAAAGACTGATTTCTCATGTACCAAGTGGGGCTTCCAATCAAGAGAAGCACAATCTACCTCAAAATGCTCTCATGCTGCAGTTTAGTGACTCCAGTTCATCTACAGACATCTTATAGTTCACAGTGCAGAAAAATTGTTTTCATGTTATCATAAAATTTTTTGAAGTCAGTTTTAAAAACTATGCAACATTATTGACACTGTACACTAACAATTAAAGCGATGCAATTTAATAAGTGAAAGATTAGTAGAATGTAATGTATTGCTCAATTTTTAGTTCTGGATAAAGATGCTTCATAGAAATTTTACTTATCCAAATACATGAATACAAAACAGAGCACATGTAGTATATAAACAAATAATTTTTTCACAACTTTGTTTTGATATTAATAAAAGTAGTAGATCTGTTTCTGAATCAATTTTTTTCCTAGACTGATAAGTAATTATTTTAAGATTTCATGTTATGATCACTGTTAGAATTCTCTTTTGAGTTCATAAAGTATGTTTTTCTGAAATTAACATAATTATTTACATTTTATAGTGCTATTAGACATTTCCTGTCTGTTCCCTAGTAGCCACCAATTTAAAAGAATTGAGGTAAGCTTTTTTTAAAGTTCTTTTCCAAATAGTGAAGTTTATGATGAAGCATGTTTGAGAACTAAGAATGATTCCTTTTTGAAAAGCCAGTTTTCTATTTTCAAAAACAATTTGTTTGAAAAGATGTTGAGGATGTAATCTTTCAAGTTCTAGAGCATAGTTTTGTAAAATGGAATAGTAGGACAATAACCAATACTATATTCATGTAGTGCTAATTCACATGTGTCTAAGAAATCTATTCTTTTGTCAAAACTATTGTGCTAGTTATTCAATTATTGAAGTTAAAAAGTTTCTGTCTGGAGAAAGTGCTTGCAGGAAATAGCTGTATAAATAAAGGAACGACCAATGCTAAAAGGTTTGTCATGCACTGCCAGAAGGAATTCATGAAAAAATTATTTGACAATGTTACCTAAAAATAAAAACTTCCGTCACCTTCCACTCACTCAACAAAGAGAATGCAGCATAGCTACAAGTACCTCCCAAGGCTTCACTACTTCAAAGAGAAAATTAGAAATGCTGTTACACAAATAAATTTTTTAAGAAAAAGATTAATTAAACAAACAGAGGTTAACACAGGTTTTTTTCAGAAATTTTGAAAGTTTATATTTTTCTGTAGAAACAAACATTAAATAATAGCAACCATTTGATTACATTATGTCACATGTGATATCTACTCAAATGTATGTTTTGCAATTTGTATCACATATGTGACATCTTTGTATCATCTTAGAAATAACATCTGTGCATATGTCGAAATACATTTTCACATTTGGTTATTGTCTGACTTTTCTGAATTCTGTTTACAAATGTGCAGTGACAAGAAAAATGAGTGAACATATGTAAATACGTCTACTCATTTTGTGCTTGAAACCTCAGTAACAACTAATGGAAAAAGTATGCAATTTTTCGATGTTGCCTACGTTTTGTAAAAATTGTATTCACAATGGGTCTCCTAGTAATATACGCTTGTGCTGTTAACCGGATAAGTATTAACCAATATTCCAAGAACGATGTAGACTGATCAAGCACCTGAAGATGAGATCGCAGGGCTCGAAACGCATTATATACCGAAATGAAAGACGACATTTGACATTTGTGACTAAAAGCAATTTATTTTTTATTTTAGTAATTTTTGCTAGTCTGCACTGCCATGATTTTTGTTTCACAGCGTTTGTCTAAACCCATTCACTCTGGGACGACTCTGTATAACTGCTGCGTATAAGAAAGTCACCTAAACGTGAAATACTTCAGCTGTAGATGGCTCTCTTTCTCCCACATTTATATGCTTATCAATACAGCAACAGTAAACCGCAATTGCGAAATGAAAAACTTAGTAGAACTTATTTGAGAATAGCCTTGACTGTCGACCATAGTATGACAATATTCGCGAATGGTTATCGCGCCCAATGAAAATTTGTGCAATTTAACAATTACGTCATAAATGCAGTCGATTTGCATTTAGAGAACACAGCGAAGGTATGGCAGAAAAAAGTAAACAGAATCTGAGAATCAGCGCTTTGGGATAATTAAAAAGATTCCAAACCCTGTGTCTTTACCAGTTTTGACCGTATAACTGTCAAACACGAACTTCCAGTGCGAATATTAAATAGTAATTGATAATGAGAGATATTCTGCGAGCAATAAAGACACACAGTTTGGAAAATTCTAGTAGGGGCAGCAAATAAAAGAAACCGAACTGATAACAAATTGAACTGGAGTTGGCAAGGACTTCATGTCAGGCAAATGGCTGGTTTATGGAGAGTTAAAATTCTTGCTTGATTACAGGAGATTATAAATGACCGACCAAGACAGTGACCTAATAGAAAGGGAATAGATGACATTAGGAATGCAATTACTATACGGCTTTCTTTGCTAGGAGGACCCGTTCTGAGGATGTTCAGCCACCGGATAAAAGCCTTCAATTGGACGTCACTTTGGAAGATTGAGTGTCTTTGTAATGATGATGACAAGGAATGATTAGGACAACACAATGATTCGGCCCCAAGACAGTCAGAAGTGGAACATGGGAAAATGTTATCAAGAGGCAGTGACTCTAACCACCAAACCATAATTCGTCGATGGAAACTCGCCAAAGCAGAGAGACAGAGGCTGGTTGAAATACTCTGTCCAGTCGTTAATGTGACCACTTGTCAAAACCCTGAATAATCATCTTTTACGGTGTGAGACTTGCGGAAAGAAAACCATTGAGATCGTGGAAGCTACCAAGTGAAATGAGGAGGCAAGAATGGTTCAAATGCCTCTGAGCACTATGGGACATAACGTCTGAGGTCATCAGCCCCCTAGAACTTAGAACTACTTAAACCTAACTAAGGACATCACACACATCCATGCCCGAGGCAGGATTCGATCCTATGTCCGTAGCAGTCGCTCGGTTCCGGACTGAAGCGCCTTTAGCCGCCCTGCCACAGGGGCCGGCAATGTAGAGGCATTCCTACTCCAGTCCCTTGGCTAGCATTGCTACGTTTCACGGCTAAGGATCCATGGCACGAACTGCCCGATCGATGCGGCCCCACACGTTCTCGATTGGGTGCCCAACAGATTAAATTCAAGTTTTTCTCCTGCTCTTCAAACTACACACGTTCACTACGAGCTGCGTGACACGTTGCATTGTCCTGCTGGTGGATGACAGTCTGCCGGGGAAAAATAAACTGCAAGTAGTGGTGGATATGGCCCCCAAGGATAGTTGCATACATGTGTTGATCCAACCTGTCTTCTAGAATGACAAGATCACCCTGCAAACGCCTACACACCATAACGCTCCCTCGGTATTTGATTTCATACTCTTCACGCCGTACACGCCAACACTCTGATGGACTATAAAACATGATTCTTCTGAGAAGACCACCTATCGTCGCTAAGCGGGCATTCAGCGGCGGTATTGGCGTGCAAATACCAGCCTTCATCGCCAGTGAACGTCGGTCAGCTTGGGTGCATGAACAGGCGCCTTCTGCGGAGGTCAACACGCAGCAGCATTCCGTGAACGGGTCGATGAGCAGACACCGTTGGTAGCTCCTTGCTTTATCTCGGAGGGCAGCTGCTCAACGTCTATTTGTCCGTACATATATATGTAGACGTGATTCACCCCTTTCATCTATGACCTCCGCAATTCTCTCAGCGCGGGGTTCGGGTAGCGCCATTTTGCTAAGCACGATGTACAGCCTGTGAACAGTTTACAAACTTAGTCGTTTCGGAAAAGCTGCCCGCATCTCGTGGTCGTGCGGTAGCGTTCTCGCTTCCCACGCCCGGGTTCCCGGGTTCGATTCCCGGCGGGGTCAGGGATTTTCTCTGCCTCGTGATGGCTGGGTGTTGTGTGCTGTCCTTAGGTTAGTTAGGTTTAAGTAGTTCTAAGTTCTAGGGGACTTATGACCACAGCAGTTGAGTCCCATAGTGCTCAGAGCCATTTAAACCATTCGGAAAAGCTTCTTGGCCGAAAACGAATTATGTCAGTAGGACAACAGATAAATCACTCCGTTTCCGCATTACCACTATGGTTGAAATGTTTTCCGCATACCTCTAACATGCTTTATATATCCTCCACCGCAAGTGCTGCCGCATGCCGTGTGAGAGTGGTAATCACATGTTGCCGTCTAACATACGCAGTGGCCTTAATGTGACTGGACCGAGTAGACTGGCGTGGAAACTAATCCATGCAGCTTAAGAAAGGCAACCCCACTTACATCGTGTGCGATGAGGATGAACGACGGAAGTTGGGTTGTCTACCTTAAACTGTTTGAATTATTTTTCGGTCCAGTTATATTTCCCCACCCTGTATAAAAATGTCTTAACTCCTGCTCCAAATCGCATTCGGGAGGATGACGGTTCAATCCCGCGTCCGGCCATCCTGATTTAGGTTTTCCGTGATTTCTCTAAATCGCTCCAGGAAAATGCCGGGATGGTTCCTTTGAAAGGGCACGGCCGTCTTCCTTCCCCACCCTTCCCTAATCCGATGACCTCGCAGTTTGGTCTCTTCCCCCAAAACAACCAACCAACAACCAACCAACCAACCTGCTCCAAACGTCTTTGGCGACAGATGTGAACAATTGGTGAAGATACGTTCCACTGTCGGTTGGATTACCTTCTGTAGAAGGTAACACTTCCAGCCACATACTTGCAATTCCAAACATGCTAGCTCATTATTGTCGAGCGGAGTGGCGGTTAGAGGCGCCATGTCACGGATTTCGCGGCTATTTCCGCCGGGCATGGGTGTGTGTTTTGTTCCTAGCATAATTTAGTTTAAGTTGTGTGAAAGTCTAGGGACCGATTACCTCAGTAGTTTAGTCCCTTAGGAATTCACACACACACACACACACACACACACACACACACACACACACACACAGCTCATTATTACAACAAAGCGTAACAAAGTTAACCCAGTCTCAACGACTTTCAAACCCCATAAAAGTTATGAAGCAAAAACACTGGATGTGATGTTGCAACTTACGAATGGCATTTTAAGTTTTGGCGTTGCTCCAACTTGCCTGTAACACAGAAAGCAATTTCACATTTCGTTCAGAAAATCTCGTATGTGTGGTTCTTCTGTCCACCCTCGGAATGTATTGCCACTTATAAGAATGCATGTTGCCTTTTCATTTCACCTCCAGGTTTCATTAGGTCGCCTTCTCTGTCATAATGGATTGTACAGGGTGTCAGCGCACAAATCGGCGAATTTCCTGACGTTCTTAAGTAACTTTTGTCGTTTGTAGTTGCCGAATGATAATAACGATTTGTTTTTCTTCTAATGCAACTTTACTTTTTTGTCTGTCGAATTTGATAAAGGCTGTTAGGAGAACTTGTACGAAATGGCGCGTGTGGGGCTGGATCGGATGGTGCCAGGGTTGGCTGCGCCATGGGCCACTGTCGCGGCATTGAGAGGGAGAATTCCGTCAAACACCTACTTTCGCCCAATCTTGAATGGAAATTTACTTTCTTGTCTGTCGAATTTGATACAGGCTATTAGGAGAGCTTGTACGAGGTGGCGCGTATGGGGGCTGGATCGGATGGCGCCGGGGTTGGCTGCGCCATAGGCCACCGTCGTGGCATTGATAGGGAGAAATCCGTCAAACACCTACTTTCGCGAATCTTGACTCCGCGCCATAGGCCACCGTCGTGGCATTGATAGAGAGAAATCCGTCAAACACCTACTTTCGCGAATCTTGACTCCGCGCCATAGGCCACCGTCGTGGCATTGATAGAGAGAAATCCGTCAAACACCTACTTTCCCGAATCTTGACCTTTTTTTTTTTTGTGATATGTTGCAATACAGCATCACCGGTCTATTGCGGTCTAACTGTGTTGGTGAGGCAGTAAATTTCCACAGGGCAGTGACTGGCGACACTGCAATTCACTTTGGAGGTGTGGCGGTGGGACTTGTAGTCCCGTACCACCCTCTGACGGTGACAGTGCTACATGAGTCAGGCAGAAGAATTTAGCCTAACATGGGCGGGTATGATTGGAAAGTATTGGACGTAGAATGGGGGCTAGTCCCGCCAAAGGATGCGTCCGTGGTGGGCGTGCCAGACCTATCGTTAGCCATGGTCGGAATCCGTTTCCTCTAGGATGGTTAGGGGAACCGGATGTCGATGCCAGCGGCGTGGAAGTGTGGTCCCAACGTGGCGTAACCCATGGACAGTGTCCCGCAAGGCATCCACTTTCTCATAGAGCCGCCGCGCGTTGTTGCGTATGGTCGTCTTTAGGGGGACGATGTCCGCTTCCTCGTGGAGAGTGACAATTCTCGTGAGTGGCGGGGCGTGCAGGCTCCACCTGAGCACCTTGTTCTGCAGGCGCTGCAACGTCCGCATCCTGGTGACACTAATCGTGGCCCATGCAGCAGATCCATACGTGAGGGCAGGCAGGATAACTGTTCGGTAAATGCGGAGCTTGGTATGCAGGTTAAGTTCCCTACTGCGAAAGAGCGGGTACAAAGCCCTGGTTAGCTTTTGCCCCTTGTTGGTGACATACTCCGCATGACAGTGGAAGAGCAACTTGTGGTCCATCTGGACCCCGAGATAGGTGGTTGTTGGGGATCAGGGCACCTGCACACCTGCAATCGAGATATTGCGGCGGAGGACTGGGCGCCGTTTCGTGAAGTAAACTGCCGTAGTTTTGGCGGCATTGAGAGCTATTTGGTTTGTCCGGCACCAGGTGATAGTGCCGTCCACCTGTACCTGGAGGCGGGCGACGACGACGGCGTCAGTAATGCGGCCAGTGGTGTATAGCGCTGTGTCGTCAGCGTATTGTGCAAGGTGGCACTCGGCGAATCTTGACTCTCACTCAGTCTTATGTCACTAACATGTTTTGCAAATTCAACTGCGAGAGAATTCTGAAGCAGTGTTGCATTAAATTTATTAAATGAGGGCCTGACGAAAGTACGGTCAACATTTAATGAAAACGAACATCCTCGGTACAAAATAAACGTGTAATGATTCCACTTATGTTGCTCCAAAATCCTTAGCATTCCCCGTTTCACCAGCTATTGATGGCTCTTAAAAATAACATTCTTTCATCGGAAAAATGTGTAGTTAGTGGAATAAGACGGTAGACGACGAAGTTTAAAGTAAGGAGCACACAGCTGGCCTTATCGCTGGCGCAGTACGATCGCAAATGCGTGCACTATGCCAGATCAATTTTCCAAGATTGGTGACGGATAGATACCTCCACCCAAATGTGAAGAAAAAATTCAATATGTTGGCCAAATTACAGACGCAACAACATATTATGTAATGTGCACCAAACGCAAAGTCATAGCTACCCCTGCTTCTCACTGCAAACTTCTTTCAATTCACGCAGTGTCTTACTTCCGCGTAAAAATCACAATAACTATGACCATTAACGAAATGGTGGGCAGATGATAATGAACCTGCCATATAAAGCTACAAGTAAAACCAAAAATGAAATTTTCTTACCTAATAGTTTCTGAAAAATCGTCTGAAAGAGATTGCAGGGCGTGCGTAATCGATTCTGTCATCGCCGACCGGCCGAAAGGTCGCGGACACTTGTCGGCTTCCCATTCTTAACAAACAAATGAACTCGCCCAGCACCGTGGACGAACATTGCGCATCGGCCACCGTATCCTATACGGCTCTTGTGTTTATTATCACGGCTGTCGCACCAAGTACTCAAAATGTTGACCTTGAGCATTGCTACACATTATAAAGTGATTCTGGGGAAACAATACTGCACGTTAAATTTCATCTGAAGTTAATAGCAGCACCGGGCCGTGTTATAAATTATGTCATGCCGTCGGGGGTCGTAAGTATTTGTTAACAGAGCTTTCGTTTTAATTTTCGCCACACACAAAATTACAGTGGCGTTAAGTTTGATGAGTGTGCATACCTTTTCGCGTTTGATGAAAGACTGTTCCAACACTCCAGATGTCGTCTTAAGTGAGTCTGTCATAACATGTGTGGAATGGGAGGGAGATGCGTCATGATGGTACCACTCAGGCTGCCATATGTCCTCTATGATGTCCTCCAATAAGTTCGATAGTAGCATATCCTAGGAACTCGAGACATATTTAGATTCCCATCAGTAAAACAAGGACCAATGACGCGAGCCTCGAAAAAACGTGCACTAAACGTTAATCGACCAAGTGCGTTATTTTTATCCACGTCTTTGAGTCAGCGCGGATTTTCAACTGACGATTCGCTCATATTGCGAATATTGAACTGACTGTGGGTTGTAAACGAAGCTTCTTACTTAAACAAAATTTTGCATAGATATGCCACTTGGCTTTGCACTTTTCGTACATGACATTCGCAGAACTGAAACCAGTTTTGGAAGTAGTTATCATGAAGCTCTAGATGCAGCGAAATGTGACGAGGATGAAAACAGTAGAATGAAGCGTTCTCAGAACAGTCGTTTGGTAGATTTATCTCGTACTTCCTAGATGCTTATGACATTTGCATTGTGTGTTATTGCAGCTAAATGGTTCAAATGGCTCTGAGCACTATGGGACTCAACTGCTGAGGTCCTCAGTCCCCTAGAACTTAGAACTACTTAAACCTAACTAACCTAAGGACATCACACACATCCATGCCCGAGGCAGTATTGCAACTAAAATCATAATTTAATTTCTTTGATCAGTTTGCTCTTCTTTCTCATTGGCATATTTTATTGACGATACTTCCAGTTCCTGGGACTTTTCTCGTAATGTCTGGGAAGTCAGATCGTCAGTGCTTGGCATTATCTGGACTATTCTTCAGTTTACAATCGCACCGCTGCTCTAAAACTCTGACGACATTCGACATTAATGATGTTTACCTTTTCCAATGTCGTAGACATTGTCAATGTCTCACCTGCTTTAGGAGCGTATCCGATTGCTACAATAACAGAACCCAGACTGATAGGCTTCTAGCGCACAGGTAAACTTAAGAGCCGTATTAGATCTAAGTGTTCGCTTACATTTGGTACAATAGTGCAGACGTTTGTGGAACTCTTTCTCTGGCGGTGGAGCAATGATTTGCGATGCTGTTATCTTGATACTGTTTGATCAAGTATACTCTCAACAGAAATAACTAATCCGGCGACGGTAAACGATAAAAATTACTTGCGGACGCCAGGGAACTCATCATTTGTCCACTATAATTTGGTGAAAACCGCACTCGATATATGTATTCATATTAATGAACTTGGGTGGCCTGTCGTAATTGCCTCACCGTATATATATTGCTCGTGTAACACAAAGGTAATTAAATATCTTTTTTGCAAAAACTGAGAGATGATACGCGACTATCAAAACAAATAAGAAAGGAAGTAGGAATCGGATGCTAGTATTATTCTTCTCTGTATTGGCCTTCGAGTCAGTATGTCGATATATCGTTTCGAGCAATCTGGGCTCTTAAATACCAGTGCAAAGGTAATCGATCAGCACTCTAGAGCATTAAAAGCCAGAATTCGTCTGTTGAAAAACGTCCGTTCTTTTCCTCAAAGATATCTTAGTGGAAGAAAGCGAAAGATGCTGAATATTATTCACGGAATCCTCGGCTTTCTCTACGAGTTCTGCAGACTATATTGGTCATATTACCGAAGAGAAAACTGTTCAAAGCATGAAACCCTATAAACGTCCTTATAAGCTGAGAAATCCTCCTGTTCCAGTCTGTCCCTGTCTAAAATCGCATTGCAGTACCGCAGCCATAATGATACATACACACCAGTTTGTTACGACATCCATTTGACGTTTCTACAGCTCTTATCAGCTTCTCACAACTTAAAGTTGGCTGTAAGTTGGCAACAGCGAAAATTTTTGTGAAAGACTCGACTATCTTCAAAACTGATATGAACAAATGCATACTTCCGACTGAGTAGGGGCTTTACTTACGCTTTGAGCAACTTGCACTGGCTTAACAAGAACAAAATCCACATTTAAACAAAAGTTTTTCTTTACATCAATGTGTCGGGCAGGTGTGTTGCCAAACTGACTGACTCTATACTGATCGCAAGGTCACCCCTGACGTTGTTAATGAACATACATACAGTTATCACAAACTCTAGCTATGGGTAAAATGCCACACTCTAATGGGTTCAGCATCTCAGTTGACAGAGAAACACCAGTAGGGACGCATTAGAGACGACTATGGAACAGAAGTGTGAAATACCAACATACCGCGAAGGACACTCGTAATCAATGATCGGGTCTGCTTAATCATGTTACACGCGGAAGGTTGTCAATCAGGGAAGTTGCTCGACGTGTCCACGAGAGTCAAAGTGGTGAGGACATGGAATCGCATCCACTTGAGAGGTAGTGTTAAGGACTTGGACCACAGACGCCAGGGGTTGCCGCGCGGTCTGAGGGGTATTATCACGGTTCACGCGGGTTCACGCGGCCTAGAGCCGCTTATCACGGTTCGCGCTGTTTCCCCCTTCCAGTCCTCTCTCGGGCATGGGTGTGTGTTGTCCTTAGCGTAAGTTAGACTAAGCAGTGAGTAAGCCTAGGGACCGATGACCTCAGCAGTTTAGTCTCATAAGACCTTACCACTGACTTTAATTTTTTTACTTTCACCATAGTGGGCGTCCACGATTTACAAACGCATAGTGTCATCGATATATGTTATTTTTGCGTCAAAGGAAAAGTGGGCTTAGTACTGCAGAACGTTATAAGAGGCTAAAAGACATTATGTAGGACATCAGACTATTAGATGATTTTTGTATGATGCGAAACCCCATTCCCGACCACCGTGGCGAGCTAAACTTTGAACACCACAACACCATGGATTCCGTTAGAGATGGGCAAGATGGGCAAGAAATGTGGATTGGACGAACCAGGATTGGCGTCTGGTATTGTCTACGGACGAAACTCTGCTCTGTTTGTACCATGATAATCGCAGAAAACGTGTTGGAGACAATCTGGTAACATCAAACGCTGCATATACTTATGTCCATACTTGTAATAATGAGTTGATGGAGAGATGTTCTGCTACGGGATTACATAGGGCCACCGTACATCTCTCACGGTTTTTAAGGGCAGTCTCACCGTTGTACGGTACAGTGACTATGTTCTGAATCAATGATGGGTCTGTATCGGCAGTATTTTTGTGACAGTTTCATCTATCAAGATGATGGTAACTGGGTGATAACTTTCTGCTGTCGTTAACGCCCTCCTTCAACACGCTAGTGTCATGAGAATGGAGTGGACTGCTTGCTCCACGTACATTATCCCAACCGAATATATGTGGGATCGATTGAAAGGAGAAGTTTTCGGATGTCAACAGCGACGTCGTACTCTGCACCACGTACGCAGATTCACCATCGAAGAGCGGGACGGTTTGGACCAGGGATGGCTTGATGATTTCGTCTATGGTAGACAACAACGGATTGAAGTCTGCCTCTGAGCAAGGAACGTTCCATCAAGAATTATTGTTGTTCAGGTGTGCTCTGGGGAAAAAAAAGTGGGAAACAGACAATTTTGTAGTTACACAATATATATATATATATATATGTGTGTGTGTGTGTGTGTGTGTGTGTGTGTGTGTGTGTGTGGTCTGGTCACAGATGAACATATACGCATGCCTCACACCCATTATTTTGTTCCCTGTGCCCTGAATTTGAAAATAAAGGGCTGATGCAAAACTTCCCCTGGTGTGTGTGTGTGTGTGTATCGTTGTTATCAACGCGACATTTCTAGTTGGTCGATAGCTTTTAACTCTGTCGACGTAAGCCAAGTAAGAGTTTTGAAAGGCGCGGAACGTGATCTCTCGTCGCCTACCAAATGTTTCCTCACCAGCGCGGATGTCGCTGCGTCACGCACCGCAGCTGGGAACTACGCCAGGATGCTGGGCGTCGAGAGAGGAAAAAAAAAAATGACGGCGGAGTATCCGGTGGCGGTGCGTGGAAATGCTTCACGAGATTTCATTTCACTCTCGCCTGTCCTTCACATTTCGCAGCTCCATTCACATTTAGCTGCTCCAAATGCAGTTTTAACATGTTTTTTTTGTGTCCTCAGTGTAATTTGTATATTACTTTAACACTTTTGCTGCGGCTGACGCTTATTAAGTGTCACAAGAAGCCATGAGCCAGTGCGGCTGACGTTTGTAAGCGTCCGCGCTCACTGTCGGATTACTCAGTCTAGTTGCAGCGTCTAAGCCAGCATCAAAACGTGTAAACTTTTGTTTTGTGTGGTCAGTTATCGAACGTTTATTGTTCGAAATGGCTGCTAACGAACCCCTGTAGGTGTCAGACAGAAAACAGACTTTAAAACATGACCACAATACAGTCGAAGCTTATTTGAAGTAATGCATCTAAGATGTCATGAATAAGTCGGTATAGAACATGATTCTACAGATCTTACAAGGTCTTGACGTCAGCCTGTAGCTCAGATGTGCTTAGTAGCGTCGGTTACGAGCGGTACCTGACGTTTCGGAGTGTTACCGGCCCGCATGTTGCCGGGCCGCACTGGAGAGTTGCGCGCCTGCACCGATGCCGCAGCGAAAGTGTTAACAAAGCTTGTTTCTTTTATATATAAACAGTACTGCTGCCGCTCTGATGCTTTGATTTCTACCATCACTTGCTTCTGCCACCTTCTTTTATCACTCCTTAAACAGCTGTATGATGGTGTTTGCTAGGTACAGGGCTATTACAAATGATTGAAGCTATTTCATAAATTCATTGTAGCTCCATTCATTGACATATGGTCACGACACACTACAGATACGTAGAAAACCTCATAAAGCTTTGTTCGGCTGAAGCCGCACTTCAGGTTTCTGCCGTCAGACCGCTCGAGAGCGCAGTGAGACAAAATGGCGACAGGAGCCGAGAAAGCGTATGTCGTGCTTGAAATGCACTCACATCAGTCAGTCATAACAGTGCAACGACACTTCAGGACGAAGTTCAACAAAGATCCATCAACTGCTAACTCCATTCGGCGATGGTATGCGCAGTTTAAAGCTTCTGGATGCCTCTGTAAGGGGAAATCAGCGGGTCGGTCTGCAGTGAGCGAAGAAACGGTTGAACGCGTGCGGGCAAGTTTCACGCGTAGCCCGCTGAAGTCGACGAATAAAGCAAGCAGGGAGCTAAGCGTACCACAGCCGACGGTTTGAAAAATCTTACGGAAAAGGCTAAAGCGGAAGCCTTACCGTTTACAATTGCTACAAGCCCAGACACCCGATGACAAAGTCAAACGCTTTGAATTTTCGGCGCGGTTGCAACAGCTCATGGGAGAGGATGCGTTCAGTGCGAAACTTGTTTTCAGTGATGAAGCAACATTTTTTCTTAGTGGTGAATTGAACAGACAATGTGCGAATCTGGGCGGTAGAGAATCCTCACGCATTCGTGCAGCAAATTCGCAATTCACAAAAGTTAACGTGTTTTGTGCAATCTCACGGTTTAAAGTTTACGGCCCCTTTTTCTTCTGCGAAAAAAACGTTACAGGACACGTGTATCTGGACATGCTGGAAAATTGGCTCATGCCACAACTGGAGACCGACAGCGCCGACTTCATCTTTCAACAGGATGGTGCTCCACCGCACTTCCATCATGATGTTCGGCATTTCTTAAACAGGAGATTGGAAAACCGATGGATCGGTCGTGGTGGAGATCATGATCAGCAATTCATGTCATGGCCTCCACGCTCTCCCGACTTAACCCCATGCGATTTCTTTCTGTGGGGTTATGTGAAAGATTCAGTGTTTAAACCTCCTCTACCAACAAACGTGCCAGAACTGCGAGCTCGCATCAACGATGCTTTCGAACTCATTGATGGGGACATGCTGCGCCGAGTGTGGGAGAAACTTGATTAACGGCTTGATGTCTGCCGAATCACTAAAGGGGCACATATCGAACATTTGTGAATGCCTAAAAAAACTGACTTTTTGTATGTGTGTGCAAAGCATTGTGAAAATATCCCAAATAATGTTATTTTAGAGCTGTGAAATCGCTTCAATCATTTGTAATAATCCTGTATGTATCCATTATTTTTTACGGTTTCTTTTTCTGGTTCCTTTGAGCTCTAATGTATCTATATTTAGTACTAGCAAAGAGGGCAATGCCTCGCAGTTGTTAGATACGTGTGCAAATGGATAAACATCCTGAACGCCTTCCACATCTCTCTTTTCATGTCCTTTTCTTCCCTCTCCCTGACTTTGATCCTGGTTTATTGTTATAACAAGTGACACATTGATTGTGAAGTCGCTCAAAATGAATGGAAATATCGACTGGGATCACTGGCCTATGGGATATGAGAAATATATCTCCAGATTCCGGATCTCTGAGGACAGCAGCTTCAACGACAATATTTCGCATAGTTTTAATCTGTGATTCCTTAGTAGTATTCCAATCGTAGTCCGATAACACATGAATACAGCTTTCCTGCAAAAGTTTTCCTGTAAAACCGACGGTGTAAACAAAGAAGCAAAAGCACATTGCTTTGTATATAAGTAAGTTCCTTGTTATTGCATAGCCGGCCGCCGTGGTCTAGCGGTTCTAGGCGCGCAGTCTGGAACCGCGCGACTGCAACGGTCGCAGGTTCGAATCCTGCCTCGGGCATGGATGTGTGTGATGTCCTTAGGTTAGTTAGGTTTAAGTAGTTCTTAGTTCTAGCGGACTGATGACCACAGATGTCAAGTCCCATAGTGCTCAGAGCCATTTGAATCATTTGAACCATTTGTTATTGCATAGAGAACGAGTCCGCACATTTTCCCATCTCACAGTCGGTTTTAACAGAAACTTGTGCATTATTGTTTGAAAATAATGTAGCTTATGTCCTTTGCAAATGAGTGAATCCTTCTGTATACTTCCGCTAACTAAATTTCACGTTTATATGTTATATATGTTTATCTGACGCTACACACACAAAAAAAGTGTGAAATCTTACGGGACTTAACTGATAATGTCATCAGTCCCTAAGCTTACACACTACTTAACCTAAATTATCCTAGAGACAAACACACACACACCCATGCCCGAGGGAAGACTCGAACATCCGCCGGAACCAGCCGCACAGTCCATGACTGCAGCGCCCTAGATCGTTTGGCTAATCACGCACAGCCGCCACAATCCATTACGTGTCTTTCGGAATATGGTGTAGATGTAGATATTTAAAAATTATGCAGTCAATTTACGTCAGAACGTCTAAGGAGTATTGCGTAAAAATTTGAAGTAAACCGGTCAAGGACTTTTCAAGATTGCTTGTTTCCGTCCGAACATGTTATAGAGAATCAAATAAAAATATGAAGTAAATCTCTCAAGTAATTTTCGACTGTTTTAGTGACAACATTAAACCACTACTTGATATATGGTGGAGTAGGTCAGCGCTTCTTAACCTTTGTAGTTGGCGGTAACCTTTTTCAGGGGAAAATCCACGGCTGACAACTTGTCAGTCAAGCGAACAGGAACTGTCGAAAATCAGAGCAAAGCCCATAAAAACTGAAACTTAATGCAAGTGCCAGTTTTGCACTTATCCCACGACGTATCAAAAGTCTTTGGCTGGAAGGTGAATGGAAACAGCCTGAAACTAATGAGTAAGAAGAGCAAACGTGTAATGTTCGGATTCAGTATTACTGGTGTCCTGCTTGACACACTCGAGTCGTTTAAATATCTGTGCGTAACGTTGCGCTTGACTGACAAGTGGTCAGCCCTGGATTTTCGCCTGAAAAAGTTTTCCGCCAACTAAAAAGGTTAAGAAGCCCTTATCTATTCCACCATATAACAAGTAGTTGTTTAATGTTGTCACTAAAACACTCGAAAAGTACTTGAGCGATTTACTTCAGATTTTTATCTGATGATTCTCTAAACCACGTTCAGACGGAAAAAGGCACTGATAGCAAAAATCTTGAAAAGTTCTTGACCGGTTTACTTCAAATTTTTACGCAATACTCAGACGCTCTGACGGAAATGATTTCCCGATTCGTCTGAATTCCCGCTTTTTTCAGATACTTGCTGCTGCATTTACCCCCATTGTTCGACACACTAAGCTGGCCATATTTCAAATTGTGTGGAGATTGTATTGCAAAGAAAAGAAACATTCGTCGGGTATCATTTTAATTTTCGGAACAAGAACATCTGTACCAACGGCATTCAAATAAATATTAATCAGCTGGTAAAAAACACAAACAAAATGCCTAGTTACAGTTTGTGTACGTTCACGGCTTGCTGACGAAGAAAAATGCGTTCCACTGTACTTCAGATGAGTCTTTGGTAACAATAATGGAAACTTAGACCGAAGGTTGGGGGTGCTTCTGCTGTCACTGTATTGGAAAGTCGGGTTCAATACTTGACAACTATTTCAGCATCTAGACAGCTTCGGTACTTAGTTCCCTTGGCGCCGGGGGTCTAGAACCCGGATTCGCAAATGTACGTTTTGGCAAATGGAAGTAGAACTAGTTTTGCTTTTTCATCAAGGGAGTAGAATTTTTTGTTTTCCAAACGGATCCAAAAGTGTGAATATCCATCACTGTCGAATGTAGGCTTCAAGGTCTGTGGCAATTTCTATGAACAACTCCTATTCATTCGATGATAGAATAATCTGCTTTTTGGATACAGCGAACGGATCGACCAACCATTCGTATTCTTGCAGCTTCTCACCTTGAGCTGTTGGGAAATAAAGCTCCAACAATGACGTCAAGCTTCGGAGATGTTCGAAGATTACATGAAACAAATTGTTCCGAAGCTCCAATGGCTCGTCTTTCAAAAAATCGCTGAGAAGAGGAAAACACTCGACCACTCGTCCTCGAAAATCTCTACCCAAAAATTGCTTAAACGCTCGAACTATGTCGTTGGCAGTGACAGTCGTTATAATTTTTCCCATTCAGTGAAATACTCATTTCGTTCATTTTGGAGAAAAATCTGCCATATAAGCAAATATATGTTGCCAATCTTCGTCATTAATAACATCTACTGATTTGGTATTATGGTTTGAAAGTAAAGTTAGGACGTCAAAACGTAATTCATATAATCGAGAGAATGTATTCCCACGTGGGAGCCACCTCACTCCTATATGGAGAAGCAGGGAACGATGAAGGTTTTCCATATCTTCACACAGTATTGCGAAAAGTCTAACTTCTACGGCCGTTATTTTATGTGATTAATAATTTGGACTAATTCATCTAAAGCCTTCTTGAAGGAAGCAGGCATTTGTTTCGTAGCTAAACCATGTCTGTGCGGAGGACAAAGACTACTGCTGCAATCCTTCGAGCTCTTTTGTTTCAGTTATCGCTCCGCCGGTTGGACGCGTCATACCTTATGCACCGTCTCTGCACATATCACGATGCAATTAGCCAATGAAATTTTGTTAGTCTTTGAAAAATCGTCCAACAGACGGAATATTTCAGCAATTGTTGCGTTGGCAGGTAGTGATTTGCGCAGTAAGAGGTTCTACTCGAAACATCCCGAGTATTCATAACGGACAATAACCAATAAAATCGGTAATCTCACATGGTCAGCAGATTCATCCATTTGGAGAGAAAATGAATTGTGCTGGAAGCGAGAAATCAGAGATTCTTTCACATCATTTCGCAAGTTAGCCATCCATCTCTCAGCATTGTTTGATAGTGACACCGAAGATGCACGTATTACCGCGTTTTCGTCTAGCATACAAGAAACAATATGATTAACACACTGTTTTATGAGGGTATGAGCTTTTCCTGTCTTTGTAACTCGATAACTTACCAAGAAAGGAGCTTTTAGTGAGTTTTCATTAATTGTTTTTGCATGGGTTTTCATGCAGTGTTAAGTAGCAGCTAATTCAGTGCTGTTCATCTTAAAAAATCTGTCTCTTTAATATGGAAGTACACGGGAGTACCGTGACAATGACAACGCAGTTTAACTGGAACCACAGAACTGTTCAGAAGGACTCTTGCTCATTTTACGCACTGCGCTTAACCTTTCCCTGTCACCATAAAGCCCATTTCTAAAGAGCTTTCGTTGCACTTAGACTTTTCAATTTTCCACTTCCACGTGGATCTGCAACAACTGGAGTTCTCGCAGAGTTTTCACATAATAAATACGGCTGTTACGCTTCATATGATTGTTCTTCGTTTGGCCGTCCCCTCTCCTCGTTAATTTCAACAGGGAGTTTTCCTTTCTGTGGAGAAGATGGAGAAACTGCTCGCTCCTTCGACGATCCCGACTTCAGCCAACGATTCATGTTGGCAGTAATAAACTGGTTGAAAAGCGAACGAGGAAACAGGCAGTGCACTCATGAATGAAGTTTAACACTGAATGATGTCTCGGACCGCATGCCTGTTAGCGAGCGCTCTGATTGGCTGGCTGAGCTTGCGTCATTTCGGAATATCATGCGCAAAACGGTTCATCGCATCGAGCGCCATGTGCTCGCGCGCATGCAACCTTTAGGGTGTTGCAGAAACAGCCGAGCATACCGGAAGCCACACTCCGTGGAACTAAACTACCTGCTGGTCCCTACTTGGGAACCCCAGCCCTTACATAGAAACGCGACCTGACTTACACGTACACATATTTTCAGATGACAAAAGATAACGTTGATGAACTTGCTTTATACGTATTTAATTAGTAATATTCTCATTCTCTTACAAGTTTTGGTCAAAGGCAGCCATGGACCATGTAGAAAGGGCCAGTGAACCCCTAAGGGGTCTACGGACCAGACATTGGGAAGCGCTAGGGTAAATTAATATGGTTTCCATTTTCTTACCCGTAGTGCTTACCAGCGCAATGTCTGATCTGTTTATTCACGATTTGTCAAATTTTATTTTGCTGTTTAACGTTGTAGCCGGATGCCCTTTCTGATGCTACAGACGTAGAAGTTACGTAAGGGAAGGAACCCTCATCCACCTGCTCTGACTGGGCCATCTAAACATGTTAGTTACGTAACAAAATGAAAAACGTACAGCCACCATTATGATGTTATTTTATTATATCACAACCATGTTCGATGACAATACACTATCTTCAGGGATGTATGTATAAGGAGTAATGATAGCATTTTGATAGCTTTCCCTATACTGGCACTTTCATTTTGTTGATGCTGTCCTTTCGTGAGGGTTATTTGCACACAGCTGTGTATATGTTGTTCATCCTGAACATGATGTGTTTTGTATATTCTGTGTTCTTGAACATTCATTTGTTGCATATGACAAATATGCCAAGATACAGTTTTGACCTCAGCTTCTTATAACTTCGATATGTCACCTTGATTGCTTTGCATATATTGCCGGTTAGATATTGTTGATGTCGCTCTTTTGTAAGGACTACTTAAATATATATGTATATTTCTTTGGTTTACTGATTTCTGATGTTGTACTTTCTTTCACAGATCTAGCACTTTCTACAAATCTTTTTCTAGTTTCATAAGTTACTTCAAGATTTTCCAATGTAGTGTATTATCTAAATGACCAGTTTTTAATCATGGAATACCCAATTAATGATTTTACTAGTAAATGATACATTTGTGCAATATACAGAGTGGAAATGGTTTCTTATGTATAATTCTATTTTAAGTATGTGACAATGGGTGTATTAGTTGGTTTTCAACAATGATTACTGTAAACTCATTTATACTGTATTTTCTTTAATTTTTATTGTGTCTTTAATATCTCTTTGTATTTCCATGGTTTGTAAGTTGATGATGTTATTATTACTGTTTATGCAAATGGACCTGAATATGGTGTATTGAGCCGCCAAATGGATTGCAATGTTATTTTATAACATGAAAACGATGGCTGTAGATATCTCATTTTATTACATACATGAATGGCTGAAGTCCTGCAGACCGTCAGTCTGAAGGATGGACATGATTTTATCTGTTGTTGTATTTTAAGTGTGTGTGTATTGCATTCTCTGAGATGGTATTTTGGGATCAGTCCAGCATTTCCCTAAGCTAACGTGGGAAACTGCCTGAAAGCCAGTCTCGGACTGGTTGGTGTGTCACACCCAATGGCTGTTAATCTGGCTGTGACTGATCTCCATATCTTTTATCTTGTATTAATGTGAAATTAAAGTTGAGTAATATTAGATAGGAGAAAATTTCTTAATGTTCGACAAAATTATTTTTGTTTGGTCTTGAAGCGGCTTTAGACTTCTTGTACTCATTTCCTACTATTTCATGCATAGCTTATAATATTATTTGCAGGCTTATTTCTTGTAGGGCTGTCACAGTTACATCGTCCAGAAACATAAGAACCTATATTTTTCCCATCTTTTTTTTTGTATGTCCACAGTATTATTACCACTTATTTACTCCATATTGTACGTAAATGTTGACTATGAATGAGGAGTGACCCAGTTTTGTCTAAAACTTTCATAAGTCCAGTCCGTACTGTTAATTTTTACTGCCGAGTCTTCCATAATTGCTTTCTCAATTAATGTCAATTGGTTATACATGGAAATGCTTAATGCTCTCCTGCGGTCTATGAAAGCTAAATAAATTATTTTATGTTCAAGACTAAAGAGTAACAAGCTATTTTCTGAGTGTAAATACGTGTACAGCATATTAGACGGAAGACGAAATGAAAGGAAACTGTTATGAAGAAACATGCAGCTAAATCGCCGTTTGAAACTCAATCAATTCGCGTTATAACAGAGCTCCACTGTCTATAAGGATCTGCTATTCTTCCTCCATATGATTATAGCATATATTATTTGTCTGACGATGACCATAAACACCTTGGTAAAGGAGACTTCAGAAGGTAAGTTACACATTTTGTGACACGCCAACACAGGACCATTAGCCGATTTGCTTCTTGCGATTTTTTTACAGTTACGGTAAGTGAAGTTCGGAACTGGGACATCAGATGCCAAAGTAGTTCAACGCAACTCTGTCTTTAACACTTTAGAGCAAGATCTTTGTGTCCATGGGCCATGTGGCTGTGTGGTTGAATGCTCACCCAACCTGTAGGTGGTATAGGTTCGAATCACAACTGAGGTAATATTTTAAACGAAGGTGTACGTTGTACGAGCATTTCTGCGATGCGTAAAATACATAAGGAATAAAAAAGTAATTTGTGTTGTTATCTTAAGTTAAACAATCTTTGTTAGCAATCCTTTAGAAACGATTGGTACATAATAATTTATATTTGTGATGATAAAATGATTTTTGTGTGCAATGTGTGATTAGATGTGTGTTAATTAGCATTTATTTTATGAGTTTTAAATTGAAATGGTTTATGTTTTCGAAATGAATGGAAAAGTCGAAAAATATCACGACAAAAGTGAGACTCTAACCAGTGATTTGAGCGTGTGCAGAATAATGTGGCTGAGAGATGCATAATTGGCGGAGCACACATCGGGAGGGTGGTAGTGGTGGGGGTTATGATCAGGTGCTGTAGGGGAAATGCTGCGCACTGGAGGGGATATGTTTTTCTAAATTGAAGCCTAAGCTCACACCTTTTGTAAGTATTAAGTGCAGCCTCTCCACACCCAAACGTGTATGGCGACCATTCAAAAAGATTTACTGTCAACCTTGCTTTCGTTAGTGTACACAAAAATTCCGCTGAAAATTTAAAAAAAGCAGCGATTTATTTTAGCCTGGCTTGTTAACCGTTTGTTACTTTCAGTGAAGCGGCAAATTTTGAGTAAAATCTACATTACTCTTGTCGCCATGTCAAAATTTGCTTCTTTTGCCAAAACACAGCAGAGTTTACACAATGCCACCTCACAAACGTGAAGATGCAGTTGCGAGAGAAAACTATAACAGTGGTTTCTTATGTTTATTAAGTGAACAACTGAGGGAAGTCAGTAGCTTATAAAAAAAGCACATCCTCAGAACAAAAATTAACGTGTAATGTGTTCACTTGTGTTATTCCAAAACCCACAGCATTTCTCGTTTTACAAGCTATTGATGGCTCTTAAAAATTACATTCTTTCATCAAAAAAATCTGTAGGTAGTTAAATAGCATAGTAATCATATGGAGAAATACTCTCCTCTTTTTGCGCTATCATTTGCCAAAATCTCTTTTCGACATCTCAAACTGTTTATGAAACATGAGGAACAGGTCGCACATGACAGCAAATGAATGCGCTGCATCAGAGCAGTTTTCTCGAGATTGATGACAGAGACCCCCATCCAAATGTAAAGGAAAGTTCTGTATGTTAACTAAATTCAATTTGCGTCTAATATGCACCAAACACCCTTATTTTTCATTGCAAACTTTTTAGAATTTCACGCAGTGTCTTAATGAATCCAAACATCACAATAACTATGACCTTTAATGAAACGATGGGCACATCATCATGAAGCTGACAAATCATGTTATAAATAACGTAAAAATTAAAGTTCCTTTTTATCGAAAATTTCTTGTCTTGCAGGGCGTGCGCCTCGATTCTGTCATAGTCGCATTTTGCGGACAACCAAAAGTGGGCAGACACTGTTGGCCTACGCTTCTGAACAAACGAATGAATCCACCCAGCACTTCGGACGAAAACTGGTCACTGCTCATCAGCCACATATTCTGTGTGGACTCTACCTGTCTCGAGTGCTACTGATCTGTTCTTCATCTTCATGTATTTTACGCTTTGTTGAAATGCTCATGGAATATAGACCTTTGTTTAGAAATTTGTGTCCCCCAACATGGTACGTGAGCACTGTACCACAGAAACACACTACTGATCGAAAAGTTGAAATTACTTTATTATATCAAAGGTTGTCAGAAAAGTTCCAAGCTCATTTTGTCGAGAGTTTTAGAGATTTGCGTCAGACTGGTTTATAATGTTCCTGAACTTCACAGACAACAAACATTAAATACTACAAAAATCCGAATGCTGTGTGATCGGCTTCTAAGAGCATTGCGCAATAAGAATGGCACATTTTCAGAAGGGAATAAATGATCCGCGTTTCTTGCAGACACAGTTCTGCAGTGCTACTGATAGAACGTGCATCTCAGTGTTTGAATAAAATGGCGCTTCCACTGCAAATGTAGCCCAACGTCGAGGTGCGCTAGACAGTACGATTCTTGTGAGCAAAACATCAAATTGCCGCCGATCCATCATGAAATAGTCGTGGTGTATGGACTTAATGCAGTTTGGTGTGCCAACAATACCACCAAGGCCGCACAGACGTGGTTGATGTTGATCAGGAAGGAAGGCCACCGCCATCAAACATTCCATAACAATATCCATGCGATCGAGTAACAGATTCGTGGCGACTGGCGATTGCAGGACGACGTCCACTCAAAGCGGATTTCTGTCGGTGAAGAACTGACTGATTGGCTGGACATTCTGAATGTTGTTCGCATGGGCTTGGAAAAGGTGTTACGTAGCTGTGTCCCTTTGGAGCGGAGTGCAGCATGACATAAATGTTATTTGACCCGTCATAGTAATCGATAACTTACTTACTGAAATCCAATCGTGTTATGAAAAAAGTAACTATTGTATCTAATATGGGCGAAAAATGTAACACAAAACTCTCAGCCATGGTTTATCCTGTTTCCAATGGCAGGTTTAGTTTATGTAAGAAGCTACAGCCCTTCATAGCGATTATTCCCAGTATTAGCAGGTAGATTTCTTGCAATAAACTTAGCTGAAATATGTACACATACTATGATTTGAAGGTTTTATAGCACTACATGATTCAGGCTTACTTATTTCGTCATAGGCTAAAACAGGCGCTATTCCTTATCTGTCTATCACCGGCCGCGGTGGCCGAGAAATTGTAGGCGCTTCAGTCCGCAACCACGCGAATGCTACGGTCGCAGGTTCGAATCCTGCCTTGGACATGGATGTGTGTGATGCCCTTAGGTTAATTAGGTTTAAGTAGTACTAAGTTCTAGGGGACTTATGACCCATAGTGGTGAGAGCCATTATTTATCTGTCTACCACTAGTACTACAGGGTTTCAGATACTTGTAGATAGATGGTTGCGCCACAAGAAGATAACGTGATCTCCAGTGTTAGAGATATACGTTCGAAGTACGTTGGCTAAACTATGAGAAAGACAAACTGAAAGAGGAGGCTTTGTCAGCTGAACAAGTAAGCAATGAAATTAGACGTTTCAACCAGCTAGCGTCCTGAGAGCAAAGGTCTGAAGGCGTGAAACTCTTTGAGGCAGGGACTGACTCAGAAAGATCCGGAAGGCACTTCTTCAGTTTGAATCCCTCCGCCTCCCTGTGTCACTACATAGTCCAAGGTAGTTCGTAGTGTGTCGGGAACACAGCAACAGCTATCTCTACCCTGTCAGGAGTGAGTAGCACAACTCTTTAAATATACTTACAACGTATCATCTGTGTGGTCCTTAGAAAAATACCAAAGAGCTCATGATAGTCACACTGTGTTGGTGGGAGTACGGCGGCTCTGCAAAACTAGTTTTTTTCACGTGAAGGTTCATTTCCATCGCGTGACTGCCGGTGTTACACGGGCAACATTTTGGCAGAGAGAATGTCTTTCCACTACGGCGGTCACACACGGTTGATGCTTATTACAACAATCTCAAAAACTCTTTTCATATCGATGGAAGGAGGTATGCGGTTTCATTTTGTTTCGTGACTGATACGGATATCTGCGGCAGTTTTCGGCACAACTAGGCACGCATTTATTTTTGAATGAAACTAACGCAGCTATGCTCGGTGTATTCGAAAGTGTTTTCCTCTGTCTGGCGTCGGTCTGTTAGCGAGCGCAGCAGAGTCCATCGTAACAGAAATCGAAGAGCCTCGGAGTGTCCCCCCCCCACCCCCCACCCCCCACCGCCTTCCTCACTGCCCGTTGTGTTCCCACTCTAATTACGCAGCCTCTGCCGCACAACGTGGAGAAATTAAACTCTAGTCTCTATCGTATCTATTTTAGTGTTTTAATTCGACACGGTGAAAGAAGACCGGGTCGTTTGGCAGAGAATGGCGTCTATTTACATTATAGAAAACGATATAAACTACTTCAAAAACGCTCTGTAAAGGATGATTCTCGTTTTCATAAGGCACGTGTCTACCATATCACATGCAGTTGTGACCTGTCATGTATTGATCAGAACATCAGGATAGTGGAAGAGGGATGAATAGAACAGAAGCGTCACACACGTTTACAATAGCCCTGGTGCCTGTCATCTTCTGGTATATAACCACAGAGAGATTCTGTCGTGCATATCTATTGGGATAGTGTTACTGAGGTAGAAGTTAAGGTTAAATTCTCAACAGACCTCACAAACAGAGAAGGAGATTTTAACTTAAATCCTTTATCTAATCCTACTCTCTCTGAGTTTGTCAAATAATAAAAGGATGAAGACTTTGCTGCTTGCTCATCCGTTGCTAATCAATGCGTAAGGCTATGGTTGGGTGGTTTTTTATGCTATGACTGAACACAGCTGAGCAAGCTGTAATGACATTATTTAATATTGCAATTTTGTCACGGAAATACACTCTTTTACACAGTTTACAATGTGACAATGTTAAGACAGTTGATAAAATGACGCATTTCGGCCTTTGAAAGTGAACTAATCCTAAGAACAACAGTACTAAATTGTAACTCTCATAAAGCTAAATAATCCTAAACACAACACTATTAAATTTTAACTGTAAGTTTCTATACAAAATTATTATACCGATTATTTTATGATGTTGGCTAGTACTATGATAAATCATCCGATTCCGGTTCAAAGTTTGGTTCTATTTTTAGGATGACAATCAAGTCTACTGAGGATGGTTAGTTTTGTGACAAGACGAGCAAAAGATTACCCAAGGTCGCTCGAGTTTACAGTGGACGCAAGCTGGTGAAACAACAAATTTATCCCTCTGCAAACAGTATTTACCTTAGTTGCGATGAGCGGTCATCTGCATGGCTGCTCTTGTCCACTGAAATTCCTAAAAAATCTAATTAATCCTTTGTTGAATTTTCCAGCAGAAACTCTCGCTATGTTTCTCGATATGTGAAAAAACAAAAACTTATTCCTAGTCTCCGACTGTGGCGATATACACTTGCATGGCTGGAGCAGCGTGCATATTATAATGCCCTCTCAGTTCTAGCAAGAACAGTTGACTAACTGGCAGGTTCGTATCTCCACAGTCGGAGCTCAACGACACTGCAGCTAATTTCTAGCTGGAGATCAGCCGCCGTAAACGCAGTGTTCACACAAATTTCTCCTCTGCGTTGTACAGATCGTTATGCACTCGATTCTGCACTTGTCATCGGTTCAAAGAAGAGTCCTTGAAAATTTCGCTGTCGCCTTTCTCGTAGCCGAACTCTCTCGCCACCTGGGTTCTTTTGTTCTCCACATCATGGCTTTTTTGGACCCATAGGATCATTCCTCTTATTTTGTGGAAACTCTCTCTACCTATTGCAAGGGTCCTACCATCTAACTGCTTCGAAATCTCGGCACTTTACCCCTTCCCGGTGCGTTTCCACCAATCGGACGTTTTGTGCCTGCTCCAATCGCCAAAAAAGTTACATGTGTCCATCATGTGCGTACCACTTACAGTTCACGTGATGGAATGCGTCACTGGTTTTGTTCATATGCATTTGGAATTCCAAAACACAGTTTTCTAAAGCATCTATGTGTCCTGCCTCTGGTGGTTCATTCTTCGCCCTGCAGTATGCGTCAACTGTCCGGTCGGTAACCCCCCCCCCCCCCTCCCCATTAAGAGGTTCTGCATCTGCCCATGCTGGCTTCCACACAAAACGTTTCCTCTCGCTGCTTGTTTCACCTTCTGCTCATTGGCATGCAACATATAGGAGTGGTGTGTAAATACCGTATTTGAGTGTCATCTCTTTTCTATTACTTAGTAATAGGCAAATCTGCTCATTACCACATATGTAAGTTAAGTGTCGTATTCATCTTCCCGATAAATAAAACCCTTATGACCTTCATTTATTCTGCCACCTTACAAATGTTTACTGTAGTAACTTTTGACTTTGGTCATCTTTGGTTGTGCAGCAGAGCTAGCTGTTTGTGGTGTGTAGTATATCTTTCTCCACATGCCTTATTATGGTGCTTAGTCTGCGTAGACCCGCTTACCAAGGGTTGGACTTCGCTTGCACGACACTTGCTCATTACATGTCGGGCCTCAAAATTGTGTAGTTTACGATATAAAGTGACATCCACTCATATGTTCCACTGAGTGACGACAGGCTAGTAGGAATATATGTTATGATTTATTATTATGAATTTTGTGTGAGTTAATGTACTGAAAACGTTTGTTTTGTATTTCTTTCATGACCCACGATTGAATACGTCAAAGTGATCCACCGCTGTTGTGACGTCGCGGCAGCGGGTGTATCGGGCGCTATTGCGGTCTAGCCGATGGCCAGCGGGCGGCTGACGAGTTGGAAGACATTGTCCAGACTGTATTTAATTGTTAAATATGTCTTGCTAATCAATCATCATAAACATTGTATTCACGTCTCTATCTGATGCCTGACTGCCAACATGATACCTCATACCTGAACGTGTTCAAATGGCTCTGAGCACTATGGGACTCAACTGCTGAGGTCATGAGTCCCCTAGAACTTAGAACTAGTTAAACCTAACTAACCTAAGGACATCACAAACATCCATGCCCGAGGCAGGATTCGAACCTACGACCGTAGCGGTCTTGTGGTTCCAGACCGCAGCGCCTGTAACCGCACGGCCACTTCGGCCGGCCTGAACGTGTTGGTGATTGATTTGTACATAACAAGTTCTGAGAAGACATGTTAGTTCAGTTCTGAGAATTGGTTGATGCAGCTGTCCTGAATTTTGAGACTATCTAGTTGCACGCAGATTAGCCAGGCAACTTCATACGACTATTTTTATAGTTCAGTGGAAGTAATATTGCGAAGACGAGATTGCTTACTTTTAATCCAGTATTCAATGCGTACTGAACTCGAATGAAGCTTTGCGAACTGTTAATGCCTATTTAACCAGTTTAAAAGTGATATGATGATTAGACGGAAATCAATAAACGTTATTACCATGATTGTGAATTCAAAGCATGTATGCCGAGTGAACAGAACAGAATCATTAAAGGCACTAAGGCTTTGTCGAAAAAACTTACACGATCTAATAGTAATTTTTGGTAGACTGTAATTTTTGGTAGACTGCCGATGCCTCGCAAGTCAGAATTAATGTCGGAGTTACATATGAACAAGCATTATGCCGATCATCAACAAGAGCGTCAACTCTGACTGAAATTGTAGCTGAGGTAAAGATTAACATTTGTCAATAGAAGGAAAAACCAGACCAGATTGCAAATATTTTATTTCTCATTCGATCACAAGTTTCTGGCCAAAGCCCACTTTGACATCAGCCTATAGGGCAGGAAACCAATTTTACACTCATGCATAAAACAGTTGTTACCAAATTCTTAAGCATATTCCAAAGATAGAAAAAGTAGCGTTTTAAATTTACATAATAAAGTCGAAAATGACATTTCCCAACATGTCAACAAAATGTGTAATCATTCACAGTGCATACAGATTAATGCAGTTTACTGTGTCCTATGTTGTAAGGAAACCTCGGCAAGGGGGGCGCCCTATTAGGATATAGCAAACCTTTTTCTTTATCAAAATGTTCTCCGTGTAGAAAACTAAAGGAGAATTTAATAAATCTTTAACAAAAAGAGTCAGACGCTTAAAATCCACGTTGGCGCCGTATGTGGTGCTGCTGTGTATTACTGGACGTGGTTGTAAGTATTTTCCTGTTTTTGATTAAGATTTTAGAAAGTTCTCCTATTGCTTTCTGCACAGTTACACATTTAATGATTTTTACGTGCCAACATGGCATACAATTTTGTAATACGCGCCGTTCGAGGTACTCTGTGTGTCTTTTTGCGAGTACGTAGTCCAGTCAAGGTGGTGGCACAGTGGCTAGCGTCGCTAATTTGCAATTTTGTGTCACGCGGTCGAAACCCGATTATCATTTTTAATTTTAATTTTTGAGTTATCTACCCATATCAGTAGAATATTACTGCACGCATGTCTTCAAATGTATATTGAAATAACCTTGAAATAACGTTCTTATTATTAGTCTATTAAAATTCATATCTGGTGAATAAATTAAAAAAAAAACAAAAGCAAAAAACATGAAATTAGTGACAAAATTATTTGAATTGGGTTTAGTGAAATTCCTGTATTTTATGTTGATTCATAATCAATTGCAAGCGCCAGTTTTTGGTAAAGTAATTCGTTACGTGTGGTTTGCCTCAAAAATTACTGCCGATGCGTGAAGTCGTCAGTAATTTTAACTACGTTTCTTTCCCAAGCGAGTACCATACGAAGAAATGCCACTATAACAAACTCCTTCACACAATGCTGATGGCGATCGAATATTCTATGTTTCGAATGTTTCTACGATCGGTATATTCCAAGGGAATGCACCACGATTTTCGGAAGAATACAAATAAGAATAAAATATAAGAATTAATGTAAGAACTGATGTAAGAATGAAATCTAAGAGTATGAGAATTTAAAAACACTGTAACTCTCGAGTATACCATATATACATTACGTAATAATTGTATGACTCTTACTGTGTACCCACATTGTAATTTTACAAATACCGGGTGATCAAGAAGTCAGTATAAATTTGAAAACTGAATAAGTCAGGGAATAACGTAGATAGGTAGGTACAAATTGACACACATACTTGGAATGACATGGGGTTTTATTAGAACCAAAAAAATACAAACGTTCAAAAAATGTCCGACAGATGGCGCTTCATCTGATCAGAACAGTAATAATTAGCATAGCAAAGTAAAGTAAGAAAGTAAAGATGATGTTCTTTACAGGAAATGCTCAATATGTCCATCATAATTCCTCAAGAATAGCTGTAGTCGAGGAATAATGTTATGAACAGCACTGTAAAGAATGTCTGGAGTTATCGTGAGGCAGTGGCGTCGGATGTTGTCTTTCAGCATCCCTAGAGATGTCGGTCGATCACGATACACTTGCGATTTCAGGTAACCCCAAAGCCAATAATCGCACGGACTGAGGTCTGGGGACATGGGAGGCCAAGCATGACACTGGCAGCTGAGCACACGATCACCACCAAACGACACGCCCAAGAAATCTTTCACGCGTGTAGCAATACTTTTTTTTCGGTTCTAATAAAACCCCATGTCATTCCAAGCATGTGTATCAATATTTACCTCTCTATCTATATTATTCCGTGGTTTATTAAGTTTACAAATTTATACTGACTTTTTGATCACCCGGTATATAACATCTTTGGATCCCTAACTTGATGAAAGATAACTGAAATAAAAAATAAAATAAATAAAAACAATAATTGGGTTTCGAATACAGGGCGCAGAAGTTCAAGACCGCAACACAAGCCCAACCATTTTGTTGAGATTATCGCCCAGCGAAAGGCACCTAAATTGAGTCAAAAACTTTGTCCGTCGTTTCCTTAGAAACGGTGGAGTATCTACGTATAAACTGACACATGTGTTTGCTTATTTCGTCCCCAAGTTTCTTAAATTTGTCGTGTTCTCATCGTTAGTGCAACAGTTACGACCAGGCACGAATCATCATGGCGTAAAGTTTTGGACATGTTAGTGGAAGACTGTTCGATGCAGAGAAAAAAATAACCAACGTAGTAACGTGCTTACATATTAAGGTATCACGTATGAAATATTTGCACCTATACCAGAGCACTATATTTAGCGCAGTTGAGTTCATAGAGTGGACAGATAACAAAAGGTGCCTTAAACTGATTTCCAGCCGAAACTGTACAGTAACTAAAAGTAAACGGACACAAAATGTACAGTCAGTTGTGGAATCTTATCTCCAGTAATTTTTTCTGGTGGTTGTTGGAAAAATCAGAGTGGTAGGCGACGGAGCTCCATTCAAGTTAAGAATCTTCTTCCCCGCGATATTACTAAAAGTTCCCGTATCCAAACTCGGTAACATGCTCTAATGACCGATATAAAGGTGGGCACTTCAAATAATAGCGCTAAAGAAATTGAATAGCGATGGAGGAGATGTCGTCAGACTAAACTCCAAAACCGTGCTTTCTATATCATATGTCTGCATAGTGTCTCTCTGACAGCAGGCCACAAATTCTCGCGGGTGTGTCCACACAGAATAGGGACTTTCAGTGGAGCCCTTTGTTTTATTAGTGAGATTCCCATTCTCACAGTTTTCAACATCACAGAAACGCTGCATAATAATGTCGCGCGTTCGTCTGGTAATCTGTAAGAAACATTTACACTTAAAACAAACTACTTAGTACTTAAATTTCGCATAGGGAAGGTGCAGAAATCTGAGTGAAAGCTGTACTATTTAGATGGCTGAACTGGTACGAGATATGACAGTCAACAATCCCACATCTTCTTCTTTTCCTTGTGCCTTTGTCCAGCATTTTCGCAGATCCAGGACGGTTATGATCAGATTTGACAGGGTTAATTTAAGGGGCGGCTAGATATCTTTCCTGTCGTCACCCCGTTCGATGAGATGACGAAGACAACACAGACAACTAGTACCTCAGTGGATAAAATCTCCGGCCCAGCCGTGAATCGAACCCGGGCCCCTTTCAATGGCATTCCGTCGCACTTCCCACTCAGCTATCGAGGCGGACTGTCAAGAACGCCCCATAAAATTCACATTTCACCGCTGTCGCTTCGTTGCGTAGCAACTGACGTAGTAGCGGACACAGAGGGTTAGAACCTACGCCATACTCATGATGATATGAGCTATGCCACTACTGCGTCGGGACGAGGTAACGTTGTAGAATTGGCACCCCTCGGACTGAGTTTCTCACTATGCTATGGCATCACGATTAGGAGAAACGTTACGCCGCCTTGTGGAATGTTATATGTCTGAATCACTGATGAAACTCCACACATCAGGAGTGATTTGCAACTCTGTCGGTGACATAATGGTAACAGCTGATATTTCCATAGCTTCTTGGTGCAAAATTTTGTACATGGCTGCACGTTCAGAGACCGTGGATAGTTACAATAGAAAACAGCCCTCGGTCACTATTTTTTAACGAATTAACCGGGTTTCAACACTGCTACTAGTGTCTTCCTAAGAATTTAAACTAAAGAATGCGGTCAGGTGTACATGGCACTGCAACGAGCGCGCCATCTGGTAGTCGTAGATACAATTAGGCTACTTCACAATGAAATATAGGCAGAAATGATTATAAATAAACAGTATTTGGTACATAATGGAAAGCAACGTTTGTTTCATAGTAGCATGCAATATAACATTTTGTCTACATCAATCGCGCGAGTGCTACGGTCGCAGGTTCGAATCCTGCCTCGGGCATGGATGTGTGTGGTGTCCTTACGTTAGTTAGGTTTAAGTAGTTCTAAGTTCTAGGGGACTGATGACCATAGATGTTAAGTCCCATAGTGCTCAGAGCCATTTGAACCATTTTTTGTCTACATCAAAGCTTATAACAGTAAGGTAAAACATGAAAGTGTCTTTATGAAAATGTAGATAGGACGGAATGACAACTTTTAGAAAGCTACAGCTACGTAACAAAAATTTTTTCAACGGTATACAGCGTTACTCGATACTTCGGGTCTCCTTGTGCAGGTTGCCGAAATGTTCTTTTCCTTATAAGGTAGTCCTATGTTTTCTAACTATCAAATGTTTCTTGGCTGTATTTCACGTCATTATTGGTTTCTAAAAGTTGTCATTCAGTCCTATCTATATTTTCATAGTGATACTTTCATGTTTTACCTTACTGTTATAAGCTTTGATGTAGACAAAATGTTATGTTGTATGCTACTATGAAACAAACATTGATTTCCATTATGTACCAAATACTGTTTATTTATAATCATTTCTGCCTACATTTCGATTTGAAGTAGCCTAATTGTATCTACGGCTACTAGATGGCGCGCTCGTTGCTGTGCCATGTTCACGTGGCTGCATTTGGTAACGCGGGCACCTCAGTCCGTTTTGCAACCTGCACCACGCAAGTAACGAGCAGCCCTTAGTGGCTCGCCATCACAGTTTATTTTATCTTAAATATCTTTGTGACTAATGCCCTTTTGACATTTATTATTTTATAAATGACATAAGTACTGCCAGTCTTTCACGATAATTCCGTACTTATAATTTGTATCACAGGTTTTTAGTCATAATTCTGTGAACATGTTATAGACCATTCTTTACTTTAAATTCTGAGGAAGAAACTCCTACCAGTGTTGAAACCCGGTTAATTCGTTAAAAATTAGTGACCGAGGGCTGTTTTCTTTTAATTGCTTCTTGGTGCAAATTTTGGATTGTGTTTCTGTATAGCGTTGTTCGTAATTTTATTTTCGCTGCTTTAGAAATAAATAATTTTTAATGACGACACAAAGGAACTAAAGATATTAGCTGCCAATGGACATCGATTTATATCAATGGCGAAAGTTTAAAATTTGTGCCACACTGGGATTCGAACCAGTTTCTCCTGTTTACTAGCCAGGTGTCTCGCCACTGCGCCATCCGGACACAGTGCTCAACACCAGCGCAGGTAATACCATAGCCGGCCGGAGTGGCCGAGCGGTTCTAGGCGCTACAGTCTGGAACCGCTCGACCGCTACGGTCGCAGGTTCGAATCCTGCCTAGGACATGGATGTGTGTGATGTCCTTAGATTAGTTAGGTTTAAGAAGTTCTAAGTTCTAGGGGACTGATGACCTCAGGAGTTGTCCCACAGTGCTCAGAGCCATTTTTGAGCAATACCCTAGCACGCATCCCGTTAGATCCAAATTCTCGACGTATCCTCCCATTACTAATGTAGCGACCATGGTCCACTATCCTCACTACTCGCGGCTTGTCGCCGATTCCCTTAAGAGTTCGAGCTTGGTGTGCATCCTCACCGAAGGGATCAGCGGCCATCCTCGCCTTCGGCGGAGCAGCATTTTCCAGACGATGTTTGATGACATCAGCGTGCCAGCGTACCGCGTCACAATGATGGCTCTGTCAGGCAGTAGCCTGTCGACAGTGGCATTCCTGAAATGCACCGGGCTGCTCAGAGTCCCGACCTGAACACACAGGAGCCTGTCTGGAATGAGAATGTCGACTTCGTTGCAAACCGTAGCGTCCAACTTGACTGACTACCTCCTCCAGTTTCGGCTACTGGGGAAGAGTGGACTACCATTGTTGGACAGACATTCAGATACTCCATCCAAAGTGTACCCAGTATAGCTTTAACGGTCCTGAAGGTTCATGGTGCACACCTCACTTCCCTCCCCCGCATCTTAATGTCCACTATTATATCTACAAATAGTTTTGATCGGACCTGGACACAAGTCCGCCGGGAGGATTCGTTCCGGGGACCAGGTGCTCCTTCCCGCTCCGGAAAGCCGTGCATTAGACCGCTCGGTTAACCGGGCGGGCTGCACCAGGCGTACTAATGTCGCTACAGCCTGTCAAATACACTGGTGTCGAAAATTAAAGCAACAAACCGCCTTTTCCGTGTTGTCTCTATTTCACGGTATAGTCATACAAAATGTCAACAGATAGCCTACAATCGTGTTCTGCGTGGAAGATGGCTTACTGGTCAATTGACAACCACGTCAACGATGACGTCAGGGCACCTATTAAACGGGGTAGTGTTTGTCAGGTAGTACCACATCCTCAACCACTTTGTATGCAGTCACAGACGGTGCAGTATGGCACAGAGAAGACGCCTACCAAACTCTCCGCAGTGGAGGGCAATAAGAAGAATAGAAGCAGGACAGTCGCAAAGTGATATGGTCCGAATGCTTAACGTGAATCGTCGTGTTGTTTCTCGGATGTGGCGACAATTCTTAGAGACCGAAACACTATCCCGAGGGCCAGTGCAGGGCCGACCACATAACATATCAAAAGGTGGGAACCGTTATTTGGCAGTAAGGGCAAGGACCTGCCAGTCAGGGAGTTGCAATGCGACACTAGTGCAGTCGGATTGGAGCAACACCGGTGGCACTCAGAAAGCCTACAGGGTGGTCGGTCTGCCCTCGTTCACTTAGGTGAGACAGGTCGTGAGAGCGACTAGATCTGTCGGAACCCAACCAGGGGACAGCCACGTACCGACCAACACAACGACTTGCATGTTGCACTGCAACAACATGTGAAGAGAGGATGCTGCCCGAAATTATGTTAGTGGCCAAGGCAGGTAACCAGAACACTAACGGCCACAACACAGAAAATTCCACTGGTGCACTCAAATCGTAGTCGACCCAAAAAGTTAATTGCACCGCATGGCGGCTAAATCTCAGCAGTAGAACCACACGGTGTTGCTCACCGGAAATTCTCCCCACCAGCAAACCACCGAAGCCAACCACCACTACATGAATAGACGTGGCTTGGGTAGTTGAAACCACTACTCAACTCTGATGTCCTGGGTCGGCGAACCACGAACCTCGTAGCGATCGGACAGCTCCACACACGCTCAGACACTGCGCAGGGACCGCCAGAGGACCCAGCCAACTGCACCGCGCGGAGATAACTTCCCTCGTCGGCAACAACCGACCGACTGCCTGCTGGTCCCTCCGCGACTGCTGCTTCGTCACGACTGCACGGCTGGTGCGTCTCACTCAATTTTCAAATTCATCTTTCAAGCTTAAACACTGCGGTCTTCTGCCTTTAAAGATTAATGGTAATATATTTTAAAAATTTTGAACTTTAATTGTAGCCCTCAGCCTTTGTTTTTGCACCTTGCATATGTAGCATCTTTAAATTGTTTTATTGTTATCTTAATTGGATTTTAAGATTTCTTGTTGTTAAACATGCTGGATTTCTGGCTTTAAAGATCTATGGTAATATATTCTGAAGTTTTGGAATTTCATTGTGGCCCTCAGCCATTTATACTGCAACTTGCGTATGTTGTTTTTTGGATTTTTTATTGCTATCTTAATTGGATTTTTATCTTGTTAAGATTTCTTGTTAGAGGCCTTGGTAAAGATTCGGCTGCGTGGCGCTTTGGTTGTAAGGGTAATTAAATTACAATAAATTACAATCAGAAGCAGAAACCGACCTCAACCCTTGGCCCTTTCCACAATCCGATTACCTGTTTAGCGGGCGTATCACAGTTATCGGAATGTGTGTGCAAATACGTTAGGTTGGAAAAGACGAAGAACGTTTTTATCTATCGTTATGCATGTTGTTGTTGTTTACGTTCTGTGTTTCTGACATTGCTTTTATTTTACTGTCACCTGTTTACACTGTTTTGTGGCAAAATAAACGCAACCTTGCAAACTTCCGTTTGTTGCTTTAATTTTGGACACCAGTGTAGTATCGGCCGTTTAGGCAGCAACCGTACTGATGTGAAACGTGACCACCCGGCTGCCGTGCACGCCGCGCCTTTACAAAGCTGCCAGACGAGTGTGAAAGGCTCTTAACTGGCTGCACACGCTGTGGTTCCTACCGCCTGCCTGTCGACAAAACTAACCGTTAAGCCAAACACTGCCTCGGAGGCGCTCCCACAGGGCGAGGAAGTGGCACAGCCTGGGAGACACAGGGTGACCGACGTCACAGCACTGGTCTCAGAGCGGCGGCCACTGTGTGCGCTGGACAAACGGCGCGCTCAGCACCGGCTCTCCAGCTGCGACCGACGGCGGGGCGTCGCGACTGGGACAAACAAGCCGCGCCAGCCCCGCTGATTGAGGCGCGACGGCGCGTCTGCGCCGCTCCGCCGGCTACCGCCGGGACTGTGTGTTGTGTAGTCGCTGTGTCAGCGGCCACCTGTTTCTGCGAAGGCGTCTAGGAAACGGAAAGGGCGTCGGGGATGCCGGCGAGGAAACAGAGCCAGAGTAGACACTGGTCTTTCCACGAGTTTTCGCGACTGCAGCCGGATGACGTCGACATTTTACCACGGTGTTTCAGCTGAGAACCATTGAGCCATCTTCAGCAGAGTATTTAACACTGGAGATTGTTGGACCCTTTTTTGTTTTATTCTTATTTCGTCCTCCTCTTCCCATATGGACGGGCAGTGGGCTGTCAGGGGTACAATGTGATGTGGCCTTCTCCACCAGACATCACGGCGCCTAGAGTATCAGCAACCAAACTGACAGCCTGCAGCTGCGGGTTGCCGCTTCGCAGGCACACCGAAGCACTACACAACCGATAGCCAATATTGATGAACGGCCACAGCAACAACAACAACAACAACAACAACAACAACAACAACAACAACAAAGCAAAGCAAAGACACCAGCGGCCACCAGGGGCCACTACCGGCCCACGTAAATATAAGGAAGAGGTCGCTGCAGATCCCAGAACTACTTTCACACGTCAAACCACGTGATGGAAAATAGTTCCGAGGTACTCATCCGCCGAAGCGCTATAAAGGCCGGCAGTTCATCGACCGCCAGCAGACGTGGATAGCTGCCACCCCGGCAGCCCGGCTTGGATCTTCTCGCTGATCTCTGGATTAGGCTTGGTATATCGGAGAAGTCTCTGGCGGAGACTAGTAGGAAATTATTTCAGTTGTCTTCTATATTATTCTTGTATGTAGTTGTGATTCGAAGACGGATCACTGTTTTGTGTGGTGTTATACTTGGAGAATTTGTTTTCGTTAATTGAACAGTCCAATAAATTGTTTTCGGACTTTGATCGTTAGTTTCTTCTGCTTATGCAGACATATCACAATGTGCCTCTCTTCAGCCAAGCAAATTGAAAAATATGGGATGAGAGACAAAATTTCTCGCAGTGTTTCTATTTTAAATTAAAACTCAAAGACAGACAGGTAAAAAAAAGAAACGAAAATACAGTTATGTTCAGAAAAAGCTGAACACCTTGAACGACAAGAGATAGGACGTTCATATTCACAGGACATGTACATCAGCATGTTGTGCAGAAATGAGTAGCATTTCAGTCACCACAGTTCAGCATTTGCCCTGTTGCTTAGTAGGCGCAGGGTCAGCCATGGGCCGTGATAAATTGTTCCAAGCATGATGGCATCGTCGCCTATAAGACGCGAATGGCGTGCTGTGATATAGCCGTTCATACTGCATTCACCAGGTTTCAAAGTTCATATGTGGTGGTCGGCATTGGATCACAGCACTGCACCCATCGTATCACTAAATCCAACACATTTTTCGACTGGTGACAAGTTTCACGATATGGTGTGGCAGGGCAAAAGGGTGATCTCCTGTGGTAGAAAGGAGATACGTGTTCGCGCACTGTCTTGCTGAAAAACGGCGGCTGGAGTGTTGTGCAGAGAGTGTATGGCTATGGGTCGCAGGATGCCATTCACATAGGTCACATTGCTCACAATGCCAGGGGCACACACCACCTGTGATTTGTGGTTGTACGCGATAGCACTCCACTTCTTAAGGCCTTGAGTTGGCGCAATCACTCTGATGTTGCTCCCCATGTCTGTGGCGAATGAAAATGCGGCCATTAATTTCAGACAAGCAGAAACTGCATTGGTCCGAAAACACTATTTCATGCCATTCGGCCGGCCGCGGTGGCAGAGCGGTTCTAAGTTTTAGGGGACTGATGACCTCAGATGTTAACTCCCAGCCCCAGCAGAGCCATTGAACCATTTGATGCCGTTCCTGTGCCCAGTGACGTCGTTCCTTACATCACTGCCATCTGGCATGTTTCTCTTCATTCGTCAAAAGTAGTCAAAGAAGTGGACGACTCGCAGGTAACCCATACTGTAATAAACTGCGACTGGCTGTCGTCACTGATAGTCTACGATGTGTTACTCTGTTTCACTGTTCCGCCAGAGCCGAGGAGGATGCAGATCTGTCCTTCAATGCCATTTGGATGAGGTGTCCATCTTTTCGGGGATGGTCTTGGTGGTGCCACCTGACCCATCTCGTCGTGTTCTACGGCCTTCCGTGAAACCATTCTGCCTACATCTGCTGTTCTGCCGAAACACTTCATCCACACCAACACCAGTTTCCCCAGATTGAATTAGACACTGGACTCGCATTCGGGAGGACGACGGTTCAATCCCGCGTCCGGCCATCCTGATTTAGGTTTTCCGTGATTTCCCTAAGTCACTCCAGGCAAATGCCGGGATGGTTCCTCTGAAAGGGCACGGCCGACTTCCTTCCCCATCCTTCCCTAATCGGATGAGACCGATGACCACGCTGTCTGGTCTCCTTCCCCAAAAACCAACCAACCAACCAACCAACCCAGATTGAAGCATCACATTGTCTCACGCCAATAATACGACCCCTTTCAAACTCACTGATCTGACTGCTCCGCTCGCGCATACGTCTGCGAGCCATCCTGCACGGCTGCTCCAGTCACGCTGGTCCATTACCTCCGGTTTATAGCGACAACGAGAGCCTCAGGCACATTTTACCAGGATATGGTGTTGCGCTGCGATATCGATGTTGACCTTGAACCAGCGGACCGACATCTTTCAAAGGCTAATGATTTCTGCAGAACATAGTACTGTACATGTCCTGTGAATGTGAACGTCCTATCGCTAGTCCTTCAAGGTGCTGCGATTTTTGTGAATGTGAGACAATGTTTATTTTAACAACACAAACACAATCACAGAAAGATGAAATTATTCCGATAAGAAACGCCGAGGCACACCACTCACTTAAAATCTGAAGGATATGTACTGGGTGAGAAATATTGTCGAAGGAGAGAATATGTTCCATAGGGATGAGGGGTGTGGGTAAAGAAGTAGGCGCTGTTAGGTAGAGAAACTATAGAGACGATAGGTAGTAGATGAGGCGGATAGGAGAATACAGGCAGTGAAAAAGACAGAGGAGTGTGATGCATGGAGAGGGTTGTGCTTATAACAGGAAAGGGGTATGAATGGATGGAGAGGGAAAAAGAGGGAAGGACCCTGATATGGAGTAGGATAGGTGCGGAAAAGTTAAAGTTGGTAGGAGGCATAAAAATGATAGCAGATCGCATTGTCTGAGAAAGGAGGTTGGTTGAAGATGCGTTGAGACAGAATATGGCGTCTGTAAGGGTGTAGATACGGAGGGCTGTGTTTGCGAAGCCGCTGCTGCAGACCAGGTTTGGTGATCAGAGGTGACACAGTGGGGTTATTGGAATTTAGTTTGCGGATGGCATAGAAGATGAAGTGTTTGATGTGCGTGACGAGGTGTGGGAATCTGATAAGATGGTGCACGTCGCTAAGTTTGTACCAGGAACTGGCACGGAGCCACACGCGCCCAGGTAGCTGCTGCGTGTGCGCCCTCTGTCAGTTCAGCGCCGTCTTCGGATACCGCTGCGTCACAGTCGGTGGGGCGCTGGTCACCGCGTTATTCGAGAGGAGCGCGCCACCACCAGGCACCAGGTTCCACGCTCTCCCTTCACTCATCAACGTGCAGCAGCAGCAAAACACCCACTCCACACATGTCCATTAACGCCACCGACACTTGACGGGTAAGAGGTCCTGGGTTCGATTCCCGGCCGGGTCGGGGATTTTCTGCGCCCGGCGGCTGGCTGTTGGTGTCGTCCTTACCATTTCATCATCACTCGTGAAAATGACGAGATTGGACTGTGTAGAGATGGGGAATTTGTACGGGCGTTGATAACATCGTGGTTCAGTGCCGCACAAACCAGATATCATCGCCATCATCATCATCATCATCATCATCATCATCATCATCATCATCATCGACAGGCACATTACTCACACACCAGAGCTGCCTTTATACTTGGACGAAGCAAGATCTTACCGATTATGTGACTTTCGCAGATACTGTAAAATGGAAACCAGAGATATGGAAAAAAGTAATTAACGGTTTACTAATTCAAAAGTAATCGTCGTAACTGTTAATACGTTGATCCCATTGTGAGGCAACATGGCCACATGTTGCCAAAACCGTTTCAAGTACGCTGCAGAAATTTCGGTAGGAAACATTTTCATATACTCCATTCAGTACCGACGTCTCACCATGCGGTTTCCATGATTTTAGAGCCCTGAAGAAAAACATTACAGGCTGTTGCTTTGCTTGGAACGGAGAAGTACACGCCTGGGTAAAATCATGGTTCCGTAGACTATCGCAAACGTTTTTCAATGGAAGCACTGACCTTCATCCCTCACACTGGGAGAAATGTACGAGAGGCGTTTAGTAAGTAATGCAACACTTTTTTTTCTGTTAGCAGATTGGTTTCATTCAGGATCCCAATACAGTATTTTATTCCCCATTCTTCTGGCTAAAAAACAATATTTTTTAACAAAATGTCGGCAGATTGTGACGCCGTACGCTACCTTAGTGGAAATGCCTATATGGCCGCCTGGTATGGAGGGAACGCAGAAATGACGACAAGCCAAGGGCAGTAGAGATTCGTGCGACTGTGAAAAGATCTATTGAAAGGGTCCTATAGTCTCCTTTCATTATCATTTTATTTTATTTCCAGTGCACTTTGCATCCTAAGAAGAATTCGGGTGTTTTCGTTTCTAAACTTCGTACCAGAGAAGACTGAGCTATGATTCAAACAAGCCGTAGCCTATTTCTTTATACGATTAGCAAGCATCATATGATTGTTATGTCGGCTCATTTCAGACTTGCAAATGCGTTCATAACGCCATTATAAGTCTTCCATGTTTTTGTATGTAACGCAACTCACCACTAAGATTCTATAAAATGTTTATCCCCTGTTCTTCTATTCCAAAACACTCTGGCACGCGTCATTGTGGTGTGTTTCATTTGCTATACGATGGTTTAATCTGCTACAGGAAATCAGCGGTAGTCTTACAGAATGGCCAACCCCTGTAGTTTTCAGGTAGACAAAGAGGTTTGCTTCCTTCGTGGGGAAGTTACCGGTGCTAGGTTGGTGGTGGAAGCCTCATCTCTGGGTTTTCCTGGCCACGGGGTTGTGTGGGAGAAGTTTTAGTGTGAGATGGGCCGTCTGCTTCCAGCTCTCCGAGGGTCTGCAGCCGACGTCTCTTCGAACCGCTTGGCGCGTTGTCTCATAGCGACAGGGGAGCTTTTAGCTTTTGGCCTAAAGTGCGCCCGCGGTTCAGTGTGAATATTTGCGTGCCTGTGACTGCGTGTGTACGCATTCTAATCTTTTCCGAATCTTGATAATTTTTGCCTCTTTGAGAATTTTCTTTGATTCATCACTATATTTCCGTTGGAAACTATCAACGTGGGTTAATATTAGAGTTTGTTGGCCTTCTTCAAATGTGTCCTCTGTGAAATGTTAACTCTTCGCTTCGATACATTACCATACTTCAAGGCTCCATCACTAAACAACTGTAGAATGCTGCCGCCCCGTCTGCCAAATCATTTATGTATATAAAGAACAACAAGAATCCTATTACACGTAACAGGTGTCAGCGTTTAATAGCTTCTGAAGGAGGATAAACTACGCATTTAGAAAATGATAAAGAATAAATACTCAGCATTGGCAACTGTTGCCTGTAAATAACTCCTTCTTCGAATCAAAAATATAGTGGAGGAATTACAGTAGGCGCGTGAAAAGTTGGCCGGTGATCTCAAGGGCGAAGCAGCGTGCTGGGCCTGATTTGTGGTTGCTGGGTGAGAGGACGTCATTGGGAGAATATTTTCTTGTTTGCCTTCCTGTGCTGACAGCTCATGGACTTGTGTGCCTCGCATCGATCAGCTGCTATGGTATAAATTTCGAACAGAAGTAACCTGAATTCGTAAATGCGCTTTATAGAGCAGTCGTCTTGAAATGCGGTGCACCCCCGTTAATTATATTAAGGCTGTTGTTATACAAAGCAGTGAGTAGAAGAAACATGAAATTCAAAACATCCACTAAAGATTTCTGATCACGTCCCTTATTAAACGATGTGTCTAAGTATCTAAGTTAATCACACGCTCACACAGACAACACAACAATACTTTATCAGACAATACCAGTATGACACCTATGGTGTCGCTGAGGGTGGCAACAGTCTGAACAGTCGACATGAAGTTTTCCGAATGATGCCGGGTTTCAAAGATCAGTACTTGGGATCGGGGCGGAGGGGGGGGGGGGGGGCAGGGGCAACTCAGGAATGAATTATACAATATTGGCCTAAGGTGGCGCCCCACAGTATCGGTGTTGGCTCTTGAGCACTAGAGTTTCACGACCACTGTGCTAGACCATTCGAAGCGATAGACAACCATTCTTCTGAAAGGGTCCTGTAGCCACCTTTCATTAGACCGGTAGCCCACTTTCACTAGCATTTCTCATTTCTGTTTCTTTTCCTTTTTTCTCTTTTTTCATAACTGATTGAATGAATGTGGTTGTGTGCTGGACGGTGGCGTAGTCTGCTGCAGAAAGTCTGCGATAGTCATACAGTTTCAGCAGCAGTTTTACAGAATAGCCAACTCTCATAGACAGATAAACGCAAAGCAGCAGCGTGCGACATGTGATAATTACAACTCATTCCATCACTAACTCTGCAGACAGCGCATCAGTCGGGCAATGCGTACACAGCGATTGCAGCACATCACAAGCTCTTAGTGCGAAGTTAGTTATCACCCTGATGTGTCTATTTTACACCCAGTATGCGACAGGGGTGATCGCATAAATGAAAGCTCCTTTAGAGGAGTGTGTCAAGTTTCTTCACACATGAGTTGGAAGTCCTCTGATGACCGACAGGTGTACTGTTAACGATCGCAAGTAGACAGTGCTTTAAAACACATACGGCTCCTGTTGCAGCATACTTGGTCCGATATACATTAGGCTCTACATTTTGTCGATATATACCTACTCCCCGGCCACTTTTCGCAATTATGTCGATTTGAGGTCAGATCCACATATGCGATCATGATATAACATCTCGTTCTGTGTTCTAATCGGAACCGCGCGACAGCTACGGTCGCAGGTTCGAATCCTGCCTCGGGCATGGATGTGTGTGATGTCCTTAGGTTAGGTTTAAGTAGTTCTAAGTTCTAGGGGACTGATGACCACAGATGTTAAGTCCCATAGTGCTCAGAGCCATGTGTTCTAATCCGAGCGAGGTGGCACAGTGGTTAGCACACTGGACTCGCATTCGGGAGGACGACGGTACAATCCCGTCTCCGGCCATCCTGATTTAGGTTTTCCGTGACTTCCCTAAATCGCTTCAGGCAAATGCCGGGATGGTTCCTTTGAAAGGGCACGGCCGATTTCATTCCCCATCCTTCCCTAACCCGAGCTTGCGCTCCGTCTCTAATGACCTCGTTGTCGACGGGACGTTAAACACTTATCTCCTCCTCCTCCTCCTCCTCCTCCTCCTCCTCCTCCTCCTCTGTGTTCTAAAATGGTAAAATGGATTGTAAATGTAGTAAAGATGCCACCACCTAGCCCAAATGCCGTGATCAGGACGTCTAATATAGCGCCGCACCCGACTATATCCAGTCACCTCCACGTTTGGAGAGCGTTTGCTGTGGAATGGAATTCTGAAGCGTCTTCGCCGGACCATCGTTAGAGTGAGGAAGGTCGAACGCGCGCGGCTCTGCTTGGATTCTGCGTTGTGTGTGTAAATAAACGCTCGGTCATTAAGGGCGCCTACATATAACTTTGGCCTGCGTTCGGATGAAGCTTGGGGGTTGCACTCCTGCCCGATCACATCAGCATGTGTGTGTGTGTAGGTGAACGCGTATGAGGGAGGTGCCGCCACCTCATGCTTGCGGAAGCCGAACAGGGGCTGTGCGCCGTTCGACATCTGAGGTATACGTCACTTACCGCTACCTCATGTGTACTCAATGGGCAGTACTTGCGCGCGTTGATTACATTATTTCGGTATCGGGTCTGTAGGCCTTCATATGGGCTATTTGAATAGTTTACGAGTACTTAGCATGTCTACACGTCATTATGCTGTATTATTTAGGAGCAGTTTGCAGGTCTGCTCTGAAATTATTTCCGAAAATTAGGAGTAGTTTGGCTATTTGGACGTAAATGTTTTGCATTATTTATGAGCGGTTCGCAGTCTGTAGGCTGCGCTATGCGTTATTTTTAACTGTTTAAAATTAGCAAGCGGTGTCTATAGAATTATAAATGAGTAATGTAGGTGTGGTTTGCAGGTCTGTATGGTGTGGGACAGTCATTGCGTGTGTTCTGTGATACATATACTCCATCGCTAAATAAAGTAACTTCGTTCCTCCATCCATGGGCCTAGTGCAGGGTGAATCCTTTTACCTGAAATCCGTAGGAAGAAGTTGCATCCTGGAGACTTAGGTTAGTGGTGATGAGCTTCGTTTGCAACCCACGCGACCGCTGCGGTCACAGGTTCGAATTCTGCCTCGGGCATGGATGTGTGTGATGTCCTTAGGTTAGTTAGGTTTAAGTAGTTCTAAGTTCTAGGGGACTGATGACCTTAGAAGTTAAGTCCCATAGTGCTCAGAGCCATTTGAACGATTTTTTCGTTTGCAACAATTTTCTTAGGTTGGTAGAGAAAGCGCAAGTGACCCTTTTTACTGCCAGAATTCAGACTCGGCGCTGGTTCCTAGGAAAAGATGGCGGTCTCTACCTTGAAAGTAGTTGAAATTAGATAATTGAACCGCTGTTCATACATATATGAAATTGTAAATTGAGTTATTTAATATGATTAAAATTGAAATGCAATTCAGTATTTAGGTAATTGATAGGTCAGATGCGCTATGTGGGTGTTAGCATATTTACAGAAGACTATGTCTGGCGTGACTATGGAAGCGGCGATTGAGGATGTGCGATGTAAGCAGTCGGACACCCACGGGGCTGCGGCACATATCCAGTTGTAACACGCTTGCGATACAGCAGACGGTCTTGAGCCAGTTAATTTCGCGAGAGCGTTCTTTGTCGAGAATGGCCGACCATTGTGTGATGTGGGGGAAGATTCCGCCCCGAGGCAAACAATTTTGGCGCGAAATGTGTGGGAGGGACAAATACACATGATGAAAGGACAAGCTACGGTCGTGACGTGAGAAGTGGCGGGTTCCAGTGTGTCTGGCGAAAACATGTTTACAGGGTCCAGCGGCTAGCATGGTCTGACCGGTGGTGCCAGGGGTAGCCTCCACTGCTGGCGACGATTTCAACCAAGTCAGTTGGAGTCTGGACCTAGTGGCGAGCGCACTGGGTGCTGCTGTGATCTCGAGGATGTGTACTAAGTTTGTTGGAGAATACTTGACGACTGTACTGCTTGAAATGAAGACTTCAGTCTTTTTTCCTTGCAAAATCAGAGGATGTGAATTACGTTAGTATAAGTGCAGTTTATTATTTGACATGATTTTGATCGGTTAGCAGTGAAAAAAGGTAGGTGACAAATTTCGTAGGATGTGGACTATTTCGTACGTGTAATCGATTATGGTGTTGGAATTTGAACTTGGCGGAATTTTCTTGTGGAGGAAGGTCAATAATAAAAATATAATAATAAATTATGATAAATAATAATAATAAATGATAATGAATAATAATAAAGACAAGTAGGGTTTTTGCAGCCGTTATCGTGTTGGAATTTGAATCTGGGGCCAGTTTTTTCTGGAGAGTTAGGTTAGTGGACAAAGCATAATTGACCTATTTTCCCACTGAAATTCAAATTTCACGTCAATTTTCTAGGGGGTTGGGTTAATGGAGGTAGCCCAATGGGCTTTCTTCCTGCCAAAACCCGCCATTATGAATGACGTCACGGTGGCGCTCTCTGGTGACAGGGGTATGAAATAACACACAGACTCTGGACCTCGTAGCAAACACATGTGCATCATATAAATAATAATAAATGATAATGAATGAATGATAATGAATGAATGATAATGAATGAATGATAATGAATGAAAATGAATGAATGAAAATGAATGAATGAAAATGAATGAATGAAAATGAATGAATGAAATTGAATGAATGAATGAATGAAAATGAATGAATGAAAATGAATGATAATGATAAAAACAAGTACAGTTTTGCAGGCATTATCCTGATGGAATTTGAATTTCGCGCCAATTTCTTCTGGATGGTTACATTAGTGGACGTAGCCCAATTGGCCTATTTTCCCGCCAAAATTCAAATTTCCCACCATTTTTCTTGAGGGTTTGGTTAGTGGACGTAGCCCAATTGGTCTATTTTCCGGCCAAAATCCGCCATCTTGGATGACATCTTGCGCTGTTGTCAAGTCTACACGCCATCATCTTGGATAACGTCATCGTCGCCATCTTGAATAAATTTGGCAACAATGCACAATGGCGCAGAACATTGGTTGCCTCACTACTCACAGTCAGTTCAAAATACCGATCAACAAATATTGTTAATGTACGTAAAAGATTTAGGACGCATCCTGGGTAGGTCTCACAGATTGTTTGCAGATGATGCTGTCGCTAAACGCCGCTATAACAACAAAACAAACTGCAAAATATGATACGAAAACTCTCAGTTGAACCATAACAATAAAAAGTGGAGTCATAGTAAAAAAATTCCGTGAAACTGTGATTAGACTATAAACTACGGAATTTAAAAGGCGTCAAGTGAACTAAATACGTGGGGCCTAAATACGTCAGCTCCATATTGAGAAAGGAGCAGGGAACTAAATACGTCAAAATACCACAAACAACATAAATTGGAACTTCCACATTGAATATTTCGTGGGCAAGGTGAACCAAGACTGTGTTTTATGTGCGAAACACTTACGAGATGTAACATCTTTTAAACAGAGTACCTACGCAATTCTTGTTCATACTCTTCTGGAGTACTGCTGTGCCGGTGGGATCCTTTGAGATGGGGTTGACAGATGACATCGAAAAAGTTCAATAGAGAGCAGCTCATTTCGTACTATAGCGAAGCAGCGGACAAATTACCATTGATATGATAAGCGAATTGGGTGGCGGCAATCGTTAATACAAGTAAATTTTTCGTTGCAGTGAGATCTACTCATGAAATTACAATCACCAACTTCCTCCTTCGACTGCCAGAATATTCCATTGACTCCCTCCTACAAAAGTTAATATTACTATCGTAATAAAATATGAGAAATCCGCGCTCGCACGGAAAGATTTACATGTTCCTTTTTCCCACGCGATATTCGAGAGTCCAATGCTATCGAAATAGTCCGAGAGTGGTTCGATGAGACGTCTCAAACACTCCCATGTGAATTGCAAGGGAATCATGTAGATGTAGATGCAGATTTAGTGAAAGTGATTTGCTCTTAACATGTACTGTTATATCCTCATACACTAATGGCCATGAAAATTGCTACACAACGAAGATGATGTGCTACAGACGCGAAATTCAACCGACAGGAAGAAGATGCAGTGATATGCAAATGATTAGCTTTTCAGAGCACTCACACAAGGTTGGCGCCGGTGGCGACACCTACAACATGCTGACATGAGGAAAGTTTCCAACCGATTTCTCATTCACAAACAGCAGTTGATTGGCGTTGCCTGGTGAAACGTTGTTGTGATGGCTCGTATGAGGAGAAATGCGTACCAACACGTTTACGACTTTGATAAAGGTCGGATTGTAGCCTATCACGATTGCGGTTTATCGTATCACGACACTGCTGCTCGCGTTGGTCGAGATCCAATGATTGTTAGCAGAATATGGAAAACGTGGGTTCAGGAGGGTAATACGGAACACCATGCTGGATCCCAACGGCCTCGTATCACTAGCAGTAGAGATGGCAGGAATCTTATCCTCATGGCTGTAACGGATCGTGCAGCCACGTCTCGATTGCTGAGTCAACATATGGGAACGTTTGCAAGACAACAACCATCTGCACGAACAGTTCGACGAAGTTTTCAGCAGCATGGACTATCAGCTTGGAGACCGTGGCTGCGGTTACCCTTGACGCTGCATCACAGACAGGAGCGCCTGCGATGGTGTACTCAACGACGAACCTGGGTGCACGAATGGCAAAACGTCATTTTTTCGGGTGAATCCCGTTTCTGTTTACAGCATCATGATGGTCGCATCTGTGTTTGGCGACATCGCGGTGAACGCACATTCGAAGCGTGTCTTCGTCATCGCCATACTGGCGTATCACCCAGCGTGATTGTATGGGGTGCCATTGGTTACACGTCTCGATCAGCTCTTGCTCGCATTGATGGCACTTTGAACAGTGGACGTTACATTTCAGATGTGTTACGACCCGTGGCTCTACCCTTCATTCGATCCCAGCGAAACCCTACATTTCAGCAGGATAATGCGCGACCGCATGTTGCAGGTCCTGTACGGGCCTTTCTGGATACAGAAAATGTTCGACTGCTGCCCTGGTCAGCACATTCTCCAGATCTCTCACCAATTGAAAACGTCTGGTCAATGGTGGCCAAGGAACTGGCTCGTCACAATACGCCAGTCACTACTCTTGATGAACTGTGGTATCGTGTGGAAGCTGCATGGACAGCTGTACCTGTTCACGCCATCCAATCTGTTTGACTCAATGCCCAGGCGTATGAAGGCCGTTATTAGGGCCAGAGGTGGTTGTTCTGGGTATCGATTTCTCAGGATCTATGCACCCAAACTGCGTGTAAATGTAATCACATGTCAGTTCTAGTACAATATATTTGTCCAATGATTACCAGTTTATCATCTGCATTCTTCTTGGTGTAGATATTTTAATGGCCAGTAGTGTACATGCTCCCAACCCGTGACAAGGGACAAGTAATAATTACTTTAGTACACATGAAGACGACATCAAAGCTAGCCAACAAACGACAGCTGTTAAGTTTTATTTACTACCAAAGAACTGACAGACGGCTGTACCCTCTGACGCAGATGATGATACGGGCACTTGGCGAGAACATGGAAGCAGCGCATGTGTCCGGGCAGCCACGCCACGTGCTGTGAAACTGCTCTCCCTGAAACCCAAGAGCGCTCCCAGCTGTGCGTTACACTGCAAAAGGCGCCCGTTCTCAGAAATCTGATGGCTATTTGCAGCACTCTTCTGCTTCCACACGGCTCTGCTCCTTTCTCAATAGGGAGCTATAGCCTCAAAGGTGCTCTCCAACGTAATGGCCGCTACTTTTGCCAGATACGTGGCTTACAAGCGGAAAGAACGCATCATCTCTTCAATACTGCCTGCGTTCGATCGCCCTTCAACCTGCTGCGCATCGTATCATTCACATAAAAACAGTTGGAACTATGAGACGAGTACGATGAGTTCGTACAGACGACTTTTCTCTCTACTGTTCGGCCTTGTTCTTCTCCACTTGCTCTTTCTCTCCTTTCCCTTAATAAATAGCTTGTCTCCTACACGTATCGGAAATTTGTGCAGCTTACCATCGCATTTGTCTCTGACTTATGTCCGTCTCTTACTAACACAGTTGTAGAAACAAGAATTTAAATCTTTACCTTGTCGTCAGTGTAGTCGCTGCGACTGTAATATTTTCGCAAAAAAGATACCAGTTCGCCTCCAATCATTTATCATGATTTGTAAATCAATACACTATGCCCTGGAGCCTCAAATTCAGATGTTTGATTAGTTTACACCATTTTTACGGTCAGATTACCACTGGTCGTGTTGAGCGTGCTGTCTTGTAATGTAGCTACTAAGAAAAAGGACAACAGGTTACAGTTTCCAGCAGGCATTACATAGTTTCCAGGTACAGCAAGTGTAAACATATTTTCACGTACAGAAACAGTTTTATTTTTTACAACACATTTGCGCAAAACTTAAAAAACGATCGAGGAGCATATAAATGTCAACATTCTATATTTTTATTGAGCAATGTTAAAAAATTGCTGTTTTGAAGAGCTCGCCGCAGCGCGTAGTGTGATCAGTCGCCCTCCGTTTCTGACGGTGGCGCCGCCGTGGCAATCGCAGCTTTGGTGTCTCCCCCTAGTGGGAAAGGGGAAAGGTTGCCCGTTCACGTGCATTTAATGGGCGTTATGAACTCTCCAGGGGTGAGTGTGGGTCAGTCTCTCTTCCCCAGCTTGGTAGTCTATGTCTCGCCCGCATTTGCTAGGCAGCTTGACTGTCGTTCGGAGGGCTAGTATGTCTGTCATTCGGATCAACCTTTAAAGCAGGCAAACCGAGTCTTTCCACTACGCCAGTAAGAGAACTCAGCGAGTGGTCGCCCGGTCGGGGCTTACTTCCTGCATCTGAGTCTGCGCGTTAGGCCGCCAGTCTGCTCGAGCTTTCTCAGGCAATGGTCATTGGCGGTTGGATCGATCGGTTGGTCGGTCGCGCGCTGAGACACAAGATGACTTGTCCGTCTTGGGCGTCGGTGCATGTGACGTCGCCACGTGAGTCCAGTGGGCCGCGCTGTATAGCGAGGGCTAGTGGCTTCGCGGTCGACACGAGAGCAACAGGAGTCAACCCACGACATCAGTCTGGCCGGTGCGAGCTGCGATGCCGTGAGAAGGGAGATCGGCACGCCTTCCGGCGTCCGTTGCACCGGCTGGCAGCGGACGGTTCGGGAGAGGGATTTGGGGGTGCTGCGCCAGGTCTTCTCGAGAAATCGCAGTTTATTAGAAGATTTGCACCAGTGTAGTCTTTCAGAGGCTGTTGTGACCTGTCGTAACTACGGCTGTGTCAAAAGGGAGCGCCAAGGTTCTCTGCCCGAAAGCTCATACAGTCATAACTTGTTTCTTTCTGCCTTTGAATAAATTGTAACTTGATAATTAGAGGCTGCTTTCTGATTATAATTTTAGATCTGTATCTTTTAAAAAATGCTTTTAGGCACTATTAAAGTAAATAAAATTCCCATTTGTTAAAAGGAATTTGGTTATGATTTCATCAGTTACTCCCTGGCACCTACTTCCACGCTTACATAGTGTGATTGAATGTGTTAATATTCTTGATGAATCGATAGTAAATAAAATAAATTCTTAAGAATGTTGTTGTTGTTGTGGTGGTCTTCAGTCCTGAGACTGGTTTGATGCAGCTCTCCATGCTACTCTATCCTGTGCAAGCTTCTTCATCTCCCAGTACCTACTGCAACCTACATCCTTCTGAATCTGCTTGGTGTATTCATCTCTTGGTCTCCCCCTACGATTTTTACCCTCCACGCTGCCCTCCAATACTAAATTGGTGATCCCTTGATGCCTCAGAACATGTCCTACCAACCGATCCCTTCTTCTGGTCAAGTTGTGCCACAAACGTCTCTTCTCCCCAATCCTATTCAACACTTCCTCATTAGTTATGTGGTCTACCCAACTAATCTTCAGCATTCTTCTGTAGCACCACATTTCGAAAGCTTCTATTCTCTTTTTGTCCAAACTATTTATCGTCCATGTTTCACTTCCATACATGGCTACACTCCATACAAATACTTTCAGAAATGACTTCCTGACACTTACATCCATACTCGATGTTAACAAAGTTCTCTTCTTCAGAAACGCTTTCCTTGCCATTGCCAGTCTACATTTTATATCCTCTCTGCTTCGACCATCATCAGTTATTTAGCTCCCCAAATAGCAAAACTCCTTTACTACTTTAAGTGTCTCATTTCCTAATCTAATACCCTCAACATCGCCCGACTTAATTCGACTACTTTCCATTATCCTCGTTTTGCTTTTTTTGATGTTAATCTTTTAAGAATATTCATTGAAAATAAATCACGGTTCATTTATGTACACACAGATATTATTTCTAAGACGAAACACCGTGCATGGCCAAATGGCACTATCCAAACCCATTACTGAAGCAACTGTGGTACACCATGGGCCATAGATGACAGGGGTGGGGGACAGCTACGGAGATACGTATGCACGAATAGTTGTACAACTGTTGAGTAACTGACCACCCAGATGAACCAAGGAACTACCAACAGTGTATTTTCAACGACCGTTCAACGTACGCTGCAGTGCGTGGACCTCCGCAGCAAGCACCTGGTTCATGCACCCATGCAGTCTGCTGTCCATCGGCGACGGAGACTGGAATTTGCACGCCAGCATCGCAACTGGACGTCCATTGGGTAGCGCAGGTGGCCTTTACAGATGAATCATGATTTATAGTTCATCAGACAGATGGCCATTCCCGTGTACAGCGTGAAACGCCTGAAGTCAGACATTCTGCAACATTCGTCAGAAGGATTCAGGCCAGAAGGCATTCACTGCGTGAGCTCGTAGTTTTGGAAGGCACAGTGGATCAAGACACACACACATCTATCCTTGGGGACTGTGTCCATTCCTACATGCAATTTATTTTTCCTCAACAGGACAATGCATGTGTCACACAGCTCGCAGTCCAAGTGTGCTGCGGTTCGTAGAGCACTATCATCAATTTACCGTACCCCCCTGGTAACCAAACTTCCGGATTTAAACCCAATCGAGAATCTTTATGACCACTTCCATCGGGCTGTACACGCTACGGATCGTCAACTGAGAAACCTCGTGTAACTGGCCACCCCACTGGAGTTGATATAGCTCCACATCTACACGTACATCCACACGCCGCAAACCACCTGACGGTGTGTGGCGGAGGGTACCTTCAGTACCTCTATCGGTTCTCCCTTCTATTCCAGTCTCGTATTGTTCGTGGAAAGAAGGGTTGTCGGTATGCCTCTGTGTGGGCTCTAATCTCTCTGATTTTATCCTCATGGTCTCTTCGCTAGATGTACGTAGGAGGGAGCAATATACTGCTTGACTCGTCGGTGAAGGTATGTTCTCGAAACTTCAACAAAAGCCCGTACCGAGCTACTGAGCGTCTCTCCTGCAGAGTCTTCCACTGGAGTTTATCTATCATCTCCGTAACGAAGCGCGCTGCTCTCTGTTGGGTCGTCTCTTTCTCTTCTATCAGCACTATCTGGTACGGATCCCACATTGCTGAGCAGTATTCAAGCAGTGGGCGAACAAGCGTACTGTAACCTACTTCCTTTGTTTTCGGATTGCATTTCCTTAGGATTCTTCCAATGGATCTCAACCTGGCATCTGCTTTACCTACGATCAACTTTACACGATCATTCCATTTTAAATCACTCCTAACGCGTACTCCAAGATAATTTATGGAATTCACTGTTTCCAGTTGCTGACCTGCTATATTGCAGCTAAATGATAAGAGATGTTTCTATGTATTCGAATCACATTACACTTGTCTACATTGAGATTCAATTGCCATTCCCTGCACTATGCGTCAATTCCCTGCAGATCCTCCTGCATTTCTGTACAATTTTCCATTGTTACAACCTCTTGATATACCACAGCGTCATCTGCAAAAAGCGTCAGTGAACTTCCGATGTCATCCACAATGTCATTTACATATATTGTGAATAGCAATGGTCCTACGACACTCCCCTGAAGCTGATTCTGACTATTTATACACACTCTGAGAAATGATGTCACATGTTACGCTTGTGCAATGAGGACTTCAGATTGCTAAACCATGGTTCAAAACGGAATTTGGAGTCGCAAACGCACATTGGCAATGGATTACATCGGTGCTGCAGCCACAGCAGTATTTCCAGTGCGAGATAACTGGCACTAGAGGTCGTAGGTGGACTGATACATCAGTTGTACGTGTATTCTTCTGAGTCGGCCCCGAATATAATTCGTCACATAGGCCTTATTAAAGATCAGACAGATTGTTGTATTTCATCATCTACGCTTGAGATTCTTGATTTTATAGGAACACCACATAGATTGTCCACGAAACACACTTCCGCTTTATCCGTGGCGAATGTGAAGTTGCGGTAATATTAAATTTGAAAATACTACTTTTGGACGAACTTCTTTGCCTACTCAGTGATGTACATACATAGCTGTGAAGCAGCGACGACTGGGGGTCGGCTGGGCGTAAGCCCGCCACACTGGCTGCTATGACGTCACAAGACAGATGCGGGCCGCACGCGGGGACAATTTCCTGGGCGCGGCTTGCCTAATGAGGCGTGCGGGATCCGCCAGAGGGGGCGGATTATCTCGTCCCGGAGGGCCGCAGCCAGTCGCGCCACGGCCCCACTGGCTGGGTTACGAGGCGCAGGAAATGAGGAATGAAATGGGATACAGGGGAGAGGGCACACGTATGATAGACGCCAGTCGCCATACCAGTAGGTGAGCGCCTGTAAACGGCACACAACTAGGGGTGGCGTGGTGACTACACTAACTCTTACTCCGCAGAATGAAATCCCCATCCTACTGAACACTTAATTTACCTAACCCTACCTACTCCTAAAAGCACAAAGCTCAACTCCATCCCACGAATCCAGAAGCAACTGCCCCTGCCCTCCCTTTCGACACACCACCCCAACCCAACGACTCTACATCCCAAAGCTACCGCATAAGATACGCACTGAAGTGACAAAAGTCATCGGGGACCTCTCAATATCGTGCCGTACCTCTTTTGCTCAGTACTGTGGAGCAGAACGACATGGCACGGACTCAACAAATCGTTGGAAGTCCGCTGCAAAAATACTGTGTCATGCTGCCTCTCTACAGCCGTCCATAACTGCTAAAGTGTTGCCAGTGCAGGATAAAAAATGGTTCAAATGGCTCTGAGCACTATGGGACTTAACATCTGAGGTCATCAGTCCCCTAGAACTTAGAACTACTTAAACCTAACTAACCTAAGGACATCACACACATCCATGCCCGAGGCATGATTCGAACCTGCGACCGTAGCGGTCGCGCGGTTCCAGACTGAAGCGCCTAGAACCGCTCGGCCACACTGGCCGGCCAGTGCAGGATATGCACGAACACACCGCTCGATTATGTCCCGTAAATATTCGATAGGATTCATGTCGGGCTATCTGGTTGACCAAGTATTTTTTTGCTCTAAGTGTTCTTCGAAGTAGTCGTGAACGATTCTGGCCCGGTGACATCGTTTTTCCAAAACATGAAGTCTATGAATGACTTGAAATTGTCTCCAATTAGCGAAACACAACCATTTCTAATTAACCACCAATTCAGTTGAGCCAGAGGGACGAGTCTATTCTACACAAACACAGCCAACACTTATTATGGAGCCGCCACCACCACCTTGCACAGTACCTTGTTGTCAACTTGGGTCCATGACATCGTGTGGTCTGCGCCCCACTCGAAACCTACCATCTCCTCTTACCAAGCGAAATCCGGACTCACTTGACCAGGCCACAGTTTTTCAGTCGCCTACGGTCGACCCATATGGCCACGTGCCCAGGAGAAGCGCTGCAGGCGATGTCGGGCTCTCAGCAAAGGCACTCGCGTCGCTTGCTTGCTGCGATAGCCCAGTAGCGCCGAACTTCACCGCACTGCCTTAAGGGGCTCCGGAAAGGCTCAAAATCATGAAAAGTTCAATTTTTACTTTTTTGCGTTTTCTGAATCTGCAGACTATTACCTTTTAATAGATATATAATTTATTCAATTCCGAAGACTACAACTATTTTTAAATTTTTTTTAAAATGTGTTCTACATGGGCGTGACCCACTGTGGCGCTGTTAAACTGCTGTCAAATGGTGTTATTATTAACGTCCGTGTTCATCGGGTAAATTTTAGTGACGTGAGATAAACTGTGTGTTGTGGCTAACCTGTGATGGTTCAATACATATCGCTCGTGTTATTGTCGATTGTTTCATGTTTATTTACTCTGTCGTTATCTCGAAAATATTCGTAATTAATTCTGTTTCTTGAGTCTCTGTTTTGTTGAAGTATAATAATGAGTAAAAGTAAAGTTATTAGAAATCCTCTGAAGGCTTTTAAGGAAAGGAGAAATGTTGAAAAGCCAAAGGTATGTGTTATTACTGTAAACAATAAAGACGATAACCAAGTGAGTGAACCTAACCTCTCAAGTACACCTGCCCATAGCAGTGAAAGTGGGAAAGAAAATACTTCACAGAAGAAGCTTGGTTCAATGAGTGAAAACTATGAATGTTTTATGGGCGAATCGGATGTGAATGAAATATTTGATATGTCGGTTCTCAAAGGAATTTTTTCGAACTGTGTAAGATGTATTAATTGTAGTGAAGTTGGTCTGGAACTCTCGATAATAAAGCACGTAGGACTTGCTAGTGAAATACAACTGAAATGTCGTAAGTGTTCATACATGACCACCTTTTGGAACAGTGTTGCTGTAACTGCAACTGAGGAAATGGTAGCAAAATTTACGAACACAACAACGAGCGATGCTTGCTTTAGACAAGGAACGCCTTCGGGCTGCAGACAGGGCTGTAAAGAGTCTAGAAATACAAGCAAGAGGAAACAGGAGGAGGAACAAGAGGAAGCTGGAGGAGGAGTTTGCAGAGGATGAAGATAATCCATCCTATGGACCTGGAATGCACTAAAAAGTTAATCCAATCTTTGTCGCTCGATTCCCAAAACTTTTATTTTCTCATACTAATTACATGTTTTCTAAGGATCTTCCAAACATATTTATTTCAAACTTTCAGTAAATGTTACACAGTACCTTCTGCATAATTTAACACAGCCTTTTTCCAAAAAACTGTATATTTTTGAATATATAAATAAAAAATTGCAAAAAAATGTTGTGAATTTTCATTACAATTGAAAAAAATCATCTTTAATAACTGAACTAAAATTTGGTAAAATCCCTGTGTTAAGTTGTAGCCCATATTCCAATAAATAATCTGTAAAAAGTTCAACATCCTACCTCAAATACTTTGTGAGGAAATATGTAATTTAGAAGCGTTATTTTAACATTGCAAGTATAGGGCGTTCCGGAGCCCCGTAACGGATACGTTCGTCCTGCGTCCCACATCGAATTACGCGATTATTGTCTGTTAGCACTGATAACTCTCCACAAATGCCGCTGCTCTCGGCCATTAAGTGAATGCCGTCGACCAATGCGTTGTCTGTGGTGAGAGGTAACGCCTGATATCGTTGGCACACTCTTGACAGTGTGGATCTCTGAGTATTTAATTCCCTAACGAATTGTGAAAATGTCCCACAGCCTAGCTACAGATACCATTCCGCGCTCAGAGTCTGTTAGCTCCCATCGTGAGGTCATAGTCACGTCGGAAGACTTTCGTATGAATTACCCGAGCACAAATGACAGTTCTGGCTGTGCACTGTATTGTGTCTCACTGTTCAGAGGCACAAAACGCGTAGGTGTTTTCAGCTCGTTACTTAATGCAAATAAGTTGGAGGCCGAGTTGATAGGAGCTGAAGGGGTCCGGGTTGCAATAATATGCGGTACGGCACACTGTTAGAAAGATGGATTATTATTCAAGAAAAACATAGTACAATGAAATTACTTATCTTCAGTAGTTTGTAGGACTGCAGCTGCGGCTATGAACTGACAATCTCGTAATATGGAATACCATGAACTAATACAACATATTCTCCGGGGCCAAGCCTGATGGGCCCTCCTCAGAGAATCAATGCAAACATTACAGAACTGGCTGAGGGCCGATTATGAAAGTGCGTCTCCCTAGGTTGAAATCTAGCTAAGAAGTGAACGAGGCACACTCCAGTTCCGTCAAGCTGCACAGCCCGCTGGAGTGTGCTGTGCTCGGTAGACGACGGGTTGCCAACCTTGTGTTGGCGCAGCGTTGTAGTAGTATCTGCGGCAACTATACTACACGCTGCCCTTTTATACCTTGTGTACGCGATACTGTCGCCAACTGTATTGTAACGAGTGTGACAGAACTCGCCATTACATAAAACAATATATTCAAGTTAACGCTATTCTTGTGCAAGCGCCCAGATATCGATAGTAACAATTTGAGGGTGCAACAGGGGACCGCGGTTCTAAGCATTGTTGTGAGACGAGGTCTGTCTGCGAGAGTGGAACACTAGGGTCGGTTGAGAGTTCAGAGACAGAGAACGCGTCACGCTGCCCTCACGTCGGTGATGGCATATGTTACCACACAAGGCGTGGTTTCATTTATATAGCCAGTAGAGGTTTAGATGGCGTATCTACGCTTGAAGATGGAATTCAAGGCAAAATTCACAAGCATAGCGCTAAAGCAACTGCAGAGTTAGGCTCGTGATTGTTAGTCCGAGTTTGCAATAACCCCATGTTTTGATGAAATCTTCGCCAGAAGATGATGGGAATGACACTCATCGAAACGTCGCGGAGTTTAGACACAGCTACCCGGATGGAAGCCCGAGATTTCATCAGCGGTATACACATTCACATATCCTACGTTTTGCGTGTCAGTGAAAGACGCCTCCTTATCCTCCAAATAATAATAATTGTTCTCCACGTCTAAATAATATGCTGTGGTTACTAAATGATAATGCTATTTTCAAATTTAAATAATTTGTTAATCTGTGTAGTGTTCCTTTTGAAATATTCAAGCAGATATATTGGAAGTAAATAGCAAAATTACTCTGAATGATATTATATGGACATAAACGACAAATTAATTATGAAAATGTATTAAATCAGCTTCAAAGAAAGACTACATCGGTTGCAATGTAATAGAAAGACATTTATATTAGACGAGATCGTAGTGCATAACGTTCTCGAAACTAACATTATTATCTTTGTCATTACATGTTAGAGAAAAAGGATATTTAAAATCACTTTGAGTCAGATAACTTCTTCTGATGTATGTAAGGTACGCATGCTACTGTAAAGCCGTAGCTTCCGTTTTATTTGCTCTCGTACGTAGCGAATAATTCAAGTGTGCATTCTGTGCTTAGTGGAAATATATTTACAAAATATCAGTGCACTGTGTTACGTAGAGAACCCATGTAAATAATTCTTCCTGAATTAATAATTGCACGAAGTTATTTAGCATTTATTCAGTCTCTGCAAAGCTAGCAGTGCTGATCTTTGACTGGAAGCAATTGGCCGCCATTTATATTATCCTTTCCTTTCTGTGGTTGTGGTTATTATTATTATTATTATTATTATTATTATTATTAAGTGAACCCAGAATACACAGATCAGGAGAAGAAGCAATATGTTTTCTGCTATGCACAATCCAAATCTCTGACAACAACACAGCGGAATATTCGAAGCCAGCTAGGGAAATCACCACCGGCAGCAACAAGCATAATTGGCTGGTTCAAACATACAGAGATGCGTAGTGTCAAACATCTTTCTCGGAGCGGACGTCTCATTGTGTCTCAATGACGTCTTGACAGAAGGCAAACTGAATTTCAACTCAGACACGAGAAGTCATTTTGTCGTGCATCACGCGAACTGCAGGAAACAGGATCACCTGTCGAAAAAGTGTTACTTAAGCTATTACGGCTTCTTGCGTATCAGGCGCAAATGGTCCGAGCTTGGTGCCCCGACAATCGTCCTCTCCGCCATGGACTCCTGTGTTCCGTGCTGCCGTGTAGACAACACCACTGAATGACGTTGCTACCCTTCGTGTGCGAATCATTGAATCAGTCAAAAATGTTGATGTTACAATTCCGACCAGTACATGGGCAGAGCTTTAATATCTCCATGATGTTCTACGAGCGACGAGAAGGGCACATATTGAAATTCTGGCTCAATGGAAATATATTTTGAGACGTTTTGCAATAGAACGAAATGCTCTGTTACTAATAGTTAACAAGTTATGAATTTTTGAAATGAGCATCTATGCTCCGCAAGCCACCTTACAGTGCGTGGGAGAGGGAACTTCCAGTATCATTACCTTTCCCTCTCCCCTCTCTCCTCCCATAACCCTGTTCTGTTCACAAATGGCTCGCACGAAGAAACGTTTATTTGTATATCTCCACAAGACACGTAGCTCCTCTAGGACCTTCAGCCGCCGAAGTCGAACACGTGCCAGAACAAATAGACGTGGTCAGCCCATAGAGGGCTCCACCTCCGCGGCGGCTATTCCACACAGCGGCTCTCGCGCAGCGAGGGCGCCACTGCTATGCTACGTACAGACAGCGGCCAATAGCCACTTCCTCCGGTTTCGCCCTAGTCCAGTCAGTCTGGTACTCGCTCTGGTTTTCGTTTCTATCTCGGCGGTACTGCGTTCTGGTCGTTGCTCGTTGTTGACATTTGCCTGGCTCTGGTTCTGAGTGGATTTACTGTTGGTGGTTGGTGTTGTGGTTTCCACAAGCCTCCGTCGTTTATCTCTTCCTTGTTGTGTCGGTCGTAGTCGGTCGTGGTCGGTTGTTGTCAGTTGTCGTAGGTCTGTCGTCCGACTCGTCCTGTGTTTACCCGGAGGTGCGTGCTCCACCGCCGGCGCCTTCCCCGTCTGGCGGCTCCGATCCGCGGCCCAAGGCGTTCCCACAGTTGGTTTTGGTTACTACAGCTTCTCTGTTTTTCTCGTCGTGGTAATTTTGCGAGACGTATGTGGGAGAAAGTAGTACATTGCTCGACTGTTTATGGAACGTACGTTCTCCAAATTTCGCTAGCATACCTCAGTGTTGAGCATTTCCGTTCTGCTCTTTGTTGCGTCTTCTGTACCAATAACCCCTCCACCCGCGATTCTTTAATGAATCGAACACCCATGTATAAAAGAGCTTGAAATACCAGATTAAACATGGGTTAGGGTGTTTAATATTTGACGGTGGGCGTGTAGTATCTGTATGGCTGAAGAAACCTTAACAATGTTAGTTTCATTAGTTTTGAATTATTCACTCACCGACTAATGAAAAGTTTGAAATCAAAACTGGTTAACGAAAACACTGATAATCTCCTTACATGCCTACGTAAATTTTACCATGCAATCAAAAAACATTTCGTAGGAGGTAAATGCTTCCCATTTCGTTATTCAGTGTGGGTGTAAGTGAGAAACTTCTTGGTAAAGTTTTGAATTTATATAATTGCGTAGGCTTCCGCGGCCAGAGTCAGTCGACATAAAAGTTTTCTGAATATGGTAACGCGCCATAACGTAAAAAATGTAAGAAACTACTGTTGCTGGAGAAAAACCAACGTTTCGGCCACGATTGCAGCGGCCTCCTCCTGGGTCTAATCATTTTTTTACATTATGACACAGTACCATAGCCAGAAAACTTTTATGTCTTTTGAAATTATGTCTGAAGTTTCTCCGCAAACTTCCCCTTTGTAGTAACTGATGATATTCATATCGGATCTCTGGCCCGAACATAACGTCATCTTGACACAATATTTCACAGTCCATCCGGCCGCCATCTTCGGGTGAGTATACTCAGTCACGATATGAATATTGTGTTTGAATTTCATCGAAACTCGCTTAGTACTCTCATTATGGAACGTTGTTTTCCACCGACGATCCGTGGGGGGGGGGGGGGGGGGGGGAGGGAGAGGAAGTTTCAAGATCACTTATCGCTTATCGCGACCATGTTTAGAATGATGAAGTGGTCCACGCAACCTGCACAGAATCGTTGCTAAAAGAAGACCGAATCTTATGAGGTGTTTTCTATGCATGAAAGATGGAATAATATCCAAATCAGCATGGTTATGGAAAACGACGGATGGATACAAAAGTAGAGTAAGGCTTCGAAACACATGGAAATGCAGTTTTGCAAAGGGAGTTCAACACATGGACTGTAAGATGGCAAGAACTATGCCCCTTACATGAAGTCATTAAAGATCACCTAATTCACGTTGAGCGAACAGTAAGGCTGAACAAAACTGACTGACAAGGCACAATACATCTTGTAGAGGGTATAGTATGGACGTATTGGAATAATTAATGTCGGGTGATGGTTTTAAAGTAATTCACATGACATGAAAACTTTGTAGAAACACGTCGATTTACTGGAGGCTAGTTTATCCCAGGGAAGTATTCGAGTTGACCATGGCGCACGGCTGGGGAGCGGCGAATGTCCGTTGTCCCGTTTTCAGTGAGACATGCGAGTAAGCCGCGCAAAGCTACGGTGGAGCGGTCAACAGAGGCCAAAATATGAGTGTTCATGACCATACCAACTTCACGCTGAATTCACAGTCCGCAGGGTGTGAAGTAAATCAGGTAAAGAGTAACAGAATGAAATACGCCGGCCTCCAATGGGAGCATAGGACCAGGGAATTTCAAGTACTCTCCTGGGAGTCAGAATTCCGGAAAAATTGGTGTTTTGTGCAGATGCTAACCTTGATGGGTGGCCTGGGAGGAGCTAAATAGCAGAAGTTGAGGGGAAGGGAAATTTTGTGGGCATTTGTTCACTTCCCAGAGCAGGCATTGGTCAGCGCTGGGAAGAGACGCATAATTAACGCGAGTTGCACTGCAATTGGCGTAAGTGATTTTGCTGGAGGGGAAACCAAGGCGAAGAGCACACTGGGAGAAGTCTCTGTAGTGGTCTTCCGTTCCCAGCTTGCCTAGAGTGCGGATGTGGCGTTCTTTACTCAGCTTCCCTGAGAAAGAGTGAGCATCTCTGCAGTTTAGGACTTAGCAAATGGAAGGATTGAGCTTGGAGAGAGGAAGTTTTGGTGCAGCTATATGCTGAGCATAGCTGAAACTAGGAGTGAATAGATGAGTGCAGCCTTGCAGTGCTACGAGGTTGGCTGACGTCTGCACAATGACGATGCTCCGCCATGCTGTACTCAGTGATATTATGCCCACTTCGGCCACTGATTAATTTGCTGGATCATGTCAGCAAAGTTTCCTCGAAGGTTTCATTGGACGTATGTTGTAGAATTCTTCTCGCACTTTGCCTGGGTCAGTCAATAGGAATTACTTTTGAGTTATCGCACTTTACTCCACCCAAACGCAATTTTTTACCACTGCCTGATAGGAGAGTCTTGTAATGTGATGATTGAAGGTCAGGAGTTAAAATAAATTCGTACTAATCGACTGCATCTGTTTTCAATCAAGTAGTTGAAATCCCAAGTCACTTTCTTAATTAATTTTATGTTCAACATTTGCATCTGGTTTTCAATAGCTGAATATAACATCAATGTGCATCCCTTTTTTAATTAAAAGTGATAAATTCTGAATCAGTTAATTTCAACACTGCCACCGCAGTTCAATCAGGAGTCACAGGACCTTATAATTTTTTTTTCCTTATCCGATATTCCGGCTGTTTTGCACTCTCTGTTGATCTGTTAGTCAACTAGCTGGGGCGAACACACGCCAAAACTAGATAAGTGACGGGTGGGGTGTTACAGGACGTGAACTGGGAGGAAGCTGAAAACCTTGCAGTTGATCAAGTTTGCTGGACGAAACATGTTACCTGATATGCTACCAAGCATTGGAGGAAGTAATTCTAATTTGCTTGTTTGAGATACACTACCTCAGGACCTATACATTGTTTCTAACTTTATTACTTGTCTTATGATGTTAAACATGTATCGTAAGATTGCATCTCTTAATGAGATAGGAGCGTTTGAGAATTTTAAATTCCGTCAATAATTATAGGAAGTACTGGAAGTCAAATATTTATCTCTGGAAGATGTTAATAGGGAAACTTCAATAGACATCAGGTGTTCATGGCCAGGTGATCCGTTTAGCGGTTTTATCCTTTGATACAGGTAACTTCTGTTAGTCTTGCTACGTATGGTTCCCAGACCGGGGAGTTACATATCCTTAAAAATATCTCTGTAAGTCTCCGTGTGGTACGCTTTTTGTTGTTTTCGGTTCAAGTGGTCATTCCATCTTAAATCGCACCACATGGCTAGTCCCAGATTTTTTTATAGCAATTACTGTTTGCTGTTTATCACAGTTGCTGTCTGAACTATCCATCCCTTCCGAGGGACTCCATACGCTTCATCTAGTACCACCGCTGTCTCGTTCGATGTTTCACCCAACTGCCACCGCCAATTACAGCGTGGCTCTAACTAAAGTACAGGTAGTTACATAAGTCCAGTGGAGGCTGCAGTTACCGTATGGGAGCCAAACTTAGTAGATATTCTAATGTATTGATTGTGTTAAAGCGGAACCGATTTACTCTGGAAAAAAATTAGTTTCAATTTTGGTCACCAGGTGCAAGTCTGGCGCTGTAGAGCACCTCGTCGACGTCTCCCGAGCTCATATTGAACATATCGTGTAAACAGCGGTTAATAATAAAATGAACCTTATGTCTTTCACACTTGTTTACTGCTTCTGTCCACATCCCGTTCGTAATCAGGAAGATACAGAAACATTTTTATATGTACCGTATTTCATGCATTCATATCGCTAGATTTGCACCTGATGGCCAAAACTGGAACAATTTTTTTTTTTCAGCGTAAATCAGTTGTGCATTATCACCTTAGAATATCTACTAAGCTCTGCTGCCATACAGTAATTACAACCCAGACTGGCGCTCTGCGATTAGGTGCACTTTAATTATAACCACCTGGTACTTCCACAACCACTACCTTTTCACATTCTCTCGCACACATACCGTTGGCTGGTCCCACTGCTGCGTAGTTGGCCTTACTGGCCCGCGTCTCGTGGTCGTGCGGTAGCGTTCTCGCTTCCCACGCCCGGGTTCCCGGGTTCGATTCCCGGCGGGGTCAGGGATTTTCTCTGCCTCGTGATGGCTGGGTGTTGTGTGCTGTCCTTAGGTTAGTTAGGTTTAAGTAGTTCTTAGTTCTAGGGGCTGATGACCATAGATGTTAAGTCCCATAGTGCTCAGAGCCATTTGAACCCTACCTTGATCCCATTCCACTCATCCGTCTACCAGGAGTCGGTCATGACATGAGCCTCTAGCCAGTTTACAGAAATTCCCACTTCATCACGACCCAGTTTGTATTCAACGCCAAATAACATCTCCTACGAATCACTAATAGTCACTTATAAATCTTCTGTTTTAATAATGTCCCTGCGCCAGTGTACTTCAACAAATTGTGCGTCTCAAGAGAAGTTACTCTCTACTACCAGACTAATCACCTTTGGAGAAGTAAATGGCGATAAACGGATCCTGATTTAAGTAGCGGTTCTTGGCTAGAACAAACATACAAGTGATGCGCCTGAAAATGTAGGTGGATAACAATAAACGCGAACTTTCTACAAGTCTTTCCACATGCTCAACCTCTGCTACCATGAGACAAACCAGTGAAAGTTTGTTTTCAGTCACCCCAAATTTAGTGGCTGAGTACTTCCATTATCTTCAGAGTGTTGAGAAACAAGCAGTTTTTTGGAATACACTACGACATACAGACACTGCGAGCAGCATCAAATGTATTCCAGTGGGAAAGAGAGAGTGTTCCAGAAGCTGGGACCACCACAGTATGGTGGCGAGCATGACTGTAACCATGACCAACGCTTTTGTAGCTGCGTTTGCGTATATCACTTCCGCGGCTATTTGAACAAGTAGGTGATCGGCTCTACAACATACCTTAGGCTTATAGGCAGGCTGTAGTTATACAGAATGCCTGTTGTCCACAGCTAAGTACCGCAGAAAGTAAAATTTATTTAACATTCAACATACCATAGAGCAATGTTACCACACAGATAAGCATTTCGAGACCCACAGTCTAATCATCTGGTTACCCGTGTTTAAATCTGCTGTGTCCCCCCGAAGATACGGGATATGGCCTCCATATAAAAGCGGCGAGCTGCCTACACCACAGGCGCACGTTGTTACTCCCGAAGAGAGTACCACGACAAGGGCTGTGTTATGCATCCACTTTACGTCACACAAACAGTTCCGAAGTACACATCCATTCCACCAAACGTGGATATGACCAGACACACAGCTCTACTCATTCAGTCAATCAGTCAGTCAGTCAGTAGCTCGAGCACTGTACACACGACTGTGTGTCAGCCAGTGTCTTACGACACTACAGTCGCCACCAAGGAGAGCTGAACTTGATATTATAAAAGTGGGTTGTAGTCGTCGTTCAATTGATCTAGGACTACATCAGTGTATGAAGACTCATCACGATAACTGACCATGGTCTATGTTGCCATGCACACTCTTCATACTCCAAGTTAATTAATGTAATGTGGGACTACATCAGGGGTAAAAGACTGATCAATGTAACTGACCATTGGTCTATATTGCCATGCATGAGTTTGACACTTAATGTAACGTTTCTATTAATAGCCATTATACAGTATATTTTTGCTAAGCTGTGTTCACTCTTGCCACAGTTGCTGCCTTACCCCTGTTTGGTTCTGAGAGAGATTCGTACATTGCTGCGTGCAAGTAATCAACCTCACAACAGCTACGGAGTAGGTGCTAGTGGGTTCTTTTCTGTTTCGTTTATATGTTTGACGCCTAGCGCATTTGGTCAATACAACAAACCACCAATCATTAATAGTTGACCATGCGAATTTGTAGTTATAAATTCATGCTAGTCATGTTCAAGAATAGTTACCTTGTCTCTACCTGTTCCGTTCAATCACACTTGATATTCGCTAGACTAGTTATTGTCGTAGAATTTAACGTGTGTGACAACAATCCAGTCCGAGGTGTTGACCGGAACGAAGTGTGATGCAACTGTGTTTGAATACATTGTACACAAAGATCAGAATTATAAAGTGCATGTTGTGTAAGGACGACAGGAAAACGAGTCTGTGACTACTGAAAGACGGTGTCACAGGTTACCCAAGGGTCGTACAATGCAACAACACATCCATTATTAAGTGATGTAAATCCATCTGATAACAGGTTTCACTATCAGAAACGTGTAGTGGAAATAAAGATAAATTGTGCCTGGTTAGATTAACGTGTAGTTTCAATTGCACTAACAGTAACTACGGACACACTAAAAAATATGGGACGAGTCTGGCTATGTTGTGGATGTTTGTTGTGCGTCGGATAGAGGAAAAACAGAACATTTGTCACAGATAAACGTTACAACAAACCATTTTGAAAAGGCACATTCTTTAGCTCGTAAGGAGGAAGAAATATTAATGTTCCACGTACAGTCGACAAAGGGGTCACCAGAAAAGGACCAGATATTCAAAATGGGGTAAGAAATCAGCGGTGAATTTTTCATTGGAGTCATCACTGCAGTGCCATGTGTGATTTAGAGAAACAACCGAAGACAAATATACTGTACATGGCCGGAGGGAGGATTGAACCGTTTTACCCCCAAATGTGGAGTCAGAGTTTTTTGGCCACAGGGCCACGTCGCTCGTCGTGGTCTGGTTAGATGCCACGTGTAATACAAGATGTGGTCGCGAATCTCCTCCTTGCTCTGTGTTGTGACAGTTTGTGGTGATAAAAGCCTTGGCAGTAGGTTAAACTGTTTACGGCTACTAAGAGAGTGCTCTTCGCAGATAAAGTACGGTGTGCAAGGTCTACATCAAACCGAAGTGTGTCCTTTAATGGGCTATGCCACATTCCGGAACATGTTCAAGTGAAGTATACCCAGACCGTTCCTCATTCCTTGTAAATTGTACTATTCCTTGTACCACTGCTAGCTAATTCCCTGTCCTGCTCAACTGGTAAATGCAGCGGAGGATGGACGATTGTCAACATGCTTCCACACGAGCCTTGTTTTGTCGTATCTTGTCTTCGCGGTCCTTAAGTAAGTTGTGTGATGGTGGCAGTAGACTTTTTCTGCTGTGTGACCCAAATCCTGAATATCTAAACTTTATCAATAGCGCTAGGAGAGATAAGCATCTACTCACCTCCAGGTATTTCTATTTGAGCTCACAAAGAATTACCTCATCACTCGAACCCACCGGCAACAAAACTAGCTGCACGCCTGTGAACTGCTTCGATCTCTTTCTTTAATCTCACCTGGTTAGAATTCAAAACACTCGTGGATTACTCAAGAATGGATTTCACAAGTGTTCCTAACGCAGTCTTCTTTATAGACGAGCTACACTTTCCTGAAATGCTGACAATAAACCGCATTCGAACTTTCGGCATCGCTACGACTGCTTTTTACGCACTCAGTCCATTTAACGTCGACTTTGCGACGTTATGCGTAGATACACTGGCGTGCAAATCTTAGGGAAGAAAGTAACGAAGTGTGGGCTCTGTCATAGGTCTGTGAGTAGTGGGTTACGGTGTGGGATTTATTCAAAGTATTTTCATTGGGGTGGAATGCAGTGGGGAAACCAGTGGGCATTCTGGCTAGATCCTCTCCTGGTAATGCAGAATCTGTAGTAGAAATAAGTTGACAAAGGAGCAAGAGCATGAGATCTATGCCCTTCAGATGCAGTTACAACGCGCAAAGGAGGAACTAGATAGGCTGATGAGGGTGAAGGGAGGTGGGGAATGGGAACTGGCAGTTGGCAAGAAGGCAGCTAGGAAGAGGGGTTATTCAGACACTTTGCGTATATGCCATGGATTTGACCAACTGTGAGAGCTGAGTGGAGAGGAGCCTGTTGTAGCTGTAGATGTAGAGAACATGCAGCAGTCCTCACAAGGGAACCTCCCCATCGCACCCCCCTCAGTTAGAAGTTGGCACAGTGGATAGACATTGAAAAACTGAACACAGATCAATCGAGAAAACAGGAAGAAGTTGTGTGGAACTATGAAAAAAATAATCAAAATATACAAACTGAGTAGTCCATGTGCAAGATAGGCAACATGAAGGATAGTGTGAGACTAGCAGCGCCGTGGTCCTGTGGTTAGCGTGAGTAGCAGCGGAACGAGAGGTCCTTGGTTCACGTCTTCCCTCGAGTGAAGAGTTCACTATTTTTTTTTTTTTTTTCATTTTCAGACAATTATCAAAGTTCAGGCACTCACACATGATCAACTTCGCTCTCCAAAATTCTAGGACATGTTTAGATTTGCTTGGACATATGCAGGATTTGAAGGTACACACACGGAAAAATTTGAAAACGTTAAAAACATATGTTTTGACAGAGCACAGGGAAAACTGTGCGACTGTGACACTGTTGCATTCATTTGTTGCAGTTTGTGAGACAAACTCTTATGTTTTCATCACTTTTTTGGGAGTGATTTTCACATCAACAAGAAAACCTAAATCGGGCAAGGTAGAAGAATCTTTTTACCCAATCGCCAAGCGTACAAGTTAGGTGGGTCGACAACATATTCCTGCCATGTGACGCACATGCCGTCACCTATGTCGTATAGAATATGTGAGACGTGTTTTCCTGTGGAGGAATCGGTTGACCTATGACCTTGCGATCAAATGTTTTCGGTTCCCAATGGAGAGGCACGTCCTTTCGTCTACTAATCGCACGGTTTTGCGGTGCGGTCGCAAAACACAGACACCAAACTTATTACAGTGAATAGGGACGTCAATGAACGAACGGACAGATCCTAAATAAAAAAGTAAACTTTTCACTCGAGGGAAGACTTGAACCAAGGACCTCTCGTTTCGCAGCTGCTCACGCTAATCACGGGACCACGGCGCTCCTGAGCTGACACTGTCCTTCATGTTGCTTATCTTCCGCATGGACTACTCTCAGTGTATATTTTGCTCATTTTTTTTCATAGTTCCACACAACTTCTTCCTGTTTTCTCGATTGATCTGTGTTCAGTTTTTCAAGGCCTATCCACTGTGCCAACTTATAACTAAATCTGAGGGGGGTGCGATGGGGAGGTTCCCTTGTCAGCAGTTAGGAGGTCTAGGTCATTTGTAACGTCTAACAGAAAGAGGAAGATTCTGCTGCTAGGTACTTCGTACGGTAGAGTTGCGGGCCAGCAGTTGCAGGATGTGCTGGGGAGTGAGTACCAGGTCACCAGCATTTTGAAGCCTAATGCAGGGTTGGCTCAGGTGTGTGACAGCATAGGGGAGTTACGTAGGAATTTTACGAAGGAGGATCAGGTTCTGATAGTGGGTGGAGCAGGGAACAGTCTTGATAGGGACGGGGAATATGATGTCGGTGGTGACCTGGTAAAGGTAGCTACTGAAACTGGTGGCACTAACGTGCATTTTCTGCAACTGTTTCAGCGTCATCATCTGACTCATCTTAATGTGGTTGTTAGGCGCGTTAACAGGGGGCTGGAGAAGACACTGATAGAGGCCGTGGGTCACATTTCAGTGGTGCCAGTTGAGTCTGACAGTATATCGGGTTTCAATAGGCATGGCCTGCACCTCAATAGGTATGGGAAGGGGAGGCTGGCAAAACTCGTAGGTGGCAGTGTTGTGAGTGGTGGTGGGATCACTCATGGAAAAATTCCTCTAATAGTTGGTGTTACAGCTGCTACTTTATTTAGATTGAAGTCAGCTGATAGGTATACCTGCTTAAAGGAAGTCCCTCTGACTGAGGTCTCACCTTCAGAGGACGTCATGTTTCCAAGTAGAGAAGGAAATAGCATTTCTCATTAAAATATAAGTGGCATTACAAATAAAGTTAATGAACTCCCTATAGATGTTGACTCTGAAATTATTGGTACATCGGACCACCATTCCAACACTGACAGTTAAGAGCCTTTCTTTACCAGGATAAAGATCAGTTGGATGTTTTTCAAGGAGTTCCTTGCAGGGCAGGGGAGTGGCTATGTATGTAAAAAACAGTATTCCATTTGAGTCCATAGACGTATCACGGCACTGCTCTGAACAGATATTTCAATGTTGTGCGGGGACAATTGAATTTAGTGAAACTAAACTTCTAATTGTTGTTGTTTATAGGTCCCCTAAGTCTAACTTCAGAGCATTTCTTCTCAAGCTAGGCAGGGTTCTTGATTCACTTTGTAGGAAGTACCAGAAATTAGTTATGTGTGGTGACTTCAATATAAATTTTGTATATGATGGTGGAAGAAAAAGCATGTTCCTAGATCTCCTAAATTCATATGATCTGATGCAGACTCTCTTTTTTCCGACTATGGTGCAGGGGAACAGTAGCACAGCCATAGACAATATTTTTATTGATTCTTCATTACCAGATGGGCATTCAGTTAGTAAAAGAGTGAATGGCCTTTCAGACCTTGATGCATAGATTTTAACACTAAAAGGTTTTTGTACTCAAAAGAAATGTGACATATGTAGGAAAGTTAATCCAACAGCAATAGAGAGTTTTTCAAACCTTGTCAAGGAAAAAGAGTGGCAGGATGTTTTAGTGCCGATAACGTGGATGATAAATATAATGCTTTCCTTGACACACTTCTCATTCTCTTTTAGAGTTGCTTTCCATTAGAACGTTGTAAACGGGGTACTAGCAGTAATAGGCAGCCTAGGTGGCTGACTAGTGGGATAAGGATATCATGTAGAACAAAGCGGGGAATTATATCAAAATGTTAAAGTTGTCATAATTACAAACAGTACTGCAATTTGCTTAAAAATGTTATTAGGAAGGCAAAGAGTAAGTGGTATGGATATAGAATAACTCGCAGGATAAAATCATGACCATATGGTCAGTTGTAAAGGAAGTGTCTGATCAACAGCAGAAGGTCGACGATGTAAAGTCAGTCAGTTGTAAAAATATTCTGTTACTGATAAATCAGCTATATTTACAGTATTTAACAATCATTCTTTCAGCACTACTGGTGAATTAAATAAAAAATTTAGTTTTTAGAGGGAATCATAACTTCCTTGGCAAATGCCATTCCGAGATCGATGTCTAAAATAATCCTCAGTTATACAGACAAGGGGGAGAGTGAGTCAACAATTAAATCACTGAAGACTAAGGACTCTCATGGATGTGATGGAGTGCCTAGCAGATTGTTAAATTACTATGCTGCGCAGGTTAGCCCTGTATTTAGCCATATTTGCAATTTTTCCTTCAGGATTGATCAGTTTCCTGAACGATTAAAGCACTCGGTAGTAAAGCCGCTTCATAAAAAGTGAGAAAAGGATAATGTAGATAACTTTAGACCTGTTTCTATGCCATCAGTGTTTGCTAAAGTTATTGAAAATGCTGAGTATGTAAGGATACTTGATCATTTTATATCACACGATATGCTATCAAATGTACAGTTCGGCTTTAGAAGTCGTTTAACAACTGAAAATGCTATATTCTCTTTTGTTTGTGAGGTACTGGACGGATTAAACAAAAGTTTTCCAACGCTAGGCACATTTTTTTTATTTAACTAAGGTGTTTCATTGTGTTGATCACAAAATATTGCTCCAGAAGTTGGACCATTATGGAATACAGGGAGTAGTTCACAATTGGTTCACCCCTTACTTTAGCAACAGACATCAAAAGTTCATTATTCACAATGTTGAGAATGGCTGTGATGTGGGGTCTGAGTGAGGTAGAATCAAGAGGGGGATGCCCTAGGGATCAGTGTTGGGGCCACTCCTATTCCTTATTTATATAAATGACATGCCCTGTAGTATTATGGGAAACTCTAAAATATTTCTGTTTGCTGATTTCACTAGCTTAGTGTGCAGCACTGGCCCAGTTTCAAATAGTGCAGTTCATGACGTCAGTTCATGGCTTGTAGAAAATAAACTAACGCTAAATCACAGTAAGACGGAGTTTTTACAGTTTCTAACACACAATTCAACAAAACCTGACGTTTCACTTTAACAGAATAGGCGTATGATTAGTGAAAATGGAAAGTTCAAATTTCTAGGTGTTCAGGCAGTTAGTAAACTGTCGTTCGATCTTGTTCAGAGACTTAATGCTGCCATTTTCACTATTCGAGCGGTATGTGAAGTGAGTGATCGTTCGACACCAAAATTTGTCTACTTTGTTATTTTCATTCTCTTATCTCGTATGGTATTATATTTTGGAGTAACTCTTTCCATTCAAAAAGGATGTCTTTGGATCAGAAACGAGCGTTTCGGGCAATAAGTGGAGTAATTTCACGAACCTCTTGTCGCCCCTGATCATGAGTCTGGGTGTTTTGACATTGGCCTCTCAATATATATATTCCTCACTGTCACTTCGTGTCAACAATATTAGGTTATCCCCATGAATAATCAGCTTTCACTCAATTAATACTCAGCAGAAATCAAACCCGTCTTTCGATCGCATTTACTTAACTTTTGTTCGCATACGTGTACAGTATTCTGCTGCATCCATTTTCAATAAGATACCGATTTAATTAGAAAATCTTAACAGTAATCCACGCGCTTTCAAACCGAAACTAGAGAGTTTCCTCATGGGTCACTTCTTCTAATCTGTCGAGGAGTTCCTTGAAAAATTAAGCTGATCCTTGTTGTATTGCTGATTGCGTTCACTTAAACTTATTTATTGACTTTTTCGGGTTCATAAACATTTTATTTTTATCTGTTATTACTTCTATGTTATAATTTCATGTACTGACATCTTCCATGACCTTGGATATTTGCTCCTCAATTTGGTCCTACGGAACTTAACGTGTAAATAAAAATTGATTTGTCGCTGACAAGTGACATAGCTCGATGAAATTGGACCAACGCAGAAACAATTGCTACAATGTAGCATACAAGGTTATTGAAAGAAATACTATTCTTTTCTCACCGAGATTCATAGTGTACCCGTGGACTTTACGATGGCGGGACATGGTTCTCAATAGGGTGTGTGATCCACGCGGACAGAAGTGTAAGCTCTCCATCTTGAGCCCAAGCTGGTCACAAGGTCAATAAAGAGTTTCGTGGTGGGGTGTTCTTTCCCTCAATCAGTGAGGTGGACGAATGCTGGGTGGTCGTTGGATCATGTGGACATGGTGCAATACGTCTGCTCAACCCATCCAGCTCGTACTCGGTAGTATTTAAATCGGTGGAACGAGCAGTCTCCTGGGGAAGGAGTACAGCATCACAGTAACGTTGACCCCTGAGTGTGCTGTGTTCACAGATTCAGGGGTCAGTACATCTACGCAGCGTTATGCCTCCCCACATTATAAAACATGGGCCACCAAAACGATAATTTGGAAAGTGCTGTACTTGCCCTCATCCGGCGAGAATCTGGAACATGTTATGCACAGAGCAACTTTCTCGAACGTGGTGGTGTCATAGTGTGCGGAGTCCTAATGCTGCATGGGCTTGTTGACTTCCAAAGCTCTCTGAACAGTACACCCACTAGTCAAAGTTATTGTGGCACTTTACTCCTTCAAAAAGGAAGTGTTTTCAGCGGTGCATTCGACGCTGATTCATTTTTCTGCATCCAAATGCCCGACCTCATCGAACAGCGCAACTGCAGGAGCTCCTGGAACGAGAGGACGTATTACGAATAGGCTGGCCTGTCCGCTACCCCGACCTAAATCCCATCGAGAACGCGTGAGACGTGTTGAGGAGACGCTCCAGCGACCATAGAGCAGCTGTCAAGCACGCCAGTGAAGGAACAGAACCAACCTTGTGGGAGCAGGTTGCCGAGCGTCAATTGCCGTCTGTGGTGATCACACACCCTATTAAGTGCCATGCCCAGGAGACGAACATAAATAATGTACTTCAATGAAAGTGTCATTTCCGTTGGTGTCATTGCACATTAATGTCAGTTACATTCTGTACTGTACTGTATTGTATTGTAGCAGTTCTTTGTATGTGAGATCCAAATTTCATCGGTCTATGTTACTTGGTAGTGACATATAATGAAAAAGCTACTTTCGTCCAGTGTATTTAGTCGATGTGACTGTATCAAACAGCAGAGCACGCAATTGTAGTCAAGAATTACGGGGTCTCGGAGCGTGCACGTCGACAGTCTACTACCTAATGTTGTGTTCGGCCACTGAGAACCATGGATCACAATCGCCCAGGACTTTTCGATGGGAATGCGTATCTGTGTCGGTGCCACAATATTTTGCTCGAGTTACAATTTATCTCGTGAGGAAACCTAATGGACGGTTTGACTTCCCACATGTCGCAGCGTCTCACGCGGGATCCAGTTAATCCTGCAAGACGTTTCGACACGTTCCGTGCTCCTGACGACTCACCCCCAGCTCAACATTCACCCTCCGTAAGACGGGTCTGCGATGTAAAGAGGCCGCGACCGAGAAACGGCAACTAATTATCCTCACTGTTATTCGGAGTGCCAGTCCAGACTATGGGTTTCCGTCTGAGCAGCTGAGAATTCGCCCTTCAGCGGCCTACAGTGTCATCGGAGTGGGCTGGCTGTCTGGCTGGCTCCAGCGGCGCCGTGCCGCAGAAAGTGGGGCGGGCAGGCGGAGGATAACGGCCCGCGGCGGCGCGCCGTTAAGCATTTACGCGCGGAGACCGCCGCATCCGTCGTTTGTCGTCGCCGCCTACCGCAAAGTGGCTGCCGGTAACTTTACGTCAGCGGGCTGCGTCCGTCCTCCACCCGTAGGATCCAGCTCACCGAGCTGTTCCCTTTACAGTGTTAACTGGCCGTCTGCCCCGGCTTCGGCGGGTTCCACTGAGCATCTACGGCCCGGCGACTTGTCTGGCGTAGTCGTAATAAATCACATATATAAATCTTCCTCCTGAATCGGTCTGCCTGTTAGTGGAAACCGTATCAAACTCCCTAATGTAATTACTGATATTAGGTGTCACATACTGACAGAAAAACGCAGCGCAAGATTTTAATTTAGTAACATGTACATGAACCGTGAATTTACTTCCAAAACCTTTTCTTAAGAATTTTCTCTATTTACTAGCGATTCATCAAGAACATTAACACATTTAATCACACTATGTGAGCGTGGAAGTAGTTGCCAATGGGTAACTGATGAACAAATAAAAATTTTTTTTTAATAAATGGAAATTTTATTCCTGAAAGCCCTTTAAGAAATTTAAAATTGTAATCAGAAAGCACCCTATAAATATCAAGTTACAATTTACACAGAGGCGGAAATAACTTTTTTTTTTTTTATAGTATGAGCTTTCGGGATGAGAACCTTGCCGCTCCCTTTTAACACGGCCGAGGTCACGACCGCTCACAACAACCTCTGAAAGACTACACTGCTGCAAATCTGCAACACACTGCATTACTTTAAACTAACAATTTTAACAACTCACACAAACACAAACTATGCACCCCGTAAGAGGGATGGAAATGATACAAAACACTCACATTAAAAATTATTTGGCGCCGAAAGTGCAACTTGTTTTTAAAAGAAAACTCGTACGATGGAAGGGAGGCAACTTTGTATAGTAAAATGACAATTTAAATAAAAACACATGAAACACCGTCTTACATAAAATGTACAAACATGCTCTACATTACACACATACCGCCTCTCAAGATGAAGATAAAAACATTTCAGGAATTCGGCATTTACACCTTAAGCAATAAATTCGTTAACACCGAATCCGACAAACATGACAGAGGCAGCTATTAACGTACGGCAGACCGACAGGCAGACAGACAATAACTGCCTAACAAATGGGGACGAAAGACAGGTGAGCAAGATGGGGACGAGGGACTGACCACGAAAACAAGTAGAACTTAACAAGTAAATGAAACAACATATCAGCCATAACTTCTAATAAACGGCGATGTCTGGCGAAGACCTGGTCCAGCACCCCAAAAACGTTCTCCCGAACCGTCCCCTGCCAGCCGCTTCAACGGATGCAGGGAGACGCGCCGATCTCCCGTCTCACGGCGTCGCAGCTCGCGCCGGCCAGGCCGATGTCGTGGGATGACTCCTGTTGCTCTCGTGTCGGCCGCGAAGCCACTACCACTGGCTATACGGCGCGGCCCACTGGCTGCCACGTGGCGACCTCGCGTGTGCCGACGCTCAAGACGGACCAGGCATCTTGTGTCTCAGTGCACGACCGACCAACTGATCGATCCAACCGGCGTTAAGGGTCGATCCGAACGACAGACATCCTGGCACTCCAGATGGTAGCCCGACATTGACTAAGCGATATACTCGGTCGGACCCACCCCTGCAGAGGAAACATGCCCTCAGGCTACCCGACATCCCTGTCCCGGGAAGAGACTGACCTACCGATCAATCCAACCGCCAATGTCCTTTGCCTGAACAAACTCGAGCAGACTGGCGGCCTAACACATACTAGCACTCCGGACGACAGCCACTGACTGCCTCACACTGACCCGGCTGACCAACTGACCGACTCACCGAAACTGACAGACTATCCCTTGCCGAACTCATAACGCCCCTTAAATGCACGTGAACATCCAACGTTTCCCCTTTCCCACCAGAGGGAGCCACCAAAGCTGCCATTACCACAGCGGCGCCACCGCCAGAAACGGAGGGCGACTGCTTCACACTACGCGCTGCGGCGCGCTCTTCAAAGCAGCAAATTTTACCACGATGCAGTACAGAAAAGTTAAGGAAAGCCGAGTGCTGTGAATGTCTGGGGCAGATTTAGATGCCTAATTGGAATGTTTTTCCTATCGTCCACGCCTGCAGACACCTTTCCTTCGCGAAGTATGACAGCTGTAACTGCTTACTGCAGGGGAAATCAGGCTATAATGACATACCCTGGTAAAATCAAACAGCAAGGCTATGGACGAAATCAGGTGAGTGGCGCCAGCTGCACTGGGCTGTATGGAGAGGTCGATTGGTAACCCTGTTGCTACGTATATGACGACGATCTGACATTTTCCGTCTTATATTGTGAACGAAAAATTTATAGTTAAGCCTCCAATTTTAAGTTATGTTGTAAAGCATACTTTTAACTAGTTTTTGAGATGTAGAAGGTTCTGCTAGAGCACGCAGTAGTTAAACGTTTCTCGAATGAATCAAAATAGGGTTTCAGGCTGCAATGACTTACCACATGCCAGCGTGAAATGACACAATATGTTATTTTACCCTGATGTCCACTATAGTTCTGTTCTGGGCGTTCTTTGATATTATTAAGCTATTTGTTTTGTGTATGTATTTAAACTTAACAAAAATAGCAGTAGGTCACTCTGTAATAAAATAAATAAAACATTAAGTATGAAATGAACTGATAAATACGCAATTATACACAAATGCAATGACTCTACGTAGACCACATATAAGTACTTGAATTTCCCCTTTGAGATGGCTGGCAATATAGTAAGGAAATCGTCAACACAGTCTTGGGATGCGCCGCAGATGCAGCAGGCTATATAGCTGCTGTTGCCAGAGCCAAGGTAGGAGGGCTGCGGGCGTCGAAAGCATTCGGAGTTCTCCAGGCTACGCTTAGAACACGAACTAAATACACGAAGAATTGGGCAGATTCCAGCCAACTTTCAACACTGCACTGGAGCGTGTACTGAAACTATTTAAGTCGCGCACATCTGGTATGATTGTGAACGATAAGAGACAACTTGCATTCCAAATAGCCGAGAAAAGCAAAGAGGAAACTTCGTTTTGGAAAGAAATATTGTACCAAAAAGGCCTTTTTGGCGACAACAGTGGCACTTCCGAAGATTGTCACTGTTTGTACTGCATGGAAATATACTCGCATTTAAATCCCGGAGAACACTGGTTAAAGTGTCAGCAGTGTAATCTGTGGGCACTCACTAAATTTGCTGGAGTAAGCCGCAGAATAAAAAACTTTATTTCTGATGTCTGGAAGTATATAGATTGGTGAGAACTATCTTTTCAAGAACGAAATTAATTTTGTTGTTCCATGGATTAACATTCATAATTCGACTTTGCTTCAATTTTTGTATGACTGAACTGAGAAACATTGATATTGTAAAAGAATTTTTGCAGGTCCAGCCTTTTATTTACTATGAAATACAAATCTATTAAAATATCAAATATATATTGTTTATCTGAATTTTTTACTTTTACTCCTATGTCATTTTACCCTGACATCGGTCTAAAACGACATATTATGCTCTTTTTTCAAGAATGTCCAAAACGTGTGGTTCATATTAATTTAAAAACATGGCACCAAGAGAGAGAAACCTACAAGTGAATGAATCACGATGCCGATACAAATTTTATTTAATATCACGGTTTATAAAGCAACAAATACCTAAAAACAAAATGGTATGTTATTTTAGACGGACTTCCCCTAGATGATTGTAATGGTGTGGCTGAAGTGTTGTGTTCGTGCTGGATATGACGAGAGAAGGGAGGAAGTTGAACCAAGTGCCAGCCCATAGTCTACTCCGCCCGACCGAGCGAGGTGGCGCAGTGGTTAGCACACTGCACTCGCATTCGGAAGGACGACGGTTGAATCCCGTCTCCGGCCATCCTGATTTAGGTTTTCCGTGATTTCCCTAAATCGCTTCAGGCAAATGCTGGGATGGTTCCTTTGAAAGGGCACGGCCGATTTCCTTCTCCATCCTTCCCTCACCCGAGCTTGCGCTCCGTCCCTAATGACCTCGTTGTCGACGGGCCGTTAAACACTAATCTCCACCTCCTCCTCCTCTACTCCGCCCGAAAAGCACCAAGGGGGCCGCCGACAGTAATATCCCCATCCGTAGCACGGATAGCCATCTGCAATGCCGCATGTCCTCACACCGTGAGACAGTAAGGAGCTGTTTCAGATTTAATCCAGGAGATTGGCTCGAAGACTGGTAATCAGGGAATTTATGCCACCACTCGTCCTGTCGCATGTGGAGGAATGGGGAAGGTAAATTGTCAACAGCGTACGGCGAACCCAGACGGTCACCGATTCTAGTACTGGCCGCTCCCAATGATGCTTTACTTCGACGATCTGACGGGAACCGCTGTATCCACCGCGACACAGACGTTGACACATATACACTGGTGATACACGTAGATTCCATAAAAATGTATACATGTGGGAGAAGATCCCCTAGTAAGGGTCATGCAAGCTTCCTTCTATATTCTATTTTCTAAAGGTTGTATTGGAGCATTACTAATTCATACCATCATCATTATCGTTTGTGCTCTACCCAAAGACAGGATTCTGTATTGTAACTCTGCGCCATCTCCTCCCATTATGTAGATGTCCGCATTATTTCTGCTTCCCTTTATGTGGTCTGTCATCTCGTATCTCGTCCGCAGCTCGTGGTCTAGGGACCAGCGTTGTCGCCTCTGGGTCACGGGATCCCGGGTTCGATTCCCGGCCGCGTTGGGGATTTTCTCTGCCCAGGGACTGGATGTTTGCGTTTTCCTCGTCATTTCATCATCATTTGTGACAGTGATTAGATTGGATTGTGAAAAGAAAATGGACGGCGTCGAAATTGGGACTTTGTACAGGAGCTGATGACCGCGCAATTGAGCGCAACATAAACCAAACATCATCATCATATCGTATCTCGTCCTTCCTCTCGATCTCCTCCCACAAAGTAGCTCTTCCAAAGCATCTATAAGCAAGTACTTCCGTCACACCAAGTAACTTGCTACTGTCATCTCGTCCACCATCCATGTTCTGCAGCTTGATAGTTTTAGTAGTTTTGCTCTATTGTGGGCTTTCTGTTGGACAGTTAGTAAGAGAGATATCCACGTTAGTTGCTGGTCTTAGGTTAGATTAAGGTATTTTAGTTAGTTAGTTGGATGAGCTGGCTGTAAATGGTGCAATAGAGGTCATGAAGTTGGAAGGTACGGGTGGTGCGTTACATAATTATTTCCTGGGTTTTGGAGGGATTATTCTTAAGGAGACAGTGGTTATACCAGCACAATGAGTTGGATTTGTAGGAATCTTTGGGATTTCTGGAGCGTCGGCTAGAGAGCGAGGAAAGCGGTGTCATCCGCATACTGAAGGAAGTGGATGGAAGTAATTTGTCTGGCATATCAGCAGCGTATAGGAGGTAAAGAAGGAGGAGAGATAACGGTACCTTGGGGCACTCCTGCAGTGAGGTGGAAGGAACGGGAATTGGTGTTGTTTACAATGATATAGGACGGCCAATAGGAGAGGAATGATGCCATAATGCGAACATAGCTGATTGGACGTGCGTAAGTTTGGAGTTTGAAGAGGAGACTGCAATGTCAAACCTGTCGTATGTTTCCTCTAGGCCAATGGAGACAAAATGGCGGATTTTCGGTTGTTGAGCTGTTGGGAAAGGAGATGGGTGAGAGTCAGTTGTTGACCATCAGCAGAGATGAGGAGGTAGCCACACTAGCTTATCGGAAACAGATGATGTGGGTGTAGATGGCGGTGGATGCGATGGGAGAGGATGTATTCCAAGACCTGAGGTAAGGCAGATGTGATTGCACGAGCAGGTATCAATGTGGGGTTTGTTTGACTTGAGAAAAGTGGGATTTTGGAAGTTTTTCCACAGGTCAGGATAGTAACCTGTGGAGGGAATAGTGGTATTCAGAGTTGCAAGGGAGGTGAGAAAGGAGGTAAGCCATTCTTTGACGTGGTGATAGGTAAAGCGGTCGTGACCAGAGGATGTGTTGCATTTTCTGTGAAGTACTTGTTTAACACCCTATGCTGTGGTTGGGGTGTTTAATTCCGTTCCTGGGATGTTGTCCAAGTACCGGAATCTGGGAGCCAGGGGTAGGATTGTGGTGTGTGTGTGTTCATGGTCAGTAGATAAGTGGGAGTAGAGAAACTGAAGGTCGTCAGGTATCGAGAAGGTGGTCAGGTAAGGGAAGGTGGTGTGAAGGATCGGTAGTGAGGGATGGAATGGGTGCAGTTAGTCTGTTCAGTCCCATAGAGATGTTGGTTGGTTGGTTTGTGGGATTGAAGGGACCAGACTACAAGGGCCATCGGTCCCTCATAGAGTTGTTGGTAGCCGAGTAAGACCATTTAAATATCTGGGGGAGTGCGATCATTCAAGACTTATGATATCACCAGGAGGTGAAAACTCGCACTGCTATAGGTAAGGAGGCATTCATTAGAAAGAGGAGATCATTGCGTGTCAAAGTAGATAAAGGTCTCAGAAATGGCCTTGGCAAATGTTTTGTCTGAAGTGCGACACGTAGTCTAACAAACAATCGCGATACCTAGTGAGGTTAAAGTTTTATTTTCTCACAGTTAGCGACAATAGTGCCCCTAGCAGCGAGAACGCTAGCCTTAATATTAATCTTTACTTTTAATTATATTTCTACCTAAATAAAAAACGCTATTATGTTTTGCCATCGACGCATCGATTAATAATTGTGAAATAAATGTAAGAAGAGTAGAATCCCTCTGATTAACCGACATAAGCTACCACTTGCTCATGAAGAAATACTTTCGAATATGATGGAACTGCAGCTTACTTATCTGGAAACAAGATAATATAAACGTAGCAGTTAACCCATGAGAAATGCAGATTTGTCTTGCTTTCAGATCCTATTATACTACGCACTTTTCTTGACACGTAAGAATTTTTTGCTGAGTCAAATGATTCAAGGATTTTTACACCACACTCGACACGAAATTTTTGTAGCGTGAATATTTTTTCTTCAGAAGACGACTACGCTGAAGATTCTTTCCGTTCGTGATTCAGAGGTAGCAACAATCGCGGGATTGGTCCCTTCTCTACTGAAGAACAGTTTCGTTGCTTTGGATTTGATTATCGCCGGCAAAGCGGTTCTAGGCGCTTCAGTCTGGAACCGGGCGACCGCTACGGTCGCAGGTTCGAATCCTGCCTCGGGCATGGATGCGTGTGATGTCCTTAGGTTAGTTAGGTTTAAGTAGTTCTAAGCTCTAGGGGACTGATGACCTAAGATGTTAAGTCCCATAGTGCTCAGAGCCATTTGATTTGATTATCATGTCTGTGGGGTTTTGTCTACAGCAGGTGTAGTAAGCTGTCTTACCTACAGCCCACGTTTACATCACTCCTAGGAGTAAAATTTTCTAACTACCCACTGATTCCTCAGTAACGATGATTTATAAGGTAGGAAGGTAGCTTCACTTTATAAAGTTTACGAAGCAGAATTACAGCAATTTAAAACATATAGTAATAATTCCTTGCCAAACACTTAATGTCAAAATTTTATGAAAATCTAAGGGAAATGTTTTTAAGACGCCTACCTCCTACCGCCGACCATGAAAGCAGGAACGCCCACTACTGGGCGGCTGGGACCACGTTGACTACCAGTTTTCTGTTGCTACAGCTGTCGCTGTTTCGCTGTTTATTAGGTACCGTAATTAATGGGAGTATTGTACTCCATGCAGCTTTGCTATGTTTCACATTTACTGACTGGCTAGATGTGTAGCGAACAAAGCTTCACATTTTTCGGTGGATATACAAAGTCACTCTGCGAAAGGTGAGATCTGCTGTTTACTAGCTATTTTTTGTTCTTAAAGGAAAACCCAATTCTTCAGTAAGTATGTGTGTGCATTACAAGAGAATCGTAAATAAGCTGTCCTGCAATGTACCGTTATGTAACTCCCACGTTACATAGGAAACAAAGGAAACACATCTCTAACGTAATATTATAGTTATTGTCTATTTGTGTTGCACTACATAAGCTCCCTTTTGTGAGGACTATGTTACAAATTAATACAGGGTGTTCAAAAAGTTTCATATGCTTTGAGATGTGGTAGTATACAGGGTTATTACAAAGGATTGAAGCGATGTCACAGCTCTACAATAATTTTATCATTTGAGATATTTTCACAATGCTTTGCACACACATACAGAAACTCAAAAAGTTTTTTAGGCATTCACAAATGTTCGATATGTGCCCCTTTAAGTGATTCGGCAGACATCAAGCCGATAATCAAGTCCCACCACACTCGGCGCAGCATGTCCCCATCAATGAGTTCCAAAGCATCGTTGATGCGAGCTCGCAGTTCTGACACGTTTCTTGGTGGAGGAGGTTTAAACACTGAATCTTTCACATCACCCCACAGAAAGAAATCGCATGGGGTTAAGTCGGGAGAGCGTGGAGGCCATGACATGAATTGCTGATCATGATCTCCACCACGACCGATCCATCGGTTTTCCGATCTCCTGTTTAAGAAATGCCGAACATTATGATAGAAGTGCGGTGGAGCACCATCCTGTTGAAAGATGAAGTCGGCGCTGTCGGTCTCCAGTTGTGGCATGAGCCAATTTTCCAGCATGTCCAGATACACGTGTCCTGTAACGTTTTTTTCGCAGAAGAAAAAGGGGCCGTAAACTTTAAACCGTGAGATTGCACAAAACACGTTAACTTTTGGTGAATTGCGAATTTGCTGCATGAATGCTTGAGGATTCTCTACCGCCCAGATTCGCACATTGTGTCTGTTCACTTCACCATTAAGAAAAAACGTTGCTTCATCACTGAAAACAAGTTTCGCACTGAACGCATCCTCTTCCATGAGCCGTTGCAACCGCGCCGAAAATTCAAAGCGTTTGACTTTGTCATCGGGTGTCTGGGCTTGTAGCAATTGTAAACGGTAAGGCTTCCGCTTTCGCCTTTTCCGTAAGATTTTTCAAACCGTCGGCTGTGGTATGTTTAGCTCCCTGCTTGCTTTATTCGTCGACTTCCGCGGGCTACGCGTGAAACTTGCCCGCACGCGTTCATACGTATCTTCGATCACTGCAGGCCGACCCGTAGATTTCCCCTTACAGAGGCATCCAGATGCTTTAAACTGCGCATACCATCGCCTAATGGAGTTAGCAGTTGGTGGATCTTTGTTGAACTTCGTCCTGAAGTGTCGTTGCACTGGTTTTTTTTTGTGGTTTTAGGGCGCACAACTTCAGTGGTCATTAGCGCCCAGACTACGTTAAGAATGCACCGCGAGCCACAAGTTTAAAACAACAACTAAAAGGGAAAACACGATAAAAGACAGACTGACAGGCATAGGATTAAAAACAGCATAATCAAATTTCCTTAGAGAGGTTTGTCAAGTTGATGAAACGAAGAACGCGAGCAGCTGCTCGTGGGTCATCCGCTAAAATGGCATCTAGAGTACATGGCAGGCCAAGATCAAGACGCAGTGTGTTAAAATCCGGACAGGACGTTAAAATGTGGCGGACCGTCAGCAATTGCCCACATGGGCAGAACGGCGCCGGCGCAACCGTCAGCAGATGGCGATGGCTGAACCGGCAGTGTCCAATTCGTAACCGGGCCAAAACGACCTCCTCCCGCCGAGAAGTGCAGCCCAATCGGCATGCCACAGCGATAAAATGGGCCGACAAATTACCCTGCTACAATCCGACGAAGGGACACAACAAGAAGCTCTCCGAGACTGGAGGACCGCAGCCTTGGCCGCCGCATCTGCAGCTTCGTTCCCAGGGATACCGACATGGCCAGGAACCCACATAAAGCTAACCTGAGAACCGACGTCCACCAGCTGCTGAAGAGAGCGTTGGATCCGGTCCACGAAAGGGTGAACCGGATACCGATCACTGACGCTCTGGATGGCGCTCAGGGAATCGGAGCAGATGACATAAGCAGAATGTCGGTGGCGGCAGATGTAAAGAACAGCCTGGTAGAGGGCAACGAGCTCAGCTGTGAAGACCGAACAATGGCCATGGAGCCGGTATTTGAAACTTTGTGCCCCGACAATAAAAGAACACCCGACCCCGTCATTGGTCTTTGAGCCATCTGTATAAATGGGAGCGAGCTGAAGTCAAGGTGAACGCGAACCTGAGCCTGGAGCCAAGGTGGCGTGTGGCTCTCGCCCACTCGAAAGGTTGCAGGGAGTGAAAAATTAAGTTGTTGAAGGAGGCGACGAAAGCGAACTCCAGGGGGTAGCAGGGCAGAGACATACAACCCGTATTGACGGTCGAGATAGTCGTCAAAAAAGGAACGATAAGACGGGTGGTCGGGCATTGACAGTAGCCAACAGGCATACCGACAAAGCAGTATATCGCGCCGGTAGGTGAGTGGCAATTCGCCAGCGTCAGCATGAAGACTCTCTACGGGACTGGTATAAAACGCTCCAATCGCAAGTCGTAAACCTCGATGTTGTATGGAGTTGAGGCGGCGTAAGATGGATGGCCGTGCAGAGGAGTATACGAAGCTCCCATAATCCAGCTTGGAGCGGACGATCGACCGATATAGACGAAGTAGGACCGTTCGATCCGCTCCCCACGACATACCACTGAGAACACTGAGGACATTTAGAGAACGGGTACAACAGGCAGCCAAATACGACACATGTGGAGACCAGCTAAGTTTCCTGTCAAATGTAAGACCTAAAAGTTTTGTTGTCTCCACGAATGGGAGAGCAACGGGACCGAGTCGTAAGGACGGTGGGAGAAACTCCTTGTAGCGCCAGAAGTTAATACAGACCGTCTTCTCGGCAGAAAAACGGAAGCCATTGGCGACACTCCAGGAGTAAAGACGGTCAAGAGAACGCTGAAGACAGCGCTCCAGGACACGTGTACGCTGTGCGCTGCAATAGATGGTAAAATCGTCCACGAAATGGAGCCTGATACATCAGCTGGGAGGCAATCCGTTATTGGATTGATCGTTATGGCGAAGAGAGCGACGCTCAAAACTGAGCCCTGTGGCACCCCATTCTCCTGGTGAAAGGTGTCTGACAGGACAGAACCTACACGTCCCCTGAACTGTCGATCCATTAAAAAGGAACGAATGAAAAGAGGGAGGCGACCGCGAAGACCCCATATATGCATGGTGCGGAGAGTGCCCGCCCTCCAACAGGTGTAGTAAGCCTTCTCCAAATCAAAGAACACAGCCGCGGTCGGGCGCTTCCGCAAGAAGTTATTCATAATGAAGGTCGACAAGGTAACCAGATGGTCAACAGCAGAGCGGCGCCTACGAAATCCACATTGGACATTGGTAAGTAGGCGTCGAGACTCGAGCAGCCAAACCAGACGAGAGTTAACCATTCGCTCCATCACTTTACAGACACTGCTGGTAAGCGAGATGGTTCGATAACTGGAAGGCAAGTGCTTGTCCTTCCCCGGCTTAGGAATCGGGACAGCAATAGACTCCCGCCAGCATGCGGGAACATGTCCCTCAGTCCAGATGCGATTGTAAGTACGAAGAAGAAAACCTTTACCCGCAGGAGAAAGGTTCTTCAGCATGTGAATATGAATAGAATCAGGCCCTTGAGCGGAGGACCGTGACCGGGCAAGTGCGTTTTCGAGTTCCCGCATGGTGAATGGGGCATTATAACTTTCACGATTCGAGGAGCGGAAGTTAGGTGGCCTAGACTCCTCTGCCTGTTTGCGGGGGAGGAAGGCAGGGTGGTAATGAGCGGAGCTCGAAACCTCTGCGAAAAAGCGGCCTCAGGGGCCACAAGGACGTCATTCGCGACCGTCAAGCCAGAAACTGGTGAGTGGACCATAGTGCCAGATAGCCGGCGCAGGCTACCCCAGACAACAGAAGAAGGAGTAAAACTGTTGAAGGTGCTTGTGAAAGCAGCCCAGCTAGCTTTCTTGCTTTCTTCAATAATACGACGACACTGTGCACGTAATCGTTTATAATTGATACAATTCGCCACTGTAGGGTGGCGTTTAAAGGTGCGTAAAGCACGTCGACGAGCACGTAAAGCGTTTCTACATGCTGCGGTCCACCAGGGGACCGGTACGCGACGTGGAGAAGAAGTAGGGTGAGGGATGGTATATTCAGCAGCAGTGAGAATGACTTCCGTGAGGTGCGCGACCTGACGATCGCAGCTTGTGAAGCTTTGATCCTGAAAGGTCGCCCTGGAAGAGAAGAGCCCCCAGTCTGCTTTGGAGATGTTCCAACTAGATGAGCACGGGGAGGGGGTATGCTGCAGGAGATGGATAACACACGGGAAGTGGTCGCTCAAATATGTATCAGAAAGTGCATACCACTCAAACCGGCGTGCAAGTTGGGTAGTACATATAGAGAGGTCTAAATGGGAATAGGTGTAAGATGTATCCGAAAGAAATTTAGGGGCGCCAGTATTGAGGTAGACAAGATTGAGCTGGTTGAAAAGGTCTGCTAACAGGGAGCCCCTCGGGCAGGATGCCGGAGAGCCCCAAAGGGGATGGTGGGCATTGAAGTCTCCAGTTAACAAAAATGGGGCAGGTAGCTGAGCAATAAGCTGCATCATGTCTGCCCTGGTAACTGCAGATGACGATGGAGTGTAAACAGTACAAATGGAAAATGTAAAAGTGGGGAGAGTAATGCGGATGGCAAGTCCCTGCAGGCCGGTGTGCAATGTGATGGGATCGTAGTAAATATCATCCCGGACCAGCAACATAACCCCTCCATGAGCCGGGATACCTACCACAGGGGGTAGGTCAAAACGCACAGAGGTGTAGTGTGCCAAGGCAATTTGATCGCATGGGCGTAGCTTCGTTTCCTGGAGGGCTACGACGAGCGGACGGTGCGAGCGGAGCAGCAACTTCAAGTCCTCTCGGTTGGAGCGAATGCTGCGAATATTCCAGTGAATAAGCGCCATCGTAAGAAGAAAAGGAAGATGAAAAAAGGGGTCACCTCGAAGGCCGCTGAGGGCCTGGCTTCGAGCGAGCACTGCCGCCGCTATCAGTAGGCGGACAGTCATCGTCCATTGGGTCTATAGGTTCATCGGCCATCTTGGTAAGATGGCCGGGAGGGGGAACTTCCTCCGCCGGTGAACGGCCAGATGTTCGGCTACCAGCGGTGCGGCCAGGCGAAACGGATGACGGCCTGGGGCGGCAACCGCTGGGTGGCGCAGGAGAAGAAATGCGCCGTGGCGGAGAAGGAGAACTGTGCTTCCTATGAGCCTTCTTGGAAGGTCGTTTGGTGGAAGTACCGGTCGAAGGCTGGGAGGTCGAGGTACGTAGGAAGTCTGCACGGGACGGTTCCTTCTTGAAGGCCCGTGCATCTGACTTCTGGGTCTTCGTCTTAGCAGAAGCTGATGAAGGGGCTGTTTTCTGTGGGGTGATGGGAGGAAGAGGAGACGTCGACTGCGCGATCTTAGCACAGGCCGAACGGACGACCGTGGTGCTGAAGGTCAGATCGCATGTCTGGGTTGCCACCTCCCTGGTAGTCCGAGGAGAGGCGAGGACAGTACTGTATTTCCCCGCTGGGAGCAGCGTGGGCTTCCTACTAGCCATTAGCTTGCGAGCAGCCGAGGTGGAGACTTTCTCTTTGACCCGAATTTCTTGGATACAGCGTTCTTCCTTATAGACAGGACAGCCACGTGAGGATGCGGCATGGTCACCCTGACAGTTCACACATCGAGGAGACAGAGGTGGACAGTCACCCTCATGGGCATCCCTGCCACAAGTGACACATTTAGCCGCATTGGAACAAGACTGTCGAGTGTGATTGAAACGCTGACACAGGTAGCAGTGCGTAGGTGTCGGGACATAGGGGCGAACAGAAATAACCTCGTAGCCCGCCTTGATGCGCGATGGCAGCTTAACACTATCAAAGGTCAAGAAAAGTGTCCGGGTCGGTACAAGGTCATTGTTGACCTTTTTCATGACCCTATGGACAGCCGTCACGCCCTGCTCAGCGAGGAAAGATTGAATCTCCTCGTCAGTCAATCCGTTGAGGGATCTAGTATAGACCACACCACGAGCCGAATTCAAAGTTCGGTGAGCCTCCACCCGGACAGGGAACGTGTACTGGAGTGTGGCCCGAACCAGTTTTTGTGCCTCAAAGGCGCTCTCAGTTTCTAGTAATAAGGTACCATTACGCAACCTGGTAAAAGATTTGAAAGATCCGGCTATTGCATCTACGCCCTTCTGGATAACGAAAGGGTTGACAGAGGAAAAATCCTTTCCGTCCTCAGATCGAGAAACGACGAGGAACTGTGGGGCAGGCGGTAGTATTTTGGTCACTGTTGGCTGGTCACGTTTCCGTTTTTGGGTCGAAGTCGAGAGAGATGGAGTAGAATCCATTGCGGAGGAATCCCCCATGATTGCCAGCGTCTCCGATGGCGCGCTCCTTCCTTGTGGGGAGCCTCTCAGAGGGCACTCCCGCCTTAGGTGAATGTTTACACCTCAGGTCACACCTCCCGAGAAACAGACGGAGGGACCGATCTGCATGGTCAGAAGGTATCAGCTCAGGCAATCACCCCTCCCTGGGCCTGGCCTTTACCAGGGGGTACGTGCGTGCCTTACATGTCTACCCAGGGCGGGGAATTACGCGTTAACCCGTCACCGGCTACGCGTGCGAACGCGTGGGTCGGCCTTCAGGCGCGCACAGGGAGGAAGGAAGAAGAGGAAAAAGAAGAAAGAGAGAGGGAGAGAGAGGACGGACTGTCTCAAACGCCAAGGCGGAGACCAGAGAAGGCAAGGAGAAGAAGGCAATGAGAAGGCAAGGAGAAGAAGGCAAGGGAAAGAGTAAGGAAGACAATGAGGTGGAGAAGAGCAAAGAAAGGAACCAACCAAAGGAAGGAAGAAACGAGAAGTGAAAAAGCAAAATGACCGCAAATAGAAGTCGTGGAACCGTCCGTCTCCGGACGCAGGCGCTAACTACCCCCTTGAGGGGGAGGGACTCCTTTTAGTCGCCTCTTACGACAGGCAGGAATACCTCGGGCCTATTTTAATCCCCGGACCCGCAGGGGGGTTGCGCTGTTATGACTGACTGATGTGAGTGCATTTCAAGCACGACATACGCTTTCTCGGCTCCTGTCGCCATTTTGTCTCACTGCGCTCTCGAGCGGTCTGGCTGCGGAAACCTGAAGTACAGCTTCAGCCGAACTAAACTTTGTGAGTTTTTCTACGTACCTGTAGTGTGTCGTGACCATATGTCAATGAATGGAGCTACAGTGAATTTATGAAATCGCTTCAATCATTTGTAATAGCCCTGTACATGGAAACATGAATCTAACAAACGTGAGTCCGAAAATACATACTTCCTGAGATTAGTCCAATAAATGTAGGTCTGGAAATGAGTACATTCTGCGATAACAAAATTTTACAGAAGGTGTTCAGCGTGGCGTCCATTCATAACAATGCACGCCTCTGCTCTCCGGGTTAAGGAATGACGCACCGTTTGAAGTATACTCGATTGCTGTTGTACCTGCTGGTACGTATTGAAGACGTAGTGTCCGCACGTCGTTGATTGGCGTGGCGTAGACCAGTTCCTAGAAATGTCCAGAATGAAATTTTCACTGTGTAGCGGGGTGTGCGCTGATATGAAACTTCCTGACGAATTAAAACTGCGTGCCGAACCGAGATTCGAACTCGGGCATTTGCCTTTCGCGGACCGGTGCTCTATCGACAGAGCTACCCAAGCACGACTCACGACTCGTCCTCACAGCTTCAGTTCTGCGAGGAAGTTTCGTATCAGCGCACACGCCGCTGCAGAGTGAAGATTTTATTCTGAAAACATTCCCCAGGCTGTGGCTAAGCCATGTACCCTCAGTACCCTTTCTTTCAGGAGCGCTAGTCTTACAAGGTTCACAGGAGAGCTGTGAAGTTTGGAAGGTAGGAGACGAGGTACTGGCAGAATTGTAGCTGTCAGGACGGGTTGTGAGTCGTGCTTGGGTAGCTCAGTCTGTAGAGCACTTGCCCCTGCAAGGCAAAAGGCCCGAGTTCGAGTTTCGATCTGACACACAAGGAAGCTTCCTTCAAGTGTCCTCAAACCAAATGTCTTCGAGATTGAGGTCTGGGGAATGGGCAGACCAAGGTGTGCGATTCCCCCTTCCCCCATCCTCCACGACCTGGTATGTCCGTGTCCGTGCACATTAGGACAAAAGTGCTGGTGCGCCATCATGCATGAACCACATTTGTATTCGTTGCGGCAATGGCGCATTCTCCAGCAAGGTAGGCAATACATTAATGAGAAATTCTAGATAATGCGGCCTAGTTAAAGGCTGTGGTAGCTCGTATCTATCGCAAGTACGCCTGCCCATACGTTGACTGAGAATCGGTGTTGATGCTCTCTTTCCTGAATTGCTTGAGGATTTACATTTACCCAGACATGCTGGTTACGGAAATTCACACGCCATCTCTTGTAAACCCTGCCTCATTGGTAAATTAAATCTTAAGTGTGAAAAGTGGATCTGCGGCACACTTCTGCAACAGCCATTGACAGAACCGCCTTGTGCCATGATGATCCTGTGGCCAGGGCCAGAACGCGCTGTAGATTATGTGGATACAGCAAGTGTTCATTAAGTATCCCCAGATAAGAGAGTGAGACACGCCCTCTGCTGCTGCTAACCGACGCACAGTGGTCCCAGGGGTTTCTTCCACCTAACGTAGCACATGCTCCTCCATGTCAAGCGTGTGTACTGTGCAGGTTCGTCCATTGCATTTCTTCCGAGGTGCAGGGATACCTGTGGATATATTTAGCATAGAGGGCACGGACTCGCAGGCTTTGTCCATTCGCTAAACCATAGCAGAACATCATATCCGCCATTTAATTTATCGAGCAGTAGGCATCCATTGCTAACAAGTGGTGGAAGAGAGAAAATGTAATCGTACCACACCGTTTTGTACGTACAAACAGCGCAGTGATAGTAAACACATAAGTGAATCCGCGTTTCGAAGAATTTAAAACAACAGGATATGAAGCCATGGTTGACAGTTCTGTACAATAAGGCACACAAACACAATGAAACACAACAAAAAGTAACATAGCCTACAACACGACTCGAATCACACAACTGACTGCTGACCACCTAACGGTAGGTAGATTACTGTAAGACATCGTAATATCCTGCCGAACATACACTCCTGGAAATTGAAATAAGAACACCGTGAATTCATTGTCCCAGGAAGGGGAAACTTTATTGACACATTCCTGGGGTCAGATACATCACATGATCACACTGACAGAACCACAGGCACATAGACACAGGCAAAAGAGCATGCACAATGTCGGCACTAGTACAGTGTATATCCACCTTTCGCAGCAATGCAGGCTGCTATTCTCCCATGGAGACGATCGTAGAGATGCTGGATGTAGTCCTGTGGAACGGCTTGCCATGCCATTTCCACCTGGCGCCTCAGTTGGACCAGCGTTCGTGCTGGACGTGCAGACCGCGTGAGACGACGCTTCATCCAGTCCCAAACATGCTCAATGGGGGACAGATCCGGAGATCTTGCTGGCCAGGGTAGTTGACTTACACCTTCTAGAGCACGTTGGGTGGCACGGGATACATGCGGACGTGCGTTGTCCTGTTGGAACAGCAAGTTCCCTTGCCGGTCTAGGAATGGTAGAACGATGGGTTCGATGACGGTTTGGATGTACCGTGCACTATTCAGTGTCCCCTCGACGATCACCAGTGGTGTACGGCCAGTGTAGGAGATCGCTCCCCACACCATGATGCCGGGTGTTGGCCTTGTGTGCCTCGGTCGTATGCAGTCCTGATTGTGGCGCTCACCTGCACGGCGCCAAACACGCATACGACCATCATTGGCACCAAGGCAGAAGCGACTCTCATCGCTGAAGACGACACGTCTCCATTCGTCCCTCCATTCACGCCTGTCACGACGCCACTGGAGGCGGGCTGCACGATGTTGGGGCGTGAGCAGAAGACGGCCTAACGGTGTGCGGGACCGTAGCCCAGCTTCATGGAGGCGGTTGCGAATGGTCCTCGCCGATACCCCAGGAGCAACAGTGTCCCTAATTTGCTGGGAAGTGGCGGTGCGGTCCCCTACGGCACTGCGTAGGATCCTTCGGTCTTGGCGTGCATCCGCGCGTCGCTGCGGTCCGGTCCCAGGTCGACGGGCACGTGCACCTTCCGCCGACCACTGGCGACAACATCGATGTACTGTGGAGACCTCACGCCCACGTGTTGAGCAATTCGGCGGTACGTCCACCCGGCCTCCCGCATGCCCTCTATACGCCCTCGCTCAAAGTCCGTCAACTGCACATACGGTTCACGTCCACGCTGTCGCGGCATGCTACCAGTGTTGAAGACTGCGACGGAGCTCCGTATGCCACGGCAAACTGGCTGACACTGACGGCGGCGGTGCACAAATACTGCGCAGCTAGCGCCATTCGACGGCCAACACCGCGGTTCCTGGTGTGTCCGCTGTGCCGTGCGTGTGATCATTGCTTGTACAGCCCTCTCGCAGTGTCCGGAGCAAGTATGGTGGGTCTGACACACCGGTGTCAATGTGTTCTTTTTTCCATTTCCAGGAGTGTATGACGGAGCGCCAATGCAACGATAGTGCTAATATTCGCAACCACAGTGTTTATCTCGGAAAGTTTGAGTTTCCAGGAGCATGTTTGTTGGACTTACTTTTCTTGTTTCGATGAGTATTACCACCTCAGAGTATTCGACATTTTTCTTTGAACACCCCGTATGAACGATACTATTCGCACTTATCCGATATCACATTCAAGTGTAGCTTACTGTCCGCTTGGAGCGCTGCTGTAGCAGTATATAACAAATCGAGCCGGAGTGTGCTAACTGTACGTGTTAGACTTTAACATTACATGATACCGTCATATAACTCTGCTCAACTCGCCGCTCTTTGCACGAACTGAATAATCGATTGTGACTACTCATTCTATTCCAAATCGATTACTTCAGACGAAAACTGCTGCGTTCGTTGTAATTTAAATTCTACGTACTAAAACTTTGTTCTGAAGTAGCATAACAGACGCTTTCGGCCACTACATAAAATTGCTTGAAATTATCTATCCCTTCCCGTATCAAACCTTGTGCTCGTTATTAATTTATTGACTTTCTTCGGGTGGTGAGTTTTCGTATTTGGTTTCTCTACTATAAAGTATCACCAGCCTTACTAAGGTATATTCGTAGTCAGAATCAGTTTCTGTTCTCAGCGAAACAATGGATTTTGTCATGTACTAATCCTGCAAAACTTTATGTGAGAACTCTGTTCTCATTAATTTTGACAGTTCTTTTTGGAAAGCCTTTCGCGGCAAATATTGTATTTCAGTCGAAGCTTGAAGGCAAAATACCTCGATTTTGATAATTAGCTGTATTTAGAACACGACGATTTAATTAATATCGATTAATTAAAGCGTCGATAAAGAGCAACATTAGTAATACTTCATAAGCCCTATTTCTGCCCCTTGATCAAAAGGAATCGTTTGATATACGGCATTTTTACGTTCTGTTTTACATTTTTTAACAACAACGACGCTGTACTATTGTACATATCAATAATGTTTTTCTTCTGATTTTTCGATACATTTGTGTAACTGATGTTCTGATTTCATTTTTTTTTTTTTTTTTTGTTTCATGCCATTGTGTTAAGAAAACTGTAAACAAGTTTCAATGTGAATATTAATGTTTACGTCAAATTTCAAGTAATATTGTAATAGAATTGAAATGTAACAAATGTTGAAACTGTTGTAAGATGTTTAAAATTGTAACTGTGCGTCTGGTCCATACGTAGGCAATGTGTTAGGATATGTAGAAAGCAAAACCTCGGGTGAATACCCGGTCTGTCAGGGAGCGGTGAAACGTGGATGGCAGCCGAGCGCGGGGAAATGCACGCGAGCACTGCACGGCACAACGGGCTCAGCAGTAGTAGTTGTTGTTGTTGGAGTTTGGCACTGCTTTGAGCAACACCTTCTGGAGCGAGGAGGCTCTCCTGGAAGACAGCTTCACTGAGCCTCAGGTATGCCGTTCCAACGCCCACACAGCATGGCAAAATTCCATAGGCACTAAATGGGAAAGTATTGCGACGCTAAGAAGAATTAAAGTGCCGATACGTCAAGAGCCATAGCGGACTTGTATGTGTGCTCTGTGTCTCGTCGTCTCGCCGCCCGCCAACCGCCGCATCGATACGAGCAGGCTGAACCTTGTAGTACTGTATTCGTATGGATCAGAGAGTGAACTGTGCAATAATAACCTAAATTTTACCAGAACTTTCCCATCAAATAATTATTAAATGAAACAACAAGTTCACTGTTACCAGTCACCGTTTTATTTTTTTCCACGACGCGTTTGGAAGGTTTAAACCTCCATCATCGGGTGGATTTACATTAGTTAGTATTACATATGTGTGTGTGTGTTGTGTTACGATTTTGGAGGAACTTGTGGCACTGCCTAGTGGAGAAACAAGACACTATTTCCACTTCATTTAATGTCAGTAACAGTCACGGTGAAGCCTAACCTAAAAAATGTTCGCATTTAATTATCCTCACAACTAACCTGGACAGGGTCCTTTCCCAATATTGTGCAACCCGAGTGTCCCGAAATGAAAATTTAAAATTTGTGTTAGTAATAATTATTTGCAAACCTAGCTATGTTAGAATGGTGTTCAAAGAAATGTTTCGTTAATGAACCAGTAAATGAATAACGAAAGTCTAACGAAGTTGAACGATAACTTTAATATTGATATAGTAATGAAGTTTATTTCGAGACAGATATAAAGGTATTTAAATGAGCAATAAATAAGATGAAAAGAGTAGTAACTTATATACTGGAAATCTTGAACGCATAATAAATTCAGTAATCATTTTTTTAATACAGTGATCATAACAGTTTCAGGGTCCCCCCCCCCCCTCCCCCCATTTTATACATTTGAATTCTGAAGTGTTCTAAATTGGTTTGACCAGTAAAAGTTGAAGTCAATATAAAAGTCAAAATTTATCAGTGTTTTATCTTTATCAAAATTGACATTTTGTGTGTGGCACAAAAGTGATTTCTAGGGTAACCTATGCCCGATTTTAATCAGATTAATAGACAGCATAAAGTTTTGTAGTATTCATGGTTTTTCCATATTAATACAGAACGTAAAACTATCAGTTCAATAGATTTTCTGGTTCTAAAATTCTGCTATATTATGCAGTGTTACTACTTGTTGTTTTGCATGAATATATACCAACTTGTACAGAGAAGAAAGTTAATGCCTAATTAGGTTGGCGACCGTGTTATTATCAAATTGGTAGCATCTTCAGTGTTGCTTTTGGTCCATCCTGACGTGTAATTGCATTTCGAACTTGCTTGACGGATCATTGTTATTACAGAGTCGGTGTAAGTCTGATTTGCCACCATTCAGGTACACGCGCTCGATATCTATACGAAAATTCTTTCTCATAAGGCGAACCCCGCTCACTTACCATAGTACAGGCTATAACGAGTACTGTGTCACGCGGAGGTTACAATTTGTTTTGATATTTTTAGTGATTTCTGTCTTACTCAGTATATTACAAACAGGATTTCCGTGTGATCAGAACTGGCAGCGACAGAGGGTCTCCCAGTGCCATATGTATGCACTGAATTATTTATACAATTGGATATCAGTATAGATTCATTTTTTACTAAACCTTTTTTTACTGATAAGACGTGTAGTAATTGTGGAGTAGGTTACCCATCATTTCTATCGCCCCACAGGAAATTAAATAATACGGTTTTAGTTCAAATTGAAGAGAAATTATTGGAGAGAAACCTTTGTCGGACTGTACGTAAAATGAATGGAAAATTAACATTCGCACACAAACAACAAGTGGTTTGCTGGAGCACACTGAAGCATTTTGTAAGTAACGCAATCAAATAATGAAGGTATGCGCTCAGCCGGAGCAAAATTGCCCTTTGTTATTATAAATGTACTAATTTGACGCTTTGATGAGAGTTTTCCTGTGCATCTACTTTTTGGAGCTATCCATTTTGTTCGTGATGATGGCACGTGGCAACCTTTGTCAGCCTTGCACTTCCCTTCCTGTGTCAAGCTAATGAGGGTATCGTTTATGACAAAGAGAGTCGTTTGATGTGCATATTTTTTGGTGTCTCGTTTATCTTCGGCTTTTGTGCCTGCTTCTTCCGAGCCCCTGCCTCTTGAATAATGAACGTTGCTTAATTATTATGCGAATTCATTAACTTCTAGGCGCTGTTAAAGCTTTGAAAAAGGCTTATGAATAATGTTGGCACTGATTCGAACAGGTGCAAGGCGATGTTTTAACAGAGGTGCGTCTCATCGGAAACTGAAATCGTCGTGTAGGCAGAATGTGCCCAGAATGTTTCGGGTCTTGCAGTTAACAGGGGATTACGAGAATCACTATTCGATGTGCATGAAAACGTATGACATAACCAGTCAGTAATGAGCACCTACAATAATTCCAACAACAATTACGTAAACTGATCTAAGCATATTTCTTTAAAATTGGTTATCATTAATATTGAATTTTATGTTAAAACTTAGTCAGTTACACAGTCCAGTAACAAATACACCGCAGTCACTGCAATGTTTTTTTTTTATTTCATATAAGACTCATCTATGGTTTTAAATCTTCATTTGCAACTGGACAAAATGGTTCAAATGGCTCTGAGCACTATGCGACTTAACTTCTCAGGTCATCAGTCGCTTAGAATGTAGAACTAATTAAACCTAACTAACCCAAGGACATCACACACATCCATGCCCGAGGCAGGATTCGAACCTGCGACCGTAACGGTCGCTCGGCTCCGGACTGCAGCGCCTAGAACCTCTCGGCCACTCCAGCCGGCGCAACTGGACAGCTGGATTTACTCTCACATCTAAGGGATGTGCGCAGGATAGTAAAACTACCGAGAGCTTCGCGCATCTCTCCCCGTCGGAGGTTCGAGTCCTCCCTCGGGCATGGGTGTGCGTGTCGTCCTTGGCGTAAGTTAGTTTCAGTTAGATGAAGTAGTGTGTAAGCCTATGGACCGATGACCTCAACATTTTTGCCCCATAGTCCTTACCACAAATATCCAATTACCGAGAACTACTGGACTGTGTTTCACAATGACATTGCGAAATATTCTACACGAAATTAGTACACTTTAATATTGATGTTACGCGTTTGAGAAATGGGAACGTTTTGCACCTGGATTCTTACTGATTCTGTTGATGCATAACAGCGATTTCACCCGGTTATGCCGTTGTTAAGTGACAGCTGTATCGGCATTAATTACTCTAAGACCGGTGCGAATTTAAGAATGCATTAAATAATCAAATGGTAAATAAAAAGTTTAATAAGAGTCTTCGCAATTTTTATAAATACTGCAGAACTGTGGACGCAAGTAACCAGAAAATAGTGATTTTTTACATCTACATTTATACTGCGCAAGCCACCCAACGGTGTGTCGTGGAGGGCACTTCACGTGCCACTGTCATTACGTCTCTTTCCTGTTCCAGTCGCGTATGGTTCGCGGGAAGAACGACTGCCGGAAAGTTCAGTGCGTACTCGAGGCTCTCTAATTTTATATTCGTGATCTCCTCGGGAGGTATAAGTAGGGGGAAGCAATATATTCGATACCCCATCCAGAAACGCACCCTCTCGAAACCTGGCGAGCAAGCTACACCGTGATTCAGACCGCCTCTCTTGCAGAGTCTGCCACTTGAATTAGCTAAACATCCCCGTAACGCTTAACAGATAATCCTGTGACGAAACGCGCCGCTTTTCTTTGGATCTTCTCTATCTCCTTTGTCAACCCGACCTGGTACGGATCCCACACCGATGAGCAATACTCAAGTATACGTCGAACGAGTGTTTTGTAAGCCACCTCCTTTGTTGATGGACTGCATTTTCTAAGGACTCTCCCAATGAATCACAATCTGGCATCCGCCTTACCAACAATTAATTTTATATGATCATTCCACTTATGATCGTTCCGAAAGCATACTCCCAGATATTTTACAGAAGTAACTGCTACCAGTGTTTGTTCCGCTATCATATAATCATACAATAAAAGATCCTTCTGTCTATGTATTCGCAATACATTACATTTGTCTATGTTAAGGGTCAGGTGCCACTCCCTGATCCTAGTGCCTATACGCTGCAGATCTTCCTGCATTTCGCTACAATTTTCTAATGCTGCAACTTCTCTGTATACTACACCATCATCCGCGGAAAGCCGCATCGAACTTCTTTTACATTTGAACTAAACCAAAATTGAATGCGAGATAACAATCTGTCTCATTTTCCATTTTCGACTCCTATTCGTCTGCCAGCTGTGATGCTTCGCCGACACCTCTTGAACCCATGACTTAGTAACTTTTTCTGACAATTCTTCTCTCACTTTAAAATCTTGGTAGTTTTTCAACATTAATCTAAAATCATTCCTATCAATTATTTTATACTCTGGGATACCGATTTCCTTAAGACCTTTATGAAGTATTTGGAAACATCCCAATCTTTTTGGATCTAGCCTTATGAAATACCAAACGTTCTTTGTAAGACGATATTTTGGCATTCTGAATGTACGCATATAACAACCTTTGCTTCTAGTCAATGACGTTACTGATTGTGTCTTTATGTACGGGTTCTCATTTTCCTTAGACATATGTGCTCACTCGTACATCTGTTATATCGACTAGTCCCCACTGATTTATAATCAGACTTTCCAAAGTAGATAATCCTTCAGTTTGACAGGTGTATCATAGTATTTTAACTTGTCCCCAATGCTCGGTGACATTTGATTATAGAAGTTTTGCATCATTTACATGTAAACATTTCGATTTCTAGCAAGAATCTCTGTGCAGCGCAATGTACACTTGTGTGCTATGTTGCATAAGCTTCAAAATTTTGCATAGGTTACATACTAAGCACCACAGAAAAAAAGCTGTCCAAAGTAGTGTAGTTTTTGCGGTATTGGAACAATCTGTATCATTACCGGGTTTTCTCCTTGCCCCTTCCCCTATTACGTCATCAATGAAATATTGTTGCCAGCTTTCCCATTCCAAACCTTTGTGACGTCTCAGACCAATTGCCTTACACACAGATGGAAAAAGCCCCAGCATCAAGAAGGCGAGTTTCTACATTTCAAAGGTGATACCTCTTTAACTTTCGCTCCAGTCGCATAAGAGTGAAGGTAGTAGCACCACTGTGAGGATGCAAATGAGGTTTGCTTTAAATACACACTATAACTGTCGTGAACGTTAGTTACCTTTGAGACCGGACGTGGTGAGTTAATGTTAGTGACGAATGACTTTAAAGCGACTATGACGTCGTTATCAGCACTCGCTGAGTTTGAACGAGGTCCTGTAGTAGGGCTAAGAGATGCTGGATGTTCCTTCTGCTATACTGCAGAAAAATTTGACATGAATGAAGCCACTGTACACAACTGCTGGCAGCTCGGAGCCGGATGCCCCATAGCGTGCATTCCACTGACCCATACCACCACCACTTTTGACTTCAGTGGTGTCAAACGAAGTCACTGAAGGACAGGCTGGAGGTCTGTTGTGTTTTCTGATGAAACCTGGTTCTGCTTCAGCGGCAGTGACGGCCGTTTGTCAGAAGGAGAACAGTTTAGGATCTGCACCCAACCTGTCTGCGGGACCGATGACCTCTGCAGTTTGGTCCCTTTGATCCTTAAACCAACCAACCAACCTGAGTGCTAGACACACTGGACCTGAACCCGGAGTTATGGTCTGTAGTGTGATTTTGTATGACAGTGGGAGTACTCTCGTGGTTGTCCCACGCAGCCTAACTATAAACTTGTGTTAGTCTGCTGATTCGACCTGTTGTACTGTCATTCATGAGCTGGATTCCAGTGGGTGTTTTCCAACAGGATAACGCTCGCCCACATATCGCTGTTGTAACCCAACATACTCAACACATTGTCGACATATTGCTTGGCCTGCTTGATCAGCAGATCTATCTCCAAACGACAACTACAGAGTCATCCACAAACAATATTAACAGACCCTGTATCGTCTGAAGGAAGTAGAAAGGAGCTTACAGGCACTCAACGTCTAAGTTACCAGTGCTGTGTTGTCTGACCAACTGCAACAGGCGGCAACTCTATCCCATAAACAGACATCCAGCACCTGTATAAAACAAAATATGCACGTTTGCATTCAACATGTTGATAGTTACACCGCTTATTAAAATGCCATCATTTCATATTTGTGACAGCTTATCTTGCATTTACATTATACTATCATCTAGTAATGTTAATCAAATATGTTACGTAGACAAATGTACTACCGCAATTTCATTCCTCAAATGGTTCAAACGGCTCTGACCACTATTGGACCTAACTTCTAAGGTCATCAGTCCCCTAGAACTTAGAACTACTTAAACCTAACCAACCTAAGGACATCACACACATCCATGCCCGCGGCAGGATTCGAACCTGCGACCGTAGCGGTCCCGCGGTTCCAGACTGTAGCGCCTAGAACCGCTCTGCCACCCCGGTCGGCTTTCATTCCTCCACATTAATTATTTTTTGTTGTTTTTTCCATTACTGTATATAAAATGGCTGGAAAATAAAATATGGGCACGAAATTCAAAAATAGAAAATGCCAGACCACAGGGCAGCTACTATGATGTTAGAATTAAAGATGAGTGTCCATGATGGTGGACAAAACCCACATGTGCTAACTATGAGAAAGAGGTATTGGGCCATACGAGAGCCTCTATGATGTCAGAATGGAAGAAAAAGGGCTTAAGGATGCTGTGACAGCCCGCATGGTTGTCGGATATCCTGGCTTATTCCCAGCCCTATGACGCCAGTATCGACAAAGGCACACTTCGGTGTACTGGGATAGTCTGAATGGCTGCCAGGTCAATGTGGCCTAAGTATTTAGTCCTAGATGGTGGGCTTGCAGATACTGAGACAGCCCGAATGGTTGCCATATTTCATGTGATTTATTGTGCAAGATAACCATATGGCTCTGCCTGATTTTCACATGCCACTTGTCAGATCGAAGACCTCAGTCCAAAATTCAAACAGCCCAGTTTAAAATGATATACAAACAATGCCCCCACCCCACTGAAATCATAGTTCACTTGTGTGTTAATTTCACCTACCACTGTTTAAACATTTGCAGCAGCTTAGGATAGGTACAATTGTGTCTTTATTTAAACAAATGCCACACCAGAAAGGCCTCTTCAGCACTGCTGCCAACTGGGATGGGATGCAGCCAGGGCCACTTCACCATAGCTACTCCCTGCACTGCTTTACACACCTCAACCACCCCTACACAGCCGTAGACGTCACGCACCATGTCCCATGCTTAGAATCGAATACTCCAGACGTCCTATGTTGAAAACCGTGGGAAATTCAAAACTGAGGATATAAAGTCAAGAATGGTTGCTCTCGATGGAGAGCTCCGCCTCCATCACTGCACTGCCTTGCCGGCCGGAGTGGCCGTGCGGTTCTAGGCGATACGGTCTGGAGCTGAGCGATTGCTACGGTCGCAGGTTGGAATCCTGCCACGGGCATGGATGTGTGTGATGTCCCTATTTTAATTATTTCTAAGTTCTAGGCGACTGATGACCTCCGAAATTAAGTTGCATAGTGCTCAGAGCCATTTTTTGCACTGCCTCCACCACACCCACAGCTCATATGCACTCTTTCCCAGATTTAGAATGCACAAACCCACATGCACTATTTTTAAAATGGTAGTAAATTCAAAAAACTGGACCCACCCACTGTTGCCCTGAGTTCAAAGTAACATACATCCTACGCCATACCTTATTTCAAATGCCAAAGTGAGTAATTAACAGATATCTGCCGTCCTTAATTCAAGATTACGTCTGGCAAATTCAGAAAATAGTAGGTCTTACAATACAGAATTATCTCAATTATCGAGTTGGGAAAGTAAACAAGATACACAGAGAATTGTCCTCTGCCTGGATCAGGAGCTAAAAAGATAGTTTAATGCAACATGTATTTAAAATTCACCACAAAAAATAAAAGTTGAAATCGGTGACAGCTATTAAACAAGCAGTAACCTATCTTGTTTGTTATCAAGCTGCAGTCCTGTGTGATGTAATATGCATCAATCATGCATCAACCAAATTTAAAAACAAAAGACATTTACAATAATTTACAAGCCAAATAACGATAATAGAAAATGTTGCACACTGATGACAGAAATAGAACAACATTTTACAACAGTAGTGGCCGATAGCCTTCTTGTGCACAGCATTTCAAGTTGGCAAAGCTTTGATCAAACAGGAGAGTGCGAAGTCCGTTCATAAACATCATATAACAAATAGCAGACGCATGTGCCACAGCAGGTGGAAAATATTGTTCCATGAACCCAGCCAGGCATGTCCTTTCAACTGGCCATGGCTCTGTTTCATATGTTACCTGTCAGACTAGAAATAACTTGCGGCATCACATGTCAGTCATGGCAGGAGTCCAATGGCACTGATATATCAAAGGTTTTCACGATCGTACATCTACATCGATATTCTGCGAATCACATTTAAGTGCATGGCAGAGGGTTCATCGAACCACATTCACAATTCTCTATTATTCCGATCTCGTATAGCGCGCGGAAAGAATGAACACCTATATCTTTCCGTACGAGCTACGATTTCCCTTATTTTATCGTGGTGATCGTTCCGACCTATGTAGGTCGGTGTCAACAAAGTATTTTCGCATTCGGAGGAGAAAGTTGGTGACTGGAATTTCGTGAGAAGTTTCCGTCGCAACGAAAAACCCGTTTCTTGTAATGATTTCCAGCCCAAATCCTGTATAATGTCTGTGACAGTCTCCCATATTTCGCGATAATACAAAACGTGCTGCCTTTCTTAGAACTTTTTCGATGTACTCCGTCAGTCCTACCTGGTAGGGATCCCACACCGCGCAGCAGTATTCTAAAAGAGGACGGACAAGCGTAGTGTAGGCAATCTCCTTAGTAGGTCTGTTACATTGTCTAAGTATCATGCCAATAAAACGCAGCCTTTGGTTAGACTTCCCCACAACATTTTCTATGTGCTCATTCCAATTTAAGTTGTTCATAATTGTAACACCTAGGTATTTAGTTGAATTTACGGCTTCTAGATTAGACTGATTTATCGTGTAAAGAAGTTTAAGGAGTTCCTTTTAGCACTCATGAGGATGACCTCACTTTTCGTTATTTAGGGTCAACTGCCAATTTTCACACCTTTCAGATATTTTTTATAAAACGTTTTGCAGTTTATTCTGATCTTCTGATGACTTTATTAGTCGATAAACGACAGCGTCATCTGCAAACAACCGAAGACGGCTGCTCAGCTTGTCTCCCAAAGCGTTTATATAGATAAGGAACAGCAAAGAACCTATACCACTACGTTGGGGAACGCCAGAAATCACTTGTTTTACTCGATGCCTTTCCGACAGTTACTAAGAACTGTGACCTCTCTGACAGGAAGTCGCAAAACCAGTCAAATAACTGAGACGATATTCCATGAGCACGCGATTTCGCTACAAGCCGCTTGTGTGATACAGTGTCCAAAGGCTTCCGGAAATCCAGAAATACGGAAATACGGAATCGATCCTAATTGATTACTGGAGAGTGATGTTTCTGTTTGCGAGAAATGTGGTGCATACGCAGTCTAGTGGCTACATATAGCAAACTTTTTAATTTTGCATCGAAATCGGTGAAGTTTGATCTTAAACCAACAAATATTGTACCGAAATCAATGACTTTTGTGCATAAATCAGTGAATTTAACGTCAAATCTGCTCTTTTGTGATTGAAACTGTACGCTGACGATCCTAATGTAGTTATTCCCTCAGTTCCAAACTCTGGAAACGGCGTCTAACAGCAGCCAGGTCACAGAACATTGACATCAAAGATTCTTGGATTACTGTGTGTTGTACGATGCACATATGACATCAGATGTTCCTGCAGGATTTCGAAATTATTTTTGACGAATACTTAAGTGGTCACTTCAATGAAAGCATCATCAAGAGGTGTGTATCTCGTGGAAATACCAGAGCGAACACCAGTGTGCTATGTCGAAAAGGAATGTCTCTCTTCACGTTGACAAAAATGGTTGATGAGGCAACGACACCGTTACAGACGTGAGAGCCACAGCCCTACACGTGTTCATAGTGGAGTATTGAGCTGAGTAAACGTTATACGGGGTGGTTTGTGCCCATTGTCTACAAACTCTAGGGATTGATCAACGAGAGGATACGGAACAAAAATGTATAATGAACTTATGTCTGCAAATGTATGGATTCCATGCTACAGACCATTTATTCAGTCATACATTGTTATAGAGACTGCGATCAAATATGCACTGTATGGTTCAAATGGCTCTGATCACTATGGGACTTAACTTCTGAGATCATCAGTCCCCTAGAACTTAGAACTACTTATATCTAACTAAACTAAGGACATCACACACACTCATGCCCGAGGCAGGATTCGAATCTGCTACCGCAGCGGTAGCGCGGTTCCAGACTGTAGCGCCTAGAATCGCTCAGCCACCCCGGCCGGCCTATGCACTGTACCACGCAACCAAAATTACAGTACGTGTTGAAAATAGTTTCCACGTGTCTCAACGCTGACCTAGTAGATAGTGTCGGAAGTTCCATGCGGCTTTTCGCGGATGATGCTGTAGTATACAGAGAAGTTGCAGCATTAGAAAATTGTAGCGAAATGCAGGAAGATCTGCAGCGGATAGGCACTTGGTGCAGGGAGTGGCAACTGACCCTTAACATACACAAATGTAATGTATTGCGAATACATAGAAAGATGGATCCTTTATTGTATGATTATATGATAGCGGAACAAACACTGGTAGCAGTTACTTCTGTAAAATACCTGGGAGTATGCGTGCGGAACGATTTGAAGTGGAATGATCATATAAAATTAATTGTTGGTAAGGCGGGTACCAGGTTGAGATTCATTGGGAAAGTGCTTAGAAAATGTAGTCCATCAACAAAGGAGGTGGCTTACAAAACACTCGTTCGACCTATACTTGAGTATTGCTCATCAGTGTGGGATCAGTACCAGATCGGTCTGACGGAGGAGATAGAGAAGATCCAAAGAAGAGCGGCGCGTTTCGTCACAGGGTTATTTGGTAAGCGTGATAGCGTTACGGAGATGTTTAACAAACTCAAGTGGCAGACTCTGCAAGAGAGGCGCTCTGCATCGCGGTGTAGCTTGCTCGCCAGGTTTCGAGAGGTTGCGTTTCTGGATGAGGTATCGAATATATTGCTTCCCCCTACTTATACCTCCCGAGGAGATCACGAATGTAAAATTAGAGAGATTAGAGCGCGCACGGAGGCTTTCAGAGAGTCGTTCTTCCCGTGAACCATACGCGACTGGAACAGGAAAGGGAGGTAATGACAGTGGCACGTAAAGTGCCCTCCGCCACACACCGTTGGGTGGCTTGCGGAGTATAAATGTAGATGTAGATGTAGATGTGTATGCGCCGCAGCGTGTACTGTCTCACACGTTCACAATGGCCGGGCTGCATCTGAACTGTGTTACAGGCAGCATGAATACGTTGCTCCAGTGTCTCCACATCTGGAATGGGCTCTGTATAAATGATACTTTTGAGATAGCCCCATAACCTGGACCCCTTCCCCATCCGTTCCATCGACCAGAAAAGACACGACTGATGCGCGTCTGGACGTTAACGGCGAACTCGACTGCAGCACCATCATGTAGCAACCATATAACCCTTCGAATCATCAGTAGCATTTCTTTCAGCAGGGGAGGCAAAGTCACCTGCAAGAAACGATGATAGTTGCGGCCTGTTAGGAGTTGTGGAAGGAAGACCGGTCCCAAAATTCGGTCGCCAATTATTTCGGTCCACACATTCCGGCTGCACCGATGCTGATGATTCGCTGACACCGTAGCGTGGGGTTTGGGTTCTGCATACTATCCCACCACTCAATACAAAGGTGACCTTATCTGTGAATAGGATGGATGACACAAATCCCGGAATCGTCGTTGGCTGGTGAAGAAACCAGTGACAAAACTTCTCACAATGTGGGTTGTCTGTCGCTATTAAGCTCTCCACACACTGTAAGTAATACGGGCACAAACACGTGTCATGGAAAACGTTCCACCTGGTCGTCTGGCTCACCACAGCCTCTATAACAGTGGTGTAATAGACACGGTACCATGCAGCCATAGTTACAGTATGCATGGTTTCCTTCTTGACGACGCCACTGTTCTTAATACGTCCTGCCCTAGTGTCCTCTCCTTCCATAGTAAGTGGTAATGTTGTATCTGATTTACTTCTCTTGCTGACTCACCTTGTAGTGGATGTGATACAGCGTTGTACACAGTGGTTGCGTATTCGAATCGACAGCTTGTCGACGTGGTGTTTACTTACTGAAAGGCAAATGGCAATGGGCGGCAGGCAGCAAGATTTTATCAGGAGATCTGTCCCCAACAACAGCCATAGCGTTCAGTGCTTCCAACAGTGTTCCACCTCTCGTCTGAGACAGGGTCGTTTCAAGAATTAGGAAATAATAATGGGGAAATGTGATTAACACTGTGGAAGGGGACCACCATGTCAGTACCAAGCAGTTGGTCCACCAGCACAGGATAATCCAGACAACCCGATGGAACATTCTCCATGACACTTGTTAGTGGCTGTACTACTTACAGCGTGTGGAGAGCTTACTAGAGACAGACTATTCACATTGAGAGCAGTTTTGTCACTGGTTTCTTCACCAGCCAACCACGATTATGGGATTTGAAAAATCTATCCTATTCACAGATAAGGTCACCTTTACATGGAGTGATGGGATAGTATGCATAACCCCCGCGCTATGGTACAATGTATGACTGAGTATACGGTCTCTAGTGTGAAAACCATGCATTTCCAGACATAAGAACATTAGACCACTTTTGTCACGTATCCTCTCATTGATCAATCTCTAGAAATTGTACATAATGGAAAGAACCACCCTCTATAAGACGGAATGAAGTTATGTGTGTGGTCTCAAGCACATAAATGTCATTGTCTGTATGCAGGATATGGAATGAGTTTGAGATATTTTGAAACCATTCTAACTGATAAACTTTAAGCCTCAACTAGTCCAACTCAGTGTGTTATGCCAGAAATCACGTAGTTGAAGTTGTTACTGTGCCACATAGAATGTCACAGTTGATTTCCCCCACCAGCACAGATTCTCTTCCAGTCGTTGTGCGAAAAGGTGGATGACGCAGAGAAAGTGTGGACGAGTGCACTGCCTTGGCCGCGCTGGGAACAGGCATAAACTGCGGTACTTAGCTGGAGCACCCTGAACTAGCAACATCTTGTGCGGTTCGCACCGTCGCCTTTGTGGGAGCAGCAGCAGGAGCAGCAGCAGCGGTGCATCAGCTCAGATCAGACGACATGGTCGAAATGTCAGTAATGACGAGCTGTGCCAAACAATATGGAGCTGGTCAGTTGGAGTGACATGAAGAAGACAGGTGTGCTGGATGGTTTCTAGACCAGGTGGCGGTCTGCATTTGTGGGGCTGGGGGTGCAGCTACAGTCTCTTCTGGCTGGGCGCACAGCAGTTCCAGTGGAAGTGAAGGAATGGCGCTCTCTGAGTGTAATTGCTGCTGATGACCGCATCCTGGTTGTCTTTGAGGCAGTGCACCTAGTGTAGCCACTTGTAATCAACTTCCTGTATGAAAGTCTGTGGCTGCTGCGTAACTAGCTGCTTGTACATGTCGGACATGCAACGGTGTGCGCTGCGAGGCAGAGCAGGCAAAATTTTGTTATCATATGCTGTTAGATTAAGTGACCTACACAAACTGTTCCCATTGTGAGTGTAATCAGTTGGTTACTCCAGTGTTTTTAATAGTTTATTGTGTCATTGACTGTGAGACTTCGACCATGGTCACTCCTGTCCATTAAGATAATGTTTCTTATTGTTTTAGATGAATGAGCTGTCATATTGCCGTATATTATTGTATAAGAAGTCATTTAAACTATAACGATCTGGACTATAGAAGGCTGCTGTGTGTCAGGATGGGTGAAAGAAATGGTGTGGGAGAGGGGTGATTTACGTTGGGGTGCACAATGGAACAGTGGTACTATTAACAACTATTTACCTCCAGCAGCAATGTATGGCGTTACGGCCATTCTCTATTTCGCCCAGTGTTCCTGTTATCACATCTGATTAAGGAATGTGCAGATACCCTCATGCCTCGTGATACGAATTGAGGAGCTACTTGACCGAATAGTAGCGGCTCCAGTCAAAGAAAACCATCGTAACGACCCTCCTATCCGCATCCTCAACTGAGGATGACACGGCGGTCGGAAGGTCCCGATGGGCTACTTCTGGCCTGAAGATGGAGCGCTGATACCCTCATGGAGGCAGTGAAGTTCATTATCCTGGGTCTTGGGTGGCTGATACTGCAGTGCTTTGTCGCCAACAGGAAGGTGAAGAAATGGGCAAGGTCCACCAAGGGCCTCCGGACTTTGGGCCACTCTACACCCACACACTTGCCCATGGTACCCAAGTCTTGTACTTCAGTGCGATAGCAGCCTCTATGTGTTACAGGCCAAGCAGGTGGCCCGTGTCACCTACTGGAGGTCGATCAGGACGGTGGACCATGATGTTTAAGTGGCTAGGAGCCTGCAACGGTACACCTCACCAAATGGATTGTAGACAGCTTGAAGTCTGTTAACCCTGGCCCCTCAGAGGGCACGGGTTGGCCGCACACCAAGTTCTTGCATCGGTGAACTTTCTGGGTCCAGTGCCTCAGGCCATATCTTGCCAAGTTGATAAGCAGACAGGCAACCGGCAGACCTTCGTTACCAAAGTGTTAGTCACTATTTCTCTGAAACTCAGCAGATACTCATTCTCTCTGGTTCAAGATGCAGACAGGCAACTGATTACCCTGTGCCTCAATGCTCGATTACTTATACACTTATTACCGTTCGGACGCAGTCTTATTTGGGATGACGAGTGGGTTCGTTGCACATAACTGATCACATCTGACTCGCTACCATGTTTGGCACTGAGCACAGGTTGTTAGAAATGGTTCAAATGGCTCTGATGACTATGGAACTTAACATCTGAGAACATTAGTCCCCTATAGAACTACTTAAACCTAACTAAGTTAAGGATATCACACACATCCATGCCCGAGGCAGGATTCGAACCTGCGACCGTAGCTGTTGCGCGGTTCTAGACTAAAGCGCCTAGAACCGCTCCGCCACAGCGGCCGGCCCACGTTGTTAGATGCTGTCTTGTTCACAACATGTGAGTCGTCGGATGCACGCAAGCACTCTGAGTTACAGGATGTTACTGGCGTCTTAGTCACACTGTATTGAGGTGTTACCTGTTCTATCAACTTCATCTGTCGGAGTTGTCGCAAATACGTCACGCCAGAGTGTTTAATGTAATGTCAGCAGTGCTGCCCAGTGGTCTACTTGATTAGCACGTTGGGCCGAGCTAGCCTCTAATGACAGGCAGTGGTTGGAATTAAAATTGTACGTCGAAATTTTTCAGGGAGCAGGAAGACATCAACGTGGGTGCTCGGTTGCATTGTGGGTAAGTAGTCTCTTAGACAGCAGGTGATGGTGGTAATAGTAGATCATGGTGTAGTAATCGTACGTAAGTTTACGTTTTCCATGGCATTGTTGTTATTCCTGGTTGTGGCAGAATGCCAGACATCCTAAATTCTTACCTTGTTATCCAATTACTCCTTGTAGAGCAAGACTGAATCTATTCTTTATTTTTCTCTGTTCTGTTTTATTATTATAAGTATAATTGTGCTACTTGGCCCTAGCTAAAATTTTTTAGCCTACAGAAATACAATATATATTTGTTGTATTGTAAGTGGTTTTCTGTTCTGTTAATTCAAATTTTCATGCATAATAAAACAAGTGTCGAAACTGAGCTCCTCCATGCCTGCACAACCGCCAGCCAGAAACCCTCTCCACATAAAAATAATGCCACACTGCAACCCTGAATGCACGAGAGAAATTAAAAAAAAAAGGCTGTTCGCTGACTTGCCCATTGAGTGGAAACAGAAGCGGGAGATAATCGACACTAGGAAACCGAAAAACGTCTCGAGCGGTCCTGTATCCACCGGACTCGCCGCAGGCGAAGGCGGGGCGCTCTGTGACGTCACCGTACTAATTTCGTCAAGGCGCCAACTGCAACTCAGCTGCAGGCGCTGTCGGCTGGCCAAGCGCACGGACCGTGAGGGCATTTTACAGCGCGTTGCTAACTTTTCCAACTGTCAGTTGTTGGAAAATGATTCGCTTGCCGCTGCGTTAAGTTCATGTGATTCTCCAATCCGAATAATCTCGGCTGTTTTGAACCTCCGTGGCGGGTGGTAACCGAGCAATCACGTGCCTCATTAGCGGGTCTGTAGGAGAGTGACGCACCTCTGAATGACAGTTGAGCGAGAGTCATTGCAAGTCGCTGATCGAGGTCGCACGCGACTGCCCGGGTGCTTGTGGTGCTGGTTAAACTGCAACGTGGCGCCATCACGTGGAGTTTAAGTCCAAAATATTGCTGGGCAATAATAAAGCAGCCTTATCAGCTGGATCGATGACACGCCTTACCTGGCTATGCAGCAACAACCAGCGCGGGTAATTCCCCATGTGTCTGCAGACTCATCGAAACCAGCGAATTGCGGTGGTGGTGGTGGTGGTGGGAAAAGGAGGTGACTAGTGCGGCGTAAGAGGCAAGAAGGGAGGAGGTCCACCTATTTCAGCATTTCTTCCAGCTGCTCCTGTTGCAGATTTTGATGCTGATCCTGCAGGCATAATTGTTCCTGCCAGCATTTCAAAACTTGCAGTTCCACGAGGGCCACAAATTAATACCATAAAACTGTCATACGTATAAGACATCCTAAGTCATCACATCTGTATCCCCACAAGGTGTGTCAGAGCCGTGGATCTGTTATTTCTGGCTCAAATGTAACTTCTACTAGCCAGCAATGGCTCAACAACAAAGCCACGGGGCTGAACCCTGGAAGTAGTAACGAAATTCGATGCGCTAGTCGACCTGTAAAGGAGCAGAGGGTCCGAACACGGTGTAGAGCGAGCAGTAAGATAAACAGAAAACGCGACCAGCGCGAACGACTGGTCGTTAGCGCACGGAAACTGAGTATGATGCAAGGTGAAGGCCAGGCCCGACGAAGTTAAAATGAGCGTAAGAACTGACGGGTCTGGCCTATCACCGCTGACAGGTAAACACCTGGACCACTCACTCATTTGTCCGTACAATGCTTCGTGCATTCTTTTGACAACAGTTTACTGCACAACTCTGCCTCGAGATTCACGTCAGCTCATCTGCTGGCACACCGATGTTCTTTAGTACGGATAGTAAAATTATTACACTACTAGCCATTAAAATTGCTACACCACGAAGACTACGTGCTACAGACGCGAAATTTAACCGACAGGAAGAAGATGCTGTGATATGCAAATGTTCAAATGGTCAAATGTGTGTGAAATCTTATGGGACTTAACTGCTAAGGTCATCAGTCCCTGAGCTTACATACTACTTAACCTAGATTATCCTAAGGACAAACACACACACACACACCCATGCCCGAGGGAGGACTAACCTCCACCGGGACCAGCCGCACAGTCCATGACTGCAGCGCCTCAGACCGCTCGGCTAATCCCGCGCGGCGATAAGCAAATGATTAGCTTTTCAGAGCATTCACACATGGTTGGCGCCGGTGGCGACACCTACAACGTGCTGATGTGAGGAAAGATTCCAACCGATTTCTCATACACAAACAGCAGTTGACCGGCGTTGCCTGGTGAAACGTCGTTGTGATGCCTCGTGTAAGGAGGAGAAATGCGTACCATCACGTTTCCGACTTTGATAAAGGTCGGATTGTAGCCTATCGCGATTGCGGTTTATCGCATCGCGACATGGCTGCTCGCGTTCGTCGAGATCCAGTGACTGCCAGCAGAATATGGAATCGGTGGGATCAGGAGAGTTATATGAAACGCTGTGCTGGATCCCAACGGCCTCATATCACTAGCAGTCGAGATGACAGGCATCTTATCCGCCTGGCTGTAACGGATCGTGCAGCCACCTCTCGATCACTGAGTCAACACATGGGGACGTTTGCAAGACAACAACCATCTGCACGAACAGTTCGACGACGTTTGCAGCAGCATGTACTATCAGCTCTGAGACCATTGCTGCGGTTACCCTTGACACTGCATCACAGACGGGAGCGCCTGCGATGGTTTACTCAACGACGAACCTGGACGCACGAATATCAGAACATTTTTTCGGATGAATCCACGTTCTGTTTACTGAATCATGATGGTCGCATCCGTGTTTGGCGGCATCGCGGTGAACGCACATTGGAAGCGTGTATTCGTCATCACCATACTGGCGTATCACCCGGCGTGATGGTATGGGGTGGCATTGGTTACACGTCTCGGTCACCTCTTGTTCGCATTAATGGCACTTTATAACAGTGGACGTTACATTTCAGATGTGTTACGACCCGTGGCTCTACCCTTCATTCGATCACTGCGAAACCTTACATTTCACCAGGATAATGCACGACCGCATGTTGCAGGTGCCGTACGGGCCTTTCTGGATACTGAAAATGTTCGACTGCAGCCCTGGCCGGGACATTCTCCAGATCTCTCACCAAAAACGTCTGGTCAATGGTGGCCGTGCAACTGGCTCGTCACAATACACCAGTCACTACTCTTGATGAACTGTGGTATCGTGTTGAAGTTGCATGGGCAACTGTACCTGTACACTCCATCCAAGCTCTGTTTGACTCAATGCCCAAGGGCATCAAGGCCGTTACTGAAGCCAGAGGTTGTTCTTATGGGTACTGTTTTCTCAGAATCTATGCACCCAAATTGCGTGAAAAAGTAATCACATGTCAGACCTAGCATAATATATTTGTCCAATGAATACCCGTTTATCATCTGCATTTCTTCTAGGTGTAGCAATTTTAATGGCCAGTAGCGTATTGCTTTCATGATTCATGCCATGAGTATTTTCATGTGTTAAATTCCAACCTAGATGAAAGACTTCTAATAAGACGCGATGCATAATAATGGCTTTGAAAATACGAAGAATGCCCCATTGAATGTAACAGTCATTTAGGACCTAAATTTATCGGGATACATAAGTAATTATACAGGCTAAATAAACGCACGTGTGCACCTATGGTTCCTAACGTATGCTCGTTCAGTGGCACTCGAGATGTAGACAGCCGATTGGGGTCCTGCTTGTGGAGACCACATCTTCTGCCTTAATATGGCGGAATATAAGTTTATCAAGTGTTCAGTCTCTTTCTCCATCCTTCTCAATGCCATTCTGCTTTACAATACTATCAGCAAGGCCTCCCGTTCCTAACTTCAAGGGTTAATTTTATTCTACAGCCCGCTCTACGAGGACTCATATGAGACGAAGGAGGCTGTAAGCTTGTCAAGTACCACAAATGTTATCCGACTACGCAATGGTGGCGGGAAGATGTTTCAACTTCCCGTACATAAATTTAGACACACAGACGTTTACAATCCGGTATGAGGATGAAGAACCTTGTTACATAACATTCCAATGCTACCCCAGTGTGAAATGTGTGTTGTACCATATAGGGTGTGTATAAGTGATGGCTGCCAATGTTTTGTTCGCAATGGAGTCCTCATGCCTAAAAAGTCGATTAAATTCGCCTTTTTCAATGAAAACTAGCCACTGGGAATAACTCGTGAGTTAGTTCTCCAAGTTGTGAAAATACTCTGTTCTAACTTAATGAGGATCGCTTTTTGGAATCTGATCGTAGAAAAAGTAGAACTGGGGGCTGAAAAGATGTTTATTGTAGAAACAACACTCAAAGAAAAATATGCAAATTGAACAAGTATTGACCTAGAACGTTAATTCCTATCAGTTAATCTAAACTTCAGAGATCGGCAAAACATCTTTGACTGGAATCGAGATATCACCGCCGTTTATTCGGTGGTGACACTAAATGGTTGATATTGACTAGTGTCGAAGTCAGGAAAGCGTCCATCCTGACTGGCAGTAGTAATAAAGAGCTCCGTTATCAAACCGAAGGAACGTAACGAATTTCCTGTTGAAGATACCCTACCCGCCTAGCTGTGGTGCGTAGGTCACCGAATTCAGTGCTGGGGAGAGCGATTCTGCAGCGCCGATTTCCCTAGTTCTGATGGCCGTCGCCCAGGTGAAGTGCGTTGCGTAACTGTAAATTATGACTACGCAGAGGACGTCAAACGGCGTCCGCAAACTCCTAGGGTCGAAAACTACTTCAGTATAATGCTAGAAATGAATGAGGAGTTCTGCTTGCTCATAATCCAGGATCAGAGACTTTACCGAAGTAAGCGGTCGTAAAGAAGGACTTCGTAATGCCTTAGTCTATACAAACAGGCATAGACTGGTTTCTCAGCTGACACAGAAACAACTGATGTCGTTCGTACTTGCTAAATCAGCCCTTTGTCACACGTAAATAGTGAGACTGTTCACTGGGACGTTGCCAGAAATGTCTCGCAAGGCTACCCAGCGATGTGTGCCCTATCGACCCTTGTCAGGGAGTCCTCACCCTACACAGTCCCCAGTTTAAACTCGCATCGTTAGCGAGCACTGTCCATGCAGACAATCACCGCGCCCGTTAGAAACGGAATATCTCAGGCGCTACGACTCATGAAGCTGTCAGCCAATCGCCTTCAACTCATACTCTGGTAGAAACTTGTCAGAGGATAGGTCACAATTTGTTCTTCAAGTTCAGCCCGTCACATTCTTTTCACTGCCTTGTGGTGGGAATATGATTTTGCTCTGGCGTGAGAATTTCTGCAACCATTAGATCGCATCTGCGGCACGTATTCCTCGCGCACACCTCCTCCGTGCTATAAAGGTCGGTGGCGGCGCCTTTAAGCTGCTGTTTCAGAACCATGAAAACTGCCTGTCTCTAGCCCACGTCCCATGTCGCTTCAGAAGACCGAGGACGTCCCCCATCTCCCAGCTGCCAGAGCCAGCGCGAAGTTTTCCTCATAGGGAATGTCAATATGACACTACACAGTTCAAAAAGATGTTCAAATGTGTGTGAAATCGTATGGGACTTAACTGCTAAGGTCATCAGTCCCTAAGCTTAAACACTACTTAACCTAAATTATCCTAAGGACAAACACACACACACACACACACACACACACACACACACACACACACACACACACACACACACACACACACACATGCCCGAGGGAGGACTCGAACCTCCGCTGGGACCAGCCGCACAGTCCATGACTCCAGCGCCTTTAGACCGCTCGGCTAATCCCGCGCGGCCACCACACAGTGTCAACCAATTAATAATTGAGAAGAAATGCGGTCAAACACTAAGTCAACATGAAATATGAATAGTAAAAATTATTCACGAATGGTGGCAAAATCTTGTCGCCTTAGAGTACGAGAGGACTTCAAAAAGTAAGATACACATAATTACAGCAGACCAAGTACCTTTCATTGAATGGTACACTACACGTACCAGTGACACAGATACAAGACACTACTTTCCAGTATTGTCATAAAGTCTCTGTCGACGATAGTGGGGAAGTTATATCAATCTTTCAACTCCTCGACGATAGAGGATGGGGATGCTTGCTCACGAAACCACACTAAAGACGATGTGAGAACGTCCTGATCACTGGCTGATCTCTTTCCTTCCGGGTGTTCTCTTAGCTTACAGAGATGGAAACCACATGGTGCAGGATTTTGAGTGTAAAACGGACTTTTTGCAAACATCCAACAAGGAACTTCGAAGCAAAGCTTGTGCTGCGTGGGGCCTGTTAAGTACTGCATTGTCGTGCAAGATAACAATGCCTGTGCTTGATTTTTAACGCTTTTTTTCCCTTATGTCGTTACTCTGCAATGTCAGTGACGCTCATCAAAAATCGTACTGCTTGTTACGCCCTTTGCCAAACATGCATACAAAATTACTTCTCAGCCGAAGCAAACGGTGGGCATGACCCTTCCTGGTGATGGCACAATTTGCGATTCCTTGCACAGAGGCGAGGATGTATGTCTCCATTCCATAGACGCTCCCTTTTTGCGGGTGTCAAATGATGAACACATGTATCATCACACACAATGATTCAGCTTAGGAAGTTATTGCCTTCCACTAAGTAACTCTCAGTGGAGCCAAGAGACCTGATGTGTGTAGGTGACAGACCGCGGAACCCAGCGTGAGAAGAACTTCCGATATTCCGAGGCGCTTTCGGACAATGGAAGGATCATTGCCTTTAAGATGAGCACCTGCCGCTCAATGTAGACAGTAGCCACTCTGCGACTGCTTCGAATCAGCTGACCGACTGCCTGCACGCTGTCGTCTTTAGTCGAGGTTGATGACTTCCCATGCTGGTGAGCATCAGCCACGCTTGTGTAGCCATGGTCAAATTTTTGGAACTATTCTACTGTGGATGGACGCGACGTTGCGTTTGATCCATATACCGCCAGATTTTCAAGGTGGATCTGTGTGCATATTAGACGTTTTGTCCTCAAGAATCGTACTGTCCCGTGGAGTTCGTGTGCAGTTGCCGCGACGTACAGTTCCCACATGTGATGCTCCTGTTAACGGTAACCCAATACAACTTCGTCTGCGGGAAACCCGGAACATGTACTCCTTTCTGACAACGCGCGATAGTCAGTTTCTTGTTCGTTCTCTAAGATCTGGTTTGCTAGACTGAAACACGCTGCTTAGACTTTTGCGTTATTTATCAACATCAGGCCAGCTGTTCACGACACAACCTCTACAGACAACTCAAAGAAGTGACATATCTTCGTACAAGTGATGTACTTCATTCATTTTCAAGTAGTAGTTTTATGACTGACAACGTACTTTTGCACGTAAAAAGCAAAACACGAAATCACAATTGGCGCATAACGCATAATCTTGCCTTTCTCATACGAATTTTTGCGAAACACGAGCTTCTTAATTACAATAATTATATACAGGGTGACAATTACTGAACTATATGAAATAAAGTTGACTATCGATTACCACCTTGTCAAAGATAAAAATTGTTACCAATTTTGTAGAGCCACTGTCCATATATCGCTATGTTTCATAGCCTCCTCTTTCCTATTAAAATTATCGTGATGTTTATAAATTTCGATAGCTTCTCTATATAGCCGTGGATAGTAATTTAACGTTGTAGATAAAACTTCGGTATCCGAAAACTTCACTTGGTGGTTGCCTGGTTGAAGAGCATGTTCCGCTACGGCTGACTTTTCTATTTTTCCAAGTCGACAAAGACTTTTATGCTCTTTCAGTCGCGTGTTTACGCTTCTTTTGGTAGTACCAATGTAAACTTTACCACAGGTACACGGAATTTTATACATACCACATGTCGACAGGGGAGGGCGTTTATCCTTCACAGATCGTAGTACTTGACTTATTTTCTTTGTTGGTTTAGAGATCGGATTTATGTCATGTTTTCGTAAAATCTTACCGATCCGATCTGTTACTTTTTTAATAAAAGGGAGAACTACTGTATTTTTCTGTCGTTGTGATTCATTCTTATCTTTTGGGTTTCTGTTCCTTGGACGCAAAATTCTATTTATCTCTTTTCTTGAATAGCCGTTTTTTTCAAACGCCTGCTTCAGATGTTTCACTTCAGCAACCACCAAGTGAAGTTTTCGGATACCGAAGTTTTATCTACAACGTTAAATTACTATCCACGGCTACATAGAGAAGCTATCACAATTTATGAACATCGATAATTTTAATAGGAAAGAGGAGGCTATGAAACTTGGCGATATATGGACAGTGGCTCTACAAAATTGCTAACAATTTTTATCTTTGACAAGTTGGTAATCGATAGTCAACCTTATCTTTGCTATGGATTATCACTGCTCATCACGTGTCACCCGAACCACGCCCCCCTTTCTCACAATATATAAGTCGCTCTCAGACACCCGACCAGTCAGTCGGCAAGACTCAGCGGAGCAGCGCCTCTGAGGAAGTCCAGCGCAGTCCTGGACGAAACGTAAGGAGCAGAAAAGTTCTTGGACCACGACCTCACATCCCGGAAAGTATATCAACAGCCATGTCACCCGGTCGTGGAAGCCTTCATTCTACTATATGAAATAAAATCATAACTTCTGAACAGTTTGCGTTAGAACGTTCGAACTGCGCGGTTGGCCATGGGTCATGATGGGAATTGCTATGCGCATGTCCACGCGTCTTGTTGTTGTCGGTCACTTTCATTTGGATGGATTCGTAACAAGCACAATTGTTGGATTCGGGAGACTGAGAATCCGCATTTCGCGCTCGAGATGTCTCTTTACCCTCAACGATTGTGTGTGTGTGTGTGTGTGTGTGTGTGTGTGTGTGTGTGTGTGTGTGTGTGGGCGCGCGCGCGCGCAATGTCCAGTCACGGAGTAATCGGTGCGATATTCCATGATGCCACGCCGACTACAGAACGGTACGGGAAGGTTTTTGAAGATGACTCCATCCCAAATATCCAAAATGACCCGATTTCAACAATATGTGGTTTATGCAATACGCAGTTGGACCCCATCGAAGCAGAAGAGTATTTTATGTCCCGGAGGAGCACTTTGGGGATCGAATTCTGGCTATGGGGTGCCCAGAGGCCAGACACGGGCCTCGATTGGCCGCCATATTCTCCGGATCTGAACACATGCGACTCTTTTTTTGTAGGGATATTTTGAAGACAAGGTGTACATCAATAACCCCCAAAACCATTGCTCAGCTGGAAACATCCTTTCGAGAGGTCATCGACTGCATCAGTGTTCCGACACTTCAGCGGGTCATGCAGAATTTCTCTGTTCATCTACGCCACATAATCGCCAGAGACGGTAGGAATATCGAATATCTCATAACCTAAACCTGAATACGTGTAGTGACATTTCTATGTCGAATAAAATGGGTGCACTCCGTACATTATAACTAATTTTCGTTTTCTATCACATGTTCAGTAATTGTCACCCTGTAAGTATCACAAAAATTTTCACAGAAGTATACATCTTTAGAAACCTGGGAACTATACTTACAAGAATGTAGTACTATTGATTATGCAGGTATCTGCAATTTTGCAAACGTTCTAGAATGAACAAGTCTTAATCAATAAATTTTTCCAAATCGTTCTTGGAAAGTGAAAACTGTTCCGAAAGTCGAGAAAAGGAGGTTTCAATTGAGGAACACCAAGGTGTAGAAATATTATGTAATATATATGTCTCGTAATTTTATCATACGTCGTAAAATAAAATGGTTTTAATAAAACTGACTATAGTGTTACAATCAGCATATTGATAACAGAATACCATTACAAAATTTTCAGTGGAAAACTTTTTAAAAATTCAGAAATTTCTGGAACTTATTGATTACACATTACTATTTAATAGCCACTATTAAAGAAATATAAAGCGTTAATGTGAACCATTTGTTTCACTATTTGTTCATACTTACCTTCTTTATTTTAAAATAAATGAGGTGATGACATATTATTATTATGCTTTAACATAGATGTTATACTTGACAGTAGCTGAAAAGAAATGCTTTTATTAGTTACAACACATAATGACTGAAATAAAAATGCTGATACGTTGTCACATGTGTCATAATTGAAATCAGTGTTATAATAATTGGTAATGGATATTTATCCAGTAATGGATATTTATCTCCCCCCTCCATCGTCCCCGAGAAACATTTCCATACCGGCAACATTTTTCCTTTTCGGACTTGGATTGTAAGGGTCTCTTTCCCCCTTCATTGTATAGGTTGGCGACATGTCTGTACGAAACGAGCAAGGTCGCATTCCCGTCGCGCTCGCTCAGCGCTCTCACAGTTTGCTCACTCGCTTTGCGTATCTCGTTGGAAGAGGTCTAGACACATTGTCCCGGAATAGCCCTTTGTGAGATGCCGTGTTTCTGTGATACTGGAATTCTGTAACGAGCGTTACGGTGCAGGTGAACAGATACTGTTTCTCTCTCATGACAGTAATTCCGTTTGCCGCAGTTAAATTAGAGAGCTACGAGACAGGAAATGGATACGTGCGCCGTCAGAGAGGAGAGCCAAACGCCAGCTACAAGAGAAGTGAACGTCTCGGTACCGCCTCCAGACATTGCGAGACAAACTATCTCACTACCCATTCGTTCAACCTTTCCTTGACAAATGATAATGCATTAACGTGGCTACGTACGTTCCGTGCTGGTCCCCCTCAGGACATGGTTCAGCAACTTTACGAAGCTTCCCCCACACTTTCACTTCTTCCCATATTCTGCACTACATACACAGCTGGCAATATAAATCTGGCGCAGAAAATATTTCATGTCCCTTAAGTTAGACAACCCAACATGAAGTAGCTGCACCCGGATGAATGATATTAGTTGCGTTCTCTATAGTAAGGGACGTGAAACATCTTCTGAGCCGTATTTATCTTGTGCACCCTCTATCCACTTCGCAAACTGCTGTATTAAGCGTGGCGGACGGTTTTTCCCGCACAAATACTAGCAGTTTTCTGTCCTAATTCACTCACGCGTCTTATGAGAGAAAAATCACTGACTATATCCATCTGCATTCACCCTAAACCGTCTTGTCTAAGTCTCACTATACGTCCGGGAGAATTGCGATGATGGCAGCACGAAAGTTGCTCATCCTCCTTCCCATAGCGATTCTCTACATGTACACCTACATCTGTATGACCACTCTGAAATTCGCACTGACTTACTTGCACATTTCATCGAATCCCTTTCACACCATTTCTCGACATTTCCATTCTCGAATACATTGTGAAAAAAAAATCCAAAAAAAGCCAAAAAAACCAAAGATGTGAATCTTTTAATGCAACCTCTGAAATGTCTTATTTTATTACAGTGGTCATTTGCTCCTATGTAGGTAGGAGTCAACAAAATATTTTTACATTGGGAGGAGAAATACGATAGTTTAAATTTCATGAAGAAATCTCACCCCAACGAAACACGCCTTTCTTTTAATTATAGGTTTCCTAACTCTTCTATCTTTTCTGTAATTCACTGTCGCCATAGTCACGATAGTACAAAAAGAGCGGCCCTTCTCTGAACTTTTTCGATGTCCTCCCTAAATCGTATATGCTAAAGACGCCACATCGAGCTGCAACACTCCAGAAACGGACAGACAAAGTTAGTATAGCCTCCCTGTAGCGGGTTTGTTGCAACTTCTAAGTTTTTCGCGAAGAAACTTGAGTCCTTAACTCGTCTTTTCCTTGGCATTTTCTGTGTGGTGCTACTAGCGCGAAGTGTTCGTAATTGTAATCAGTAGGTGTTTACATGAATCGACGGCGTTTAAATTTGTGGTGTGTCATAAGGTGAAATTCAACTGATTTGTTTTAGTATTCATGTGAAGGACTTTAATACTTTTCAGCGTTTAAAGACAACTGGCACTTTTTACATCCACCACCATATTGAATCCCAGCATTTCCGATGGCGGGTGCCACGAACTTTTAAGTAATTTTCAGCCAGGTGTCCGGATACTTATGATCACATATGGTACATAGAGATGTGTTTGGCACACAGTGCTTGATGCAGAACTGCTACCCCACGGACGACGAACATTTAATGAGCGATAAGCTGTTCTATCACTATTTTGTGTGGCTGTAAGTGAGAAAATGTTTTCAAAACTTTTGAAACTACGTTTAAATTTTTTCGGAATTTGGTAACTGCTCTCATTGTGAAACATAGGAAAGGTATACTCCGGGTAACTTGCGCTCCACTTCTAGACCAGGGGTTTTTACATACACCTGGATGTTTACGATGCCATTTCTCCTTCACTATGAGTCGAACAAAACAATTTAGCAGATGCGTTCCTCGACATGTGTGGATGCTGCCTGCAAAATGTGCTTGGAATAGAGTTACTAGCAAAGAAGTAAAAATTGAAATGTCATGCATAATGTAGGAGTTTTTCTGCATGAAATATGAAAAATTTTCGCGTTTAAGGTAGTAAGTGTTAATTTTTTTGTTTGTGGGGGGGAGGGGGGGGGGGGAAGGCGGGGGCGTGGGAGGGGTGTCAGCGAGAAAAAGCCTCAAAGAGGTTTGAAATTGTATGTAAAGTTTCCTGGAAGTCACTAAGTCCACTCTTTATCAAGTACTCGGTGAATGAAGTCCGGGTATTCGTGCTCCGTGAACATGCACAGTTCTGGCTTAATTTCTTGGCTTATTGTGTTAACTTTTAACGCAAGATTTAACTTCTTAATTAGCACATATTAAAATATATATTTAAAATTCTTGAGTCTCACAGTAGTTACATTAAATACTGAAAGTCAAAGTTTAATTGGTCGCGGAATCCGTCAGAGAGGCAACCTTTCTCCTGGAATGGGGACGTTTTGGACGTTGACTCGTACAGGTACATATCAGTGTACCACCAGTTCTTCAAAGAATCTAACTCCCACATAAATGAGTTAACCTCTTGCATGTTTATCTTTGAGTTTGTAAGCGATAAAAAGTTTATGAAAGATTTGAAGTTAAAATTCGTTGCTCTCATTTTCAAACACTGGTATTATCAGTTTAAGCAAAAGCAAGAGTTTCGCGAATCTCACTGTTCATGACGCACACTGACAATTTTACAGGAACGTTCGGTAGTATATTTGGACATTCTCTGCAAACTGTGTTGCAAATGCAGTTAGTAGTAAAGAAGTAATAAGTTAAAACGTAGTGCACGCTGCCGCGCATGAAACGCGAAAGGTAGTAAGCGATAAACTTTTTTTTCATTATTTTGTGGGGCTGGGAATTATCAGCGAGAATAAGTTTCTTAAGCTTTAGAAATTATGTACAAAGTTTACTGTAGGTCGTTAAGTGTTCTCGTTTCCAAATACAGGATGTATGAAATCTCGGTATTCCGTCCGTTCAGCTGTCTCCAGACAAACAGTTTCTATCACAAGCTGCGCACTGTCGCGAATAAAACAGTGACCCGTATATAGAATGAATTTCCTTTGCTTTACGTCTATGGTCACAAGAATTTTTGTCAACAAATTATCGGTTTCGGTCTATAATGACCATCTTCAGATATGTCTGTTCAAAATGGTTCCAGTAAAGTGGTGAATCACGAGAGCCGTACTTTAAAGGGTCTCAATACCAAGTTAGAGAAGGAGATGGAAATAGTCATTCGTGCTGTTAAGGGGAACACGGCAGTTCTTATATATGAAGATGACTACATTAGGAGAACGGAAGACATTTTTGCAGGAAACCGTATTATAGAAATTCACAAAGACCCATATGAGAAGTTTCAGATTAGTTTGCGGAGAAAGACTGACAGCACCTAGTTTCTTCTTAACGAATATGAAAAAGAATCGCTTAAAATGATGACCGTCAAACGTCCCCAGCTTAGATCTCAAGATTCACAAAGCTGGATATCCGGTTCGTCCGATTGTGACCAATATGTCGTCACCATCTATAAAATAAAATATCTTAACAATAAACTTAAATCAGTTTACACGTTCGATAGTTATTTTGGAGTCAGTTCTGAGCGAGCAAATACAATCAAGGATATATACATATCAAATAATGGGACATTAGCATCCTTGGATGTAAAAAACCTCTACAGTAATGTCCCAGGAAAAGAGACTTGACATTTGTAGACGTAATATCCTATCCCATAACAAGATTAGTGCTGCAGAGTGTAAAGAACAATTTGAATTTCTAGAATTTGTCTTAGCTTACTTTTTTTTACCTTCGATGTCAAAATTAATTATTAAAAAGACGAGTTTGGGATTGGTAATAGCATAGATGGTATTTAAGAGATATTTTTGTCAATGATTTAGAATTTAATTTTTTTGACACGTTTCCACACGTAAAACATAAAACAATTTATTATAAACGGTATGTTGATGACATTTTATTAGTCATGGAAAGTGACACCAGTGAGGTCAACACATTTGCCCAAGCAATGGGTAGCATGCACCCAAAAATAACTTTTACCACTGAAGCTGAAGAAGAGGGCTCTATTAACTACGTTGACCTTACTATTATGAAAGTTAACAACAAATGTAAGTTTTCGATTTTCAGACAACCTACTTGTGCATATAGTGTCATCAATGCCAGTTCATGGCATCCTCCCAGATATAAAAAGGCATTCTTCACCTCCATGGTTCACCGGCCCCTTCGACTACCTTTGGACGAAAGCGAATACGTAAAGAGCTCAGCATTTTAGAGCAGATTGCGGTAGCTAACGGCTTTTCTGTAAATTACGTCACACGCCCCTCCAGTAGGCTATAGAAACGTATAACAAACAGCAGGCGCGCAAACACACACACACACACACACACACACACACACACACACACACACACACGCACACAAAAGAAACAGAATCAGTGAAGATAGAATGAAAACCATTTCTATGAAGTTTAACGGCAAAATGTCCCTGCAAATAGAAATATGATTTAACCCTTTCAGACCTGGTGGTCACAATTGTGTACATAAAGTTTGTTCACTAATATTCGCTGACAAGAAATGTCAGGTGCATCAAAACTCACTGTGCACATTTGTGTAGGTTTATTTTAGCCATGCTCCAGCAGCTGCTGCTCTCTTGTGAGCAGTCAGTGAACTACATAGTAAAATATACTCTCTGGTGTTGTCTCTCTGTGGGAAGCCATTACTCGTTGACTTTATTGCTGTAATAGTCACATTTTGGGTTTTGTTAATGAATTTTTTTGTGTGGTTTCCATCTTTTGTAAACATTAGACTTTCTTTCAGTGGAATTTTCAGCAATTTCAGTCAGTTCATATTTGTGTTTTGTATCAGGTAAATTTAATTTATACATTTGTGTACAACAGGCCCTTAATGGTGTAAAATAGGAAACGTAATCTAAAATTTGCCTCAGATGTATTTGCATGGCAATGGTAGTTATGTGTGGTATTTTTATCAGTAATTTCGGTATCAGCAGCAAGGAGGAGAATAACTGACCAGTACACATGATTTTATTTTACATTTCTGGCTTTTGACTTACAAATATGGATAAGGAATATCTTTCTGTGGAGAAAGATTGGGACTTGATTATGGACATAATTGAAAATGGTGACGTTTCTGACATTTTGAGTGGAGATGAGGATGACAGTGTACCACTTATTGAAAGGCAGGCTCCACAGATAGTGAAACGTGTTGGAGCAGATAAAGTGGGAGTGAATGATGTGTGTAGAAACACCATATCTGAAGATGAAGATGACGGAGACATGGTGGAGGCTGAAATGAACTTTTTATGCAATGAAAACAACCGAGAATTGAATAACCTGTGTGACAACATAATGGTGACACCTAAAGAATCCATAAAATGGAAATCCAAGCCTCTAAGTACCGTGGCAGAAACATACAAAGCTCAAAATTTTGAAGAATCTGTCGTGTGTTCTCCAATACAATACTTCAAAAGATATATATACCAGATGATTTGTTCACTAGCATGACAGCACATACTAATATTTATGCATTCCAACAAGGCAAATCCTCATTCAAGCAGACAACTCAAGAACTAGAGGCGCTATTTGGTTTGCGTATACTGACTGGCGCTTTGAAATTTCCCAGATAACGAATGTATTGGGATACAAGCCTGAAGGTAAATGTGTTTTGGGAAAACATGTCACGATACAGATTTTTAGAATCGTGAACAAATTTACACTTGGTGAACAATCTGGAGAAGCCACCTGAAAATAAAGATAAACTTTACAAAGTCAGGCCAGTTTACACAGCCATTCGAAATCGCTGCAGTGAACTTCCTATAGAAGAGAATGTTTGTGTGGACGAAGGAATTATTCCTTTCACTGGGAAGTTTTCTCCAAAGCAGTATGTCAAGGGGAAACAAGTTCCTGGGGAATCAAAGTCTTCATGTTGTGTGGAAAGAGTGGAATAGTGCATGATTTCCTTTTGTATCAACGTGCTACAACTAAACTAAATACCACATGCTGTAAAAAATTTGGATTAGGTCCTGCTGTTTTAGGATTTCCTGTTCCACTCTCAAAAGGTAAAGGTCATAAATTATACTTTGACAACTTCTTTTCATCTTATCATCTGTTTCAAGTTCTGAAATCTCAAGGCATCAATGCAGCAGGTACTGTCCGTCGAAACAGATTTGCAAAGAACTTGCCTTTTTTCAGATAATAAAATAATAATGAAACAAACCAGAGGTTACTGTGAAGAAACCACTAGTGCTGATGACATTACCATGTGTAAGTGGTTAGACAATAGGCCAGTTGCATTGTGTTCAAACTTTGTTGGTAAAGGCTCAGTGGATGAAGTAGTGCCATGGGACCAAAAGCACCATAAATTTGTGGAATTAGAAAGACCTGAAATAGTGAGAAGATATAATCATGCAATGGGTGGTGTGGAGCTATTTGATCAATTGATAAGCTACTACAAAGTTTTCATCAGATCTTGAAAATGGCCTTTGCATATGACTTTTCACACTGTTGACTTTGCCATCGTGCAAAGTTGGTTGGAATACAGACGAGATGCAGACAACCTGTCTATCCCAAAGAAGAAGCAAATGAACCTTCTTTCCTTTCGTATCAGGGTAGCAGATGGATTGATACTGTGCCAAAAGAAAGTGACTGGAAAGAAGAGGGGGCGTCCGTATGATTAAGGACTGGCTTCAGACATGAGTCATACAAAGAAAAAGAGGAGAATTACGACGGGCTACAGAGATACAGTTTGATTCCATTGACCATTTGACTTTGCGTGATGTAGGAGCTCCAAGTCGCTGCAAATTTCCAAAATTTACAGGGCGTTCAAGAGTTCAGTGCAGATAATGTAAAGTACATTTGTGTCTCCAAAAGGACAAATTGTTTTTTGCAGTTTCATACTAAACCTTCAAATCAAGTGTTGACCATTGTTGTTTAAACAAGAACGCAATATAGAATTACTTTTATTGTTTCCTCTGTTTTAAAGTGAAATTAAGAGAGGCATAATTGATCCGTACAGTTAACCTCTCTAATGTATGACATGAAGCTCGAGACCTGATGAACACATTTGTGTACATTAAATATCTAGAAAAGTAGAGATCATACAAAATTTTTTCTTAGAAAAATATTGTCAGGAGACTCACTGGAATGTAAAAATGATGTCAGACTTTTTTTACAAGTAAATAAAAAATCAGGTCGGGGAAGGTTAAGAAGTCTGATGTGGGTTTCAGGTTAACAACACCTAAAACTGCGAATAAAACATAAACTGAAAGGGAAGTATGACAAATTTGATGGCTCTGGAGTATACAGGATTCACTGCACTAACTGTGTCAAATATTATATCGGTCAAACGGGCCGCTCATTCAACTTAAGGTTTAAAGAGCACTCAGAGCCACTGAACAAAACTGCTTTGAAACAGCACTTATCTGAGACTGGTCATTCTATAGAGAGCATTGTGAATTGTATGCGTATTCTCCAGAGAGTGGAAAAAGGCCGTACTCTTAATGCGTTAAAGGAGCTCGAAACTTACAAACCAAAAGAGAAAGAAACAACAAAACCACTTACCTGGCAGAACTACTTTGTACCCAATCCCTACTTTACTTATTTGACAATGGTTTACTTGGAACATTGAACACCTCTATTATATATAGTTTGTAGATAGTTTCACATAGTATGGAGTGCCTTACATATTTACTTCGTTTTCGTACGTTGTTCGCATAACTCTAGTATTTTCTTGTTCCTTCTCTTTTCATTTAATATACGGCATTAACTAGATTATGTTGTTCATACACTGGCACTGAATTTTACCATTCTTTTCTTGCAACGTAGTGCCGCAGGGTAGGAGGGGCCCTCTGGCGGTCACGTTCCTCTATCCACCTCTCGCCTGTGCGTAATTCTGGCGTTAGCGCTATCAGAGGGCGCTGACTACGCGCAGCAGGATGTTTTCTTTCATTGTAGCTTCTTCAGCTATTTGTCTTATAGTTTTTATGTTATTCTGTGCACTATGAAAGCTGTTTATTTCTTATGTCATTATCTCGAATATGGGCACTTGAGCATATGTAAATTACTGTCTCTTAAGTCTTCATCTTTTTCACTCTTAACTCTTCCTCTTAACTTTTGTCGTGTTCTATTTCTTCGCTTTCTGTTACTGTAATGCCTTATACCTTACGAGCCCATTAAAGATTTTCCCCATTGTATCCCCCCTTAATTTTATGCTGTCCAATTAATCATTGAAGACTTGTGTATGCCTACAGTAGCGACATCTGGTGAACTTACAACACAAACATCTTGTGGCTCCTGTACGGCAGTTTGCTTTGAACGGTAGTGCTGCTGACAACATGACTGCTGTTATTTGTATATATTTGACGATGTTGCTGATTTTGCGTTTAACATTTGACGATGCCACTATGGCTACTGAGCTGAGTCTAGAGGTGTATAGTGAGTGTAAATTGAAGCTAGGGTACGTCCATTCCTCAATAACGTGTTGCTATCGAACACAATCAGCCAATCTGAATGGGTTCGAATCGTGGGCCTCTGAAAAGATGGATGGACGTATCGACGGACTGCTGCATAAGCTGGGCACAGTGCGTCCGTAGTTTATCGTTGCTTTAAACAGTGATCTGTGGAATATTTCCACACATGTAGACAAGGTACTGGGCGTTCGCGACGTCAAGGTCGATGCACTGAGCGAGTCACAGTGGCAGACCGAACATCATCCAGGGACGAAATCCGGACACATGTTGCACCCAATGTGGCATCAGGAACCGCACTGCTCTCAGTTCAGTCCAAAAAACACGGAGACTTCCTCTGGAATGGTGTGAAAACTCCGCCTCCGGGAACCTATCACGGCGCCTCGAAATACGTAAGGCAATAAACGTTGGATAGGTCGCCAACTGCGAGCAGAATCCGAAAGACACTGCAGAGCGGTGTCCGGGAGTCGCTTATGCGGGAGAACCCCTCACGCTTTGTCGGCAGAGACAGACGCCGCCCGCTTAGCTGTTTCCGCAGCACAGACGTCAGGCAGTAGGCGGGCCTTTATGGGTCGGTTTACGTCTGATGAACGGCGGCGCCGGGGGCGGCGTTTCACTTAGCGCCGGCCTCGCCGACTGAGGGGTTGCGGCCATTTCCCGCGCCATCTTCAGGCCCGGTTTATTCTCTCGCCGGCCGCGGTGATAACTGTGTGTGTGTGTGTGTGTGTGTGTGTGTGTGTGTGTGCGCGCGCGCGCGCGCTGCATCCAGAGCCCGCGCTTGTTTCAGCTGTTTCGATCGATTCCTCGTTTGTGTTCCGTAATGTACACGGCCGGACAAAGAACCGAGTACGCAACGAGCGACTCGGCAAAAAATGCGTGGGAAGTAACGCTGGAGGCGACGAATGACGGTGAAGAAAGATTTGCGTTTCAGAGTTGTCCACATCTCAAACGTAACTTAAACCAGGCGCTTCGTTTTTTCACTTTAGCTGTGACAGTGGTGAATGGACGGAACAGTGGAGTGCGGTCTGTGGTAAACTCTAGAGGTGGCCCTTATTGAGCTGTGCTCGTGAAACATCTGATGATCGTATGATAAACATTAGAGTGTAACCAAACTGTGATACTAGAGACTACTTCCAATATTTAGAGTCATGACTAAACTGGAATCGACAGTGGGAACTGCTGATGTACAAGAATCGAACTGCAAGACAGCCACAAATCGCACTCAGTATGTTTTACTGACCGGTTTCGTTCTATAATAGTACAAGCGCGTAATGATAATTTCTGGAATTTAAAATGCAGTAACTGGCCGTTAATATTGCTCTTCGATAGAGGTGGAAATGAAACAGCCCCAATTAAGTAGTCAGAACTGGCTTCAGAGTTGTCACAAAAACTATATTGATACGCAGTAGAATAATGAAGCAAATGAGGGGCATTCATGCTTTAATCTGAGAATTCGTCTACAAATGAGAGTGCATATAAAAACGGAAGCACCAAATGCTGGAATTGTACTGGAATGTGTGAAATGAATCTCAGTTTGACCTAACAAAGATTAGGCGTAGACTATACATAAAATCGCAGCACAAATTATCACATTTATTTACTTAATGTTTTCTTGGTGCCTTTAGACACACTGTTTGAATTTATATAACAACTCGTGTTTTCTTCATTTTTTGGAATTTGGTATATGTTGTACTGGAATACAAGGTTTTGTTTGAGCGTGATAATAGTACAAATTAGCTGATTCCATAGGCACAATCAAAGCAGGAGAAATAGAAAAATGAAGTTAAAAAAGAGGACAGTCCTTCGAAACATTCTGAGACCCACCGTAGATGAAAACAGCAAGTACAAATTAAAAGCAATAAAGGGTTGGTTCAAATGGCTCTGAGCGCTATAGGACCTAGCACCTGAGGTCATCAGTCCCCCAGAACTTAGAACTACTTAAACGTAACTAACCTAAGGACATCACACACATCCGTGCCCGAGGCTGGACTCAAACCTGCGACCGTAGCGGTCGCGCAGTTCCAGACTGAAGCGCCTAGAACCACTCGGCCATACTGGCCGGCGCAATAAAGGGCTTTGGGATTTATCAAATAATTCTATAACCCTCAGACACAGTCCGGAGAAGGAGGTCAATCTCTTTAGACATATGAAAAGAAAGGAGAAACAATGAATCTTCCAGCACTTCAGCAACAATAGTAAAAGCACAAAAATTAGTAATAATAAATGAAAAGCACCAGTTTGCTTTTGTTCTACAATATTGTAGAACAATTTCATTTATTATTATAATGTTGTTCTACCAAGAACCGACGGAAGATTCTGTTAATATCAAAAATTAGTAGATCAAAGATACTGAAATAGACTGAGAAGAGGTAAACGTAACTGAAGAAAACCTTCAAACAGAAAAAAATACGTAACAAAATATCCCTTTATTGTTTATGAGAAAAAGAGCAAACGTGGAAGAATTTTCACATAAAAATGAACCCATCAGTATAGCGAGAAAATGAAAAAGTACTTGGAAGATAGGTATAAGAACCTCATTCAAATTAACATATCTCAATAACTGTTTTATGTGGTATCAGTTGTCCGGATTCAGTGCAAGAAACAAAAATAGTAATGATTAAGTAATGGTAGAAATTAATATTAGGTGCAATATTTAGAGAGAGAGTATGTATACATCGTGGCGGAAATAAGAATGAATACTAGACAGCTGAAGTTGACTGCGAGGAAAGAAAGTCACTATTTTCTTTCTTGTGTCTGTAAGTGTGTGTGTGTGTGTGTGTGTGTGTGTGTGTGTGTGTGTGTGTGTGTGTGTGTGTGTGTGTGTGTGCGCGCCTGGAAACTTCAAGTGCTTCCTGCGATATGAAATAATTCTTCTTCAACGTTGACCGTTGCCGAGTTGGATCTTAATGCTGTGCCGACGTGGGGCTACACGTTTGGTGTCGTGCGGTTCTGTGTCCTCGGTTGCTTGCGCACAAATTCCCTGACAAGACATTCATATCTTACAATAAATGAACTCCTCAACACGTCTTCATTCACGTTTTCATTTGTAAGATGATGTGAGGGATGCAAGGGATTTTGTCGTAAATTCATCTGTACGATGCTGAGGAATGGATTTAGTGGCATTTTCCATTGTCACTCAACGTGCGTAATTTTTCAATAATTTGGATAGTGGTTGGTCAGTATCGACTGGTTTCACCGGACAGGGGACGGAACCGGAATGTCAAACATTCTGAATTGCCAAATATTTAAAGGAAGGTTTTAAATGTTTCACCAAAACCATTTAGGACAGTTCACGGATTAGGTGTAAGTCTAGTTTTAATTCTACTACACATCGCTCCATTATGTACTTCCAATAATAATTATCACCAAGAACATACTGCAAATGCAGATAAAGAGAGCGTTAAGTTTCAGATGTAAGGCGCATTTTAATCATAATTTATCGCCGATTTTTTTTTTTTCATTTCCAGCCATGGCTGAGTGAGACACTCTTCACTGACGTTTTAAAACAATTTAGACATCCAATCTTCCGACATATTTATAAGCAATATGCGAAGTTAAGGCTAAATTACTATGTCTTAGAGAATAGCTGTCACGTTTTATCAAAACTACAGAGATATCAGGAGGTGGAACCCTCGGTAGTCTCGCAGGACTTTACAAAACTGGCTTAGAGATAAACATCAACTTTTCATATATAAATCAAACCAGAAGAACCTAGTCTGTGGACTTACATGCCAAAGAATTTTCTGATTAATCCATTCATCGTCGGGTAACAAGCGTTTGGTAAATATTTCCCACATTCGTGCCACACTTACCCATCATATCGTAGATACCATAAAAGAGAAAGCGGGATGGAATCATGGAAGTCACAATTTAGAATTAAGGCAGTTACTGACATTACGTCTTTTAAGGAATTTGACAATTACAAATTGTGGACGAGCCACTAGATAAAGCTTTGCAAATACAGTTAGAAACCCAATGTACTCAGTACTCGAAAAAACAGCCCCTTAAGAGAAAGTGATAAAAAACAATGTGGAAGGCATTTATAGAAATCTTAAGCATAGCAATTATCAATTACTTCACATAGCCACTTCATTAAACTCCTTAAGACCTGTTATTACATTAAGATGGCCACACTTAAAACATTCTTAACTAAAATACCCTTATAAACTTACAATTACAGTCCGTTAAAGAAGCACTTGTTAAAAGGTCAATTACAAACTTAACGTTGCCAGGCACTAATACCCCTCGCTTTATTTCCCCTTATAAAGAAAACAGAATTACTGACAAGCTTCAGAAATTCGAACTCACCTATAGGATTTGCTTCAAAATACATATAATGAAAACCGTTACCAGTAAAGAGTGATTTAATGACACTTCAAAACTAGAACCAAGTTAATATCCAATTACATAACACGATAGAACCACTTACGTAAAAAAAAATTACAGCAGAAACACTGATCTTTAAAAATGAATATTCACGTGCTCAGACGTGTTAATAAAAGACTACTAGAAAGAGCTGCGCAAGGAACCCAACAAATGCTATGCAAATTAAAGTTTAGCCAGTTGCCAGTCGCTAATATTTAAGGAAACAGGTTCGTATATAAACAAGTTACAGACAATATTTATTTATAGGTATATCTACCAGCTTAACCCGCCTTGGCGGAAGGAAGATAAATACCAAACTTTGGAAGGCGAAATGTGAAGAACTCCCGGTAGTGGCCAGGTTCTTAAACACTGCCAGAGCTAGACCTAGGATGACATTTCACTCCCCGCCAAGGCGCTGGCACAGTCAATGGGTTTTGCGCGAATGGCAAAGACTTTCGAATAACTCCGACACAAACACTCGGCAGAACCATTGACTCGATATATGGGTAAGCGTGTCAACGAAGACGTTACACTACTGACAAAATCGGAACTTTGACCTTAAGCATTTTACACATGGACAACCGTATCAATAGAGTGCAGGTTTTGAAAACGCCAACATTAAATCATTTGACTACCAGAAACACAGAGCACTGGTAAAACTACTGAGAAAGCTTTCAAATAACGACCACCGTTTAACTAGGCCAACTGAACTCTACCACACCATCTTAAAGTTCGACTACGGACGTCTCACCATAACAAAATTTAAATGCCTCTGAGTGCGTCGGTCAACAACAGGCAATTACGACTACTTACTCATATCACGTACACAATACGAAGTAGAGTGTTCCACTTCAAATTTTGTTCCCAGCGAAGTCACAGAACTTGTATCTCCAAATTGCCCATGTCGCCAAAACGCCCGACCAACTTCACACCACAACATACAACGGTAATCACGCTCGTTCGGCAGCCGCCGACACTCGTCTCCCAGCGAATGTCACCAAATCTCGAGGGTTACCCGACGAAGGCTAACAACCAACTCACTTCGCCCTCCAACCCGGAAGATAAGACACGCGAAAAGCAACGATAGCTTAGCTCAACCACAAGCTATCCCAACGATACATGAACAAAATAACACTGACGCCAGCTCGCCACGGGTCAGCGTTTCACCCTAACTCACCATATTCAACTGTTCAGTAGCCCGAAGACCAACTTTTGCGTCTCTTCCACCTACTCTATCCCATTCATCTTTGCGTAACTTTTCAGACAGTTCACCCGCATGTGTGGTATGTCACTATGCTATGAAGTATTGGCAAAACGATTTGTTGGGTAAAATATCTTCAGGTGGACGCCTGTATACAGAAGCCAGTGCTACAGCAACCAACTATAAATTGGGAAGGAAAAGTCGTCAGAATTTATCCACGCCAACAGCCAGTGGTTGTATCAAAACCGAAAAGAGCCTGGTGTTCTTGATTGTAATGAAATTGAGCATGAAACATTACTTTATCAGCAAGGACTGGCAGGTACAGGCGTACAAAACTAAGAGTTCGCATGTACGAAATTTTAACGCAGCGATACTTGTTGGAGCAAATTATGTTTACAGGAATAAACTGAAACACTCTTTAAATGTTTGAGTGTCTGTACGTAAAGTACACACGTTGCAGCCGATGACGTGCTCACAGCAAAGGCACTCGCGTTGGTCGTCTGTTGCCGTAGTCTATTAAGGCCACTTTTCGCCTCTGTGTCTTAACAGATACATTCGTCGTTCGCCCCACACTGATTTCTGAGATTATCTCACGCAGTTCAAAAAAATGTGTGTGACATCTTATGGGACATAACTGCTAAGATCATCCTGCTAAACTATACTAAGGACAAACACACAAAAAGTGGTTCAAATGGCTCTGAGCACTATGGGACTCTACTTCTGAGGTCATTAGTCCCCTAGAACCTATAACTAGTTAAACCTAAGGACATTACAAAGATCCATGCCCGAGGCAGGATTCGAACCTGCGACCGTAGCGGTCTTGCGGTTCCAGACTGCAGCGCCTTTAACCGCACGGCCACTTCGGCTGGCAAACACACACACACACACACACACACACACACACACACACACACACACACACACACACGCCAGAGGGAGGACTCTAACCTCAGCCGGGATCAGCCGCACAGTCCATGACTGCAACGCCCAGACTGCCCGGCTAATCCCGCGCAGCTACCTAACGCAGTGTTGCAGGTCTATTATCACTGACAAATCCACGCGAACACCGCTGCTCCTGGTCGTCAAGTGAATGCCGTCAGCTACTGCGTTGTCCGTGGTGAGAGGTAACGCCTGAAATTTGGTATTCGTGGCACACTCTTCACATTGTGGATCTCGGAGTATTGAATTCCCTAACGATTTCCGAAATGAAACGTCCGCTGCTCCTAGCTCTGACTACCACTCAGTCGTGCACCCATAATCAGGTCGGAATTCTTTCCACGTGAATCAGCTGACTACAAACGACAGCTCCGCCGCTGCACTCCCCTTTTATACCTTGAGTACGCGACACTATCATATCTATAAGTGCATATCGCTACCCCATGAGTTTTGTCACCTCGGTGTATGCCACCCTTTTGATGCATTATGGATTCCAGACGTTTTCCAGAGCTAACAGAAACGTGGATTTAATTTTCAAAGAATATTCTTAAGAATTTATTCTACTCACTAGCGATTCATCAAGAACATGAACACATTTAACCACACTATGTGAGCGTGGAAGTAGTTGCCAGTGAGTAACTGATGAAATCATAAGCAATTGGTAATTTATTCACTTCAGTGGTGACAAGCATTTTTTAAAAGAAACATTTAAAATTATAATCAGAAAGCACCCTCTAAATATCAAGTTACAATTTATTCAGAGGCAGAAAGAAACAAATTTTTGACTGTATGGGCTTTCGGGGTGAGAACCTTGCCGCACCCTTTTGACACGGCCGTAGTTACGACTGCTCACAACAACCTCTGAAAGACTACACTGGTGCAAATCTGCAACACACCAGATTACTTTAAACTGAAAGTTTTAACAATTCACGCAAGCACACAAACTATGCACCACCGTAGGAGAGATGGAAATGGTACAAAGCATTAAAATTAATAAAATTAACACTGCCACCGAAAGTGCAACTTCATTTTAACTTCTAAGAAAAGTCTTACGGTGGAAGGGTGATAACTTAATACACTACAATGACCAGTAAAATAAAAGCCCATGAAATGAAACCTTAGATAAAATTATACAAGGTTGGCCAAACATGCTCTACAGTGCACGTATACCACCTATCAAGATGATAGGCAAGATAAAAACATATTTCAAGAACTAGGCCGTTACACTTCAAGCAATAAATTCGTTAACACACCGAGTCCGACAAACATGACAGAGGCAGCTATTAACGTACGGCAGATTGATAGGGAGATTACCGAACAACCTGAACCGCAGGTTGCTCTAACCCGCCCCTACTCCACAAGGGAAAAAACAGACCACCCAAATTTTGGGTCTAGTGCAGCAGGGGATACAACCCGTCGGCTTTGGACAAGGACGTCACAAGCCGCCAGAGAGCAGTTTACCATTTTCGCTTTTGCTGTTATGTTTCAGTTTAGTTTTTTTACTGATTGCTTAATAAAGTGGATCTGTTTATTCTATCTCGTGAGATTTTTTTTTTTTAAAAGTCAAAAAACACTTATCAGCCACTGAAGGGAGCTACAACACTAAGAAGAATCGCTTCTCGATTGGCCACTTGTGACGTCATTGTCCAAAGCCGACGGGTTGTATCCCCTGCTGCACTAGTCCCCAAATTTTAAATAACCACCTTCCCGCGGGTGGGCAAACGGAGAATAATGGTGGGACGACCCCAAAGCAAAGCGGCTGGTGACCTCACCAAGAAAACAAGTAGAAATTAACAAGTAAATGAAACAACATACTACGTAGCACTTAACTTCTAATAAACTGCGATTTCTGGCGAAGACCTGGCGCAGCACTCCCAAAACGCTCTCCCCAACCATCCGCTGCCAGCCGCTTCAACGGACGCAGGAAGGCGCGCCGATCTCCCGTCTCACGGCGTCGCAGCTCCCGCCGGCCAGGCTGATGTCGTGGGTTGACTCCTGTTGTTCTCGTGTCGACCGCGAAGTCACTACCCCTCGCCATACGCCGCGGCCCACTGGACTCACGTGGCGACCTCACATGCGCCGACGCTCAAGACGGACAAGTCATCTTGTGTCTCAGTGCACGACCGACCAACCGATCGATCCAACCTCCAGAGACCTTTTGCCTGACCAAACTCGAGCAGACTGGCAGCCTGACGCGCAGACTCAGATGCAGGAACTAAGCCCCAACCGGGCGACCACTCGCTGAGTTACACTGACCCAGACTGACCCCCGACTGACTGACTGGCGAGTTTTTTTTCCTTTATTGTTATTTTAATACCTAAACAACAGGTAGGCTGTCAGCGGCATGCTACGCCGCTCTTCAGCCGTAGTGTTGACAAGAGCAGAACACAGAATGGAGAATCAGTATGAACAAAGTGACGTGCAAAAAAGTGTGGTCACAGATACACAAAAAACACGGAGCCGTTCACACTCGACGAAAACGACACGGAAAACACGTTGAGACGGCGCACAGAACACTGGTGAACCCGACGGCACAAATGAACGGAGAAGCGTGACGGCGGACACTAAAAAACACAAAACGACGTCACACACAAGAGACACAGATGGCGATGATCTCCGGAGCGCGAATGTTCACTGAGCGTGTGCGAGTCCGGGGACCTGCCAAGAGAGGAGGAGGGGGGGGAGAGGGGAGAGCAGAGATGCGATGGGCAGAGGAGATAGGGGGGAGGGGAAGCCCGGGGGAAGAGGGGTGGAGGGAGGGGATGGGGGAAAAGGAAAGAGAATGGAAGGGAAGAGAAGGGAGGGAGGGTGCCGAAAGGAACGGACACCGGAAGTGGTGGGTGGGGCAGGGTCAAAGTTGATAGGAGGGGTAGATGGAGGGGAGGAGGACATCATCAGGGAGGGGGAGCTGACGGAAGCCACCGTGGGTGAGGGTAAGGAGGGTGTAGAGGTGGAGACCGGGTGGGACGTGGGAATACAGGCGCGGCAACGGGTGGGGGTGCTAGAGGATCGGGGAGACTAGTGGGTGAGGAGGATCGAGTTTACGGGAGGTGTACAGGATCTGTATCCTTTCAAGGAAAAGGAGGAGGTGGGGGAAGGGGATGAGATCGTACAGGATCCGCATGGGGGAGGGGAGACAGATGCGATAGGCGAGGTGGAGAGCATTGCGTTCAAGGATTTGGAGGGATTTATAAAAGGTAGGGGGGCTGGAGATCCAAGCCGGATGGGCGTAACAAAGGATAGCGCGGATCAGGGATTTATAGGTGTGGAGGATGGTGGAGGGGTCCAGACCCCACGTACGGCTGGAGAGGAGCTTGAGGAGACTGAGTCGGGAGCGTGCCTTGGCTTGGATTGTCCGGAGGTGGGGAGTCCAGGAGAGGCGACAGTCGAGGGTGACGCCAAGGTACTTAAGGGTGGGAGTGAGGGCGATAGGACGGCCATAGATGGTGATATAGAAATCAAGGAGGCAGAAGGAATGGGTGGTTTTGCCTACAATAATCGCCTGGGTTTTGGAGGGATTGACCTTGAGCAACCACTGGTTGCACCAAGCAGTGAACCAGTCAAGATGGGATTGGAGGTGTTGGGAGCGCTGTAGGGTGGGGGTAAGGGCAAGGAAGGCGGTGTCATCGGCAAACTGGAGAAGGTGGACGGGGGGTGACGGCGGCGGTATGTCCGCTGTGTACAAAAGGTACAGAAGAAGGGAGAGGACGGAGCCTTGGGGCACACCGGCGGAGGGGAAAAAGGTGTAGGAATCTGTGTTATGGATGGTGACATAGGAAGGACGGCGGGAGAGAAAGGAGCCGATCAGACGGACGTAGTTAATGGGAAGGGCGAAGGTTTGGAGCTTGAAGAGGAGACCGGAATGCCATACGCGGTCATAAGCACGTTCGAGGTCCAGGGAGAGGAAGAATGCGGAGCGACTGGAATTAAGCTGTTCGGAAAGGAGATGAGTGAGGTGAAGGAGAAGGTCGTCGGAAGAGAAGGACGGCCGAAAGCCACACTGGGTAACGAGAAGGAGGCGGTGCTGGCGGAGATGCTGGTGGATGCGGCAGGTGAGGATAGATTCCAGGACCTTGCTGAAGACCGAGGTAAGGCTGATGGGACGGTAGGAGGAGACGGCGGACGGCGGTTTACCAGGTTTAAGGAACATCAGGATACGGGAGGTTTTCCACAGGTTGGGGTAGTAACCGGTGGACAGGACTACATTGTAGAGCCTGGCCAGGGTGGAGAGGAAAGAGACAGGAGCTTCACGAAGGTGACGGTAGGTGACACGATCGTGACCAGGAGCGGTGTTGCGTTTTGTGCGGAGTGTAGCAATGAGATCCTGTGTAGTGATAGGGGCATTGAGTTCCGTGTGTGCAATGTTGTCCAAGGACTAGCGAGGAGCTCATAGCAGCCCTTAAATGCACGTGAACAGGCAACCTTTCCCGTTTCCCACCAGAGGGAGACACCAAAGCTGCGATTGCCACAGCGGCGCCACCGCCAGAAACGGAGGGCGACTGCTTCTCACTACGCGCTGCGGCGCGCTCTTCAAAAGAGCAATTTTTACCACGGCTCACTAACCTTATCTTTAGCAGCTGACTCCCTCCTCCTTCCTCGCATGGTACGTTAATCCCAGACACGAGAGCAGACTCAAGGGGTTGCTGTGACGCGTGACATGTGGGCGGGTGCATTGCTAGCGCTGGTCACACAGCCGTCAAGCGACATCCCGCCTTCCCAAGTCTGGCGTTTGCAGCGCGCTGTGCGGCATAGCGTTGTGTGCTGGACGCGGGCCAGTGCGAGTTGCCAACGTTGGAACAAATAAAAAATGAGAGTGCATACCTCTCCCGTTTCCTTTCTTATCTTACGTCCACATAGTAGTGGCAGTTATTTGATAACTGTGTAGGAACCGCCAGTGAGCTATACAGTTTTAAACTTAGCTCTGACGCCGGCCCTGGTGGCCGAGCGGTTCTAGGCGCTTCAGTCTGGAACCGCACGACCGCTACGGTCGCAGGTTCGAATCCAGCCTCGGGCATGGGTGTGTGTGATGTCCGTATGTTATGTAGGTTTAGGTAGTTCTAAGTTCTAGGGGACTGATGACCTCAGCTGTTAAGTCCCATAGTGCTAAGAGCCATCTGAACCATTTAGTTCTGACAACCGTGTACGTTGCATCAGAGTGCTTCCTATAATTTTAAACATAGGGTAAGCGACTTTTCTTTAATTTTCTGCCATTTATAGGCTGAACTACATGTCTCAGCATACGAGACTTACTTGGTGGTCCCTGTTTGATAGTGATTTCATAGTGAGCTATAAATTACACTAATTGAGACGAGGCATCCATATAGCATCACAAACTATAACGATAAAGGTAACAGTGACATAATTAAAGAAGTATCCTCGTTTCACTGCGAAAGGCATTGTGTGTCATGAACTATACTAATTAAACATGTGCGACCTGTAGCGCAGTTTTTTTAACTTTATACTGCTACATTCACATCAGAAACGCTTCTGAAACGAGCATTTTTTTAAACTTTCCACCGAGTTACGTCCACTTGACAGTAAAACACGTTAGTAATTGTTTTAACAGGTAAACTGTCATGCATTTTATACTTTGAATAGCGCTAACTACGTCCTCTAACGGAACACCCTTTTCTAACATGACCCTTTTCTTATATAAATACCAGATACCAGGATTAATCCCGAAACAGGTATAGGTGAACATTCTCCGCTGAACGGAACTTTTTGTCTCGTTCCATAGTTTACTCAGTAAATTTCGAAACAGGAGAATTATGGTGAGAGTGTTTTTACTCTAGTTAGGTTTAAGTAGTTCTAAGTTCTAGGGGACTTATGACCACAGCAGTTGAGTCCCATAGTGCTCAGAGCCATTTGAACCATTTTCTGCAGAAGGAAGTCTGTGAGTAACAAGCATAACAGAACGGATCAGTCGGTGTTTATTTATTTAATGAGTCTTTATATCGTGTGTGCCACGTTCCCTTGCATCCTTTCCCTTATGTGACCTTGGACTGTATGATTGAAATATTATGTGAAGTAGCAGAAAGCTTTGGTCAGAGGCAGTAGCATTGCATGAGTAGAGTGGTTCCGTGGTAGGATAGTACCAACCTGTAAATGTGAACAAGTTTAGCAAAGATAGTGTGCAAGTCAGGACAGAAGGTCGCGAAGGCACGAGTATTGGCTATGTTAGGTTGGCGAACCATCCCCTCCACCATGTTTTGAACGAACACCGGTTAGGTGAGGTGTTCGCAGGCCCACTTGTTTGTGGGTAGCAGCGCTGGACACACGTGGAGACGGAGCTCTCGATCTTGGTAATGTTAACAAAGGTATCAGAATGTCTCAAAACTGCTCGTTAATGAAGTTCAGATGTTGAAATCAGGAGGCAGTTTATTTTCATAAGTTACTGTAATTTCAGTAAGAACTTTACGTTTGTGCCTTGGTCAGGCCACGCACCATAGGCCTTAAGCTCACGGTCGCACACGGTCGCATTATTGCTCTGTCTTTAACGGGAGTTCACTCATTTAATGTATTTTAATATGCTCTTTCTTTTACAGTAATATTTAGGGGATTTTTATTTATTTTTCATATATCTGATTTCCCGACACGTGGTCGGTCGGAGCAATCGCTACATTAGCAATTTCGGTCTGAAAATGTATAGTACTTGAATGAATAACCTTACGGTAGAGGGTGAGAGTAAGATAGAGAAGGAATAATCCCGTGTGTCCGTGTGTATATCGGGTAACAGATACCTCAACATAGATATTACCTAGTATGTAATGAATCTCAGCCGCAGATTCCTGTATGTTAATACAGAAAATTGCAACTTTCTGCAAACGACAAGAAGTGGGCTCGTAATTTATCATATTCAATGGAGAATAACTTTATGATGGAATCACAAATTGACAAATATTGTGACGGAGTTATGTTTACAAATGCTTAAGATTACTTTATGACAGTTACGACTTATCACCTGCACCAACGATTGTCGCCACTGCCATCTACTCCAAATGGCGAAAGGAAAGCTGTAGACCTAATGGAATTGTTTATCAAAGACGAAGAAAACCATAAGAAATCAGTTTGAAACGGCACAGACAAGAAACAGACACACAAGTAGTCACAGCTATACAGCTAGACTAGACCAACCTTATGCGCCGTGTTTGACCGATCTGTTTCAAATGTTCAGATGTGTGTGAGATCGGTCCCTAGACTTACACACTACTCGAACTAACTTACGCTAAGAACAACACACACACGCATGCCCGGGGGAGGACTCGAACCTCCGGCAGGTGTGGCCGGGCAGCCCGTCACAGGATGCCTTAAACCGCGCGGCCACTCCGCGCGGCACCGATCCGTTTCACTTACGTCATTATTCGAGGGATCGTTGAGTATTTCAATTTATGCCTGACTGATACGCTAACCACCAAACGACAAAACTGTCACGCTACAGGCAGGCGGAGCTAATCTAACAGAATTTTAGTCAAGTTCATTTGATAACAAAACACAATGGTGACGTAAAAGTAATTCGTGGGGAACTGTTTCCAACTGTCAAGACAGGAAAGCACACCAAGAGACCAGGATTGTTAGCCATGTGTCACAGAAACGAATATTCATTCTTTAGTGCAACCAAACAATCATTTTGTAATTTTTTCCTTTCTGTACAGGTTTATACACCGAATTGAGCTTTTATTTTCACGTCTAAGAAAGTACATATTTGCCCTCCATAATCGGTACGTTTTAGTGTAAAAAGGACTATACACAGTTTACATACCCTATAACAAGGAAGAAGTATGTCCTTTACCTTCATCAGTACGCACCCGGTGTCCACCAACTTGCAAAAATACTACGATGTATAGCAGCGAAGCTTCTTCTAAATGTGGTGAGAACAGCTCGGTTAACCAGTTCAGAAGAACGTTGCCCAGCAACGGACGAGTATTGCGTTCACAGAACGTAACAATGACAGTAGCTGGAGTGCAAGTCCGCAGCGTGGGACACAGACCACTAGTTGTAGGGAGGTGAGTATGAATGCGGCACCAATTCAAGAATTATTGATTGCAGTAACGTTTAGGGGGCCACCTTAAATTGCACGGGAAGATTTATTTATTGATTAGTTTCGGACGGAATGTCCGTCATTAAATCATTCAGGTACAAAGTCTTGCTTTACAACCAGACGAGCATGTAAGTTACTCGCCAAAAAACATATAAACGTGGCAATACACGACGTAGCGTCCACACATGAACATCGGTGCACACTTCCTGCAAACAGAGGACATTCCTGTGCGCCGGAGTTCCATTGCAAGGGGGGGGGGGGGGGGGGGCAAGAGGTACCACCGTGCGGCGGACGACCACTGGGGCTGGAGGCGTTAAGTGGATTTGTTTCTACGAGCATTGCCGTGCGAAACGTAGGATTTGGTAATATGCGGTAGCTACACTGTTGAGAACACGTTCAAAGATTTTTAGACTAATTTCAGATGGAGTTCCACATTAGAAATAATAAGTTCGTCGGTTGACATAATGCTACGGACGTTTCACTGTCACTGCTTCCACACACAAAACACATTTAGGAAACGCTCCACCCCACGTTTCTTCATTTTCAGTAGCCACGTCTGTTTCACTTCCACTGGCAGTGTCAGCTGATTCAGTTTCATCTTCAATAGCGGAATCAGTACTGCTTGCATCACTATTATTATCATATTTTCATACGTTAGTGCAATTTCAGTAAGAACTTTACGATTGTGCCTTGGTCTGGCCACGCACCATAGGCGTTAAGCTCACGGTCGCATTATTGCTCTGTCTTTAACGGGAGTTCACTCATTTAATGTATTTTAATATGGTCTTTCTTTTACAGTAATATTTAGGGGGATTTTTTTTTATTTTTCATATGTCTGATTTCCCGACACGTGGTCGGTTGGAGCAACGGCTAGATTAGCAATTTCGGTCTGAAAATGTATAATACTTGAGTGAATAACCATTCGGTAGAGGGTGAGAGTAAGATAAAGAAGGAATAATCTCGTCTGTCTGTATTTTTGTATTTCTGTTCGCTACCGCTACTTGACCACGTGTGTGGAATTGTATTGATGTGATAGTCAATGTTTCTTGTCCCACCCCTCCCCCCCCTCCCCACCCATAACTATTTGATTCGCCTACAATTAAGTGCATTACGTAAAATACACGGTTTAAACTCTTGTATCTAGGATAGTTCAGATTTTAATGCCCACTGATGGAACAAAGACTTGCAAAATTTTCCTGACATATGATAGTAAACGTTCTTCTCCCCAGCTCAGTAACGTGGTGTTGTTTCTCAAAGCAAGATTCATTCATAGTTATGTGCACCACTTGCTACCGATTCCTCAGTGTACGTTTTAACGAAAATTGAAATATCTAGGCAAAAACTCTTCCGGTCTGACTGAGTTCGCTTGTAGTGTCTTTTCTGAACTTGTTCTGCGTGACGTTTAGTAATTGGTTGCCATAAGCATGCGTTTAGGAATAACTGTGTGACTCCAAAAACTTACATTGAAGCCAGGTCTGCGCTCCCCTCTCCGTTTCCATAATTACGTGGCGAAAGTGAATCATGTTAACTAGAGAGACCGGTTGTGATGACGTATATTCCAACACACACACCGCTAGTTATTGAGATGCCATCGGCATTGAATAAATATCAATTAATCTATACCCTATGACTGATTATTTCTTCCCTTCATCATACACAATAGGTGAAAGTCAGTACCACAGTTCAATGCTAGGTCATGAAAGTAAATAATGGCTCTATGCTCCCTGTTAAGCCCCGCATAGTTGGCTTTTGTAGTGGTTCCAAAAAATATTGCATTACCCGTTGCGTTCAAATTTTTACCTGTTGGTTAAACCCAACCGCTATAATTCATTTATACCCCAGCAGTAACTCGCAGAGCCCTGTAATATCGTTGACCACAGGAATTAGTTTAACCCCTACTACAGAGGGTAGCTTACAGGAGCTGTAGGACATGAGAAGCGACGGTAATCTTCGTAAGAGGTTGAGTTATAACTTTAACTATACCACCACCAGTACGAAGGTTATGTTGCAGTTTTACTGAAACAATTTCATTTGATTTTGTATACGACGTATTACATTTCAAGTTAAAATGCATAAAAAGAAATTAATTTGTTAGTACTCTGTACGTACAGTTAGAATTATTCTTCTTTTAGAAATAATTTAAATTCTGAAATATGTGGCATACTTAAAATTCCCATTATTAAATGCGCATTCTAATGCTAATTATTAAATTTATTTCTGGATTCATTTAGAAAATAATGATATAACTTATTAAAGATTCTTCTTTTGTAAAGAAAGTATGTAAGCTCTTTTGTTTTGTAAAGACTTTGGAATATTGTCTGAAGTGTCTCTCAGAGGTGGTTGTCAAAATATTTTTGTGAATGGTTACTTCATGTGACAATTTATCATTGAATATTTCAGGACTTTTTCACTTGTTTCAGCTGAAGATATTGAGAAATGATAAAAAAAAATACGAACTGAGGAATAGTTGCTCCAGATTTGTAGTTTTAGCTTCACGATGTCCACTATGGAGAAACGGTAGTTACTGTTATTCTGAAGAAGGCTGAAACCTAGGTAAATTCTAGGTAAATGGTGCAACTGATTCTGTTAATTATTAAAATTAAAATTAATATTCTGACAGAACTTTTTTTTTCTAAAAAGGCAAATGCTACAATGGCCTCAGATTTCCTAAACATAGCCAAGGATAGGTATTGCAAGATAGAAAAGTCGTAGAGAGGGAGACCTGTGCACTGCCTCTTTCAAAATTAAAAATTATGAGTTGCAACAACGTGCTCTAGTCTGCCCTACTGCAACGATTACGTTCGCGGTTCGTTACTGCCGATAAAATGAATCGCCATCGGTCATCGTTACATTGCAGTCTCTTTATCCGCAACATGACGTAGGATTTCGCTGTGGCCTCGAGTTGCGACGCCGGGACTTTAGGCGGCCCTTAAAGGGCGCAGGGGGCTCAAGGAGGACTGCAGGCGCTCCACTATCCGTCTGACAGATTGTAGACAGTTGGAGGCGGATGGGGCATCCCTTCCCAAGGGTCGCTGCCGCAATTAGACAGCGACGTTAATTGGGTCCTCGTGAAATATTCTCTCTTAATCGCTCTTTCTTCCTCCCTCTTTCTCTTTACAGACACTGCACGCAGTTTGTGCTTGGCCTAGACGCAGCAATGCCTGTAATCTGAAGCACACTCGATTGCGAAAAATATTATCTACAGTGTCGCTGTAGCTTATTCGTCTTTGCCGCAACTTGGATTTGCTTTCTCTGTCTAGAACTACGAACAAAATAAGACTCCTCTGAAATCGTGCGTTGTGTGTTTTTTTTTTTATTTTTATTTTTTTTTATTTATTTATTGTTCCGTGGGACGAAATTAAGGAGAAGTCTCCATGGTCATGGAACGAGTCAACACGTGAAATTATAACACGATAGTAGAAACAGATAAAATGAAATACAAGAAACGTATTCAGGTGACAATTCGTAAGTTTGCCGACCGATGTGGCCGTGCGGTTCTAGGCGCTTCAGTCTGGAACCGCGTGACCGCTACGGTCGCAGGTCCGAATCCTGCCTCGGGCATGAATGTGTGTGATGTCCTTAGGTTAGTTAGGTTTACGTAGTTCTAAGTTCTAGGGGACTGAAGACCTCAGATGTTAAGTCCCATAGTCCTCAGAACCATTTGAACCAATTCGTAAGTTTAAATAAAGAAAATAAAAAATGTAACACTGGAATTTGCTTAATTTTTCAGCTCTTCCAGGAGCTCCTCGACAGAATAGAAAGAGAGAGCTATGAGGAAATTCCACAGTTTAGACTTAAAAGCGTTTGGGCTACTGCTAAGATTTTTGAGTTCGTGTGGTAGCTTATTGAAAATGGATGCAGCAGAATAGTGCACTCCTTTCTGCACAAAAGTCAAGGAAGTGCATTCCACGTACAGATTTGATTTCTGCCTAGTATTAACTGAGTGAAAGCTGTTAAATCTTGGGAATAAGCAAATATTGCTAACAACAAACGATATTAAAGAAAATATATACTGTGAGGGAAATGTCAGAATTCCCAGACTATTGAATAGGGGTCGACAAGAGGTTCTCCAACTTACACCACATATAGCTCGAACAGCCCGTTTTTGAGCCACAAATACCACTTTCGAATCAGAAGAATTACCCCCCAAAAAAATACCATATGACATAAGCGTATGAAAATATGCGGACTACTTCTCATGTTGAACTGTCACTTATTTTAGATACTGTTCTAATAGTAAATAAAGCAGCATTTAGTTTCTGAACAAGATCCTGAACATGGGCTTTTCACAACAGCTCACTACCTATCCGAACGCCTAGGAACTTGAACTGTTCCGTCTCGCTTATAATATCCCCATTCTGTCTGGTCAAAATATCGGTTCTTGTTGAATTGTGAGTTAGAAACTGTAAAAACTGAGTCTTACTGTGATTTAGCATCAAATTATTTTCCACAAGCCACGAACTTATTTCATGAACTACATTATTTGAAAATGTTTGAATATTACACACAAGATCCTCCACTACCAAGCTGGTGTCATCAGCAAACAGAAATATTTTTGAATCACCTGTAATACTAGAAGGCATATAATTTATATAAATAAGAAACAGCAGTGGCCCCAGCACCGACCCTTGGGGAACGCACCACTTAACAGTGCCCCATTGGGACTGAGCATCGCTACCACTCTCAATATTGCGGAGAATTACCTTCTGCTTTCTGTTCTTTAAGTAAGAACCATACTTAACATAGGCCTCCAAATCCCAGTAGTAAATTCTATCAATAAACCATGATGGAACTTTAATAAAGCTAATTGGGCAAAAGATGCTCAAGAAGTTGATCAAAATTTGCGCTGGATTACCCCAAAGCAAGAAAACTATAAACGATTCACTGGAGTCGTCATCGCTGCAGCCAAAAGGAATATACCACACGGAGTAAGACAACAGTATATTCCTTGCTGGGAGAATAATATTAACAAACTTTATGATAAATACCAAGAAACAGGAAACTCTGAAATCGGTGGACAAATATTAGAGGGACTAAACACACACAGAAAGCACAAGTGGCAGGAACTCACGTCCCAGCTGAATTTTACACATTCCAGCAGAAAAGCCTGGTCATTGAGGAAACTTGATAACTCCTCTTCAGCACGCCACGAGGAACCTAAAATAAAACCATCGGATATGGCACTGCACATAAAGGCGCGTACTGAGAAAACCCCTCGCGATCTAACAACTGAAGCAGAAACTAAAGAAGAACTACAAGAGTTTGATAAAACTCTGAATGATGATACATCGCTTTTGTCACCATTTAGCGAAGAGGAAATCAAGGGTGCGATAAAGACCTTTAAAATACGCAAAGTGGTTTGATTGGACGGTATATTCCCAGAATTTATAAAACACCTCGGACCTAATGGAAAAGTGTGGCTAAGAAACTAAACACCAACATTCTAAACACTGGAATAGTCCCACCACAATTTAAAATAGCCCACACGCTAGCAATCCTTAAACCTGGAAAGCTACCAGAAGATCCAACTAGCTACCGCTCCATTGCCCTCTTGAGTGTATGCTTTAAGTTGTTGGAACGCCTAATACTTAATAGAATCCAGGACATCGTGGATGGAATAACCCCTCCATGTCAGGCAGGTTTCAGAAACAAGCGCAGCTGTTGCGAACAAGTTGTAGCCCTAACATCATATGTAGAAAGCGGATTCCAGAACAGGATGAAGTCAAGTGTGGCTTTTGTTGATCTGTCGTCGGCATACGACACTGTGTGGCTCCAGGGTCTTATGCTCAAGTTCAAGAGACACATACCTAGTTTAAAACTGGCAACCTCAATGAACAACATGCTGACGAACAGGTCTTTCAAAGTGAGCATCGGCCACAACACCAGCAGATCGTATAAAATAAAAAAATGCCTTCCTCAAGGATCTGTGTTGGCTCCAACCCTTTTTAATTTGTATATTAACGACTTGCCAAATACAGTCAGCAGTAAATTTTGCTACGTCGATGATTTGGCACTAGATGTACAAACTAAAACACTTGGGGAAGGAGCGAACGTACTCACAGAAGATCTGGAGTCCTTGAATTCCTATTATAAAAAATGGCGACTCTGCCCTAATCCAACAAAGACTGAGGTGCGTGCTTTCCACTTGAACAATAAAATGGCCCACCAGGAACTGAATGTGAACTTCTGTGAACAAAGAGTCAAACACAACTTCAACCCCAAATACCTTGGCATAACACTAGACTGATCTCTGACTTACAAAAAGCATCTAGAAAAAATAAGCCAAAAGCTAAAGAGTCGCAACGACATCCTGAGAAAGTTGGCTGCCTCGACTTGGGGAGCTCAAGCATCCACCTTACGTACTGCAACAATAGCCCTGGTATATCCTGTTGCCGAATATTGCTCCGCTGTCTGCCATTCGAGCACTCATAGTAAGAAAATCGACGTCCAGTTGAACGAGTGTATGAGGATAATAATGGGTACTATTAAATCCACTCCAATCCCTTGGCTGCATACTCTAAGCAATATCCCACCTCCACAATTGAGAAGGCAAGAAGCAGCAGCAAGAGAGTGGTCAAAAATTCATGACTCAGATTACCCACAGAATCTACCACTCCATGATGTTTTGAACGAAATACCATCGACCCACTTGAAGTTACGGAAGCCTATATGGGTTAATACACAAGAACATCAACCTGACAGCAAGAAGCAATGGCGGCAATTTTGGAATGGTTCTATAATTAATAAACAAGGTATCCAAGATCCAACTCTGGAATTACCGGGCTTTGACCTGAAGATATGTACCTGGACTAAATTAAACCGTATCAGAACGGGCTATGCAAGATGCAATGCATATGAGTACAAGTGGGGTCTATGCGACTCACCAGCCTGTGACTGTGGAGCACCAGAACAGAACGTCCGTCATATTATTGAGGAATTCCGCTTAAGAAGACACGTCGGACCTGTCTCTGAGGTTATATATGTGAAACCCTCTGCTTTGGATTGGCAGTGCAATCTAGATATTGAGCTTTAAATACATGAATGAGTTTCTAGTCAGGCTTTCCAAGCTTTTAACGTGTAGTTATTTTGTCTTGAGTGTTTGTATTTTATGATTTTGTGCTATTGCTTGCTTTTTTTCACGTGTACTATTTACACATTGTTTTGTTTTATACATTTCGTTTACATATTGTTGTACTTACATGAAATATTGTCGCTTTATTGCCATACGCAAAATAAAAAAATAAATAAACAATCCCTTTTTTTGTGCAAATCGTGTAATTATACATCAAAATTCGTACACTTATGAGCCTATTGTAAGCAAATTTCGATCAATTTTGTCCACGCAGGTGTTGGTGCTTCTTAAGATGATGAATATCGCTGTCCAAGCACATTCATTTTTTTCTTATGGAATAGCCCGACTACATTCGCTGTACTTGGACGTTTTTCTTTTCCTCTTTAAGGTAGTGATTATAGATTGAGGCGTTAAAAATTTTTGCTGCGTGGTGGAACAATGCCTGTAAGTGGCGGAAATCCGTGCTATTGTTGCACCTGAGCTTACGAGTCGCGAAGCAGTACTTCAACGCAGAGGACTGAGTACCTGGACGGAGGAGTTTTGACCGACGATGGCAACATGAACGTATCCGTTACGACAGAACGGTGAAATTTGGCGTTGATGGGCTATGGAAAGAGATGACCGATGTCTTTGCTAACAGCGTGACATCGCCTGCAGCGTCTCTCCTGGACTCGTGACCATATAGTTTGGACCCTAGACAACTGGAAAACCGTAACCTTGGCAAATCAGTTCTGATTTCAGTTGATGAGGGATGACGGTAGGGTTCGAGTGTGGCCCAAACTACACGAAGCCTCGGATCCGAGCTGTCAATAAGGCACTGTGCAAGTTGGATCTGGCTCCATAATGATGTGGGCTGCATTTACATGAATTACACTGGTTCCTATGGTCCAAATGATCCCATCATCGACTGGAAATGATTGTATTCGACTACTCGGAGACCATTTTCAGCCATTAATGGACTTCATTTTCGATCATAGGGATAAAAACATTATGGATGTCAATGCGCCATGTCACGAAGGCGCAATTGTTTGCGACAGGTCTAAAGAACTTTCTGGACGGTTCGAGCGAATTATTTGGCCATCCATGTCACCCGACGTGAATCCCATTGGACATTTATGAGATATCGTCGAGAGGTCAGTTCGTGCATAAGCTCCCTCACCGACAACACTCTGGCAATTATGGACGCCATGGCTCCATATTTCTGCAGGGGACTTCCAACGAACTGTTCAGTCTACGCCGGACGAAAGGAGGTCCAACACGATATTAGGACGTATCCCATGACAATGTAGCTCAGCGTATGTTGCTGCCGATCAAGATGAAATTTTGCTAATGCGCTGTAATACATTACCCATTGTCTTATATTCTTTCAAGACTAATGTTAATAGTACTTAGTTTTCACTGAATAGACAACTATACGCCGCTAGTGTAGTAACTGTATTCTTTGTTTTTTCGTAACGTAGCCGAAAGACTATTTTTCGGTATATCACCCTTATGTTAATAGTACTTAGTTTTCACTGAATAGACAACTATGCGCCGCTAGTGTAGTAACTGTATTCTTTGTTTTTTCGTAACGTAGCCGAAAGACTATTTTTCGGTATATCACCCTTATTCCTGTACGTGTGGGGGCGTTTTTGTGATAGTTTGCCAGCCGCGGTGGTCTCGCGGTTAAGGCGCTCAGTCCGGAACCGCGCGACTGCTACGGTCGCAGGTTCGAATCCTGCCTCGGGCATGGATGTGTGTGATGTCCTTAGGTTAGTTAGGTTTAAGTAGTTCTAAGTTCTAGGGGACTGATGACCACAGATGTTAAGTCCCATAGTGCTCAGAGCCATTTGAACCATTGATAGTTTGATGAACTTATTCACAGAAGAGTTCAGTGCAAGATTTTCCTGTCGTTTAACGAATTCCACGTGAAACAAGGAGGACTGTTTTGTCCTTGAATGAACGTTGAATACTCTCAGCATTGTTATAGGGGGGTAACACTCATTTCACAAGACTTCCTGCATTTTAACGTCACACGCTGTATCGAAAACGAAAAGAACTGTCTAAATGTGTATCGACTTTCGTGCTCATACGGTACACAAGAGATGAACATGATTTTCAAAGCCATACCATTCGCCTTAATAAATAAGTGACAGTTCAACACGAGAAGTAGTCTACTTCGCATATTTTCATACGCTTATGTCATGTGGCTCTTTCTTTATTGCAGCTTACGCTATCCTCGAAGTTACGCTGTTTATAAACGTGTAAAGTTCTGCTTTCATATGGACTGCACTGTGAATAAGGGAGAGATTAGTGTGTTCGCAAGAATTAATTCCAAAATTTTAGTAACTATTTTTCCTAATACGCCCTCATTAATCCCGAATATGCGACGACTTGCCGATTACAAGCAAAAATCAAGCCAAAGCCACCCAGCACTGAATCCATTACAAGTGCGGTATGTTCCACATTCTTCATTGAAGATCTCAGCAACGGAATTTTATTTTTTTGAAACTTTTAAAATAAATTTTAAGAGTTGATCTGTAATTGAAAAGGACGGATACCCATTCTAGCAGACGAATTAAACCGAAAGTTGATTTAGCGTTTGTTCTGCGAATAAAATCTGTTTCAAAGCACCAGCTTGCCGAGGATCTTCCGAAAACACGTTCATACTACTAAATTTTGTTATAATACAATGAAGAGAAACGGCACATGGGTGGTTAATTATGTATTTTGAGACGTTCTTGTGTGGCAATGAAGTGTTATAAAAGAACTACCTTGTAAATTTTCTTTTATAATTGTTCGGTGGATGATGCTATGTAATCTTTTAACTACTTGTATTGCCAGTATTTTCTGTGATCTTTATTCTGACTGGTACTTTGTTTTACCAGACCATCAAGGTGTATTGAATATTTACTTGCATTTGCGTGTTTCATGCTTAATTTGTAAATTACTGACAATGACAACTCGCCGCTGAGAGAGCACTCATATATGTTTATAACAGCAAATATTACAGAACATACATCTATTATATTCATAAGGAAGTCCCACAACCTATAAGCAATGTGAAGGCGAAAAAACAAAATTGGAAACAGGTCGGGTGCAAGCCCATTTCATTATATTCATAAGCGCACACACATAATCAACACGCCAGATGACCTGGCCAGATATTAGACTTAATGTTGTAACTTGAGCTCGGCAAATTGCGTGTTGGCTTCTGTCGCGCGTTCGTCGCTCGGCGTTTGTTTGATGATTTTCCTGACGTTTCGCCAGCACGAGTGGCTGGCATTCTCAAAGCTTCACTCTCCACTGCTAGTGGTGGACTGGAGTCGTGGGTGATTATATGTACCTGGCGCACCAACATCCAAGGGATTTTCCGTGGACGTTTCCGCTGCGGTTCTTCCATATATATCTCCTGCCCCGAGATGAGTGGGTGTTTGTGTTGTCCTCATAATTTCATCATCATTCATGAACATGGCAAGATTCGACCGAGCAAAGGTTGGGAGTTTGTACGGCCGCTGATAACCGCGCATTTGAGCGCCCCGCAAACCAACCATCATCTTCATCGTCATCATCATCTTCATCGTCATCATTTTCTTCCTTTTATGTCTGCAACGGTCGTTCGCTGCAAAACTGGAATCCAAGATCCGGTCGCAATGAGGCTTCCTTCTTTCTTGTTGAATTTGTTGCCATGTTTGTATATTCCTGTAGCTTCCCTGAACAGGCAGGTGTGAAAGCTCTTCTCTGCAGCAAGAACTTCCGTCTCGGAGACTTTTACTAAGTGGTCGGTCCCACACCGTTCGTTTTCCACTGCCTATTTCTCCAACTGCGCCAACTAGCAACGCCGTTTATGTTCAGTGATCCTGGTGTTGATTGATCGTCCAGTAACTGTGGATCATCGGAGCTCTGTTGGAAGCGGGACTCATCACTGAAGACAGCTCTACTTCAGTCAATGAGATTCCTGGCAGAAAACGCGTCTGGTAACGCCCTGGCCAGCGATGGGATAGCAAGCTGACTGTCGCGCGCCGTGTGGAACTACAGCTAGGAATGATGGTCGGGTCCACCATTTCATTTGTTTCTCATCCCCGGTACCCTTACAGCAGAGCTGTTCGTGGCCAGTAGTCTAAGCTTCGTTTTATTGAACTTCATGGTAAGCCATCCTAGGCTTATATTTTAGCATGGCAATGCCCGCTAGGACACGACGAGAGTTTCTCCTGCTTACCAAACCCGAACTATCAGTTTAATAAGTCACAGCTGCAAAATACTATCGCGAATTCTTTACAGACGAATGGAAAAACTGGTAGAAGCGGACCTCGGGGAAGATCAGTTTGGATTCCGTAGAAATGTTGGAACACGTGAGGCAATACTAACCTTACGACTTATCTTAGAAGAAAGATTAAGAAAAGGCAAGTAGCGGAAACTGACTCGGGTGAACGAGTGCGATAGCAAAGTCGCGAGTGCGGAGAACGCCATATGATAAGTCGCTTCTGCGGTTAAGTGTTTTCCAAGCGGCCCTAAACCTACGTTTCTAGCATTTGTAGACTTAGAGAAATCTTTTGACAATGTTAACTGGAATACTCTCTTTCAAATTCTGAAGGTGGCAGGGGTCAAATACAGGGAGCGAAAGGCTATTTACAATTTGTACAGAAACCAGATGGCAGTTATAAGAGTCGAGGGGCATGAAAGGGAAGCAGTGGTTGGGAAAGGAATGAGACAGGGTTGTAGCCTCTCCCCGATATTATTCAATCTGTATATTGAGCAAGCAGTAAAGGAAACAAAAGAATAATTCGGAGTAGGTATTAAAGTACATGGAGAAGAAATAAAAACTTTGAGGTTCGCCGACGACATTGTAATTCTGTCAGAGACAGCAAAGGACTTGGAAGAGCAGTTGAACGGAGTGGACAGTGTCTTGAAAGGAGGATATAAGATGAACATCAACAAAAGCAAAACGAGGATGATGGAATGTAGTCAAATTAAATCAGGTGATGCTGAGGGAATTAGATTAGGAAATGAGACACTTAAAGTAGTAAAGGAGTTTTGTTATTTGGGGAGCAAAATAACTGATGATGGTCGAAGTAGAGAGGATATAAAATGTAGACTGGCAATGGCAAGGAAAGCGCTTCTGAAGAAGAGAAATTTGTTAACATCGAGTATAGATTTAAGTGTCAGGAAGTCATTTCTGAAAGTATTTGTATGGAGCGTAGCCATCTATGGAAGTGAAACATAGACGATAAATAGTTTAGACAAGAAGAGAATAGAAGCTTTCGAGATGTGGTGCTACAGAAGAATCCTGAAAATAAGGTGGGTAGATCACGTAACTAATGAGGAGGTATTGAATAGGATTGGGGAGATGAGAAGTTTGTGGCACAACTTGACTAGAAGAAGGGATCGGTTGGTAGGACATGTTTTGAGGCATCAAGGGATCACAAATTTAGTATTTGGAGGGCAGCGTGGAGGGTAAAAATCGTCGAGGGAGACCTGGAGATGAATACACTAAGCAGATTCAGAAGGATGTAGGTTGCAGTAAGTACTTGGAGATGAAGAAGCTTGCACAGGATAGAGTAGCATGGAGAGCTGCATCAAATCAGTCTCAGGACTGAAGACCACAACAACAACAACCAAACCCTATCTTCGCTAGAGCAAGGTCGCCGGATGTCTCTCCAGTTGAGAACGCTTGGAGCATTATGGGCAGGGACCTCCAACCGACCCGGGATTTTAACGATCTAACACGGCAATTGGACAGAATTTGGCATGATATCCCTCAGCGGAACATCCAACAAATCTATCAGTCAATGTCGATTCGGATAACTGCTTACAAAAGGACCGGAGGCGGATAAACGCGTTACTGACTTGTTAAATTTGTGAATCATGCAGTTTCTTTGAAATTTTAGTCCTTTGTTTGCCTATAGACGTACGGGGGTGAGTCAAATGAAAATCTTAAATATTTTTTAAAATATTGTTTATTGTGCAGAAGTGGTACAAAGCTGTATCGCTTTTCAACATAATCTCCCCCAAGCTCAATGCAAGTCCTCCAGCGCTTACAAATTGCATAAATTCCTTTAGAAAAATATTCCTTTGGTAGTCCGCGCAACGACTCATTGCATAAATTCCTTTAGAAAAATATTCCTTTGGTAGTCCGCGCAACGACTCTTGTACCGCGTGGCGTACCTCTTCATCAGAACGGAAGTTCTTTCGTCCCATTGCGTGTTTGAGTGGTCTAAACATATGGAAATCACTTGGGGCAAGGTCTGGTGAGTACAGTGAATGAGGATGACACTCAAAATGCTGGTCTGTGATTGTTGCAACTATTGTACTTGCAGTGTGGGGCCTTGCAGTGTCATGTTGCAAAAGGACACCTGCTGACAGCAATCCACGTCGCTTTGATTTGATTACAGGCCGCAGATGATTTTATAGGAGATCTGTGTATGATTCATTGGTGACAGTGGTCCCTCTAGACCTGTAATGCTCCAAAATGATGCCTTTTTTCGCCCCAAAAGAGAGGGAGCATAACCTTCCCTGCTGATGGTTGTGTTCGAAACTTCTTTGGTTTTGGTGACGAGTAATGGCGCCATTCCTTGCTCGCTCTCTTCGTTTCCGGTTGGTGGAAGTGAACGCAGGTTTCGTCCCCAGTAACGATTCTTGCAAGGAAGCCATCACCTTCTCGTTCAAAGCGCCGAAAAAGTTCTTCACAAGCATCAACACGCCGTTCTCTCATTTCAGCAGTCAGCTGCCGTGGCAGCTATATTGCAGACACTTTGTGAAACTGTAGCACATCGTGCACAGTGTGGTCTGCTGACCCATGACTAATCTGTAAACGTGCTGCAATGTCATTCAGTGTCACTCTGTCGTTTTCCTTCACTATGGCTTCAACTGCTTCAATGTTCTGTGGAGTCACAACTCGTTGTGCCTGACCTGGACGAGGAGCATCTTCCACTGAAGTCACACCATTTGCGAACTTCCTAATCCATTCATAGACTTGCTGCTGTGACAGTAATGCATCACCTCACTGAACCTTAATCCGTCGATGAATTTCAATAGGTTTCCCACCTTCACTACGCAAAAACCGAATAACAGAACGCTGTTCTTCCCTGGTGAGTCGCAAGTGGGGTGGCCATCTTTATACTGATGCTGCGACGGTATGTGTGCATCTGCACTATGCTGCCACTGACAGGCCATTCTGCCCGCTGTTTGTAGCTCGATTACCAACTTACAGCATAACGGTGCGAAATTTCGATTTGTTATTACAAATCTAGGGATTTCATTCGGCTCACCCTCGTACATTACTTATACCCATTTCGGTCCAATTCAGACAATTCCATCGTGCCAGAAAGAGATTTTCACTCTGCAGCGGAGTTTGCACTGATACGAAACTTCCTGACGAGGTACTGGCAGAAGTAAAGCTGTGAGGACGGGGCGTGAGTCGTGCCTCGGTAGCTCAGAGCGCTGCGTGCTGTCTGTAATAAAAAAAACTGAGTTAAGGAATCAACGATCAACTTGAACGGATGTCTTGTGACGTCGGCCCAGACGAAATGCAACGAACTATATCGAACAAAGTGCGGAAAAAAAGGTGGTAGAGCACTTGCCCGCGAAAGGCGAAGGTCTCGAGTTCGAGTCTCGGTCCGGCACACAGTTTTAATCTGCCAGGAAGTTTCAATTCCATCGTGATGCGTAGTTTTAGGATGTATTTTAGGCATTTGTGAGGGAGGTAGATCCTCCATTGCGACTAGTTCAGAAATTTTGTCGGCTTAGTTACATGTTTCTCCTATTATTGACATTCCTATATAATATTTCATAACTATATTCGCCTTCTTACCGTTGAACAGGTTATACACGTTCTGGTAGGAACAGGAGAGAATTCTGCACGACCTGCCTGATGAGAGTCGTCTTTTCGCGATGTTTATGAGGCGTCGGTGATAACTAGGAGAGCGTATAGAGCGGCTGTTTTTGGCGCCGAAGAGAGAACAGTCGGACTGCCTACCGCCTAGCGCCTAGAGCTTCGTGCATAGCCCCACAGCCAGAGCAAAACAGTCCGCCCCCCCCCCCCCCCCCCAATCCCCCGCCGCCACGAAGCGCCGCACACAGCTGCACACGAGCTGGCGGTCGAATATTGAAGCTACGCCCCCCCTCTTCCCACCCCAACCTTTATGGCCTGCCATAATGGCAGCCTGCCTCTGTTTCACAATGGATGAGCAAATAACGAGCGCCTGAGCCGCTACCACGCTTCCGTCTTCCCGCTCTGCACCCACACACGTGTTTGCTATTTGCATACTGCAGCAGATTACTTGTCCCGGATCATCCCATAAGCACAGTGATTCCTTATTTCTGGCCATCATCACTGTACGTGAAAACAGGGTGCCATAACATGGCCACATCTCTCTCCAACTCTTCGTATACGAGATGCAGAAGTATGAAACCGGAATTTGGTTGCATTAATTATACTTCTGTTGTTTGAAACTGATAAACAGTATTTTATACAAAATAATCTCCTTTGCCGTTTATACATTTATCCCACCTCTCCGGCAGGCTACGAATGTTGTCGCAAAAAAAAAAAAAAAAAAAAAAAAAAAAAAAAAAAAAAAAAAAAAAAAAAAAATCCTTTTCAAGCGAACCAGTTACCCAAGCATTTTCGTACATTTTCATACGAACTGAAGCGATCTTCAGCGAAAGCGTGCCCCAGTGATGCAAACAGATGATAATCGGACGGAGTCAAGTCTGGAGAATAAGCCGCATGCCCTAGTATTTCCCAACTGAACGCCTCCATCGTCTCCCTGACACGTTTTTCTGTGCGGGATGGAGCGTTATCATACAGCAATATGACTTTCTGTTGCTTTTTTCCCATATTCCGGTCGTTTTTCACGTAATGCACTATTTAAATCGATCGTTTGCTGTTGGCAGCATCTTCCCGACATTTTTCAGCCTGTCTCCTCTTGAAGACCCTACCAATCTGTGTGTCGCTGTACCAATTTATCCGAAATGCCTCTCTTAGGTGGTGATTTCGCCTGAGAGGCTTTCGTCTTGTAACATCAACGAGATTAATTTTAGCTACAGTGCGACGAGAGGAAATTATGCCTGTAACAGTTATAAACATTATCTGTTCGACATATGAAAAAATAGTGAAAGCGATGTTAAATATTAATTATTTATAAAATATTATATGATGTAATTGGACATATCGATGTGTATCATACAAAGACAATGATAATTGTAAATCGCTTTTATTATCTGGGTTTGTCTTCCTTTGTTTTTACCTTTTGTTGGTTGGCTTTTGTAGGTTGCGGACGCATATAAAACTGAGGTATGTTAAGAAATTGTAATTATTGTATTACTTGAGAATAGAGTTCATTATTATTATAAATATGAGTAAACAATTATTTGTAACTTTAATTCCTCTCTCAGTAAGCATTATCTGTGTGAATTATTTCTTTCCGCTGCAACGAGCGCAGCCATTGATGATACCGATTTGTCTGTGTTTTCCTTAGAAACAAATCAAATGTTTGCTTGATGAAGTCTAAATAGTGCACAATACGAAAGTAGAGTTTATAGAGTTTAATAAGCATTTCAAATATTTGGTCTAACAATAGAAAGTCTCTATCAATTGTCTGCAGCCATCTTAAAATTATCTCAGCGGCAAATTCAAATTACGCAGCTCTGCAGACATAAATGCCGAACGTAATACAAATGTGTAAAAATAAATGGGCACCGGTGGTCCCGAACTCATTTTAATGAAAATAATTCGAATCAAATTGGTTCTTTAAAAACAATGCTCATAGCACGATCCTTATAACAAACTTTTCTAGCTGATGTATGGAACCGAAATTAATTACGCACGAGTTGCGAAGAATATTGTTTCAGGTAACATACGTCAGTGTTGTGCGCGGCCGATATTCGGTGGTTTTAATGATCATTTTGCTGAAGATAACTGCTCCCATCATAATCAATAATTGTATAGAACCTGTTGTATGAACTGTGATTTAGTGACACTTACACAACTTACAGACAACACTTTAACACGACGTTAACTTGAAGTTCTTTAGCAACTTGAGCAAATCTTTAGTCGGGAGAAAAATAATTCAGTAATTACTCAGTGTAACAAAATAAGATTATCATTTTCATTTACAAATTAATAAAATACCAAACCACCGAATAACACAGCGGACGCCACAGTCTGAGAGGCTTTCGTCTGAGAGGCTTTCTTTGTCGCAAATGACTCGCGTCCTGTGTATCAAGATTGTCAGTACTGATTGGCGTTGCACCGGATGGTGGCAGCTGGTTGCATGGAGGTACGGGTCTGTGTGCGTCTTCTTTCTATACACTGAATGGCCCAGCACACCATCCTTCACAATTCTCGATTATTCCAATCTAGTATAGTGCGCGGAAAGGTTGAACATCAATATTTTTCCGTACGAGCTCTCATTTTCCTTATTTTACCGTGGTGATCGTTTCTCCCTTTGTAGGAGAGCGTAAAAAAAAAATATCTCATTCGGAGGAGACAGTTGGTGATTGGATTTTCGTGAGGCAATTCTTCCGTAACGAAAACACCGTTGTTTTAATGATGTCCACCCCAAATCCTGTATTGTTTCAGTGACACTCTCTCCCCTATTTAGTGATAATAAAAAAAGTGTTGCCCTTCTTTGAAGTTTTTCGATGTACTCCATCAATTCTATCTGGTAAGGATCCCATGCCGCGTAGCAGTTTTCTAAAAGAGGACGGACAAGCGTAGTGTAGGCGGTCTCTTCAGTAGATCTGTTAAATTTTCTAAGTGTCCTCCCATTAAAACGCAGTCTTTGGGTAGCCTACCCCACAACATTTCTGTGTGTTCCATCCAATTTAAGTTTTTCGTAATTGTAATTCCTAGATATTTATATGAATTTATATGACTATGGCCTTTACATTTGAGTGATTTATTGTGTAACCGAAGTTTAACGGATCCCTTTTAGAACTCATGTGGATGACCTCACACTTTTCATTTTTTACCGTCAATCGCCAATTTTCGCAACGGACAAATACCTTTTCTAAATCTTTTTGCAGTTTGTTTTGATTTTCTGATGACTTAACTTGTCGATAAACGACAGCGTCATCTGCAAACAACCTAAGACGGTTGCTCAGGATTGTCCCCCAAATCATTTGTATAGATAAGGAACAGCAAAAGGCCTACAACGCTACCTTGGGGAACGCCAGCAATCATTTCTGTTTTACTACGAACTGTGACCTCTCTGACAGGAAATCACGAATCCAGCCACATAACTGAGACAATATTTCATAAGCACGCAATTTCACTACAAGCCCTTTGGTACAGCGTCAAAAGCATTCCGGAAATCCAGAAATACGGAAGCAATATGAAATTCCTTGTCAATAGCACTTAACACTTCGCGTGAGTAAAGAGCTAATTGTGTTTCAAGAGAACGACGTTTTCTAACTTCGTGTTGGCTGTGTGTCAAGACCGTTTTCTTCGAGGTAATTTACATTGTTCGAACACAATATACGATGCAAAATCCTGCTGCATCAGATCAGTTCCGTCGTGTGTTAATTTATTTAGTAAAAATCTCTCAGTTACTGCCGACACTATTTTATACTTCACGAAAATGCCTGTAGAACTTGCACACTTTTGCTGAAAAATTTGAATCGGTCCGGAGTCGCCCCCGCCCCCCCTCCCCCCCCCCCCCCCCCCTTGTTTTAACATCCCGCATAGCTATGGAAAACATTGATGTTTAACTGAGCTCCCAATGCCTGCGTCCCTTCGTCTGAGTTTACAGTAAAGGCTCTGACTTTAAAATGACTGACGGAACTACCTGTTATCTAATTTGACTTCAAAGTTCCAGACGTTAGAGATCGTTGACGGCACGAGATCACTGCAGTAGATGTGGAGAAGCTTTTAGGCCACTACGTAACATAAAAAACCTTGAGATCATCAGTTTCTGTATTCACATCCACATACACACTCGGCAAGTCTTCAAATGGTGTGTGGTGGAGGGTTCCCTGTACTACTACTAGTCATTCCCTTTCCTGTTCCACTCGCCAATAGAACGAGGGAAGAACGACTGTCTGTATGCCTCCGTTTGAGCCCTAATTTCTCTTCTCTTATTTTTGTGATCTCTACGAGAAATGTACGTTGGCGGCAGTTGAAACGTACTGCAGTCAGTTTTAGATATCGGTTCTCTGAATTTTCTCAACAATATTCCTCGAAAGGAACATCACCGTGCCTCAGGGAGACCTACTTTAATTCCCGAAGCATCTCCGTAGTATTAGGCTGGGCGAACCTACCGGTAACAAATCTAGCAGCCCGCCTTTGAACTGACTTTATCCCTTCCTTTAATACTACTTGCTGCAGGTCCTAAATTCTTCTGAAGTATTCAGCAATTGGTCACTCTAGTGCTCTGTACGCGGTCTCCTTTACAAATGACCCACACATTCCTAAATTTTCTAAAATTTTCGTAACCAGCCGATGTCAGCCTTTCGCCTTCCCCACTATAATGCTTCGATGCTTCTTCCATTTCTTATGGCACTGCTACATTACGCCTAAAAATGTAATCGGCGTGACTATGTGAGGCGGCAAGTTACTAACACCGTACTTGAACATTATGGGATGACTTTTTCTACTCATGTACATTAACTTGCATTTTTCTACATTTAGAGCTAACTGCCATTCGCCACAGCAGCTAGAAATTTTGTTTACGCTATCTTGTATCCTCCTACGTCACCCAACGACGACACACTACCGAACAGCACAGCTTTATCAGCAAACCGCTGCCGATTTTAAGGCTTTCTTAAATTCTAAAACGCACATGAATTCGCCTCTGCCTTCTCCATGGCTAGTTTTAAGCTGTTTATTACTTCGTCAGATGTTTGCGGAAGCATGATTTAATTTCGCCTACATCATCTGTTAGTTCTGAAACATTAAAAATAAACTCCGATAGCTGTGTGCATGATGAGCTGGTTGTGCTTACGGATTCAGTAGTAGAAAGGCAGTTACATCCAGTCCATTTCGCTCACTCTGTTACCACATCTGTCTTTGTATTTGTAAAAACTAATTACCTGTTGGTTTCATAAGCAAAATATGTTCATTAATGCTTAATATTTAGTGCGTCAAGAAAGTACAATGCAGCTCATTCCTCGTCGCTATCTAGCTTCAACAGGTAATCTGCAGTTGACTCAGCTATGTTCTGGTCTGGTTAGCCCAGATCCGCGGCCGCATTGGGTCAAATGGAGCGCGGGTTTCACAATATTCCATCGACACTCGTATCCAAAATGTTACTAGTACTATCGCAACTGCTATAGTGTCACGCTCAGTTCGTGTACGCTAACGTATGTGGAATACGATCCTCTCACCATCCGCCCCGATCATGGTGGTCGAGATTTTCAACAAGTGCTTTAGGTACAAAGGAAAACACATCGAAGAGTACTGCGAAAAAAAAGTGTACTGTTTCTCGATAACGGTTGCGGCATTGCAAGTGTAATTCGTTTCACTACTTTGGGTTTTCTGTTCACGAATACTTATATTACGGTATAATTAGTAGCTAACCGTTTTATTTCCAGTGCCCAACCACAGAAGTCACTGTCCCGCTAACGTTATAGCTCCTCATTCGCGCAAATTTTATCACTACGGTTTGACATCAGCATAATGCCCGTTTCTGTCGACTGAGGACACGAGGACATGAAAGGACGCGCAGTTTCCTCCTCTTTTCTGTTAGATGATTTGTGTTGTTACTATACATCGATCGCCGCATTGTTATGCCCGAGAATGGATCTTAGTGCCTTCGTAATCTGTTGAATTTCAGCCTTAAAACAATAAGTACGGATGACTACATACATAAATAATGAGGAAGAAATAGTATTCACCTCCCTGCATGAATTTCTGAGTAGCTATTCTCGCCACCACCTTCCATCGCTGAGGAAATTGTGTTCTAGTCTTCAAGCTCTAGACTGGTTTAGTGTATTTCACCTCGGTAAACTGTCTCTTCGGAACACTTTCCCTGTGTCCATAACTACTTGACCCTCTCCTGAAATTGCTTATTACAGCGAAGCTTTGGGCTCCCTCTAAAATGTTTACCCTCACATTATCATTTATTTCTAAATTAACTATATCTTGACGCCTCAGACTGTGTCTATCACATTTTGCTATGAATTTCCTTTCTCGCCCATTCCATTCAGCTCCTCCCCATTGGTTATTCGATCTTCAAGGTTGGGTTGTTTGGGGAAGGAGACCAAACAGCGAGGTTATCGGTCTTATCGGATTAGGGAAGTATGGGTAAGGAAGTAGGCCCTGCCCTTCCAGAGGGAACATCCCGGCATTTGCCTCGAGCGATTTAGGGAAATCACGGAAAACCTAAATCAGGACGGCCGGACGCGGGATTGAACCGTCGTCCTCCCGAATACGAGTCCAGTGTGCTAACCACTAAGCCACCTCGCTCGGTTCGATGTTCAGGGATCTACTGTTTTCGCCAACTTTTCACTTCCTTGTCAGGCTGCACTCCTGATTAACACATCCAGAAACTGCTTTACTTTATATGGTATGTCACATGCCTCTCCGTATCGCCACCCAGTGACGCCTGTGGCTGAGGATGACACGGCGGCCGGTCGTTACCGTTGGGCCTTCAGGTCCTCTTCGAGCGGAATTTAGTTTTTGTTATATAGCATGTTCCACATTTTGCATGATATATTGCATGTTTCACTTTTTCATAAATATTTTCATTCCTACCATCCAACTTCATTTTGTACCCTTTCTACTTCATTAACTTCAGACACTGCTGTCCAAATAACAGAACTTATCTACTACTTCACGCGTCTTATCCTCTAATCTTATTCCCTCAGCGTCGCCTGATGTAATTCAACTACACTGCATTACCATTGCTTCAGATGTATTGGTGTTTCAGCCTTTTTTTCAATACACTATTCACTCCATTTTACTGACCTTGCAAGTCGTTTGCTGTCTCTAACAGATTTATAATGGCATCAAACAACCTTAACTTCTCCTTGATTATCTCTAGTGCTTGTTCTCTGTCCAGATGTAATAACTGAGGGTATAGGCGAAAAATCTGTATCACACTTATCTCGATTACTCCCTGTATTTCATATCCTTTGGCGCTCGTAACTGCAGGCTGCTTACTTGTCAAGTTGTAACTAACATTTCGATCCCTACATTTTATCCATGACATCTCCACAGTGTAATTGTGTAATCTACTCAACATTTTTAAAAGCTATCCGTAAATCTACGGATGCTACGGAAGCTTCAAAGTCGCTGGGAGTGGTTTCTACATGGTTAGCTCAACACCGCTTATACATGCAAGGGCTGGACATCAGCACTTCGTATTACATGTTGCGTAACGTGGGGATGCTTCTCCTATTTCCTTCCGAAATATTTAGAGGACAGCAGGCTGAAACACCATTCATTCAATACGTTTACCGTTTCAAGTATCTCTCAGTCGAAGGTGTCTTCTCTTTTCCGATGCGTCGTTTCAATTTCAACTGTATGTCCGATTTCTCTAAGGAGCGGTTTGTCAAGTGGCCCCAGGAGTACTATAGCTCATCGGTCGTTCTGCGACCTGCGGATGAACCCGATGTGGTCTTCTGAGGCGACTGACTCTTACGATCTGAAAACAAAAGAGAGACGAGTGGACTGGAACGATGACCTACTAGCAGACAGGCAGATGCTATTAGCAAGTAAGGCAGGAGTAGCATGTACCGTCTAGATAAAGGTAGTAATGTGTGGGAAAATTTAGAGGATATGTTCACCCATGAATGGATGTCAAATGGGTCATACTACGTTGTGTAAGGGTGAGTTTTTTATATATATGCAAATCCCGGCTGGTACTTTGCAGATCAAAATTACTCTACCATTCTTTCTGCTTATCCAACGATGTAGTTAATAATTAACATCAAAAGGAAGAACGATGCGGGCAGTTTCAGGCTACTGAGGACGTTCACGTATGCATCCTTTGAAGCTGTGACAGAAATCTAAGACACCATCATTACTGTCGCAGGTTCGAATCCTGCCTCGGGCATGGATGTTTGTGATGTCCTTAGGTTAGTTAGGTTTAACTAGTTCTAAGTTCTAGGGGACTAATGACCTCAGCAGTTGAGTCCCATAGTGCTCAGAGCCATTTGAGCCAACCATCATTACTGTGGATTACGTGAACGCTAATGCGGACCACGTACATACGTACATGAATGACGCCTTCGTCGACAGCGATACCATTTTAAAGCAGGACAACAATACCAGTGGAGTGGAGTGCAGTGGAGTGTGCGCTGATTTTGAAACTTCCAGGCAGATTAAAACTGTGTGCCGGACCGAGACTCGAAGTCGGGAACTTTGCCTTTCGCGGGCCAGTGCCCTACCAGCTGAGCTACCCAAGCACGACTCTTGACCCGTACTCACAATTTCACTTCCGCCAGCACTTCGTGTCCTACCTTCCACTGAAGTTCTCCTGTGAAACTTGCAGGACTAGCACTACTGGAAGAAAGGACATTGCGGATGGCTTAGCCACAGCCTGAGGGATGCTTCCAGAATGAAATTTTCACTTGCCTGTAAAAGGCAAAGGTCCCGAGTTCGAGTCTCGGTCCGGCACACAGTTTTAATCTGCCAGGAAGTTTCAACAACAATACGTTTCACACGGCCAGAACCGCGCTTACGTAATGACAGTGAACTCGCGTTGATGCCATTACGACTAAATAAGCGTGACGCAAACCAAATGGAACACAACTTGCGCGCCTGTGTCGTGCCCGTACACCAACCGGCTCGTAATATAAGGGAGTCACGTAACCTGGGCATAGACGTCTGTTGCCACATACCTCCCGTAACGTAGTGAGGACTTGACGAGTCCATGACATGCAGAAGTCCGTGTTAGGTTCCAGAGGTGAACCAACATGCTGTTAAGCAGGCGAAGATATTGCTTCGTTATCTCTAACAAGGGGAGGCTCCATACTGTAAATCACGGATTTTGATGCTCTTAAAATGTGTTGTAGAGGCACTTGTCCTGAGTACCTGGCTATCCGGTTTCTTAGCGACGGGCCTTCGTTTTTGAGAAAATCGACTTTGAAGTTCATTGCGCGATTTGTATACTCGTAACATTACATGTATTCCGAGCAAGTAAGCGTAGCTCAGTGGGGCCCCCTAAAACGAAACGTATGGCTCCTCATCCAACGAATCGTGGGCTTTTACCTCCGTGCCCCGCCAACGACGTTAACCCGGATTTCTTGTTGTTGCCCCAGACATTTTACTACCCTCTAGCTAAGCACCATACCCTAATCTGGTTTCGAAGATACGCTTTAGAATACCTCTTTCAGAGTGGTCCGCATACAGTCCTTGACTTCTGGTGCAAAGTTGTGACCGCGCATAGCACCCTCACCCGAAAACCATCTTACCGACAAACTTTTGCCGGTTATCTCCGCAGCGTCTTCCCCCCCCCCCCCCCCTCAAAGTTGGGGTGTGCCATGCCTACCTGTCACATGATGCAACACCCTTATCCACGTTCTCATGCATCAGCCCCCCCCCCCAAAAATAATAATAATAAACGGAAGAAGACAGAATATGTTATATTATGTTGTATTTAATGTTTTTCTAATAAAAAAAGTTGGTAGAGCACTCGTCAAAAAAAAGTGGTAAACGTTCACGGCTACCGCGATAGAGGTACCATGTTCGAATCCTGCTCCCATATCTTTTTTTTTTTATGTATGCAAGATCCGTCCGGAAAATTTGTTCCTAACGTTCAAAACGAGTAGACGAATTAACTGGGAAATACAGAAATGTAGTCGTGCCCTGCACGAAATCCGGGAAGTTCACCAAACTTGAGTACGAAGAATTTTTGCGTTCTGTAATTTTTCCGTACATTATCGATCCGTGGGGAGGGCAAACCGATTAAACTTCTATTCACTGATGAAAGGAAAGTGAGGACCTGCACGCTAAAAGAGGTCACACCAAAGTGCACCCCTTATTGCCAGCCCTGCGATGTTTATTTTTACCGACAGGTGAAAATCTTCACAAAAATTATTCGGAATGCTGCCGACTTGATGAAAGACAATAGAGAGATCGCTTCTAGGGAAGATTCGATAAAATTGCATTTGCTAATCCTACATCAATTCAGCGCACCTAATTTTGAGAGCATGATTAGATACACATGGTTTGCATCGAAATTAGCGGATGAAAGAGAAATATTTTTGAATTCAAAATAATTGTGTTTCCCGGTATCGCTCACGAAGAAACCGCGTGCCTGCAAGACGGTTGCTTTCATAAAATGCGTGTGGTTCCGCGAAAATTTGTGCTTCGGTTGTTTCTGTGATAAATATCACCCATAATATTCTTCTCACACATCAAACAATCTCGACGATGAAAAATAAGATTTTGTAATATTCTATGACAGAAAAAATTAATAACTGAATATATCCTCATAATTGCGCACACCTTACACTGTTTCTTGATATTCTTTGAAATAAAATTGAAAAATTTGGTCGATTTTGGAAAACGAACTACCTGGGCAGGATTCGAACACGATACCTCCAGTGCAGGAGACGTGAACCTCTACCACTGCGCTACAGCACGCAATGAACTTCAAAATCGATTTTCTCAAAAACCAAGATCCGTTGCTAAAAAACCGGATAGCCAGGTACTCAGGGTTCGTGCCTATACATTTTAAGGCCACCAAGATCCGTAATTTACAGTATGGAGGGTCCCCTTGTAAGTATCTTTAATGGCTGCAGCGGACATTCAACGAGAAATGGTTGCTAATGGTTGGGCATTATTATTTCTAACAGATAATGCACTCATTTCCTCCGTTAGTTCTCGTCTGAGTATCGTAAGTTCTTTAGTGAACATCATAATCATAGAATAGAAACGACAGCCTGAGATAAAAACCGAAACAACGGACTTTCGCATAAATCTTTTCAGTGTGTGTCTCCTGGTTCCACCTGTATGTAGCTACACCTCTCCATACTTATTCTCTTTATTGCCTTTTTACGAAACTCAGAACGACGAGAACGTATTTAGGACGTTGGTATGAGTGTTGTGATGGCTACAACTTTCTGGACGTTTAATAATTCAGCGCTGAGGCCTAAAAAAAGTATCAGCTTTACAGGCAATGGAAAACGCCTGCCTTCACCTTTGAATTGTTCAATGCTTGGGATAGTGCTACAACTGCGGTTGTTTTGTGCTATGACTGTGGCTGCACTCCTCCCTTCATGGCCCACTGATTTTCAGACTCTTTTTGAAGCAACAAATGCCTTTGTTTTTAATATGAGTTGAGCTATTTACTACAACAGGAGATGCACATGGGAAAACTGTTAACGCTTACCATTTGTTATATTATCAGCCGATCTGAGGCACATAGAAGTATTAGTTGACTCGTCATAAGTGCAGCGAAAATTTTGTAAAATGCGTTAATAGGAATGCAATGGAGTTTACGGATCAAAAATGACCTTTCTCGTTTAGAATGCCTACAAGCAGGGGCAGGGGTAGGCGCAATGATTTTCGTCTCTAAATGCATGACGTTATCAGTGTCCTTGTGATATCATGTGTTGAGGTTCAAACCTCTTGCTCATCTCGCTGCCTGTACGCTACCAATAGATCAAAGGTCATTCTTTGGTCCAGTAACCCCATTCCATTCTTAACTTACGTTTCTACAATTCCACCAACAATTTCGTCGACAGACAAATGTTCGGAGTGAGATTACCATCGTATTTGGTAATTACTTGCTGTCTCTGTATTTCTGAAGCTCTTAGGAATAGATCACAGCGAGCGAAAGGCCCTCTACAATTTGCACAGACGACATATTGAAATTTAAAGTCTCTAACGACATGAAAGTGGGACATTATTGAATCTGAACATAAAATATGCGGTGAAGGATTTGGACGATCAGTTGACCAGAAGGGAAAGTGCCTCCAAAACAGCTGCACGTGACGTATCATGAAACAAGGGTTACAAAGTGTAATCAATGTAAATCAACTAATTGTCAGACTGTGTAGTTGTGTCAGTTCCGCCTTTTGCTCCGAATGGGAGGGTTGCCTGTTTGCCGCCTCGCCACACTGTTGCGCGCGCTTGGACAGCTCTTACTCAGTGTTGTTTGTGTCTTAGGTTAGGTTAGGTTAGTGTTGTTTAACGTCCCGTCGACAACAAGGTCATTAGAGACGGAGCACAAGCTCGGGTTAGGGAAGGATGGGGAAGGAAATCGGCTGTGCCCTTTCAAAGGAACCATCCCGGCATTTGCCTGAAACGATTTAGGGAAATCACGTTTGTGTCTTAGTGTGTGTCACATGGCCGTTCGGTTCGTAGGGTCAGTGCCTGCGTGTACCTGCTGGCAGTGGAGTACTCCTTTCCATAATGTCGACCATGATACAGATAACTATGTTTGTTTTGTTAAGTTTTTGGGTACATTGGTTTTGCGCAATGGTTCTCAAGCTCACTTTAAACATCGTGATGGTTCCACAAGTGCGGTACCTCTCGCTAACGCGGTACGGTATTTGAGATATGTCCGAGTTTCAGTTTCCCACCAGAGGTTGACGACAGTTTGCCTAAGCAGAGTTTGCTCCCTTATGGTGATGTGAGCGGTATACGACGCGAACGCTAGTCCACTCATCACCGGTTGCTATGTTTTAGAGGTATCTGTTCGGTGGAGACGGTAGTCAAACATAATATTTCTTCCCGTCTACACGTCTGCTGTTACCGAAGTCATGCAGCATATAGTGGACAAGAGGGGACGTGCTTTCTCTGCAAAGAAACTGGCCACTTTATATCTAATTATCGGTGGCGGGTATTTCTACTGAAGTGCTCATTTCAACAGCGTAGAAAACTGACGTTAGCTAATCTTGTTTCTCCTACTCGCACGATTCGGCCACGTCTTCCCAAGTGAAATAGAACGAAACAGGATGCACAGTTACCACTTCTGAATTCCAGCCATTGCCCTCTTAGCACGGTCCTTAAATTATTATTGCCAAACCGGCAGTGTCCGCAGCTGCTAACATGAGTAACTTAGACGTAGATATCCTCGGAGTAGTGAAGGAACTTAAACCACTCAATTAAAGCCCATCTTCTGGTACAGACTGTACTCCAATTAGGTTCCTTTCAGAATATGCTGATGCAATAGCTGCATACTTGACAATCATATGCATCATCAGCAGACAGATAGTGGTTGAAGTGATCGCTGTGTCAAGCAGATATCTACAGGTACCAGTATTTGAATTATGGCCCCTATTTTGACCGGAACCGAGGTTGGAACGTTCCTGCACGTCTGCCAGGGGGCGTGAAGATGGCGTAGGGAACAGCTGAACTGGTAGCCAAATAAAATAAGTTTGGAAGCTATACGGCTGAAAGGTGTTTGATTTGACATTCTGTGCGAACAGCCGAGTCCAGCAACCATCTCTAAAATGATGGACATACAGAGACTCATTTTCAGCCGGACGGGACGTCCTCACAGTGGAGTCGCCAGTTGCGCGAATATCTGAATGAAACTCTACAGAGCCGTAAGATTGGTTGCCAAACAGCTGACGACTTCGCACTTCTCAGCTGGCCTCCACGGTCACCGGATACGATGACCTATGACTTCTTCCTGTGGGGTTTCGCTAACGACCACGTTTATTCACCAACTCTGAAACAGAACACAGAAGACATGAAATGCCGGATGTGTGTTGCCCCATGAGTGACGATGGACATGGTTACCCGAATAAGAAAGGAATTCGAGTATCGATCTGATATTGTTCACGTCGCTGGTGAAGGTGGTATTCAAAAATGGTTCAAATGGCTCGAAGCACTATGAGACTTAAAACCTGAGGTCATTACTCCCTTTGATTTAGAACTACTTAAACCCAACCAACCTAAGGACATTACACACATCCATGCCTGAGGCAGGATTCGAACCTGCGACAGTGGCAGCAGGTCGCATCCGGACTAAAGCGCCTAGAACCACTCGGTCACAGGGGCCGGCGAAGGGGGTATTGAACATCTGTAGTGTAAACTTCAGAGATTCGTAAATATGTCTCCCAAGTTTCATAGCTCTATATCTTACAGTTTAATAACTACAGGCTTTCGAAAAACGTATATTCTTTTTTGAAACACCCTGAATAAACCGTATTTCATCACGCAGTAGGCTAAATCAGAAAATGAAAGCACTGTGATTGAAGAGCTCTCATTGCGAATATAGTTATACCTGACTGCCACTGGAGTACAACAGCAAAACAAATACACTGATGAGTCGAAACATTATGACAACCTGCTTAATCGCTTGTTTCCCCTTATTGGAAAGAAGATGTCTACGCACTGGTCATGTAATTTCAGTGTATAACGGGCCCCTGATTTGCGTATCCGGTGCTGGCGCCCGATAGCGACCCAGATGAGTTCCATAGGATTTACATGAGGCGAATATGGCGACCCAGACATCAACGTGAGTTCACTAGAATGTTCCTCAAAACACTATAGCACGGTTCTGGCTCCGTGACACGAACAATCGTACTGCTGACAGATGACATCGCCCTCGAGGAAGACATCCAGCCTGAAGGGATGCTGGTGGTTCGCAGCTGTCAACGTATCTTTGATTACTACCACAGGCCTCACGCAGGCATAGGAGAATGTCTCCCATGCCATAATACAGCTCCCACCAGCCTGCGTCCGTGACACGCTGAACGTTTAGAGCCGCCGTTCACCTCGACGGCGGCGTTTGTTGAGACGACCAAATGTAGCAAAAATGTGATTCACCCGAAAAGGCGACACGTTTCCATTGATCGACGGTCGAATTCCGATGGTGCTGTGTCCACTGCAGTCCACATTGACGAAGTGGTTGACTCAACATGTGAACACGTACGGGTGCTCTGTTGCCGAACTCCATGTTCAACAATGTACGAGGTGCATTCAAGTTCGAGGGCCTCCGATTTTTTTTTCTAATTAACTACTCACCCGAAATCGATGAAACTGGCGTTATTTCTCGACGTAATCGCCCTGCAGACGTACACATTTTTCACAACGCTGACGCCATGATTCCATGGCAGCGGCGAAGGCTTCTTTAGGAGTCTGTTTTGACCACTGGAAAATCGCTAAGGCAATAGCAGCACGGCTGGTGAATGTGCGGCCACGGAGAGTGTCTTTCATTGTTGGAAAAAGCCAAAAGTCACTAGGAGCCAGGTCAGGTGAGTAGGGAGCATGAGGAATCACTTGAAAGTTGTTATCACGAAGAAACTTGTGTAACGTTAGCTCGATGTGCGGGTGCGTTGTCTTGGTGAAACAGCACACGCGCAGCCCTTCCCGGACGTTTTTGTTACAATGCAGGAAGGAAATTATTCTTCAAAACATTTTCGTAGGATGCACCCGTTACCGTAGTGCCCTTTGGAACGCAATGGGTAAGGATTACGCCCTCTCTGTCCCAGAACATGGACACCATCATTTTTTCAGCACTGGCGGTTACCCGAAATTTTTTTGGTGGCGGTGAATCTGTGTGCTTCCATTGAGCTGAATGGCGCTTTGTTTCTGGATTGAAAAATGGCATCCACGTCTCATCCCTTGTCACAACCGACTAAAAGAAAGTCTCATTCGTGCTGTCGTTGCGCGTCAACATTGCTTGGCAACATGCCACACGGGCAGCCATGTGGTCGTCCGTCAGCATTCGTAGCATCCACCTGGATGACACTTTTCGCATTTTCAGGTCGTCATGCAGGATTGTGTGCACAGAACCCACAGAAATGCCAACTCTGGAGGCGATCTGTTCAACAGTCATTCGGCGATCCCCCAAAACAGTTCTCTCCACTTTCTCGATCATGTTGTCAGACTGGGTTGTGCGAGCCCGAGGTTGTTTCGGTTTGTTGTCACACGATGTTCTGCCTTCATTAAACTGTCGCACCCACGAACGCACTTTCGACACATCCATAACTCCATCACCACATGTCTCCTTCAACTGTCGATGAATTTCAATTGGTTTCACACCACGTAAACTCAGAAAACGAATGATTGCTCGCTGCTCAAGTAAGGAAAACGTCGCCATTTTATTTAAAACAGTTCTCATTCTCGCCACTGGTGGTAAAATTCCATCTGCCGTACGGTGCTGCCATCTCTGGGACGTATTGACAATGAACGTGGCCTCATTTTAGAACAATGCGCATGTTTCTATCTCTTTCCAGTCCGGAGAAAAAAAAAATCGGAGGCCTTAGAACTTGAATGCACCTCGTACGATGAACGAGATGCTCTGAAACACTTGTGCTTGCACTAGCATTGTGCTCTTTCAGCAGAGATGCCACACATCACCATCTGTCCTACTTTACAGAGAGGACAAGCCTCCGAACCGCATGTTCTGTGAAGAATCGTGCATGTCCAACCCTGTCCTTCTACCTGTTTCCATTGATGCTCACTATAGTAGCACGTGATCATTCCACTAGCCTCGCTGTTTTCGAGATACTCGTTCACAGGCTCTGTGCAATAATAATCTGCCCTTTGTCAGAGTCGATTACGTAAACGGATTTCCCCATTTACCGCCCATATCTTCGCTACGGTGATCCCCCGTCCGTGTCCGCTGCGCTTACATACTTTTGCTACCGCGTCACGTGCCCGCAAATCCATCAGGCGGCATGTAACGTCGTGGTGGGCAGTGGTCATAAAGTTTTGGCGTATCAGTGTATATGCCAAGGTGCTTTGTAGTAACACAGAGACCTTACAAAGCTGCTGTTCTTTCATACTTCAACTCTGATATACCGATGTGTTAGAGAACGAGATATCTAATGAGGTTCCCGACTTAATAAAATTGCTTTAGAAAAAAAGTACCACAGACAGCTCAAAAGTCAGTTCTTTCTATTATTTTTATACAAGTCTTGTGATAGAACCAGAAATTTGAGAGAAGAATTTCACACAGGACGATGTCAAAGTGGTCCGTCTCCACTGTGGGATTTCGCAAAATTAAATAAAAATGAATCAGTCTAGAAGCGGTAGCGAGTAATCCACCTCGCCTCTTGGGAACGGGTCTGATGTTTCAAAACCGTCGCGAGTTGCGGGAGCGAGAGCGTGTACTGTATAGAGGTGGTGGAGCTTTTTGATGTCTTACGCCCTCCTACCAACCAGAGTTTTGCGTTGCGGCCCGTCGGCAGCTGAAAAGTATCTCCCCGCTTTACAAAACTCGTCCACTTCTCGAGCCTACGGACGAGGCACAGAGTGGTTTAGACCACAGCCTACTACAGACTCGAAATAAACTTATTCGCCGGCGACAGGGGGCTGGAACTCCTCGCCACCCGCTTTCCCGGAAAACTAATTAATGAAGTAATTAGTTCGACCGTCCCCTTTCCGCCGCGATGAAAAATCCGCCTGCAAGGACTTTTCGCGGTCAACAGCGCACCCCCTGCGAGTAGCGTACTGCGCATGCGCCATTAAGTTACCCGAGGGAATGAACACGCGGGAGTTCTTAGACGCTCTGCACACGAAAATGTGCGATGCATTGTACGAAGTGTGTTTTTAAAGTAAGTTCAGTTAAAAAAAAAAGCAAATCCAATACAACAATTTTTTTACTCTCATTATTTTTATTATTATTATTTAAGTAGTTTGGCGTACTAAGGACCACATAACAACTTATGCATTCTTTCTTTTCTCTTCTCTTTCTATACAGTATTTTTTCATGCTTTACCTATGTTTTTCTCTTCTTCCTTCTGTCCACACTGCACATGCCTTTTTCGTTGTTTCCTCAGAAGCCCTTCAAGCCTTTTATTTTTGCTCTGATCGTTTCTCTTTCTCCTATTTCTTCCCCCATTATTTCTATTTCTCTCAGCTCTGGTTTAACTTATTTTACAGACGGCATTGATGTTTTGGGGTTGCTGTCAAAGAAGTTAAAAATGCCTTTTGCTATCGTGTTTTCATCTAGCCTTTTTATGCGTCCACAGAGTGCAACTCTTCTCTTCCTCATCGGGTTCGATATTCGCTCAGTTTCCCCATAAACTTCATTATTACATACTAATTTCCATTTCCCATTCTCATATTTTGGTCCCAAGGTTTTCCTGATTATTTTTTCTCTCCTTATTTTCTCTTTCATCTGATTCTGACACACAAAATGTAGTGGGACGAAATTAAACGTCACCCATCCACCAAGTCAGCCCAGTTTGCAGGTGACTATAAGTTTAATTTAGTTTTTGTTTATGTGTTTTCTTATTATTTGTAATAAATGTGAATTATCTAAAAGTTTTGTATTTTTTTTATGTGTTTCATGTACGGAGAGATCGGCGCAACGAACGGGGACAGCATCTTCGTTGCCGCGACCAGAGAGGAAATTGCTGGCCGCTATACGTCGCGGGTCGACAGCCAAGGAGCAACAGAAGATCCTGGAACCGAGTTGTTGCGTCGTGTTTCTAAAAAAATTAAAAATGAATTTTTTTACTCTTTTTTGTACAACAATGACATCATGTAGATCTTAGTCTTATTGAAAAGTTAGTCACTGTCTGTCAACGCTCAAGTTCACATCTGTATGTGTAGGAAGCTAATAAAATAATGTATGCTACTAAAGTTGAAACACGTCTCTTGAAGATTTATTTATGAAGAGTTATGTGAACGGATTAATAATATATCTGACAAGATTATTGATTCAGACAGCGTTGGCCGAAACTTTGAATCTAAAAAGTTTATTTAATGTGTGATTCTGATATCGATCAGATCAAGATAACGTGTGTCGATATAATTTTCTGAGGAGAAACAAACGAACTTTAAATTCGAAAAAGTTACGAAAACCAATTGGCCCAAGTGATGTAATTCTCTGCACACGACTCAACTGATGTTTTACAGTTTCGTTCAAGAACCATTCTATGACAATTTAAAAAGAATATGAATCATTTTGAAGTGGGTTGTAACTGACGTAGGTGACGAAGTCTGCACATGGTCATATATCAAACGCAAACCTAATAAAACGTCGTTACACCGCACCGTGGCGACCTTAGAAACAGGACTTGTGTGCAACTAAGGCACACAGGTACGAAACAAAACATCAAGAGTCCTTCGGAAGTCAACGCGAGTTTTCGTGGAGCCTTCACCAGCCAGCGGCGACTTCGTGGGTGTGGGCATCTGACGGAGTGCAGCCAAGCAGTACGGTCACGCAGTTGTTCCACGAGAAGGCGCGTCTGTTGGGCAGCAGCTGAACGCTGCAAACCCCGACAACCTTTTTTCTCCCTAAACTAATAGGCCCAGTACGTCAGCTGCGGGGCGTTCCTCCGGCTGGTATTAGAGGTGTTGCTGAGGGCTTCGCCTGTCTACGGCGGTGCCGGGCGTGGTTGCAGCCAGCGACGTTTTCGGTGTTCGACTCAGCGTCCTGCCGGTTGCGGAAGCGGGGTCGCAGCATCTCAGCGGCTGCATCGACGGCTGTTACATCTGCAGCCCATAGCAGCACACTGATCATCGAGAACTACAAATTACAATATTAGTGTCCGGTGAGTTTGTTTCAAGTTGGAAGTGGAGTGTTGTACATAGGAAGTGTGCTTTTATAGGACTGTTGATTACAAGTCTGCGTGTGTAAATAGTTAATATCTTACAATAATGTCGGGAAGTGAAATGTCAGACGAAGAGCAATCTATGTCCGATAGGAGCATGAGATCCCTTTTTAGGGCGATAGCTAAATTAAAACAATCTAACGGGGATTTCCTAGCTGAATTAAAACAGTCTAACGAAGAATCTACTGCTAGATTAAAAGAGGAATTAAAACAGTCTAACGAAGAATCTATGGCTAGATTAAAACAGTCTAACGAAGAATCTATGGCTAGATTAAAACAGTCTAACGAAGAATCTATGGCTAGATTAAAACAGTCTAATGAGGAATCTACTGCTAGATTGAAACAGGAACTAAAACAGGAATTAAAACAGTCTAACGAGGAATCTACTGCTAGACTTAAAGGGGAGCTAACAAAATCAACAGACAGGTTGCAGGAATATCTTAATGAAACCAGTCGAGAATTAAGTGATAAAATAGAGTCTTCTAAAGTTGAAATGCAGGAAAAATTAGTAGGACTTAGTAATAAGATTGCTGATAATTGTAAAAGGTTAGAAGAACATATCCAGGAATCGCGCGAGGAAAAAGCTCGCATGCGACACGATATTACTGACTTATCCGAGAGACTAGATAGTGTCAATATCTTAGTTGTAAATGAAATACAGAAAAATAACGATATGTTACGAGATGAATTTTCTATGCAAACAGAAACTGTTCGCAGAGAATTATTGGAATCTATTAAAGAGGTCTCTACCAAACCTGGAGAGATTTCTTCAATAGATAATGTAGAATTAGAGACATTAACTCATCAAGTAGAAAAGGACCATACCGAAATCGAAAACATGAAATTTTTAATTACTGAAATACGCAGTAACCTTGAGACTGCCAAAGATAATAACATTGATGGAGGTACAGAGCGTTCACATCGTGAGCACAGTGAAGAATCGATATTAGCCAATCGCGTATCCAATACAGAAATGCGGATACAGGAAATTACTAGACGGTTATCGGAATTAGATAATAACGAGAACATTTCAGGTAGCAGAGGTAATAACATAATCAGAGACAACAGTCGCATCGAATTTGCTAGCACGGATGACAACAATATGAATAAGGCAATCACGGCAAGCCAATCCGATGCAACTCCGTCTCTGCCAGCTAAACAAAATCCGACTATTTCTCTCGCAGAATGTCTGGATGACATAACAACAAATTCACATGTAGCAAGTCGATTTCCTGTATTCAAACCAGGAGGCGAACTGCACCCTATAATCTTTATAAAAGCTTTTGAAACATCATTATCTCCTAAATGGAGTAATGAAAAACGCATTCAATTTGTAATAGGACATTTAGAAGCAGAAGCTGCGGAATGGGCAGTACTGCATAGAAATGAATTCAGGGATTGGGATGATTTTGTTAAGCAGTTTAAACAAAATTATTGGTCAAGACGAAAACAACAACACTTAACTTTAGAGTTGTTAGCCCCTCCTCCATATTCTAAACGGTGGAGAGGTTATAGGAATTATTCTGAATGGAATTTAAACCGTGCTAAATTAACTGAAAGTCATCTAATACGAGTCCTAAGTAGTAGGTTACCGTATTACATAAAGGAAAGAAAAATGTTATTCTACGAATTATACAAAACCTTAATAATGGGGACGAAACAGTTAACACCCGGGGTGTGTGGTTATATTTTAACGACTTGTTGTATTGGAAAGCACACTGGGAACACCAGAGATGGAAAATCTGCATTCCGAAAACTGTTGTGGACGAGTTAATTACTTATATTCATGAAGGTTACGGGCATTTTGGAATTCATAAATGTATTAAACATCTAATGAAGTATTATTATTTCAAAAATATGTCCCGTATTGTGAGAAGTATTATTAGGGCTTGTGAAACCTGTCAAAAGGTTAAAGTTAATAACAAATCCAAGCGTTATAAATTATATGCTGTAATTCCTCGAGGTTTGTGGGATCTACTGTCATTAGATTTTTTCGGCCCTCTGCCTCGGAGTTCAGGAGGATTCACATATGTGTTTGTTGTAATGGAATGTTGGTCCAAACATGTGAAACTGTATACTTTGAAACGAGCGAATACAGCAAGCGTTATACGCTGCCTCACCCGAAATTACTTTGTTAACTGGGGCATTCCTAAACGACTTATGTCTGACAACGGTAGTGCCTTTATTAGTCAAAGATTTCAAGATATGATAAGACAATATGGAATCAAACATATATTAATTTCGAAATATCACCCTCAAAGTAATTTAGTAGAAAGAGTCATGAAAGAATTAGGACGATTATGTAGAACTTATTGTGCACATAAACATACTCGGTGGGCCAAACTAATGCCTGAATTCGAAAAGATATTAAATGAATTGCCTCACCTAACGACGGGATTATCACCTATAGAAATTTTAGGCAAACGAATTATAGGTGAGCCTTTACTAGCTGCTTTACCTTGGCCACCAGTAAATGAGATACAACAAGATATTCCAGACGAAAAAGTTTGCGAACAGATTGTAAAAAATGCCGAACGGAGAATTAAAAGTTATAATCAACAGGCTGTAGAACCCTCATTTCAGGTAGGAGATCTTGTGCTAGTACGATCTCATCCTAAAAGTTCTAAGATCGATAAGGAATGTAGAAAATTCTTCTTTATCTTTGAAGGTCCATATGTTGTACATAAGATTGTACATCCCAAAGCATTACTTCTTATGGAACCTTCATCAGGTGTAATTAAAGGATTATATAGTGTTGATAAAATGAAACTCTTCATTCCTAAATAAGTTAATATTTAGTATATGTTACACACGGAAGAGCGTTCATAGTTTATTCATGTGGAGTTTTCGTGATAGTTGCGTATTATTTTAAAGAATAGAACAGAAAGCTTAGACAAGTGTCCTACAATAATCTACTGGTACTTCAAAAAGAGAAAGATAACCCAAAGGGGGATTTATATGGAAGAAATTTTGCTCTTAGGTCAAAATGAATTTTGCATATTTCAAATTTACTCGGATAGTAGGAACCAAAGGGGATGGTTAACAGTTTTAGGGACCATGGGCGTCCAGAGCTATATGGCTCACGAGAACATAGCAGAGTGCCTTTAATAGAGGTTTGCAATAGTGTTAATATAGAACACACCAAACGGGGCTCTCTCGCTTGTTTCTCATAAATAAATGGCCATTACCCGACAAGGTGTCCGAAGGTAAAGAAAGCCGTGCCGAGATTCTAAAGAGAGTTTTGCTTGATTTCTTCTTGACCTCAGGCATAAATAAGGCATTAGGGAAGAGAATGACGTAAAGTAAATAGTACTATTAGTTATTGTGAGAAACTTATTAGTAATATACATTCTTGGAAAGAATAACTCTAGTAAATAAATGAAACTATAACTAATATATCACAATTTGAATGCTCTGTCCTAATGTATAACGTTAAAGAACGTACCAGATTGGTATTTATTAGCAACTGTTAACTGAAGAGGAGCAATCTCCCTATATTCGGTTACGAATTACCATAATAGCACAATTAAGAGTAAATAACAAATAGTCACAACAATATCGTATTAAAAGGATTAAATCTATCTAATAGCAAGGACTCTAGGTTACGTAAAATGTGAGGAAAATGTATTAACAGGTAAATATTGTATATTGAACAGTCTTAATTTCGGTTAAAACCTGACAAACTGAGCTTGTGGGTGGGGTATGTAGTGGGACGAAATTAAACGTCACCCATCCACCAAAGTCAGCCCAGTTTGCAGGTGACTATAAGTTTAATTTAGTTTTTGCTTATGTGTTTTCTTATTATTTGTAATAAATGTGAATTATCTAAAAGTTTTGTATTTTTTTTATGTGTTTCATGTACGGAGAGATCGGCGCAACGAACGGGGACAGCATCTTCGTTGCCGCGACCAGAGAGGAAATTGCTGGCCGCTATACGTCGCGGGTCGACAGCCAAGGAGCAACAGAAGATCCTGGAACCGAGTTGTTGCGTCGTGTTTCTAAAAAATTAAAAATGAATTTTTATACTCTTTTTGTACAACAATGACGTCATAATGATCTTAACCTTATTGAAAAGTTAGTCACTGTCTGTCAACGCTCAAGTTCACATCTGTATGTGTAGGAAGCTAATAAAATAGTGTATGTTACTAAAGGTGAAACACGTGTCTTGAAGATTTATTTATGAAGAGTTATGTGAACGGATTAATAATATATTTGACAAGATTATTGATTCAGACAGCGTTGGCCGAAACTTTGAATCTAAAAAGTTTATTTAATGTGTGATTCTGATATCGATTAGATCAAGATAACGTGTGTCGATATAATTTTCTGAGGAGAAACAAACGAAATTTAAATTCGAAAACGTTACGAAAACCAATTGGCCCAAGTGATGTAATTCTCTGCACACGACTCAACTGATGTTTTACAGTTTCGTTCAAGAACCATTCTATGACAATTTAAAAAGAATATGAATCATTTTTGAAGTGAGTGTAACTGACGTGGGTGACGAAGTCTGCACATGGTCATATAACAAACGAAAACCTAATAAAACGTCGTTACACCACAAAAAGCGTTCTGGTTTAATGACAGTATTGTAGTGCTAGGTTTTGCATTTATGTAAATAGATTTCTTCTTATACAGCTTTTTGCTACCTGAAAAGCTATGTCCATTTCTATTACCCTTGCTAGGTTGGCTTCTTTATCTAATGCAGTTGACTGTATTATTTCACCTAGATATTTAAATTTTGTAGTAGTTTTTATTCAACCATAATCAGTTCCCATATATATCAGTGCCTCTTTCACATCTGTCATGTACTCCGTTTTCTCTAACGATATACTATATGTAGGCTTGCTTTTAAAGCAGTCTCTTGTAAGAGATTTGTCTCCATTGTTGCATCTACTACAGATTCAGCAAAGATGGGAAGATCATCGGCAGAAGCCAGGCCATCAATACTCAGACTATCCCCTTTTCTCCCAATTGTGATTATTCTAATTCCTTCTTATTCTGCTCTTTTACTCCATTCCCTGATTACCTTTTCTAGCACGCAATTGAACAGCGGTGGGAACAGTCCATCCGCTTGCCTTTCGCCAGTTTTGATCTCAAAAGCCTTGGACATTTCACCTACAAATTTATTTTTTCATTTTACATTTGTTAGTATGTTTATGAGGATTGACCCCGATTTGTTGTCAGCTCCAAACTCTTTTAAGGCGTTGCATACTGCTTTCTTGTTAATTGAGTCATATACTTTTTTGAAGTCTACAGATGTTACATAAATGCCTTTACATCTCATTCTTGTATACCCAATTGCGAATTTTAGATATAAAATTTATTCCACATAGGATCGTCCTTTTTCAAACCCTCCTTGGCACTCTCCTAACTGCTGATGCAGTTGGTTTTCTAGCCTGTTTTGTAATGCTTTTAAGCCGGCCGCGGTGGTCTAGCGGTTCTAGGCGCTCAGTCCGGCACCGCGCCACTGCTACGGTCGCAGGTTCGAATCCTGCCTCGGGCATGGATGTGTGTGATGTCCTTAGGTTAGTTAGGTTTAAGTAGTTGTAAGTTCTAGGGGACTGATGACCACAGATGTTAAGTCCCATAGTGCTCAGAGCCATTTGAACCATTTTTAATGCTTTTAAAAATTTCTTAAGTCTCTGGAAGGAAGGATATTTTCTGTACTGTAAACGTTTTGAAATATGTCTGGTATGTGTTGTTCCCGGTCAGGTATAGGAGAGGGCCTTAGAGCCCTAATGTGGTGAGCTAAATATGCAGCAAATAAATAAACAAGTAAATAGAATACTCTCTGTCCTTTGAGGCCTGACAGCGCCGAGGAGTCCCGTGTATTCTTTGTTAGTTTGTTACATTGTTGACGCATCGTAGAACGTTCTCGGAAATATTATCTGTGGGTCCATAGCAGTCTGAAAAAAATTGGTTCAAATGGCTCTGAGCACTAGGAGACTTAACATCTGAGGTCATCAGCCCCGAGAACTTAGAACTACTTAAACGCCCGCATCTCGTGGTCGTGCGGTAGCGTTCTCGCTTCCCACGCCCGGGTTCCCGGGTTCGATTCCCGGCGGGGTCAGGGATTTTCTCTGCCTCGTGATGGCTGGGTGTTGTGTGCTGTCCTTAGGTTAGTTCGGTTTAAGTAGTTCTAAGTTCTAGGGGACTTATGACCACGGCAGTTGAGTCCCATAGTGCTCAGAGCCATTTGAACCATTTTTGAACTACTTAAACCTAACTAACCTAAGGACATCACACACACCCATGCCCGAGGCAGGATTCGAACCTGCGACCGTAGCGGTCTCACTGTTCCGGACTGTAGCGCCTAGAACCGCTCGGCCACCCTGGCCGGCCAGCAGTTTGAACTGCGGCACGCTGCCCTCGTGGTATTTTCGGTTGAAAGACCATCATTCTGTGCTTGTTTCTGAGTGTTTCCTGTGAGTGCTGTCAACAAGGGATCTCAGATCGATTCCATGTTCCTAGATTTCCAGAACGCTTTTGATACCGTTCCTCACAAGCGACTATTAATCAAATTGCGTGCAAATAGAGTATCGTCTCAGTTGTGTGACTGGATTCGTGACTTCCTCTCAGAGAGGTCACAGTTCGTAGTGATAGACGGTAAATCATCGAGTACAACAGAAGTGATGTCTGGCCTTCCGCAAGGTAGTGATCTAGGTGATAAACTGAGCAGCGTCCTTAGATTGTTTGCAGATGACGCTGTAATTTACCGTCTACTAAAATCATCAGACGATCAATTCCAATTACAAAATGATCTAGAGAGAAACTTCCTGGCAGATTAAAACTGTGTGCCCGACCGAGACTCGAACTCGGGACATTTGCCTTTCGCCGGCAAGTGCTCTACCATCTGAGCTACCGAAGCACGACTCACGCCCGGTCCTCACAGCTTTACTTCTGCCAGTATCTCGTCTCCTACCTTCCAAACTTTACAGAGTGCTAGTTCTGCAAGGTTCGCAGGAGAGCTTCTGTAAAGTTTGGAAGGCAGGAGACGAGATACTGGCAGAAGTAAAGCTGTGAGGACCGGGCGTGAGTCGTGCTTCGGTAGCTCAGATGGTAGAGCACTTGCCCGCGAAAGGCAAATGTCCCGAGTTCGAGTCTCGGTCGGGCACACAGTTTTAATCTGCCAGGAAGTTTCATATCAGCGCACACTCTGCTGGAGAGTGAAAATCTCATTCTGGATCTAGAGAGAATTTGTGTATGATGCGATAAGTGGCAATTGGCACTAAACAAAGAAAAGTGCGAGGTCATGCACATGGGTAGTAAAAGAAATCCGATAAATTTTGGGTATACGATAAGTCGCACAAATTTAAGGGCTATCAATTCGACTAAATACATTGGGAAGACCACATATATAATATTGTGGGGAAGGCGAAACAAAGACTGTCCTTTGTTGGCAGAAAGAAGATGCGACAATCGCACTAAAGAGACAGCCTTTATTACACTTGTCCGACCTCTGCTGGAATATTGCTGCGTGCTGTGGGATCCTTACCAGGTAGGATTGACGGAGGACATCGAAAAAGTGCATAGAGGGGCGGTCCGTTTCGTGTCATCGGCAATAGGGGTGAGAGTGTCACTGATATGATGCGTGAGTTGGGGTGGCAGTCACTGAAACAAAGGCGGTGCTAGTTCAAGTTCATCGTTGATCCATTCACTCAGTTCTCATTACATAGTGCAGTTAACCTGCTGACCGAACACGCTGAGCTACCGTGCCGGCATCTGAGCTACCCACACTCGGCTCACGCCCCGTCCTCATAGCTTTACTTCCACCCGTACCTCGTCTCCTACAATCATATCAGCGCACACTCAGCTGAAGAGTGAAAATTTCACTATGGAAACATCCGCCAGGCTGCAGCTAAGCCATGTCTCCGCAGTATCCTTCCTTCCAGGAGTGCTAGTTCAGTAGCATCGCCGGAGATCTTCTGGGAAGTTTGGTACGTAGGAGATGAGATACTGGCGGATTTAAAGCTGTGAGGACGGGGCATGAGTCGTGCTTGGGTAATCAGATGGTAGAGCACTTGGCAAACGTCTCGAATTCGAATCTCGGTCCGGCACACAGTTTTTAATGTGCCAGGAAGTTTCAAGAGTTTTTCACTTTCAAATGAAAGTCGTACTACGGAGCCCATCACCAGATTTTATTGCTAGTTGTTGGAGATGTGAAAACCACGCTATTTATAATACATAATCAAGATCTCATCCAGAGGGTTTACAATGTGAGGTGTTGTTATGTGTGAATGAAAGAAAGAACTGTTTTTATCAATACCACTTTTGATAAGCTAATGTTTGTCAATGACTGTACCACCTACCTGAACTGACTGTCAAATTAAATTTTGGAACAAATGAGATACAACTCGAAAAATGTATTTTTTTGGTTTTCTTTATGCTATAGCAATTTCCAACCGACTATAATGACATCAGAAAGTGCCAAAGTCGGAGAACAAAATTTCGAGCCTTAAAGGAAGATGGAGAAACTGGAGTATTGCGATAGAAAAACAAATAGTCGGTGCGTTGGACGTTACAGTTGAAGCCATGTTGTCGTTAGGCGCATCTACGCTGAGATGTTTTCTTTGCTAACAAATTACGGAGAGTGCTGAGAGTTAGCCGATTTATCGACGCAGAAACTTTCTGCTGCTATCTTTGCATAGGATCCTCGATTATTAAGTCTCAGAATCATGACATTTAGCAGTCGACGAATATTGCGAGAAAGCTGTACCAATACGTTTCCACCATTACCCCAAGAGGAGAATTTTCGTATGGATATTCTGTTGAGAGGAAGCAATTTATTAGAAACATTTCTTTTCCGATAGGCCGCGTTTTATTACTATGCAAACATAATATTTCTTACAGAATTTCGAATCACAACCGTCTTTTGCAATTAAATACAGTTAAATGTTTTTATTGTTTGTGCTTATTTCATGTTTCATATTTTACTCACATATCTTCTGCACTTTTTATATCGAATGATTGTTTTATTTTAATTTTTGTCCATTATTTATTTATTTCACTGAGTCTTTGTGTCTTAACGCGCCTCTTTCTGAGTTGTTGAACGATAAAGTCAGAAATATTCTCACCAATAAGTACACCTAAATTTTTATTTTATTTTCCATCATATTTTTTATTTTCTTGCCGTTTGTTGCACTTATCATCGGCGTAGCACCTCTAGATGCGCAGAGCTGAATAAACCGTGTCTTTTTTAAAACTGAGAGTGAGACCATTCGCAGAAAACCAGTCAATGATAGTATTAAGAACATTGTTTGATATTTCTTCTTTTGCTGCATGTGTGCTTGGTCTGATTACAATACTAGTGTCGTCCATAAAATTAGCAAATTCTGCTTGCATGTTACACGGAAAATGGTTTACAAAAATGAGGAACGACGGGAACCTAAGATTGAGATTTGGGGAACTCCGTATGAGATTTCTCCCAATCACAGGAGTTTTCTTTGATTATATCGGATGAATTACTACGCACAACTTTCTTAATTCTTTTGCTTAAATATGACATCCATTGGTTGACTGTACCATCAGTTCTATAAAACGTCAGTTTATCTAGGAGCATATAGTGGTTCACACACTCAAATGCCTTCGATAGGTCACAGAACATACTAATCGATGCTATTTTTTTATTTAATGCTCGTAAAATTTGTTGAGTGAAAGTGTAAATGGCATAGTCAGTAGAGCAACATTTATGCAGTCCAAACTAACAAACTATCAGAGAAATATCAGAATCTACAGGAGTTACTTCCACTTATGCCTTCAATTCACCATCCATTCTATACAAATCTTAAGAAAAAATCAAAAACATCTGTTTCCAAACCACATAGGAGATCACTAGCAAGTGGAGCCCCCAATTACACTATTCTGGTGATGCTATGAGGGACACGGAATAGACCTTTCCAGCAATAAGTCAAAATTGGAACTATTTCTATGTGCAAGTACTATGAGTTTGGTTGGCGATTTATGTTTCTGTAAGTAACATTGTTCATTAATTTGCATTGGCCATTCAAAAATATGTATTACGAATAAATTTATTTTTATAGGTTAATGTAACATGAGCAATGGAACAACATTTTGTATTACATTGTTGCAGTTCGTTTCAAGCTGACGTTAATGAGATTGAAAGTGACGTAAGTGACATATTTGGAGGCAAAAGACTGTAGGTAAAAGCGTTGCAGAGCACAACATTCTCAATTTAATTCACTGGAATATTACGTATAGCTTCATTAATATGCACTGCATATATCGTTTATCATATACAGTGTAACAAATTAACAAAACGTTTTAAATTTGGTACAAGATTTGAAGCTCATTTCCCTAGAATTATAATGCTGTCAGTGACAGCCCTTTGCTTTTAACCGCCTCAGTTGTCATTCTGAGACTTCGTTTCGTTAACAGCTAGAGGGTCATAGAAGATTCTGTTTGATAATGCGAAACTCGGTTAACGTAAAGAGAGTGATTGTTTGTTGTTCCAAGATAAATTCCACCAAACTCATCACAGACAACAGACTACTATGTGCCATGATAGCCGGCCTGAGTGGCCGTGCGGTTCTAGGCGCTACAGTCTGGAGCTGAGCGACCGCTACGGTCGCAGGCTCGAATCCTGCCTCGGGCATGGATGTGTGTGATGTCCTTATGTTAGTTAGGTTTAATTAGTTCAAAGTTCTAGGCGACTGATGACCTCTGAAATTAAGTCGCATAGTACTTAGAGCCATTTCAACCATTTGTGCCGTGATAATCGTATGAACTATCACAATGAGACGTTGTATTTCAGTTGATAAAAAACTGCGTTCCCTCCCATCTGCACGGATCGTTAAGCTTTTACACATTTATAGCCCCAGAATTAACCTATAAAGACGGTAAATATTGCTATCCACAGATACTCTACATCATTATTACACGGTAACCAAACGTCAGCCAACATCGGCCTCTCAACACGAAACTTCTCCCAGCATAAACTCTGCAACAGCCTATTTGTTGCTCCCACTGAAAAGGATACCGCCATTGACTGGCTATGAATACACTCCTGGAAATTGAAATAAGAACACCGTGAATTCATTGTCCCAGGAAGGGGAAACTTTATTGACACATTCCTGGGGTCAGATACATCACATGATCACACTGACAGAACCACAGGCACATAGACACAGGCAACAGAGCATGCACAATGTCGGCACTAGTACAGTGTATATCCACCTTTCGCAGCAATGCAGGCTGCTATTCTCCCATGGAGACGATCGTAGAGATGCTGGATGTAGTCCTGTGGAACGGCTTGCCATGCCATTTCCACCTGGCGCCTCAGTTGGACCAGCGTTCGTGCTGGACGTGCAGACTGCGTGAGACGACGCTTCATCCAGTCCCAAACATGCTCAATGGGGGACAGATCCGGAGATCTTGCTGGCCAGGGTAGTTGACTTACACCTTCTAGAGCACGTTGGGTGGCACGGGATACATGCGGACGTGCATTGTCCTGTTGGAACAGCAAGTTCCCTTGCCGGTCTAGGAATGGTAGAACGATGGGTTCGATGACGGTTTGGATGTACCGTGCACTATTCAGTGTCCCCTCGACGATCACCAGTGGTGTACGGCCAGTGTAGGAGATCGCTCCCCACACCATGATGCCGGGTGTTGGCCCTGTGTGCCTCGGTCGTATGCAGTTCTGATTGTGGCGCTCACCTGCGCGGCGCCAAACACGCATACGACCATCATTGGCACCAAGGCAGAAGCGACTCTCATCGCTGAAGACGACACGTCTCCATTCGTCCCTCCATTCACGCCTGTCGCGACACCACTGGAGGCGGACTGCACGATGTTGGGGCGTGAGCGGAAGACGGCCTAACGGGGTGCGGGACCGTAGCCCAGCTTCATGGAGACGGTTGCGAATGGTCCTCGCCGATACCCCAGGAGCAACAGTGTCCCTAATTTGCTGGGAAGTGGCGGTGCGGTCCCCTACGGCACTGCGTAGGATCCTACGGTCTTGGCGTGCATCAGTGCGTCGCTGCGGTCCGGTCCCAGGTCGACGGGCACGTGCACCTTCCGCCGACCACTGGCGACAACATCGATGTACTGTGGAGACCTCACGCCCCACGTGTTGAGCAATTCGGCGGTACGTCCACCCGGCCTCCCGCATGCCCACTATACGCCCTCGCTCAAAGTCCGTCAACTGCACATACGGTTCACGTCCACGCTGTCGCGGCATGCTACCAGTGTTAAAGACTGCGATGGAGCTCCGTATGCCACGACAAACTGGCTGACACTGACGGCGGCGGTGCACAAATGCTGCGCAGCTAACGCCATTCGACGGCCAACACCGCGGTTCCTGGTGTGTCCGCTGTGCCGTGCGTGTGATCATTGCTTGTACAGCCCTCTCGCAGTGTCCGGAGCAAGTATGGTGGGTCTGACACACCGGTGTCAATGTGTTCTTTTTTCCATTTCCAGGAGTGTACATAAACCGAAGTAAAAGGCAATATAAGCCAACGAAAAATTTAAAAAAAAATGGTACAGGTTAACATACCGACATACCGGAACAAAAAAAGACCGCTTTGAAAGTGTTTCCGCCAAGCTCGTTAGAAAATCTACCGACAGGGGCATCACCAACCGTAGTTGCTGAAAATGGTGGCAGACCGGAGGAGAAACCCAGTCGGTAGCGTATGCGCTACGAGCTTTCAGTGGCAAGTTTCACAAGACGCTACCAGCTACAACAGTGTAGTGTAGTGATACGAGTAATTAAAGGCGGATGACTGTTCCTACGATTCTAAACATTCAGGCCAAACGGGCACGTCGGAACAGATAGAGGATCGTGCGAGGGTCGGAATGATGCGAAGTCACACAAATTCTACTTATCCAGCTAGTGCAGGATTGAACATACCGCAGTTGACAGTGCGGAAAGCCTTAGGAAGCGAACAAGTGTTAGGCTTTATACGTTGCAACTCCTGAAGCCATGAGCCACGATGACACATTGCACTTTCTGCAGTTTTCCACCGATAGCCAAATCGTCTTGAAAATGACGACTTTGGAAGTATATTAATCTTCAGTGACAAAGTCACTTTGCAACTGACACAAGACACGAAAATGGTTGACAGAGAATCCACATGCAACAGCAGAACAAGTCCGGAATTCTTCGAAAGTTTGTGCATTGTGTGACAAGAAGGTCAATGGACCCATCTTCTGCCCTGAGACAATTGTAAATAGTATCAACTTGAAACTACCAGCAGGCATTTCAGGATGACACCCCTCCACTCGTATACGAGGGTTCCTAGACGAGACACTGTCACATCACTAGGTATGCTGTTCTGTGACCACTGATCTAGCTCTACTCGAGTCATTACCACATAAACCGGACATAACGCCTTGCGATTTGTTCTGGTGGGGTTACATCAAGTATGGTGGTTGCGTTCCACCTCTACCACTGACCCTCGAAGACTTCCTACAACGAATCGCAGCAGCTGTTGTCATCGTCACTCCTGATATGTTGTGTCAGGTATGGGCAGAATTGGTGTACCAATTATAAGCGTGCGGGGTGACGAAGCGTGGGGATTCTGGTCTTGTAAAAAAAAAATCAGTAAGCGGTTCGAAATCATCTATTTCTTTCACTCAAAGACCACACTGGCACCGAAACCGGAGAGAAAGTCGAAATACTGAATTCTGTCTTCCGAAATTGTTTCACCACGGAAAATTGTAGTACAGTAATTCCTTTCGATAATCGTACGAATGTCGAAATGGCAGGTATTGAGATAACCGATCGCGGAATATAGAAACAACTATAATCGCTTGGTAGCGGAAAGGCATCAGAACACGATGATGCACCTACAAGACTATACAAGCGTTACGCGAAAGAACTTGATCCTCTTCTAGCAGCAGTTTATCACAGATCCTGGAACAACGATAGCGATTGGAAAAAAGCGCACGTCATTCCCGTTCTCAAGAAGGGAAGTAGGTGAGGTGCAAGCCGGCCGGTGTGGCCGAATGGTTCTAGGCTTTTGAGTCTGGAACCGCGCGACCGCTACGGTCGCAGGTTCGAATCCTGACTCGGGCATGGATGCGTGTGATGTCCTTAGGTTAGTTAGGTTTAAGTAGTTCTAAGTTCTCGGGGACTGATGACCTCAGATGTTAAGTCCCCTAGTGCTCAGAGCCATTTTAACCATTTTGACAGATGCACACAATTATAAACCTACATCGTTGACGTCAGTCTGTCGATCAGTTATGGAACTTGTTTTATGTTCATGAATTGCGTCGTTTTTGGGGAAAAAGAAATGAACATGGATTCGTCAAGCAGAGATCTTGCGAAACTCAGATCACTCTGTTCCTGTATGAAATCTACAGCGCCATAGACAACGGCTCTCCGGTTGATGACGTGTTCTTTGTCCGAAGGAAGCCATTACACGATTCCGCACTGCTGTTTAGTGAAGAAAATACGATCTTATCGAGTATCGGACCAGATCTCCAACTTGATTCAAAACATCCTCGCAGGTAATTTCTGAATAAATGACAAGCACCAGATAGCGTTTGTTGTACAATATTACACTACTGGCCATTAAAAAGGCTACACCACCAAGATGACGTGCGGCACCCGCGAAATTTAACCGACAGGAAGAAGATGCTGTGATATGCAAATGATTAGCTTCTCAGAGCATTCACACAAGGTTGGCGTCGGTGGTGACACCTACAACGTGCTGACATGAGGAAAGTTTCCAACCGATTTCTCATACACAAACAGCAATTAACAGGCGCTGCCTGGTGAAACGTTGTTATGCTGCCTCGTGTAAGGTGGAGAAATGCATACCATCACGTTTCCGATTCTGATAAAGGTCGGATTGTAGTCTATCGCAATAGCGGTTTATCGTATCGCGACATTGCAGCTCGCGTTGGTCGAGATCCAATGACTGTTAGCAGAATATGGAATCGGTGAGTTCAGGAGGGTAATACGGAACGCCGTGCTGGTTCCCAACGGCCTCGTATCACTAGCAGTCGAGATGACAGGCATCTTATCGGCATGGCTGTAACGGATCGTGCAGCCACGTCTCGATCCCTGAGTCAACAGATGGGGACGTTTGCAAGACAACAAACATTTGCACGAACAGTTCGACGGGGTTTGCAGCAGCACCAGCTATCAGCTCGGAGACCATGGCTGCGGTTACCTTTGACGCTGCATCACAGACAGGACCACCTGCGATGGTGTACTCAACGACGAATCTGGGTGCACGAATGGGAAAACGTCATTTTTTCGTATGAATCCAGGTTCTGTTTAAAGCACAATGATGGTCGCATACGTGTTAGGCGACATCGCGGTGAACGCACATTGGAAGCGTGTATTCGTCATCGCCATACTGGCGTAACACCCGGCGTGATGGTATGTGGTGCCATTGGTGACACCTCTCGGCCACCTCTTGTTCGCATTGAAATCACTTTGAACAGTGGACGTTACATTTCAGATGTGTTACGACCCGTGGCTCTACCCTTCATTCGATCCCTGCGAAACCCTACATTTCAGCAGGATAATGCATGACCGCACGTTGCAGGTCCTGTACAGTCCATTCTGGATACAGAAAATGTTCGACTGCTGCCCTGGCCAGCACATTCTCCAGATCTCTCACCAACTGAAAACGTCAGGTCAATGATGGACGAGTAACTGGCTCGTCACAATACGCCAGTCACTACCCTTGACGAACTGTGGTATCGTGTTGAAGCTGCATGGGCAACTGTACCTGTACACACCCTCCAAGCTCTGTTTGACTCAATGCCCAGGCGTATCAAGGCCGTTATTGCGGCCAGAGGTGGTTGTTCTGGGTACTGATTTCTCATGATCTATGCACCCACACTGCGTGAAAATGTAATCACATTTCAATTCTAGTATAATATATCTCTCCAATGAATACCCGTTTATCATCTGCATTTCTTCTTGTTTTAGCAATTTTAATGGCCAGTAGTGTACTTTTACTGTTAACCGGTTTTCGGCTTAAGAGGCCATCTTCAGACATTTACTGAGTATTATCACCAAAGAAGTTACAATGTTTGCATTCAACATTGGAAGAGAAGCAACACTTCCAGACTGAAGTAGAAACATACAGTAAGTAACATCTTTGACAGTGTGGTGGTCTACATACCTAAACTAGTATTTGATAGACCACCACACTGTCAAAGATGTTACTTATTGTATGTTTCTACTTCAGTCTGGACGTGTTACTTCTCTTCCATTGCTGTTTGCAAACATTGTAACTTCTTTGGTGATAATGCTCAGTAAAAAAGGTAATATTGTAGAACAAAAGCAAACTGGTGGTTTTCATTAATTATAATGTTGTTCTACCAAGAACCGACGGAAGATTCTGTTAACATGGTAATTTCCGAAACCCAATGAATTTTGATAGGACCGTTACTTTTTGCAATGTATATAAATGATTTAGAAGAAAGCTTAGGATGTTCCCAGATGTTTCTGTTGTCCATAACGAAGTAGCGACGGCAGAAGGTAATATCACTTTGCAGAATGATACAGGCTCTGGCAGTTGACCCTGACAGTAATGTAACATGGTCACACTTAAATAAAAAAGAAAGCAACTTCTTTGCAACTACTTTGTTGATGAGAAACTGCTGCAAACGGTAACCACCTTGAAAAGTCTCAGGGTGATCATCCAGAGCGACCCTAAGAAGAATGATCACATAAAACCAATAGTAGGAAAAGCAGACGCCAGACTGAGATTCGTAGAAGGAATCTTAAGGAAGTATAACTCATACACGACGAAAGTGGCTTATAATGCGCTTGTTCGACGTATTCTTGAATACTGTTAATCAATCTGGGATCCTTACCAGGCAGGACTGACAGAAGAGACAGTGAAAACCCAACGAAGAGCGGCGCGTTTCGTCACGACCCAGTTTCGTCATCGCAGCAGTTATACTGAGACGTTCAACAAACTACGTTGGCAGACGTTCCGAGAGAGGCGTTGCGCATCACGAAGATGTTTACTATTCAAATTTGCGTGCACTTGCCGGGAAGAGTCGAACAACGTGTTACATTCTCCCGCATGCATCTTACGAAATGACCACGATGAAAAGACTGGAGAAATCAGTGCAAAGACCGAGGCTTAACGACAATCATTCTTCCCATGCTCCATTTGCGAGTGGAAAGGGGTAGGGCGGATCAGTTAGTGGTATCAGTTAGGTGGCTTGCGGGTTGTGAGTAGGTGTATATACAGATACATAGAACATTTTTTTAAACATTGTAAAATGGAACTGTGAGATTTTATCTTGTAATCGATGTGTAATTTGTTACATGGAGAAGAAATAAAAATTTTGATGTTTGCTGACGACACTGTAATTCTGTCAGAGACGGCAAAGGACCTGGAAGAGCAGCTGAACACAGTGGACGGTAACTTGAAAAGATGCACATCACCAAAAGCAAAACAAGAAGAATGGAATGTGGTCGAATTAAATCACGTGATTAGGAAACGAGGCACTTAAGGTAATCAATGAGTTTTGTTATTTGGGGAGCAAAATAACTGATGATGGTCGAAGCAGAGAGGATATAAAATGCAGACTGGTTATGCTAAGGAAAGCGTTTCTGAAGAAGAGAAAATTGTTAACATCGACTATAGGTTTAAGTGCCAGGATCTCTTTCCCGATAGTATATGTCTGCAGTGTAGCCATGTATCAAGTGCTACATGGACGATAAAACAGTGTAGACAAGAAGGTTTTGAAATGTGGTGCTACAGAAGTATGCTGAAGATTAGATGGGAAGATCATCTTACTGAATATAGTTGGGGAGAGGAGGAATTTGTAGCACAACTTGACTAGAAGAAGGGACCAGTTGGTAGGACACGTTCTGAGGCATCAAGGGATCACCAATTTAGTACTGGAGGGAAGCGCGGAGGGTAAAAATCCTAGCGGGAGACAAAGAGATGAATAATGCACTAAGCATATTCAGAAGGATGTGGGTTGCAGTAGTTATTTGGAGAAGAAGAGGCTTCCATAGGTTAGAGTAGCAAGAGGAACTTCATCAAACCAGCCTCTGGAATGAAGACGACAACAACGACAACATTGTTGTGGGCCATCTATCTGCACCTGTTTTTAAATGTTTCATGGACTTTATAATTACCCTCTATAGAAACTTAATGTGTATAACATATGTCAAATGGTTCAAATGGCTCTGAGCACTATGGGAGTTAACTTCTGAGGTCATCAGTCCCCTAGAACTTAGAACTACTTAAACCTAACTAACCTAATGACGTCACACACATCCATGACCGAGGCAGGATTCGAACCTGCGAAAGTAGCGGTCGCGCGGTTTTAGACTGTAGCACCTAGAACCGCTTGGCCAGCCCGGCTGGCTAACGTATGTCCGGGTAAGGTTAAAGCCTCCTCGCATTGTGTCCCTATCATTTGTTCTCTGTAGTACGCTATTGGCCATTAAAATTGCTACACAAAGAAGAAATGCAGGTGATAAATGGGTATTCATTGGAGAAATATATTATACTAGAACTGACATGTGATTACATTTTCACGCAGTTTGGGTGCATAGATCCTGAGAAATCAGTACCCAGAACAACCACCTCTGGCCGTAATAACGGCCTTGGTACGCCTGGACGTTGAGGCAAACAGAGGTAGGATGGCGTGTGCAGGTACACCTGCCCATGCAGCTTCAACACGATACCACAGTTCATCAAGAGTAGTGACTGGCGTATTGTGACGAGCCAGTTGCTCGGCAACCATTGACCAGGCGTTTTCAATTGGTGAGAGATCTGGAGAATGTGCTGGCCAGGGCAGCAGTCGAATATTTTCTGTATCCAGAAAGGCCCGTACAGGACCTGCAGCACGCGGTCGTGCATTATCCTGCTGAAATGTAGGGTTTCACAGGGATCGAATGAAGGGTAGAGCCACGGGTCGTACCACATCTGAAATGTAGCGTCCACTGTTCAAAGAGCCGTCAATGTGAACAAGAGGTAACCGAGACGTGTAACCGATGGCAGACCATACCATCACGCCGGGTGATACGCCAGTATGGCGATGACGAGTACACGCTTCCAATGGGCGTTCACCGCGATGTCGCCACCACGGAAGCGACCATCATGATGCTGTAAACAGAACCTGGATTCAACCGAAAAAATGACGTTTTGCCATTCGTGCACACAGGTTCGTCGTTGAGCACACCATCGCAGGTGCTCCTGTCTGTGATGCAGCGTCAAGGGTAACCGCAGCCGTGGTCTCCGAGCTGATAGTCCATGCTGCTGCAAACCTCATCGAACTGTTCGTGCAGTTGGTTGTTGTCTTGCAAACGTCCCCATCTGTTGACTCAGGGATCGAAACGTGGCTGCAGGATCAGCTACAGCCATTCGGCTAAGATGCCTGTCATCTCGACTGCTAGTGATACGAGGCCGTTGGGAACCAGCACAGCGTTCCGTATTACCCTCCTGAACCCATCGATTCCATATTCTGCTAACAGTCATTGGATCTCAACCAACGCGAGCAGCAACGTCGCGATACGATAAACCGCAATCGCGATAGCCTACAATCTGACCTTTATCAAAGTCGGAAATGTGATGGTACGCATTTCTCCTGCTTACGCGAGCCATCACATCAACGTTTCACCAGGCAACCCCGGTCAGCTGCTGTTTTTGTATGAGAAATCGATTGGAAACTTTCCTCATGTCGGCACTTTCGAGGTGTCGTCACCGGCGCCAACCTTGTGTGAATGCTCTGGAAAGCTAATCATTTGCATATCCCAGCATCATCTTCCTGTCGGTTAAATTTCGCATCTGTAGCACGTAATTTTCGTAGTGTAGCAATTTTAATGGCCAGTAGTGTATTATTAAGCTATGTCAAAAACTAGCAACATTTTGGCTATTGTATGCTCCTGAACTGGCGCTACGTTTCCTATTAGGATGTTCACCAGCGGCTGATCCCGCCGCACTAGAGAGCCGAGACTCGTGAAGAGGTGTCGTCTCGAGATTAAACGCAATAGTTGGGCTGTAGTGTGGTGTGGTGTAGTGCAGTGCAGTGCAGCGCATGAGGCGGGAGCTGCGTGGAACAGGACTGCGACACAACAAGGCCGCTTGTTGAGGCGGTAATTAAAACCGGGGGCCGGTCGCCGTAGTGTAGGGGGCCGATGGGATCGATGGCCGGTCACGGACAGCAGCCACTAGAGGCACGTACCGGGGGCCTCCAGCGCCAGAAGACCAGACCACGGCCGCCCTGCTGCCAGCGAGCGCGCGTCGCACTAGCAATGAAAAATGTGGCGCAATATATAGACCACTCTGGTGATGCTCCAGTAGAGAGAAATCTCTGCCACCAACACTGTTGTAAAATGGAAGGAATCCTTCACATTGCAGTATGTGGCGAGTGCCACTAGTACCACTATGAACTGATTTCTACCCTGTTGCATTCGCGATCAGTTGTGACGGAAGAACGATAGTTAATGAACTTTTAGTGTTATACAGAGCACACCTCTTCTTCACCGGTGCCAACCTCTTCATCTCACAAGGGGAGGCCGCCAGTTGCGAAATTCAGATTCGATTCATATTGCGCGTAATATAAGCTCATGGCCAGAGGTGTAATGTGGCAAAGCACCAAGATGCACTTCTCAGCCGTTGTCGAGAAAATCGACAGTTAAAAGAAACCGTTGCCGTGAAATACTCTCTACGATCAATAATTTTCTGCAGTGTCGTGGCGCAGCGGTAAGCGCTCGGGTTCGTAATCCGAAGGTCGCCGGATCGAATCTCGCGCCATCACAATTGGCGGCGTCCCCTTGTTAGAGTAACACCTGCTCCCAACGTATCAAATGGTTCAAATGGCTCTGGGCACTATGGCACTTAACAGCTGTGGTCATCAGCCCCTAGAACTTAGAACTACTTAAACCTAACTAACCGAAGGACATCACACTCATCCATGCCCGAGGCAGGATTCGAACCTGCGACCGTAGCAGTCGCGCGGTTCCAGACTGCGCGCCTAGAATCGCGAGACCACCGCGGCCGGCTCCCAACGCATCGATTCATTTTTTGTATACAAGGTGATTTTTATCCAGGGCTTGCTCGATGAGAGGGTGTGGAACAGAAGAGGTCTACAGAACTTGCATCTGAAAATGCTTAGTTTTCATGTTCGAGACCATTTATCCAACCATACATTATTACAGAGGGATCCCATCGACCAGACTGTGTCCAAACAGTATCAAAGGCAGCACGAAGACGCTGCTCCAGTATCTCCACATCTGGAATGTGCTCTGCACACACGATACTTTTTAGTTGGATCCACAACCAGAAATCGCACGGGTTGACATCCCGTGATCGAGTAGGCAATGGAATTCGACCTCCTCGTACGCTCTGTCGACCAGGGAAGACACGATTGAGATGCGTCCGGCCGTTAACGGCGAAGTGGGCTAGAGCTCCATCATGTAGCAGCCACATGACACTTCGAATGATCAATTGCACTTCTTCCAGCAGAGCAGGAGAAGTCGCTCCCAAGAAGCGTCGATAGTTCCAACCTGTTGGGCGACGTGGAAGAAAGTCTGGTCTCAAAATACGGGCAGCGCGGGGTTGCCAGTTGGTCTCAGGCGCCTTGTCACGGTTCTAGCGGCCTCCCCATTGGAGGTTCGATCCTCCTTCCGGCATGTGTGTGTGTGTGTGTGTGTGTGTGTGTGTGTGTGTGTGTATGTGTTGTCCTTAGCGTAAGATAATTTAAGTTAGATTAAGTAGTGTGTTAGCCTAGGGACGGATGACCTCGGCAGTTTGGTCCCATACGAACATACCAACACCACCAATTTACGACCGCCACCATCGCGGCCCACACTTTACTGCTGCACGGATGCTGATGATTCGCTGTCACCATTCCACAGAGATTCTGGACACTATCCCACAGATGACGGTTGTGAAAGTTGAACATACCACTACGCATAGTAGTGGCGTCATCTGTGAGTAGGATGGATGCCACAAATCCAGAAATCGTGGTTGTCTGGTGAAGAAACCAGTGTCAAAAGTGCTCCCGATGTGGAAAATCTATCGGTAGTGAGCCCTGCTCACGCTTTGAGTGATAAACGTAGTAACAGTTGTCATGGAGAATGTCCGACACGGTAGTCTGGCTTACCCCGCACTGGCGGGCCAACTGCCTGGTACTGACACGGCGGTCGCCTTCCGCAGAGTTAATCACATTTTCCTCCGAGTCTGGTGTCCATACATTTCGGGTACGCCCTTTATAATTTCCTGCTTTCCGAAACGACCTTGTCTCAGACAAACAGCGAAACACTGTTGCAAACATTGAATGCAGTCGGTGGGGATGCAACCTTGCTGCTCGCTTTGTCTTTCAATAAGTAAACACCATGTACGCAAACTCTCGATTCGAACGCGAAACCATTGTGTACAACGCTGTATCGCATCCACTACAAGGTGAGTCAGCTAAAGAAGTGAATCGGGCACAATATTACCAATTACTATGGCTGGAGAGCTCGCTATGGCATGACGTACGAGTATCAGTACCACACTCTAGGACGAAACGATGCGTACTGTAACTGTGGGTGCATCATACAGCGTGTATTAATCCATAGTCTCTGCAACAAACTACATTACTGGTCATTAAAATTACTATACCACGAAGATGACGTGTTACAGACGCGAAATGTAACCGACAGGAAGAAGATGCTGTCATACGCAAATGATTAGCTTTTCAGAGCATTCACACAAGGTTCAAATGGTTCAAATGGCTCTGAGCACTATTGGACTTAACATCTATGGTCATCAGTCCACTAGAACTTACAACAACTTAAACCTAACTAACCTAAGGACATCACACAACACCCAGTCATCACGAGGCAGAGAAAATCCCCGACCCCGCCGGGAATCGAACCCGGGAACCCGAGCGTCGGAAGCGAGAACGCTACCGCACGACCACGAGCTGCGGACCACACAAGGTTGGCGCCGGTGGTAACAACTACAACGTGCTGACATGAGGAAAGTTTCCAACCGATTCCTCATACACAAACAGCAGCTGACCGGCGTTGCCTGGTGAAACGTTGTTGTGATGCCTCGTGTAAGGAGGAGAAATGCGTACCATCACGTTTCCGACTTTGATAAAGGTCGGATTGTAGCCTATCGCGATTGCGGCTTATCGTATCGCGACGTTGCTGCTCCCGTTGGGCGAGATTCAATGACTGTTAGCAGAATACGGAACGCCGTGCTGGATCCCAACGGCCTCGTATCACTAGCAGTCGAGATGACAGGCATCTTATCCACATGACTGTAAGGGATCGTGCAGCCACGTCTCGATCAATGAGTCAACATGGGGCCGTTTGCAAGACAACAACAATCTGCACGACTGTTCGACGAGGTTTGCAGCAGCATGGACTACCAGCTCGGAGACCACGGCTGCGGTTACCCTTGACACTGCATCACAGACAGAAGCGCCTGCGATGGTATACTCAACGGCGAACCTGGGTGCTCGAATGGCAAAACGTCATTTTCTCGGATGAATCCAGGTTCTGTTTACAGCATCATAATGGTCGCATCCGTGTTTGGCAACATTGCGGTGAACGCACATTGGAAGCGTGTATTCGTCATCGCCATACTGGCGTATCACCCGGCGTGATGGTATGGGGTGCCATTGTACCCTTCATTCGATCACTGCGAAACCCTAGTTTTTAGCAGGACAATGCACGACCGCATGATGCAGGTCTTGTACGGGCCTTTCTGGATGCAGAAAATGTTCGACTGCTGCCCTGGCCAGCACATTCTCCAGATCTCTCACCAATTGAAAACGTTTGGTCAATGGTGGCCGAGCAATTGGCTCCTCATAATACGCCAGTCACTACTCTTGATGGACTGTGGTATCGTGTTGAAGCTGCATGGGCAGCTGTACCTGTATACGCCTTCCAAGCTCTGTTTGACTCAATGCCCAGCATATCAAGGCAGTTATTACGGCCAGAGGTGGTTGTTCTGGGTACTAATTATTCAGGATCTTTGCACCCAAATTGCGTGAAAATGTAATCAAATGTTCGAATGTGTGTGAAATCTTATGGGACATAACTGCTAAGGTCATCAGTTCCTAAGCTTGCACACTACTTGACCTAAATTATCCTAAGGACGAACACAAACACCCATGCCCAAGGGAGGACTCGAAACTGCGCCAGGACCAGCCGCACAGTCTATGGCTGCAGCGCCCTAGACTGCTCGGCTAATCCCGCGCGGCGAAAATGTAATCACATATCAGTTCTAGTATAATATATTTGTCCAACGGATACCCGTTTATCATCTGCATTTCTTCTTGATGTAGCGTATTCGGACATAAATTTATGAGACCTCTTTTGTTCCGTACCCTCTCATTGATAAATTCCTGGAGTTTGTAGACGGTGGAAAAAATACCCTATGGATTCCGCTCTCTGTCTTCCCCTACAATTATCATCCCCATACAGCTCCTTCTATGAAAGGTCTTCAATAGAAAAGGTTCGAAACAACACTGTGGGTACAACTGAAGTCTTTACTCAGAAGTAATCACCAGAGACTTGAGCACAATCATCCCACTGTTTCACGTGCCGAAGGATTCCTTGTTCCCAGAATTTCTGAGTCTGTGGTTACAGGAATCAATCCTAGACGGTGTCCTTCAGTTCGTTTATCCATCCGAGTTGAACCACTTCCCACAGATTTTCTTTTCTTTGTTTGCGGATCAAACACATGAACACATGGAAGTCCCAGGGTGGATGCTCAAGCTGCTCCCAGCTCAACTTGCCCATTACGCTTTGTGTAGTCTTGGACACATGTGGGTGCTCGTGATCGTGGAGCAAGAACACTCCCTCCGTGAATAGTGCAGGCCGTTTACTCTTGATGGAGTTGCGTACGCTACGGAGTGTCTCTCAGTAAACATCGTCATTAATGGGCTCCAGGAAATCGATGAGTATCGGAGTTCGGACGTCACCTGTCCTGCTGAGGACACAGATTTGAATTTTTTCGCAATCCTAGAAGTCTCAACTCGTCACCCCAAAGAAGCGTACAAAAATTTGAATTGGTTTGTTTCTTACAATATTTCGTACCTTTTCATTTAAACAACCATTATAACACTATGGAAGATATTCTTTGAAGTCTTAACGCATGCCCTGACATCCTCTCCCTTCTTCTTGGCAGTGGTTACCACACGATCCTTTCCTCAGACACTCTCTGGAGAATCTCCTCATTTGTTATCAGCCCAAATAATTTTCCACATTATTCTACGGCACCATTTCTCAAAAGCTCCCTTCTCTTCTTTTATGCTCCGTGATCCACTTTCACATAATTCTGTACTCGTAACGTACATACCAAGAAATTCATTCCTCAGGTTAAGGCTGGTAGTTGGTACTGGTAGACATGTTTGCCCAGGAATTCCCTCTATGTCTGTGCCAGTCTTCTTTTTCTATCTCTCATTCTTCATCCATTATGTGTAATTTTGATGCAAACATGGTAAAATTCCATAATCATTTACTTGCTGGTCACCAATCTTGATGTAACGTTTTTCACTATTATCACTTCTGGTGTATTGCTCATTACTTTCTTCTTTCTTCGGCTTACTCTAAATCTATTTTCTGTTCTCATCAGACTGTTCCTTTTATTCAACAGGTCTTGCAATGCTTCCTTACTTTCACTGACTGATGACCATAGAAGTTAAGTCTCATAGTGCTCAGAGCCTTACTTTCACTGAGGATAGTAATATAATCAGGCAATCCTTTAATCCTGAATTGTAATCCAACTCCTGAAATGTTCTTTTATTTTCATCGTTGCGTCTTCGATGTAGGGAAGAGAATTGCAACTGAAGGATAGTGTACCTAGAAACACTTGAAGGTTTTTCAATGTAGTGACCGATTTTAGAATTACATCAAGTTATATGCATCAGAGCCCACCATAAGCTGTATCAGCGTTTATTGCTATTGCTGTTGTTGTGAGACACGTGGTTGTGTCAAGTGTGACGTTTGTCAATAGAATGAGTGCTGAGCCGTGACTGGCTCGCGTCATGCCTTGTTTTTTATCATTGGTTGCAGTCCAGAGGTGTCTTATTTCTTCTTCGGTTACAGCCATAACGTTGCTGTCTTCTCTCTGTGAGTGGCAGCACCAGAGGGTATCGATACTAGTACCGCTGTACTATCTTTGGTGAGGTGGATGTATTTTCCGTGTGTGCTGTGTGTGGCAGTCGGTCGGTTGCGGCAGAGCAGCGAGGAACTCTCCGTGGCGTGTTGTCAGGCCGGAGCCGCTGGTGGTGTGCACTCACGGCTGTAGTTGTGAGGCGCTTCTTGCGAGCGTTACGAAGTTCGTCACCCACCGACCCTGGACACTTAAGTTGAGTGCTCACTTAACCTACTATCAAGCCTCAACTGCTATCACATCTCTTCGTTTGATCCTGGTCGTCGCTTTCTGGGAGATTCCCACAAGCAACAACATGTGTGCATTGAAGTCAGCTAGAATTGCAGCCGTCTTCCTGTGGGGTGTTTAACTTAATTTAATTCATTCCTTCGTTAATGAAGTGGTATCTTCTGCCTTGTCACTGTTCACGTTCGAGTTACTTGCCCTCGGCGTTGACGTAGTTTTCCTCTTCGTGTTGATGCTGTCCAGCACGGCGTGTAGTTCGACAGCTGAGGTGTTGTTGGTAGTTTTGTGCGTATATTCTGATTTTGCTGGATTGGGCACCAGTATCAAGAACGTTGTGCTATTGACATCTTCTTGTAGTTTTGGTGATCGAGCGGAGCAGAAGTGATCTTGTTGGTTAGTTCGTCAGCTTGCTTTCAGTTGGGTTACCCTCCGAATAAGAGGTTGTCGGTCTGGCTGCCTGTCTCACCTAAACGTGCGTTAGTGTTACCTTACCAGGCCGACCCTTGGAACCTTCTGAGTACCGCTTCTTGTGTTTTACACAGTGACTTCCTTTTTAGTCTTAAGTACTCTGTGTGGCCTTCATCCGAGTTTTAGCTTATTAAAATTGCAAAGCTTTTCTCCCTAGGCCTTAAGCCGTAAGAAAAAAATGTTTCTTGTGTATGTGGCCTTCAGCCAAGTTTCAGCCTTTCAAAATTAAAATTGAAAATTCCTTGTGCCTAGGTCTTAATCTGTAAATTGGTTTCAAGTTGGTATGTGGCCTTCAGCCAGTTTTCAGCCTTTTCAGATCAAAAGTTGAAGAAAAATTTTGTCTGGGCCTTAAGCCGTAAGAAATATTTTCTGGTTTTTACGTGGCCTCCAGCCGAGTTTTCCAGCTTAAATTAAAAATTGCAAATTTCTTTGTCTGGGCTTTAAGCCGTGAAATCGTTTGGGTTTCATATGTGGCCTTCAGCCGAGTTTTATGTGAAGCATTTTAGGGTGAAGCCTTTAGCCTATTATAGTTGAAATTTAGAAGCTCTTCCATTTAGGCCTTAAGCCATGAAACCGTTTTCTGCATGGTGTGTGGCCTTCGGTCGAGTTTTAATCTCTCTTAAATTAAAAATTCAAAATCCTAGTCTTGCCCTTCAGTCATTACATTATTATTCTTTAGTATGAGGCCTTCAGCCGAGTTTTACACGAAATATTTTAAGATAAAGCCTTCAGCCTTTTTAGATTGAAAGCTCTTCTTCTTGGGCCTAACGGGTTAAATTGTTTTGTTGATATGCAGCCTTCAGCCGAGTTTTCGCCCTGTATAGATTAAACATTGAAAATCTTTACCTCGGCCTTAAGCCGTAACATTGTTTGTTCTTTATTGATGTGTGGCGTTCAGCCGAGTTCTATGGAAAAAATTTAAGCTAGGACTTTCAGACTATTTACATTGGAGATTATATATATATATATATATATATATATATATATATATATATATATATATATATTGATGAAGTGAAACCTCCAGAATACTGTACCTCAATTCCTTGTTTAGACTTTGTGCCTTGGATTTTCGATGTGGCCTTCAGCCGAGCTAAATTAAATCAAAGGAGGTCTTTCGTTAAAAGGTTGAGAATTTTTGATTCTTGCTTGTGTGATTGTGTGTTTTAATAAATATTAACAAATAAAGTTTATATGTTGAGTGCAACTGACAGTAACTTATTTCGACCCCTTTTCACAAATATAACCTCATCCGCTCTGTCCTGCTAGCCCAGGGATTTTAGGTTCTACACTTTTAAGTACCGTTAACAAATTAAAGATATCTGAAATATATTGTTAATTTTAGTTACAACATTTTTTGCTGAGTAAAATTTAATAAATTTTTGAAATTAGTTACGGAAAGTGTGAGGGGTTAGTCTGTACCGCGCCTGTCGTGCACAAGTCATGTACATTGAAACGGAAGAAGTTCTGCCATGGAACAGGTACTATTTTCAAAAAAACTGTTTTTCTTAAATTTTACCTTGAAAATGAAAACATTATACAATCTAAGACAAAAAAAGAAAGGAAACATGGGCCACGAAGGAATAATCTGAATGGCTCGATATCGGTAGATTTGATGTACATGTACATTCAAAGAAATGATTACAATTTCAGAAAAATTGGATGATTTATTCAAAAGAAAGATCTTCGCTAAATGAGTAAGACAATAACACTTACTCGACTTGTCATTGCACTGAACCGAAGAATTGTTTCATGGCCTGCCAAATTATGCCCAGGCGTCACGTTAAACCTTCAGAACCCCGAGATGCTTGGACTGTACTGACGACAATGCTCCAAAAATTAGCAATTGGCGAGAGATCCGGTAACCTTGCTGGACAGGGTAGGGTGTGTCAAGCACAGAGAGACGCGTGCTGGCGGGCATTACCTTGCTTCAATGTAAGCCGAGAATGGCTTGCCATGAAAGCTAACAAAACTGTGCACAGAATAAGGTCGACGTACAGCTGTGCTGTAAGAGTGCCGTGGATGATAAGCAAAGGGGTCCTTTTATGAAAAGAAATGACACCCCAGACCGTCACTCCTGGTTACCGGGCAATGTGGTGGGCGATTGGCAAGTTGGTACCCCAACACTGCATGGGTAATGTCCGTACACGTCTTCGGGCTGGAATCTCATTGACCGGAGTTATATTGTCTTCAGCGATGAGTCCCGCTAGGAAATGAACCCCAGAGACCATCGAAGACATGTTTGGAGATACCACGGACAGCTATATGACATTGGTCTGACTGTCGCCCCCAATACATCTGACAGCCAGGTGTGATGGTATCGGGTGCCATTTATTTTTATAGTAGAACCCCTTTGCTTGTCATTCACTGCATCCTCACAGCACAGCGGTACGTTGACGATATTCTACGTCCTGTTTGGTTGCACTTCATGGCAAGCCATCATGGGCTTCTGCTTCAGCAAGATAATGCCTGCCCGAAGGCGGCGAGAATTTTTACTGCTTGCCAAATCCTACCTTGGCTAGGAAGTTCGCCTGATCTCTTTCAAACAGGGAACGTTTGGAGCTGTATGGGCAGGGCCCTCCAACCTGCTCCTTTACGAGCCAGTTGGTTGAAATATGACATGATATCCCTAAGGAGGACATCGAACAATTCTATAAATCAGAGCTTCTATAAAGCGCTAGAAGAGAACCTATTTAATATTCACTTGCGCAGTTTGTGAAGCTGTTTCTCTTGAATAAGTCATCTAATTTTTGTGAAACTGTACTCATTTGTTTGTATGTACATGGACATCACATCGACCGGTTTTCGTCCCATTCGGATAATTCTTTCTTGGTCTATGTTTTCCTCCTTTTTTGTCTTAGAGCGTTTTCCGATAATTGGACCAGTCCATAAATGACCCGTTTTCATAAAGTAAAAGCGAACATGTAGTCCACTTTTAGGCCATTCACCAGTTCTCCACACCGCATCACATAATACACTGAAGCGCCAAATAAACTGCTGTAGACATGCTTATTCAAATACAGAGATATATAAACAGATCGAATACCGAGCTGCGGTCGGTAACGCCTATATAAGACAACAAGTGTCTGACTCAGTTGTTAGATTGGTTACTGCTGCTACAATGGCAGGTTATCAAGATTTAAGTGAGTTTGAACGTGGAGTTACAGTCGACGCACGAGCGATGGAACATAGCACCTCCGAGGTAGTGATGAAGTGGGGATTTTCCCGTAGGACTATTTCACGAGTGTACTCTGAATATCAGGAATCCGGTAAAACATCAAATTTCTGACATCGCTGCGGCCGGCAAAAGATCTTGCATGAACGGGACCAACGACGACTGAAGGGAATCGCTGAGCGTGACAGAAGTGGAACCCTTCAGCAAATTGCTGCAGATTTCACTGCTGGGCCATCAACAAGTGTCAGCGTGCGAACCATTCAACGGAACATCATCGATATGGCTTTCGGAGCCGAAGTCTCACTCTTGTACCCTTGGTGACTGCATGGGTCCGTCAACACCGACATTGGACTGTTGGTGACTGGAAACATGTTGCCTGGTCGGTCGAGTCTCGTTTCAAATTGTATCGAGCGGATGGACGTGTACGGGTATGGAGAGAACCTCATGAATCCATAGATCAGACACACACGCACACACACACACACACACACACACACACACACACTGTTCATACATATAACTGACAGGTAATAAAAACAATATTAATAACAACAGTTAACAATGCTTTACATTGTTGCTAATCAATGCAATAACATACAGCTCCCACCATGCCTGAGTACAACAATGCAAAATTTAATAGATAATTACGTGAACACGTGCTATACATATTAACACAGCACTGTTAACTTTACAAATGAGATATTATACAACATGCAAAACTTGGTTGGTTAGTGCGATTACCTGCACGAGGGTCCAGTGTGGCTCCCGCCACTCCATTTCTATAATACACCTTGGTGATGCAGTTAACACATACAATTAAAGAATTAACGCAATAAGTGACATTCTGTGCAATAACCTTATTTACAGAAATGACACTGTCACCACCATCACTGGACTCTCTCCACCAACGAGGTTGGAGTCAACTGTCTCAAATCTGGGTTTCTGGGGGCTCCTTGCTTTCAAATAAATGTCTGCTTTTCACAGCCGGTAGAAATCGTATATGCTGTCCACAGGTGCAATGTAACATCACAACATGCTAAGAAAACGTGTGAATCCCGTTAAAGGCTCCACCAACAGTAGGGCTTACTATATTGTTGTTGTTGTAGTCTTCAGTCCACACACTGGTTTGATGCAGCTCTCAATGCTACTCTATCCTGTGCAAGCTTCTTCATCTCCCAGTACCTACTGCAACTTACATCGTTCTGACTCTGCTTAGTCTTTTCATCTCTTGGTCTCCGATTTTTACCCTCCACGCTGCCCTCCAATACTAAATCGCTTGATGCCTCAGAATATGTCCTACCAACCGATCCCTTCTTCTAGTCAAGTTGTACCACTAATTTCTTTTCTCTCCAATTCTATTCAATACCTCCTCATTAGTTATGTGATCTACCCATCTAATCTTCAGCATTCTTCTGTAGCACCACAGTTCAAAAGCTTCTGTTCTCTTCTTGTCTAAACTATTTATCGTCCACGTTTCACTTCCATACATGCCTACACTCCATACAAATACTTTCATAAACGACTTCCTGACACTTAAATCTATAGTCGATGTTAACAAATTTCTCTTCTTCAGAGACGCTTTCCTTGCCATTGCCAGTCTACATTTTATATCCCCTCTACTTCGACCATCGTCAGTTATTTTGCTCCCCATATATATATATATATATATATATATATATATATATATATATATATATATATATATATATATATAACTCCGCCTAAGCCGGTCCCAAGCCCGGTTGTAAAAGGAGGAGGGGGAGGAGTAACACCTCGTAAAAAAACCTTGGTTCACCTGGCCCGGGTGATAGTACCTTGTGAGGGTCCCTTGCCAGGGATACGGCGAAAACCTCAACGGTAGTGAAGACGGAGATGAAGATCATCGGTACGGCGGAACTGGCGGAAGAGGCAAGCATTATCAACAAGATAAAGCATATTGAAAAGCCCAGACACGTCTGTGTGGCAACCACCGGTACTCTGGCCAGCGTCTGTTCACCATGTGAGGTGCGGCTGAACACCAAGCTCCAGGAACTAACAATCCCTGGTTCTAACTACCCAGCATTAGCTGGAACTTAATTACAAGCAGTATGATTCGTACAAGTAAAATTAATATTACCCCAGGTGGCCAATCCACTCGCCCTGTGGCGACAACCAAGCTATCGGATTCTGGGGAGCTTGGGCTCGTACGACAGAGAAAGTCGGAGTTCTCTAGTAAACGTCCACGAAAGTCCCATACATTTATTGGCACTTTTAACATTCAGACACTAATTCAGACAGGCAAACTTCATAATCTTACAACAGAACTCAACAAACAGAAAATTCAAATCCTTGCTCTCCAAGAGACCAGATTCACTGATTCAGAAACAATAGACTACAACAATTACCGTATCTTTAAAAGTAAAACAGACAAGAAAATTGGCAAAGGAGCTGCAATATTTGGCATGGCTTTTATTGTAAATAAGGACACCCTTGACTCTGTTATAGACATGAATCAAATCAGTAACAGACTAATGACCATGCGAATCAAGCACACCAACAAAATATATACATTTATTAATGTTCATGCACCTACCAACATTGCCAACAAAAAAGAACCGGAGAAGACAGAAAAATTTTGGGAAAAACTCGAAACTGAAATGTCCAAAATTCCAAAGGAGGATGTAAAAATTCTTCTAGGGGATTTCAACGCGCAAATTGGCAAAGAGAGGAAATATAAAAAAACAGTCGGTAATTACCCTGCACACAAATTCACAAACAAGAACGGCATGAGACTCATCGAATTATGTCAGCAAAACAACCTAAAAATCGTGACAACATCACTTCGAAAAGACCCCAAGAAACAAAAAACATGGAGAGCACCAAACCTTCAGCTTGGTGAATTTCAAATAGACCATGTTGCGATCTCCTATGACTTCCAGAAAGAAATACACGACGTTCAAGTCCGCAGAGGGGCAAATATAGATTCTGACCACTACCTTACCAGAGTTAAAATTAAATTCACTCCAAAAAGGAAACGCCAAAGGAAATCACCACTAATTCCCAAATTTGACTTGAAAAATATCAAGGAATCAGAAATTACAGAAGCATGGGATAAACAACCAACAAACAACTGGAAAGATTTCCGAACGAAAATTATACAGAAAGCAAGAGATTTGATTCCGTTAAAGAAAATATCCAAGCATCCATGGTGGAATTCGAATTGTGATAACGCATTAGAAGAGAGACAACAAGCCTTTTTAAATTACAATTGTGACAAATCAGAAACCACACAACAAACATTTTTCAAAGTGAGAAAACAAACAGCTAAAATACTTAGACAAACTAAAAGAAAATATCTTAATGAACAGCTAAACACAATTGAAGAAAACTTTAAGAACCACAACACTCAAGATTTTTATAAAATATTCGCAAATCAAATCAAAGGATACACTCCACAAAATCTCTGCTTCCGGAAACAGAATGGAAAATTGGCACTAACTAACAAAGAAAATTGCCAAGAACTAGCTAAATATTTCTCACAACTCCTAAATTGCCCACAACCAAGTACAAGATTCCCCAGATTACAACCAGAACACACGAATGAGACTTCACTACCACCATCTCAAGAAGAAATTTATAGTCACATTAGAAAACTCAAAAATAATAAATCATCGGGAGAAGATGGAATTGTAGCTGAACTACTGAAAAACCTTGGTCCAAATTCGTTAAAAGAGATCACTAGCATCATCAAAGAAATTTGGCAGACAGAAAATATCCCAGAGGAGTGGAAGTGTGCACTAATTCACCCATTGCACAAAAAGGGAGAAAGATCAGACGTAAACAACTACAGAGGCATTTCACTTTTACCAGTTACCTACAAAATTCTATCTGCATGTCTCCTAAAGAGGGCACAAGAACAACTAGAACATACAATTTCAGACTACCAAGCAGGCTTTCGTCCTAATAGATCATGCCCGGAACAGATATTCAACCTTAAAACTATTTTAAAGATTAAAGCAATCAGGTCAAAACCAATAATCTGCACATTCGTTGATTTCAAAAAGGCATACGATTCCATAGACATACAGTCTCTATGTCACATTCTCGAAGAACGAGGCCTAGACACTAAAACCCGAAAACTAATTGAACAAACACTAACAGAAACCAAATCAAAAATTAAATTCAGAGGGGAAATTTCGGAACCATTCTCAATTAAAACAGGAGTAAGACAAGGAGATGGGATCTCACCACTATTATTCAATATAGTTTTGGACAAAGTTATGAAAGAGTGGGAAGTAACACTAAGGAAACAAAGCTTTTGGAAGCCAATTGAACTAGGAAGAGGTAAAGGAAAATTGAACATCCCTTATTTAGCGTTTGCAGATGACTTGGCAATTATAACTGACAGTGAAGAAACAGCAGTAAAACAAATTGAGACACTTAAAGAATGTGCTGAGAAGGTTGGCCTGCAAATCTCCTTTGAGAAGACAGAATTCATCTGCTCAAAATTAGATATTTCGAAACTAAAAACAAAGTATGGTGAAATAACTAGAGTCAAGCACTTTAAGTATCTCGGTGAAGTTATTGAACCAACAGGACTTGAGAAAATAGCACAAAAAAACCGATTACAGAAAATCAAGAAAGCATTCGGACTTATTCAAAATATATATAACAAGAAATGTCTATCAAAAGGCACTAAAATCAGACACTACAACACAGTCATCAAACCAACAGTCACATATGCAAGTGAAACACTCTCCCTGAATAGAAAATTAGATTTACACGAAATTAAGAAAGTAGAGAGAAAAATTATTAGAAAAATCCTAGGACCACGATACACACAAGATGGATACAGGCTGCAGACTACCGAGACAACCGAAAAAATATCAAACATCGAGGCAGATATCAGGAAGAGGCGGATGAAGTTTTATGGACATATAGACAGATTACCCGGAAACAGGTTAACTAAACGTCTATTGGACTATATGACATCACTTAAGGCAACAATACCCTGGGTAACTGAAGTTAAGAAGGATTTGAAAAAGGCAAAAATTGACATAACAAACACATCAGACCGGGATACATTCAGAAGAAAAATCGACAAGTGGAAGTTTACTCCAGAGACGGAATCTAAACCTGTCCGACCAAAGTGGACCGAAGAAAGGAAGAAGGCCTTTGGGGAGGCAATGAAGAAATACTGGGGAAATAAGAAGAACATTAAGAAATGTTAATCACCTGCTTATCGTTCTCCCATGGGGACATTCGCTAATAATAATAATATATATATATATATATATATATATATATATATCACACTATTACATGTCGACTGATACTAATATTCCATAAATGCTATAATATCTCTGAGTCCATTTCTGATGTTTTCTTTTTAAGCAGCGATGATTCGTCTACTCGCCGTCCAGCTGTTGGCATTCAGGTTCGTGGTGAACAGTGGGTAAAAAGTGTCATTCCTCGTAAGAGTGTGTGTGTGTATGCAGTTGATACACTGGCGTGACAAAAGTCGTGGGATACCTTCTGAAATCGTATTGGACCGCCTTTTGCCCGGCGTAGAGCAGCATCTCGACGTGGCATGGACTCAAGAAGTCGCTGGGAGAAATACTGTGCCATGCTGCCTATAGCCGTTCATAATTGCAGAAATGTTATCGGTGCAGGATTTTGTGGAAGAGCTGATCTCTAGATTATGTCCCACAAATTTTAGATGTGAGTCATGTCGAGCGATCTGGGTGGCCAAATCATTTACTCGAATTACTCAGGATGTTCTTCAAACCTTTCGCAAACATCTGTGGCCTGGTGATATGGCTAATGGTCATTCATAAAAATTCAGTCATTCATTTGCAACATGAAGTCCACGAACGGCATCACATGGTCTCAAGCCAGCTGAACATAGGCATTTCCAGTCACAGATCGTTTTAGTTGGACAAGAGGATTCTGTCCATTCCATGTAAACACAGCCCACACCTTTATGGAACCACCAGATTTCACAGTGCCTTGTAGACAACTTGAGGCTGCGCCAGACTCGAAACCTACTATTTGCCCTTACCAACTGAAATGTTGACTCATCTGACCAGACCACGGTTGCCCAGTCGTCAAGGGTCCAACTGATATGGTCGCGAACCCATGAGAGACGCTGCAGGCGATTTCGTGCAAATGTGCATACCGCAATCCCATGACTGTTATCAGCTCAGTGCATAGTAGATACAATAGGCGATGAAAATCGTCTGGTTTCTACAGGAATGAAGGATACTCTCAAAAATGTTTTGATCTCGCCTTGGAAGTGTACCCCAAGCCGAATCAAAATACGAAAATAGAAGAAGATCCTTTACAGAAGCTCGAAATTTAGCTCGGAGTTCAATGCGAGACACCTATAACAGTTTCCAAAACGAAACTTTGTCTCGAAACCTGGCAGAAAATCCAAAGATATTCTGGTCGTATGTGAAGTATGTTAGCGGCAAGAAACAATCATTGCATTCTATGCGCGATAACAATGGAGATACTATCGAAGACAGTGCTGCCAAAGCACAGTCACTAAACACAGCCTTCCGAAATGCCTTCACAAAAGAAGACGAAGTAAATATTCCAGAATTTGAATCGTGAACAGCTGCCAACATGAGTGACGTAGAAGTAAATATCCTCGTAGTAGTGAAACAACTCAAATCACTTAATAAAAGCAAGTCTTCTGGTCCAGGCTGTACACCAATTAGATTCCTTTCCGAGTATGCTCACGCATTAGCTCCATGCTTAACAATCATGTACAACCGTTCGCTCGACGAAAGATCCGTACCCAAAAACTGGAAAGTTGCACAGGTCACGCCAATATTCAAGAAAGGTAGTAGGAGTAATTCACTAAGTTACAGGCCCATATCGCTAACGTCGATATGCAGCAGGTTTTTAGAACACATATTGTGTTCGAACATTATGAATTACCTCGATGGAAACGGTCTATTGACACACAGCCAACATGGGTTTAGAAAACATCGTTCCTGTAAAACCAAACTAGCTCTTTATTCACATTGAGTGCTGAGAGCTATTGACGAGTGATTTCAGATCGATTCCATATTCCTGGATTTCCGGAAGGCTTTTGACGCTGTACCACACAAGCGGCTAATATTGAAATTGCATGCTTGTGGAATATCGTCTCAGTTATGTGAATGGATTTGCGATTTCCTGTCAGAGAGGTGACAGTTCGTAGTTATTGACGGAAAGTCATCGAGTAAAACAGAGGTGATTTCTGGCGTTCCCGAAGGTAGTGTTATAGGCCCTTTGCTGTTCCTTATGTGTATAAACGACTTGGGAGACAATCTGAGCTGCCGTCTTCGGTTGTTTGCAGATGACACTGTCGTTTATCAACTAATGAAGTCATCACAAGATCAAAACAAACTGCAAAACTGTGGTGTGCATACTGTAAGACCTTCGGTACACACACCATCAGATTATTTGACTTGTCGCTCTAACGAAGTAGGCGAGTGTCAGCCGACAGTGGCCAAAATTGACAATCTGAAGTTCCTTTGGTCTGGGTACGTTAATCTTATTCTCACATATCTCTGATACTTGACAAAGTGTCTATACATTTATCTTCATGGCTATGTACAGGAATATGGTAATCTTATTAGGCGCAGACTGAAACTTGACTGTAGACTGGTACAGACAAACGTAGACTGGTACAGACTGGTGCAGACAAATGCAGACTGACTAATTGGAGGTCTGTACACTCGTTATAATACCTCTCACAAGTACCTGCGCGAGTGTGATCCGCGAGGAGAAAAGGTTCTACGTTAGCAGCAATCTCATTGGCTGCGTTACATATTAATACGCGGATCGGCGGAAGCAGAATTTGGTCCGTCTCTAAGGCAGCGCCATCTCGTAGTGCGGAGACGGACGAGCGCTGTGCCTGCGCTGTTGTGCTTAGCGGAGCGCGCTCTAGTGGGAAATCTGTGTACGCGCTGACTATGCGGAACTATGTACACAACAAAAACGATTTATAAAAATTAGCTCAATGGTGCTAAAAGTGGCGGTTGACCCTAAATAACGAAAAGTGTGACGTCATCCACATGAGTGCTAAAAGGAACTCGATAAACTTCGATTACACGATAAATCAGTCTAATCTAAAAGCCGTAAATTCAGCTAAATACCTAGGAATTACAATTACGAGCAACTGTTGGAAAGAACACATAGAAAATGTTGTAGGGAGAAGGCTAACGAAAAGCTGCATTTTGTTGGCAGGTCACTTAGAAAATGTAACAGACCTACTAAGGAGACTGCCTACACTACGCTTGTCCGTCCTGTTTTAGAATACTGCTGCATGGTGTGTGATCCTTTCCAGATAGGACTGACGGAGTACATCGAAAAAGTTCAATGAAAGGCAGCACGTTTTGTATTATCGCGAAAGATGGGAGAGAGTGTCACACAAATGATACAGGATTTGGGCTGGAAATCATTAACAGATAGGCGTCTTTCGTTGCGACAGAATCTTCTCACGAAATTCCAATCACCAACTTTCTCCTCCGAATGCGAAGATATTTTGTTGACACCGACCTACATAGGGAGGAACGATCATCACGATAAAATAAGGGAAATCAGAGCTTATACGGAAAGATACAGGTTTTCATTCTTTCCGCGCGCTATACGAGATTGGAATAATAGAAAATTGTGAAAGTGGTTCGATGAACCCTCTGCCAGGCACTTAAATGTGATTTGCAGAGTATCTATGTAGATGTAGATATAGAAGTTCAAATGAAGAGCAAGCACCGGCGCAGCAATACATCTGGCGCCATCTGCTGGTACATTACTCCGTTTTATTCCCTGGGCGAGCGGTTTTACGCTCCTCCCCCCGTCTCCTCCACCCGCCCGCACTGCCAGCTAGAAGGCTGCTGCTACTGCAGACGTCGCTGGCGAGCGTTGAGTGACGTCTGGCAGGTGGGGCGTTCTGCTTCTGGTGACGCCGGCGCGCCGTGTTCAATCACACGCTCTGCGGCTGCCGGCCTACAAAGCGGGAAGCGGGGGTGGGCTTTATAATCCCTCCCTCCCCCCCCACCTTCGTCTCTCTTCGCCGCCGCCGCCGCCTACGCCGCTGTCGCCGGACGCGATTGAGGCTGATAATGCCGCCACAATCGATTGACCCGTGGCTTAAATTAATTCCGGTGTCTGCGGGTACCACGCAGGTATATTACTATCCGCAAACAATCGCCTCACGCACACGAACATCCTGCTTATGAGCCAATAGTTCTCTGTGTTCGTTGTCCTTTGGCGCACCAATTGTGCCGTTCGTGTTGGGCAGAGGAATCGTTTTAATAGTGGTTGGCACTGACAAACTGCCAACAAGCTAAAGACACATGGCGATTAAGGCCGCTTCACACACACACACATCACTGGCGTTACGGGCGCGTGATCCCACACTGTGCGTGAACGGACGGAATGGCGAAGTTATCGGACGACGATTTCATGGTGACTGCTATTGTTTTGGATAGAGGAGATGAAAAACAAATGTAAAACCGAAAGTAGGTTAATCATCTACATAGATACTCTGCAAATCACATTCAAGTGCCTGGCAGAGGATTCATCGAAACACCTTCACAATTCTCTATTATTCCAATCTCGTACAGCGCGCGGAAAGAGTGAACACCTATATCTTTCCGTACGAGCTCTGATTTCCCTTATTTTATTCCTCCCTATGTAGGTCGGTGTCAACAATATATTTTCGCATTCGGAGGAGAAAGTTGGTGATTGGAATTTCGTGAGAAGATTTCGTCGCAACGAAAAACGCTTTTCTTTTAATAATTTCCACCCCAAATCCTGTGTCATTTCCGTGACACTCTCTCCCATCTTTCGCGATAATAAAAGACGTGCTGCTGTTCTGTGAACTTTTTCAATGTACTCCGTCGGTTATATCTGGTAGGGATCCCACACCGTGCAGCAGTATTCCAAAAGGGGACGGACAAGAGTAGTGTAGGCAGTCTCCTTAGCAGGTCTGTTACATTTTCTAAGTGTCCTGCCAATAAAACTCACCCTTTGGTTAGCCTTCCCCACAACATTTTCTATGTGTTCGTTCCAATTTAAGTTGTTCATAATAGTAATACCTAGGTATTTAGTTAAATTTGCGGCTTTTAGATTAGACTGATTTATGGTGTAACCGAAGTTTATCGAGTTTCTTTTAGCACTCATGTGCTGCTCAGATTGTCTCCCAAATCGTTTATATAGATAAGGAACAGCAAAGTTCCCATAACACTGCCTTGTGCAACGCCTGCTCGATGACATTCCGTCAATTACTACGAACTGTGACCTCTCTGACAGGAAATCGCAAATCCAGTCACATATCTGAGACGATATTCCATAACCATGCAATTTCACTACGAGCCGCTTGAATGGTACAGTGTCAAAAGCCTTCCGAAAATCCAGGAATTCGGAATTGATCTGAAATCCCTCGTCAATAGCACTCAGCACTTCATGTGAATAAACAGCTACTTGTGTTTCACAGAAACGATGTTTTCTAAACCCGTGTTGACTGTGGGCAATACACCGTGTGGAAGAACAGAGCACCACAAGGGGAATTTGCCACTCTGCACGGCGAATTGATTGACAAACGAGCAAAGTTTTACAAATGTTTCAGAAAGTCAGAAAATTAATTCACCGTATTGTTGGGCAGGTTGAGTTTAATCTGAAAAAGCGAAACACACATAGGAGAAAAGCCAGGCCAGCTTAAACGAAGACATTGAAGCAGTTCAGAGGCAGGCTGCTAAATTTTTACAAATGTTTCAGAATGTCAGAAAATTAATTCACCGTATTGTTGGGCAGGTTGGAGTTTAATGTGAAAAAGCGAAACACACATAGGAGAAAAGCCAGGCCAGGTTAAACGAAGACATTGAAGCAGTTCAGAGGCAGGCTGCTAAATTTGTTACCGGTAGGTCTGAACAAGACGCAGATATTACAGATATGCTTCGGGAATTCAAATGGGAATCAGTGGTGGGAAGGAGTACTTTGCCAGAAGTACTTTTGAAAAAATTTAGAGAACCGGTATTTCGAGCAAACCGCAGAGCGCTTCTATTGCTGCCAACGTACACTTCATGTAAGAATCATTAGAGACATTAGGGCTTGTGTGGAGGCATATAGATAGTCGTTTTTCCCTCGCTCAATTTTCGAGTGGAATAGAAAAGGAAATGACTATTAGTGGAACAGGGTAACTTCCGCCACGCACCACATGGTGGCTTGCGGAGTGTGTTTACAGATGTAGATGTAGAGCACACCAACAGAACAGTTCGCCGGCCAGTGTGGCCGAGCGGTTCTAGGCGCTTCAGTCTGGAGCCGCGTGACCGCACCTGTCGCAGGTTCGAATCCTGCCGCGGGCATGGATGTGTGTGATGTCTTAGGTTAGTTAGGTTTAAGTAGTTCTAAGTTCTAGGGGACTGATGACCTCAGATGTTATGACCCATTGTGCTCAGTGCCATTTGAACCATTTTTTTGAACAGAACTGTGCGTCGTTTGCTTAAGGTTAGGTAGTATATAATATAATTAACGTGAACTTTGGCAGTTTGTTGCTAACATGCTAACTAGATACCCAGTTTCGCTCAGGAAGTTGATACGAAATTGTGTGGTCTTGTTCGTGGCATAATCATGTTACAGCTTGTGTTTGCGTTGTCCACAATCACAATTGAGATTTCGCCTATCTGAGATGCAGTACATCGATGTTCGTGTTCTCCATGTGGTCTTCTCTCGGCTCAGATTACAACTTTATAGTGAACAGAAATCATTCAGTGTAGTGCTGTTTTGAATATGTGACTCAGTTGTTTCTATTCGTGTAACATCCGCTGTAGGCATCGGACCACTTCTCGTCTTCATCCACTGATATTTTTACGTCATTGATCAATTCCTGTTTCTTCATTTCCGATGAAATACACTTGCAGAAATTTATGGTCTTTGTTGGGTAGTGGTAGTTATGATCCCATGTTGAGATGAATTTGTCCTTGGGTGGAAAAAACAGTCGATCTTATCTCTGCTAGTGTTGATCGAAGTGACACCAAAAGAAATCATTCTGAAGCAGGTGTTCTTTCTTTTATATTCTGAAGAATATGTTTTGAATCGGGAGTTTCCCGGTCACATAGTGTAAATATTCCTGCGGAGTGCTTCAAGTGGTAGTATTCGATATTTCCATTCATGCAACAGAATTCTGGCGTTTCTCTAATGAAGTTCCTCGCGTTGAAAAATTGGCAGATGTTATTAATTCTTCCAATTACGATGTGTTTGTGTTAGTTAAACTCTTTCTTTCGTAGTGGAACGTTTTATTTGTTAGGTTGTACTGTTTACTTGTCCTCGCCGCGATTCTCGTATGGTGTATTGTCATGGCTGGCTTGGGTTCACAGTCTAGGTTATAAGATTGTGTTGTAGTTCTTTATTGTTCAGTCCGTTCACTTCGTTGTTCTCCGGTTTTTCTGCTTCTCTCAGCGCTCTTCTCGTTCTTCGGGAACTTAAATGTGCTTCACACTCTTCACCTCTTTCGTTCTTTCGCTGTTCTTTTTGTTTTTGCCGTTTTGCTTCAGACTGGCAAGATCTCTTCCTCTTTTACGTTTGGGCATTGTCTAAAATATAAATCAAATCAACTTTTTACTAACAAAAACACTAAGTATACTTTACACATTTTTCCAGCTTTATTTTCGACTAATACTCATTGTATCACTGTGACTACTCTCACTTCACTGTTCGTTTTTATTCACTTACTGCACTACTTCTTCGGTTCGTCCCTGTGTCAATGATAAGAAACTGTCGTTCCAACCCACGACGGATTTTGCTCTATACATACCTACCAATGGGTAGCCCCACCAGAGGCAAATTCCAGAATATACCAAGAAGGCTACGGTGGTCCACAATGTTCCAGAACATTCCACAATATTCGAGCGTGTTCTGGAATTTTTCACATTGTTTTGGGATGTTTGGCCGTGTTCCCCAAAATTCTGGAATCTTTCCGAATGTTCCAGAGAATTCCCGAAGATTGCAGAAGATCCCGGCTCATTGGGAACATTTCGGAAAATCCTGGAATGTTGTAGGATGCTCTCGAATACTCTCGAATGTTCTGGAATCGTCATTTTTATCTGTTTTCCGTCTTTTCCTGTAGTTGCTCTAAATTCGTAGAGATATGCATCGTCTATGCAACTAAACGAAGGCAGTTTGTTTCTTACCATACGCGTTTCGCTTCTTTTATTTGGGAAGCATCATCAGTGTTCTAGAAATTTCCAAAGGGTCAAACTTCCGAGCCCTTATATCTTCAAAAGCACGCCCTTCAGGTAAAAATGGGAAACTCTTTCATAGATGAGGGATACTGACCTACCACACCATATAACTCTCTTGATCGTACAGAGACTCGTTTCTGAGTTTTAGCAACACGTACATTGTACATTTGCTTTCATAATACGTATTTTTGATTAAATGTATGGAATCAACTTCCGTCATTATTGACGTCTGTTGTGTAGAGTTGAATGTTTTCTTCTGTTTCACATGACACTGATTCGTTACTGTAAGACAACCTGTGAAATCTTCATTGGTTATATCCCTATTTTTCAGACATTTGGCCACTTCAGATGCGCTAGACACGGTTTCATTTAATTATCGCATGGGACATAGTATGGTACACAAGATCGTACGAGGAACTTGCAATATAAATTCAGGCAATATGATGGACGAGTTGATACCTACGCCTACTCCGACAGAAGAAATGTGCAAGAACGTCGCTAAGGATTTTTATGAAATGTAGAATTTTCTCAACTGTATAGGAGCTGCTTTCAACAAGAAGAGGACTCTGCTGACCAGCAAGTTGAGTTTTGAATTGAGGAAAAAACTGATAAAGTGGTACATTTGGAGCATTGCACTGTATGGAGCAGAGACATGGACCATGAGAAAGAAGGAGAAAAAAATACTTAGAGAGCTTTGAAATGTGGTGCTGGAGGAGAATGGAAAAGATCAAGTGGACAGATCGCATAAAATATGACGATGTACTGCGAAGAGTAGGAGAGAAGAGAAGTATTCTGCGTACAATTGTTCAGAGAGAGGCCAACTGGATTGGACGTGTACTTAGACACGAGGGACTCATACACGATGTCAACGAAGATAAACTCAGAGGAAATGAAAGACGAGGAAGAAGAAGAATTCAACATCTGGACGAAATACAACAGACTGAAGTAAGAAGCTGAAGACAGGAAACAGTGGAATCACAAATTCTCCGTACGAAGACATGGACCTGTCACTAGGCAGAATGCTACATAACAATAATAATAGGAGCTTTAGATGGGAAACACATTGCTATACAGGCTCCTTCGATCACCGGATCACTATTCTTTAAATATGTAAAGGCATTCTCCGTAACTTAGTTGTCTCTTGCATACTCTCACTGTAACTACATTAACGAAAAAAAAAATCGCAAAACCAAAAAATAATTAATGCACAATAATGAAATTTCGGAAATACATTTATCTAGGTTTCATATTGAACTGGTTAACATTACAAGATTACAGGTGAATGTAAGGATGAGATGAGCTACTGGAAATGTGAAGTGCTGGTACATTAATAAGCAGTGTAATCGCCATAATCTTGCACGGAAACATGCAAATGTCAATTCATTGTAAAGGGAAAGGATATCAGATTGTGGGGTGGACTTCCATGCCTGTTGCACTCGATCGGTCATTACAGGGACTATGAATGCTGTTTGTGGATGACGATGGTGTTCTCATCCGATGATGCCCCACATGTGCTTGTTAGGAGGCAGATATGGTGATCAAGTAGGCCAAGGCAACATGGTAGAGCGTATTGGGTTACAACAGAGGTATGTGGGCGAGCGTTATCCTGTTCAAAAACACTTCCTGGAATGCTGTTCATGAATGGCAGAACAACAGGTCGAATCACCAGAACGACGTACAGCTTTGCTGTCAGGCTGCGTGGGATATCGACGAGAGTGCTCCTGCTGTCATACGAAATCACACCCACAACCATAACCATAGGTGTAGGTACAATGTGTCTACCACGCAGACAGATTGGTTGCAGGCCTTCAATTGACCTGCTTCCAACACAGAGCCATCACTAGCACTGAGGCAGAACCAGCTTTGGTCAAAATACGACAGACACCACCCTGCCTTCCAATGAGCTATCGCTTGACATCACTAAAGTGGCAAATGGCAGTGGTTTGGGATCAGTGGAATGCACGCTACGATTTGTGACAGTCTGTTGTGTCACTACGGTGCACTCTGTCTTACAAGTGGCCCACCGGGACCATCCGACCGCCATGTCATCCTCAGATGAGGATGCGGGTAGAAGGGGCACTGCTCTCCTGGTCGTTATGATGGTTTTCTTTGACCGGAGCCGCTACCTATTCGGTCGAGTAGCTCCTCAACTGGCATCACGAGGCTGAGTGCAGCCCGAAAAATGGCAACAGCACATGGTGGCCCGGATGGTCACCCATCCAAGTGCCGATCACGCCCGACAGCGCTTAACTTCGGTGATCTGACCGGAACCGGTGTATGCACTGCGGCAAGACCGTTGCCCTCACTACGGTGACTGATGCTCAAATTGCTGCTGCATATGCAGGACGATGTGCAAGAGCCATATGTCGAACACGATGGTCATCCCTCTCAGTAGTGCTAGGTGGCAGTCTGGAGCGTGGCTTTCTTGTGACCATACATTCTCGTGATCTCGGCTGTCAGCAGTCATGTACAGTGGTTACATTCCTGCAGAGTCTTACTGCAGTGTCGCACGAGCAAGACACACCTTCTCATAGCCCTACTGCATGACGTCGTTCAAACTCAGTGGGGTGCTGCCGATGGTGTCGCCTTGAAAGTATTCTTGACTAATATCGACTCACTAATCCCAAAGGTAACTAACGCTAAAAACCGCTATGGTGAGTGTTTAAAGCAAACCTGATTTGCATCATCATAGTGGCGCTACTATCCCATCACTGTGCTTATAATGCTATTGATATCGGGGCATATAGAAAGAAAATGTTAAACTCCCAGGGTAGCCGAGAGCGAGCTGGTTGGCCTCTGTAATAAAAAAACTCAGTGGAAGGATCAACAAACGAACTTCACCGGATGTCATGCGACGTCCGCAACGACGGTACACAACGATCAACAACGAACAAACTGCAAAAGAAAAAAAAAATAGCGCTAACGCGCTGCTTCCTGGACTCGGGTACTCGAGTAGGTGCGCCGGCTCCGGATCGAATCCGCCTGGTGGACCAACGACGAAGGCCAGTGTGCCGGCCAGCCTGGATGTGGTTCTAAGGCGGTTTTCCGCATCCTGCTGGGTGAATACCGGGCTGGTCCCCATGTTCCGCCCCAGTTACACGACTCGCAGACATTTGAAAACACGTTCACTAGACGCGGACAACTGGGGTATACTGAATATGTCCCAGGGGGTACGGGCTGGCGACAGCAAGGGCATCTGGCCACCCTTTAACACTAACATGGCATATCCGTTTAACTATAACAGCAGTCCCCGCAAGTCTAGATTAATGCTTAGAAAGAGAGAAAAAGAATATGTTACAAAAATGGCTCTGAGCACTATGGGACTTAACTGCAGTGGTCATCAGTCCCCCAGAACTTAGAACTACTTAAACCTAACTATCCTAAGGACATCACACACATCCATGCCCGAGGCAGGATTCGTACCTGCGACCGTAGCGGTCGTGCGGCTATAGACTGTAGCGCTTAGAACCGCTCGGCCACTCCGGCCGGCCAGAATATGTTGCACCAGTAGTTAATGCTCTCAATCAATAATCTGTTACCTTACTGGTTACCGAGCGAGGTAGGGCAGTTATTATCTGTAGAGTCTTCTGCCGTAAGGAAGCAAGGTAGAGGATGTTGTTATGGGTGGCCGGTACCCTCTTCCTTGAACACGTGTATTAATACAATTGTTTATTTACATGAAGCTGCTACTCAACTTGAATAGAGTCTATGTTCGCGGTACAAGCTCATCAGTAGTAGTCCTCTCGCACACAATATCGGTAACCTTGCTGCATCTGACACTATTTACTGTCGTAGCCAGTGACATGAGCTGAACCCGCACTGCGGCTAACTGTCAAATGCCAAACTGGAGTGTGAGTTAGCGAGCTAGTGAGGCATTCCGGTAAGCGGCGGCCGCCTAAATACTTGCTGTCGAGAGATCGTTGGCGACATGTTGCTTGTCGGTGTGTGTCTGGCCTCTCTCGTGATAGGCGCGCTTAATCCAGCGTGCACTACCGCTCTTCGCTCGACATCTTCGCCAACCGGTGTGCTGACTTACGCCAGCACATTATCGCGCTGGACTCGTATTCGGGAGGACGACAGCTCGAATCCGCATCAGGCCATCCTGCTTTGGGTTTTCCGTGATTTTCCCAAATCGCTTCAGGCAAATGCCGGGATGGTTCCTTTGAAAGGACATGGTTGCCTTCCTTTCCTAATCCAATGGGACCAATGACCTGGCTGTTTGGTCCCGTCACCCAAATCAACCAAACAGCCTTACTGGTTACATTTATCAATGTAAAATCAGAAATACACACGTATGTGCTTACCAGTTGTTCTTATTTCTGCTTCTGTTTTATTCTAGAGTGTATTCTTCAGCTCTGTGTCCATGTATTTTGGGTTGGAGAGACCACACAACACTGGATAGTTGGGTACCAATTCAATAAGTTTTTCGTCGTTCATATTTATGAAGATACACTACCGCACGAAAACACAACAACCTGCCACGGCCGTGAAGTGAGAAAATGTCGATCTCAAGAAATACGGCGACGGTAGGAGTGTAGTTCGTACTCTCACAGTCACGCCACAGGCAAGTGGCAGCACTTTACCCTTTTAATTCCTAGAACAGTATCTTCAAACACGTCGCCGGCTGCTGTGGCCGAACGGTTCTAGGCGCTTCAGTCCGGAACCGCGTTGCTGTTATGGTCGCAGGTTCGAATCCTGCCTTGGGCATGGATGTGTGTGATGTCCTTAGGTCACTTAGGTTCAAGTAGCTCTAAGTCCAGCGGACTGTTGACCTCGCATGTTAAGTCCCATAGGGCTTAGAGCCATATGAACCATTTCAAACACATCGAAGGTATAACGGGCTGGCCGCGGCGTTGTCTTGTGAATGATGGGTGTGAAGCGATCTGTAGCGCGTCAAAGTGACTTTCAAAATACGTTGAAATTCTCCTTCTATCTCTACATTTATATCCCGCAAGCCACCATGCGGTATCACGTATGTGGTATGTTCCAGTGATAACAAAGTACCCCCCTACTTTGTTATCACTGGAACATACCACATTTACTGTTCCAGTCATGGATGCTTTGCTGAAAGAATGATTGCTGGTAATCCTCAGTGTGAGGTCAAATCTCTGTAATTTTATCTTCGTGCTAATTTCGTGAGATATACGTAGATGCAAACGATTTTCGACTCTTACAGCAACGAACGCTCTCGGAATTTTAATAATGAAGAACACCGTGATAGTGAAAGCCTCTCTTGCAACGTTGTAACTGGAGTTGACTGAACATCTCTATGATGCTTTCGAGCTTACTAAATGGTGAAGAAAATGCCTAGATCAGGACCCACATTACGTTTCCGTTTTTTAAAATACTGAAAATAGTAAAAAATTATGTTTTAAAAACTGGTAACATTTACTTTTTGTTGTTAACACCATTTACATTTTATTATTAGAAAACTAAATTACAGGCCGTTATAGAAAACAATTACGATAACAAACCTTCCACCGAGTTTAAAAAATAGTTACCAAATACGGACCCCTCCTAAAAATAAGCAAAACAGAACTAAACATACTAGGAGACATGTATTAAGTCAGAGAAAACAATCTAGTTTCAAAGTGGTATAACTTAACATGTTTGACAAGGTTACAGAATTTCTCTGTGTTTTCTTTGCTGAACCCAAGGGCTTTGCTATACTTACCCCCTGTTAGTATTCTTTCTGACAGGTGGGTTTTGGGGCGTTTAAGAGAAAGAGTGAACCATTTTTCTCTGTAATTTCGTCTTTGCACTTGCATTCAACCTCATTGTTATCTGCCAAAGGTAAAGTCGCCAACGGCCTTGCCGCAGTGGTAACACCAGCTCCCGTCAGATCACCGAAGTTAAGCGCTGTTGGATTGGGCTAGTACTTGGATGGGTGACCATCCGGTATGCTGAGCGCTGTTGGCAAGCGGGGTGCACTCAGCCCCTGTGAGGCAAACTGAGGAGCTACTTGATTGAGAAGTAGCGGCTCCGGTCTCGTAAACTGACATACGGCCGGGAGTGCGGTGTGCTTACAACATGCCAATCCAAATCCGTATTCAGTGACCCCTGTGGGCTGAGGATGACACGGCGGCAGATCGGTACCGTTGGGCCTTCCAAGGCCTGTTCGGAGGGAGGAGAATTGTAGAGACACTCTTCACAATTCATCAAGAGGAAGACCAAAGAAACAAGCTTCCTTTGCAAGACAGTACAAAACCAGTTCACGATTTTTACCCGGAATTGTACTTCTGTCTCTTTTTCTTGTTTTTGCTGCGTCTTCAAGGGTACCGTACTCCATGATGGCCAACTTAATAGTGCTGTTTTTGGAACATTACACCGTTTGACGGCCCTTCATGCAATCCCTCTGTACGTTTATGAACTGAATCAGTAGCTATAGTAACTAGACTCCATTTTATCAATCTTCCCCGTCATCCTCTTCGAGTCTGCAATACAACTCTAGGAGTTAAGATTACATACTAATACCGACAGATTTCAAACATGAAAAAGTCGATAGTCTGCATCAAGCAATACACAGGGTCCAGTTTAAGCAACTGTGACCTACATTTTGTTGACGACATAAATTTTTGAACAAACTCTAAATGAAACGGTTTAACCATGAATGACAACCATAAACCTTGCAACTTAAGAGGACAGAAAGGTAGAAAGCTTACCTGTCAATATCTACGAGAAACTGTTGTGGCTTTAGAAAATTTTAATAATTTTAATTACATGTCAGATCATAACGAATAGAGTGCGCGCAGGGTCTAACCGACCGCTGTACATGTCAGAAGGAAGACAAATAGAATACCGGGAGAAGATAACTCCTCCTGTAGCAGGTGAACCCCGTTTGTTTCTAAGAAGTCGGTCAAGTACGCCAGTAAACATTTCACTTGTCACCTTGCCAAAGGCACCGAAGGTAGAGGTCACTGGGAAAAAGAAACGTTCCGACGCACGAGACGGAAGAGTCTAAAGTGGAATATAGAGTGACACTCAAAGTTTAAGGAGATCACATTTCGTGGGAAGATTCCAAATGAATGTTCCAGATGGATACTGAAGAGGGCTGTGTGCACTCAGGGTAAATTAAGAAAAATGTAAAAAGTCGACTAGCATCCGGTTTCAGTAGTGACCATCCAGAGGGCAGTGACCTCCGCATTAATCCCTTATGGAGCAATAGGCACTTCAGCTACGAGAAGACGGTGGTGGATTACTGAAAGTTATGTAATCTTTTACATTATTAATTGGAACAGTGTTGAATAGAGACTACCTGTCTGTGTCTCAAAGAGCTAGAATAGAGGAATTCCGGTGAAGAGTAGGAACGAATCACTGCTTGCTACTTGTCCCTTGTATGGTAGGTCAGCTGGCTCTTGGGTGCTAATGAATTAGTTCACAGCGCTGATGGCTGATTAGTTAGGCTAATGGTGAGTAGGTAGACAGAATGACAGTTCCAGGACTCGTCTCTAACAAAGATCATTTCTAGTAATTATAGAGAGCATCTTACATTCTAATAAGGGGTTTTGGTCTGATGTTTCACTAAACAAATGTGTTTGTTAAAAAAATAAATTAAAGAAGAATAAATTTACTCCAGCAAATCATTCTGCCAACTCCACCAGAGTCACCAACCTTCTGTTGCCTAAACCCTCTCATCTCCGCTACAAAGGTTGAAAAAGAAAAACGAAAACTAAACCCACACTGATCCAGTTGACATCACAGAAGCTGAGAAGAGTGCTCCACCTACCATCTTCGAAGGATGCCATGGGTCTGATGATCGTCATGTGATATGAGCAAAACCGGTCACCTATGTTCTTGTAGCATACGTGGTGGGATCAAGACTGGATTTTAAAAAGAATTTTTTTTTTAAGTCTTTATTGTCCGTCTGTGTGGCTGTCTGTGTGTCCCATTGTTGAAAAAGCATTTTCCCATTTTATGGAGTTGAAGTTTATGTCACATACTAAGGGCTACAGCCCGTCTTCGCACTGTAATAAATGTAAGTTCCTAAGTAAATCCAATCAAAAGATACGGCCATTTATGACACAAATTCGGATACTGGCAAACTCCCTCATCAAAACCTATAGCTTACTATCGTTTGACCCAGAATCATGAAATTTGCCATGAAGCAAGGCTTCGCAGTAAAACTAAAAGAAAAAATTCTGAAAAGTTTAATTTTATATCATCGGATAAAAATATTTATTTGTCATTTGTTCTCCGACTGCCAGTCTGTCCATCTGTTCAGATCACTTTTTCTCTGGAAAAGGTTGGCTTGAGAAGTTGAAATTTATGTCCCCTACTAAGGTTTATGGTGCCTTGGCAGTGTAAAAAATTAAATCTTCTGAGTTAATGGAAGATAGGGTTATATATGTCATATACTTTGACATCCGCGGTATCACAAATCAAAACCTATTGGTTATTTCCCTTTGACCTAGAATCATTAAATTTACCTAGAAGCAAAGTTTCGCAGCGGAAGTAAAGGGAAAAGTCCTAAAATTGTAAAGTTGAGGTTACATGAAAGTCCTGGAACTCCCTGGACTGATATTTTGCTAATATCGATATCGATAACTAGCATGAATAGCTGAGATTTTCGATTCCCAAGATCCGTACACATAATTAATCTCATAGGCAAACTTTGGTGCGGAAGTCCCACTTGCGCTTATCCGGATATTCTTTAAAACCACCCTCCGCAATATGTAATGAATTTACACTCTGCAGCGGAGAGTGCTCTGATTTGAAACTAGCTGGCGGATTACAACTGCATGCTGGGTCGGGACTCAAAGCTGGGACAGTTGCCTTTTGCGGGCATGTGATGTACCGACTGAGCTATCCAGGAAAGACAAATGAACCACTCACACTGGATATACCGCATGCAGCGTCTAAATTGTTTCTGAAAACAATCTCCTACATTGCGGCTAAGCCACGTCTCCGCAATACCCTTTCTTTCAGGAGTGCTAGTCTCGCAAGGTTATCGTGGCAATTAGTGTGTTGTTTGGAAGGTAGGAGATGACGTACTGAAGGAAGTAAAGCTGTGAGGACTGGTCGCATTTCGCCCTTGGACAGCTGAGCTGGTAGAGCACTCGCTCGCGAAAAGCAAAGGTCTCAGATTTCTGGCCCGATGCGGCGCACCGTTTTACTCTGCGAGGAATTCTGAGCATCCGCAATGATTGACGGTCCCTGCAAGGCAGTATATGTGGTCTGCCAGTTCTTGGTTTAGTTTTGATTGATCCTTCGCGCTTCCTCTTCACATCCGCATCACCAACAGTCGACCTAAACAGATTTATAACGATGGAAATGTCCCTGATGGATTTATTACTGAGGAGACATCGAGTGACCATTCTACAGTTGAAGTCACTGTACCCTCCCAACCACCCACTATAGTGTTACCGTTTCTCCACTGACAACCCAACACTTCCCGCCCGTTTTAAACTGGCTGGTCCACCACTCGTCACATCTAGTGGTCAATTCCGCATTACGTATGGGTGTCCGGGTACTTTTGCTCAGATAGTTTACTCTAATCACCTTTCTCTGCTGGTCCTGTTCTTAAATCCGAAATTCAGATCTTTCAAAGAAGTTTCAGTTTATTTCTGTGCTTCGCCTATTTGTATAAGGCTGGACTTTCTAAACAGACAGTCTCGTATCACTAAATTATCGACCAGTTTAACGCTGTGTCCATTTTCCCCTGTTACGGTTCCGTCTTCTTGCTGTGAGTGTACCCGTAACAACCAAGGAACTTAACAAACGACATTTGTTATAAATGCACTTGTGTACGACTGAACAGTTCCAACAAATGTGGAGAGATTGTATTTTTCATTACGATGCAAGTTCAACTTTTTGTGAAGTTTCATTTGAGTCTGTGCGCTTCCGTGCAGGGCTACACGTCGTTGAGGAATTAAAACCCGTAAGTGGATCCTTTTTTCCAGCAAACTGACTCAGCACAGAATCCTCTCAAATTACAAAGACCGCTGGACTTAAACGAAAACGCGTTCATTCATCAAGCGCTAATAGTTTCAAACGATTCAAATCGCTCGCCTATAGAGTAACTGTCTAAATTACTGAAAAATCGTTACAGCTTTTCAAAAATGTCGCGCACTGAATGTCTACGGTTTTGTGTAACAGGAATAGTCTTACCGCTGCATGCACTGCTATTACATAAACAGCGTGTTGCCTATTAACTAGATACCAAAGAAATGTAAAAATTCTCTTTAATTCGTTAGATAAGATAAAGAATAATTCGTATTCTGTCTCTATTGAAGTGGACAAATGGTGTAGAAAACATTGGGTAAAATCCAACATCGGGTACTAGATCCTAATTCCTACGTATGGCCAGAAGACAGGAAAACTTAGGTTTAGCGCAACTTACTATGTAATAATAAACAACACGGAGTTATCACCGCAGGGCAACGAGTTTACATTCGCAATTTTTTATTCAAAAGCAGTTTTTGTAATACATCTTTGTGAGCGCGTGCTTCTAAAAACAAAAGAAGTTCACACGCTTTTAAAATACGTTCCTTCAAAAGTATAAGTGTGTCATAAACAACTCGGTGCTATCGTGGAAACTTCTCATTGGTCTACATCGAAAGGTGTCTTTAGTGGGAAAAGCCTTGTAATTTGCATACCAAATCATGAAAATTGTGAAGAATAATTTAAAATATTTTGTTCAAACGTATTCTTAATAGTAGATGAAAATGATTTATTACTTTTGTTGGACGTTTGGTCTACACATAATAATACGTCTGTCTTTGAGGAGGAGCTCGAAAATAATGTTCATATAATAGTCTGTGTCATTTCAGGTTTTGTAGCCACTCTCGCATTTCTGTCAGTGTTGGGGAAACATTTCAGTAATTCTTTCTTTCATAATTTTTTTAACTATCATTGTTTGAAACATCTAAGTAAAAATTTGAATTAAAAAGGAGTAAAATGACTAAGAACATAAAGTTAAAAGAGGACAAAGCTGTAAAACTGCAGTTTGTTTTTTCCTTTATATGCACGTAACCATCACAGTTAGCTTATTACTACTGCGGTTATTATACCGATTCCTGTTCCGATTCCCGCCCTCTGACTGCTGTGATTACTGTTGTTTCAGTTGCTAATATTGTGTGTTGTGTAGAGTGAAGTACTGAAAATGTACCAAGTTATTTTTAAAATTGTTCCGATTACTCTGCAAAAGTATTCCCTGCACCAGGTAGGAGTAATTTTCATCAACCAAAGATATAGTTTCAGAAAGAGAGGAAGGTAGCCTCTTTACTGATTAGAACTGAAAGTGTGTGATGCTTGACGTAAACAGAATTATCCAGTGAAAAGCAAAAGGCTGAATTAACTGCATTTTAGTGTGAATATTCGAAAAATTTAACAGCATCCACATCAACATTCAAGTGTTATTACAAAATTTCAATATTGCAGACTGTTAGAATCTCTGGTTGGGCGAAAACGTTGAGCTAACTGGAATATTTTGATAACATGTTAATGAATATTTATTGGCCTATCTAAAGAACAAAAATGATAGACAGTAAAATTCGCAAACCTATAGTTTATAATCAGAATCAATAGTGCGGGCGAGATAATTACGATGACGCAGCCGTTTCTCTAGAGTGCGTAATAAAAAGTTCATTAGCATCGTGTGGAAAGGCCGTTTAAACTAAATTTAAGCTGTCTGTCTCTTCTTGAAGCGAGATGTTGGAGCTTAACTTGTGTTCTGAGAAGTGACCGGAGTATAATAACTGAATTGAAGCTACGTTGCCGCATTATTAAAATAAAACAAAATAAGAGCTAGCATATTCCCGCATCACTACGTACGATTTACGTCGAGATCTGCACACATGACGACGCCACAGCCCAAGAGAACCACATACTGAAATATCTACAGTCAACACAAGACCATGGCAACACAGAACCAACTTCAGTTTATCATCGGAACAGTATTCTTAGACTTGAGCTACTCATTTGTGCAGTTTTCGCCATCACGTTTTATGAATTTGATAAACTATGCCTGCCTGCGGAATAACGTCTCCCATCCCCAATCCATCTAAGTAACTGTACTAAATACTGTGAAGTAATTTTTCTTCTATCAGATTTGCCTAGTGTAAATAAAACGTTTGTTTTAATTATTTAGAAGATACTTCACATTTTTTTGAGGGAGTAAACAAGGAATTTTTTCATTGTTAGTAAAATATGCAATGTTAAAAAAATTTCATAGGAACTGTGCTACAGGAACCTTTATAAAGCTGTGTATATATAAGAAATATGTAGTTTGCACAAACTGAACAAACGATTGATGGAAGTCGTTTACAATGCAGCATCGAACTGGGCCTTTATGACTTTTTCCTCTGCCAAATGTTTTTTATTCCAGTCTTTGATCACAATATCAATTCTGCAGACGATGACCGGTTTCAATCCGTAATGACCATCCTCAGATCTACTTTTTTACACCATGTCCTAAAGTGATAAGGGCATAATGGCATCGTCAAAACATATAAATATAATCAGCACAGCATCGTCCCATAGATTTAAAATAAGGTGTAGTATAGACCACATCGTCCACACAGTCATTTTTCCTCTGCTATTCACTTTTGTAAGCATTACGTCTCAAAAATTTAGCTGTCAATATGGTCAGCAAGTTCTTACAAAATTTACAATACCTGACATTTTTGGTTTAGTATACGTTGTTTAAAATTCGAAAGTGTGCACACATGACTGAACAAACCGCTGCTATAAGCGGTTATTCACGCGGCACAAATGACAACCTTCAACATTAAAAAAAAAAAAAATACTCGCAGTGCGTCTTAGCAGCTAAAATTTTGACACCGCATTTCTTTCGGTGTGTTTTACATACAAAATTTCAGGGTAGAATTCGATATGTCGCACAGGACCATTCCTTTGCATGTTTCGAAACTTTTATATCCCCAACTCACCTGCAACTTTAATCATGTATTCTTCCTGTTGTACTGGAACTTCGTCCTTTAATATCCTTCCTGGTGTTGGAATTTTAATGGCAAGCGGTCTGCCCTGTGTAAGTCTATTTTTGTCTGCTTACGCAGAATGCAACCTTCATCCTCTTGAATCTGTTTACTGATGTCATACTTCGGCTTCGTTCTACAATTTTCGTCCACATACTACTCTCCAAGATAAGTCCTACCGACCTTAAAATTTTACTCCATCTCCCTGAACTTTTATTCAAATTCGAAATTTCTTCCGGGATTCCTTTACTCGTTTTATTCCATAACGTGCATGATGGACTTTTATCCTGTGCCATCCCTGTTAAACACTTTAAGAGTGAAAATGATCTGGCCAGCAGAGCAGCATGTACCGTTTCGGAATAGTAATCTGTTAAAATGCACAGTTTATTATGTGTTTCCAAGCCCACCATGAGTTTGGGGTGCTAAATAATCATGCCAATGAGTCAGGAGCACAAAATCGTACATAGTAGTTTCAAAGGCAAGTTTAAAAACTCCGCAGGAAATTATTGATGTCAGCTTCCATTAGGAAACAAATGCCCTCAGCAGGAGACATACCCCAAAGGAAAGTCGTTCACAAGCAACTTTAGGTCAGGCATGTGAAACTACGTTTGCAGCCACTTCTTGGACGATTTACCCACTGGCTCACTGATACCGTGTTAGCCTGACCACCATGAGTTGCCGTAGCAGTGTTTGAAACGTGGAGACAGTAGCTACATCGTCCGTCTCAGCGTCTCGTCTGCAACCTCTTCCCATGCCACCTCAATGACGTCTTTGTTATAGATCTAAAAGAAACATTCGTGATGTCGATATGATCGTTCTAAGTAATGAAATGAACGAAAAATGAGTCACATAGCGTGACTATGACGTGCAATTGTGTATCCAAACCGTTTTCGTCATCTTACGTGTTTCCAGCATAATTTATATTATCTCTGAGGCTAACATTTTGCGAGATAAATTGTAAAAAAAAAATTATATCTGCAATGTTCATCTTTCAATAGAAGCATTTCACAGCATTTAATCAGCTTTTGCTGATTAGATGTATCTGAGAACGGAATTCGGACAAGCTGTTTGCTTCCATGTACTGCGAGGAAAAAAAAGCTGTAAACTCCAGTATTGATTTCGTACTTCATAGTGTCACAAATGTTGCGGCGATTTACAGCTACCGTCTTTTGTACCACACTATATCAAAAGAGAAAATCCAGAGGCGACAAAATTCTAGATGAACACAAAACTAGTTCTCAAGACGGATGCCTCAAAGTACAACAGTACTTAATCATATCACTGCTCATATCTCAAGCTTATCGATTTAGAAACATACAATTACAATCCATACTTATCAGAGAATAATCATACTATTTCTCATATCTCAAGCCTATCGATTTTTCTAGATGAACACAAAACTAGCTCTCAAGACGGATGCCTCAAAGTACAACAGTAATTAATCATATCATTGCTCATAACTCAAGCCTATCGATTTAGAAACATACAATTATAATCCATACTTATCAGAGAATAATCATACTATTTCTCATATCTCAAGCCTATCTATTTAGAAACATACAATCATAATCCACACTTATCAGAGAAACTATTGTGAATGTATTGTCAATAAAGTCGGTTGTCTGTAGCAAGTAAAGTAATTATTTACCCGCCTTCCGTTCATCCCCTCCTTCACGTATAACTGCAGTCTGATGTCTGTAGAACTCGTAGATGATCAGCCTATAGTATAATCATGAGACGAGTCTTACGCCCAAGTTTCAAACTGTTAGAACAGCATCATCAGGGAGTTTCTCTAAGAGAGAGCATCTGTAAATCTGATATCGTCCAGCGACGGAAGTATCAGTTTTGGAAAGTCGAGGTATACAGCGCTCAATTTGTGAAGTTTCCGCTGCTAATCTGATCCGTCATTATGCTAAGCTCAGACCGGGCGGTACCTACTGTTGGCCGTTTCCACTGACACTTTCAATCATAGTCTGTATCCGAGGTGGGAACTTAGCAGCAGGGTGTCAATTATAGGTTCCACACAAGTCGTCCTACTCCACAAGGTGAGTCGATCAAGTCATAGACTGCACGTTTTACACTTAAAAACACGTAGTTGTACACACACTATGCTTGTATATACAGCTATGGGCACCTATATGACGCTGCTCAAGCCACAGGTGCAAATGCGCTCAAAGGTTTTCTCGAGATTTTTGTACTTTTTTGTAAGGAAAATACAGGAACCTGAAAGCCAAATTGGTAACATTTTTTCCCCAATTCTAGATTTGTGAATCTGACAGTGAAGGCCTGCCATACTCGTGCAAACATTAAATAAATGTTCGGTTAAAATTTGAAACAGTTTTACCCTGATTTTCAGCCAATTTAGCACTGGTGCAAGAGTATAAAGCCATATGGTTACAAGCTCAGGCGAATTAAAGCTTTTAATGCAGTGAGAAGACGAACGCAAGTTGTGTCAGAATAGTATTAATACTCCAAAATATTCTGTACAAGATAGTTAACCGCATGCAGATAATTAGAATTTGGTCGGAGTAACGCACAACAATTATTCGTAGTGTCTTTATATAGCATGACCAGAAATAATACACCGAAATCGCTATTCCTACCTACTGTTAGTTGAGAGAGAGAAGTTGATTGGTGTCGGTGCTCAAGGATGAGCTAATCGCAATTGGATATCGTCATCCACTTGGCCACATGGCTACGAACTGCCCACAATGGAACGCTCATTTTTGTTATAAACTGAACAAGTACGAAACGCAAGAATTTATTATGTACAAACATGACTCTGAAAGTAGCAAGATCTGCTAGAAACGAAAACGGTGCACTTGAAATGCCCGTAGTAAGCCTAAAGCAGGCAGCAACCTCACCAAAGTGTACGAAACAGCACGTTGAAACTGCAGTTCTGCGTAGTCCGTCGGCAAGTAATGACCAGAGCGTGCACACCACACAAAATCCGGGAAAATAGTGGCTTCTGTTCGACTACATCGTCCGGAAACGAAATTTTGACGAGGCGCACCTTATTGGCTCCCACGGTCCAAAGTCGTTGATCTCGGTGAGAAGTTCCATGCGCGGCTACACAGTAACAACTGTCGCACGCACACAGCTACATACGCATTGCAGCCCGCCAGAAGTACTCGCACTGTACTTTGGAAGGTGGCACGAGGCGGGTGCGCGGCGCGCTTGCGCGCTTGTGAAAGGAGTCAGCGCGGATAGCTCGCCTTTCAACTGGGAGAAAAAAAGGAAAGCCTTTTGTAGCCGCTTGTCATGCCGAACATGTGCTGTATACGTGACGTGGAATAAAAAGGAAGAAATAAAACATTTTCTTCCTATTCACCGGCCGATTCAGCAGCGAGAAAAGTTCACAGTGTATGTATGGGAAGACATTAACTACATACACGAACACATACACAGGAGGAGGCGAAAATATGGAAAAGTCACAAAAGCAACGCATTACTTATGCTTAATACTGTGTGGGGAAACACTTGCCGTTAAGAGCACCATCCAGTTGTTTCGGAATGGATAAATACAAATCCTGTGTGGATTTCAAGGGGATTTTGTACCACTTTTCCTGCAAGTAGTGGCAACTTTAGTCAACGATGATGGAGACGCATAGATCATACGCTCTTCACTCCAAAGTAGACGACGATGGCTCAACAATACCGAGCTCTGGTGATTGTGGAGGCCAGGGAGTTGTAACAGTTCACCTCTTTGTTCATAAAACAAATCCTGGGCGATGTGAGCTGTGTTGACAGAGGCTCTGTCAACTTGGAGAACAGTATCACCATTGGGGAGCAAACGTTGTAGTGTAGGGTGATCTCACCATCAAAACAGGTGAAATAAATTCTTAGCATTATTGTGACCCCGCAGAGAATCCATGGTAGCATATAGTACCACCATATCACTGCAGTGTCTTGAAAGAAGGATATAAGGTGAACACCAACAAAAGCAAAACGAGGATAATGGAATGTAGTCGAATTAAATCAGGTGATTCTGAGGGAATTAGATTAGGAAATCAGACACTTTAAGTATTAATGAGTATATATTTGAAGATGCTATCTGTTCTTTCAGACATGTCCGAAAGAACAGATACCATCTTCATATAAGGTTCACCGGCCATTTGACCATCTCCTTCAGTGTGGATGCACAAACAGTGCCCTAACTCTAACAGTGCCCGAACTCTTACGGGAATCGGCAAAAAGCCGCGAGTAATGGCCAGGGGCCGTACGAATATAGTGCGGGACAATAAGTTGGGAATGTGGGTCTCACGGGAGGCGTGCCAGAGATAAGTCCCTGCTGTCGCAGTTTCCTTTGTGTTCTCGGTGGCTCAGATAAAGCGTCTACCATGTAAGCAGGAGATCCTGGGTTCGAGTCCCGATCGGAGCACACATTTTCCACTGTCCCCGTTGACTCATATCAACGCCTGTACGCAGCTAGGGGTATTCATTTCATTGTACGAGGGCAGTTCAATAAGTAACGCAGCACATTTTTTTTCTGAAACAGGGGTTGTTTTATTCAGCATTGAAATACACCAGGTTATTCCCCAATCTTTTAGCTACACAACACTATTTTTCAACGTAATCTCCATTCAATGCTACGGCCTTACGCCACCTTGAAATGAGGGCCTGTATGCCGGCACGATACCATTCCACTGGTCGATGTCGGAGCCAACGTCGTACTGCATCAATAACTTCTTCATCATCCGCGTAGTGCCTCCCACGGATTGCGTCCTTCATTAGGGCAAACATATGGAAATCCGACGGTGCGAGATCGGGGCTGTAGGGTGCATGAGGAAGAACAGTCCACTGAAGTTTTGTGAGCTCCTCTTGGGTGCGAAGACTTGTGTGAGGTCTTGCGTTGTCATGAAGAAGGAGAAGTTCGTTCAGATTTTTGTGCCTACGAACACGCTAAAGTCGTTTCTTCAATTTCTGAAGAGTAGCACAATACACTTCAGAGTTGATCGTTTGACCATGGGGAAGGACATCGAACAGAATAACCCCTTCAGCGTCCCAGAAGACTGTAACCATGACTTTACCGGCTGAGGGTATGGCTTTAAACTTTTTCTTGGTAGGGGAGTGGGTGTGGCGCCACTTCATTGATTGCCGTTTTGTTTCAGATTCGAAGTGATGAACCCATGTTTCATCGCCTGTAACAATCTTTGACAAGAAATTGTCACCCTCAGCCACATGACGAGCAAGCAATTCCGCGCAGATGGTTCTCCTTTGCTCTTTATGGTGTTCGGTTGGACAACGAGAGACCCAACGGGAACAAACCTTTGAATATCCCAACTGGTGAACAACTGTGACAGCACTACCAACAGAGATGTCAAGTTGAGCACTGAGTTGTTTGATGGTGATCCGTCGATCATCTCGAACGAGTGTGTTCGCACGCTCCGCCATTTCAGGAGTCACAGCTGTGCATGGCCGGCCCGCACGCGGGAGATCAGACAGTCTTGCTTGACCTTGCGGCGATGATGACACACGCTTTGGCCAACGACTCACCGTGCTTTTGTCCACTGCCAGATCACCGTAGACATTCTGCAAGCGCCTAGAAATATCTGAGATGCCCTGGTTTTCCGCCAAAAGAAACTCGATCACTGCCCGTTGTTTGCAACGCACATCCGTAACAGACGCCATTTTAACAGCTCCGTACAGCGCTGCCACCTGTCGGAAGTCAATGAAACTATATGAGACGAAGCGGGAATGTTTGAAAATATTCCACAAGAAATTTCCGGTTTTTTCAACCAAAATTGGCCGAGAAAAATAATGTGTTGCATTACTTATTGAACTGCCCTCGTAATTTCGTAGTAAATGAGTTTTTCTGTTTGGGAAGCAAAATAACTGATGACGGTCGAAGTATAGAAGATATAAAATGTATACTGGCTATGGAAAAATGGTTCAATTGACTCTGAGCACTAAGAGACTTAACTGCTGTGGTCATCAGTCCCCTAGAACTTACACCTACTTAAACCGAACTAACCTAAGGGCATCACACACATCCATGCCTGTGGCCGTAGCGACCGTAGCGGTCGCGCGTTTCCGGCTATGGCAAGGAAAGCGTTTCTGAGGAAGAGAAATTTGTTAACATCGAGTATAGATTTAAGTGTTTGGAAGTCTTTTCTGAAAGTGTTTGTATGCAGCGTAGCTATGTATGGAAGTGAAACATGGGCTATTAACAGTGTAGACAAGAAGAGAATAGATGTTTTCGAAATGTGGTGCTACAGAAGAATGCTGAAGGTTTGATGGGTAGATGACGAAACTAATGAGGTGGTACTGAATAGAATTGGGGACAGGAGGACTTTGTGGCACAACTTGATTAGAAAAAGGGATCAGCTGGTGGGAAATGTTCTGAGGCAGCAAGGATCACCAATTTAGTATTGCAGGAAAACGTGGAGGGTTAAAAATCGTAGAGGGAAGCCAAGAGATGAATACACTAAGAGGATTGAGAAGGACGTAGGTTGCAGTAGTTATTCGGAGATGAAGGGGCTTTCCCAGGATAGAGCAGCATGGAGAGCTGCATCAAACGATTCTCTGGACTAAAGAACACAACAACGACAACATATCATCATTGAAACCCAGCCAATGTCTTATCTTGTAGACGTAAATTCGGCCAGACGTTGGAAACAGTGTGCAACAAGACCCATCCGGCCAAGTGACTTTCTTTCGTTGCCTCTTACAAGGGAACCTCCCATCGCACCCCCCTCAGATTTAGTTATAAGTTGGCACAGTGGACAGGCCTTGAAAAACTGAACACAGATCAATCGAGAAAACAGGAAGAAGTTGTGTGGAACTATGAAAAAATAAGGAAAATATACAAATTGAGTAGTACATGCGTAAGATAGGCAACATCAAGGATAATGTAAGCTGAGGAGCGCTGTGGTCCCGTGGTTAGCGTGAGTAGCTGCGGAACGAGAGGTCCTTGGTTCAAGTCTTCCCTCGACTAAAATGTTTAATTTTTTATTTTCAGACAATTATCAAAGTTCAGGCACTCACACATAATCAACTTCGCTCTCCTAAATTCCAGGACATGTTCAGATTTGCTTGGACATATGCAGGATTTGTCAGTCTACACACGGAAAAATTTGAACACGTTAAAAACATATGTTTTGACAGAGCACAGGGAAAACTGTGCGACTGTGAAACTGTTGCATTCATTTGTTGCAGTTTATGTGACAAACTCTTATGTTTTCATCACTTTTTTGGGAGTGATTATCACATGCACAAGAAAACCTAAATCGGGCAAGGTAGAAAAATCTTTTTACCCATTCGCCAAGTGTACAAGTTAGGTGGGTCGACAACATATTCCTATCATGTGACGCACATGCCGCCACGAGTGTTGTATAGAATATATGAGACGTGTTTTCCTGTGGAGGAATCGGTTGACCTATGACCTTGCGATCAAATGTTTTCGGTTCCCATTGGAGCGGCACGTCCTTTCGTCTACTAATCGCACAGTTTTGCGGTGCGGTCGCAAAACACAGACACTAAACTTCCCAGTGAACAGAGACGTGAATGACCGAACGGACACATCATAACTTTGCGAAAATAAAGAAAGTAAAATTTTCACTCGAGGGAAGACTCGAACCAAGGGCCTCTCGTTCCGCAGCTGCTCACGCTAACCACGGGACAACGGCGCTCCTGGGCTCCTATCGTCCTTCGTATGGCCTATGTTAGCCATCGACTACTCAGTTTGTATATTTTGCTTATTTTATCATAGTTCCACACAACTTCTTCCCGTTTTCTCGATTGATCTGTGTTCAGTTTTTGAAGGCCTATCCACTGTGCCAACTTATTACTAAATCTGAGGGCGGTGCGATGGGGAGGTTCCCTTGTTAGTACAGGTTTTATAGGCGACGAATGGTTTTCAAATTCCAACTCGCCCTGCAGTACCGTGCTTGTAATGCTCATTCCGTGTCGTTTTCGTCCTGCCAGGGTTCTCGCGGGCGACGTTCAGTTCTGCAGTGACTTTTGCAGGTGTCGTGCTCTTATGTTTCGTTAAAATCCTCTTGACGGCCGGCCGTCACAATCACTCTGAACACACTTTCGTCCTCACTGTGACTTATCGGAAGATGTTTTTCAGCTTGTTGTGTATTCTATATAAATCCTCAGAGCGCTACCTTTGGAACTCCAAACAGTTCTGGTACCTTGGTTACGCAAGCACTCGTCTTACGAGCACCAACGATTCGCCGGGATTCGAATTCACTTAGCTCCGACATAATACACTCACAACTACACAGAAGGCTGTTCTGACCACGAGTGACGCTTGATACCCACTGACGACAATGCACGGGTGCCGTTTGTTGGTTGAATACAACAGCACAACCTGCAGTTATGTTCAAGCTTGCATTTCTCGCACTAGCGCCCTCTCTCGTTAGATGTGTTTCGTAGCGCAAGCTTCATCTTCTTAACACGACACAGGTAAAACTGATTTTATATTTTCTATTTTACGCAGATGTTTTTAAATGGTTCTTATATGTTATATTTGTTAAGACAGAAGGTTTGAATTAGCACAACTTTTAATAATTTTGATGTGCATGTGTACGTATCCATGGGTTTTAATGTGCGCGAGTGTCTCGCGCATACCACAAGTGCCCTCTCTCGGTAAAAATGTCTGCTCTAGGTCTTTCATACCCTCTTCACGCTAGTTCACAGGCGAGGTAATGATGCTATGCTGTGTTTGCATCAACACTCTGTCCATAATTATGTTGTATAACTGGAGATGATGGTCCAACTACTGACGACGACTTTGGTACAATTGTTTTATGTATCAGTACAGCAGGATGTGACTTCAGTAAGTGACTAAAGGTTTTTGTGCTTGTAATACTCTGCTAATTTTACAGTTACTTAAGCTATAGTGTTTTTTCTTTCTCAGTGGGGGTATCGCTGTCGTCGTCCTTGACCCCACAGGTAGCGATCACCTCCCTGCCCTTCTCACCATAACGTCTGCTTACCCCCCCCCCCCCCCCCGGCTCCGCACCCTGCACCCCCTCCCAAGGTCGTCCATGACTATCGCCGTGCCAACTGGGATGCCTACCGGGACTCCATTTCCACCGAGGTCGAAAGCCACCCTCTTACCTATCGCCATCCTGACGACATCATCCACGCCTCGTCCTTCCTTCAGAAGGTAAGTACTGACGCCGTGGAAGCCCATGTTCCCACTAGAACCATCCAACCACACCGTCCCACTCTCCCTCCGCGCGCTGTCCTCCTCCTCCGTGAATCCCGCCGCCTCTATCGCTCCTTCTTGCGCACTCGTGACAGGGATACACTCCAACGCCACCGGCAAATACAGCGGCACGTACGGAACCTTATTACAGCAACGAAACGCCGCGACTGGCGCCAGACCTGCACGTGACTCAACGCCACCCTCCCTATCAACTCCTCCAAGTACTGGTCCGCCTTCCATCGTCTTACTGGTTCCCTTTCCGCTCCCCACTACCCCCTTCTCCATAACGATCGCCCCCTTCCTGACAACCTCAGTAAGGCCAACCACTTCGCTTCCCACCTTTCCGAGGTCTTCTCCATCCCCGATGATCCCCACTTTGATTATTCTCTTTTCCCCACACTCGTGGAACGTGCCGATACCTCGGTCACCCCACTTGCTCCTAGTCTCCAGTACTTTGGGCAGTTGCCCCCCTCCGACGTAAACACTCCCATCACGGCACGAGACATTAAACTTATCCTCCGGTCCAAACGCACCATGGCCCCTGGTCACGACTGTGTCACCTACCGTCACCTTTGCAAAAGCCCCTATTCCTTCCTGACTGTCCTCGCCCATCTCTATAATGTCGTCCTCTCTACTGGCTTCTACCCTGACCTGTGGAAGACCTCCCGCGTCCTCTTATTCCTCAAACCCAACAAACCCCCTTATGCCGCCTCTTCCTATCGTCCCATCTGCCTCACCTCCGTCTTCAGTAAGGTCTTTGAATCCATCCTCTCCCACCGTATCCATCAGCACCTTGCTCAACACCACCTCCTCCCCCTTACCCAGTGTGGCTTCCGACCCCTCTTCTCTGCTGACGGCCAACTCCTCAACCTTGTTCACCTTCTGTCCCTCCAGCTCAACTCCCGTCGCTCCGCCATTTTTGTTTCCCTTGACCTCCAAAATGCCTATGACCGTGTATGGCATCCCGGTCTCCTCTTTAAACTCCAAACCTACGCCCTGCCTATCAATTTTGTCCATCTGGTCGCTTCCTTCCTCTCGCACCATCCTTCCTATGTCACCCTCCACAACACCAACTCCCATATCCCACGGCTGGCGTCCCCCAGGGTTCTGTCCTAGCCCATCTCCTTTATCTCTTGTATACAGCTGATATGCCAAAGCCACCCCCACCAGTCCACCTTCTCCAATATACAGATGACACCGCCTTCCTGGCTCTCTATCCTACCCTTCAACGGTCTCAACGTACCCTCCAAACCCACCTTAACCAGTTCACCACTTGGTGTAACCAGTGGTTCCTCCGTCTCAACCCCTCCAAAACACAGGCAATCATCATAGGCTGCACCACTCGCTCCTTTCGCCTCCATGATTTCTACCTCACGCTTTATGGTCGTCCTATCCAACTCACCCCCACCCTGAAATACCTTGGCCTCACCCTTGACCGACACCTCACCTGGACCCCTCATCTCTTGACCATCCTGCAGAAAGCCCATTCCCGCCTCCGCCTGCTGAAACTCCTGTCTGGCTGGACATGGGGATTGCATCCTTCTACCATCCTCCACACCTACAAATCCCTCATCCGTCCTATCCTCTGTTATGCCAGCGTTGCCTGGATCTCCGCCCCCACCTGCTTTTACAAGGCCCTCCAAATCCTTGAACGCCATGCGCTCCACCTTGCCTTCCGTATCCGCCTTCCTTCCCCCACACGGCTCCTGTAGGAACTGATCCCCTTCCCCCACCTCTTCCTGTTCCTCCAACATCTCCACATCCTTTACATTGTTCGCAGGCTTGATCCCCCCCACCCTCTGGTTTCCTCCTTCCTCTCCACCCCCCGCCCATTGCCGCGCCTCTATCGCTGTATCCCTCCCTCTCTCCACCTCCGCACCCTCCTTCATCAGAGCAATTTCCAACGCCTCCCCCTCCTGGATCACGAACTTCGCCGTGACATCTACCCTTCCTTCCAACTATAACCTGGCCTTGTTCCCCCCCCTCCCCAGGGCCCCCTTTTCGCTCTTCCCTCCTTCTCCCAGAGCGGATTTTCCTCCTTTCCCCCCCCCCCCTCCCCTGAGACCCTGCACCCTATACTTGCCTCTTTCCTTCCCACATCCCTCCCTACCTGGCCCTCCTCAGCGCGCCCCCCACTCTTCTCCCCCATCTCTTCCCCTCCATCCCTTCTTCCGGTCTCCCTCATCTCCTTGCGCCTGGCAGATCCTCTCTTTTGATCATCGTCAGTGTGCCACATCTGTGTTGTGTTTAGTGCTGTTTCTCCTGTGCGTCAAGAGGTGTGACTTTAATTGTGTACTGCCTTGAGGTTCGCCGTCAGTGTTTGTTATGTGCTACGCCATCCATCGATACCTTTTATACTCCAGTCATACTGTGCCTTGTGTTCTTTTAATCGTCGCTGTGTGTGGCTTTTTGTGTGTGCTACTTTTAAACTGCTTTTTATCTCCATTTTACAGTCACCCCGTTTTTTTTGTCTATTGCCTTCCATGACATTCCCCTTTTTTTATATCTATGTTCACCATATTCTCTCCTTTGTTATTTTTAAATGTCTTCTATTGTTTTTTTTCTATGTCTTTCGGCTGAAGAGCAGTGCATATGCTGCTGCCAGCCCGCCCCAATGGGGAATTGAAATACAATAAAGAAAAAAAAAATTCTTTCTCAGTTCCGATGCTAAGCTTTTGCTTTTCCTGTTCAGGTATATTTCACTTCTGATGAAGGTATACTTAGATATAACGAAACCGTGGTCAAGAATTTTATTAAATCTTTATCCTGCAACTGTTTGGATGTTATCATTTACCGTGAAGAATTTCTCGCCATGTTTTCAAATTTTTGTCCAACTTCTGTATATGAACACGAAATAACAATCCCGTGTGTCTTACAATTTGACACATGCGAGTCGACATCTGAACTGACAAGTGAACGTCCTTGTCACGACCAGGCCTCGAGTGTGTGACCGAATTAAGCGACGCACTTCTGAAACACTGGTCTTGTATTCGGGAAGACAGTACTCGAACCCTGATCCATTTGTACTGATTTAGGTTTTCCGTGGTCCCGTTTAATCGGCTGAAACGAACTGCAGGATCGTTCCTTTCGAAGGACACTATTTACTTGTTTCCCAAGAGCTAATACTCCGTCCCTTATCACCCCACCATTGACATAACGTAAAACACTAATGATTCTCCGAACCTCCTTTCTGTTGAGCAGTCGTCCAATGACTGTCCTGAGATGCTATGCACGCCTTCCTTCATCATTCCTTCCAGACGTGCTACTCCAGTGCTGGGAAATACTTCTTTGCGTAAGGATAAAGAAATTAGGCAGGACTTAGAGAGTGTCATTGTCATTTATAACCAGGAGAAGCGTCGGATTAGGTTAATGCTTAAGGGGTACTGGTCCAGTATCTACTTAAGTGGAAGATTTCCTGTCTTACCAGTAATCCCCTCACTGCCGTCTCTCAGCGTCTAAGAACAACTCGTAAACTATGTCTCGCTTACTAAGCTGCACCGCCGTCCAGCAGTCGCTCTCCCCTTCTCATTGAAACAGGTCTATTTAGGGTTTGTTATTTGCATTTCTGGAATTTGTACATACTCTGGATGTCTCACCCTGTAAGCGACAATTTTGAATCGTTTACTACTCGTGCACAGTCTTTGGTCAGAGTAGCTGTGTCACTCGAAGATGTGTTTGTTTTGTCATCGCTGCTTGGCAGCGCGGAGCGCAGGAGTTCTCTCGCTAGAGTAGTAGTGAGATAGACGCGGAGCAAAGGACTCGTGGCGCTGTAGAAGTAAAGTTAAGTGCACCTGTATTTAAGTAAACTGATTTGTTGTTGAATATTGTGAAACAGAGGAGAAGGATTTGATTAGCGATTTAGAATGCAAAGAATATGAAGAGGAAAGAAGGTAATATATTTTTTTATTGGCGCCGTAGTCACGGGTAGTTAAAAATAATTGTCGAGTTAGACATTCATATCAGGGAAGCTTAGATATGTCATTAAAGATTGAGTAATTTTCACCGTAAGGTATTTTCCATGTTTATTAATGTTTTGTCTAATGTTTGTGAGAGTAAGAGTTTGATGTCCATGTTGCCCTTTGTCAATGTTAATGAGTGCTGTAAAGTGAACTGCGTACAAGAAATACTATATTAGCTTAAAAACAGTTTGTTAAAGCAATATTTCACCTAAAAGGTTGTCCACACCTCGATCCTAATCATTTTCATTTAAAGCAGTGTCTCATTCAATGATGTGTATAAAATAGTTTACTTTCTGTCTGAAGCACTTAACTAAGTCTTCGGCTATTTTGGTTAGAAATATGCAGCTGGCGCACAGAGAGCAGGAAGCTCCGTGTTGCTAAGTAGTTACATCAGGAGGTAAGATATTTTCATTTCAGGATCAGTTTGCTACAAGAATTACCAACGTACAGGGACCATTTCATGAACAGCATTATTAAGCATACTATTGTCGCACAGGGACCATTTTGTATAATTAAAGAGATTAATAGTAAAGTTCAAGATTCAACAAGTTCCCTCATTTTTAGAAAAATTACAAAACAGGGCCAAATTATTGTTATATTCTCTCAGGGAGATATATTTCGTTTCTCTTGCAATTCTAAATGCACAAAGTTACCCAAAACTACACAACAGCAAAGCTACAGCCAACCAACCAAGACAATACGAGCTCCAAAATTTAAAAAAAATTTAAAGGAAATTTTCACTGTCAAGAATCGAACTCTCCCATTTATAACAATTTTAAACATGTGATTACTCCACAAATGTATTAAAGCGCTAATAATGTAAAACTCCTAGATTAGAGACTTTCTGGCAGATTAAAACCATGTGCCGCACCAGGACTCTAAGCCGCGACGTTTGCCTTGCGGGCTAAAAAAAAAAAAAAAAAAAAAAAAAAAAAATTTAATGTCGTGGCCATTAACTACGTACCCTCAGACTCAGAGTTGAAATATTAAATGTTTTGCCTGGTTTTGTTGCCTAGGGGCTGAAATACGTAGTTGCCGCATTACATGCCAAACACTGATGAGTCTATAGTATACAATATGAATATACACGTGAATCGAATGGTCGAAGGTTCCTGTCACTCGGCAATAGCGAATTTTGTATGTAACAGAAATTTATAAATGAAAGATTGCAATGAAATAAAATCTGCACATACTATTTTCACGATTTTAACTGATGAGTGCGACAGCAGAAGTACCTTTAACAATGCCGTTTATAGCTGCAGAACACTTATTACGTCAATGGTCCAACTATTAAATGAAATATAGACTACTGGACACTAAAACTGCTACGCCAAGAAGAAATGCAGATGATAAACGGGTATTCATTGGACAAATATCTTATACTAGAACTGACATGTGATTACATTTTCAAGCAATTTGGGTGCATAGATCCTGAGAAAGCAGTACCCAGAACAACCACCTCTGGCCGTTCAAATGGTTCAAATGGCTCTGAGCACTATTGGACTTAACTGCGTGTTCATCAGTCCCCTAGAACTTAGAACTACTTAAACCTAACTAACGTAAGGACATCACACACATCCATGCCCGAGGCAGGATTCGAACCTGCGTCTGTAGCGGTCGCTCGGTTCCAGACTGTAGCACCTAGAACCGCTCGGCCACCCCGGCCAGCCTCTGGCCGCAATAACGGCCTTGATACGCCTGGGCATTGATTCAAACAGAGCTTGGATGGTGTGCACAGGTACAGCTGCCCATGCAGCTTCAACACGATACCACAGTTCATCATGAGTAGTGACTGGCGTATTGCGACAAGCCAGTGGCTTGCCACCATTGACCAGACGTTCTCAGTTGGTGCGAGATCAGGAGAATGTGCTGGAATGTGCTGGCCAGGGAAGTAGTTGAACATTTTCCGTATCCAGAAAGGCCCGTACAGGACCTGCAACATGCGGTCGTGCACTATCCTGCTGAACTGTAGAGTTTCGCAGGGATCGAATGAAGGGTAGAGCCACGTATCGTAAGACATCTGAAATGAAACGTCCACTGTTCAAAGTGCCGTCAATGCGAACAAGAGGTGACCGAGACGTGTGACCAAAGGCACCCCATACCATCACGCCGGGTGATACACTAGTATGGCGATGACGAATACACGCTTACAATGTCCGTTCACCGAGATGTCGCCAAACACAGATGCGACCATCATGATGCTGTAAACAGAACCTGGATTTATGCGAAAAATGACCTTTTGCCATTCGTGCACCCAGGTTCGTCGTTGAGTACACCATCGCAGGTGCTCCTGTCTGTGATGCAGCGTGAAGAGTAACCGCAGACATGGTCTCCGAGCTGATAGTCCATGCTCCTGCAAACGTCGTCGAACTGTTCGTGCAGATGGTTGTTGTCTTGCAAACATCCCCATCTGTTGACTCAGGGATCGAGACGTGGCTGCACGATCCGTTACAGCGGTCATCTCGACTGCTAGTGATACGAGACCGTTGGGATCCAGCACGGCGTTCCGTATTACCCTCCGGAAGCCACGCATTCCATATTCTGCTAACAGTCATTGGATCTCGACCAACCCGAGCAGCAATGTCGCGATACGATAAACTGCAATCGCGATAGACTACAATCCGACCTTTATCAAAGTCGGAGACGTGATGGTACGCATTGCTCCTCCTTACATGAGGCATTACAACAAAGTTTCACCAGGCAACGCTGGTCAGCTGCAGGTTGTGTATGAGATATCGGTTGCAAACTTTCCTCATGTCAGCACGTTGTAGACGTGAATGCTCTAAAAAGCTAATCATTTGCATATCACAGCATCTTCTTCCTGTCGGTTAAATTTCGCGTCTGTAGCACCTCATCTTCGTAGCGTAGCAATTTTAATGGCCAGTAGTGTAAGTTGAATAATAGGGAAACATTACATTCCTACTTCACATATTATTAGCAACAACATAGACTTCGAGATATTCACTTCTAAACGCACACTACGTCTTCACTACAGAAGCCACGGAAATCCTGCAAGTGGTGCAGTCGGCACTAGGAAATATCTCCCGCGACCACGTGCAAATTGCTCAACACTCTCCATCTACTTCCTGCGACCATCCGTCGTGATTTCCCATCCAACAGCTCCCCGTCCTGTGCAACCCGATGCTCCTCCCCCACTTCCGTACAGTCTCTCCACTGACTTCGCTAGTCGCCTACTGAAGTAAAGAGGGCTGTGATTGGTGAGAGCGCTCCCGCCATGTCTCCAAGCCAACACACACTCTCAGACATATTGAAATGCATATGAAATACTGGTTTTGCATTTAAATAACCTGAAATTAAATAGGTATTCCTAAGGATGGACCATAAACGCGCTCTAAAACGCATTATTAAATACATAAAAAATTAAATAAACATATATCAAAGGGACAGAAGCAAAAGTAGGCCAGGAGTCTAATGCCTCTGTGCTTTCTAAAACACAGTAAATGTTTGACCAATTTCTTCATGAATAGTATATATCGCATATAAACAAAGACATAGACGAATAAATATATAAGTATGCTGCTACCGTTTCTTCGTGTAACTGTGGAGTTCTTATGGCCTGATGCGATCAATAGTAATCGGACACTTTGACGTCCAATAAGTCATGTACTGTTCAAGTTACATGCCTGTATTTCATACCAATTTAGGTTTACACTAATAGCTTTCTAAAGACACGTACATCGACAAAATCGGATGAACTGTTTAGATTTTGAAAATTCGTTGCTGGTTATTACTTGTAAAATTTACAGTCAGATACTAAACTTTAAACTAATAACATTGAAAATCTGATTACACCATCAGAATCGTCGTGCAAATAATGGTAATATACATGTTTCTTTTTAAGGTATTATGATCCCTCTGGCTATTATTAATTTCTAGATGAATTGTTAAATGTCTGCCATTATGGTTTCACAAAGTCCGCCATCTTTGGCACTCCCGGCATACAAATCTCCTTCATTGACAAAAATCACAGTCCTCGACACAGCGTCAAGATGGAATTCCCAGCCACGCGGTCGGCCTGGACCACGCGCTGGGGCTGCCCCTCTTGCTCCGGGTAACACTCGCGACCACGCGGTTGATGAACAGTCCTGGCTTTCCGAGCTGCCCACGATTGGCCAACACACCTACCAAATCTTTTTTTCTTCTGTTGCGGAAGCACAGCCGTGCTAATCACTGGAGATCCCTCACTCCTGACTTCGCATGCGAAACGATTTTAAAATCTCAGGTCCGTCCCCCCCATCTTACCTCTCGAGAACTGCTCACTGACTCCATATTTCGCGAGTTCTAAAACCCCTTCCACAAAACCACTTGAACATTCAGGCTTTTCAGTCGATCGAAAGCAGAAATCGAAACTTCCCGTTTCGTACTAACATTCATAGCCCTAGACTGTAAGGTTTTGCCTCCTGCCAATACTTCCGCAAATTTCTTTCCCAATGGTTGTAAGGCAGCACTTGCATTCCTGTAGAAATCACTCGTCTTTGAAAGCAGTATGCTAAGCTCAGAACACTAGCCACCTCACCGGATTATGGGGAGACCTGGGGTTACCTTCAAGCTGGAAAATCAGTAATGTCATTCACAGCAGGGACCAGCACCTGCCGACGGGCGCAGTCAGGAGACCTTATAATTTAAGGAGGGGTTCTTTAGACGAGAGAATGTAAAGTGACTGTATCCTGACAGACCTCAGATATCACTTCACGCTCTTATTACAGTGAAGGGCCAAAGAAACTGGTACAACTGCCTAATGTCGTGCACGATCCCCGCGAGCACGCAGAAATGCCGTAACACGACGTGGAATGGACTCGACTAATGTCTGAAGTAGTGATGGAGGGAACTGACCCCATGAACCCTGCCGAGCTGTCCATAAATCCGCAAGAGTACGAGAGAGTAGAGCTCTCTTCTGCTTATTAGATAGGAAGGCATCCCAGATATGCATAATAATGTTCAAAACGGCGGAGTCTGGTGGTCAGCGCGTTTAAACTCAGAAAAGTGTTCCTGGAACCACTCTGTAGCAATTCTGGACGTGTGAGGTGTCGCAGTGTCCTGCTGGAATTTCCCAAGTCCGTCGGAATGCACAATGTACATGAATGAATGCAGGAGATCAGACTGGATGCTTACGTGCGTGTCACCAGTCAGAGTCGTATCTAAAAGTATCAGGTGTCTCACATCACTCCAACTGCACGCGCCCCACACCATTATAGAGTCCCCAACACCTTCAACAGTCCCTTGCTGACATGGATTCATGAGGTAGTCTCCATACCCACACGAGTCCATCCGTTAGATACAATTTGAAACGAGACTCGTCCGACCAGGCAACATCTTTCCATTCATCAATAGTCCAGTGTCGGTGTTGACGGCCCCAGGCGAGGCGTAAAGCATTGTGTCGTGCAGTCATCAAAGGTCATACCGGACTCGAGAGTCTATTACCGCAGCAACGTATTTTCGCCATCTGTCCCTGTCTTGGGCTACTTCCTTCCATTCCCCTTCAATACCCAGGCTCCTCAAATCGTCCTTCACATTGTCCTCCCATCTACGCCTCGGTCTCCCCACGGGACGTTTTCCTTCTAGGTGCCCTACCAGTGCTCTGCGCGCTGCCCTGCCCTCATCCATTCGAGCTACGTGACCCGCTCATCGCAGCCTACGTGATTTAATACTACTGATTATGTCAGGGCTTGAACAGAGTTCGCGAACCTCTTCGTTATGCAGTTTTCGCCACTCTCCGTTAATGGCATCCCTTTTTGCACCGAAAGTTTTCCTCAAAATTTTGTTTTCAAATACTCGAAACGGCGTTTCATTTTGCACAGTGTGAGACCAAGTCTCACACCCATACATCATAACTGGTAGAATAATAGTTTTGTATATTCTAATCTTTAAATTCCTAGACAATATCCGTGATGAAAGTAATCTATTCAGTGAGAAGTAGCACGCATGTCCCGCCCGTAATCTCTTCTTCAGTTCGGATTCAGTCTCATTTCTCGAAGTGATGTCCACGCTTAGATGCTTAAATGTGTTCACTTTTTCAAACTGCATGTCTCCAACTCTTAACATTTTCTGATCTACTGCTGTTGGCATTCTAGTAGTAACCAGGTATTTACTTTTGTCTTCAATTATCCTTAGACCTACATCTTCACTAGCCTTGATTAACGCATTCGCATTTGCTGTTACAGATTCTTTCCTATCGCTAATGATGTTTAGATCATCTGCATACCCTAATACCTTAATATTTCCATTTAACTCCACACCCTCTGAATTATCTGCTGCCATTCGTACAATATATTTTAGGACTGAATTAAAAAGTAGCGGAGACAGGGCATTTCCCTGCTTAAGTCCGTTCTTTATTACAAATTCTTCTGACTCCAATTTCCCCACGCGTACTCTACCTTTTGTGTTTTTGAAACTCACTTCCATGAGTCTAACATACTTCTTTGGTATTCCAAGTTCCAAAAAAAAAAATTCTGTACAATTTCGATTGCAATACTGAATCATATGCTTTTGTAAAATCTGTGAAGAGATTATGACTCTCGAGTCCGGTATGACGGGTGAGTGGGTCATCAACGTTAGACTAGTGGCCCTTGGGTCCGAAAGCCCATATCGATGAGGTTTCGCTCAATGGTTCGCAATCCGACACTTGTTGAGGGCCCAGCACTTAAATCTGCAGCATTATGCCAAAGATCTGCGCTTCTGGAACGTTGGACGATTCGCTTCAGTCGTAATTTGTTCCGTTCTTGCAGGATCTTTTCCGGCCGCAGTGATGTCGGGGATTTGATGTTTTACCAGATTCCTGTTATTCAAATGGTCGTACGGGAAAATCTCCACTTCATCACTACTTCGAAGATGCTGTTTCTCATAGCTCGTGTGCTGACTATAACAGCACGTTCAAACTCACTTAAACGCTCATAACCTACCATTGTAGCAGCAGCAACCGATCTAACAACTGCGCCAAACAGTTGTTGTCTTACATAGGCGTTGCCGACCGCAGCGCCGTATTCTGCGTGTTTACATACCTCGGTAGTTGAATACGCATGCCTATACCAGTTTCTTTGACGCTTCAGTGGATGTTACGTGCAGATGATAAAAATTCTTTGTGTGTAAATGCATATCTTAATTCCTTCCTGAAGTTAGTGCCCTTGATTGTAACTGTCCGGCCGTAGAAATACCCTATAGGAAAGGTACTCTACATCAGAAGTTTGCACTTCCCTGTCGATCACGTGAAAAGTGTACGTTTTGTTACCGTCAGTCCTCGCGTGGGTTATCACGTGATCACTGCGTGCGACGTAGGCAGACACAACCGACCGGAGAGACGCCAGCACTGAAGGGAGTGGCGAAGATGGTTCAAATGCCTCGAAGCAGTATGGGACTTAACATCTGAAGTCATCAGTCCCCTAGAACTTAGAGCTACTTAAACTTAACTAACCTAGGGACATGACACACATCCAAGCCCGAGGCAGGATTCGAACCAGCGACCGTAGCAGCAACGCGGTTCCGAACTGAAGCGCCTACAGGGTGTTTCAAAAATGACCGGTATATTTGAAACGGCAATACAAACTAAACGAGCAGCGATAGAAATACACCGTTTGTTGCAATATGCTTGGGACAACAGTACATTTTCAGGCAGACAAACTTTCGAAATTACAGTAGTTACAATTGTCAACAACAGATGGCGCTGCGGTCTGGGAAACACTATAGTACGATATTTTCCACATATCCACCATGCGTAGCAATAATATGGCGTAGTCTCTGAATGAAATTACCCGAAACCTTTGACAACGTGTCTGGCGGAATGGCTTCACATGCAGATGAGATGTACTGCTTCAGCTGTTCAATTGTTTCTGGATTCTGGCGGTACACCTGGTCTTTCACGTGTGCCCACAGAAAGAAGTCACAGGGGTTCATGTCTTGCGAATAGGGAGGCCAATCCACGCCGCCTCCTGTATGTTTCGGATAGCCCAAAGCAATCACACGATCATCGAAATATTCATTCAGGAAATTAAAGACGTCGGCCGTGCGATGTGGCCGGGCACCATCTTGCATAAACCACGAGGTGTTCGCAGTGTCGTCTAAGGCAGTTTGTACCGCCACAAATTCACGAAGAATGTCCAGATAGCGAGATGCAGTAATCGTTTCGGATCTGAAAAATGGGCCAATGATTCCTTTGGAAGAAATGGCGACCCAGACCAGTACTTTTTGAGGATGCAGGGACGATGGGACTGCAACATGGGGCTTTTCGGTTCCCCATATGCGCCAGTTCTGTTTATTGAAGAAGCCGTCCAGGTAAAAATAAGCTTCGTCAGTAAAGCAAATGACGACGTACAGAATGGCGCACCCATAGACTGCGTTGTCTTCTATATCTTTCACATCACTTGCAGCGCCATCTGTTGTTGAAAATTGTAACTACTGTAATTTCGAAAGTTTGTCCGCCTGAAAATGTACTGTTGTCCCAAGCATATTGCAACAAACGGTGTATTTCTATCGCTGCTCGTTTAGTTTTTATTGCCGTTGCAAATATACCGGTCATTTTTGAAACACCCTGTAGAACCGTCCGGCCACAGAGTGGCGAAAAAAGACGCAAGTATTGCAGGTAAAATAATGAAAAAATTATGGAAGTGAAATCATTGTTGGAAAATAGGGCTAATATGATTAATCACTGTTATGCAATCGGTACTAGATACGTACATGAACTGTTGGTTACGAAAAAGAGAGGTGAACAACAGCAATTTACAACTCAAAACCACGAACTCTGGGTTCCTTCTTTAATCATCTACCCGCAAAAAAAAGCAACGACACACTCAACTAGAGCAGGCCTTCATGTTGGAGGAAAAACAAAAGACATTATTGCATGCTCTGGAACGTCTCTTCAAGCACAAATGACGGATCAGAACACGCGAAAACTATAGGTTTCAGTGCTCAATAATAAATTTTGGATACCGCAGATCATTCACTAATGTTTCCTTTTGTAGCCACATTAGATCATACAAAAATAAAACTGTTACACAAATAAAGAACTTGCCAGATGAGGATAGGACTCGCGCACTGAGATTGGCGCACAAACGTAATCATGTATAAAGACAGTTTATCCATTTTGGAAATCGCAGATATCACGATTTTCCCCTGTTATCGGCACTGATATTGGCAAGATATCGGTCTCAGGGATTCCAAGACTTCCGAGAATGTTTTAATTTCAAGTTTGAATTTGGATATCAAATGAAAAAAGAACTATTTTTTCGTGTGATATAATTAGAAATTAACAATTTTGGATCTTTCCCTGTTCTTGTACTGTGAAACCTTGCTTTTTGCTAAATCCTTCCTGAAGTTTATGCTCCTTTATTGCAACTGTCCGCCATAGAAATACCCCATAGAAAAGGTGCTCAACAGCAGAAGTTTGCACTTCCCTGTCGATCACGGAAAGTATCCTATAGGTTTTGATGAGTGACTTCTCGAATATCAAAATATTTCAAAATTTTTAACACAGCTGAGAATCAGCAAGTTTGTAAATATGAAGAGGTTGAAAAAATCAGCCAACCTGTTGCAAAACAAAGGTTTGCTTGCCCAAGACCTAGGTTTAGATATTTTTAGAAACATCTTTTTCTGAAGTAGTGGGTCTTGTTATATCACATGATGGTACATTAGATTAGCTGAAGCCGAGGGGCTCTTGTCATTTGGCATTTACTAGTGAGAATTCATTATGAAGTATGCTAAATGTAATCTGGCTGATATATAAAGCCATGGTTTTGGGGTAATTCTTGTTTTGTCAATTTTATAAATGAGAAACGTTCAGCATGAGCTAATCTAATGTACCATTATGTGATGTAACCACTCCTTCTGAAGTAGATTTTTTTAAAAATATCGAAAACTAGGTCAAGGGCTAAAAAAATTTTGTTTTGCAACTGGTTGGCTGATGTTTTTTAACCTCATGAAAACATGTGACATAAATGACGGTATCTCTTAACTGAACTGACTTAGAGGCTCATAATTTTTACACTTACTAAACATGTGTGGCCAAGCGGTTCTAGGCGCTACAGTCTGGAGCCGCGCGACCGCTACGGTCGCAGGTTCGAATCCTGCCTCGGGCATGGATGTGTGTGTAGTCCTTAGGTTAGTTAGGTTTAAGTACTTCTAAGTTCTAGGGGGACTGATGACCTCAGATGTTAAGTCCCATAGTGCTCAGAACCATTTGAACCATTTGAACCTAAACATGTCAGACCTAAATAAATTGACATAAACTTCAACTTGACAAGCCAACCTCTTCCACAGAAAAGGGGTCTTAACAGACGGGCAAAAACTTTCTTTCTTGCTATATAGGTAAAAACTAACAATTTTCTGGTTTTAGTCTTTATGCATACTCTGAGACTCAGCTTCCTGCCAAATTTCACGATTCTAGGTCAACAGAAAGTACCCTGTACGTTCTACATCTACATCTACTTCTACATGGATACTCTGCAAATCACATTTAAGTACCTGGCAGAGGGTTCATCGAACCACCTTCACAATTCTCTATTATTCCAATCTCGTATAGCGCACGGAAATATTGAACACCTATATCTTTCTGTACGAGCTCTGATTTCCCTTATTTTATCGTGGTGATCGTTCCTCCCTATGTAGGTCGGTATCAACATAATATTTTCTCATTCGGAGAAGAAAGTTGGTGATCGGAATTTTGTGAGAAGATTCCGTCGCAACGAAAAACGCCTTTCTTTTAACGATTTCCAGCCCAAATCCTGTATCTTTTCTGTGACACTCTCTCCTATATTTCGCGATAACGCAAAACTTGCTGCCTTTCTTTGAACTTTTTCGATGTACTCCGTCAGATCTATCTGGTAAGGATCCCACACCGCGCAACAGTATTCTAAAAGAGGACGGATGCGCGAGTTTTCGAGTATCAAAATATGTGACATAAATGAGCGAATATTTTGACTGGATTGACTTAGAAGCTTATAATTTTTACACCTGTTAGGGACAGTAACCATTAATATCAGACATAAATTTGAACTTAATACTTTTGCTCGTTCCAGAGGAAGATGATTCTGTAACTTCGTATATCCATAATTGAAACGGACGACCTGGGACGTCAGCTAGTGTAATATATGTTAAAAAACGACGAAATTCCTCCAGCTGTATTAAGGCATTGGTTTTATTGGCAACTAGTTTCGATGTTGTTAGAACATCATCTTCAGGCCCATACTTCTTGACAGTAACCGTATGTGTCTAACAGTAGTAGTCAGAGGTGAGATAGGCGTGTTCCATGCGGGAAGGCAGGTAGTAACTCTTTTAACATGGTTCTGTGTAGTCGGACAGACAGAAAGGCAGACTGACGGAGAACAAAATCGATTCGTCTCCACAGATTAGGAATGGAAACAACAAAAAAAGAAAAAAAAACTAACTTTAGAATTAACTATACACGAGTTGCAGCCAGCGTTTCACATCGCAGAAATGCAGTCGTAGTGTAAGAAAAAAAAAAAAAAGGTAGAAGACTGACTGACTCTTACGAGGGAAGAAACATCTAGACGCAGAGTGAACGTGTGCTGAAGACTTTCGAGTAACCATGTGATACCGCCAACTCGGTGGCAGTTTATGTAAAAATGTTCGCAGTAGTCGGCAGTGCAGGCAAGAAATACGCTTAGTGCCAGTCCGTCTCTACAAAGTGCGCTTCGTGCTGCCTCGGCGGCGACTGCGAAAGGTGTCAAATAAATACGAGAACGAAGACACGAAAGCGCCCTTTCCTGTCACGGCCGTTTCCCTGAAACTGTGCCGAGGACGGCGGCAGCGGCTCAGAAAAAAAAAAAAAAAATAGAGAAGTCTGCGCGTCTGGGGGCCGAGATGGCGACGTCCGGTCGGCGGTTCTCGCCGCGCCACGCTCACTGGCGGGAAACGGACGGCGTCCGTCTGCCGACGCGACGCCCAGCGCCGGGTCAGGGCGTCGAACCGGTCGCGGCTTCCCACCCTACGGGTGGTGGAGGGAGGTAGGAGGGGGAGGGGTGAGGCGAGGTGGGTGGCGGCGGGTGCTGCCGGCGCGGCGCCGCGGTTCCGCCGGATGCGTCGCCCGCCGTGCTTCACGGGCGCGACTGCAGACCCGACTTTCGAACGACGCCGGCAGTTCGCGCCGCGAGGGAAGTTACCGTGAAGAGGGGGCGACCACCGCGGAAGGCGCCCGACGAACGCATTAATGCCAGCGGTAAACAGTGTCGGGAGAAGAGAGAATTTTAGTGACCGGGGAGAAATCGCGAGGCGACACAAACCATAGCTCAATTTACGGTTCCCCCCTGTTCCTTATACCGGGTGATCAAAAAGTCGATATAAATTTGAAAACTGAATAAATCACGGAATAATGTAGATAGAGTGGTACAAATTGACACACATGCTTGGAATGACATGGGGTTTTATTAGAACCGAAAAAACACAAAAGTTCAAAAAATTTCCGACAGATGGCGCTTCATCTGATCAGAATAGCAATAATTAGCATAACAAAGTAAGACAAAGCAAAGATGATGTTCTTTACAGGAAATGCTCAATATACCCACCATCATTCCTCAACAATAGCTGTAGTCGAGGAATAATGTTGTGAACAGCACTGTAAAGCACGTCCGGAGTTATGGTGAGGCATTGGCATCGGATGTTGTCTTTCAGCATCCCTAGAAATTTAGAAATGTCGGTCGATCACGATACACTTGCGACTTCAGGTAACCCCAAAGCCAATAATCGCACGGACTGAGGTTTGGGGACCTGGGAGGCCAAGCATGACGAAAGTGGCATCTGAGCACACGGTCATCACCAAACGACGCGCATCTGTCGGACACTTTGTGAACTTTTTTTTTTGTTATAATAAAACCTCATCTCATTCCAAGCATGTGTGTCAGTTTTTACCTCTCTATCTACATTATTCCGTGATTCATTAAGTTTTCAAATTTATACTGACTTTTTGATCACCCGGTACATGTGAATGACCTTTCATTTAAACATTCATCAGGCAGCATTCGTCATATTTGGTGACGGTGTTCCCTCATATGATACGAGCGGCGTCTGAAAAGTCCGTGCAAAAATGAAAACTACTTACATATTTGGGGTAAACCTTTTATATTTTTCGACATAGCCTCCTTTTAGACATATACACTTCGTCCAACGCTCTTCTCATTTGTTGATCCCTTCTGTGTAATAGGAATTGTCAAAGTCTGCAAAATATCCATTAGTTGCTGCAATCACCTCCTTGTTTAAATAAAATCTTTGTCCTGCCAACCTTTTCTTCAAATTGGGGGAAAAAAATAACAGTCCGAGGGAGCCAAGTCGGGAGAATAGGGGCGATGTGAAACGAGCTGGATTCCTATTTCCATTAATTTTGCGACCACAACTGCTGACGTGTGTGCTGGTGCATTGTCGTGATGGAAAAGGACGTTTTTTCGGTCCAATCGCCGCCGTTTTTCTTGCAGTTAGGTTTTCAAACGGTCCAATAACGATGAATAATATGCACTTGTAATAGTTTTACCCTTTTCCTGATAGTTGATGAGGATTATCCCTTGAGAATCCCAAAACACAGTCGCCATAACCTTTCCGGTCGAAGGAATGGTCTTCGACTTTTTTGGTGCAGATTCTCCCTTGGTAACCCATTGTTTAGATTGATGTTTGGTCTCAGGAGTAAAGTAATGTATCCATGTTTCATCCACAGTGCCAGAACGACGCTTAAAGTGCTGCGGAATCTTCCTGAACAGCTGCAAACCATCTTTGCAACAATTCACACGATTCCGTTTTCGGTCAAGCGTGAGCAATCGCCGAACCCATCTTGCAGATAGCTTTCTCATGTCCAAATGTTTATGCAAAATATGTACCCGTTCATTCGAGATGCCCACAGCACTAGCAATCTCACGCACCTTAACTCTTCTGTCATCCATCACCACATCACGGATTTTATCAATGATTTCTGGAGCCGTAACCTCCATAGGGCGTCCAGAACGTTCAGCGTCACTTGTGCCCATGTGGCCACTCCGAAAATTTTCAAACTACTTGTAAACTGTTCCAATGAAAAGTGCTGAGTCACTGTAATGTTTATCAAGCTTCTCTTTAGTCTCATGAGGCGTTTTGCCTTTCACAAAGTAATATTTAATCACCACACGAAATTCTTTTTTATCCACTTTTTGATAATCACTCGACTTTCTTGAGTGACACAAAGAAAAAGACCAATATGGCTGAAACTTGGTGCGCGTTCTTTTCAAAGATGCTACTAACTATATATGATCCCGATACGCGCCGGTGGTGCCATCTCTCGGACTTTTCACGGACTTTTCAAACGCTCCTCGTCTACTGAGAACTATGGACGAAGAGCAACAGTCTGGAACCGCGCGACCGCTACGGTCGCAGGTTCGAATCCTGCCTCGGGCATGGATGTGTGTGATATTCTTAGGTTAGTTAGGTTTAAGTAGTTCTAAGTTCTAGGGGACTGATTACCTCAGAAGTTAAGTCCCATAGTGCTCAGAGCCTTTTGAACCATTTGTAAAGAAGACTGCACATAGGACGCAGATGCGACTTATTCTTGAATACTGCTCAAGTGTTTGGGATCCGTACCAGGTCGGACTGATGGAAGACATCGAAGCAATTCAGAGGCGGGCTGCTTAATTTGCTACCTGTAAATTCGAACAACAAGTACGAGTTGCTTCGGGAACACATATGGGAATCCCTGGAGGGAAGGCGACGTTCTTTCCGAGGAACACTACTGAGAAAATTCAGAGAACTGCGATTTGAAGCTGACTGCCGAACGATTCTACTGTGGCCAACATACACTGCACAAGGACAATGAACATAATCTACTGGCCATTGAAATTGCTACACCAAGGAGAAATGCAGATGATAAACTGGTATTCATTGGACAACTATACAGGATGAGTCACCTAACGTTACCGCTGGATATATTCCGTAAACCACATAAAATACTGACGAACCGGTTCCACAGACTGAACGTGAGGAGAGGGGCTAGTTTAATTGTTTAATACAAACCATACAAAAATGCACGGAAGTATGTTATTTAACACAAACCTAGGTTTTTTTAAATGGAACCACGTCAGTTTTGTTAGCACTTCTGAACATATAAACAAATACGTAATCAGTGCCGTTTGTTGCATTGTAAAATGTTAATTACATCCGGAGATATTGTAACCTAAAGTTGACGCTTGAAACCTCCGACGTTCAGTTGCATGTTGTAACACACACGGGCCACGGTCGGCGAGCAGCATCTGCAGGGACATGTTTTCGATGACGACCGTGTTTACGAGTGTGGCTGTAGTGCACTGTTGTGGTTTGGTCTAGCTGTAGCAGTGTCCGCATGTAGCGCTTGCTGCTATTGTTATTCTGCATTCGTCTCCGCACGCAGACCAACTGTAGTACACCGTGTTACCAGACGTCTGTGATAGTGTAGTGTTGTAGGAACTGTGACCATGGTGTATTCGAACTCTGAAAAGGCGGAGATGATACTCATCTATTTCGAGTGTCGACGAAATGCAGCTGAAGCCTGCAGGGTGTATGCAGAACGGTACCCGGACAGAGAGCATCCAACGTGCCGCACATTGCAAAACATCTACCGCCAACTGTATGCAACAGGTATGGTCGTTGCACGCAAACGGATCCGTAAGAGGCCCGTCACAGGAGAAGCGGGTGCAGTTGGTGTGTTAGCTGCTGTTGCCATGAACCCACACGTGAGTACACGGGACATTGTGACAGCCGGTGGACTGAGTCAAAGTAGTGTCATGCGCATACTGCATCGTCACCGCTTTCACCCGTTGCATGCGTCGCTACATCAGCAATTACATGGTGATGATTTTAATCATCGAGTGCAATTCTGTCAATGGGCATTAACAGAGAATGCGTTGCAGTTCTACCTGTTTACCGATGAAGCGGGTTTCACAAACCACGGAGCAGTGAATCTACGGAACATGCATGACTGGTCCGTGGACAATCCTCGCTGGCTCAGACAGGTAGAGCGACAGCGACCGTAGACTGTAAATGTATGGTGCGGAATCATTGGCGACCACCTCATTGGTCCTCACTTCATTGCAGGGGCCCAAACAGCTGCAACATACATCGCGTTTCTACAGAATGATCTGCCAACGTTGCTCGAAAATGTCCCCACTGGAAACGCGTCGACGTATGTGGCTAATGGCTCTGAGCACTATGGGACTTAACATCTATGGTCATCAGTACCCTAGAACTTAGAACTATTTAAACCTAACTAACCTAAGGACAGCACACAACACCCAGCCATCACGAGGCAGAGAAAATCCCTGACCCCGCCGGGAATCGAACCCGGGAACCCAGGCGTGGGAAGCGAGAACGCTACCGCACGACCACGAGATGCGGGCTCGACGTATGTGGTATCAGCATGATGGTGCACCTGCACATTCCGCAATTAACACTAGGCTGACCCTTGACAGGATGTTCGACGGGCGTTTCATAGGACGTGGAGGACGCATAAATTGGCCAGCCCGTTCTCCTGATCTTACACCTCTGGACTTCTTTCTGTGGGGTACGTTAAAGGAGAATGTGTACCGTGATGTGCCTACAACCCCAGAGGATATGAAACAACGTATTGTGGCAGCCAGCGGCGACATTACACCAGATGTACTGCGGCGTATATGACATTCATTACGCCAGATATTGCAATTGTGTGCAGCAAATAATGGCCACCACATTGAACATCTATTGGCCTGACATGTTGGGACACACTCTATTCCAATCCGTAATTGAAAATGGAAACCACGTGTGTACGTGTACCTCACCCCTCATGGCAATGTACATGTGCGTCAGTGAAAAAGAGCAATAAAAAGGTGTTAGCATGTGGACGTAATGTGCTGTTCCAGTCTCTTCTGTACTTAAGGTCCATCATCGTTCCCTTCCGATCCCTACGTAATTCGGTGCTCTCTGATACACACGATCGAACAGCGGAGGAGTGGTACTCAAGCGCCAACTTTAGGTTACAATATCTCCGGATGTAATAAACATTTTACAACGCAACAAACGGCACTGATTACGTATTTCTTTATATGTTCAGATGTGCTAACAAAACTAACGGGGTTCCATTTAAAAATACGTAGGTTTGTGTTAAAAAACATACTTCCGTGCATTTTTTTATGGTTTATATTAACCAATTACACTAGCCCCTCTCCTCACTTTCGGTCTGTGGAATCGGTTCGTCAGTATTTGATGTGGCTAACGAAATATATCCAGTGGTAATGTTAGGTGACTCACACTGTATTACACTAGAACTGACATGTGATTACATTTTCACGCAATTTGGGTGCATAAATCCTGAGAAATCAGTACCCAGAACAACCACCTCTGGCCGTAATACCGGCCTTGACACGCCTGAGCAATGAGTCAAACAGAGCTTGGATGGCGATTACTGGTACAGCTGCCCATGCAGCTTCAACACGATACCACAGTTCATCAAGAGTAGTGACTGACGTATTGTGACGCGCCAGTAGCTCGGCCACCATTGACCAGACGTTTTCAGTTGGTGAGAGATCTGGAGAATGTGCTGGCCTGGGCAGCAGTCGAACATTTTCTGTATCCAGAAAGGCCCGTACAGGACCTGCAGCAAGCGGTCGTGTATTATCCTGCTGAAATGTAGGGTTTCTCAGGGATCGAATGAAGGGTAGAGCCACGGGTCGTATCACATCTGAAATGTAACGTCCAGTGTTCAAAGTGCCGTCAATGCGAATAAGAGGTGACCGAGGCGTGTAACCAATGGCACCCCATACCATCACGCCGGGTGATACGCCAGTATGGCGACGACGAATACACGCTTCCAATGTGCGTTCGCCGCGATGTCGCCAACCACGGATGCGACCATCTTGATGCTGTAAACAGAACCTGGATTCATCCGAAAAAATGACGTTTTGCCATCCGTGCACCCAGGTTCGTCGTTGAGTACACCATCGTAGGCGCTCCTGTCTGTTATGCAGCGTCAAGGGTAACTGCAGCCATGGTCTCCAACCTGATAGTCCATGCTGCTGCAAACGTCGTCGAACCGTGCAGATGTTTGTTGTCTTGCAAACGTCCCCATCTGTTGACTCAAGGATCGAGACGTGGCTGCACGATCCGTTACAGCCATGCGGATAAGATGCATGTCATCTCGACTGCCAGTGATACGAGGCCGTTGGGATCCAGCACGGCATTCCTTATTACCCTCCTGAAGCCACCCATTCCACATTCTGCTAACAGTCATTGGATCTCGACCACCGCGAGCAGCAATGTCGCGATACGATAAACCGCAATCGCGATAGACTAAATTCCGACCTTAATCAAAGTCGTAAACATGATGGTGTGCATTTCTCCTCCTTACACGAGGCGTCACAACAACGTTTCACCAGGCAACGCCAGTCAACTGCTGTTTGTGTAAGAGAAATCTGTTGGAAACTTTCCTCATGTCAGCACGTTGTAAGTGTCGCCACCGGCGCCAGCCTTGAATGGCCTGAAAATCTAATCATTTGCATATCACAGCATCGTCTTCCTGTGGGTTAAATTTCGCGTCTGTAACACGTCATCCTCATCGTGTAGCAATTTTAATGGCCAGTAGTGTAAGATACTAGACATAGATTGTTGTACGGAGGAATACAGACAGTCGTTTCTCCCTCCCTCTTTTTGCAACTGAAACAGGAAAGGAAACGACAAGTAGTGGTAGAGGGTACATCCGGCACGCGCTACACGGTGGCTTGGGGAGTATCTGTGTATATGCAGACGTAGATACAGATGTTATAACAAATCCTGTTAGAGAGAAAGCGATAAGAGGAACAACTGTAAACGATGATTTTCAAATTTTAAGGAACGCTGTCTTCATTTACTTCCATCAACCAGAAACTGATGTAACACATGAACGGAAGTCAATAACCTGAACGGAATGCCCCAAAATTCTGAGTAGTAAATGTTGACGTAAACATGAACAGCAAGAAGCATGTTACCGAGCTTTTCAAATTATGTTCAGCTAGTTTTGCTCTTCATATAATTGATAGCTTTGGAAAAAAAACATCCGAATCTATTTTTCTCACTTCCACTTCGTAATGCTCATGGAATAATTTCCTGCCGTAACTCATCACTTAGAAAGAAACTGATTGAACGAAAATAAGAATATACGGTGTGCACCCACTACAATCTTGTAGGTTCCTTTCCAACAACTTAAGAATTTTAACTGTAGCTGTCAGCGACTCTGAATGGACTTGAAGCGGAAAGTAACATGTTACGTGGTGTTGCTTAGTGATCAGTAAGGGGAGAGTGTTGAGTAGTTGGTCGTTGAAGTGAAAGATCTACAAGTTAGGACTGCTTCATTGAGTCTGGATAGTGAAGTGTGTAGTTTGGAACAGTGTAGTTCGGCCAGCGATAAGTTACTAGATTTAAAATAGGTCGGTGATCGAGGTCTTGGTTTTTTGGGCTCTGATTCATGTGCTAAATTACTTAAACCGATCATGTGTTTATTTAATGGTATTTCCAGTTATCTGTTGATCACTTATATAAACGTCGACAGGTGTTGCGGGTACCTGTCCGATTTGAATTTCATTCTGATACCTTGCACATATCGCATTGTGTGATCTTTTTCTTGATTTGTCCTTTGTCGAAGGGGTTGTTAAGTAGTTTGTGGTCTGAGATGCTTAGAAATCGAGCTACCCTAAATCTGTTCAGGACTCGTATAATAAAGTCATCACAGCGTTTGCGTAACGAACCTCACAGGGTACACTATCGGCAGGTATAAGCGTGTACCGAGACCTTTAATCAGTATATGGAGCGTTTTCGCATTGATGTCTCAGCCTTGAATGTGAATATTACCGAACAGGACCGTATCTCTGACATTTTGGAAGGCATGAGACCGGGAGATCAAAAAAATGGCTCTGAGCACTATGGGACTTACCATCTGAGGTCATCAGTCCCATAGAACTTAGAACTACTTAAACCTAACTAATCTAAGGACATCACACACACCCATGCCCGAGGCAGGATTCGAACCTGTGACCATAGCGGTCGCGCGGTTCCAGACTGAAGCTCCTAGAACCGCTCGGCCACAACGGCCGGCTCCCGGTGGTGATTCTGCGTACGTGGCGCAGAGTAAGACGTCGCTGTCGACGTCCGAAAACTTCTCCTTTCAATCGATCCCACATACATTCGATTGGTTTAATGTCCGTGGAACAAGCAGTCCACTTCATTCTCATGACACTGGCGTGCTAAAGGAAGGCGTTAACGAGAGCAGCACGATGATCACGCCAGTTACCATCAGACCGGGAGATCAGTCGCGTTTTGTATTTACCCGCAAACCAGCGACGTTCTCTGAGTTAAATGAGTTACTTGGTTCTGTCGAGGCACTTAGATTTCCAGACGAGCAACGAGATCCGGGGAAAGGTTTTCAGTCTGCACCTCCTATCCGAAATGGTAATCACCAGCAGTCGCTTTCTGCTTCACTAGCCCATAATCGTTGTTCTCGGTGTGGTGCCAGCATTCATCTCGTGTGCGAGTGCCCGGTTAGACGTAGTCCTGGGCCTAGCATGTGATGCCATATGGTGTGAGGTAAAACTCTTCCGAGTAAACTCATGGGCTCATTGCGCGCGTATTCTCGCTCTTAATAATGTTTGTACTCGTCCTAACAGGGAACTTGTTTGTGCAATTCTGCATTTTGGAAGTTCCGTTTCCTTCTTCGACCATAGTTTTTATCTCGAATTTCGTAATTTGTGTAGGACGCCTCCATACAGGAGATGTCGTGTGGCCAGCGGACAAGAATTGCCTCTGGTGGGTGTGGTGTGCGGGAGTTAATCTATTAGCGATTTTTCTTGGGCTGTTAGATTCAGTCTTTAAGAATTTGTCTGTTACCTTGTTCCTTGGGTGTGATTTCGTTCAACGGACAGACCTGTTCCTCGACTTCACGATTTCCTTTAGACTCCATCCGTCTGAGAAATTAGCTCTTTTCTGTTGTCAGTTTATCAATATCATCAATTCCCTGAAGGCAGAGATCTAGCAATTCGAGGTTAGTCACCTCAGTGATGTTCAGTTTAAACAGTTAACGGCTCTTCTAGGACTTTCCCTGATGTTTCGACTAATAAATGTGAGATAACTGATCTAATTGAATACAAAATCGGTATGACCGACGGCATCCCTGTAGAGCGTACTCCGTATCGCCTCCCACCCTGTAAGATGAATATATTAAGACAAAAGATTAATGTTATGCTGCGGGACGGAGTTATTACACCATCAACTTCCCCATATGTGTCACCTGCATATCTCGCTCCTAAGGGACGGGGTGAGGATTATGAGAAGCCCTTAGTGAGAAGGTTATTTTGGTGTCAGTTCCCCTTCCTGACCTCCGTAACCGTTTTACATGTTTTGCTGATTTTTGCTATTTTACCGTACATGATTTAAATCATGCTTACTATTACATCCTATTAAGCGAGGAGTCTAAGTACGTTACTACCTTTCGTACAGATTGGAACATGTATGAATTTCATCGGGTACCATTTGGCTTGGCAACTAGGGCTGCAGTTCTTTCACGACTTTTACACCATGTTTTGGGCACCCTAAGTTGGGTTGTGTAATTACCTCGACGATTTGGCGGTCTATAGCCAGTCTTTTGATGAAAATATTTCTCGTCTTGAGCAGGTATTGTTAAAGCTTCGATCGGTCGGATTAACTGTCATTCCATCGCACACTACTCTCGTTAGGTAGTAGATCTCTTTCTGGGGTCTAGTGGTTTTCAGGGATGATATTAGGGTTGAGAAAATTTCCTCGCCCAAAGAATAAGAAATAGTTGGCCAGATCTATAGGTATGGCCAATAACTTTTGTGGAAGTTCGTCCCTAATTTCGCCCAACTTGCTGCTCTCCTTAAAAAACTGCGTAAAGGGGGGGGGGGGGGGGCGGGGGATTTTGTTTGGAGAGAGAGAAAGCAATCCTGTATTGGTTATCCCAGACTTTGAAAAGAGATTTTTAGTGTAGACTGATGCTTCCAATGCCGGAGCTGCTGCTTTTACAGGAAGACGTAGCTGACAGGAGTTTTTTAGCTTTTGCCTCTAGGAGATTAGTAAGTCCTGAACCTAAGCACTCTGTTTATGAGTCGTAAATTCTGTCTCGAGCATATGGAATGTGACTTGGAAACTGACAACCAAGACTTGAGTTTGGTCTTGGTACGCCCTAGGAAGACTGGCAGGATTCTAAGATATGGTTCATACATCTGCCTTCTGTGTCATAGTATCTAATACTAGAGGCTCCAATAATCTGTCTGCTGGTGCCTTAGTCGCATTTTTGGTGATGACACTTAGGAACCTGGAGGTTGTTCATTGTTGGCCATTTCATCCGCCTATAGTGTTTTAACTGAGGTACCTCAACCCTACGGGGGTCTCAAGGTTCAACAGGATCAGGATCCTTATTTTGGCCCCATTGGGAAGTGTGGGTTGGCTGGGAAGGTTGTTCTCAGTTACTTTTTGAGAAGCAGTATTTTGCATCATGAGACTAAGATTTCTTTACCCATCGAATTGGTGACTTCCGTCTTTCATTATTTTCATGGTTCTTTGTTGGGTGGTCATTTGGTCCTTCATAAGATCCTCTGCAAGGTAACCCAGTGGGGACTGTTTAAATGATTGTGTTGGCATAATTTTTTATCTTTTCTTCAAAACAGACATAAATTATGCTAAACACGATATTGATTGAATAACATAAACAACTAACAAGTTATTCAAGACTACACTGGACAAGGATCCTGGGTGGAAGAGAGAGTGTAACTACAGTAAGTACTATGGCCTAAAAATGTGGATAATGCAATCTGAATTGATCTGACGCTCAGCAGACTTTGATTGATCGAATCTACTGAAGTTTCTTCATATAGTTGCTGCCGAGAGCGATTGAGATCTGTACACCCTGACAATGCTGGAGCGGCAGTACGTTACACTGTATGCTTCGTGCGCCGATGTAGACTGCAGCTGGTGAGATGTGTGCACAGGAGGTGAGACATGGAGGTGGCACCTGTGAATCGATCAAGGCCACAAATGAAATGCAAAAATCTCACGGTCTAGCGATCAGGCAGATGGATCGCAATTTAGTCTCTACCAGAGTCCTGAAATCACAGTAGATTTCAGTGTGTGACACACCCGTTCACATGTCGTACCAAGGACCAATTTGGCTCACTTATACGACAGAGTGCACAAGGATACAAATCATCAAGACTGGTAAACCAAAAACGACTAAGTGTGCTCTCAGCAAACGAATAGTCCGAGATGTTTGAAGTCACATTGTTATTACACTAAGAACTTCACCACAGGCTGCCCAGTCTAAACTACTGGCAAGTGAAGTCAGTCTCAGGACAGGTCCCAAGTACCAACCACACATTCCAGTTACTCGACCAGAAGTGCCTACCAGACTGAAGTCCAGCACCCAAGTGCACCTCTTCAGGGCTCATCATAGGGCTCTAGAGCCGCAAAATCCCCCCTCCCACATGACATCATAACTCACGTGGAACGAGGGAAAGAGTTAAGAAACCTCTGGAAAAAAATGAAACCTCAAATTACTGGCTTTTTTAACTTTTGCAGAGTGGGAAGATGATTTTCTCCCAAGTCATGTCACTTCCCGTGGCAACAAGCAAACATATAGCATCTTAAAGATCTTTATCTAAATCGCTGGTACTTTGGAGCTTGTTACTCCTAGCTACGAGGTGTAATAAAGATTCTATCTCTTATGGTTCTCAGATGCCAGAGTTTCTTATTCAACTGAGGCAGCCGATGGAAGTGGTTCACAGGCCTATTTGCAGTATCAGCGAACATGAAAACATGCGACTTTTTAATTCACGTGGCTTTGCACACATTTCCTGGTTTACTACTCTATTGTGTAGACACATTCCTTCAGATTGTCGCCTCCAGCCCAGGCCTTGGCTGGCGCCACAGCAGGTAGCTCGGCATTGTTCTGCTGGAGTCCTGTCTTGACAAGTTGCTGCCCTGTCTGCCCTGTACGGCTGTGGATCTGTCCAGCAAGATTTACTAAGGGATGGGCTCGCAGCCAGTTGCTTTCAACTCCCAACATGCCGTTTTTATGAGCTAAGAACCATAAATATCCCTCATGCTTTTAGCGCCCTACCTGGCTGCATCAACGTCTGCTCAGGCCATTAACTTTCTATTGTCTTGCTCAAGGTGCATCAGGTTGTAACAAAATCTTTAATAATTTTCCATATATGAAAAATAGGCGGGAGAGTAACTTGTCCCCTCTCACCTTACTAAGATGCTTTGTCCTCGTAGCTGGCCTTCTTTGTGTAAGGACATTCATCATTTAGTCAGTGAGTGGGAACTGTGCAAAGTGGGTAAACACAACACCAACTTACATAATGGTCTGTTTCAACCTGAGTGAGAAGAGCGTCCGATGGATAAATTATTTACTAATAATGTCGATCCCCTTCCCTGGGCTAGGGGAGGGAATCTTTATCTTTATCTACTGGTGGCAGTAGATGGTTTTTCTAGGTTTTTCTGGTTACTTCCCAGCAGAGGACTTACTGTACCCCTCAATATTCACCATCTTACTAACATATTCTCTTGGTTTGGACCTGCTCTCATGAACGATAATCCTCCTCCCTTTATGCGTTTCACGTTTAATTGCTATCAACTGGGGCTGTAAAATATCTTATGTCAAGGGCCCGGGTGGAGCATATCGTAGAAGCAGGGCAACTGTCAATCAATTCATTTAATACAAGATTAAAGACAACATTGTTAAGCAAAGGAAAGAAATGAGTGTTAGTACCGGTAAGATATTTTGCTCACCTGAGACTTCCGTACAAAAACATGACACTGTTGCTTGAAGGTATACGTCAACACAAGTACAATAGGTGTATTTATGGTGGTCTATTTGCTATCGCTACTGTGTTAGGAAAGTAAACAGGCTACAGGATGTACCATTGTTTTACCCGTGAGCAAGACAGCAGAGATAGAAAGCATCAGTGCATTAGGAATAAATGACCGATGAACGGTAAGGTGGCAAATGTCCCGTATAGTGTAACAAATTTTGTACGCCTGAAGGTACAAAACGTCTCCTGTATACACCTCAGACGAGGCGTTACGAACGCATGGTTAATATCTCCTGCTAATATACATCACCTATTTAAGACATTTATCGATAAGACATCAGTTTTATGCCTGTATAACGCTAAGTAATGTACTGAAAGAAGAATTTGATTTATGATACGGTTTCATTACAAACTGACTACAAGAATCCACTGCCTTTCAAAAGAAACTGAAGTATTCAGAAGGAGAGGAGAAATCTAAATTAAACTTCATGGTTTAAGGGTTCACGTGATGTTATTACAATGACAACAAAATAGAGACACATTTGGAAAGAAGTTGTCAGAACGAGCCCACATGTCAGTATCAGGTTGCGCTACCTGAGGACAGGGTATATGCACTGATTTCTTTGAGAAAGGTATCACATAAGCTTTGCATCATTTCCTGAGAGCAACTGGCCAGCGACTGTTGTAACTGTGGCCTGATATCCTCGATACTGGTGCTGAGATGGTATTGACGTCCGAGATGGTCAGGCACGTGAGTTCCATCAGGGATAGACCTGGGGATCTTGCGGGCCATGGGAGTAGCTCAACATCAGGCAGAAAGTTCACAGAGACGAGTGCCATTCGCGGTGGAGGAGCGGTCGCCCTGTCGAAATATGGCACTACATCACTGTCGTACGAGAGGTAACACATAATGATGCAGGAAGTCTGTGACATATCATTGTGATGTCCACGTTCCCTCAGTCATTAACACTTGCCACTTGAAGTCATACCGATGGCTCTGCGCATCATGACACAAAGATTAACACCACTGTGCTCTGCAAAACACTGAAAGAGTGGGATCTCTCCCCATGTGACCACCACACACGCCGATAATGGTCATGCCCGGTACTGCAGAATGACGATTCGTCGCTTGAACACAATGTCATGCTATTTACGGAAAGTTTATGTTCACAGCAAAGCCACATCTACTTGGTGATTTTTTCCACCGTGTACAAACTCTAAGGAATGATCGATAAGAGGACACGGAACAATAAAAGTCTAATGAACTTATGTCCGGAAATGCAGGGCTTCCATGCTAGAGACCATTTATTCAGTCACACATTGTTACAGAGAATGCGGTCTATTACGTGCTGTACCAAGTAGCCACAGTTACATTATGTGTTTCCACGTGCCTCAACGCATACGTGTACGTGCCGTAGCATACTCTGTCTCACACGTTCACATAGCCCAGGCTGCATCCGAACTGTGTCAAAGGCAGCATGCATCCGCTGCTCCATTGTATCCACATCTGGAATGGGCTCAGCATACACGATACATTTTGAGATGGCCCCGTGACAAGAAATCCCACTGGTTCAGAACCGGTGAACTAGCAGGCCATGTAACTGGACCTCTCATCCGATTCTGATGCGTCCGGACGTTAACGGTGAAGTGGGCTAGAGCACCGTCATGTAGCAGCCACGTAAACTTTCATCACTGGCACTTCTTCCAGCAAGTGGGGCAAAGTCACCAGGCAAGAAACGTCGACAGTTCTGGCTTGTTGGGCGACGTGGAAGGAAGGCTGGTCCCAAAATACGGTCGCCAGTTATCCTGTCCCACACATTCCGGTTGCACCGATGCTGATGATTTGCTGTCACCATACCATAGATGTTATGCATATTATCCAACAGATGACTGTTATGAAAGATGAAAATACTACTTCGCGTAAATGTAGCCTCATGTATTAAGAGAATGGATGACACAAATCTCGGAATTGTGGTCGCCTGGTGAAGAAACTACTGACAAAATTGCTACGGATGTGGAACGTCTGTCGCTAGGAAACCCTGCACGCGCTGTAAGTGATAAGTGTAGCAACAATTGTTATGGAGAATGTTCCACACGACTGTCTGGCTTACCCTGTACTGGTAGGCCAATTGCCCGGTACTGACACGGCGGTCGCCTTCCTCAGTGTTAATCGTATTTTCCTCCAGTGTGACGTCCGAACATTTCGGGCACGTCCTTCATGATTTCCTGCTTCCTGAAACGACCCTGTCTCAGACGAACGGCGAAACACTGTTGCAAACATTGAATGCTGTAGTTCTTGTCGGCGGGGATAGGTCTCCTGATACAGCCTTGCTGCCCGCCGTCCGTTACCATTCGGCTTTCCTTACGTAAACTCAACGTCATCAAGCTCTCTATTCGATTACGGAACCATTGCGTACAACGCTGTATCACATACACATGGTGAGTCAGCAACAGAAGTGAATAGGACACAACATTACCAATTACTGTGGTAGGAGGGGGCGATAGGGCGTGACATATGAGGAACAGTACCACTCTTCAGGAGGAAACCAGGCATACTGCAAGTGTGGCCACATGGTACAGTGTGTATTGGACCGCAGTCTCTGTAACAATGTATGACAGAATAAATGGTCTCTAACATGGAAACCATGTATTTCCGGACACAAGTTCATTAGACCTTTTTTATTCCGTATCCCCTTATCGATCAAAAAATCACCCTGTATAAAGCAGTTGTGTATGTGTTGGGGCTTATGGGCGTTCAACGTCGACGTCATCAGCGCCCTAAGGCAGCTGTTTGTGTTGTGGTGTTAACGGCAGCACTTGCCTAGTTCGACTGCTGCAGGTCACAGATCAATAATATAACATAACACAAATATTTGTAGGTGTTCCACCACTTGTTGCCGCGATTGGCACAGACATGGGGGGGTTAAGATGCATTTGCTGCACAGTACTGCGATCCTTCCTTGTGGTGGTCAAACGTGGTCGAACGGAATCTCGAGGACGAGTATGCCTGTCTGCATGTTCCCATTTAGTCTATCAAAAGGCCGCCGTAACATCGAAAGCTCCACAAATCTGGTTATCGCACTAGTCGACCAGAGGACGCACGGTTAGGCCCCTTTCTGTGCCAGCTGTCTCAGACTAGTAGACAGCATCTCCATGTCCTTCACAGCAACCATTCAACATCTAAGGTTGTTCGCACCCGTGGTATACCCAAGGCCGGGTGACAACACTAAACATGAATAACACCAGTGCACCGTACCGGCTGTTCTACCTGTCACACAGAACTGCAAGTCTAAACACTTACATACCTGCCGATGGTGTGCCCGAGTACGAAGTTGCATTGACATCCGACAATATCTTCTGAGTGTATCATTTTTTGTAATTATTTTTCAAGCGGCAGAAGGTTGTTTCAGATTGGGGTATCATATGAAGCGAAATCCTTTTCTTTTCGACGACCAAAATCCTAGTATTGCGTTACAAATATATACATGGACAGGAATCAAGTCTGGAGGTAAGTCGTTTGGCCACTTTCCATATATACCAACTTTCACAGGGGTGTAACTGCTGGGCCGGCCGCGGTGGTCTCGCGGTTCTAGGCGCGCAGTCCGGAACCGTGCGACTGCTACGGTCGCAGGTTGGAATCCTGCCTCGGGCATGGATGTGTGTGATGTCCTTAGGTTAGTTAGGTTTAAGTAGTTCTAAGTTCTAGGGGACTAATGACCACAGCAGTTGAGTCCCATAGTGCTCAGAGCCATTTGAACCATTTTTTTTGTAACTGCTGGTCAGAAAGAGTTCTACAAGCCGTATTCTCTCGTGTAGAAGTTCACGGGGTAGTTAACTGATGCTTATGGTCAATATTTACCCACACGAAACAACTCGTTTCCCTTTCTGAGCACTTGTGTCACATGCTCGCGGGGGGGGGGGGGGGCGCTGTTTTGGGTCTCTGCCGCCATTTTATCTTATCTCATCGCCTATCAGGGTACAGATGTGAGATCTTGAGATCTCCCACCAGATCCCTCTTTTATCCTACCTTTTATTGGCGGTGACATAGAGACCGGTGGATGGAGCAGGCGTGTCCTGTGCTTAATGACGGCAGAGATCATGAAGTGGACGGTTAGCCAGAAGCAAAGTCCAGAGCGTATCGAAAGCCGTCGTAAGTGTGCACAAACAGTCCATGGAACGATTAGAGTTCAATCACTCTCCTGTTAACGATGTTTAGGGAAGGCCTCAGAAAACAGTAAGAACTTCCAGAAAAGTGCCGGGCCGCGGTGGTTGTATGTGTGTGACTTACTAAGGGACCAAACTGCTGAGGTCGTCGATCGGTGGACTTATACACTACTTGAACTAACTTATGCTAAGAACAACACACACACATCCATGCCCGAGGGAGGACTCGAACCTCCGGCGGGAGGGGCCGCGCAATCCGTGGCATGGCGCCTCTAAAGTGCGGCCACTCCGCGCGACGTCACGGTGTTTGTGGAACCTGTGACGTCAGTGGACTGGCTACGTGACTTGTGCTATCTATGAGACCAAGTTGCAGCCGTGATATGAAGCTCGAGCACCTCTGACTTTTCATCGACATCGATACTCGGCCTGAGCAAGGAATCCTAATCACGGTCGAATGCTAAAATCCCCTCAAATTGTACTGCGTAAACAATTCTTTGTCGATAATGTGGGCCACCCGTCTGTGGCTTGACTCACTCAGTCTCTCACGGGTTTGCTACTTGTTCTGATAAATTTCTCCTAATTAGAATGAGGCTAGATGGGAAACTTCTGTGCGGGTTCCAGTGCATGTCTGTAAGGTCCTGTGACCAGTAACGCCTCATTCTCGATAGCCAGACAGTGTTCAACTATCCTGTGGGCACATCACACAGCGCCACCAGCAACTACGCGCCTGCCAGTTGTGTGGTGTGAAACGCCAGCAGCTTAAATTGGAATATCTTAGGATACGTCTTACAGTGAACGTTAATGGCACTAAATGAAAATACAAAGTTTTACGGCCACCAGTAGAAATTATTTTAATTGTATTTCCACTATAGATTTAAGATGTTTAAACTCTCTGTCAATTTAAGAGTATAACTGTATCTTTGCATGTAATAAAAACGTTAGCCATGTGTTACCTCAACGATGGCTTAGATGTATCATGCAATAGATGTAATATTAACGTGTCACACCTATTTCGTAATCATAACCGTGCTCTCTCTCACTCGCCTCTCTCTCTCTCTCTCTCTCTCTCTCTCTCTCTCTCTCTATATATATATATATATATATATATATATATATATATATATATATATATAATTGAGGGAAACATTCCACGTGGGAAAAATATATCTAAAAACACAGATGATGTGACTTACCGAACGAAAGTGCTAGCAGGTCGATAGACACACAAACATACACACGAAATTCAAGCTTTCGCAACAAACTGTTGCCTCATCAGGAAAGAGGGAAGGAGAGGGAAAGATGAAAAGATGAAAGGATGTGGGTTTTAAGGGAGAGGGTAAGGAGTCATTCCAATCCCGGGAGCGGAAAGACCGCTCCCGGGATTGGAATGACTCCTTACCCTCTCCCTTAAAACCCACATCCTTTCATCTTTCCCTCTCCTTCCCTCTTTCCTGATGAGGCAACAGTTTGTTGCGAAAGCTTGAATTTCGTGTGTATGTTTGTGTTGGTTTGTGTGTCTATCGACCTGCTAGCACTTTCGTTCCGTAAGTCACATCATCTGTGTTTATATATATATGTGTGTGTGTATATATAAAGAATCTGTGACTTTTGGAGCAATGCTATCTGAAAGAAAAAAGTGGAGCACCCCCGAAGACTTGTTCGGACGGCAATGTAACTTACTACACTCAGTTGCTGGGTACGTTAATGATGAGTTTTAATTCTGTGCGAAGGACAGAGTGACCACCAAAGTAAATTAGTGCGGTCCGTAGTTTCTTGTTGTTACCAGGCCTGCCAGGGAATATAAGGATCGTGAACACCGTCAGATACTGAAGGATCACACAGGAACAAAGAGATGCCGTGTACTCATTTGAGACAGCGTTATCGTCACTTGACACTGTGGGTCCGTATTTATCTGGCTGGTCGAATACTGCAATATCCAGATTTGTGAGGCATTCGGATGTGACAGTGGCCGGGCGGAGTACTTGGGAATGTGAGGGCCAAGCGTACATATCGCCAAGCTTCCGATCGACCATCCCTGACCACCACCATGGATTGCCGTATTGCGCACCGGAGCCATTATAATCCCTTCGCATCTGCGCCTGCCACCAGACAACAAATAATGGTCCCTCTGCAACATTCTGTGTCGTCCCGCTGCTTTGGTTGGAAACTAACAGCAGCTGGACTAGGGAGCTACCGTCCCATGCGTAGGCTGCCCTTAACACTACAGCATAAACGGGTGCACTTTGAGTGGTACGTGACCGGGCAGCATGGACTGCCGATGAGTAACGCTGCAGTGTGTTGAACAATCGACTGGCGTTCCGCACTATCCTGGATGACCATCGTCGGCGAGTATGGCGACCACCTGGGGAGCGATCCGATTTTCCCATTAGTTTGGAGATACATAGCGGCGTTACTCATGACGTCACGCCGCCACTGTGTATGACGTCGAGTCAAGGCTGGTAGTGACTGAGGGAACTCGGACGTCACAACGGCATTCCAAGGACAACTAGCGACATCGCGTGTCACCTCTCACACGCAAGTAGGGTGGTGCCAGTTTTCAGCAGCATAAAGCCAGTCCAAACATGGCACGTGTCTCTACCAGCTGTCCGTGATGTTCAGGTCCTCACGTGGCCAGCAACTTTTCTAGATATTAGCTCGATAGGGCATATGTGGGATCGGCTCGGCCGTCAACTCCGTTTTTGCCAGTATCCAGAATATTAAAGAGCAGCTACACTGAAGCGCCAAAGAAACTGGTATGTGCGTGAATATTCAAATACACAGACACCTACACAGGCAGAATACTGCGATGCGGTCGTCAACGCCTATGTAAGACAACAAGTGTCTGGCGCAGTTGTTAGATCGGTTATTGCTGCAACAATGGCAGGTTATCAAGATTTAAGGGAGTAGGAACGTAGTGTAAAAGTCGGCGCACAAGCGATAGGGCGCAGCATCTCCAAGATAGGGATGAAGTGGGGATTTTCCCGTACGACTATTTCACGGGTGTACCGTGAATATCATGAATCCGGTTTGCCGGCCGGTGTGGCTGTGCGGTTCTAGGCGTTTCAGTCTGGAACCTCGCGACCGCTACGGTCGCAGGTTCGAATCCTGCCTCGGGCATGGATGTGTGTGATGTCCTTAGGTTAGTTAGGTTTAATTAGTTCTAAGTTCTAGGGGACTGATGATCACAGATGTTAAGTCCCATAGTACTCAGAGCCGAATCCGGTTAAACATCAAATGTCCGATGTCTCTGCGGCCGAAAACAGATCCTGCAACAACGGTACGCCGGCCGCTGTGGCCGAGCTGTTATAGGCGCTTCGGTCTGGAACCGCGTTGCTGCTACGGTCGCTGGTTCGAACCCTGGCTCGGGCATGGGAGTGTGTGATGTCCTTAGGTGAGTTACGTTTACGTAGTTCTAAGTCTAGGGGACTGATGGCCTCAGATGTTAAGTCCTATAGTGGTTAGAGTCATTTATGTCATTTTTAAACAACGGAACCAACGACGACTGAAGAAAATCGTTTAGCTTGACAGAAGTGCAACCCTTCCGCAAATTTCAATGCTGAGCCATCAGTGTCAGCATGCGAACCATTCAACTAAACATATTCGATATGGGCTTTCGGAGCCGAAGGCCCGCTGGTTTACCCCTGATGACTGCATGACACAAGGCAGTACTCCTCGCCTGGGTCCGTCAACACCAGCATTGGACTGTTGACGACTGGATACGTGTTACCTGGCCGGACGCGTCTTGTTGCATATTATATCTAGCGGATGAATGTCTACGGGTATGGAGACAACCTCATGAATCCATAGACCCTGCATGGCAGCAGGGGACTGTTCAAACTGGTGGAGGCTCTGTAATGGTGTGGGGCGTGTGCAGTTGGAGTAGTATGTGACCCTTAATACGTCTAGATAAGACTGACAGGTGACACGCACGTAAGCATCCTATCTGATCACATGCTTCCATTCATGTCCATTGTGCGTTCCGACGGACTTGGACAATTCCAACAGGACAATGCGACACCCCCCCCCCCCCACCCCTCCCTCGCACCGCAAGTCCAGAATTGCTACATAGTAGCTTCAGAAACAGCTGATTTTAAACACTTCCGCTATCCACCAAACTCTCCAGACATGAACATTGTTGAGCATACCTGGGATGCCTTGCAACGTGCTGATCAGTAGAGATTTCCACCCGTCGTACTCTTACCAATTTATGGCCAACCCTGCCGGATTCGTGGTCTCAATTCCCTCCAGCACCTCTTCAGACAATCACGCGTCCGGCCATCCTGATTTAGGTTTTCCGTGATTTCCCTAAATCGCTCCAGGCAAATGCCGGGATGGTTCCTTTCAAAGGGCACGGCCGACTTCCTGCCCCGTCCTTCCCTAATCCGATGCGACCGATGACCTCGCTGTCTGGTCTCCTTCCGCAAAACAACCAACCAACTAACCTCTACAGACGTTAGTCGAGTCCATGCCAGGTCGTGTTGCGGCACTTCTACCAGTTAACGGGGGCCCTGCACGATATTAGGCAGGTGTACTACTTTCTTTGGCTCTTCAGTACGTAATAGCTGTGAGCCAGCTTGTCTCAGTAGAGGATACACCGACAATACGACACACTTCCTAGCCCAAGCAGTGGGTGCATCCAGGCCACAGGACGCGCAACGTCGTACTGCTGAATAGGGTCACACTACCAATTACTTTGTAAATTTGACTCGATTCTCTAATCTCTGAAATACTATCACATAACCCCACAATCCGCGAAGTTTCGTTCCTCCTCCCCTTCTGGGAGTTTCCGTCCTTTCATCTTGAAGTGTATTAGCCTGACAGGAAACGAGGAGGATTACTGAGGTCATTCTGACTGAAACATGGATAAAATGAAGACATATGCCTTGATGTTGGATGGTTTCGAAGTTTTAGCGAGTACAATGATTACATTGACAGACACAGCAATTTTTGTCACGACTTTTATCCATGTTTACCATCCTATCTGAAAGAATGAGCAAGTAATCAACAGAATGGTGAACTTGTTTGAAAGTGCACAAAATCCTGCACTAACAAACTGAAGATGATTAGTGTTTGGGAAAGACGTAATGACAGCCAAAAAAGTGAGAAACTGCATGCAACTCGCATCCATGTCTAAGCGCGTATAGAACAGTTGTCATTCATTTCTTTTGTGCGGTAACAGACTGACTACGGATAGTGTTTTATCGAGGGCATGGAGCCACTTCATCGAGCAGTGGAACTTTCTGACAGAAGCAGAAAAGTAGATCCCTTTGGGCTTCACTTCACATCGCGTCGTCTTTTCCGTTCGTCCTCATTTCCGCATGCAGCCAGCGTCGTGTTGGGCGAACGTTCCAGCCGAGCTTTGGCGAGTCTTCCCTCTGCTGTCGCTCTCCGTTCAGATATTTCATTTCCTATTTCGCAAAGTTGCTGACCGGCTGCAGATAGCTCGACCGCCGCCCGCTACCAACTTATTTATCGATAGTTTGAGAGCTTGCACCTGCCTCATGCTATTCGAAGTGTCACTCGGCAGCGCGCTTGTACTTCTGGAGGGTACTTGCTTTGTACTTGGACTGCGAGTCGGACTGAGAAACGAAGCGCTTACGCTATGAGTAAGAATATTTTCGTCAAAATGCTCTGAAATACCGACTCGACGTATGAACTCCCCAGGTTGAACCTCTAGAATTTTATCATTAGGTATGTGTAATTATACTTGTCAGCCTTAGACGAGTCACCCCCCCCCCCCCCTTCCCCCCCCCCCCCCGCCCCCCCCCCCTCCCGTAATGGAGACACACTCTCTCGGTGCAAACAGTGGCTCTTTGATTCGATGAAGAAACGAGACCAGTGTCAGAGACTACATAACACGAGAAATACCAGTACTGCAGCGACGATCGAGTAGCGGTGCTGCATAGCGCTAGCAGACAACTCGGGCCAGGGCAGCACACGGATGGGGTGAGCAGCGCAATCAAGACGTGACGGACAAAAGATTTTCTGTTTTCTACTGTCCCTTTTATCATATATCTCTTTATTAAATAAGTAGACAAGGGGTTTCCAGACGCATTTCCTCTGGTGTTTCGTCAGGTACTTTCAAGTTCATTATTGCAATTTGTGGTTGGAGTGAACCCAAAGAAATACTCAAATACTGCTTGTCACATGTTTCATGTAATCCTCAGTGTCAACAGTAAGCGTCTGTATGAGCGTGTTTCAAACAAAATGATTTTTAAAGACGAATTTTACTCTTCCGTCTTTCCCCCTGATGGGGTACCTTGTGATTGCTGGTACTCTGATGGAACACCTTGCTTATTTTGAAGGTTAATAAAATTTTAACTAGAGAAAAACTTGTTTTATTCGGTGGTAACCAGTTTCAAATCACAACTAATAACACAGAAATTCTTAAAACGTAAAAAAAAAAAAAAATTGCCATGTTATTAATAATTTTCCGCGGAGCTTTTATTCACTTCCCGTGGAACACAGTTTGTGAATCCCTGCACAGGATTTATAAGTAGGCTGTTTAGGCTTTTATGTTGGTAACGTCACGTAGCGCTCTGTATGAAAATCACTGGCTGTGCTGTGTGCAGTCTGTGGCTGGTTGGCATTGCTGGAATATTCTCTATTGTAGCGTTGGGCAGTTGAATGTCAACAGCGAGTAGCGTTGCGCAGTTGGAGGTGAGCCGCCAGCAGTGGTGGATGTGGGGAGACAGATGGCAGAATTTGAATTTTGAGAGCGGACGATCTGGACGTGTGTCCATCAGAAAGAGTAAATTTGTAAAACTGTATGTCATAAACTGATGTATATATGATGACTTTTGAATATTATTAAAGTAAATACATTGTTTGTTCTCTATCAAAATCTTTCATTTGCTAACTATGCCTATCAGTAGTTAGTGCCTTCAGTAGTTAGAATCCTTTATTTAGCTAGCAGTATTGACGCTCGCTGTATTCCAGTAGTTCGAGGAACGAAGATTTTTGTGAGGTAAGTGATTCATGAAAGGTTTAGGTTATTGTTAGTCAGTACCATTCTTTTGTAGGAATCATTGCAAGTCAGATTGCGTTGCGCTAAAAATATTGTGTGTCAGTTTAGTGATGATCAGAATAAGTAAAGAGAGAAATGTCTGAGTATGTTCAGTTTTACTCAGCTGTTTGAAAATCAAATGATGTAAGGGGTTTACCAGCACAGTAATTCATAAATTTTTCTAAGGGAGGTTTCAGATTAAACTGGAGCCTCTCTATCGAATGGGCACGTAAAATTCCGTTAGAAAAATAATTTTGTTTGTAACGGGAACAAATCGATGCTCTCTGCTGGAATCAGGCACCTCATGAAGCACGTGATGAGCAGTATTTGTTTGGAGAGACTACACATCACAAAAACAAAATTGGAAATATCTGCCGAAACACCAGATAAAATATACCTGACGCCTCTTAGAAAGACAATCTGTACATAAATACAAAGTTCCTAGGCGCATTAGGTGTTCCTGCCTCTTGTCTTATGAGGATACGTCCAGCGTTGTCGAACATGTGCATTTCGGTGCTTAGGATGCGGGAAGGCGTGAGCGTTTTGGTGGTCAAGGTGAGGGGAATCACGATGTTGAATGCGCGATCTGGCCTCCAAATCTTTGAACAAGGTACACTCACTGGTAGACATCATTGTGACACTGTACTCATTCTGCATGTGCGTCTTTTCACGGGTGCATTTTACACTCATGTCATTTTTATGTATGACAGTGCATGACCGCATCGAACAGTGCAGGTGGGGGAGCTCCTGGAACAAGGGGATATTCGGCATATGGAAAACAGGCCTGCCCCTCCTCCCAAATCGCATCGAGTACTTAGGGGGTCCCTTGGGGATACATATTTCAGCTCGTCCACATTCACCAGCGACCCTCCAGCCGTTCTCAACCGCTGTGATCGTTGCATAGTATACCCTACGACAAGAACTCCTTAACAACCTTGTGGGCAGCATGATATGGTGCAGGGCATGGTCATTACACACCCTGTTGATTACCATGTCGTAACATTTGCAATATCCAGGTGACCATTATAAACTGTAAGATGGCAAGAACTATGCCTCTGAACTCACGTTAGCGATTTTAGTGAAACATGCGAGAAAGCCACGCAAAGCTATGGTGGAGTGGTCAACAGAGGCCAAAAGATGCGTGTTTGAGACTATAGCAACTTCATGCTGAATTCACGGTCCGCAGAGTCTGAAGTAAGTCAGATGAAGAGCGACAGAATGAAATATGCCCACCTCTGATGGGAATGTAGGATGAAGGAATTTGAAGTACTCTCCTGGGAGTCAGAATTTCGGAAAAATTGGTGTTTTACGCAGATGCTAGCTTTGATTTGTGGCCTGGTAGAAGGTAAATAGCAGAAGTAGAGAGGAAGGGAAATTTTGTGGGAATTTGTTCACTTCCCAGAGCAGACATTGGTTGGCACTGGGAAGTGACACATAATTAATGCGACTTTTCAGCTGGCAGTGATTTTGCTGGAGGGGAAACTGAGGCGAAGAGCGGATTGGCAGAAGTCTCCGTAGAGGTTTTTCCGTTCCCAGCTTGCCTAGAATGCGGATGTGGGATTCTTTACTCAGCTGGCCTGAGAGAGAGTGAGCATCTCTGCAGCTTAGGACTTAGCAAACGGAACGATTGAGCTTGGAGATATAAAGTTTTCGTTCACCTATGTACTGAGCAAGATAGCTAGGAGTCAATAGACAAGTGCAGCCTTGCAGCACCACGAGGCCGACCGACATTCGTACAATGACGCCGCCCCGCCACGCTGAATTCGGTGATATTGCGCCCGCTCTGGCTTGAGTTAGGCCACTGATTAATTTCTTGGAACACGTCGGCAAAGTTTCCTCGGGGTTTCATGGGCCATGCATTTTAGAATTCTTCTCACACTTCGCATTAAGCCTGGGTCAGTCGATGGGTAGTAATTTTGATTTATTGCGCTTAACTCCACGTAAACGCAATTTATTCCCACTGCCTGTTAGGAGAGTTATGTAATGTGATGACTGAAGGTCGTGAGTTAAAATAAATTTGTGCTAATCGACTGCATCTGTTTTCAATCAAGTAGTTGAAATACCAAGTCACTTTCTTAATTGATTTTATGTTCAAAATTCGCATCTGGTGTTCAATAGCTGAATATATCATCAATGTGCACCCCTTTTTAATTAAAAGGGATCAATTCTGAATCAATTAATGTCCACACTGCCACTGCAGTTCAGTGCGTTATCTGATATTGCGGCAATTTTGCACTCTCTATTGATCTGTTAGTCTATTAGCTGGGATGAACACACGCCAAAACCAGATAAGTGACGGGTGGGGTGCTACAAAATCGCGATGATTTCAGTGCAATTAATGTCTTTGAATAAAAGTGTCATTTGTATTCCACGAACAGCTGTGCCGAGGTGGAGCCACCAGTTCCTGTCAGATCACTGAACTTGATTACCGTTACGCCGGCCGGGATGGCTAAGCGATTCTAGGCGATACAGTCAGGAATCGCGCGACCGCTGTGGTCGCAGGTTCGAATCCTGCCTCAGGCATGGATGTGTTTGATGTCCTTAGTTTAGTTAGGTTTCTGTACTTCTAAATTCTATGGGACCGATGACCTTAGAAGTCAAGTCCCATAGTGCTCAGAGCCATTTTTCTTTTTTAGTACCGTTACCCGTGGCCAGTTCTCGGCTGGTTTCCCGCCTGTAAACACGACCGTTCTGCGAGCTCCGGCCGCGCAGCTGTGTTTACGTCGGCACCTACGACCCTGTGGGTTCGTGGAGGCCACTTGGCTATACTCAAAATGGGAGACCACGACGTTGGGCTCACAGATTCACTCCAACCTTGGTACACCTTCAGTAGGCCATTAGAACAAGATAATGTGCAAGTGGTTGGGTGCACTACTCTGGCAGTTCCGAGGCAATCGCAAAAGCTTTACGCGTCTATTATGAAACAGATGCATCTGTGCTGAGGTGCTGAACGTTATAATTAATGGTGCTTAAGTGGTCTTCTTTTGAATAAATCTCATTTTGTTCGTTTTCGTTCGTTGTATCTGCTGGGGTGGGAAGACGCAAGACACCCGTTTCAGTTCGTCGTTGATCCATTAACTCAGTGTTTTTATTACGGAGTGCAGCTAACCCTCTGACCGAACACGCTGAGTTACCGTGACGGCAGTGGTCAGTCGGCCTTTGGCTGTGGTCAGGCGCACACTCTTTGTTTGCGTCTCGCCTGTTGTGCTGTTCGCGAGCGAGCGCGCGTTTGTTTACTTTTACGTAGCGGCTTGTCTCACAAGGGAACCTCCCCATCGCACCCCCCTCAGATTTAGTTATACGTTGTCACAGTGGATAGGCCCTGAAAAACTGAACACAGGTCAATCGAGAAAACAGGAAGAAGTTGTGTGGAACGATGAAAAAAATAAGCAATATACAAACTGAATAGTCCATGTGCAAGATAAGCAACATCAAGAATATTGTGAGTTCAGGAGCTCCGTGGTCCCGTGGTTAGCGTGAGCAGCTGCGAAATGAGAAGTCCCCGGTTCAAGTCTTCCCTCGAGTGAAAAGTTTACTTTTTTATTTAGGATCTGTCCGTTCGCTCATTGACGTCCCTATTCACTGTAATAAGTTTGACGTCTGTGTTTTGCGACCGCACAGCAAAACCGTGCAATTAGTAGACGAAAGGACGTGCCTCTCCAATGGGAACCCAAAACATTTGATCGCAAGGTCATAGGTCAACCGATTCCTCCACAGGAAAACACGTCTCACATATTCTATACGACACTGGTGACGGCATGTGCGTCACATGGCAGGAATATGTTGTCGACCCACCTAACTTGTACACTTGGCGATTGGGTAAAAAGATTCTTCTACCTTGCCCGATTTAGGTTTTCTTGTGGATGTGATAATCACTCCCAAAAAAGTGATGAAAAAACATAAGAGTTTGTCACGTAAACTGCAACAAATGAATGCAACAGTTTCACAGTCGCACAGTTTTCCCTGTGCTCTGTCAAAACATATGTTTTTAACGTTTTCAAATTTTTCCGAGTGTATACCGTCAAATCCTGAATTTGGAGAGCGAAGTTGATTATGTGTGAGTGCCTGAACTTTGATAATTATCTGAAAATAAAAAATAAAAAAATTGATCTCTTCACTCGAGGGAAGACTTGAACCAAGGACCTCTCGTTCCGCAGCTGCTCACGCTAACCACGGGACCACGACGCCGCTTGGCTCACACTATCCTTCATTTTGTCTATCTTTCACATGGACTACTCAGTTTGTATATTTTGCTTATTTTTTTCATAGTTCCACACAACTTCTTCCTGTTTTCTCGATTGATCTGTGTTCTGTTTTTCAAGGCCTATCCACTGTGCCAACTTATAACTAAATCTGAGGGGGGTGCGATGGGGAGGTTCCCTTGTCAGAGTCCGCCTTCACTGACCACCATGGTGTATTCTTTCCGCCAATCCAAGATCAAATCAACTTTTCCATTAGATCACGAACGGCCGAGGGCGTATGAATTTGAATGTTCCATGCGGGATGAAATAAGTCTCTCACCACAAGGCGTTCTTGGAATCCATTCTTCGGTCCTCAGGACTACTGTGTACATAAAGCTGGCGAATGACGAGGCTGTGCGACGACGTTGTGCAGCGCCACACTAAGGATCTCAAGTTCCGATACTCTGACGGACATATAGGTACTGTCATGGTTGATCACTCTGGTTTTGCCCTCCGAACTTTGCGGGTTTTCGATCTCCCGTTTGAAGTACCGTCGGACGCTATGGTGGTCGCTTTTAAACATTATGAATACCTCGTCAGTCACGTGGCTGAAACGTACCCTTTCTTCAACGGAGTCCGTCAGATAGAAATTGAACTATGGGAACACGTGCCTTCCTACTTCGTTAAAGCCGCTGCAGGGCTGTTTTCGTGTACGATGGCCAGCCGCGCACCTGTTCAGGTTGCGGCCAGGATGACAGTTCTCAGTGCCTCCGACGTAGACAGGTACAGACGCCGATCGGAGATGTCGCTCCTCCTTTCGACCCCCACTGTGTTACTTCCGTCTTACGCGTCTGCGGCGGTGCTGCCTGCTACGCCCCCTCTGAATCAGTCGGTACCAGTGTCGGCTCCTCTCGACGACGCGATGTCTGTCCTAAACCCCTGCCAGAGGCAATACATCTACACCTACATGGATACTCTGCAAATCACATTTAAGTGCCTGGCAGAGGGTTCATCGAGCCGGCCGGAGTGGTCGAGCGGTTCTAGGAACTACAGTCTGGCACCCTATGGCGGGGTGGTTACACGACAATAACATCCCTGTAATGGACTGGCCTGCACAGAGTCCTGACCTGAAACCTATAGAACACCTTTGGGATGTTTTGGGATGTCGCCTTCGTGGCCAGCCGCTGTCGCCGAGCAGTTCTAGGCGCTGTAGACCGGAACCGCGCGACCGCTACGGTCGCAGGTTCGAATCCTGCCTCGGGCATGGATGTGTGTGATGTCCTTAGGTTAGTTAGGTTTAATTAGTTCTAAGTTATAGGGGACTGATGACCTCAGAACTTAAGTCCCATACTGCTTAGAGCCATTAGAAGCATTTGGTTCATCGAACCATCTTCACAATTCTTTATTATTGCAATCTCGTACAGCGCGCGGAAAGAATGAACATCATCAATATCTTTCCCTACGAGCTCTGATTTCCCTAATATTATCGTGGTGATCGTTCCTCCCTATGTAGGTCGGTGTCAACAAAATATTTTCGCATTCGGAGGAGAAAGCTGGTGATTGGAATTTCGTGAGAAGATTTCGTCGCAACGAAAAACGCCTTTCTTTTAATGATTTCCAGCCGAAATCCTGTATCATTTATGTGACACTCTCTCCCATACTTCGCAATAATACAAACCGTGCTGTCTTTCGATGTACTCCGCCAGTCCTATCTAGCCCTATCTGGTAAGGATCGAACACCGCGCAGCACTATTCTAAAAAAGGGCGGACAAGCGTAGTGTGGGCAGTCTCCTTAGTAGGTCTGTTACATTTTCTAAGTGTCCTGCCAATAAAACGCAGTCTTTGGTTAGTCTTCCCCACAACATTTTCTTTGTGTTCCTTCCAGTTTAAGTTGTTGGTAATTGTAATACCTAGGTATTTAGTTGAATTTACGGCTTTTAGATTAGACTGATTTATCGTGTAACCGGACAACGACCGTCAGCAGGCACAAGCTGTCTGTCCCGCCCCATGGTTGTTGATCATGGACGCTGTGGCGCATTATGCTTACTTCCTGAGCCCCCGTCTTACTGTTACTCGCTCCTGTGAACGGGAACGCGTTATGCAGATCTTAGTGCCTCTCGCGTCCATCTAGAAAAGATAACCTGAAGATGCCTAAGTTAGGCGAAACGCGTCGTTGAAAAATAAGAAACTAACATTACAACCAAGACTGTTTTTAACCAATACTGTTAAGCACTGGTTTGCTGTATGCCACATATTGATTGGAAGAATTTCATGGAGCTGTACCTACCTCTGCCTTTCTGCCATCTGGCCACATGTCGGACGATAGCCGCCCCCATCCGATACGGGGCAGCACGTTAGGAAGCAATGGTTGCCGAGGAAACGGAAGAGACGACGCCGTACCCCTTCTGAAAGCTGCCTCCATCGGATGTGTCGACCGGAAGACGACCTTGCTACAGATGGTGCGCTGTCCTCTGACGCCCTGACACCTGGCAGTGTTTTCAGGGCACATTCGAATATCCGAACGACGAAATAGCTAATGCTTTACGTTCGTACGGACATGTTATCAGTGTAACGAACGAAAAATGGCCAGTGCATACTACTACCAAGTCGATAGCGGTGTTAGGTGTATTCGAATCGAATTACGCAAGAACATGCCGTCGTATTTGTTCACGGGTAAATGTGGGACAACGTACATCGTACAGTGCACTAAGGCAGGCGTGCGGCATTTGTAGTTTGGTGGACCATCTTCAGAATGACGAGCGAATAAAGGGCGGCGTCCTGTGCAACTTCCAAGGGAAAGTTTGGCTCTCTACAAACTCACATCACAAACTTCGTTGAGTGACGCGGTCCGAGAGATTACGGTATCACCTTAAGAACCACGCCAAGTTCAACAGGCAGACGCAGAGATCTACGCTGTCGAACAACCACAACCTGATGTAGTCGAAAACCCAAGTTCTGTCGCCGATCAGGAAGCTCTTGAATGTGGCTTGCCGTCTCATGTTTTCTCAACTGTCGTGACCAACATCAGACGTGTACAAAAGTCTCGAAAGCAAAAAAGAAACGCAAAAGTAATACCGCTCAAGAAAATCGAATGTTCGTTTGAACTAGAGGCCTAGATGGAGTTTTGGGAGCCATTTTATAAGAAGTGGGCACAGCAAAAGTTGAGTACTTGCCATGTTTTACGACTCTTTTACGTCTCGACCGAGAATCGAGTTGCCGAACGGACGAGTAATAGCCTGTACTGTAGGAGTCGTGTCGTTTGTTAATGCTTACGCTCCGTCAGCAATGGACAATAGACGCACGCAGAGTCAGTTCTTTGCTTCTGCTTTGTGTTCCCTACAACAAGGCCACGATGGCGTCATGGAGCTGTGGGGGCGGCTTTAATTCTGCCACAGACGACGTGGACCAGCAGCTGAGGCCTAACAGGTGTCACGCACTACAGACGGTAATAGATCATCTCAATTTAATAGACACTTGTAGACAGGCTCATCCCACTCACTACAAGTTCCCTCATTATTACGCACCCGGGCAGAGTGTAGCTGACCGCATTTACGTGACAAGAAATCGCACCATTGCTACAGTGAGCACTGAGATGTAACTTATTACAATTTCTAATCACTGTGCTTACACGTGCCAAGTAAAATTGGCACAGTTATTGAAACAGGGCGCCTCGAACTCTGGAGACAAAATAAACTACATCTGCGGGACGTCGCGTCTCGATTTGAACTCCACAAAACCTGGAATCAGTCCCTCGACCAAAGCACAAACTTCCACAGCGCCATAGATTGGCGGACCACTAGCTTTTAGATCGACTGTGAAAACACATATTGCAGAGCAAGCATTTTGACGAAGATCTAGCACGGGATTCTAATTCTTAAAAGACCCGGTACAGCCCTAAGTACGTACACAGATGCCCTAGACAATGTCACGTCTATCCGAACACCTATGGTGGTCCTTTCGCTTCACGTTGCCAAAGCGTTCGACGAAGTTAATCATAATTACATAAAGAACTTTAAGTTGAAATTTGTCTCTGATGTCAAGTTTACAGATCCAGTCGTAAATGTGTTGTCCGTCTCTGAGTCAAAGATTATGATTAAACCCAATCTGTTGGGCTGTACAAAGGTCCAAAACTCGGAAAGGCAAGGCCAACCACTTTCAATGGGACTCTTCGCGATTTCGCTGGTTGTTGTGCTGAGAAAACTGAATGCCATTTGCCGAGGCTTGCTGGCCGGCCACGCACGGGCGGTCTGTCGCGCATACGCTTGTTTGTCGATAACAGGGAAGACGTCGACGCGAAATACTCCGTATTACAATTGTAGAGGTGAGCGTCTGTGTCCGATACTCATGCAGATATGTATTGCTGCCCTCAAGTCTGAACGACCGTGGTGCCAAATCGGCGATCAACACAAAATCTTAGCTGACACTTGTCAGGCTAACTTGGCAGAAAACGACAACATAAAATTTTTCGTTTGCCTCTGAACTCTGTTAGGGCACTGGTAAAAATTCATTCCAATAGCAATCTCACATTGACACAAAAATTCTAACTGATGAGTGTCTTCCTCTTGTCAAAGGCGTGGTTACCAGCACAAATTTTCAGCGTGCCGAAGGAAGTAGGGAGGATCATAACATAACCTGTTTACTGGCTGCGGCGGAGAAGGGAGATATTTAAACTATGCCACGCAATATGTACGTTGCCACCAGAGGAAGGAGGGTTAGGATTAACCGGCCTGTACGTCAAATGCGCTGCAGTCTTGCTACACCAAAAAATGACCATGAGTGAACAACGTCCAAACAGTTCCGCAGCTGCACTGTTGAGGAAGTACCAGCCACTTTCACAGGTGGCTCCAGTCGATCCGTTGACGATCCCCTACCAGCTAGGTTTCATACGACATTGAAAGATGATTATTGTTAATGAAGTAAAAGAGCCACGCAGTGGACACCAAGTGAAAAAGCTACTCCTTAAGATTCCGATCTAGACTGTCACAAAAAGAATGGGAAGAAACTGTTAATTAGAACTCAGGGGGAAGCTGTAGTCTAATTGACAATCGATTTATTGATCTTAAACATGACAAACAACAAAATTATTATATAAACAACACACAAATATTTTCATTTAACAAACGTCTTACCAACATGGGATCTACGGTGGACAAAGTGATTTGCTGGGGATCGACACACGACACTAACCAGAACACTACTCGCTCTATCTGACTTCATATACGAGAATCCAGGTTATGGCATCAAACTACGCCACCACCCAGCATCTATATTCTACCACACAAAAAAAAGAAAGAAAAATATGGTTCAAAAGAACAGGGTGCTGAGAAATGTATATTATAGTGCTATGTCGCAGCAGCGAATACTTTATCGTCCTGCTGGTCAAAGCAGCCCCCCATGACGCGTTCGGCGACTGAAGTCATGGACGGCGGCACTCTGTTATTAAATGCGCGTTCCCGAAAAATGCAAGTACGCGGTCTTGCGTTCAGTTAATTCAGAATACAGGTACTTTCTTATGAGCCTCTGAAACCCCAATCGATTCCAGTGTGCAGGTGGACCCGTTTGCTGGTCTACCAAACCAATCTGACTCCGTGCCACGACTGTGCCTGTATACATCAAATGTTTAGACGGCCGACTCAAGACAAACAAGTTCACGCACGCGTCACTCATTGTGACCGTGATGATATCTGCAGTACGTCTGACGGTTCAGAAGACGACTGGGACAGTCTCTAAGTCGCACCCTAGCAAAGGACACAAGTCTAGGCAGAGACCTGCAGTTCTTTACTAGTGAAACGTCAGTACAAGAGACTTAATCAAGAGTGCCTTCTTTCTTTCTCCCCGTTTCATCCTCAGCTCAGTTCCAAAAGCACATTTCTCTTTTGACTTCCCCCAATTTCGCACAAGCCAATCACGAGCTGGAGCCTGGCATTCTAAGCTCGGAGAATGTTCTTTGCACTGCAAACTGATTTGACTAATCAGAGACTTTAAAGTTGATTGGCAGAAAACAGAAAAAAAATTCAGCTTCGCAGCTTCTTTCCCACATGTTTGCTGTGTCTTTTGCTAACACAATACAGGGTGTAAGCACAGGCCTCCATAAACAGCTTGTTATCTCCCCTGTTGCGTCCATTTCAAAGTTTGCAAAGAATGGCCACAAACTCGCATTAACAAAAATGTTTTGAAACAGAGTCTGGACATCTGGGCGCCAGTTTACCTATCCCACGGACATCTGCAGAACGTTTACATTTCTTTTGGCAGCTTGCTCGCTAACAAAGCCTACAATGCGCTGTCAGCAACTTTTCGGCGCTAGGCCGTATACCTGGACGTCTCCCCTTGTCTCGGGCCAAAGCTAATGTGCTTTGCACAATGCGACTGCTGCACGTAGCCGTCTGGAAATGACTCTTCATCATTCCCCAGAAAAAAACGCGTTTTTTCAGCCCACCAACGCCGTGCTTTTACTGCAGTCATTTAAGTCGGCACCCTGTTTCTTTGAACGCAGGTAACTCTTACCATATTTCTTTCCCTACAGCACGCAAACAAGACCATAAACTGCTGCTCACCATTTCTTCACAATGTATGAAGTCAAATCGCCGTAGATCGTATTCCCTACACCGAACCAGAGGTGGGAGTGCCCTGCAATCTCTCAACATTTCTTCACGTAGAAGATCTACGTACTCCAGGAATATTTAGATCTACATACTGTAATGGCAAAGAAGCTCTGTGAGGCCTTCAGAAGCAAGTCTATGACGAACAAGCACAAAACCAGGACCACGTAACGTCACTGGAAAAATGTGGCGCATATGGTTCAAATGGCCCTGAGCACTATGGGACTTAACTGCTGTGGTCATCAGTCCCCTATAACTTAGAACTACTTAAACCTAACTAACCTAAGGACATCACACACATCCATGCCCAAGGCAGGATTCGAACATGCGACTGTAGCGGTCATGCGGTTCCAGATTGAAGCGCCTAGAACCGCACGGCCACACCGGCCGGCTGTGGCGTATAATACAGGACATTTCCAAAAGAATAATCCGATTTGGCACTTGTATATTCCTGAAACTAATAAACATATACAATGAATTTTGCTTTTTGATGAACAGGATAATCAAAAAGTTTCCTTGTCATACCTTTTCATAGGTGTTCAATATGCCTCGCTTGATATGCATAGCAAACGTAAAAGCGGAATTCAAATTGTTCCCACACTGCAGAGAGCAGGTCGTGAGTTAGAGCTTCCATAGCTACTGTTATGCGATGTCTCAGTTCATTCATTATTCTCGGTAATGCAGGCATATAGAGTCTTTTGTAAAACCCCACAAGAAATAATCACATACAGTCAGGTGACCTTTGAGGCCAGCAATGTAAGTCTGAATCATTTGGTCCAGTGCGACAGATCCATCGGTCAGTAACCCTTTAATTTAAAAATTCCCACGCTTCCAGATGCCAGTGTGGTGGTACCCCGTCCTGTTGGCAAATAAAGTTGTTCGAATCAGTCTGTAACTGTACGAAAAGAACGTTCTCAAGCATATCCAGATATGTGCTTCCTGTAACAGCGTTCTCGACAAAGAAAAATGGACCATACAAATAACATAATAGTTATTTTTTTAAAATCGGATGATTCTTTTTGATACACCTTGTATCTTTGCTCACTACCCATCAATAAACGCGAAGGCCACTTGGCATAAGTCGGGTAATAAAACCATACCAACCAACGAACAACTCCACAGGACCAACCTCACGCCGTTCAACCTGTGAATTTGACGCACTGGAGCACTACCTCACGTGTTCCTCGTTCAGATCGTTGGGTTGCAGCCAGGGGAATGTTGTGGGTAGTCAGTCGCACATCGATAACCAGTTCTGATGCCACCACGATGGTGATACCGGATTCCGCCCCGTTTATGAACAGAAAAACACCGGCAACTAGTTGGATAGTTGGTAACGTAACACATGCAATGTTTGGTCTGGAAATAGCAGATGCCGTCCAGTTTCTAATAATGTGTGGGACCAGCACCGGATCCTAAAGGGACACATTTGGTATCAGGAGACCTTTCAAAACTTTTTGAAAATTAGTTATTCAATCAGAGTTCAGAAAAGTTCTATATAACAGCTGCAGGATGCATGGAATGGAACGATAGAAAAGAGAATTGATTGTGACTTGAAATTTCCATCTAAAGTCCGCAGCAAAGATCTCTGTGGAGATCACAATTCCGCAGAAGAAATTTTCTTTGGGAGGGCACTCTCAGTTTAGAGTTTTCTTACAATAAAACAACTTCGCTTTTGTTGTTTCTGACAGTTATGAAAGAAAATGTCTTTTCCCCTAAGGGGTATATTGGTAGCGAAGAGCTATTTTCTAGGAAACCGTTGAGATTATTTCAAGAAAACGCTTTTATCCTTTTCCATTATCTGCCCATCATTCAAGAAGATCTTTACTCCATTTGCACATATGTGCAAAATTTCTTTTTTTCGTTCAAGAAGGAAGAGATCTGTACTTCAGTGAATTAGGCTACTGACAAGCACATGGCCACTAGTGATGAGGGCTTTTCCTCAATTTTGCTAATTACTTTACGTACTTCGATGTTCTTTGTTACATTTCAGTGATTCCAACTGCGTCGACATCTGAAATAATTCACTTTGAGGTGCAAAGGTTCAATATTATTCTACTACACTTCTCTTGTGTCGAAGATGTACTATCAACTTTTTCGTTTCCTTTGGACAGTTTTTCATTTTTTGTGTGGATTGTCTTGATTAATGAAAGCAACGCTCTTCCAGGAAAAACAGGGTGAGGAAGAAGGCACTTACTGGCGAAAGGAAAGGACGGCCAGAAATATCAGAAAGGAGGCCCAATTAAAAATAAATAAATGAATTGAAATTCGGGTAAGCCGCGGGTTCCAGACAATTTTCCCCTTGGTTTGGATGTAGAGGACACACGAAGCGTGGTGGCGTGAAGTCCCTGATGACCAGTCTTTGCTCCAAAGGCCCGGTAATAAATTCCAGACCTCTCCGCAGTGTCCCATGAAGTGACGCCATGCGAGAGTATTGATGGTGAAACGTACATCGGATGGTGGTCTTCTACATCTACCTCTGAATCTACATGACTACACTGCAGTTCACACTTACTGAATGGCAGACGGTTCACTGAACGACTTTCAATCTTTTTCTCTACAGTTCCAGTCTCGAGAAGTTCGCAGCAATAACAAACCTTCAATCTGTCCGTGTGAGATCTGATTTCTCTTGTTTTACTGGGTGTTACAAAAAGGTACTGCCAAACTATCGGGAAACATTCCTCACACACAAATAAAAAAATGATGTTATGCTGACATGTGTCAGGAAACGCTTAATTTCCATGTTAGAGCTCATTTTAGTTTCGTCAGTATGTACTGTACCTCCTCGATTCACCGCCAGTTGGCCCAATTGAAGGAAGGTAATGTTGACTTCGGTGCTTCTGTTGACATGCGACTCAGTGCTCTACAGTACTAGCATTAAGCACATCAGTACGTAGCATCAACAGGTTGGTGTTCATCACGAACGTGGTTTTGCATTGTTTGCAAATGCGGAGTTGCCAGATTCCAATTTGATGTATGGATTAGCACGGGGCAATAGCCGTAGCGCTGTAGGTTTGTATCGAGACAGATTTCCAGAACGAAGGTGTCCCGACAGGAAGACGTTCGAAGCAATTGATCGGCGTCTTAGGGAGCACGGAACATTCCAGCCTATGAATCGCGACTGAGGAAGACCTAGAACGACGAGGACACCTGCAATGGACGAGGCAATTCTTCGTGCAGTTGACGATAACCCTAATGTCAGTGTCAGAGAAGTTGCTGCTGTACAAGGTAACGTTGACCACGTCACTGAATGGAGAGTGCTACGGGAGAACTAGTTGTTTCCGTACCATGTACAGCGTGTGCAGGCACTATCAGCAGCTGATTGGCCTCCACGGGTACACTTCTGCGAATGGTTCATCCAACAATGTGTCAATCCTCATTTCAGTGCAAATGTTCTCTTTGTGGTGTCACCGCCAGACACCACACTTGCTAGGTGGTAGCCTTTAAATCGGCCGCGGTCCGTTAGTATACGTCGGACCCGCGTGTCGCCACTATCAGTGATTGCAGTCCGAGCGCCGCTACACGGCAGGTCTAGAGAGATTTCCTAGCACTCGCCCCAGTTGTACAGCCGACTTTGCTAGCGATGGTTCACTGACAAATTACGCTCTCATTTGCCGAAACGATAGTTAGCATAGCCTTCAGCTACGTCATTTGCTACGACCTAGCAAAGCGCCATTACTAGTTACTATTGATGCTGTAAAACATGTACCGTCAAGAGCGATGTTCACCAATTATGGATTAAAGTTAAGTATTCCAGCAGCTACGTACGTTTTTTGTTAGTCTCATTTACTTGTCCTGTTCCAGACCTCACGCCAGCCTGCGTGAGCTAAAACGCGTGCCTCTCGGCTTCCCCTCCTTGTGGGTTGGCTGTCTTGCCAATCCACAACACTCTTTACGGATGAGGCTTCATTCCAACGTGATCAAATTGTATTTTCACAAACAACATGTGTGGGCTAACGAGAATCCGCACGCAATTGTACAATCAAGTCATCAACACAGATTTTCTGTGAACGTTTGGGCAGGCATTGTTGGTGATGTCTTGATGGGGCCTCATGTTCTTCCACCTACGCTCAATGGAGCGCGTTATCATGATTTCATACGGGATACTCTACCGTGATTCTAAAACATGTGCCTTTACATGTACGACACAACATGTGGTTCATGCACGGTGGAGCTCCTGCACATTTCAGTCGAAGTGTTCGTACGCTTCTCAACAACAGATTCGGTGACCGATGGATTGGCAGAGGCGGACCAATTCCATGGCCTGCACGCTCTCCTGACCTCAACCCTCTTGACTTTCATTTATGGGGGCATTTGAAAGTTCTTGTCTACGCAACCCCGGTACCAAATGTAGAGACTCTTCGTGCTCGTATTGTGGACGGCTGTGATACAATACGCCATTCTCCAGGATTGCATCAGCGCATCAGGGATTCCATGCGACGGAGGGTGGATGCATGTATCCTCGCTAACGGAGGACATTTTGAATATTTCCTGTAACAAAGTGTTTGAAGTCACGCTGGTACGTTCTGTTGCTATGTGTTTCCATTCGATGATTAATGTGATTTGAAGAGAAGTAATAAAATGAGCTCTAACATGGAAAGTAAGCGTTTCCGGACACATGTCCACATAACATATTTTCTTTCTTTGTGTGTGAGGAGTGTGTCCGGAAAGTTTGGCCGTACCTTTTTGTAACACCCTGTATAACAATGACGATTCCTCACTATACATGTGGGTCTCAGCAACATATTTTCATATGCTGAGGAGAATGTTGAAGCTCTCGCCACAACGAAAAACGCCTTTCTTTTAATGACTGGCACCCCAACTCGTCTATCATATCCGTAACACACTCTCTCCTACTGCGTGATAATACAAAACGAGCTACCCTTCTTTGAACTTTTTCGATGTCTCCTGTCAATTCTACCTGGTAAGAATCACTTACCACGAAGCTGTCATCTATCTGTGCGTGGAAAGATGTCGTGTAGGCTGTCTCTTTAGTCGACCTGTTGCGTCTACTAACAGCTCTGCAGTGTTAGCTTTCGTCACACAGCTTGAGGCTGCTGCCAAGGGGCATCAATGTGGGGGGTCGGCCGCGGGTATGCGAGGGACGTCGAGCACGTACCACGTGTCCCCCTAAGGGTCCATTGCTGTGGCCGCCCCGGGTACTGCCTGCACTGAGGTTGACCCCTCACCCGAGGTCGAGTGGGTGATCATTCCAAAGCCTGACAGGCAGCGAAAGACTTTCCTGGGGGCCGATTGTAGGGCCTCCGCGGTTCGTTTGATGAACAGGTTTCGGGCGTTATCTGTGGCTGATGATGTCTCTGAGCCGGACGCAGTCGCCTACCCTTTTCCAGACGAAGCTTCTCGGCCCGGGTGGTCTGGGCATTCGCAGAGAGGGGCGGGAGGGGGGGGGGTATTTCTGGTATTTCGGAGTTCCAGCGTTAGGCGCGTAGTGGAGCCCGTGGGGAACATGGCTGCCAAGGAGGGGAAGAGAAGCAAGTGTGCACTCCGTGTTCATACCGGGGCTGTCACACGTTCGAATCCTGCCTCGGGCATGGATGTGTGTGATGTCCTTAGGTTAGTTAGGTTTACGTAGTCCTAAGTTGCATGGGACTGATGACCTCAGATGTTAAGAGCCATTTGAACCATTCCGGATGTGGAAAGGGTGCTTTCGTAAGCCATGACGAGTACAAGGTGTGGCCAACTGTAGGTGGTTGCCCATGTCGGAACCAATTACGTGTGTCGCTTTGAATCGGAGGAGATTCTGGTTTCTGGCTATTGGATTCGTCTCGATAGCCGCTATCAGAAAATAATTACCAAACTATAGCATCCCATTAAAAAAAAAAAAAAAAAAAAAGTTAACCTTCGTATCTCCGACGCGACGCCCCCTAGCAGCAGGAAAGCAACGTCATATTATGGCCCCCATTGTCCCAAGTAACATTTGTTCCACAAACGTCTCAGCTCTTATCATAATTCCGGAGCTATTGTTGGTGGTAATAGTGACCCATCCTGCATATTAACGACATAGGAGACACCCTGAGTAACCCTATTAGATTGTTTGCAAATGATGCTGTCATTTACGTCTTTTAAAGTGATCAGATGACCAAAACGAATTGCAAAATCATTTCGATAAAATATCTGTATGGTGCGAAAAGTGGCAATTGGCCCCGAATAAAGAATAGTGTTAAGTAATGCGATAAGTAACACAAATCTTTAGGCTGTAAATACTTAGGATTTATAATCACAAAGAAACTAAACTGGAACGACCATATAGATAACATTGTGGATAGAGCAAACCAAAGACTGCGAGTCATTGGCAGAACAATTAGAAGGTGCAACAGGTCTGCTAAAAAGACTGCTTACACCATGCTTGTCCGCCCTATTCTGGAGTACTCCTGTGCGGTGTGGGATCCGCATCAGGTGGGACTGACGGATGACGTCGAAAAAGTTCAAAGAAGGGTGGTTCGTTTTGTGCTATCGCGAAATAGGGGAGATAGTTCCACATATACGACACGTGAATTAGAGTGGCAATCATTAAAGCAAAGGCATTTTTCGATCTTCTCATGAAATTTCAATCACCAGTTGTGTCCTCTGATTGCGAAAACGTTCTGTTAGCATGCACCTACATAGGGAGAAATGATCACCATGATCCTCGCAGAGGATAATTTAAGTGCTCGTTTTTCTCGCACGCCGTTCGGGAGTGGAACGGTAGAGAGACAGCTTTAAGGTGGTCCATTGAACCCTGTGCCAGGCAGTGAATAGCACAATAATCACGTAGATTTAGATGCAGATGTAGATGAAAACGAAGACTCATGGTTTGTTTTCCCCACAACATGACGCATTTGATTGTTCCAGTTTAAGTCGTTCGTATTTGTATTTCCTAGAAATTTGGTTGAACTGAGAGTGTTCATATTTGTGTTGATTTACGGTGTAACTGAAATTTAACAGATTTGCTTTGGTACTGACGCGGACGATTGGAAGTGTTGTTAATAAAAGTTCTCTATTTAAAGTAGACTGAACTGCATGTGACTGCTTTAGTCTTTAATAAAACTTGCATCTGACTGCGTATTTAACTGAACTGAACTTTATCTGACTGCATGAAAATATTGTTGGAAAATTAATACTCAAAATACACATCTGATTGCATGAAAGTTTAGTGGTAAAAAATAAATGAAAGTCACCAACCTGCATCTGACTGCGTCTGTGGACGTAGCTCGTGCACTCCTTCCCGTTTAGCCGATAATAAATCATATATTCAACTCAGCCGTAGTGCAATGGCATAAAATTGTCATTCTAGATAACTTTACTCATTTTGGCCCTGTTTGTTACTTAATAAAAATTCTGTCCTGATCTGAATAATTTGCCAACTGTGCAATGGCATATAGATTATTTTACTCTGATAAATGAAATTATTAGCTTTACTCATGGGAACTTTACTTTAATGTACCTTTTGGTTCAATGCAAGCACAGGATGCGGAGAACGACATAAGGTCTGAACTTTTAAGGCACATGTGAAAAACTAAAAAAAACTTCTATAACATTTACGAGAAAGTTTCACAAAACGCTAGTTGCATCAACAATGGGATTTCTATCTAGCTTTTAGACATTATTTAACCAAAGAAAACCTATTTTATTAATTATTCTTTCTAGTTTCCCCAGGTATGTGCTGAGTTTCGCTCAATATATAGTTTATTATGTGCGTAGCGCCAGTTCTTACATTGATGCTGTCACGACCCGGCTGCCTCCTGCAGGCATCTAGCTCCGACTCGAAACACGTCTGCTGTCTCTGCGCATCTCCTCACCACTACTCAAACTTTTACCGCGTGCACCTAGCTCTGTTAGCTGTCAAAGATCTTACTACTCGATGATGTACTACTCGTCCAACCTTGCCGATGGGAACTATCGACATTTTTCACTGCGCTCTATCCTGATCGAATCTCAGTACAAACCTTTCACGATCTCAAACCTGTCATTGTTTGCCACATTTGTCGCTTTTTGCCAAATTTCGCACCACTCGGTTATCTTTTCTCATTTGGTAATTGTTGTTGATCTTCTGATGATTTTACTAGACGGTAAATGACAAAATCATCTGCAAACAATCTTAGTATTGAAAGAACTGTGACTGACGCCCGAACAACAGGGACTTATATGCGTTGAGAATAAAAAATAGCGCACTGAGAATGGCTAGCTACTAGCCGAAATCTGGATTTGCATAATAAAATCTATAAAGGACGACTGATTGCTGCACTCTATAATTTATAAATTTCAGATGGCTCCTCAGATTGTCTCCTAAGTCGTGTACATAGATTAGGAACAGCAGATGGCCTGTAACACTTATCTGGAAAACGCTGGATCTCACTTGTGTTTTACTCGACGATTTTCCCTCTTTTACTGTGAACTGACAGGAAATCACGAACACAGGCGCATGAATGAAGCGATAGTCTAGACACACGCAGATTTATTAGAAGCCTTTTGAGAGGAACGACGTGAAAATCGTTCTGGAAATCTAGAAGTATGGAATCTGTTTTAGATCCTTCCTACCTCATAGCGGGCAGATTATTCAGACTACATTCAGTGAGTACTTGAGAATGAGAGTTCTTAGAAGTTTTCAAGAAACATTTGCAGCATAATTACAAACTTTTCGAAACTCTTTCTTTTTGACATTCTTAACAAAACAATGAAATTAAAGAAGTTTCTCCTTTACTACATTATCACTGTTCAGGCAGTTAGTGCTAGTTCTACTCGCAACACATTTTGTAGATAATATCCTTATGTACCACTGTTCGTACCTGCAGAATTATATGATAGAGTTCAGGAGCTATGACGCCATAAACATATAGATGGGTGAAAAACTAGCTTTTCTTACAATGGAGAATTTCAGTTCTTCATTAGCCTATGGCTGAATAATCCGAAACTAATAAAACTGACATAGTTAGTGTTTTGGGGTTACAGACAAAAAGGTTTTACAACTTAATGTACGTAATGCAGTGATTCATTCGTGAAGTAATCAGACGTCTGGAACTGTATTATACATGGGAGTTCCAATTTTTAAAGAATAGCAAGACGAGGGGGGTTAGTAACTACGTAAGTGAAGAATCACCTCAAGTCTTTGTTCTGAATATATTACGCGTATTGTATACTCTTGAGCCTTTCGTTTGCCTAACTACAGACATTTTCCAGGAGTGAAACTGTAAATTATTGTGCACTATCCGCCTTGCACTGCGATAAGAGAGATGCATTGCAGAACCGTGTTTACGAGGCGCTCGGTAAGGACGAGTGCCCGCAATGTGTCTCACTCACTCTGTGCTTTCTGGCGTCGTGACTGACCATGGACCACCTGTTGACGCGCGTTTTAGAGGTGAAGCTGCCTTTCTGAAGTTTTTCGCCCGTAAAAGGATTGTACTGTGTTACGGTACGGAAGACGTCATCTGTGAGCCACGTCAACCAGCTGGCGCTATTGAAATCAAGTTGCAATTGACAAATTGCCGTATTTGAAACATATTTCCCCTACATATACTCGCTGGCTTTTCGACTGCAGCTTCAGGCCTATTGAATTTTTATTGGATGCGCGACGATACATCGCTAAGCAACGATGTAAATGTTATAAAATGCGTTGGCCATTATTAATTAAAACCGTGATTCAACTACCATGACCGATGTCGTTTTATGCAACTCGATACAACATAACAATTGTGTTGGCCAGTTCGTTCCGGCGTTGTGTTGCACATTGGCAAAATGGCGGAGAATAACTAGTAAAGTTTCCGAAGACAGACCTATTGTACAAAAATTTATTTGTAAGACTACTTTGGCACACTACTGTGGCAAATCATTGGGTTATACACCAGAAACATGTTACTTTCACGCTCCTCGTTTTTATATGTTCTTAATTTCGTTGTTCCCAGTATTGAAACACACTTTATAACATGACGTTTCTGAACCATTTACGAAATATTAAGTACTATAAAGGAAATCAGCTTACAAAGACATCCAAAACTTGGGTGTCTACACCGCTAGCTACACAAAGAAAGATGGGAGAGGCCTGGATAAGTAAGTAAGGTATATTTTGGTCCAAAAATACCGTGTAACTCATGGCTTATCTTCACACGTATTTTTTACAGTATGATTGTTTCTGCTAACATTCGCTCATAGCTCTGAGAGGGAACCTATATCGATTACGAGGCTTTCGCCTGTCTGGATACCGTTCCTGATACAGACGTAATGCAGGTTGCATAAAATTACACTGGTAGTGGCAGCTGAATAATTCTATATGTGAGGGCACGTGTGTGATATATATATATATATATATATATGGAGAGAGACACAGAGAGAGAGAGGCGGGGAGGGGGGAGGGGGGGGAGGGGGGGAGAGAGGAAGGGGGTGTAGAGAAATTTAATTAGTGCAAGGATCATTTGCAGCGAATTATATATAATTCTTTCTGTTGATAATTGTCTTTGAAACTGAAGTCGATATTCAACTCATCCAGGCGAGTAGAACATCCTAACGTAAACACGTCAATCGGTGCCTCACATTTATGCCTTTTTACATCAAAGTGAACAGTCAGAACCTCTACGTCATGTTGTCACGTTCATTCACATATTGATCTCTAAGCTTTCCCAAAACTGATATGTTCTCAGTAAGTTCGACATTTACTGCATTGGTCATTTGCGATGAGAAAGTAGGCAGAAAGGCTGTCAGCTGTAGTATACCAGCGACCCGTCTGTAGCAAAATATTCGCCGATTTGAAAGTACTCTATATTGCAGTACCACATTTTGGAAGTAGTTCCCGTTCAATAACGAGGATCTCTACGTCGTAGCAGCACTCGCAAACAGATAAAAATGTACAGTAAAGTTCCGTAAAAACAACTACTTGTGATAAAGTTAAAACGACCATCGAAAGCACAAAAAGACAGGAACGGCAGTAACCGCGATGAAATGAAAAAGCGTATCTAAAGCGCAGCAATTAATATGGACGCATTCTCGACGTTCTTCAAACGTCAAGCGGGACTGGCGTAAAAAGGGGTGAATTTCATATTTAATTTCCCAGTGACTCTGAAATGATGTATAGACATAAAACTTCTTTTTTTATACCTCTTTCCGTTCCTCAGACACTCAAAGTGGCTTCAAATCGAGCAGCGCCATTCATATGACGTTATATTATATACCGAAGCACTAGCTCCGGAAGCGGCGTCGCGAAAATGCGATTCGCCCCGGAGGGAAGCCTCACTTACGCCGCTGCCGCTGCCCGTGATTTTTGCTGGCAGAGCCCTGCGTCACGTCTGCCGACGTCGATGGCACAGGGGACCGCAGTGCTGCTGGAACACTCTTCCCGGAGGTCTCAGGTGTGTCGGTATGCGGCTTCTCTGAAACTGCAAGGCGTTTCGACATAGAAGCTATTCCTCAGCTTCGCGTGACAGTGACGACTATGAACCCTACAGTTGCATGCTACACTACTGGCCATTAAATATGCTACATCAAGAAGAAATGCAGATGATAAACAGGTATTCATTGGACGAATATATTATACTATAACTGACATGCGATTACATTTTCACGCAATTTGGGTGCATAGATCCAGAGAAGACATTACCCAGAACAACCACCTCTGGCCGTAATAACGGCCTTGATACGCCTAGGCATTGAGTCAAACAGAGATTGGATGGCGTGTACAGGTACAGCTGCCCATGCAGCATCACCACGATACCACAGTTCATCATGAGTAGTGACTGGCGTACTGTGATGAGCCAGTTGCTTGGCCACCATTGACCAGACGTTTTCAGTTGGTGAGAGATCTGGAGAATGTGTTGGTCAGTGTGCTGGTCAGGGCAGCAGTCGAACATTTTCTGTATCCATAAAGGCCCGTTCAGGACCTGCAACATGCGGTCGTGCATTACCCTGCTGAAATGTAGGGTTTCGCAGGGATCGAATGAAGGGTAGAGCCACGGGTCGTAACATATCTGAAGTGTAACGTCCACTGTTCAAAGTGCTGTCAATGCGAACAAGAGGTGACCGAGACGTGTAACCAGTGGAATCCCATACCATTACGCCGGGTGATACGCCAGTATGGCGATGACCAATACACGCTTCCAATGTGCGTTCACCGCGATGTCGCCAAACACGGATGCAACCATCATGAATCTGGATTCATCCGAAAAAATGGCGTTTTGCCATTCGTGCACCCAGGTTCGTCGTGGAGTACGCCGTCGCAGGATCTCCTGTCTGTGATGCAGCGTCAAGGGTAACCACAGTCATGGTCTCCGAGCTGATATGCCATGCTGCTGCGAACGTAGTCGGACCATTCGTGCAGATGAATGTTGTCTTGCAAACGTCCCCATCAGTTGACTCAGGGATCGAGACGTGGCTGCACGATCCGTTACAGCCATGCGGATAAGATGCCTGTCATCTCAACTGCTAGTGATCCGAGGCCGTTGGGATCCAGCGCGGCGTTCCGTATTACCCTCCTGAACCCACCGATTCCATACTCTGCTAACAGTCATTGGATCTCGACCAACGCGAGCAGCAATGTCGCGATACGATAAACCGCAATCGTGGGAGGTTCAATCCGACCTTTATCAAAGTCGGAAAGGTAATGATACGCATTTCTCCTCTTTACACGAGGCATCACAACAACGTTCCACCAGGCAACGCCGGTCAACTGCTGCTTGTGTATGAGAAATCGGTTGGAAACTTTCCTCGTGTCCGCACGTTACAGGTGTCGCCACCGGCGCCAACCTTGTGTGAATGCTGTGAAAAGCTACTCATTTGCATATCGCAGCATCTTCTTCCAGTCGTTTAAATTTCACGTCTGTAGCCCGTCATCTTCGTGGTGTAGCAATTTTAATGTGCCAGTAGTGTAATTTAATGGGGAACGACAGGGCGACGAACAAAAATACTGCTCGAATTAAGGATATTTTCTTTCATACTGGAATGTAGTGGACAAATGGGTTTCGCTGCAACAGATAAAGCAGCATACATTTAAGTTTGTATCTGTATTTTTTATGAAAAAATATAAGTATCTTCATTGCGTAATCGGTATTTTCCCGAGGCAGTTCCGATAAGAGCTAGATCGACGGTTGACGTTGTAACTCCGGTTGTGGTTAGCTGAATCATGAAATTAAAATATCACTTTAATCATTACTGATGGGTTTATAGTCCACGTAGAGATTTGCAAAAACAAAATTTTTGACCAAATTATAGACCTTTTCAAAAACTGGCCATTTTCGGGTCCCTCTTTTTTGGCCGAAAAAAATACTAATTATCAACATTTGAAATAATCGGCTACGATGGGCTAAAGAGGATTCAATTTGTTTCAAAGGGATGCCGGAAGTCATTAAACTCGGATGAAAATTCTAGCGTGGGCGACGACAACCACGTTGAAAAAAATGGTTTCGAGAAAAACGCGTTTAAATTCTGACGAGTAAAGAAAAGGGACAAAGTGTGAAACTTACGGAATAACATCGACGCATGGTCCATAACTATCGCCCTGGCTAATGCATGGCCGTTTTTTGCTACTTTCACCTGATAAGCCATCGTTCTCAAAGCACTTTTCGTCGCTGAGCCCATCGCCGATTTTGGTTTGAAGGGTATTTGCCATGTGCCTTAACGCAGTGTGGCCTATATTGAATAGACATACGGGAAAATTTGAAGCAATTTTGAAAATTTCGCTTCAGCTGGATGTTATTTTTGGAGCGTATGTTCAAATGAGGCTATTGAAACTTTCGTTCACGTTTTGAGTAAAGCCGCCCAGAATCGCTCCAGCACATCAGGTTTATTCACATCGGTATAAACAGGGGTGATGGCATCGATAACGACTTGCATGAATGGCGCTTTCTCTTTATAACTTTCCAATTCACCTTTTGCCTTAGCTTCAAATACTCACAGAATCTGGGATGAGAAGTTCCGCCTTACGCAAGACACCTTTTTTCTTTTGTTTCACCCATACATGTTTCAGCACTTTTGTGCTGTCATCAGTGGGTTCTATTTTTATTTTTAGCTGTAAATTTGTTGTTAACATATTAACATTTGCGTCGTTTACAACATTATGTAGAAACTGCATTTATAACTTAATTGGCGAGAAGTGGGTGTAATCATAAGTAACATACCTTACATGATGTTATTGTCCACTTGTTTTGGTAGCTGTTCTGCTACACAATATACAATTTGTCATCTGCAAACAGCAAAACGTAATTTATTTTCTGTTTGTTATGCATTTAAGAATGGAAATAAGACTGCATCACGTTGTCTTTCTGTAACTTACAGTTTTGAAGTTGTGGTACGTTTTCCTGTGTTGTTGGCGAAGTAAATAGGCTTACTTCTCTGCCTGTGTTCGCGTGGCAATGCAGTTTTTCCGATTACTCAAAAGATAGGCGGAGTTTTCGCTGCCATTACGTGTTGTTGTGGCTGTGTGGCGTTCATTTGTTTCGTGGCGTGTTCTGCTGGGTGAGGCGCGCGTGTTTGAATTGTACTTGCTGTTAGTGGTGTGTGGTTTGCGTGTGTGTGATGAGTACTGGGGCAGGGAGAGGCTGAAAGAAAGAAAAGAGAGAGAGAGAGAGAGGATTTGTTTGTGTGTTTGTGTGTGTGTGTGTGTGTGTGTGTGTGTGTGTGTTACTTGTATAGCTCTTCTATTCTGGCGAAGAGGATTTTGTTGCACAGTGATGTGTATTCATTGAGTACTTTCTTTCCTTGGGCTATTGATTTTTGGATGTGTAAGTTTTCTTCTACAGTTAATTTTTGGTATAGGCTGCTGCTAGTTTTTAAGACGTGAAGATCAGTTTCAATGTTTGTTGGGTGGTGGTTGTGTGCTACCAGGTGGTCTGAAAATGTTGAGTATGAACATGAATGGGTGAAACAAAAGAAAAAAGGTGTCTTGCATCAGGCGGAACTTCTCATCCCATTTTCTTAGCAAGCACGGAGACAACAAGAAGAGCTGCACCACAAGATGATTACTCACAGAATCGTTACTTTTTGGAGTTCGCGCATAATGTTTTGGGGAATAATTCTTCAATGTATATACATTCGAATTTCGCCCTGTTGTTCCCCATTAAAGCTAAATATTCATGACACCAGTTTGGCAGTTATGATGAGCTTGATCATGAAAGCAAGAGTGAAGGACAATAAAGAGACGCTCGTAGGATGTATCAACCTAGAAAAAATCTTCTCCTTTTTAAAATAGTGCAATAAGTTCGAAATTCAGAGAAAAATGAAACTACCCTGTATGGAAAGACGGGTAATATACAATAACTACAAGAGCCAAGATGGAACAAAATGAGTGGAAGACGAAGAATGAAGTTTCTTGTATTAAAAAGAGTATACGATAGGGATCCAACCTATCGCCTCTACTCTTCCATTTATACGCCGGAGAATCAATGAACAAAATAAAAGAAATGGTCAAGAGTGGCATTAACATTTCGTGTGAAAGGTTATTAATGATGAGATTCGTTGATACCACTGTTATCGTCAGTGAAAGTGAAGAAGAATTACAGGATCTGTCAAATGCAATTAACTGTCTAATAAGTACAGAATATGTGCTGAGAGTAAATAGAAGAAAGACGAAAGTAATGAGAAGGAGCAGGAATGAGAATATCAAGAAAGGTAACTTCGAAATTAGTGATGACGAAGTAGACGAATTTAAGGAAAGCAGCTACCTTGGAAGCAAAATAATCCACGGCGGATGAAGCGAAGATGATACAAAAAGCAGAGTAACACAGATGAAGAGGGCATTCCTGCCCAAGACAAGTCTTCTAGTATTAAATATACGCACTAAATTGAGAATGTTGTCTGGAGCACAGCAATGTGTGGTAGTGAATCTTGGACCGTGGGAAACCAGAACAGACGGGAATCGAAGCCTTTGAGATATGGAGCTACGGAATAAAGATAAAAATTTGACGGACTGTAAGGTAAGGGATGAGGAGGTTCTCTGCAGAATCCGTGAAGAAAGGAACACATGGAAAACACTAAGAAGAAAAAACGAAAAGAGTGGCAGAACAGGTATTAAGACTTTGGTGTACAATACTAGAGGGAGCTTTAGAGAGTAAAAACTGTAGGGGAAGACATAGTTTGAAATACATTCTACAAGTGATTCAGGATGTAGGCTGCAAGTGCTACTCTGACTTGAAGGGGTTAGTGCATGAGAGGAATACGTGGTGGGTCGCATCAAACCATTCGTAAGACTGATGATTAAAACAAAAAGAATAGTTTGAACACGATTTTGCCCTACATCTACCCCAAGGTACTGAGTAAGAAACTTAATATGTAACCTTTCTGAAAGAATGTTGTCGTTGTTGTTGCGTCTCTTTATTGTCCTTCACTCTTGCTTTCATTATCAAGCTCATCAGAACTGCCTCACTGGTGTCATGAATATCTAGCTTTAATGGGGAACAACAGGGCGAAATTCGAATGTATATACATTGAAGAATTATTCCCCAAAACATAATGCGCGAACTCCAAAAAGTAACGATTCTGTGAGTGATCATCTTGTGGTGCAGCTCTTCTTGTTGTCTCCGTGCTTGCTAAGAAAATGGGATGAGAAGTTCCGCCTGATGCAAGACACCTTTTTTCTTTTGTTTCACCCATTCATGTTCATACTCAACATTTTCAGACCACCTGGTAGCACACAACCAGTCCTCAGAGTGGTTTGATGCAGCTCTCCATGCTACTCTATCCTGTGCAAGCTTCTTCATCTCCCAGTGCTTACTACAACCTACATCCTTCTGAATTTGCTTAGTGTATTCATCTCTTGGTCTCCCACTACGATTTTTACCCTCCACGCTGCACTCCAATACTAAATTGGTGATCCCTCGATGTCTCAAAACATGTCCTACCAACCGATCCCTTCTTCTAGTCAAGTTGTGCCACAAGCCCCTCTTCTCCCCAGTTCTATTCAATACCTCCTCATTAGTTATGTGATCTACCCATCTTATTTTCAGCATTCTTCTGTAGCACCACATTTCGAAAGCTTCTATTCTCTTCTTGTCTAAACTATTTATGGTCCACGTTTCACTTCCATACATGGCTACTCTCCATACAAATACTTTCAGAAAAGACTTCCTGACATTTAAATCTGTACTCGATGTTAGCAAATGTTTCTTCTTCAGAAACGCTTTTCTTGCCATTGTCAGTCTGCATTTTATATCCTCTCTACTTCGACCATCATCAGAAAGAATAATACTTTGTAAACGATAGAACTTTCGAACTTTCGAAGCGCAACGAAATGATTCGAAATAATGTATATTTCTATGCCGATTAGTACCAAGGAACCACGAGATTTCATTGTTTTCTAAGTCGTGCCTCGTAGAATCGATTTGCACAGGAAAACTGGGCTAGCTATTTGTGATCTTCACTGTTATTTATTAGCGTATGAGCTGTGTGGTGGAGAGAGTGGGTTCTCTGCGCAAAACCTATGCCATTGCCGCTGTGTAGAAATCAGTGTGGGTCAATGGAGCATGTTTTCATGAAGCGGTGTTAAGTATGAAAACGTGCAGTTGATGACACGTGAGCGGAGTTATATATAATTGCAAGTATGCGAAGTAATAAAGTCATGATTGCCAAAAGTACTCTAAACATAGTGCGAGTGTAATGATCAAGAAATACTACAGCATGAGTTACCCTTCATGGGTGTTTATCAGATGTAATGTTTTCAACATCTTTGATTTGCATCGTCACACAAAGGGAAATTCAAGATAATATTATAAAGTAACAGATCGTGATTTTACAACAGGGAAAATGGTTATGGATATTTCATCTAGAATCGGATACTCACTAAATCGCGCTCTGGTGACAGGGCCGCTTGGAAAACACTTAACCGCAGAAGCGACTTATCATATGGCGTTCTCCGCACTCGCGACTTTGCCCTCGCACTCGTTCACCCGAGTCAGTTTCCGCTACTGACAGTGATGCACACTCTACAAAAGTCTTGCACTTGGGCGCTCCTCTCGGTTTGGCGGCTGCTATTTCTGATGCTTAGTGTATAGAAATCTTACAGTTGTGCCGCCTCTAGCGCCCCTCCCAGCTTGGCGCATCAAGCTGTCGCTTGAACCAAAACAGGCCCTGTCGGATGAAACCGAAATACTAAAAATTCATCAGTGTCTCAGCATCAACTCGAACGAAAAATGAAACAAGAGAAACGACCTCGATTATGCACCATGTCTTAAGTATTCGTACTAGGGGTACCTCCCCACCCCCCCATAAAAAAAAGCAAAGGAATAACATTGCCGTGGGCAGAGTTTGTGTGGTTCGCATTTCTGCCGCCAGGCGTGTATGGCGCAACTCATTGCCAGTTCAGTGACGACTGTGTTGTCGACTTGGCCTTTTCCGTTCATCTGCAGTGACCGTCTTTGCTAGTGTTGTTTTGTTCTTGTTTCGTTATGATGGCAAGTTTAAGCGAACAACGTGCAACTGTGAAATGTCATCTTCTGCTCGGCCCGGCCGGTGTGGCCGAGCGGTTCTAGGTGTATCAGTCTGGAACCGCGCGATCACTACGGTAGCAGATTCGAATCCTGCCTCGGGCATGGATGTGTGTGATGTCCCTAGGACAGTTAGGTTTAAGTAGCTCTAAGTTCTAGGGGACTGATGACCTCAGAAGTTAAGTCCCATAGCGCTCAGAGCCATTTGAACAATTTTCTTCTACTCGGTAAAAATTTTTCTAAAACTGTTTTAATTTTGAAAACAACTTACCAAGACGACGGCATGGGAAAAGCTCAAGTTTACGAGTGGTTTACTCGATTTAAAAATAGCGACATGTCAGTTGATGACAAAACCCGTTCCGAACGTCCATCAACTGCACGAATCGAGGAAAACATTAAAAAATTCGAGAGCGTGTGTTCATAGAGCGTCGGCAGACAATTTATCAACAGCTAGAGATTAGTGGGTTATCTTGGAGCTCGGCTCAGCGAATTTTAAGGGAAGATTTGGGAATGAAAACTGTTGGTACCAAGTTTGTTTCTCAGTTTCTGATTGAGAACCAAAGGGAAGTCGTGCCAATACATGTAGTGCTTTGAAACAACGGCTTGAAACTGATCCAGATATTTCTGTCAAAGGTCATTACTAGCGATCAGAAACAAAGCAATAGTGAATACAAGACATCATCGTCACTCCATCCAAGAAAGTGCGTCAGGTCAAATCTAACATAAAAACAATGCTGATTTACTTTTTTGATGCCAAAGGCCGTCAGTCAAATCTTTTATTTGGAAGTTTTAAGATTTTGCAACAGTATTCGGAAAAAAACACTTGATTTGTGGCAGACAGGAGACCGGTTCTTCCACAACGGCAACGCACCTCCATACACAGAGCTAAGAACGTTATGGTTCCGCTGCCCCACGCACATTATTCGCCCGACATCGCTCCGTGCGACTTTTTCTTACTTCCACGCATGAAAAGGGACATGGAAGGACACCGATTTCACAATAGTCCCTTCTAAAGATGGAAAATTTTTCCAACAGTGCAAGCACCGTTGGGAGAAATGTATTAGTTGTAAGGGAAAGTATTTTGAAGGGGATAAGTTGAGACTCCCTGAAACACCCGCAGGACAGGATAGGTAGTTTAAAATGTGGAAAGGAGCCAAAATAAGCGGCTGTCAGTTACACCCGAACATACAACTTTATTTATTTGACCAAACCTTACAAGAGCCAAGAAAATTTAAAAAACAAAACAAAGCATTAATTTTTGGAACTTAATAACCGGCTGAATACGCTATACAATCTCAGGTCTTAAGGGCAAGACCACTTTAATTTAAAATCAGCTGAAAGCCAATAACTTAAAACTCAAACCGAAACCAAAAATTTAAAACGTAGAAGGCCTTATCTCAAATCAGTTCTTTTAATTAGGCAGAAGGGCCAAACGATCTCTCACCTTAAGAACAAAATAACTTTAACTTTTTAAAAAAATCGGCTGAATGCCCATCTCTTACTCTCAAAATAAAATAAAATTTTTAAACGGCAAAAGGCCTTATCTTAAAACAGTTCTTTATCTAGACTGAAGGCCCAAACAATCTGAAGGCCCATCGTTTAAGACTCAAACTAAAATTAAATATTCAAAAGGCAAAAGGCCTTATCTTAAAACAGTTGTTTATTTAGACTGAAGGCCCAAACAATCTGACACCTTAAGAGCAAAACAATTTTAATTTAAAAATCGGCTGAAGGCTTATCACTTTAGACTCAAACTGAAATAATTTTTAAAAACCGAAAGGTCTTACTTAACGCAGTTGTTTAAATTAGGCTGAAGGCCCGAACAATCTTACGCTTTAAGGGGAAAACAACCTTAATTTAAAAATCGTCTAGAATGCATACAAATACAAACAACAAGAATAAATAAGAAAATGCAGTACACCCAACGGCTCTCAGAAGTTTCCGAGGGTCGGCCTGGAATTCAAACATTAACGCTCGCTTAGGTGTGACAGGCAGTCGGCCCAAACATTCTCGATCCGACGACAGCCCAACCGACAGACGGTCAACAGACCCACCGACAAGATAACTTCTGCTCCACCCGACCAGCACACAACAGGGAGTTCAATGGAACAACGTAGAAAGTATTGGCGCCCACAACCAGTTATACATTGAGCTGTCAAACTACACACCGTGCTACACAGTGACAACACGATGAGGAAACTACACTACCTCAATTTACATCAATGACCAGGTCAGGTAACCGGAATGTTAACGGCCACAAGGCACAAGATTCAGCTGGTGCACTTCAATTCAAAATAACGACGTGCAGTAAAACTCCACCGGAGGGTGGCTAAATTATTGCCAACTTGAAAAGACACGTTGTTGCTGGCGGGAATGTCCCAACAGTCGGCAACGAAATCCAAAGTACACAATGTGAACAGTCCAGGATCAGTGAGTCACAGACCTAGTAGCAATGAGAACAGCACCATACACTCTGACCATGTGTAGACCCTGCCAGCGTCCCCAGCCAAACTCGCACCACGGAGATTTCCTCGCTGCTCCACGGCAACCGACCAACTGGCCGGAAACTATGAGCACCAGGCCAAAGACATTTTTTTCTTTATTGTCATACCTTACAAACAAGGTAGGCTGGCAGCGGTCTATTTGCGCCGCTCTTCAGCCATAGGAAAGATACACAGTATAACAGGAATACCTGGAGGACAAAAAACGGGAGACAAACTTTGTAAAAGTAAGGGATGTCGCTCACCGACATACTGCTCAGATAAAAAAAGTTCAACACTGCACACAATGGAGAATGCAGAATGTCACACGTGAACAGAGGAGCTCGGACTGAGAGACACCGCTGCACTGATGGGATGACAAACATGAGCACTGCCGCGACGATCTCTGGTGCACGTAGACGAACAGCTCACACAAAAAAGCCTGGGGCCTGCCAGAGGTGAGGGTAGGAGGGTGATGGGGCGGGGGGGGGGGGGGGTTGAAGCCAGTGCGAGAGAAGAAGGGAGGGAGTGGTGAGAGGGTAGGGGGTGTGTGGAAACACAGTGAGGGGGTGAGGTGGGGAGGGGAGGGAGGGAGGAAGAGAGGAGGGAGAGAAGGAAAAGAGGGTGCCCTAGAAGAAAACGACAGAGGGAGGAAGGGGAGGATCACAGTTGGTAGGAGGGGTAGATGCAGGCGATGAGGGCATCATCAGGGATAGGGAGTTGGCGGAAGCCCCTGTGGGCAAGGGTACGGAGTGTGGAGAGATGGGAAGCAGGTGCGATGTGGGAGTACAGGCGCGGCAGCTGGGGGCGTGGGAAAGGATGGGTGGGACGAGTGGGTGAAGGGGGTCAAGTTTGTGGGAGGTCTAAAGTATCCATATCTGTTAGAGGAAAAGAAAGACATGTGGGAACGGAATTAAGTCGGAGGGGATCTGCGTGGGGGAGGTGAGGTGAATGCGATAGGCGAGGCGGAGCGCATGGAGTTCCAGGATTTGAAGGGATTTGTAGAAGGTAGGAGGGGCGGCGATCCAGGCAGGATGGGCATAGCGGAGGATAGTGCGGGTGAGGGATTTATAGGTGTGGAGGATGGTGGAAGGGTCCAGACCCCATGTGCGGCCAGAAACGAAAGATAGCACAAGGTGCAAATATCGATACACACCGCTGCTGCCACTTGCGGAGAGAGAGGATAACAGCATAATCGTGATAGCCGCTGGAGACTAAGCACAGAATAGGAATCAAGATTTAAACCAACACATAACATGAGCCAGACACGGCTCAAAGGTTGTTTCGTTAACCATTTGAAAATATAGAGCTTTTAAAAAATAATTCCGATTTTCTTTTGTTATCCCTTCGTATATGCAAGTTCCACAAGTGTGGATAAAACGCGAATGCACAGAGCCAGCTGCGTCCACACGAAATCCTTTTTAGTTGCAGGTTGGAAGCACCCATCTTGGAACACAAAAGACAATCGTCTGAAACATCTCCATTTAACAAGAATGCAGAAATCAGGGAGAGCACCAAAAAGCAGTACGCTGCTTTATTCCACAGAAACACACTCTGCTAGAAATGTAGTTCAATAGTGACTGGGACCAAGTGACTTACGCGTGGCGCACAGGTGCGCGCTGTGTGAAGTGGCAGGTCGCGCGAAAGAGGTGGAGCTTTAACATTAATGGGAAGACCGCAGAAGGACACAATCTTGGTGGGCACCTGGAGATATTAAAAGTTTCCGAGCACCAGATATCGGTACAAAATCAGGGCGTAAAGAAGAATTATAATATTTGCTGACTGAAGTAGCAGCTGCCTCCTTACCACAGAACGACGTATCAGCTGAGTACCAGTTTGAGGAGAGTCAGAATGTGCAATGGACAAGCCGGCCGGTGTGGCCGTGCGGTTCTAGGCGCTTCAGTCTGGAACCGCGTGACCGCTACGGTCGCAGGTTCGAATCCTGCCTCGGGCATGGACGTGTGTGATGTCCTTAGGTTAGTTAGGTTTAAGTAGTTCTAAGTTCTAGGGGACTGATGACCACAGATGTTAAGTCCCATAGTGCTCAGAGCCATTTGAACCATTTGCAATGGACAACAGTGCGCACGGGGCCACTTCTCCGTTCACCGCTGTTCCAATTGCAACTGAAAGATGGCTCTGTGTTTGTAAAAGCTCCTGCAAAAGACACAGAGTGGAAAACAACCGTACCGCCAGGTTATGGGATTCACATTGGACACAAAAGAAATGGCCTCAGTGGAAACTGTTTGGCTTTTGCTGATGATCTGGCACACATTGCAAATAATATTGACGAAGTTAAGGTTCAAGTGTCCAGCCCACAATCAATTGCTGCTAATACTGGCCTAAAAATAGCATTTAACAAAACTGAATTCATCACAAACATGAAACACTCTCCTCCTCATATTGTAATACAAGAGAAAATCAAGCCGTGGAATAGATTTAAATATCTTAGAGAAATAATTACACCTGATGGTTCAGAAAATGCATTGTAGAAAGTAGCTGTTCTAAACTAGTAGGTGCTTTTCATCTGTGCAAATTTAGCGGCAGTCAGTAGCGAGCCAGTGGGTGTATTGGACCTTCCATCGAGCTACGGACCCCCTTGAAGATGTCTCCCGCAGTCGGAGACGAATCGGTGGGAATCGAGAGAGAATTCATCAACCGAACATGGCATAACAGCCCGGATAATTATAATGGACATGATATTTCCGGCCGTGAAAGTCTACATTTTAGTACCATTTGTTTTATTTGCAACGATTTAAGAGTTTCCACACAAAAATTCGAAGGCGTTACTTTTCAGCATTGCTTGCTTATCTGGTAGCAAAAGGCAAAAAGGAAAACAATTTTATTGTAAAGTACTGCAATACGTAGTATTTGACATAGATCGCAGAGCTCTAGGTTCTAATTATTGCCGTAATAAATGTTAGCTTCTGCCGTCACCGTTAATATCCTTCAACATCTACACTCCTGGAAATGGAAAAAAGAACACATTGACACCGGTGTGCAGACCCACCATACTTGCTCCGGACACTGCGAGAGGGCTGTACAAGCAATGATCACACGCACGGCACAGCGGACACACCAGGAACCGCAGTGTTGGCCGTCGAATGGCGCTAGCTGCGCAGCATTTGCGCACCGCCGCCGTCAGTGTCAGCCAGTTTGCCGTGGCATACGGAGCTCCATCGCAGTCTTTAACACTGGTAGCATGCCGCGACAGCGTGGACGTGAACCGCATGTGCAGTTGACGGACTTTGAGCGAGGGCGTATAGTGGGCATGCGGGAGGCCGGGTGGACGTACCGCCGAATTGCTCAACACGTGGGGCGTGAGGTCTCCACAGTATATCGATGTTGTCGCCAGTGGTCGGCGGAAGGTGCACGTGCCCGTCGACCTGGGACCGGACCGCAGCGACGCACGGATGCACGCCAAGACCGTAGGATCCTACGCAGTGCCGTAGGGGACCGCACCGCCACTTCCCAGCAAATTAGGGACACTGTTGCTCCTGGGGTATCGGCGAGGACCATTCGCAACCGTCTCCATGAAGCTGGGCTACAGTCCCGCACACCGTTAGGCCGTCTTCCGCTCACGCCCCAACATCGTGCAGCCCGCCTCCAGTGGTGTCGCGACAGGCGTGAATGGAGGGACGAATGGAGACGTGTCGTCTTCAGCGATGAGAGTCGCTTCTGCCTTGGTGCCAATGATGGTCGTATGCGTGTTTGGCGCCGTGCAGGTGAGCGCCACAATCAGGACTGCATATGACCGAGGCACACAGGGCCAACACCCGGCATCATGGTGTGGGGAGCGATCTCCTACACTGGCCGTACACCACTGGTGATCGTCGAGGGGACACTGAATAGTGCACGGTACATCCAAACCGTCATCGAACACATCGTTCTACCATTCCTAGACCGGCAAGGGAACTTGCTGTTCCAACAGGACAATGCACGTCCGCATGTATCCCGTGCCACCCAACGTGCTCTAGAAGGTGTAAGTCAACTACCCTGGCCAGCAAGATCTCCGGATCTGTCCCCCATTGAGCATGTTTGGGACTGGATGAAGCGTCGTCTCACGCGGTCTGCACGTCCAGCACGAACGCTGGTCCAACTGAGGCGCCAGGTGGAAATGGCATGGCAAGCCGTTCCACAGGACTACATCCAGCATCTCTACGATCGTCTCCATGGGAGAATAGCAGCCTGCATTGCTGCGAAAGGTGGATATACACTGTACTAGTGCCGACGTTGTGCATGCTCTGTTGCCTGTGTCTATGTGCCTGTGGTTCTGTCAGTGTGATCATGTGATGTATCTGACCCCAGGAATGTGTCAATAAAGTTTCCCCTTCCTGGGACAATGAATTCACGGTGTTCTTATTTCAATTTCCAGGAGTGTATATCTACGCCTTGCAAACCACTGTGAAATGCGTAGCAGAGGGTACGTTACACTGTACCAGTTATTAAAGTTTCTTCCCGATCCATTCACTTATGGATTGTTTCCCGACCAGTGCGGCCGAGCGGTTCTAGGCGCTTGAGTCTGCAACCGCGGAACCGCTACGGTCGCTGGTTCGAATCCTGCCTCGGGCATGGATGTGTGTGATGTCCTCAGGTTAGTTGGGTTTAATTAGTTCTAAGTTCTAGGGGACTGATGACCTCCGATGTTAAGTGGCATAGTGCTCAGAGCCATTTGAACCATTTATGATTGATCGAATGACTCTGTGCATGCAGTAATTATTCTAATCTTATCCCCACAATCCTTATGTGAATGATACGTTGGTGACTGTAGTATATTCCTAGAATAATCATTTATAGCCGGTTCCTGACACTTTGTTAATAGACTTTCTCGCTACAGTTTACGTATATTTCCAAGAGTCTTCCAGTTCAGTTCCATCAGTATTTCTGTAACACTCTTCCACGGATCAAACAAACCTGTGAACATTCGTGGTGCCCTTCTCTGCATACGCTCCATATCTCCTATTAGTACTATTTCGTACGGGTCCCATACACTACAGCAATATTCTACAGGGGGTTGCATGACTGATTCGTAACCAACCTCCTTTGTAGACTGATTGCAATTCCCCAGTATTCTTCCAGTAAACCGAAGCCTACCACATGTTTTTCCCACGACTGAGGCTATCTGATCGTTCCATTTCATAGTCCTACAAAGTGTTACACCCAGGCATTCGTATGAGTTGATCAATTCCAACAGCAGTTCACTGATATAGTCATAGGACAATGTGAGTTTCTTTTTGTGAAGTGCCCAATTTTACATTTATGAACATTTAAAGTATGTTAACAGTCGACATAAAGGTTTTCTGGGTATGGTACCGCGTCATAATGTAAAAATTACCGCCTGCTAGAGAAAAAACCAACGTTTCGGCCACGATTGCAGCGGCCTTATTCTGGGTCTGATGGTGTGTTCTAGCTATGCAGTGTCCTTTATATTTTGTTAGTGTTCACTGCGCATGCCATTACGGCATAATTTTAAAAACGTAGTTAGTTTCATTGGTCACTTAAGGAAGAAGGAGAGGGAACTTTATTTTAATAGGTTATTGCGGTGGAGGGAAGAGCGTGACCTCTGTTGTCTATTGGCTCTTGTGTTATGTACCATGACTGGTGGTCACCGTCGAATGAGAAGTTTGCTGCTGTTTGCCAACTGCTGGACGTCGGCCGCGCGGAGGCAGTTACTCGCCGGTATTGCTCGTGCCTCGTGTTGACAGTGCGGTCTGTTGGGCTCTGATTGCTGGCAGCCAAGATGGGGGAAGCCTGAGTCCATCCTCCCTGTTCACGTTGTTAGTGTGTTTAAGTATTTCGATGGCCTCTCTGATTTTGCGTTTCGTTATAATTGGCTGCTTGGCCAACACGTAGGCTTCGCTGAATTTTATTTCTTTTCCATGGTCTTGTTGATGTTCTTCCACTGCGAATTTGTTGTGTTTCCCTAGACGAATATAACGCTCGTGTTCCCGAATGCGCGTTGCTATTGGCCTACCAGTCTCGCCGATGTATGCCTCTCCACATTCGTATTCCACCTTGTAAACGCCTGCAGTGTGTAATGCATCCACCATTTCTGCTATAGTGGTCGTAGGATCCAGGACGTGCTAGGCTACTTACAGGGTTATTACAAATGATTGAAGCGATTTCACAGCTCTACAATAACTTTATTATTTGAGATATTTTCAAAATGCTTTGCACACACATACAAAAACTCAAAAAGTTTTTTCAGGCATTCACAAATGTTCGATATGTGCCCCTTTAGTGATTCGGCAGACATCAAGCCGATAATCAAGTTCCTCCCACACTCGGCGCAGCATGTCCCCAACAATGAGTTCGAAAGCATCGTTGATGCGAGCTCGCAGTTCTGGCACGTTTCTTGGTAGAGGAGGTTTAAACACTGAATCTTTCACATAACCCCACAGAAAGAAATCGCATGGGGTTAAGTCGGGAGAGCGTGGAGGCCATGACATGAATTGCTGATCATGATCTCCACCACGACCGATCCATCGGTTTTCCAATCTCCTGTTTAAGAAATGCCGAACATCATGATGGAAGTGCGTTGGAGCACCATCCTGTTGAAAGATGAAGTCGGCGCTGTCGGTCTTCATTTGTGGCATGAGCCAATTTTCCGCGGGCTACGCGTGAAACTTGCCCGCACGCGTTCAACCGTTTCTTCGCTCACTGCAGGCCGACCCGTTGATTTCCCCTTAGAGAGGCATCCAGAAGCTTTAAACTGTGTAATCTCCCCACGGAAAATTACCCTCTACCACGCAATAATTAATAATGGTCAACCAAATCATCCACATGTATTTACGTTTGAAAAGTATCTGATCAGATTTTCTAGTAATATATGCGCCGACAGCTCGTCGACGCCAAGGTATTTTTCTAGTACGTTTATTCTTTGGAACAACAGAGGTACAGAAATGTATGCTCCATGGTTATTATAGAGAGAGAGAGAGAGGAACAGCTTCGGAAGTATCGGTTGGAAGATTGTCGGATTGCTAAAGGAGATTTATTTACTCTTCTTCGCGCTAAAGCGAGCTAGGAAAGTTTGTGCCGCTAGCGTGATAGATAAAGAGAAAGAAAAACCTGTAAAAGAAAATTACATGAGACTTGGAACCAACAGAAAACGGAACATGTACGGAAATGGATTCAATATACAATTTTCCTCAGAAATAAGGTTTGTGACCATTTTATTCTAGTGTGAATGACGAATGAGTTCTCTGTCTGAACCAGTGATGATTGTCTGGGCCCTGTAATTAATTGGGAAGTTTCAGCTGTGACGAAGAGAGCCTGCAATCTCTGAGTTTTTTGAAATCGTCCAAAAAGGCTTCGTCCACATCTGAAATTTTAGATCTGTCGTAAACTGAACGAATTGTTCAAAGGATCGATTTTCCCAACTGAATGCAGCGCTTAATAATAATAACAAATGTAAAGATCTTTTCTAGCAAGCCAGCCGCTGAATATTAAGACGAAGGGCTCCACCAGAGATTCTACTAGGCTGATTTCACGTAAATAATATATTTAAACTGTACACAGATAAAGGACAGAGAGAGAGAGAGAGAGAGAGTGAGAGAATCCTCCATTAGCATAATTGTTTCTCTGTCTTTTCACGGATCAGCCTAACTAGAAAACACGAAGCCCTGACTTTATTGTACCGATTTATGTGTGAGAGGGAAAGAGCGATAAAGGCGACAGATACACTTCTGTACAGACAAAACATTACACCACGTTAGCGGCAAGCTGCATTCACATAGACTTTCATCATTTACAAAAGCAGAGTAGAATTCATTATAACTGCGCATACCATCGCCGAATGGAGTTAGCTGTTGGTGGATCTTTGTTGAACTTCGTCCTGAACTGTCGTTGCACTGTTATGACTGACTGATGTGAGTGCATTTCAAGCACGACATACGCTTTCTCGGCTCCTGTCGCCATTTTGTCTCACTGCGCTCTCGAACGCTCTGGCGGCAGAAACCTGAAGTGCGGCTTCAGCCGAACAAAACTTTATGAGTTTTTCTACGTATCTGTAGTGTGTCGTGACCATATGTCAATGAATGGAACTACAGTGAATTTATGAAATCGCTTCAATCATTTATAATAGCCCTGTACTTACTTATGTAAGTAAGTTACTCATTTACGACCCGTATCGGCGCTGGAAGGCTACCCTTCGTCTTTTCCTCACTTATAAACACTGATGGAAAAAAATGGCAACCCCAAGAAGGAGTTGTGCGACTAAACGGAAGTTGGTAGACGTGTTTCTACATCTGAAAGACAATTTTTATTCAGATTTTGCGCCATTCGCATAACATTGGAGCTAGTAGCGCCACCATGACGCTGCAGACAGGTTTGCTTTGGATACGCGCTGTAACTATCGTGAGCGTTATTAACCTTCGAGATCGGGCGAGGTGAGATAATGTTAGCCGAGAACGCCTTTAACGCGACAAAGACGCCATTATCAACACCTCACTGAGCTGGAAAGAGATCGTGTGATAAGGCTTCGAGATTCTGGAAATTCGTTCTGCGATATTACAGACAGACTTGGAACATAGCCACTGTACTGGCTGGCAGCGGTGCTCACGAGAATTTACTGTCGCAGGAATCCCCGGTTCCGGATGGCCACGTGGCGCTACTGAGAGGGAAGACCACCGTGCTCCGCATTTAACTTTGGCCGATCGTACTGCATCTGCAGCAGCTGTTTGAGCTGCAGTTGACTCCGCAGTGACACAATAAACTATGACAGATCGGTTACTCCAAGGAAAGCACCGAGGCACATGTCCCGTAGCAGGCATTCGGCTGACCCCAAACCACCGCCATCTGCGACTTCAGTGGTGCCAAGCGACAGCTTCCTGGGGTACAGAGTGAAGGTCTGTTGTGTTTTCTGATGAAAACTAGTTCTGCCTCGGCGCCAGTGATGGCCGTGGGCTGGTAGGAAGAATCCTAGTTCAGGACCTGCAACTAGACTGTCTGTGTGATAGACACACACAGAACATACACCCAAGGTATGAAGTGAGATTTCGCATGACATCAGGACGACGCTCATGGTTACCCCACGTGTCCTGACTGCAAAACTGTCCGTCAGTCTCGTGATTCCACTTGTCGTGCAGCAGTTCATGAACAGAATTCCAGGCGGTGTTTTTGAACAGGATAACGATCGCCAACATACCGCTGTTGGAACCCAAAATGTTCTATAGTGTATCGTCATGTTGCCTTGACCTAGTCGACCACCAAATTGAACACATATCGCTGTTCCGGAGGAACAATGACACAACTGCAAAATTGACCAAATCGAGGTTATTGCACCAGTCATCTCAGAAAAAGGTAGCGCAAGCAGTGAAAGATCGTCAGAACTGTAGATATACATAGTGCCGCTAGAGGGTAGTTGCGTCTTTGTGGAACTATCGATTGTTGTGACTTGGGTTAGGAAGAACATTGTCGTAATTGTCAGTTGGGTGCTTCAGATTGGTGAGTGTAGTAACGTATTCAGTGAAATGACGACACATGTAATGAATACTGCGGACCGAGAATCATTTCAACAAAAATCCTTGGTGCAATAACGACGTAAGTGTACAGTATGTCATTGTTCTCCCGATGTATAATAACTTCTGAGTTGTAATTGTTCACAGCGTCATTGTTCCCTCAACTTTCAAATAACTTTTTTGTCATAACTGTTCTTCGCGTCATTGTTCATGTGAATGAAATGACTTTTTAATACATTTAGGTCCATTTTATTTCTGTTTTATAGGGGTAAAAATGAGCGATCGAGCAAAGAAGATTATGCGACTTGCTCTTCAAGGGCTAGCGGAGGATAACAAAGGGTCAAGGGAAGTAAACTGTTCCATGATAAGTGAACCATAAGCACAGGTGAGCAGTATAGAGCAACAGCTATCAAGCCACACTGTGAAATAACAGACAAGAAAGTGAGCAAGTTGGAGCCACAGGCATCATCATCAAAACATATATCCAAGGTAACACAATTGCCGGAAGCTTCAGATGTGTATGTGGTTGAAAGGGCAAGAGCGACATAATCAGTTTTGAAACGGGTGCCAGTAACATCCCCTTTGCCTAGCAGTTCAGATTTGTCCTCTGGCTCAAGTGACAATTACCATCCATCAAGCAGCGATGAATCGCCTAATTCAAGTGAAAAATCAACTATCGATAAGGAAAAATATCCCATTAAAAAGGTTAAAAAAAGAATTCGAAATGTTAGCAACTGCCGGCCGCGGTGGTCTAGCGGTTCTGGCGCTGCAGTCCGGTACCGCGGGACTGCTGCGGTCGCAGGTTTGAATCCTGCCTCGGGCATGGGTGTGTGTGGTGTCCTTAGGTTAGTTAGGTTTAAGTAGTTCTAAGTTCTAGGGGACTTATGACCTAAGATGTTGAGTCCCATAGTGCTCAGAGCCATTTGAACCATTTTTTTGTTAGCAACTGGGCCAGAGTAAACGCCAAAGCGTTGAGGAACAGTGGGAAAAGTTATACATTACCTACGTGTAAAATTGCCAATGCTCGAAAAATTGGTGCTCCGTGTACTGATAAATGTATCCTCTCTTGTAGAAAAAAAGTAACAAAAGACTATAGATGTCAGCTGTTCACGAATTACTGGCCACTGGGATCGTTACAAAGACAATGGGATTTTCTAAATACATGCATTGAAACGCTCGTTCTCAACCTAGAAAGTCAACTGCTTTTTCTACTTGGTGGTAAATGAGCAGAAGATTCGTGTGTGCAAAACATTCCTGATAAACACTTTGAGAATAACCGAAAGGCAAATCCGTACTGTTATCGATTCGAAAAGGACTGGGATGGCACCTGTGGACAATTGCAGACAACATGGAAAACACCGTAAGACTGATCCAGAAATCTTGGAGTCAGTTAGGAATGACATAAACTCAGTTTTCATACCGAGAGTCACTATGTAAGAAGTGACACAACAAGAATATTCATCGATCGTGGCTTATCCATCGCAGAAATGCAAAGAAATTTCTCTTCAAAGCGATCTTCCGCTAACCTGCCAGCTGCGAATTATAACGCCTACGCGCATACATTCAATACCGAATTTAACATAGGATATTTAGTTCCAAAAAAGGATCAGTGCGACCAATGTGAAGCTTACAAAAACGCTACAGATGAAGACAAGGCAAAGCTACAAGAAGCATTTCAAGAACACCAGGAAGAAAAAGAATTGAGTCTCATAGAAAAAAACTTGGATAAGGAGTTGGCTCAAAATAAGAAGATACAACTAGCTGTTTATGATTTCCAAGCTGTCTTACCGGTACCAGCTGGACAAACATCTGCCTTTTTCTACAAGTCTAGGCTCAACTGTTACAATTTAACAGTAAGTGTCCATACATACTTTTTTCTACTGTCTATTAGTACTCTTGAAGTCTGTTCTATTTATTTTTGTTGTTTGTTGCAGACCACTGAAACTGGAAACGACAAAACAACTGTCTTTTTTTTTCACGAGGGCATTGAAAACAGAGGCATAGAGGCATGGTAGAAATAGCAACTTGTTTCTTACAATATCTTGAAGGGTTATTCAAGAACCTTCCTGGCACAGATGTCGTATTTTACTCCGGCAGTTGTGGAGGGCAACAGAAGAACAAGAAAGTACCATAAACTCAGACTGTGATTCGCAGAAGTCATGTGACAAAATGTTTCTATTGTAAAAATCACATTGATTAAAATGTTCATTCTCTTCTATTTCAGATATATGATTGCAACGTATTTGTATGCAGTACAAAGGCTGGATATTCGGTCCATTACGCACAAGTATTTGATTCGTGGCCACATCCAGAACGAGGGAGACGCAATCACAGCATTACTGAGAGAGCAGTTAAGAGTGCTAAGAAGTCAGCATCAATTTATGTACCCGATCAATACATATCAGTCATCCGAAAAGCAAAAAAGAAGGGAAATCCGCTACATCGGATTTCAATGACAATACAGCTTACATGTTCCAGGACGTTGACAGGAGTATTTTCAAAATGTCCGAAATTAAATTATTTCGATGTGGAAAGGGACGTGATGTGTTTCAGTATGAGAACAGCTAAAAACATTCGGAGTTGGGGCAAGTTCAGTTCAAAGGGAGAAATAGGCGTTTAACAGGAAATGTAGATGGGAGTAATTCGGATCTGAAACCTGCTTATACTACAAAAATGACCCTATCAGGAAGCAAAATTCAAGATTTAAACAATTTGGTTAACAACAACATCGTTCCTGAGTATTACAAGACCTTCTATGATTCTCTTTCCACATAAATGTAATTTGTTGTTTTTATGTCACTTGGAAGTTCATTATTTCAATTAGTGTATTATTTTATGTCACTTATAAGATGCAAATAATAAAAATGATAATAAAACAATGAAACTGTATGAGTGAACAAAACATTATGGTTTAGAGGTATATATCATTTTATCCCACACACCTTCTTTAGACGTATTTGTTAACTTCGATAACAATATCAGAAGAACAATGACTCATTTACTTAAAGGGTTACAGTTGGGTGGAAGGGATGCTGTTTGTAGAAAACACTTAGTGTCACAATTAGGCCAACTTTGAATTCTGTAGATAACTTTACTGTTGTTTTATGAAGTTTTTAGAATATGTCGTTTGGTTTCCTGGCTCTCCTGTAAACTATTCATTTTGACAATTTCGTCATTGTTCTTGTGGAACGGCGATATGGGATATAATCAGACGACAACTCCAGCGTCATCCACAAACAGCATTAAGCCTCCTTGTATTATGTGACCATTGCTAGTACACGTAACTAGCTATTATCACAACAAATGGTGTGGACGTATATGTGCATAAGAGAAGCTACAACAGGGCCCTTTGTTGAGTTAATCGCGCTCCATCCATGCGGCGTAAGCGACATCTTATGCACGCTCTCTATCGGATTGTTGCTTCCCGAAATTCAGAAGTGTTGGTGGATGTGTCATTAGACATAAAATACTTCCTTTCTGGAGATACTAAGTCACAGGGTCCCTTGCCTTATCCAGTTGAAAGCTAGCGTCACGATTAATAATGTCGAGCCGTGAGCGTACTCATATCGAGTCTGGCCGCTGGTTAAACCTCCGTGGTTTCCGAAGGATACCTTATTGCAACGCCTGTATCGCTTAGAAGTCCGAAGCAATGATCCCTCGGATGTGCGTGTACCGCGAAACGAATTCAATTAAAATGTCTCTCATGTACGTGAGTATACAAAATAAGTGTACAAGTGCAGGATGTGGACACATATTTGAGGACATATGGAAGTTTGGGCTGGCCGTGAGTCATGCTCGGATAGCCTACTGATAAGTCGACCGTTCGCGATAATCGGGAAATCCGGGTTCGATTCCCAATCCGACACCATTGTTCATTGTCGTCATTTGGCTATACGGCTGCTGGCTGTCCGTATTCGCAACTGCGAAAACGTTACGTGTACCTCTGGTTTCCATCTGTAATACGACAGCCTACTGTAAAGGGAAGAGAGATTTGATTCAATCACAAACAGCGACCGCGGAAGCGCAGGCGGAGACTAAGATCGGGTCATTTCGTGTTGACTGCTGAAATCAGCCTAATAGGAGCACAGGGAGGACCAGTTTCACACTATGCTCCACAGATGAGGTTGTCTCCAGACGTCCACCGGCCGCTAAGGTGACCGCGTTACCAGGAAAAACCCCCTCCGTTGGGCAACACAGTGGCTGCTCGCTTGTCATGGCCACTTTTCACTTCGAGTGCAAACTTAAGGCTTCCCCAAATTTAATAAATATTGAACCACATATGTCACCGAAGAGTTAGCAGGCTCGTTCGAAGTGGAAAAGATGAACGATTACGCACGTGAAGACGCGCCTTTGGTATCGGTGTCAGTTTATAAGTTACTGTCAGTTATAAATAATTCCTTAACTGCAAAATGAATATCTCGGTAACGCATTATCGGGTTAAGACAAACGAGGTGTCTAGGGATACATCTCGTGCAACTGTACCAGACTAAGATAGTAGATTTACTGCAATTATTTATATATTTAAATGAGAGATCGAAAAGCGGATTTCGCACAATTTAAAACAGCTTTCCGTACTAAATAAATAAAGAAACATTAAAGGTTGTGGCTGTACTGTAATTTTAGATGTATAGGAAATTATTTAATGTATAATTTAAATGGTTTACTAATAACACGTTTCTTGTAGTGGCCATTTTCGCAGCAGCTGTATATAAATTGCAGATGTTTCAAAGAAAATGCCTTTTGTACGCTGCACATCGAAATTTTTATTTTTATTTATGCACTCAGACGCGTTTCTCCCTTTTTACAAATCATCTTCAGTGGGTGTCCTGAAATATTACATAATTTGTCCTTTTTACACATAGGTTGTGGTTTAAAATGTAGGTTATAGATTTAAAAACAGTTCCTTAACGTTTTTTAACATAAAAAGTCCATTACTTTTAAGTAGTCTTAGTGGATGAATTTCTTTACGTATTTCAACGCTATTTTAACGCAACCACGTAGAGCAGATGCTTTTCATTAACTCTGCTTTGAACTGAACTCGGATAAATAGTAGAATAAAGTATTCAAAATTTAGTTGTGAGAATATGCAGTATCGAAGAATGGTGAATTTAGATGACAGAGTATTATTTTCACTTCATTGATGTAAAAGGCAATTATCATACAAAGCAGCACGTCTGATTTTTACCATTTTAAATAAAATAACTTCTACTCCAACAGTGTTATTAGAAAGCAGTTGGAGTTCAATCCGGTAACATTCCATTGTTTAGTTAAATTACAGCTCCCCTTTTAAATGTGTATCAGTCTGCAAGTACAGTACTTTTTTTTTTTTTTTTTTTTTTTTTTTACTTTCTGTTGAATTAATCCTTTTAAACCTTTGCAACATGATAACTTCGTCGTCTTAGTGAATTTATTTTTTCGAGTTTCAGAACTTTCTTAATTTCATTGGTGGCTACTTTGCGCCTGTATTAAAGTTACTTTGTAATTTTGTTTTAAGAACTGCAAGTAGATGTTCGACTGAAGTTATTTAATTTTACATTTTCTTCAATGTTTACGAATTCTTCAATAGCTGGTGTCGAAATTTTCGAATTTTTGTCCTCAGTGCCTCTGTCCTCAGTGCCAAATGTCTGAGAATTCTCATTTGGTAAAATTTCAAAATAATAATAACAATAATAATAAAGATAAGAAACGTTTAAGTCTTTTATGCCTAGGACTATATCAGTCCCAAATCCAGGTTCTCCTCCATTTCACAGATCTTTTGTCAAACTAGTTTCCACAGACTCCTTTACAATCGCATGACAGAAGGATCTCGTCGGGGGAAAGATTTCCGTGGCAGAATAATCCACAGACTGTCCTGTGAAGGTACAATGATCCTCTATAAATGGAAATGCCACGTGGCACACCGTTCGCCTGGTGCAAGTCTTTCGAGTTGACGCCACTTCGGCGACTTGCGTGTCGATGGCGATGAAAGGATGCGATCACGCTGAATGCCCTTTTCATATACTGTACGTGTGGTCTGGCCAATTTAGGCTTCGCCACAGTGGCAAAGTATTTTGTATATTTCAGCATTCTCTGGTCTCCTTTAGCGAACCGAGAAGAGGACAAATCTTTGCAGGTGCCCGAACGATTATATTAACTTAACGTTTCCTTCGATTCTGCCCAACTTCGACGAAATATTGCCAACATATGAGAGAAATCCCTCAACCAAAGAATCTTATATTGGACACACGCATGAGTAGGACCAGTGTGGTAGGTATTTTGTGGCAGTTAGCAACCAGGTAGAGCACGGTGGACAAACATAATTACTTCTGGGACGCCGCTTTCAGTAGATCGACTCCTGTCATTGTACAACCTACCTATGAGTGCTGATGCCTCTATCCCAAATATTTTGTAACATGTTTAGGGCAGAATAATTATGTTGCGAGTTATGTCTTGATATCAGATTCACGGTAGCCATGCCGACCTTACATTAAGTTCATTTTGACCTGCAGTTCGATCTGATGCGAAAGCTTTTCTCGTCAGTTATTTAGTGCACTCATATTCCCATTCTAAGAAGTCGTTCATGTGGTTTGGTGTCTTCAAACAGTGGTAGATTTAACTTAACCTGAGTAAACGAGCAGCCATTTATTTCTTGCAATTTACGTGTTCAGGAAATGGTTGTCTCACATCCTCCTTTTTGAGAATCGAAACATACTACTGGCCATTAAAATTGCTACATCAAGAAGAAATGCAGATGATAAACGGGTATTCATTGGACAGATATATTATACTAGAACTGACATGTGACTACATTTTCACGCAATTTGGGTGCATAGATCAAGAGAAATCAGTACCCAGAACAACCACATCTGGCCGTAATAACGGCCTTGATACGCCTGGGCATTGAGTCAAACAGAGCTTGAATGGCTTGTACAGGTACAGCTACGCATGTAGTTTCAACACGATACCACAGTTCTTTAAGAGTAGTTACTGGCGTATTGTGACGAGCCAGTTGCTCGGACACCATTGACCAGACGTTTTCAATTGGAGAGAGATTTGGAGAATGTGCTGGGCAGGGCAGCAGTCGAACGTTTTCTGTATCCAGAAAGGCCCGTACAGGACCTGCAACATACGGTCGTGCATTATCCTGCTGAAATGTAGGGTTTCTCAGGGATAGAATGAAGGGTAGAGCCACGGGTCGTAACACATCTGAAATGTAACGTCCACTGTTCAAAGTGCCGTCAATGCGAACAAGAGGTGACCGGGACGTGTAACCAATGGCACCCCATGCCATCACGCCGGGTGATACGCCTGTATGGCGATGACGAACACACGCTTACAATGTGCGTTCAGCGCGATGTCGCAAAACGCGGATGCGACCATCATGATGCTGCAAACAGAACCTGGATTCATCCGAAAAAATGACGTTTTGCCATTCGTGCACCCAGGTTCATCGTTGAGTACACCATCGTAAGCGCTCCTGTCTGTAATGCAGCGTCATGGGTAGCCGCAGCCATGGTCTCCGAGCTGATAGTCAATGCTGCTGCAAACGTCGTCGTACTGTTCGTGCAGATGGTTGTTGTCTTGAAAACGTCCCCATCTGTTGACTCAGGGATCGAGACGTCGCTGCACGATCCGTCACAGCCACGCGGATAAGATGCCTGTCATCTCGACTGCTAGTGACAAGAAGCCGTTGGGATCCGGCACGGCGTTCCGTATTACCCTCCTGAACTCACCGATTCCATATTCTGCTAACAGTCATTGGATCTCGGGCAACGCGAGGAGCAATGTCGCGATACGATAAACCGAAATCGCGATAGGCTACAATCTGACCTTTATCAAAGTCGGAAACGTGATGATACGCATTTCTCCTCCTTACACGAGGCATCACAACAACGTTTCATCAGGCAACGCCGGTCAGCTGCTTTTTGTGTATGAGAAAACTTTCCGCATGTCAGAACGTTGTAGGTGTCGACACCGGCGCCAACCTTGTGTGAATGCTCTGAAAAGCTAATCATTTGCATATCACAGCATCTTCTTCCTGTCGGTTAAATTTCACGTCTGAAGCGTGTCATCTTCGTGGTGTAGCAATTTTAATGGCCAGTAGTGAATTTCACCTAAAAATTTCTCGTCACAATATGTGTGATGTTGCTCTGGTAATTTTTCTGCATTCTGTGCTTGCCTTCGTGTGGTCGTGGCAGACAAGTTTTTTGGAAAAGAGGCATACACATCTGTAGCTTAAAGCGTGAATGAAACTTTTTAACCACGTGTGTCTTTTTCAAGCTTCAACGTAAATGTTGCATGGACACAAATTCTTGTATTCCTGTTACCTTGCAACTCCACACTTACGCTCTACTATTGAAAACCCACCCTGCCTACATAATAGGGCTGTTGATAAGACACCGATATACGGATAATTTTCCCTAAAATATCGATATATAATGGCGATGATTCTTGACGCAATATATCGATACATCAGTATTAAAATGGCAATCTCGATCGGCGATATTTCTATTTTATATTATAATTTTTCACTACTTTCGGTAAGTATTTGAAGCTGTTCTTTCTAAACTGTAGTAGAACATAATTTGATTTTCACAGAGTCAAAGAATCATACTGCTTTTTGAGCTTTCATCACGTCGAATCTTTTTCTTTGATTGTGTGAAGCAAGTATACGTATATGTGATGCCGAAGAAGAGGTTCGGTTGCACGTGGAGGGGGGGGGGGGGGGGGGTTGGGGGGGGGTGATTGGAATAACAAGATTTCCGATGTGAAGAAGTCGCATAAGTTGCAGTGCTGTTTCTTCACATCGGCATCCTTCAGCAGCAGTTGCTGAATATGATGAACAAAAATTCAAAAATCTAAATGACAAGTTTGGTATTTATGGTGGGCAGAGAAGTGTGAAGGGAAATGCTGATGTAATGCGCCCTCAGCGCTGTCAACAGAAACTGCGACGATCAGCTTCACTACCCGTGGTCTCCGAACACATTCGACGAAAAACATCGAAATAAATGAGATAAACAAAAAAAGGGTGTAGCTTGTTTTATTCATAATCAAAACGTCTTCGGTCCCGGGTTCGAATCCCGCCGCCGCTTAAATTTTGATTAATAATGAGTATTGGTGGCCGAAGACTTCCGGCATAAGAAGTCACTTCATTCTGCCAACGGATTTGTCAAACAGGGCGAACGAGCGAACAGAGGTTCAGGGCACTCTCTTGTGCTAGGGGTGGGAAACTGCCGCTAAAGGCGGAAGAATCAACAAAGATCAACGGTATGAGGATGCAGAAGGCAATGGCAATCACTGCATTAAAGTCACGTAACTTGTGTCCACAGGACATGTGGCCTGTAACTGAAGAAGTGTCATGATGATCTCTCCATTGGCAAAATATTCCGGAATAGTCCCCCATTCGGATCTCCGGGAGGGGACTGCCAAGCGGGAGGTTACCATGAGAAAAAGAGATTGAATAATCAACGAAAGGATATCCTTCTAGAAGTCGAGGTGTGGAATGCCACAATCATGAACGTGGCACGGAAACCAGGAAATCTGAAAAGGGAGGGGCAAAGGCTCTATCTAGATATAGTAGGGGTCAGTGAAGTGAAGCGGAAAGAATACAAACATTACTGGTCAGATGAGTGAAAGGTAATATCAACAGCAGAGGAAAATGGTGTAACGGGAATAGGATTCGTTATGAATAGGAAGATAGGGCACAGATTTTGTTACTGTGAACAGTTCAGTGATAAGGTTGTTCTTATCAGAATCGACAGCAAACCAACAATGACAACGATAGTACAGTTCAGGTATACATGCCGACGTAGCTGAAGATGAAGAGATAGAGGAAGTGTATGAGGACATTGAAAGGGTGATACAGTATGTAAAGGGGGACGAAAATCTAATAGTCATGGGAAACTGGAATGCAGTTGTAAGGGAAAGACCAGAAGAAAACGTTGCAGGATAATGTGGGCTTGGGACAACAAATGAGAGAGGAGAAAAAATAAATGACTTCTGTAACAAGTTTCAGCTAGCAATAGCGAATACTCTGTTCAAGAAACATAAGAGGAGATGGTATACTTGGAAATGGCTGGTTGATACGGGAAGATGACTGTTTGATTACATCATGGTCAGACAGTGATTCCGAAATCAGACCCCGGATTGTAAGGCGTAGCCAGGAGCAGGTATGTACTCAGATCACAATATGGTACTGATGAAGAGTAGGCTGAAGTTCAACACATTAATTAGGAAGAATCTGTATGCAAAGAAGTGGGATACGGAAGTACTGAGGAATGACGAGATAAGGTAAAAGTTCTCTAAGGCTATAGAAACAGCAATAACGAATAGCTCAGTAGGCAGTACAGTTGAAGAGGAATGGACATCTCGAAAAAGGGCCACCACAGAAGTTGGGAAGGAAAATATAGGCACAAAGGAGGTAAATGCGAAGAAACCATGGATAATAGATGAAGTACTTCAATTGATCGATGAAAGGAGGAAGTACAAAAATGTTTCGGGATACTCAGGAATACAGAAATACAAGTCACTGAGGAATGAAATAAATATGAAATACAGGAAATCTAAGACGAAATGGCTGCAAGAAAAATATGAAGACATCGAAAAGGAAATGATTGTGGGAAGGACAGGTTCAGCATACAGGAAAGTCAAAACAACCTTCGGTGACATTGAAAGCAAGGGTGATAACATTTAGAGTGCAACGGGACTTCCACTGTTAAATGCAAAGGAGAGAGCGAATGGATGGAGGGAATACATTGAAAGCCTCTATGAGGGGAGAAGATTTGTATGATGTGATAGAAGAAGAAACAGGAGTCGATATAGAAGAGATTGGGGATGCAGTATTAGAATCAGAATTTAAATGAGCGTTGGAGGACTTCAGATCAAATAAGGCGGAAGGGATAGATAACATGCCATCAAAATTTCTAAAATCATTGGGGGAAGAAGCAACAAAACGATTATTCACGTTGGTGTGTAGAATGTGTACCCCCAGGCACCATGGACCTTGCCGTTGGTGGGGAGGCTTGCGCGCCTCAGCGATACAGATGGCCTTAGCGTAGGCGCAACCACAACGGAGGGGTACATGTTGAGAGGCCAGACAAACGGGTCCTGAAGAGGGGCAGCAGCCTTTTCAGTAGTTGCAGGGGCAACAGTCTGGATGATTGACTGATCTGGCATTGCAACACTAACCAAAACGGCCTTGCTGTGCTGCTACTGCGAACGGCTGAAAGCAAGGGGAAACTACAGCCGTAATTTTTCCCAAGGGCATCCAGCTTTACTGTATGGCTAAATGATGATGGCGTCCTCTTGGGTAAAATATTCCGGAGGTAAAATAGTCCCCCATTCGGGTCTCTGGGCGGGGACTACGCAAGAGGACGTCGTTATCAGGAGAAAGAAAACTGGCGTTCTACGGATCGGAGCGTGGAATGTCAGATCCCTTAATCGGCCAGGTAGGTTAGAAAATTTAAAAAGGGAAATGGATAGGTTAAAGTTAGATATAGTGGAAATTAGTGAAGTTCGGTGGCAGGAGGAACAAGACTTTTGGTCAGGTGAATACAGGGTTATAAATGCAAAATCAAATAAGGGTAATGCAGGTGTAAGTTTAATAATGAATAAAAAAATAGGAGTACGGATAAGCTACTACAAACAGCATAGTGAACGCATTATTGTGGCCAAGATAGACACGAAGCCCATGCCTACTACAGTAGTACAAGTTTTTATGCCAACTAGCTCTGCATGTGACGAAGAAATTGAAGAAATTTATGATGAGATAAAAGAAACTACTCAGGTAGTGAAAGGAGACGAAACTTTAATAGTCATGGGTGACTGGAATTCGAGAGTAGGAAAAAAGAGAGAAGGAAACATAGTGGGTGAATATGGATTGGGGGAGAGAAATGAAAGAGGAATCCGTCTAGTAGAATTTTGCACAGAGCATAAGTTAATCATAGCTAACACGTGGTTCAAGAATCATAAAAGAAGGTTGTATACATGGAAGAATCCTGGAGATACTAGAAGGTATCAGATAGATTATATAATGGTAAGGCAGAGATTTAGGAACCAGGTTTTAAATTGTTAGACATTTCCAGGGGCAGATGTGGACTATGACCACAATCTATTGGTTATGAACTGTAGATTAAAACTGAAGAAACTGCAAAAAGGTGGGTATTTAAGGAGGTGGGACCTGGATAAACAGACTAATCCAGAGGTTGTACAGAGTTTCGGGGAGAGGATAAGGGAACAATTGATAGGAATGGGGGAAAGAAATACAGTAGAAGAAGAATGGGTAGCTCAGAGGGATGAAGTAGTGAAGGCAGCTGAGGATCAAGTAGGTAAAAAGACGAGGGCTAGTAGAAATCCTTGGGTAACAGAAGAAATATTGAATTTAATTGATGAAAGGAGAAAATATAAAAACACAGAAGATGAAGCAGGCAAAAGGGAATACAATTGTCTCAAAAATGGGATCTACAGGAAGTGCAAAATGGCTAATGAGGGATGGCTAGAGGACAAATGCAAGGATGTAGAGGCTTATCTCACTAGGGGTAAGATAGATACTGCCTACAGGAAAATTAAAGAGACCTTTGGAGAAAAGAGAGCCACTTGTATGAATATCAAGAGCTCAGATGGAAACCTAGTTCTAAGCAAAGAAGGGAAAGCAGAAAGGTAGAAGGAGTATATAGAGGGTCTATACAAGGGTGATGTACTTGAGGACAATATTATGGAAATGGAAGAGGATGTAGATGAAAATGAAATGGCAGATACGATACTGCGTGAAGAGTTTGACAGAGCACTGAAAGACCTGAGTCGAAACAAGGCCCCGGGAGTAGATAACATTCCATTAGAACTACTGACGGCCTTGGGAGAGCCAGTCCGGACAAAACTCTACCATCTGGTGAGCAAGATGTATGAGACAGGCGAAATACCCTCAGACTTCAAGAAGAATATAATAATTCCAAGATGTTGACAGATGTGAAAATTACCGAATTATCAGTTTAATAAGTCACAGATGCAAAATACTAACGCGAATTCTTTACAGACGAATGGAAAAACTCGTAGAAGCCGACCTCGGCGAAGTTCAGTTTGGATTACGCGGAAATGTTGGAACACGTGGGGCAATACTGACCCTACGACTGATCTTAGAAAATAGATTAAGGAAAGGCAAACCTACATTTCTGGCATTTGTGGACTTAGAGAAAGCTTTTGACAATGTTGACTGGAATACTCTCTTTCAAATTCTAAAGGTAGCAGGGGTAAAATACAGGGAACGAAAGGCAATTTACAATTTGTACAGAAACCAGATGGCAGTTATAAGAGTCGAGGGGCATGAAAGGGTAGCAGTGGTTGGGAAAGGGGGGGAGACAGGGTTGTAGCCTGTCCCCGATGTTATTTAATCTGTATATTGAGCAAGCAGTAAAGGAAACAAAAGAAAAATTCGGAGTAGGTATTAAAGTCCATGGAGAAGAAATAAAAACGTTGAGGTTCGCCGATGACATTGTAATTCTGTCCGAGACAGCAAAGGACTTGGAAGAGCAGTTGAACGGAGTGGACAATGTCTTGAAAGGAGGATATCAGATGAACATCAACAGAAGCAAAACGAGGATAATGGAATGTAGTCGAATTAAGTCGGGTGAGACTGAGGGAATTAGATTAGGAAATGAGTCACTTAAAGTAGTAAAGGAATTTTTCTATTGGGGGAGCTAAATAACTGATGATGGTCGAAGTAGAGAGGATATAAAATGTAGACTGTCAATGGCAAGGAAAGCGCTTCTGAAGAAGAGAAATTTGTTAACATCGAGTATAGATTTAAGTGTCAGGAAGTCGTTTCTGAAAGTATTTGTATGGAGTGTAGCCATGTATGGAAGTGAAACATGGACAATAAATAGTTTGGACAAGAAGGGAATAGCTTTCGAAATGTGGTGCTACAGAAGAATGCTGAAGATTAGATGGGTAGATCACGTAACTAATGAGGTGGTATTGAATAGAATTGGGGAGAAGAGGAGTTTGTGGCACAACTTGACAAGAAGAAGGGACCGGTTGGTAGGACATGTTCTGAGGCATCAAGCGATCACAAATTTAGCATTGGAGGGCAGCGTGGAGGGTAAAAATCGTAGAGGGAGACCAAGAGATGAATACACTAAGCAGATTCAGAAGGATGTAGGTTGCAGGAAGTACTGGGGGATGAAGAAGCTTGCACAGGATAGAGTAGCATGGAGAGCTGCTTCAAACCAGTCTCAGGACTGAAGACAACAACAACAACAACAGTGTAGAATGTATGATGAAAGTAAGAGAAAGGTTCAGGAGTAGAACTAAAATTCAAGGTGAAAGGATATGAATGTTAAGATTCGCTGATGACATTGCTATCCTGAGTGAAAGTGAAGAACAACTACATGATCTGCTGGACGGAATGGAGTGTAATGAGTACAAAGTATGGATTGAGAGTAAATCGAATAAAAAAATGGCTCAAATGGCTCTGAGCAATATGGAATTTAACTTCTGAGGACATCAGTCCCGTAGAACTACTTAAACCTAACTAACCTAAGGATATGCCCGAGGCAAGATTCGAACCTGCCACCGCAGCGATCGCGCGGTTCCAGACTGTAGCGCCTAGAACCGCTCGGCCACCTCGGTCGGCAAATCGAAGAAAGGCGAAGGTAATGAGAAGTAGTAGAAATGAGAACAACGAGAAACTTAACATCACAAATGATGGTCAGTAAGTATATGAAGTTAAGGAATTCTGCTACCTAGGCAGTAAAATAACGAGTGACAGACGAAGCAAGGAGGACTTCAAAAGCAGACTAGCAATGGCAAAAAGGCCATTCCTGGCCAAGAGAAGTCTACTAATATCAAGTATCGGCCTTAATTTGAGGAATAAATTTCTGGGAATGTGCGTCTGGAGCATAGCATTGTGCGGTAGTGAAACATGGTCTGTGAAAATACCGGAACAGAAGAGATTCGAAACATTTGAGATGTGGTGCTACAGACGAAATTTAAAATTAGGTGGACTGATAACGTAGGAAATGGGGAGGTTCTGCGCAGAATCGGAGAGGAAAGGAATATGTGGAAAACATAAGGAGAAGGGACAGGGTGATAGGACATCTGTTAAGACATGAGGAAATGACTTCCATGGTACTAGAGGGAGTTGTAGAGGGCAAACACTGTAGAGGAAGACAGAGATTGGAATACGTCAAGCAAATAAATCAGGACGTAGGTTGCAATTGCTACTCTGAGATGAAGAGGTTAGCACAGGAGAGGAATTCGTGGCGGGCCGCATCAAACCAGTCAGTAGACTGATGACAAAAAAAAACGAAGAAGTGATAATTGAACGCAATTTTGATACTACAACTGCCAGCTCGCTACCCTTGGCAAAAATGAAAAATAAGGAAGTCGATGTGCAATGTTCCGGACAAGTCCGGCATGTGACGAAATCCATCAATGAACCCATGGGACACCTTTTATTGTGCCACTTACATACAGTTACCCCCGTTAGCGAAGTGGTTATCGCGAAGTGTGATCTTGTTTTCCTTTCAATTCTTGGTCTGAGTCGGGTAGGCAGGCTGCTAACTTGTTGATATACAGATTATCTACTAAAAAATCACTACTGAAATAGACAGCTCTAAAACCGGCAGTATATTTACAATGTGCAGCCGATATTTTATAGGCAGGTACGTCGACATTTCTCCGCTATATGTCAATATAGCGATACTTTTTCGATGTATCTGTTGTGGATTGGCAGGAGAGCCAACCCACTATGAGAGGAAGCCGAAAGGCACGCGCTCCAGCTCACGCAGGCGGGCGCGAGCTCTGGAAAAGGTCAAGGAAATGAGACTAATACAAAAAGGACGTAGCTGTGGAATACTTAACTTTGATCCATAATTGGTGAACATCGCTCTTGACGGTACATGTTTTACAGCATCAATAGTAACTGGTAATGGCGCCTTGCTAGGTCGCAGCAAATGACGTAGCTGGAGGCTATGCTAACTATCGTCTCGGCAAAGAAGAGCGTATTTTGTCAGTGAACCATCGCTAGCAAAGTCGGCTGTACAACTGGAGCGAGTGCTAGGATGTCTCTCTAGACCTGCCGTGTGGCGGCGCTCGGTCTGTAATCACTGATAGTGGCGACACGCGGGTCCGACGTAAACTAACGGACCGCTGCCGATTTAAAGGCTACCACCTAGCAAGTGTGGTGTCTGGCGGTGACACCACAGTATCGAGAGCCGATAGTGATATACCTTCAAATTTATATGTATCAGGTTCCTTATATTTTAAAAAATATCAGCTGTCCTACTACATAAGTGCACTCGCATTCCACAGCAGCGCCGCTTATTTACAGTGGAGACGCAGAGGAATATACGAAACCTATTTAAAAACTATCCGACCTTGTTCTTCGTCGCTGAAGCCAGCAACGGTATCGCGGGACGCACACTCTCTGTGTTTGCAGGCATGCATAGTGCGCGTGCCTGAGTTTCCACGCGACTGCGGAATCAACCAGTCGCTGCCCAGCCGTTGACAGGTAATATATGTAAATGGTAGTCGTCGGATTTTGTGTTGTGGGCAGAATCACAGTAAAAGTGGAACAACGCTTTTGCATCAAATTTTGCTTCAAGCTTCGCTGTTTTCAGATTGAACAATACCCAAGACTCGACAAGTGTTAGGGGACGAGGCAGTGGGTGACACACAGACAAAGTAGCGGTACAACCATTTCAACGATGGCCGTCCATCATTGAAGAATGGAGCTCGTTCATTTAGGCCCTCAACATCCGCAAATGAGTGTGTTGTCGATCACATAAGAGCCCTGGAGCTGCAGGATAGAATCAGAGAACTTGCAGACGTGGCTGAAATTAATACTGGATCCATTCATTGCATTTTAACAAAACATCTGTATCTCAGGAGGATCTCAGCAAAATTTGTGCCAAAGCTGCCAACAACTGAGCAGAAGAAACGTCGTTAGGAAATCGCACACGACGTGCTCCACACTGTGAACAGAAATTCCAACTTTGTTAACACTGTGATCACTAATGATGAGTCCTGGCTTGTGGGTACGACCGGGAAACAAAATGTCAGTTATCGCAATGGAAGCATCCATCATCCCTGAGACCGAAAAAAAAGCTATGCAGGTAAGCAGCAACGCAAAAATTATGCTGACCGGCTTTCTTTTTCTTTTTTTTTTTCTTTACTTCATTGGCGTGATCAATCACGTGTACGTCCTAGAAAGTATTAATGTCAATAAGGAGCTATACCAAGATGTTCTGCTTCGCCTTCGCGAAGCAGTGAGGCGTACCACGAGAACGCACCCAATCATTAGTTATTGTCAATTAATTCAGAGTTTTCTGTGGTTTGCCAGCCTACCTATTCCCCTGACCTAGCATCGACTGACTTCTGGCGCTTTCCTAGGCTTAAAATATACTAAAAGAGACCAGATTACAGAACGGGGAAGGCATTATACAGAATTCGACGGAGTGGCTGCGCACCAAACCGAAATACCTCAAGTACTGTTGCAAAGCAGAGCAGATCTTCCGTTGCACAATTAATACTTTTGATTTCAGGCCACGGAGAACAGTCAGTTTTGTGTCTTTTAAGGGCACTGTACATGTATTTAATTCTTCGGAAGTTCCAAAGTAGTATCACTAAATGCTGAAAGGCAGACGTAGCTTACAAAGTTTCACGGGGTTATAATTCCACATTATAGAACCAATGACTGTTACTGCATGAGTTAGTATATAGGGTTTCATACTGAAAGTTACAGAGACTTACCTGCTGGTGAGGTCGTCAGGAATGCTGATGTATGTCTGGAGCAGACACGAGGTCTCACCTGTAATCGTGACATCCCTACAGACTGGTTCCATGCACGCTTTTACAACTGCTTCGATATCGGACTTGTTGCGCGAGGTGGGACTGTAATATATTGATTATTACTCGCTACTGTAGTGTTATCTTCAAGCTGTAACAAAGGAGGACAGGCGTTCCAAGGCGCGGAAGCAGAGACGATGCTGAGGGCAGACGAAACCAGGAGAGATATTGTTACATGAAGTAAATCGTAAGGGGAGAGCCTTGCGAAAATGAAGACGCCCCCAGACGCGCTCCCAGGCCGTTAGTTATTCAAGGAATTAACATATTAACATGTAACTTCATATGTCGTCTAGACGCTGTAGCAGGTTGTCACCGTAGAACTTTGTAACCAACAGGCACGTACTAGTGTATAAAGCCAGCTTCATACCAGCCCTGAGAACAACAACGTCAGTAGGCTCACATGGGTTGGAAAGAGAGCAAAAATGCCACAAACTGTTGACCTAGCAGTCCCTACTCCGGGGAGCCCGAGGGGCGGGGCCAAATGACGTATAACAATAATGTTGCAAGCCTTATTTGGCAGAGCAGTTACGTTTAGCTTTCAGCTGAACAATGTTGATACCAAATACGGGCTTAGTGTAACTGCATTAACATCCCCGCCTTAGGAGCAGTAGAGGGGACCTAACTAAACCATGATTGGCAGGCACTTGCAAGAGACCTACGGTTCAAAATGGTTCAAATGGCTCTGAGCACAATGGGACTCAACATCTGAGGTCATCAGTCCCCTAGAACATAGAACTACTTAAACCTAACTAACCTAAGGACATCACACACATCCATGCCCGAGGCAGAATTCGAACCTGCGACCATAGCGGTCACGCGGTTCCAGACTGTAGCGCCTAGAACCGCACGGCCACTCCGGCCAGCTCAAGAGACCTACGGGATTGACTGGGTGGCTTTAAGTGGGAAAAACAGTGGCCCACGCTACTGTTTAAACCCCTAGATTCCGCATTTTGGCAGAGTTCTTAGTCAGACGATCTGGGCGCCGAATCCGCGTCCGTAGACTCCAGCCTCGGTCCAGCTCCGCGTAGGTCTGCTCAGTCTCTCTCTCTCTCTCTCTCTCTCTCTCTCTCTCTCTCTCTCTCTCTTTTGGAGTGCCTCAGTGAACAGTGTCACAGTGTCACTTTCAGTATGTTTTATTTTGCAACTAAGTTGTTGCCTTAAGATGCTGCTAGTGTTTGCTACTGTGGTTAGCATCCATTCCTGGGACTTCTGCACTGGTTTCTGTTGTAACAGTGTTATTCATACTTTTTCTAACCCTAGAACTAGCCTCCAGTGTGTTAGTTAGTCCTGTCTAGGACAACAATTTAAAAACCCTATTTGTCCAAGAGTCTCCACAACGAGTTCCCTACCGAGTTTTTTTTTTTAAACAGGTGGAGCCCCTCCACGCCCACACCGGCATGATGGCCAACACAAAAGGTCTACTGCCATCTCTGCATAAGGGTTAGTATTCACTAAAGTGAGGTGTCGCAGGATGTGGGTACTGCGATGTTTGCGTACGTCTGGTTGGGATTAACCATTAATACGCGCTCATCTGGAGATAGATTGGTCGAAATCTGACGAAGGGTAGCGGTTTGAAGGGCAGAGGAAAAAAAGTGCCAAGGCAAGAGCCAAGGGAAAGATACCTCTGCGAAAGTTAGGTCGGGTGGTAAGAGCAGTAGCGGTTGTCTTGCTGCCTGCGATAGGTTGTGCAAGGATAGGCTTTGTTAGTAGTGGGTATCATTCATGTCGATACCTTGACGTTGTGCGTTTGTGCTGCTCGGCGGCAGGCGCTGGGTGCTGGTACAGAGTCCTCGTTCAGCGTCAGCAACCTGCAACAGTTAGGTTTGTTATCGATCTTGTGTCCGATAGGTCATATACCGGAGGCACAGTGTGAGGGAATGTTGGCAGATTGTTTGTGCGTCTGTGGGCGAGCTCGTCGGTGTCGCTTCTTTGGCCTGTTGGTCGGCTCTAATAGCAGCTGGTAGTTACCAATTAGTGTTGCTGATATGCAGGGGCTTACCGACGTTTGTCGCTGTTTGCGTATGTTAGCTTACCATAGGTGGCTATGCCATAGCTAGCAGTTTCTTTGGCCGCTTGTGCTTCCACCTGTGGTTGTGAGAGTGTCAACACCTGTATTTATAGTAAATGCCTGTACCAGTGCAGGCTCAGATAGAGGAAAACAATCAAATGCCTTCACTGTGAATTGTCCTTCTGCCTTCTGCTCTGTACCGCTTGGGAGCGCAGCCTGAGCAGTAACCCCTTCTTCCCTCTCCCACCTATGTCAGGACACGACAGGACGTTAGAAAGTGGACGGCCTGCACAAAGACGGCTCGCAGACGTTTGGCGGCAGTTGGCGCCGTTTCTCGCTTGTAAGGTCGGCGCCGAGTTGGGTCGGGTCGTGGCGGCGAATCCGATATGGCTCTCGAGACGCGCACGTCAATACGCCGGACGACTCGGCGGTCGTCAGAGAGCTGAGATGTACCGCCTCTGCCGCTGGGGACGCCACAGGATCCGCCGGCCTCGAGCACTCGGTTCTGAACCGACTCAAGTTTCATGATCGATCTTCTTCCGACGTGTGTCAATCTGTTCATAAAACTGGTCAGCCTCTCTCGAGCTTCTTCTCGACTCTTCAAGTGGGTCATTTATTTTTGGGATATCCTGCAGTCTTTGCTACAGAAAACTTTTATTCCGTGTATTTGATGTACACTGGTGTACAAAATTAAAGCAGCAAATCGTTATTTCCCCGTACTGTGTCTAATTCACGGTGTAATCATACAAACTGTCAATAGGCTCAAATTGCTCTGAGCACTATGGGACTTAACTGCTGAGGTCATCAGTCCGCTAGAACTTAGAACTACTTAAACCTAACTAACCTAAGGACATCACACACATCCATGCCCGAGGCAGGATTCGAACCTGCGACCGTAGCGGTCGCGCGCTTCCAGACTGTAGCGCCTAGAACCGCTCGGCCACCCTGGCCGGCTGTCAATAGGCGCCCGCACGATCGTGTTCTGAACGGAAGATGGCATTCCGGTCGACGGACAACCACGCCAACAATGATGTCAGGGCGTCTATCAAATGGGGTAGTGCTTGTCGGGTAGTTCCACATCCGCAATGCTGTGCGCATAATCGCAGACGGTGCATTAGGGCACAGAGAAGATGCCTGCCAGACTGTCTGTGTTGGAGTGCCAAAGAACAAATGGAAACAGAACAGTCGCAAACAGATGTGGCTCCATGGCTTAATTAGAATCGTTCTGCTTACAGAGACAGAAAGTGTATCCCAAAGACCAAGGCACGGCCCACCACGTGTAGCATCAGAAAGAGTGGACCGTTATTTGGCTGTAAGCCTTAATACTGTACAGCAACTGGCATCTGACATCCACTTGACGTGTTGTGTTGAGGCAAACGAAGCACAGACGGCCTCGACAGAGTGGCCTTTACTGTCGGAGACCTGCTGGAAGTACACCTATGACGCGTCTTCACAGAAGGGAACGTCTAGAGTGGAGTCCCCAACGTGTCACAGTCGAATAGTGAGCCAGTATTCTTTCACAGATGAGCCCCGATCTGGTGTCCAGAGTGATTCTCGACGGATTCCCATCTAGGGAGGTAACGTGAAACACGATTTCTGGACCAAAACATTGTGGAAAGTGATTGATATGGAGGAGGAACCCTAATAACGTGGGCAGTGATTATATTGAGCACTCGACACCTCTTTATGAGATTCCACGGGTGTATCGGTAAGGTTTAACCGGCGTCAGGTATCGTAACGACATCTTGGGACCTCTTGTGCGGTTGTTGCGAGACGCTGTGCACCCAGACTTCGTATTGATAGATGACAATGCTCGACCGAATAGACCACAGGTACCAGAATGAGATTTTCACTCTGCAGCGGAGTGTGGGCTGATATGAAACTTACTGGCAGATTAAAACTGTGTGCCGGACCAAGACTCGAACGCGGTACCTTTGCCTTTCACAGGCAAGTGCTCTACCATCTGAGCTACCCAAGCACGACTCACGCCCCGTCCCCACAGCCTTACTTCTGCCTCCTACCTTCCAAACTTCACGATCCGGCACACAGTTTTAATCTTTTTTTGTTATGGTTTTAGGGCGCAAAACTGCTACGGTCATTAGCGCCCGATCTGTGACTTAGGAAAAGGTAAAATGATGAAACTGGAAACCAGCAGCAATGGGAACGAAACTCAAAAAATTGGAGAAACTAAAAACAGAAGGAAAGCTTAAAAACAACTATAGAAGGGGGTTGGTTGTCCCCAAAAAGAGCTTCAAATGACTGACGTCATCTCACTAGCACTAATAAATTCGAGAACGCGATCGGCAGAGCGCGTGTCATCTGCTAAAATGGAAGATATATCAGGCGACAGCTGTAGACGGGCGCGTAACGGAGTAAAATAGGGGCACTCAAGTAAAAGGTGTCTTACCGTCCACAGCTAAGAGCAGTGGGGACAGAGTGGGGAAGGATCACCACTGAAAAGGTGTCGATGGCTAAAAAGACAGTGCCCTATCCGGAGTCTAGTTAAAATTACCTCCTCCCGACGACGCGTTCGGTAGGAAGAGGTCTAAGCACAGGGAAGAGCTTTCACGTCCCGCAATTTATTATTGGCAAGTGTCGGCCAATGTGCATGCCATAAAAGAACAACACGACGACATAAAACACTCCGTAGATCGGCGAAGGGAATCGTGCGAATAGCTGGCCGAAGAAGAGAGACTGCCGCCTCATTTCCACAGATAACAACATGTCCTGGGATCCAGAGGAACGCCACAGAGACGCCCCCCAAGTGGAGAAATTATCTATGATTCGAAGAAAAAAAATAACTGCTTGGGTCCCTCAGTCAAAAAACTAGTATTTGGAACAAAGCACATGTCACTCTCTTCTACAAGAAGAGTAGAGGAAGCAATTTGCAAAACTTACCGTCCAGTATGTTTGACAGCCATCTCTCATCTAGTCGTTGAGCACATTAAGAGCTCAAAATTAATGAGGTATCTCGAACATAATGACATCCATTATGCTATCCACTGCGTATCTCGACAAAATCGGTCTTTCGAAATCCAATTCGCGCTTTTCTCGCATGATGTTCCTAAGGCAATCAGGAAAATGCAGTACCCATTGAGTTGTAAAAAGCATTAGGATCTGCAACATCAATCCCTATTAACAAACCTACGATCGTACGAGCATACTTGTATGTGGTATCAGATATAATTTAGGGCTGGATTTTGGATATCTCGCCAGGGAGGACACAGGATATCCGTTTGGAAGGAGAGTTAATCGGCGGGTATAGAAGTAAATGTTCCAGGAAAGTGCGTTGGGACCCCTTGCTGTTCATACGTTAATGAACTGTCAGACGATTTTAACGGTAACCGGAGACTTTTGTGGACTATACCGTTATGTGTACTGAAGTAGTGTTGTAAAGGAGCTGCACGAGCATCCAGTCCGATCTTGGTATAGTTAAAGGTCTGGCAACTTGCGTTGCATGTTTGTTGCGTGTGTGAAAGCCGGTGGCAGACTTTGGTTCATTGCTGTAATAATGAGACAATATAGGAAATCTACATAGGAGACTGAGAAACTCTCGTGTGAAACAAGACTGCATGAGGGTATGCTACCTATGCTAATCAGTGCTGCGAGGGGATGTTCAAGAACTTCATTTGAATCACACTAAAAAATAGAACTTGACTGCTCAGCGGAAGCCTATTTACAAAGGATGAAGAAGAAAAATTAAGTCACGAGTTTAGGAATGTACTACAGTCCTCTGTAGGAACAGCAGATTAAATATTAGAATGATTAAAGAGTGTACTATGAGATGTAAGCGGTAATAATCTCGGCACTCCATACATACAAGAACGGAAGGGAAAGAACCCTGATGTGATGTATATTGCGAACTACTATTTTCATGTACTTCACACAGCTTTTTCGTATTATATATGCAGATATATTAGCCGTTTTTTGGTCTTTTGTAAATACGTGGACATGTCCAGTTGAAGGCGCACTTATTTTTCAGTCTTGGGTGAAGTTAATGTCACTATTTGAACGATTCGAGGGACATTAAGAAACATCCAAACGAGTACGAATGATATTACTTATAGAACTCTTGAACAACATACACTGATCTTATAGATGAGTCGTGTGAGGTCTACGAACTTCTGGTGCGCCGCAAAATCATGTTCTTGACGCGGCTGGGAAAGTTGAGATGTCTGACTTGGGTCGAAATGGCTCTAAGCACTACGGGACTTAACATCTGAGGTCATCAGTCCCCTAAACTTAGAACTACTTAAACCTAACTGACCTAAGGACATCACACACATCCACGCCCGAGGCAGGATTCGAACCTGGGACCGTAGCAGCAGCGCGTTTCCGGACTGAAGCGCCTAGAACCTCTCAGCCACTGCGGCCGGTTGTCTCACTATAGTAAGGCACCGGGCGACAGAAGTCGGTCAAGCCGACTGATCAAGCTGTTACTCCAAGTTGTTGCTAAGGTGAGTGACCAGAGACGCGAAAGTACCGACATAGGAAGGGAAAATATAAACGGGACGACCACAGCGCTCGTGGCCTTACTTCACGCCCAGGCTGCGGTTCTGTGTTGACCTGAATGGGATAAACGGATGCTTCAGCCAAACATGCATGAGTCATCTATAAATATGCCTCATTTTCAGTTAAATGTATCTCAGTCTGTTGGTAACCAACTACAAAGAGGGACCGACCCCAGTCCACAGGCTTCGCGGCTACTGATATACGAGTTCCACGGGTCTACAAACCTTCGCCAGGGGACCTATATGGTGCTAGTCGCAGTGCTGTGGACTTGACGCTCTGCAACCGGAGGGCCTTCTGGTGGCCCCTAGTTCGTTGCTGGAGACGTGAAGCTTCTCGTCCACCCTCCAACGAGTAGACTTCCTGCTTCCTGCACTGCCCGCATTGACAGACTATGCTGATGGTGGCTGGGTCTCCTTGTGCACTCTACCGCGAGATCACTCAAGCACTGGGCTGCCTCCGTCCGAGACTTCCAGCGGCTCTGCGTGGTCAGTGTCCTTGGATTGTCACCGGTGCTGCTGATCCTGCTGCTTCCCCACTGTCGCCTAGCTCTGACTACGAGCCACGTGCTAGTCAGTGCCTGCCTCAGCGAACCCACCACAGACAATCTGCGGGTGCTGACTGTTTCGAGCGACGTCACCACTGCTGATGTATTGTCAATAACTATGATAAGTCAATGCTGTTTCTCTGATACGTCGTCGGGCGCCTAGCAGGCACTCACACACCACACCACTGCTCGCCCGCATCCTGGAGAGCCCTTTCACCGACAAGGTGATCTCGGCCTGCCATTACCACCACCCACTGCAGTGGAATGCCAACCTGGTCTATATGTCTGGCGTTAGCAGTGTTCCTGTCTGGCACCTTATATATATGGTGTCAGGATTGGTCACTCCCATCAGCAGCTAGGTCCAGGACCGTACATTCATCCGAGTGTGCAGTCCAGGACTACGGTTTTGGTGAGTGATTGTTTGTTGTTGGCCTTGCTGTTTTCCTTTGCTACAGTCATGACGCATAGGTGAACATTCAAAGGTGAAGTTCGTAAGAGTGGAGTAACATGCAGTATTACCATAATTTAAAGGCAATCGTAAGGAATCGTATCTGCCTCCAATGAGGTGTCTTAATGTAACTTTGCAGTCCATGACCTGGCATTGTAAGTAGGGTGTTTAGGTTTTTATGTTGGTAACGCCACGTAGCGCTCTGTACGAAAATCACTGACTGTGCTGTGTGCAGTCTGTGGCTGGTTTGCATTGTTGGAATATTTGCTATTGTAGTGTTCGGCAGTTGGATGTGAACAGCGCGCAGAGTTGCCAATTTAGCGACTTTGTCGCTAGAAATGGCGACTTTTGCCTTCACCTTAGCGACAAAAAAAACTTTTTAGCGACAAAAATTATTTAGTGACTTATTTGGCGACTTTTGGAGTACTGACGACTTTTGAAGTACAAATCAAAACTATTTTGGGCCAGTATTTTCATTATCAAAACTAATATTTTAATTATAAAATGGGTACTACACTGACTTTGTTCTAGATTTACTAAGCTAAATTAAGTTCTTAGCAGATTATGTAGCGTTGTTCAGCATTTAGTAAACCTGAATGTGGGAATCGCCTACAGAGTAAAAAACCTTGACTATAGAACAATTCATTATTCATTACCCACTAGCCTGTTATCGTCCATAGCGTATCGATCTATAATTCTTCAACTTTTGAACTCCCTTTATTTTTGGAATTGACAAAAAACATACGTAATATTAAGTATAATAAAATACATTTCTGTCAAGCAGCCTCTAATTTTTCGACATTTTAACTCGCAGTCAAATTATTACCACATGCACAGTGGTAACGCAAGAACAATTCGTTGGGGTTATCTCAGACACTATTACGTTTTAAACAATGAACAATAGAACTGATATCGAGTTACCGAATGAGTAGATTGTTTCATGACCTCTAGTTCACCTGAGTTTTAATTTATTTTCAGTGATTATAAATTGGTGAAACATAATGGATTTACCGCAGAAGAAGAAGCAGTACACTCAAAAATATCGGGATGCGTGGGAAGCAGAACCTGAATTCAATGGGTGGCTGAAGCCAGTCGTTGGAGACTTATCCAAGGCAAGATGTCAAGTATGTGCAACAGAGTTTTATGCTAAATTGTGTTGTATTAGAAAGCATCCGGAAACTATTAAGCATAAACAAAAACTTGATTTAAAAAAAACACAAACCACCTTACCTGTGAAAATTGTTCCGAAAACTACAGACAGAATAGTAAGCAGAGCGGAAGGCTCCCTTTCTTTATTTATTGCTGATCATTGTTCTATTTTAGCTGTAGATCATTTAGTAATACTGTGCAAGAAGGTGTTTTCCGGTGGTGAGGGCGCTAAAAACATGCAATTACATCGTACAAAGTGCACTAACATTATAGCTGAAGTTTTGGCTCCATATTTTACACAATCATTGGTTAAAGATATAGGTATCCAAAAATACAGTGTACTAATAGATGAATCCACAGATGCATCAATATCTAAAATGATAGGTATCGTTATACGGTACTATAGTGTGAACAACCAAACCATTACATCAGCATTTCTCAAACTCGCTGTAGTAGAAACTGCAGATGCAAGAAATCTGGCTGCTGTTCTTGTGAATTCTTTGAAAGATCTCAAACGTCCAATCGCTAATATGATAGGAATTGGCACAGATAACGCTTCTGGAATGGTTGGAATAAACAATGGGCTTTTCGAACAACTCAAGAGAGAATATGGTTTGAAGCATTTGGTATTGATCCGTTGCATTTGTCACTCTCTTCAGCTTGCAGTTTCGCACGCCTCAGTGAATACCATACCTAGAAACATAGAGTTTCTTGTACGGGAAACCTACAATTGGTTCTCCATTTCACCCAAAAGACAAGAGGAACACAAAAAGTTTTACGAGACAATAAATTTTGGAAAACAGCCACTAAAAATTTTGAAGGTCTGTGTAGCACGTTGGCTTTCAATTGAACCAACAACACGAAGAATTCTGGAGCAGTGGGAAGAACTAAAGCTACATTTTTCCCTTGCCATGGTTCAAGACAATTGTTACACTGCCGATCTTTTCTAGAAGATGTATTGTGACCACTCAAATCATCCTTACATGTTTAACGTTAACCATGTTAGAAAAGGCGTACAAATAGCAATAAAAGCTTTTGAAGGAGAAGACAATGACCTCACTAAATTACTAGATACACTTGTATTTCTCATGCAGTCAGTCGGACAAAACATAGTTTTTCCAACTGTTGATTTGTTGACAACACCAGTTCCAAGCGAATGTATGTACGCAAATCCGAACCTTGGCTTTATGTTTGAACAGAAATTGCCTGAGTCAAGTTTGTCTGAAGAAAATAAAGTTTATTTGAAGAAGAGATACATTCAGTTTAGTCTGAAACTCATAAAAGAAATTCAACAAAGACTGCCAAGTAACGTTACGATCTTGAAAAAAATGTCAATGCTGAATGTTTAAGAAACACTAAAAGCGAATAAAAATAATGCTGTAGTGGATGTAGCCAAAGAATTGGGTTTTAGTGGCGACTTCATAGACGGTATGCTGCAAGAATGGCATAATATCGACTTCATTAGGTGGAATAACACAACTAACACTGTTCGATTTTGGAGTGATGTTTTGCAGTATAAAAATGCCACAGGGGAGAATCCTTTTTCTTTGATTTCACAGCTAGCAATGACTTTTCTATGCCTACCGCATTCAAATGCAGAAGTGGAAAGAATATTCAGTTCTATGAACATTATAAAAACTAAACAACGTAACAGATTATCGTTAAAGACAATTAATGCTTTGATCATATTGAGAGACCAACTGAAGAAACAAAATAAAGATTGTGCATCTTTTAACATTCAGTCAGACGTATTGGAGCTAATTGGAACGAACGAAAGTTATTCTTTTGCGACAAAACCATTCGAACTGCAACATCATCTTTTGAGAGACGTTTAACCCTCTACATCAACTACAGCTCTGCCAGAGCATGAAACAGAAGAGTTATTCGATCTTCTGAGTGACGACGATGAATAGCTCACATACCAGTATGTATATATTTTGTAACCTAATTTGAGTTCTTGCTTTCTTTTGTTACAAATATAGTTGTATATTTCTAGTATATTTGACTACTGTCATTGAAACAACAATTTATGTGTTGGGTCAATTATGATAACATGTTTAATTAAACGTTAGCGTATTTTATACGTATGTTGTTGCAAGCGATGCGTCATTTAATTAAGAAAATATATCAATTATGTATGAGACAATTTTTATTAATATTTTATTACCCCCCCTCCCCCCCCCCCCCCCCCACTGGTTTATTGCACCATTCACAGCACGAAATTTTCAGTACACCCCTAGTAAAATCAGTTTTAGCGACTTTCTAGCGACTTTTGATATTGAATCTAGCGACTCGGGTTTTTTGGAGTTGGCAACACTGACAGCGCGTAGCGTTGCGCAGTTGAAGGTGAGCCGCCAGCAGTGGTGGATACGGAGAGAGAGATGGCAGAATTCTGAGAGTGGGCGATCTGGACGTGTGTCCATCAGAAAGAGTAAATTTTTAATATTGGATATCATGAACTGGTATTAAGGTAAATACATTGTTCGTCCTCTATAAAAATCTTTCATTTGCTAACTATGTCTATCAGTAGTTAGTGCCTTCAGTAGTTTGAATCTTTTATTGAGCTGGCAGTATTGGCGCACGCTGTATTGCAGTAGTTTGAGTAACGAAGATTGTTGTGAGGTCAGTGATTCATGAAAGGTATAGGTTATTGTTAGTCAGGGCCATTCTTTTGTAGGGATTATTGAAAGTCAAATTGCGCTGCGCTAAAAAAATATTGTGTCTCGGTTTTGTGTTGATCAGAATAAGTAAAGAGAGAAATGTCTGAGTACGTTCAGTTCTTCTTAGCTGTTTGAAAATCAAAAAACGTAAGAGGTTTATCAGCACAGTAATTCATTAATTTTTCTAAGGGGATGTTTCAGCATGTATGCAGGTAATGCTAGCTATGTGTAGCACGAGCCAAAGGTATGAAGGTATGACCACGAAGCACATTACTGCTGTGTGTCGTGTTGGGCTACGGCCCGTCACAAGATTAGTCTGACTTTTTCTTGCATCTCTGTCTGTGTGTTTGTGGTTGATATCCTTCGTTTATAATGTGCCGTTAGAAAGAGGCTGCACAAATGCCAGAAGCATGACTGATGACTACGTAGAACACGGTTGGTTACTTGCCTAAAGGGGTTATCGTGCTGAGATACGAAATGAAGCCTTACGAAAGGAAGTGGACAGTATAGAAGCTGTTAATGAGCATAGACTAGCCAAGTCGATGAAACCAAATGCTTTAGTTGTTATTTTTGTCCCTCCTGTGGATACTGTTGCAGGTAATACAGGGTTTATGAGTGTAAGTGTAGATATTATAATGAATGGCAGTTTAGTATTTATCCACTTAAGTGTGTCAGTTTCTTTTAAGGTTCCTTATCTCAGTCGTATCACTTCGTTGTGTGCTTGTCTATATGTTTTTCTGACTAGTAAGACTCCTTTTTCTCAGGAACGATTGGAAGTAGGACGTTTCAATTTATGTCACATACTAAAGACTAAGGGTCCTTGACGGAGTAAAAAATTTTAGCTTCAAACTCAATGCTGTAAAAACATATAATCATTTTTTATACTCGTAAACTCACCATTCAGTGCCTGTAGAGTGCTTTCCGTTAACCTAGAATTATAAAATTTCACAAGGTTTCACAGTACAAATAAATAAAAGTATCCGATAATTGTTAATTTATTATTACAACCCGGCAAGAACTATTTTTTGCGATAACAAACTTACATATCATTCGTAATCTGTCATAAATCTCAGGAGCTACTATAGTGATATTGATCTTGTTTGCAGTAAGAGGAAGCTTTATGTGTATAATTTACAAATATTTCGTGCTACCTGGCTCAGCTACGATGAAGTGAAGTCCTTTGCCGCAGTGAAAACGATCCTTTTGCAAACTAACGATGACAAGCGTAACGCCGCCCGTCTTCCACGCCACTCCAGGTCATTCTAATAACAATGTCTGTGCTTACGACACAGCTTCTGTAATATTCCAAAGCAAAATAATAATCAATTACACTTTGTCGTTTGGGATGAGGTATCCTGTATAATATCCAAACAGTTCGACATTTGGGTAACAACAATAGCCTTATGGCCTGCTGTATCGTTTTCTTCTCTGGAAACTTCCGGCAGGTCCTATCAGTGATCGCAGAAGGCACAGATGAAGTCAAAGCATCTGCGATTTATAAATAGCAAAGCATCTTAATATAACTCTAAAATTAATAAAATAAATAACACAAAATCTTAAAATTTCAATCTTACTGTTAATACATTCTCGAAAGTTCTGGAATTCCCCGAGCAGATACCTTGCCAGCGTCAATATCGATAACAGGGAAAAATCATAGAGTGTCTCTATTCTAGGGATGGATCAACTACCCGCATACGTTATTAAGTTGGCCAATGGCCTTGCCACAGTGGTAACACCGGTTCCCGTCAGACCACCGAGGTTTAGAACTGTTGGGCTTGTCTAGCACTAGGCTGGGTGACCATCCGGTCTGCTGAGCGCTGTTGGTAAGCAGGGTGCACTCAGCCCTTGTGAGGCAAACAGAGGAGCTACTTGACTGAGAAGTGGCGGCTCCGGTCACGAGAACTCACATACGGCAGGGAGAGCGGTGTGCTGGCCACATGCACTTTCATATCTGCATCCAATCACGCCTATAGGCGGTTGGTCAGTACCGTTAGGGTCTTCCAAGACCTGTTCGGGCGGAATTTAGTTTAGTTTTATACGTAATTAAGTTTGTAAGTTTGTAGGAAACCCTCGAAGCGCGAGCACTACTCAAAATTGTACCGGTTATATATATATATATATATATATATATATATATATATATATATATATATATATATATATATATATATCTCCAGCAGGGTTCCCACAAACACGACACAAAATTTACTACTTGATGTTTCCTGCACGGTCATAACTGCACCAGTAATCGGATTAAACCAGTTAGTACAAACTAACCGTTTTTCCTGCGCACTTCAACACCCGATCTGCTGCCCAGGGGAAAATGAGCATTAATGGCGTGCTCCTGTCACGTGTTGTTACTGATACTAACCAACCTGAAAATATAGTACTTCTAATACTTATAATTATTAGTATGCAAATTAAGTAAATACTAATAGAACGTTGTTAAGTACACTGTCCTCAGTCACCAATCAAATATCTGCACCGAAACCCCTAACACGCAATAGAGTGACTCCTTTCTTGGGTAAATAAACTGAGGGTATGTCAATGTTTATCAGTGAGTTAGAAGCTGCCTCTGGGTTGGGTAGTGGGTCAGCTGAGGCGCTCTCGTACAGAGTTACGTTGTCTTGGTTGGTGACTCAAAACCATACGTCATGTATCATGAAGGATTCAGTAAGAAACAGACGTTGGAGGAGCTTAAGGAAGGGCTTTGTCAACATCGGTACGAACAAGTTGGAAATCAGGAATGATTATCTCTGCGAAAACGATATCATGTAAATTAGCTGACAGATGAGACAATGGAGTCCTGAAATTCACATTTGTTTTGGCGTGGTACTTTTACGTCGTAACATCCCCTATGAGACCATTTCCAGGTTACCATGTCTGTCGCGATGCTAGGTACAGGGAATGGAGTCATTTCACCTCCAACGGTCTATAACATCTTCTTTGTTTGGACTCTCAAAACTAGGTATCTCATAGGCAGTTTACAATGTGGATTCAGAAGATTTCGTGCCAGTCTTGACAGCCTAATCCTACTGGAGGATGGCTATACACGAGGCATTCATATGAAAGCAACACCTATTGTCAGTCTTTTTGGACACTGAAAAGACATAGGATACTACGTGCACACCGTATCATCTGTCCACAACACGACTGGGCATTTCGTGATCGTCTCCCGAATTCTCCGTGGTCCTTCCTCCTCACGCGATATTTTAGGTATAGAGACTGGAGTGCTCTTTCCGATAAGTTCCCTCAGGATCACAAGATCCCTCAATGGAGGGTGTCGTACCCAATTGCGATAGCGATAAGTAACACACCGTTCGCGGTGAGGAGTCTCTGCGATGTTAATCATTTGTGGATTTCTAAATTTTCTGCTCCGCTTCTAGCCCCACATTTGCCTCTTTTCAATCACAGCTGACGCTTAAGAGACTGGCAGAATGAACTGATAGGGTGGGTTTCAATTTATGCCCAGAGACATCTACATCTACATACATACTCCGCAATCCACCATATGATGCGTGGCGGAGGGTACCTCGTACCACAACTAGCATATTCTCTCGCTGTTCCATTCCCAAACAGAAAGAGGGAAAAATGACTGCCTATATGCCTCTGTACGAGCCCTAATCTCTCTTATCTTATCTTTGTGGTCTTCCCGCGAAATGTAAGTTGGCGGCAGTAAAATTGTACTACAGACATCCTCAAATGCTGATTCTCTAAATTTCCGTAGTAGCGATTCACGAAGAGAACGCCTCCTTTACTCTAGAGACTCCCACCCGAGTTCCTGAAGCATTTCCGTAACACTCGCGTGATGATCAGACCTACCAGTAACAAATCTAGCAGCCCGCTACTGAATTTGCTTCTATGTCCTCCCTCAATCCGACCTGATAGGGATCCCAAACGCTCGAGCAGTACTCAAGAATAGGTCGTATTCGTGTTTTATAAGCGGTCTCCTTTACAGATGAACCACATCTTCCCAAAATTCTACCAATGAACCAAAGACGAATATCCGCCTTCCCCACAACTGCCATTACATGCATGTCTCACTTCATATCGCTCTGCAATGTTGCGCCCAAATATTTAACCGACGTGACTGTGTCAAACGCTACACTACTAATGGAGTATTCAAACATTACTGGATTCTTTTTCCTATTCATCTGCATTAATTTACATTTATCTATATTTAGAGTTAGCTGCCATTCTTTCCACCAATCACAAACCCTGTCCAAGTCATCTTGTATCCTCCTACAGTCACTCAACGACGACACCTTCCCGTACACCACAGCATCATCAGTAAACAGCCGCACATTCCTATCCACCCTGTCCAAAAATCATTTATGTAGATGGAAAACAACAGCGGAGCTACCACACTTCCCTGGGGCACTCCAGATGATACCCTCACCTCCGATGAACACTCACCATCGAGGACAACATACTGGGTTCTATTACTTAAGAAGTCTTCGAGTCACTCACATACTTGGGAACCAATCCCATACGCTTGTACCTTAGTTAAGAGTCTGCAGTGAGGCACCGAGTCAAACGCTTTCCGGAAGTCAAGGAATATGGCATCCGTCTGATACCCTTCAGCCATGGTTCGCAAGATATCATGTGAAAAAAGGGCAAGTTGCGTTTCGCAGGAGCGATGCTTTCTAAAACCGTGCTGATGCATGGACAGCAACTTCTCTGTCTCAGGGAAATTCATTATATTCGAACTGAGAATATGTTCGAGAGTCATGCAACAAACCGATGTTAAGGATATTGGTCTGTAATTTTGAGGACAACTGTGTGTCTCAACTTTAATCGTAATCGTACTTTGATTACACCCCTGAAATGATGCTGCGGGATACTGCATTACATTTTAAGGACCTGGTGTGTTTCCGGGGCGTCCTATTTGATAGAAAAATGAGTTGACTGTCGTTTCTCAGGGAACTGAAAATTAGTGCCCTTAAAAGCTGGTCATTAGAGTTTCAATGGAAAGAAATGGGGCGCAGAGAGAGCCAGCGTCTGCGATTTTATGGTAGTGTCGTGTACTATCGTCTGGATTATGGTTGTACAGTCTGCGCATCCGCACGTCCGACATAACAGAAAATACTGGACTACATGCATCACGAGTGCATCAGACTGGCCATAGGAGCCTACGGAAGTGTCATGTACCAAGCTTACGCGCCATTTATCTGCTGAGCGGATGTTCCTTGTGGCTAAACAAGCAATGAAGCTGCGCTCCCTTCCAACCTCACTGGCTCTCTCTGTGACTATTAATGTGGGTGCAACCGTGCAACGACTTTACGTTAATCGTCCACGAGGGACACAACCTTTCGGTATACGAGCAAAGTCCCATTTAATGGACCTAGGAATGGCTGCAATAAACATACCGATGCAGGGATGATACAAGGCACCGCTCTAGTTGTTGGTGAAGCCTACGGTAATGTTAGACTTGATAGTACACAATAAACAGTCCACTCCAGACTATGTTTTTAAGATTTTTTTCGCCATGTTAACTGAGCACCGTGATTTTACCGTAGTGTATACTGATGGGTCTGAACACGGGGACAATACTGGCTGTTCTATCGTCTCTCCCGAAAACTCCAAATCCGCCTGCTCAGTGAGTTTCCTGTATTTCATGCTGAACTCTGTGCAGTTCATAAAGTTGTGGTTCATATGAAACGTGATTGTGCATTGAAATTACTGATATGCGCTGACCGACTCGGAGGTCTGGAGACCTTCTAGCATATGTATGCAGCAGATTAAAAATCCCCCACAACAAACAGGACACATTTTTCCAGTTGCAAACATAGCGGAAGGAGGTGTAATTCCGCTGGATGCCAGAACACACTGGAATTTGTGGAAACGGGCTATCTGATACTGCAGCCAAGGGGACATGCACAACCGGCCGGAGAGGCCGAGTGGTTCTAGGCGCTGCAGTCTGGATCCAGGCAACCGCCACGGTCGTAGGTTCGAATCCTGCCTCGGGCATGGATGTGTGTGATACCCTTGGTTAGTTAGGTTTAAGTAGTTCTAACTTCTAGGGGACTGATGACCTCAGCAGTTAAGTCCCATAGTGCTCAGACCCATTTGAGACATGCAGCCTTCCACGCGTAACCCACTGTTCTGTCACTCTTTGTGTCGTGACGTCATTGTTGGGATGGTCTAGCATGACTGACAGAAAGAGTGGCTGGTCGAGGCGGAAAACTAACTGCAATCAATCAAAGGGACTATCAAGGCCGGGCGCACCTCTTTCCGGCCAGTTTCAAATGATGAAGTCTGCTTAATACGTCTTTGAATAGGACATAATTCCCTGACGTATTTCTTTGTCAGACGCGAAGAGTCTCCTGTTTGGTGGCATGTGGCGTGCTGATTACAGTGTGACACATGTTAAGTAAATGCAATTCATATCATGAGGAGAGGGAAGCACACTGTGGGTTTCGCCTTTTGTATCGTTAAAAAGGAGTGTATGTACTAATTTCAGGAAGAGTTGGAGAGAGGGAATATGATCTTACGTAGCTTTCTCAGCATATCTGCCTTTTGTATATTTTAACCCTGCTCATATCCAGCAGAGACTGTACGGGTGCTGGTGACGTTGATGTTGAGCCATGTAAACAAACAACAAAACAATAAGAAGAAGAAGAAGAAGAAGAAGAAGAACTGTGCGGTTTTAGAAGAGGAAAGAACCAGTTGTGACACCGTGTTTGGCAATGGCAGGTAGACTGAAGAAAAACTGGGATACTTTCCTCTCACTTGTGTAACTAGAGAGAGCCTATCAGAATGTGATCTTAAATAAGATCCTTACACTATTAAAATTGAATGTACAGCGACAGACGAACACTCGAAAAAGAACAACAAAACGCAAATGGCAGTATTAAAAATGGAATACCGGGAAAAACAAGTTGGTACTAATGATGGGTTGTAGTTTGTCACCAATGTTGTTCAATTTGCACAAAGAAGAAGAAATTTATGAAGTGAAAGAAAATTTCCTAGCGCGAATAGAACTTGAAGGCAACAGCTACAAACACCAAGATTCGCTAACGACTGCCATTCCGGACGACATTAACGAAGACTAGAAACAAGTTCTTGAACGGAATACACAACGTACTTAGTATGGAATATGGAAATGCCGTGTGGCTAGGGCCTCCCGTCGGGTAGACCGTTCGCCTGGTGCAAGTCATTCGAGTTGACGCCACTTCGGCGACTTGCGAGTCGATGGGGATGAAATGATGATGATATGGCAACACAACAGCCAGTCCCTGAGTGGGGAAAATCTCCAACCCAGCCGGGAATCGAACCCGGGTCGTTAAGTATTACATTCAGTCACGCTGACCATTCAGCTACCAGGGGCGGACGTGTGGAATATGACTTAAGAATAAATAGAGTACTGATGAAGTTGACGAAAAGTAGTAGAGACCAAAATAACATCCTCCTTCACATCAAATTAGGTAAGGACACATTTGTGGAGCGAGCCAAATCATTGTCCATTTAGTGTGTGTGTGTGTAAAATAAAAAAAGTGAAAAAATAAAAATAAACAGAAAATATTTAAGCACTTTAACATAGGCAACCCAACTTACATCGTCGGGCCTCCCGGTAGATGACTTAAGTCGGGTTGCATATCTTAAGGCGCGTATATTTTTATGATTCTTTTTATTTTGCCTGTCCTGTTGTAATCAAGATTATATAAGCTGACCAAAGCAAGGAAGATATCACAATGGCAAAGATGAAAACGCTTTCTTCGGTGAAATATTCGTAGCTCTGTTGATATTAGCTATCGATACAGAAATGATGAACGAGTTCCTGAAAGTGTACGTCGTGAATGTACAATTTAACTTGCACCATCGGAAATTCGCCGGATCCATTTGAAATATGTTCCTATCAAGAAAGTCGAAAATTAACTAAACAGGAAAAGTACGCAATAAAGAAGTACGGAAAAGAATGGGCGATGGCAAAAGACGGCAGAAGAGACTTACCGGAAGGACAGACACGTTAATGGGATTCTGGCGCATACAAGAACGGTGAAACTGGTGATGAAGAGTCCAAAAGGGGCTAGGGGCGGGGGAGAAATTATACAGTGATTGTAAATATAAGCACAAGAAAAGAAAATGTGTGGTATAACATCAAAGCGGTCAAAATACTGATGAATATCTATCCATGGTGGAAAAATAAGTCTCGCACAGAAGATAGTTCATGGATCTTAAGAAAGGCAAGCCAGCTTACATCACTTACCCAGTAAATATTTGATGTACTCCAAATCTGAAAACCCATCCTTTGACATTCACGGCGTAATGATATAAGTAAGTTGGGTTGCCCATCTTAAGGCAGATGAAATATTTTCTGCGCGAGTTTTATTTTGTTCACCTTGTATACACCACAGTGGAAGCTTCCTGTCAGATATGATACATGGAACCGGTTTGTAGCACATCTTTGCCTTGTTGCCGCTGTGGTCTTCAGTTTGAAGAACGGTTTGATGCAAATCTATACATTATTCTATCATGTAGAAGTCTCTACATCTTAAAATAATTACTGTGACTTATACCCATTCGAACCTGCTTACTATATTGATCACTTAATCTCCCTCCACCATTTTTACCCTACACTTTCTTTCCAATACCAAAGTGACAATTCCTTCATGAATCAGAATGTTTGGCTGGTTGATTTCGTGGAGGGGCCCAAACAAGGTGGTTATCGGTTCCCTGGGATTAGGGAAGGATGGAGAAGGAAGTCGGCCGGGGCCTGTGAAAGGCACCGTCCCGGCATTTGTCTGAAGCGATTTAGGGAAATCACGGGAAACCTGAATTAGGATGGCCGGATGGGGGTGTAAACAGTCGTTCTCCCGAATGCGAGTCCAGTGCGCTAGTCACTGCACCATCTCGCTCGGTAATCTGGATGTGTCCTTCCAACACTTCTTTTAATCAAACGGTGGTGATTGTCTCCACAGTTTAATTCACTATCTCCTCCATAGTTACACGGTGTGACTACCCAACATTCAGCATTCTATTAAAGAACCACATTTCTACAGTCTCTGTTTCGTATAAGAATAGACTTCCTAAGAGCTAAATTTATGTTCGATGTTACCAAATTTCTTCAGAAATGCTTTTCTCGACATAGCCACGCTGTATTTTATATCCGCTCTCCTTTGTCGATCAACAGTTATGTTGCTGTCCAAATAGCAATGCGCATCTACTACTTTCAGTTTCTCCTTTCCTAAACTAATGTGTCAAGTGATTTAATCCGAAAAAATTCATTTAGCTTTGTTTTATGCCCTGTTCTCCTCGTAACCTTTTTTCAAGGTATTATCCATTCCTCTCAACTACTCTTCCAAGTCCCTTCCTGTCTCTGACACAAACACAATGTTGGCTGCAAACCTGAATGTTTTTACTTCTTCTCCTGGAATTTAAATTTAGTTTCCAAATTTCGTCTTGGTTTCCTTTATTGCTCGCTCAATGTAGAGACTGAATAACATCGGCAATAGACTACAAACCTTTCTTATTCCATTCTCAGCAACTGCTTACCTCGATTTTATTACTGCAATCTGCTTCCTGTGCAAATCGTAGAAAAGCTTTCGCTCCCGCTACCTTCAGAATTTCAAACAGTGTGTTCCAGCGCACATTCCTAAAACTACAAATTCTGCATATGTAGGTTCCGCATTTCCATAACCCCTCACCTTATATAACCCATATGGTTAATGTCCGCCTCCGCTAGCTGAATGGTCAGCGTGACGGGTTGTCAATCCTCTGGGCCCGGGATCGACTCTCAGCCCAGGAACTGGGTCTTGTGCTGTCCTCATCAGCATCCTATCATCCTCATCGACTGCAGGTCACCCAAGTGGCGTCAAATTGAAAGACCGGGACCCGGCGAACGGTCTGCCCGACGGGGGGTCCTAGCCGTAAGATTACAAAAATAAATTGTCTCACATATTGCTACATTTCTTCTGAACCCAAAATCACCTTTTGGGATGAGGTTCCCACAGTGCATTTTTGTGCAAACAGATGACATTAAGACTTTGAAACCTTGAGTCATTAATAGTTCAGTAGTAATCAATAAACAAACCTGTCAGCTCCTGGCTTCTTTGGAACTGGAGTTGCTACAGTCTTCTTGAAGGACATTTCGCCTATGTCATGTACTCAGAGGGAGTGTCGTTAACCCTAAGGACCTTGTTAAGTATATTAAGGTTAAAAAAGGGTCAAATCAGCCGTAGATTATATAAAGGAATTCAGTGATGCGAGCTGTTTTCCTATATTCACTGACACGGTTCTATATCAGTGACACCTGCAGGGAACTACTGTTGCCCATCTGAGTACAAAGTAATTAAAGACGGAACGCTCAGTTGGACTGGAGTGCGGTGCAAGTGATAACCAGCTGTATCCTTTTCATAGACACCATTCCAGCATTTGCCCTAAGCGCTTTAAGTAAACAGGGGAAAATCTAAATATGTATATCGTGATGTGGACGAATACATCTACCGAATTTGACTAAAGTGTTTTAACCACTACGCAATATCTCTTTTGGTGACTTTGGTGTAGAAATCCTCGTAAAAAGTTCAATCTAGAGAAGGAATGGAACGCCACTACTCTGAGAAACTACTCCTATTGTTACATTTATATGACTTTAGAACCTATCAGCATACTAAGAGAGCTACACGAAATAGAAAAGTTCACTTCGCCTCTCCGTTGTGGCATTTTCCCGATGATTAGTCACAAAATACGTTATGATATAAAAGCGAACTCTAGCGTTTAGTATCATGGGAATCATAGTTATCAGCTGACACCGTGTTCTGAAAGGTGTTCGGAATCAGCATCCCCATCTAGGACTGTGGGGCGGTCAGGTTATCGGGAGGGTATCAGTGTCAAAAGTGTTCTTAGAGTCATGGCCCAACTCAATACCCTCTCTCGTCTGGGAGCGCAAGTAGTAGAAATTTCGATCTATGTGTTATCGCAAGGAAAAGTCGCCTAAACTGCGCTCCTGGAAATTGAAATAAGAACACCGTGAATTCATTGTCCCAGGAAGGGGAAACTTTATTGACACATTCCTGGGGTCAGATACATCACATGATCACACTGACAGAACCACAGGCACATAGACACAGGCAACAGAGCATGCACAATGTCGGCACTAGTACAGTGTATATCCACCTTTCGCAGCAATGCAGGCTGCTATTCTCCCATGGAGACGATCGTACAGATGCTGGATGTAGTCCTGTGGAACGGCTTGCCACGCCATTTCCACCTGGCGCCTCAGTTGGACCAGCGTTCGTGCTGGACGTGCAGACCGCGTGAGACGACGCTTCATCCAGTCCCAAACATGCTCAATGGGGGACAGATCCGGAGATCTTGCTAGCCAGGGTAGTTGACTTACACCTTCTAGAGCACGTTGGGTGGCACGGGATACATGCGGACGTGCATTGCCCTGTTGGAACAGCAAGTTCCCTTGCCGGTCTAGGAATGGTAGAACGATGGGTTCGATGACGGTTTGGATGTACCGTGCACTATTCAGTGTCCCCTTGACGATCACCAGTGGTGTGCGGCCAGTGTAGGAGATCGCTCCCCACACCATGATGCCGGGTGTTGGCCCTGTGTGCCTCGGTCGTATGCAGTCCTGATTGTGGCGCTCACCTGCACGGCGCCAAACACGCATACGACCATCATTGGCACCAAGGCAGAAGCGACTCTCATCGCTGAAGACGACACGTCTCCATTCGTCCCTCCATTCACGCCTGTCGCGACACCACTGGAGGCGGGCTGCACGATGTTGGGGCGTGAGCGGAAGACGGCCTAACGGTGTGCGGGACCGTAGCCCAGCTTCATGGAGACGGTTGCGAATGGTCCTCGCCGATACCCCAGGAGCAACAGTGTCCCTAATTTGCTGGGAAGTGGCGGTGCGGTCCCCTACGGCACTGCGTAGGATCCTACGGTCTTGGCGTGCATCCGTGCGTCGCTGCGGTCCGGTCCCAGGTCGACGGGCACGTGCACCTTCCGCCGACCACTGGCGACAACATCGATGTACTGTGGAGACCTCACGCCCCACGTGTTGAGCAATTCGGCGGTACGTCCACCCGGCCTCCCGCATGCCCACTATACGCCCTCGCTCAAAGTCCGTCAACTGCACATACGGTTCACGTCCACGCTGTCGCGGCATGCTACCAGTGTTAAAGACTGCGATGGAGCTCCGTATGCCACGGCAAACTGGCTGACACTGACGGCGGCGGTGCACAAATGCCGCGCAGCTAGCGCCATTCGACGGCCAACACCGCGGTTCCTGGTGTGTCCGCTGTGCCGTGCGTGTGATCATTGCTTGTACAGCCCTCTCGCAGTGTCCGGAGCAAGTATGGTGGGTCTGACACACCGGTGTCAATGTGTTCTTTTTTCCACTTCCAGGACTGTATTTTCACTTGAACTAAAATGTTTAGACTATGAATTCTGAAGTAATATTCACTGCAGATGTTATAACTTCAGTAACACAAACACGAGAGTATAAATGCTGTACCTCAGGCTGACTTACTCTGAAAATACGTGTTACATAGTATGCTGCTCGTGTTTCCCTAGATGATTTCAAATATACCTGTTAATTCTAACTCAAGATCAGATATCAGTAAACAACCTAGGCTTGGTGCAGAATCAGTTCCTTTAGTCCATAAGTATACATGGTAAGGAAAGAACTGCGGATCACTATCATCATTTCAAACGCTTCTAATTGTAGCATTGGCCCTCTGCACTCAACGCCTGCTAGAAAACTGCAGGGCAGTCGTCGCCGCAAACGCAATCTCGGCTCCATACTTTCAGATCCTCCATCTCCTCTGGATAGTGCGTGGCGCTGCTTACTACCACACATTTTCCATAAACGTTGGTTGAAATACATCACCCTCCTCTTCTCTCCTCCGCCCCTTCACCCCTTTCCCGCCAAAATTCTAGTTCGCTTGGTCGTTCAGCACCAGTGGTCGTTAAAAATCTGCTGTTCTGATTATACGAGGGCTATCCACAAAGTACATTACGTTTTCGTTTGTGTCCGTTAGGGGCGGGGCTAGCGCGGCCATCTTGGTGTCATGGCATTTCGCCGCTCAGGCGGCATCCTGCCTTGCTAGTTTGAGGTTCGTGCTGTACTCCGTTGAGTTACTGTGACAGTTTGAAGTGTCAGCGTTAATTGAAAATGCCGCTAAGTGTGAAGTGCGTGCTGTAATAAGGTTTCTGATTGCAAAAAACTGTACACTGATAGAAATCTATCGGCAGCTTTGTGAAGTGTATGGGGATAACATAATCACTGAAGGTGGAGTGCCTCAATGGGTCGTAAAATTTAAAAACGTCCGAACTAACGTCCACGACGAAGAGCGAAGTGAAAGACCCAGCATAGTGACTGCCGAACTTGTCGAAAAGGACGATGCCGCGGTCCGTGAAAACCGTAATTTCACAATAACGGAACTCTCTACGAGTTTTCCACAAATTTCACGAAGTTTGTTGCACAAAATCACTACCGAAAAGATTGGTTACCACAAGTTTTGTGCAAGATGGATACCAAAAATCTTGATAGAGATTCACAAAAATCAGCGAATGGCTGCAGCGTTAGCGTTTTTGGACGCTTACGAGAAAGATGGCGACTCATTACTCGATCGCATCGTTACTGGTGACGAAACATGGGTTAAGCATGTGAACTGCGAGACAAAATTGCAGTCAATGCAGTGGGGGCACACAAATTCCCCCCAAAAACCCAAGAAATGCATGCAGACAATGTCGGCAAGGAAGGTGATGGCGACTGTCTTTTGGGACAGAAAAAGTGTGATTTTTGTGGATTTCCTGGAAAGAGGCACTACAATAAACTCTCAAAGCTAATGCCAAACTCTGCACAACCTCAGAAGAGCAATACAAAACAAGCGCAGGGGAAAGCTGGCCATAAAGATCTTGCTGATTCACGACAACGCCCGGGCCCACACGGCAAATGCCACTCGTGAAGTTCTCGAATCTTTTAAGTGGGCGTTGTTTCCTCATCCGCCGCACAGTCCCGACCTGGCACCGAGCGACTTCCACTTATTCCCAGTAATGAAGAAGTGGTTGGCTATGCAGCGTTTTGATGACGACGCACAGCTTCAAGAAGAGGTAACCACGTGGTTGAAGGCGCAGGCGGCCGAATTTTACGACGAATTAATTTCCAAGCTCGTCCATCGCTACGATAAGTGCCATAATTTAAATGGCAACTATGTAGAAAAGTCGTACTTAAGTGTGGCTTTCATCTGCATATAATTTAAAAAATTTCCAATACTTGTTTTTAATTCCAAAACGTAAAGTACTTTGTGGTACTTAATCATGGCCTTTTTAGATAATGAGAAGGCATATGATAGTATCTGTAGGGACAAGCTCTGGGATGTGCTGAACGCAAAAGGGATAGATGAAGAGATAACATGAAAAGTCAGAAAAATGTATGAGGGAAGTGAGAGTTGTGTGAAAGTAGGGAGGGAACGTACTGCATGGTTCAAGCTGGAAAATGGGCTGCGACAGGGAAGTGCACTTTCGCCTTTATTGTTTATTATTGTTATGGATGAAATCCTACAACAAGTATCAGATGCAATTGGAGATCATAAAATGAAAGCAGTGCTTTTTGCCGATGACCTGATGTTATGGGGAAATTGCGAGAAGGAGGTGCAAGAGCAGTTAGATGTATGGGAGGCAACGGCAGCACAATATGGAATGCATTTTTCTGCAAATAAAAGTGAAATAATTGTCACAACAAGGAAGAAGAATAGGCCAAATGTGGATATAACTTGGGGAGGGGAAAAACTACAAGTGGTAGAGAACTTCAAGTACCTGGGAAGCATGATTGAAAGTAAGGGGGGAAACGCAATGGAAATAAATGAAAGGTGCAGAAAAGCAGGGCAGTCCTACAAATGCATTAGGGGGCTTATTTGGAGCAAGGAGGTGCCACAGAAATCCAAGGGAATTATATACCGAACCTACTTTGTCCCCATATTGGCATACGGAAGTGAGACATGGGTAATGCACAAAAGCGACAAAAGTAGAATACAGGCCACTGAAATGAAGTTCCAGAGGAGCAGGTTGAGTATAACAAGACGAGACAGATTGCGAAATGTGTATGTGAGGGAAAGACTAAAGGAGGAACCAGTACAGGACAGGATAGAAAAATCAAGACTGCAGTGGTATGGACACATGAAGAGAATGGATGAGGGAAGAATTCCAAAGAGGATGTTTGATCTGCAACTGGAGGGGAAGAGGCCCAGAGGAAGACCAAGAGATAGATGGGTGAAGGGAGTGAAGGAATGTGTGATGAGAAGAGGAGAGAACTGGACGAAGGTGGAAGAGGGGGAATGGTGGAAAGACAGAACACGATGGAGAGGCTTGTGTTCCCGACAGACCCAGCCAGTGGCTGGAAACTGTCCAAGATGAAGAAGAATGTACTTTGTGGATAGCCCTTGTATACCCGAGGGTTAAATGAAATACTGACAGTCGTTCTAGGCGGACTATTAAAACTGTACTACATCGTCAGAAACTATTTCGCAAGTTTCTGGGACGATCTACTTGCTGAAATGTATGTATTTTACATTTAAGTATATACCAAAAACGAAAATGTTAATTTTTATTACGTACAATACAAAAATTCGTTAAAACAGAAGCTATAGTACGACATTGCAGTCCATAGGAACTCTGCATCGTAATCATAGTGACACAGGCTCTGCAATATCGTATTTATTTGCCAATACCGGGCAAGCGACTTTCATGTACAACGTCTGACCTGCACGGGAATATACATAATGGATGTACGAGTACAGGTCGCAGACGCATTGTTGACGACATACAGAAATTTTGGCCCGGTCAGGACTCGTGCACGGGTAGCCGAAGTGGTTGAGGTGACACGTCGCGAAAACTGGGAAATCCGGTTCCGAGTCTGGCTCCGGTACAAATTCTCACTGTCGTCATTCCATTCTACAACTGATGGTAGTCATTCGCAATTGTGAACTCATTTGATAATATACAGTGTCTCCTCTGACTGAAATGCTAAATACATACGTTCTGAACATAGTATTCACCTCATGACCGACCTTCCACCTCAGACTATAGAAATGCAATTAAAATTATAGAGACTATAACCATGGCTTTCTCTTCAACACGTATACTGTATCGGAAATGGCTATCATTTCCTTTTATTTGATCGACTGTAATTTTTAGCGGTTCATCGAAAGAGGTCACCCTCATTACGATGCAATTTAAAAACCCAAAATCGTTGAGTAGCCGGAACACTTTTTTAGGTTCTAAAAGAACGGTATGCGTCTACTATCGACGGTCCCTGTGGGCTTTTAACAACAGTGAAAATGGTGCAATAATTTAATTTCTAATTCTTCAGCGCCCATTTCGAAATTGAGAGGATTCTTAAGGTGCGCAATCTGACGTAAATGTCGGCAGGTTTAAAGTAACGCGATTAGAGGCTTCTGAGTGACGCTAGCCTCTTTCAGTTTTCAGCTTAAGACGTAAACCGTTTTCTTCCTGCACTGTACTTAGTTCATTAGACAGTCGCCAATCTGAATTTATTACAGCTCTGCATGTATTACTGGCAAATGAAATCGATACTGAAGTAGACAGAAGTGAGTTCTCTGTCTATGTCACAAATCGAGTAAATCGGCCACTCAGTAACGGCTTCCATGGGCAAAAACTTTTTGATTTTTAGTACTTCATACGATTACTTACCGAATTTAAAAATTAATATTGCTCTAACATCTACTCATTAAGCGGTATCACTTTAAGTCAAATGTTTAGCACAATAACTGAAGTGTTAAAGTTAGCAACTGTGCATACGTGTTGAGATATCGTACGTGATGAGACACCAATTACCTAGACCACGTTCATCGGAATGAAAGCACTCACTAATTTCCAGCAAATTCCACTCATTATTTCGAACTGGTTCATTACTTTTTTCCGTTGATACCCACCCCACAAAATAATGAAATGAACAAAGCTGCTGTTTCAAAGTTGCAGGTTTTATGTTTTATACCATTAATGCAAATTTTACCAAAGATGCGACCTAATGATGAAAAAGCTTACAGATGATAACAATAAACTGCTCAAAAATATGTTGTTGGGCAGCAAAAAATGACAAAAGAATAACAATGTTGTGGTCCTGAAGTTGAGGACAACCAAATATACTATGTGAGCAGTAGCCAAAGGACTTGCCATAGTGGGCCAAGAAGTTGATAAGTGGTCACGAACTGCCAAACCTAGAAGATAGGGCAGTGTATTAATTTAAAAATGTGTCTTTTAGTGTTCTTAATCTAAATTGTGTATTTGTGTCTAAATGTTTACATACAAAGACTGCCAAACCAATAATTTGCTGAATGTGTAACATGGACTGCTAGTGCTGAGGCAAGCAGTCAACTTAGTTAGGTTTATTGGTCAATGTGTTATGAACTGACTATTCTTATTGAAGTTAGTGAAAAGTTATTATAAAATGTATATGCATTCTTATTCAAATGGGTGTAGATGTTTTGATACTAGTTTTTTTTTGGAATAACTTAAAGTTTTGGACTGTCTGTTTTAAAAACACAGCAATACTAATTAAAGATAGGTTCTGAATAAGTTAGTGTGTTTATGTGCAACAAACGTTTTGGACTGCTATTAATGAACAGCACCTTTAAAGTCAATTATTTTGAAAAAACCTTGAAAAGTTACTTTGGTATTTAAAGAGTCAGTTGGAAAAGGTTCTCATAGCTGTTTTGTGCAAAATATTGGTACATATGTGGATGCAGACTGAAATTTTCGATATTTCATGAATTGCTGAATCTTGTAAAATGCACTGTGATCATGAGTATGTCTGGGTGTCTGTGAATATTTACTTTCTTTGAAAATATTGAAAGACAAATTTCTGCTTTGTTAAGTTAAAATGTTCTGTGCTATTGTACAGGGTTATTACAAATGATTGAAGCGATTTCACAGCTCTACAATAACTTTATTATTTGAGATATTTTCACAATGCTTTGCACACACATACAAAAACTCAAAAAGTAATAGCCCTGTAGGTGTGTTTATTTTCTTTTATTTTATTTGAAGGCTATACCTATTCTACTAATATGCAGATTTATTTTGTGTATTGTTTGTCTATTATTTGAGCTGTACATGTATGAAATGAACATGCTTAAAGATATCCTGTGTAATGATGCAAAACTAGTTTCCTTAAACCAGTCTGGGGATAAAAATAACTCTAAATGCTTTATCTTGAAAATGTTTTTGGAAGAAGTGTATGAATTTCCTTAGTGTGTATACTGTATGTTTGTAATATGTATTTTTTTTCTCTCCCAACTGAAGCTGGATGGAATTTTTTTTTTTGTTTGCAGCCAACACCACTTACGTGCTATAGATGTTTCCTTGAAGTATCCCTGACGGGAAACTTCAACGAAACATGGGGCATGTGTAACACCATAACTCTAGTGCTATACTGATTTATTTTGCCTTTTGCTTTTTAATGTTACTTCGTTGGGCTTCTGTAAATGTGTTTGATTGAGCATATAACACAAAATTGTATACTGGTTTCTTTGTACAAACTTTGATGTCATGGTTTGGTTCTATGGAAAGTGGTGTATCTGTCATTTAAATTCTTTGTCCCATTTGGAGGGAACAAAACTTACTGTATATAATTGTAATTTTGCGTGAATAATTCTTTGTAGAAATGTCAATATGTGCAAATGTTCTGTTTTATTTAATGTGTTTGGTTACTGTAATGTAAACTGCTGATCCTTACTTAGGGTTCTTAGTTATTCTGTATGTAAAAGTTGTTGTGGTTCCCCTTGGGAACGGAACTGTGTAGCGCGCGCAAATTGTGGTTGGCCTGCGTAGAAAATGTGGAACAAGAGTCAGTCGGGGACGAGCTACGAGCCGGGGACGAACTACCAAACTGTGAACTGCCGTGCAAAAGTTGCATAGTGCTGGTTCCGAGAGAGGCTTTTTCTGCTACTTTCCAATGCCTCGGATGGATGGATAAATAGCTGGAACTATTCTGAAATTTGTATCTATCATCGCCACCAAGAAATGACAGAGTCCAGCAATTCTACCTGCACTTCCACCTACCAAAATGCAGTTGCCACCACATTGCGCAATCATTGCATCGGAATGCTATAATGATGTCCAGTGAAGCATCAGCTTAATGGATGTGTTAGTGTGCTCAAATATAAGGTAATTTATAACTGAATTTATGTACCTACCTTGATTTTTCTCCTTATCATAACACCTCTCAGGTTCCTCACCGTTTGAACTAAAGTGATTTCCGAGTGCCCTTACTGAAAGAACATAAAGTTTTGCTTAGTAAATGATCACATTACTGCCTGTTGTAAATCGCAGAAGGTGAGTCAGTGTCTTACATATATGTTAATTTTGTCTCTCACTATAGTAAAAGTGGAAAACTGCAGTTGTGAAACTTTATATACTCATGTTTGCTAAGTGTTTGTCTCTCTTGTGTATTGGAAGTGCATATTAATAGTATAGCAGGATCCACAGTTTGTCTATTGTGTTAATGTTCGGTAACAAGTAACGGAAAGATCACTAATTATGAAAACCATAATTTCTTCATTCAAATGATAGTGAGGAGCAACCTGTTAGTGGATTACAATTAACTTTCATTTTAAATAGTAAAGTATTTAACTGATAGAGACTTAAAATATTTAACTGATAGAGACAGTGAATGTTAATAGTATTGTTATAAAGACCGTTCAGTTTGAAAAAGCCCTGAAAGTAATAGTGTGTTTCGGTATCTGTTATATTTCTGCAAATAGTTTGTGCTGCTCCATTTGTTAGCTTCGATCTTAAAACATATGTATGTGTCAAAGTTCATTGCAGTCGCGTGTGGCCAAGTCTAGGTTGTGTTTGTCCGTTATAGTTACTTATACCTACTTGCTTAACCGAGAACGTTAATCTTTCTATTGCCTAATTAGGCTGGCGACCGTTTTCCTTATTCTGTAAACAGTATAGCTAGGCAAAAATATTGTTTGTTACTGTTCGAATATTTACGTAATTCTGACTTTCATTTCCGATAAGCCATTTCCGTTAGGTACAACACGGTCAACCTAGCAAAATTCCTCTCAGAGGGTAACACTGTTCTGTTGCGTTATACCATAATTGCTTTAAGATTGTTTTATTTCACAACCTGCCTCCAGCTTCGAGGTTATGGTGTAGCAGTAGCAGACGGAAGTGTTATAATATGACATCACAAACATAGAGACGCGTGAAAACTAGAACTCGTTTAAAACAGGGTTTGTTTCTTGAAAGAATTGCGTGTGGGGAGATTACCGCTTGATATTAAATTAGAAAAAGTACGAGTGAATGTAAAGATTGATGAAGCCAAACGTATCTATTGTTACAACGAATTGTTGCTTTATGTTTCGTCACAATTCCCACATTTAGTCAAAATACGTTGCGTTTCTTTCAGACATGTTTTAGTTGCTTACAATAACACCATGAAAGCATCTCAGTGTCGCTCATTTGCTCACACATTCCCGAATTACTTGACAGTATCGTTAGTACAGTATAACCGCAAATCTTCTCCCCTTCTATTGTTACTCAGCTAACCATGATAACTAAATTCACAACTCACGTTCCTGTTTGCCGACTTGGGAGCGGTTAACAGCAACTTCCCTCTTTTTTTCTGCCACTGTGAAGTAACACGCAACTTGTGCAGGGCCCGAGTGGAACACTCAATGTGCATCATCGGCTCCGTTACAAAGGCATATCGCTACAATCGCTCCCCAATAGCTCTGTGCATCAGAGTGAATAAAATGATAAAACCGATGTGTTGCGTATTTGGAGTAAAAAAAAAAAAAAGAAGTGTTATTTTCTGTTGCGTTGGTCGGTCACACTGTTGTTTCCAGATTGCATTTCGAAAAATTTGCAGCGGTGAATTGTTTACTAGGCCTAACACGGTAGCTGTCTGTGCGATGAAGGGGACAGATTTTCAGGAGGAACAGAGAAGGGCACAATTTGTCACAGCCGCAAGCTAGAAGCCGGGGTATGCATTATTCTCATATTTACAAACGATTATTGTCGGTTTACGCACTGCGGTAGTATCGTGTCTTCTTAGTATTGTGAAATTATATAATTTGTGAGTCTTAGTGTTAAATAAAGCAAACAGCGCCAGTTTGGAAGTTTTTCATTAAAAGTTGCCTTTCCTATTATTCATTTCTATGCAAGTTGTGAATCGTTAAAGCTGTGCAAAGACGTTCAGTACCCATGTTCTCGACTTCTAAGCATACGCCAGTCATTCGGTGGCAAAGTGAAGGTTTACTCAGGTCAGTACCTTTGTAAATATAGTTCACTCGCCAATCAAGGTCCTGCGTGAGAGAATTTCATGGAAGCATAGAACGGTGAGCGCTAGACAAGGGCACTGTGTTTCGTTCTGCTTCCTGTTTGTAGTAGTGCAGGATCTGCACGCTAATAGATTCTGGCTCAAGGACGCTGAGTATAGAGTTGATGTCACTTTCCAATGGTTATTGCCATGTTATAGCGTGCTCTAATTAACGTGAAGTAGTGGCTGTGCTTGCGCAACTAGGGGTTATACTGTTTTCGGGACGCTTTCAGGGCCATAAATGTACCTTCAGACGTATCCGGACTTAATATAATTAGTTCAAAGACAGAGATCTTGTCCCGTGTTCATGAACTATATCGGTACTTCAGTTGTCCATCTGTATGGTCGGCGTTTGGTATTCATTACTTTCCTAGTATCTTGGTGTTCCTCCGAGTATTCTAGAGTGTGTGGAGTCCTCTTTTGTCCTGTTTCTCATGATTCACGAAATAATACGCCAGGAGGGTGGAGTGTAATCTTGTCATTGTCACTGCTAATTGACTTAATGATCGATAATAAAGAATTACCATAAACTACTTCGAATTTATTCGCATTCGACCATCACCGGTAAAATTTCATTGAGTGTTAAGTTTTTTCATTGTCCCCTCATATATTTACATGAGACAATATTTGATCTGAGACCGAGTTATCACACTCATTCTGCCTGCAGCGGAATTATTATTCAAAAAAGAGCAGCCATCAGCAGAAATATTTCGAATTATAGCCAATAAGGTAAGTCAGTGTTGGCAAGACTTCGAGACTTCATAGCGTTCCAGACTGTGTTCGACACCACGGTGAATACCTCTGTTGGTCCCTTACGGCCAGGGGACATCGGCTGGTACGTATTTTCCAATGTCAACAAGCTTGACCAACAGCCGTAGACATTAAAATATTTTAATTTATTCTGAAAGCAACCAGTTTCGGCAATTCATTTTGCCGTCTTCCGGTTCCAGACGCATTCTTCAAATCAACGCACTTATCGTTTAGTGCCATAAAAGTGGATATCGTGAATACCAATTTTATGGCGCTATACCATAAGTTCGTTGCTGTCACGCTTTCGTATGAAGCAGCTGCGAACGATTCGAATTCATGATATCCGGTTTTATGGCGCTGTACGATAAGTTCGTTGATTTGAAAAAAACGTATGGGGACGAAAGATGGCCAAATGAATTGCCGAAACTGGTTGCTTTCAGAGTAAAATTAAACATCTTAAAGTGTACAAAGTTTATTGACATCGAAAAAAACGACTGTGAATAGGCGTGTGACTGACAATCTGAGGTTTCACGTCCTCATTGTTTGTGAGCTGCCTACAAGGAAGCTCACACTCATGTACATAGGTAGTGCCAATAATTTACTGGGTGTGATCATACAACACGGTATCACTAACCTGGTGTCTTGTTGCTTCGGCAAGTCCCTCGTAGCACAGTAGTAGCGCTCAGTCGCCAGGTTCCATGTAGGTGGTGATCCTGCTGAAGTGGAGTCTTTAGGGATGCCAGCCGCTATATTCGACCCTTTACACACATTAACACAGTTTTCTGACTTTACATGATAATACACACTGCCCACGACACGTGTCGTTCTTATAACTAATAACTTCACTTTACATCTTGCTTAACATCTGAAATATGCACTCACGACCATTCTTTTAGAGCCGCCCCGATTACTCGACCGTGCGTTTTGCGTGGCTCCTCGCGACTCACTCGCCCTGTCTTCCCGCAGGACAAGACAGACCACCCCACCTTCCTCCCTCAGCCAGTAAGGACACTTGTCTCGTTCCCAACATTATATATATATATATATATATATATATATATATATATATATATATATATCCAGGGTGAGTCACCTAACGTTACCGCTGGATATATTTCGTAAACCACATCAAATACTGACGAATCGATTCCACAGACCGAACGTGAGGAGAGGGGCTAGTGTAATTGGTTAATACAAACCAAAAAAAATACACGGAAGTATGTTTTTTAACACAAACCTACGTTTTCTAAATGGAACCCCGTTAGTTTTGTTAGCACATCTGAACATATAAACAAATACGTAATCAGTGCCGTTTGTTGCACTGTAAAATGTTAATTACATCCGAAGATATTGTAACCTAAAGTTGACGCTTGAGTACCACTCCTCCGCTGTTCGATCGTGTGTATCCGAGAGCACCGAATTACGTAGGGATCCAAAGGGAACGGTGATGGACCTTAGATACAGAAGAGACTGGAACAGCACATTACGTCCACATGCTAACACCTTTTTATTTGTCTTTTTCACTGACGCACATGTACATTACCCTGAGGGGTGAGGTACACGTACACACGTGGTTTACGTTTTCAATTACGGAGTGGAATAGTGTGTGTCCCGACATGTCAGGCCAATAGATGTTCAGTGTGGTGGCTATCATTTGTTGCACACAATTGCAATCTCTGGCGTGATGAATGTCGTACACGCCGCAGTACATCTGGTGTAATGTCGCCGCAGGCTGCCACAATACGTTGTTTCATATCCTCTGGGGTTGTAGGCACATCACGGTACACATTCTCCTTTAACTTACCCCACAGAAAGAAGTCCAGAGGTGTAAGATCAGGAGAACGGGCTGGCCAATTTATGCGTCCTCCACGTCCTATGAAACGCCCGTCGAACGTGTACCTCACCCCTCATGGTAATGTACATGTGCGTCAGTGAAAAAGACCAATACAAAGGTGTTAGCATGTGGATGTGATGTGCTGTTCCAGTCTCTTCTGTGCCTAAGGTCCATCACTGTTCCCTTTGGATCCCTACGTAATTCGGTGCTTTCCGATACACACGATCGAACAGCGGATGAGTGGTACTCAAGCATCAACTTTAGGTTACAATATCTCCGGATGTAATTAACATTTTACAATGCAACAGACGGCACTGATTACGTATTTGTTTATATGTTCAGATGTGCTAACAAAACTAACGGGGTTCCATTTAAAAAAACGTAGGTTTGTATTAAGAAACATACTTCCGGGCATTTTTTATGGTTTGTATTAACCAATTACACTAGCCCCTCTCCTCACGTTCAGTCTGTGGAATCGATTCGTCAGTATTTGATGTGGTTTACGAAATACATCCAGCGGTAATGTTAGGTGACTCACCCAATTGGTGTTCAGATCGCTGTTGCTATGCGGAACTGACCTCACCAATTTATTCGGATATTTTATTCGATAAGAGATCGCGATTTACGATGAGTGATCGTTTCTTTGGTTGATGCTGGGTAGCACCACGTAATGACATTTTTCTGCAGCGTTGCATGCCTGAGAATTAATGTGAATTTGACGCTGACAGCAGAGAGTGGCGACCGTTACGCATTCCTGTGAAAGCGGCGACTGCCAGAAGGAAGGTTAGAAAAAAAAGCCATGACATGTTCGACTGGTAGGGGTGTTTCACTGCACTCAAGAGAACAGAGTGGGAGCAGTGGGCTAACAGGTCTGCATGCAGTCTCCAGCGTTGCGAGAGCAGTGAGCAGATGCGAAACACACTGCCGCCACTGAAATAATCGGTGGTAACAGCCAGGTGGTAGGAGCCGGAGGTGGTGAGTCACAGCATCTTACAAGAGAAGGAGGCAGCCCTGTAGTATGAAGGAACACACGGGGGGGGGGGGGGGTCAAGAAAAGCGGACGCGAGGTGATCGTTTGCAGGTTTTCCGCCAAAAAGAAGAGAATTCAATTAGATTAGTGGAGCTCTTATTCGTAAGAGGAGCTGCAGGATGTTCCAGATCAGCGTTTCATACGGAGTATGAACTCGCAGGCGATTGGTTGGCAGCTTTATGACCTATGTAGTGGAAGCACTGCTTTTGGAATTGGCTTGGAGATCTGTTGCAGGGAGCACACACGCAGACGCTGTAAGTATTGCGTGGAAACGGCGCACGTCGTTCAAGGGGATTCTCCTGCAGGTATCGACAGAGGACACTTCGGGCGGGGAGTGTCAATGGAGAGTCTCACGGCTACAAATTTCAGAGTGTCGATTTCGCCACTAGGAGGTAGTTAAATCGTCTCCCTGTGAGCAGAGGGACGATTCCGTTGCTTCTGTGTGAAGTCCGAGGCATACTGAAGTACTTCTGTACGACCGAATACTTGAGTTTCTGTTGCCGGATTGTGTGACTGGATTGGGTTGATTTGGGGGAAGAGACCAAACAGCGAGGTCATCGGTCTCGTCGGATTAGGAAAGGGTGGGGAAGGAAGACAGCCGTGCCCTGTGAAAGGAACCATCCCGGCATTTGCCTGAAACAATTTAATGAGATCACGGAAAACCTAAATCAGGGTGTCCGGACGCGGGATTGAACCGTCGTCCTCCCGAATGCGAGTGCAGTGTGCTAGCCACTGCGCCACCTCGCTCGGTGGGCTTATGGGCAACCAGAAATCTTGAGCTGTGTTCTGTGCTGAACTGAGGTAGTTTCACCTCTAGGATTTTCACTGTGTAGACAGAACTTATAAGCATACTATGTAAATTCTTTAGGCCGTGGCCTTGCCGCAGTGGATACACCGGTTCGCGTCAGCTCACTGAAGTTAAGCGCTTTCGTGCGTGGCCGGCACTTAGATGGGTGACCATCCAGGACGTCATGCGCTTTTACCGTTTTTCGTGGTGCACTCAGCCTCGTGATACCAACTGAAGTGCTACTCGACCGATTAGTAGCGGCTCCGGTTAAAGAAAACCATCATAACGACTGGGAGAGCGGTGTGCTGACCACACGCTCCTCCTCTCCGCATCCTCAACTGAGGATGACACGATGGTCGGATGACCCCGATTGGCCACTTGTGGCCTGAAGACGGCGTGCTCTTTATGTACACTCTCTGCACAGCGACCAACGGCACCGAGCAGATCGGCGCTTCAGTACCAGTCCCGCCAGAACTGCAATCGGTGATGTACGCACCACGGCTCGGCAGATACAGAAAGGCTCACACTAAACGTGTTGAGTACCATTTACTTGTTGTGTGTGTTCTTTGCCGTCAGTATTAGTCAGGGCGCACGTCTTGTGATTAACAGCAGTAATCATGTCAGTCAACGTACAAGGATAGTCCACGACGTTGGGATTCCAGATTTCCTTCAAACTTTGTACACCCGCACTATTCGTCCTTGTTATGTTAGCAACGTCCCACCGCTACGCAGGTTAGCAGGTTAACTGCCAAATGGGTCCTGCCTTTGAGTCTGAAGCTCGAGGCGCCGAGGTGCAATGTATTTCCGGTACGTTAACAGACTGCAGGTATAAGGGATTTCGCAAATCACGACAGGCATACATTTTCAGGAAAAGTCTATGTGTTTCTTCATTTAGGCTGTTGATATACTTTCTGGGATGTGAGGTCGTGGTCCAAGAACTTTTCTGCTCCTTACGTTTCGTCCAGGACTGCGCTGGACTTCCTCAGAGGCGCTGCTCCGCTGAGTCTTGCCGACTGAGTCTTGCAAGACTCAGCGGAGCAGCGCCTCTGAGGAAGTCCAGCGCAGTCCTGGACGAAACGTAAGGAGCAGAAAAGTTCTTGGACTACGACCTCACATCCCGGAAAGTATATCAACAGCCATGTCACCCGGTCGTGAAAGCCTTCTTTCTTCATTTACTTTCGATAGTTATAAATAAGTTTGTTCTAAAAATTAAATTTAATTAAAATTAGTACGTAGTCAAATAACATGAAAATCATTACAACTTCATGCAAATACACGTGTGAAATATGAATATCAGCGGGAGTCATGCACTACATTTTTTTTTTGGTCATCAGACTACTACTGACTGGTTTGATGCGGCCCGCCACGAATTCCTTTCCTGTGCTAACCTCTTCATCTCAGAGTAGCACTTTCAACCTACGTCCTCAATTATTTGCTTGACGTATTCCAATCTTTGTCTTCCTCTACAGTTTTTGCACTCTACAGCTCCCTCTAGTACCATGGAAGTCATTCCCTCATGTCTTAGCAGATGTCCTATCATCCTGTCCCTTCTCCTTATCAGTGTTTTCCACATAGTCCTTTCCTCTCCGATGCTGCGTAGAACCTCCTCATTCCTTACCTTATCAGTCCACCTAATTTGCAACATTCGTCTATAGCACCACATCTCAAATGCTTCGATTCTCTTCCCACACGACCGTTTTACAGCACTCGAACGCTAACCACCTGACCACCATAAACTCTAACGTACGGCACCCAGGCTCAGATACCTCAGTTACGTAATAGGCGAGTAAACTTCTCTTGTAATTTTGCTCGAAATTGGCAGAGTAGTGCACTTTACTACTTGCAGGTTAAGTTGGTTTAATGACCGACGAAAGGCGTGTAGAGTTTGAAGCAAACCTGTGATCACAATGTCGAGGCGTCCCCTTGTTAGTGTGGCCGTCTCATAAACAGAGGCCGCGATTTTGAGTGAAGTCACAGATGTTCTCCCTCTGTTAAAGCTAGATTAAGAGTAGGTTTTAACGTTCCCTACTGATGTTACATGTATCTGCGTTCTGCTGTTTTGTCTAAAACTGACATGGTGAGACCTTGGCTGTGTACAATTAATGTAGGTTGATTCTTACAAAGAAGAAGGCAGCAACCAGCCACTATTAATACTACTATTTAGTTCAGTAAATAGTGCCGCAACAGGTTTGGAACTGACGAGTTCACCATCAGACGGCTGTTCACAAGATTTACAAGATGCACTCTACATAATCATCAGTTTTCTATTTTTATTCTTCCACTGTGGCGAAATATTCTTGGTGTGTTTCAATGGCACCAAAAGTGGAACAGAAGCGTAATATGTAGAAAATCGTCCACGAACCCTTAGGTGCAGTTCAAAACATTACTACATAATAGCAAAAACCAACCACCAGAAAGCCGGCCGCGGTGGCCGGGCGGTTCTGGCGCTGCAGTCCGGAACCGCGGGACTGCTACGGTCGCAGGTTCGAATCCTGCCTCGGGCATGGGTGTGTGTGATGTCCTTAGGTTAGTTAGGTTTAAGTAGTTCTAAGTTCTAGGGGACTTATGACCTAAGATGTTGAGTCCCATAGTGCTCAGAGCCATTTGAACCAACCACCAGAAATGTTTATAAGCTATAGGTATACTGCCCAAAATATAAACTAAATAGTAAAAATATGTACATATTCCAGGCCACTGAATGTGCCTTGCACAGAATAAAGCCGAGACACGTTTGGCACGAATACTGTGTTTCATTCAGTTGCAGTCAGACGGTCCAAAAAGTAAAAATTATAAATATACCGTAAATTTGGAATTAATTGTACTTTCAACCTTCGCCGACTAGCCTAGCGCCCTCAGTAGTAGGCTTGACTCTAATACACTGTCGCATTTGATTACAGCTGCTTTTCATCATCTTCAGGCTTCCACCCCTACCACTATGTCGCCAGGTCTGTCGCTAATCAGCCTTGTAACGCCGGAAACTCTGACGTCGACATTAATATCAGTCGTTTTCGATCGTTTTTACTTCAACACCTTTCAATTGCAATTTTGCATTAAACATTTTTGAGGTATCTCACTTTAACGACAGTATATTTCAGATAGTAAGTCATGACTGTGTTATGTCTGAATGAAACTGAGCAAAGCGTCCCAGAGTTTTGATTAGTTTTCATGTCACCGCCTTTCGATCTCTACCCTCAGCCATAGAGATGTATGTCAAAAAGAATTCTTTTTCAGACAGCAAGTGATTCGTTTACCAAAGATAAGTGACATCATTCCGAGTGTTGAAGGAGCACGTATTGACGCCCATACATTTTACCATTGTTGTTGTCTAACCGGTCAGAAGACTGATTGATACAGATTTACACATTAGATTACCCAGTGCTAATCTCTCCACATCTGCGTAACTACTCCAACAAACATCTAATTGAACCTGCTTACTGTTGTCGGGCCGTGAGCTGGCTCTACTATTTCTACCTCCCACCCTTCCCTCCACTGCCTATTTAACTGTTCGTGGATGCCTCAGAATGTGTCCTATCAACCTATTCCTTCTTTTAGTGAAGTTGCTCCATAAATTTATGTTCTCCCCGATTAGAGCCAGTACCTCTTCAATTGTTATCAAGTCTCTTCACAGCATTCTCTTGAAGTAACAACAAGTGAAAAGCTTCAAGTCTGTCTTTCTCTTACCTATTTACAGTCCACGTTTCACTTCCGTACAGTTCACATTCCAGACAAATCCCTTCCAAAAAGACTTCCTAAAATTTAAATGTCTTAGATGTAAACAAACTTCTCTCTTTCTGTAACACTTTTCTAGCTATTGTCAGACTGCATTTTAGATCCATGAGCTACATTCGGTGTATCACTTCCAAGTTTAATTTCCTCGGCATTGCTTGATTCAGTCCATAACCTCTGTTTTGCATTTGTTCGTGTTCACAGTATAATATCGTTTCAAGATATTATACATTGCGTTCAGCTGATCTTCAAAGTCCTTTCCCGTCTCCGACAGATTACAATTCATTGCCAAAACTTAGTCATTTCTTGACATCTTGGGTTGTCGGGTGTTCTGCCGGATATCAGCGTCGTACTTGCACGATATTTCGGTCACGTAGCTCGAGACCTTCATCAGGTGCGACCTGAGACTGCTCCTCGAGTGGACGTGGTCCAGTATTTATGCCTATGGGCTTCCCCCTCCACCAACGGGTGCAGGCGCTTCCTCTGTGGTCCGCGCCCATTCCCTGCGACCTGCTGGAGCGTTGCTGCTCCGTTTTCCGTCCGCTGCGGTTCTAGGTGTTCCCTCTGCGGTCCGCGCCCACCAAACCCGCTCCTGGGGGTTTGATCTACGGTCATCTACCCCCAGGAGCGGGTTTGGTGGGCGCGGACCGCAGAGGGAACACCTAGAACCGCAGCGGACGGAAAACGGAGCAGCAACGCTCCAGCAGGTCGCAGGGAATGGGCGCGTACCACAGAGGAAGCGCCTGCAGCCGTTGGTGGAGGGGGAAGCCCATAGGCATAAATACTGGACCAGGTCCACTCGAGGAGCAGTCTCAGGTCGCACCTGATGAAGGTCTCGAGCTACGTGACCGAAATATCGTGCAAGTACGACGCTGATATCCGGCAGAACACCCGACAACCCAAGATGTCATTAGATCGCCGGGAAAGCCTGAAGAGTTAGTCATTTCTTATTTCTTCTCTTAGGATTTTATTTCCTTTTCTACACAAGTTGTAAAAAGCTACTAGCTTTCTGTGTTTTATCCCTAAATACTTCAGAATTGCAAAGAGTGTATTCCAGTCAACACTGTCAACAATATTTTTTTAAATAAAACTAGAAATGTTATATCCTATGTATATGGTTTACAGGTTGCCCTGTCACGTGAACTTACATCTGAAGTTACCGAATTCAATCAGAAATTCTTTAACACTAAGAACAAAGTATTTTAGCATTAAAGTTGTCAAAGAGACTTCTTCTTCTAAAGTAAATCACGCTAAAAGAAATCGTCAGCGTTCCAATTTTTTACTTGCAACATTTTAAAAAACGCCATTGGCCTGGGCGTTACGAAACAGATGAAGTGGAACCTCAGCCGATGATCACGTGGATTATTAAAACCGGAAACAAACACAACTTTTTAATTAAATCGGGAAGGAATTGCGGGAACACATGGACGTAATTCGGCGTGCTGGCGGCGTTATAAGCTGTGGTGCCCGTCTGCAACGATGGCGCACGAATTGAACGTTCGATTGCAGAGGCAACTGGGACGGACGCGAAACCATTCTGAAGGGTCGTTTCTTTCTGATTCCCCTCAGGCGTGAAGCTGAGAGACATTGTAAGAGCGCATTCGTCATCCCAAAACGGAGACTGTTTCGAAAACGCCCTCTGGGATGTGAAACAGAGGTTATTCACCTCTCGCTTCGCTGCGAGAGCATCAGGCCAAATTTCCCAAGAGTCACCACACACTGTCTACAAGTGTTACAGATGACAGCTTTCAACTGTGGATGGGGTCTCGATATGCGACGATACATTACTGTCCAAACAGCAGTGAACTGAACAGCCGGCCGAAGTGGCCGTGCGGTTAAAGGCGCTGCAGTCTGGAACCGCAAGACCGCTACGGTCGCAGGTTCGAATCCTGCCTCGGGCATGGATGTTTGTGATGTCCTTAGGTTAGTTAGGTTTAACTAGTTCTAAGTTCTAGGGGACTAATGACCTCAGCAGTTGAGTCCCGTAGTGCTCAGAGCCATTTGAACCATTTTGAACTGAACATTACTAACCACTTCTGTCGTTTAAGTTACGGTCAACACTTGCAGTCTTCAGCAACCCGTTGACAGCAAAGTCATTAGGGATGAAAACGTACGCCTGGACTACTCGCGAGACCGATAAGTTAAAGACAATGCTGCTGTCCACCTACAGTCAAAGAAACAATATACACAGGATGCAGGATGTATAAATATAAACAGAATATATGTCACACTAAGATGTTTCAAATATACAGGGTGAATCGAATTTTACGCACTCGGTCTTCACAGTGCGATTCCTCACATGCCAGCGACAATAAAATGTCTCTCACAAAATTTCGTCCGGCGAGTACATCCGGCTCAAAAAGGATGTTAAAGTGTGGCAATCTGGCAACACTGTAACCACATGTATGGTAACTACCTCTATCAGCATATATCGGTCGTGCTGAATAGTTGGTTTAGTGGATAGAGTTTTGGGTTAGCATGCGGGAGGTCCAGGGTTCGATGCCGGATTGAGGTATATGGTTTTTTATTTGGTAAATGTAGTCCAGGTGTTACGGTATCTGGCACCTTAATCGTCAACAGCGACTGCAGCAGGTCCTCTAGAAAAAATATGCACTTACATACTACAATCGTAGAAACGGAGGATTGGTCAGCTTTGAAAGAAGAAGAAATATCAAATGCGTGTACCGCCCGCCGACAAAATCACATTTCGGTTGCGTAAAAGACGATCTGCGACTCCGGAAATATGGAGTCTATTACATACCGTGGGAGGGGGGAATGCAGATGCCGGACAAACCATTCGCTCAATAGGTGAAAGGTGCACGGAATACAAACCACTCATCGACCTCTAGCAGCCCAAAAAGTCAACAGTTGCTGAACATTGCCTTGCAATCAACCAGAAAAAGAAATACGCAGATTCAAAAATGTTGCACGACACGTCCCACTATTGAGAGTGCATACAAGATGGCTGTTGAAATGCGGTTACACGAGAACTTCAAGGACAAGAATTTCAACTAGTCACGTTTGGGCTCCGGCACTGAAAATTCTCAAAATGCAGCGGAAACGGCACAGCAAGCAAGGCGAAGGCGAAGCGCAGACTGAGGCCCGCCACTCGATTCCAGAGCGCAGAGTAAACGGAAGTAAGATGACAACAATGAGAAGTAACAGAAGTGGGTTAGTGACTTACTGTCAAAATTGCGGTCCACAAAGCAGAAGAGGCATAATAACCCATGGCGCACAAACCAAGGAAGACACAAAAAGTAGACTATCAGAGGAGACGAGCTCATTCCTTGCCAAAATAAGTCGAATGTCATCAAACGTCGACCTTAATCCGAAGAAGATATTACCGAGAATGTACGTTTGGAGCACAGCATTTGTAAAGTGGTCATATCATTTTGATTTTAGTGTGTCATCGATGTACACTTCAGGCAGAGAGCAGGTTACGTTACTGTTAAAAGATCTTTGGTCTCGTCGTGACACAGTCTCTGTCTCTGTGCAGTCTGATACATACCTAGTTGAGGTGTGGTGGGTTATGGACGTATTTAGTAGTGCTGTGTGGACTTCTGATTGTATCTGTTATATCAAGAAAGGATGGTTCAAATGGCTCTGAGCACTATGGGACTTAACATCTATGGTCATCAGTCCCCTAGAACTTAGAACTACTTAAACCTAACTAACCTAAGGACAGCACACAACACCCAGCCATCACGAGGCAGAGAAAATACCTGACCCCGCCGGGAATCGAACCCGGGACCCCGGGGAATCAAGAAAGGACAGCCAGGATAAATATCATGAACACATTTAAAGGTGAAAGGAATATATTTTGAACAATGTGATTGTTTTTGAAGAGAAAATGTTTGAGGTAAGACTACAGCACAGCGTATCTATTTTGCCGGGACGATTATTGTCAGCAAGTTAACTTGCTCAGAGCTGAGAGAAAGACCACCCCACTTCCCCGGACATGGATTAAGTTATTATTTGATTAAGCGGTTTGATTCTTATAGAAATTCTCTGTTATCTTTGTAAAGCATTGTTCACTTCGTTAAGCATTAGTTGTATTCAGACCAATGTTATGTGTGAAGACCTCGTAAAGTTTTACTCTGTCTTTTGAATATATCTTTCATTCTAAAATAGTTACTCTACCCTTCCCACTGTTTATCATTACGCACTACCACATGCAACAGCTCGGCTACGTATTTAGAAACAGAAATGTAGCTTGGCCACTGCCTGCTGGCTGTTTGCCACTGTGCTTTCCAGAAATCTGCAACAATGTTGTCAGAACATGAGGTAAGTGGAAATTCGGATTACGGTCAAACAATTATTTTACCTTCATTGCGCATTTAACTTAAAGAGCAGTTGCATTCGGATCAGTTACAGTTCAGTTCAATTTAGGTTCTGTTTAGTCAAAGATTAGCATAACAGTTGTGGGGATATAGTTTTTGGTAATACGTAGATTTTATTAAAAAATTGGACTGTGGGACTTAACTGCTGAGGTCATCAGTCCCCTAGAACTTAGGACTACTTAAACCGAACTAACCTTAGGACAACACACACATCCATGCCCGAGGCAGGATTCGAACCTGCGACCGTATCGGTCGCGCGGCTCCAGACTGTAGCGCCTAGAACCGCTCGGCCACTCCGGCCGGCGTAGATTTTTATATAGTGGGAAGTAAAGTTGGGCTAATTTCAGACACAAAGAAATATAGAGAGCAACTTACACATTGTGAGGTGGGGGGGAAATCGGAACAGAAGGGAATCGAAGCGTTTGAGAGGTAATAGTACTGAAGGACGTTTAAAACTGTGTGGGCTGACAGGATAAGAAATGCAGAGATTCTTGGCAGAATCGCAGAGTCAATGAACGTATGGAGATCACTGACACGAAGACTTCACAGAAGGATGTGACATGTGCTGAGACATCAAAGTATAACTTTCCTGGTACTAGAGAGAGAGGTAGAGGATAAAAACTGTAGCGGAAGCCAGAGATTGGAAAACGATCAACAATTTATTGAGGACGTAGGGTGCAGTAAATGCAGCTCTGAGATGAAGAGGACACATAAGAGGTGTCATGGTGGGCTGCAAGGAACCAGTCAGAAGATTGACGACTCAAAAAAAAAATCAAATCTTAGTAGTGGTATCTAATGGTGCTTTGTACAATCTTAAAAGGCGACCATCCTACATATTTAGAAAAAGTGCATCCATTTGCAAAGTACCACCTGAAATCTGAAAAAAATTACTGGACCAAGAGAACAAGTGGAGAGCAGAGAGCACAGGAGGCTTGCGTATTTGGGACGGAGTATGCAAGGCACGCGCTGGGAAAATTTCTTGAGCGCACAGCACGTGAGCGGAGCGCTAAATGCAAGTACAGCTGCCGATATGTAGGACAAACACAGGGCCGGTTTCGTCCACCCTATGTAAGGTGCTGGCGGACTGAGTTCCATTATTTGGGCTACTGCGTCAACTTCAGAACCGCACGCCCCGTGCAGACCAGCTGTTATCACATGCACCATTTAATTGCGTTTACCTTATGAGATAAGTCGAAGAATTCTCACTCTTGCCCAGAATTTATTTTTGAACTGACTTAGAACCATCAACATATCTAGATGCATAAGAGGGAATTTGTGAAATATGAACACGAATAAATTACGTAAAAATCGAAAACTCGGCAATCTTGCTAGAGTGGAGGTCACGAAATCAGGCATTCCCTGCAGTCCGCCGTCTCTAAGTGCTGTGATTCACTGGCCCTGTAGCTTTATAGCGGCGTGTACACTCATGCTCATAAATTAAGGATAACTGCAGAATGTGGTGCCACACAACGCATCAGTACACAAAACTGGCACTAATAGCATAGGCACATAAGGAACACACACGACATAGATCTGTAAGCTCACGGTATTGGTGATAAGTTGACAAAACCGTCCCGAAACACATGTGCTACAAAACGCCACTGTTTCCTGCGCTTGTACCCCGACGTAAATATGGGATATGATCACCACGCACACGTACACAGGCCGCACAACGGGTTGGCATACTCTGGAGCAGGTGGTCGAGCAGCTGCTGGGTTATAGCTTCCCATTCCTGCACCAGTGCCTGTCGGAGCTCCTGAAATGTCGTAGGGGTTTGAAGACGTGCAGCAATACGTCGACGGAGAGCATCCCAGACGTGGACGATGGGGTTTAGGTCTGGAGAACAGGCAGGTCACTCCATTCACCTCATATCTACTGTTTCAAGGTACTCCTCCACGATGGCAGCTCGGTGGGGCCGCACGTTATCACCTATCAGGAGGAAGGTGGGACCCACTGCACCCCTGAAAAGGAGGACATACTGGTGCAAAATGACGTCCCGATACACCTGACCTGTTGCAGTTCCTCTGTCAAAGACATGCAGGGGTGCACGTGCACCAGTCATAATCCCACCCCCGACCCCCCCCCCCCCCCCCAATCAAACCACAACCTCCATACAGGTCCCTTTCAAGGACATTAAGGGGTTGGTATCTGGTTCCTGGTTCACGCCGGATGAAACCCCGGCTAGAATCACTGTTCAGACTATACGTGGACTCGTCTGAGAACATAACCTGGGACCACTGTTCCAATGACCATGTCCTGTGTTCTTGACACCAGGCTTTCAGGGCTCTCCTGTGACCAGGGGTCAGTGGGATCCTCCTTACAAGTCTACCGACGAATAAACCATGTCTGTTCAGTCGTCTGTGTACTGTGTGTCTGGAGACAACTGTTCCAGTGGCTGCGGTAAGGTCTCGAACAAGGCTACCTGCAGTACTCCGTGGTCGTCTGCGGGACTGATGGTGAGATATCGGTCTTCTTGTGGTGTTGTACACTGTGGACGTCCCGTACTGAAGCGCCTGGACACGTTTTCTGTCTGCTGGAATCGTTGCCATAGTCTTGAGATCACACTTTGTGGCACACGGAGGGTCCGTGCTACGACCTACTGTGTTTGACCAGCCTCCAGTCGCCCTAGTATTCTACCCCTCATAACGTCATCAATATGTGTTCTTTTCAACACACGGTCACCATTAGTACGTCTGAAAACGTCTGCACACTTACTCGCTGCACGTACTCTGACAAGCACCAACACACCTCTGTGTATCTGGACTGCTGCCAGCGCCACCGTGCTACGACAGCAGGTCAAATGCACCGCATGGTCAAACTCCGAGGTGATTTAAACCCACAAACCGCCCACCAGAGCGTTGTTTCACCATGTATCGGCATTATCCTTAATTTATGAGCGTGAGTGTACATTGTTGTAGGTCTCGCAGAATAGCCGACGCGCAGTGACCCGTTTTCGTTCAAAGAGCTGGGCGAGTTCATTCCTTTCTTCAGAAGGGGAGGTCGACAAGTGTCTGCTACGTTTCTGCCGGTCGGTGATGACAGAATCGGCGCGCACGACCTTTCTCAAACGATTTTACATAAACTATTTGGTAGAAAGTTTCATTTCTGCATTACGTGTGGCGTTATATGACAGGTTCATTACGATGTGACCATCATTTCGTTAATGGTCATCCATGTATGTGCGCATTGAACCGGGGACCTAGAAACGACAGAGAGGCTCCGTCCCTGCCGTAGCCCTCAGACTACAGCAGTCCACTCACCCCACCACCGCTCCATCCCGAACCCAGCGTTATTGTGCGGTTCGGCCCCCAGTGGATCCCCCTGGGAACGTCTCATTCCAGACGAGTGTAACCCCAGTGTTTGCATGATAAGAGAGATTATGGTGTACGCGTACTTGTAGAAAGTGTTTGCACAGAAATCGCAGGCATAGTGCAACTAGGGCGAAATAAGGGGAACCAGCCCGTATTCGCCGAGGTAGATGGGAAACCGTCTTAAAAACCATCCACAGGCTGGCCGGTACACCGGACCTCGACACTAATCTGCGGGGCGGGAAGCAGCGCGTTACACCACGCGGCTAGCGGGCGGGCCATGGTCATAGTTATTGGGATATTTACATGGGCCGGCCGGGGTGGCCGAGAGGTTCTAGGCGGTACAGTCAGGAACCGCGCGACCGTTACAGTAGCAGGTTCGAATCCTGCTTCGGGCATGGATGTGTGTGATGTCTTTAGGTTAGTTAGGTTCAAGTAGTTCTAAGTTGTAGGGGACTGATGACCTCAGCAGTTAAGTCCCATAGTGCTCAGAGCCATCTGAACCATTGTTATTTACATGGAAGTAAGACACAGCGCGAAATCCGAAAAAGTTTGCAATGAAAACAGGTGTCACTATGACTTTGCGTCTGGCACATATTACATAATATGTTGCTGTATATGAAATTTACCTAACATATAGAATTTTTCTTTAGACTTGGTTGCCCATCTCTATCTGCCACTAATCTCGAAAAAACTGATCTGACGTAGGTCAGTTATCTGCGATCGCACCGCGCAGCGGTAAAGCCAGCGTGAAATACCCACAACATTCCTCATATTTCATAAGTGGTTTGAGATATCGAAATGAGATTTTGGCAAATGATAGTACACAAAGAGGACAATACTTTGCTGTATGGTTATTATGCAAAATGTCTACCGCGTTATTACACTAACTACAGACTTTTCCGATGACGAATGTAATTTTTAAGGGCTGTGGATTGCTGGTGAAACGATAAATACTGCGAGTTTTGCAACAACGAAAGTGAACACTGCAAGTTTATTTTGTACCGAGGATGTGCTTTTTCATTACATGCTGGCCTTACTTTTCCTCAGTTCCTCACTTAATATGGTTCAAATGGCTCTGAGCACTATGGGACTCAATTTCTGTGGTCATAAGTCCCCTAGAACTTAGAACTACTTACACCTAACTAACCTAAGGACAGCACACAACACCCAGCCATCACAAGGCAGAGAAAATCCCTGACCCCGCCGGGAATCGAACCCGGGAACCCGGGCGTGGGAAGCGAGAACGCTACCGCACGACCACGAGATGCGGGCCCTCACTTAATAAACTACCGTTCCAGAATTCTCTCGCAATTGCATCTGCTCAACATGTTCCTAATTTAATAGTTTTCTTAATCTTTTTCTCACTAGAAGTATGTGCAAGGTCCAACAGAATGCAAAGTTATCAGCGACGACATTTTTCGTTATACAGCGCAACTATTTTACACCTCTTACGGAATTTAATTTTATTTATCTCAGAACAGGTTTACGTTTTCACGATAAAATATGTATCACATGCACTTTGAGGATGTTCATTAATTATTTTCGGACGAAATATGACCAGTCGTTCTGTTTTCTACCACAGATGGAAGTAAAGAGAAATACTTTTCTTCAAAATTTTTTGTAACTTTTCTTAATGTTTGATATTTTCCTGGAATTTTTACTAACATTTGAAATTATAGCTAATTTGCAATGGTCTACTACAGTGAGATAACATTCAGGTGCCTACTTTCTTGGCGACCCCTGTAGCCTTTTCCGTGCAGCTTCCAACATGTCTATTGCACACATCTCTTCCAGCCCCCTCTCTCTGCCCATCTCTTCCTCTACCCATCTCTCTGTGTGGGAGATGTGTAGTTTTTATTTATTCCAAACTGTAATTGTAAATCAAATAATGTGAATTGTCTTTGTAGTTCCATGTCGACAAAACGTCATTTGCATGTAATCGAGATTGAAGCGTGGAAGTTACGAATTATTAACAGAGGAAATTACGCAAAATGCAGACTACACCAATAGGTACATCATCTACATTAATGAAAGTAGTATGCAATATAGATAATCGACTGTAATATTTATTTCATGGGAGTCAGAATACTGTATCTCGACAGTGTTGAATATGCTAACTTTATGTACCTTTTCCCTCTGGAACTGTTATCCTTTGAACTTTGAAATTTTGGCAGTTGTTTTCAGCATATATTGAACTATTGAACTAGGACCAACGTTTTTGTTTATTGGTGTAATATTTATGAATTTTTTACTGCTAAACCATTTTTATTGTGAAAAATTTAACATACAATTCCCTGGTTGAGAGAATAGGTCAGTTCTTGCTATTATTCTAGTTGAGTGGCCTCTGTGAATTGTTTTACAGCATTTCTGAATATTTTGATGTTATTGGTTTAGTGGCTTGTGAACCTGTAACAGTAAAAATCCCGAATGCCATAAAATGAAATTATAGTAATATATTATGAAAATTCACAAATATGTCGTTGTTGTTGTTGTGGTCTTCAGTCCTGAGACTGGTTTGATGCAGCTCTCCAAGCTAATCTATCCTGTGCAAGCTCTTTCATCTGCCAGTACCCACTGCAACCTACATCCTTCTGAATGTACTTAATGTACTCATCTCTTGTTCCCCCTCTACGATTTTTACCCTCCACACTGCTTTCCAATGCTAAATTTGTGATCCCTTTATGCATCAGGACATGTCCTACCAACCGATCCCTTCTTCTAGTCAAGTTGTGCCACAAACTTCTCTTCTCCCCAATCCTATTCAATACCTCCTCATTAGTTACGTGATCTACCCACCTAATCTTCAACATTTTTCTGTAGCACCACATTTCGAAAGCTTCTATTCTCTTCTTGTCCAAACTATTTATTGTCCATGTTTCACTTCCATACATGGCTGCACTCCATACAAATACTTTCAGAAACGACTTCCTGACACTTAAATCTATACTCGATGTTAACAAATTTCTCTTCTTCAGAAACGCTTTCCTTGCCCATTGCCAGTCTACATTTTATATCCTCTCTACTTCGACCATCATCAGTTATTTTGCTCCCCAAATAGCAAAACTCCTTTACTACTTTAAGTGTCTCATTTCCTAATCTAATTCCCTCAGGATCACCCGACTTAATTCGACTACATCCCATTATCCTCGTTTTGCTTTTGTTGATGTTCATCTTATACCCTCCTTTCAAGACACTGTCCATTCCATTGAACTGCTCTTCCAAGTCCTTTGCTGTCTCTGACAGAATTACAATGACATCGGCGAACCTCAAAGTTTTTATTTCTTCTCCCTGGATTTTAATACCTACTCCAGATTTTTCTTTTGTTTCCTTCACTGCTTGCTCAATATACAGATTGAATAACATCGGGGAGAGGCTACAACCCTGTCTCACTCCCTCCCCAACCACTGCTTCCCTTTCATGCCCCTCGACTCTTATAACTGCCATCTGGTTTCTGTACAAATTGTAAATAGCCTTTCGCACCCTGTATTTTACCCCTGCCACCTTTAGAATTTGAAAGAGAGTATTCCTGTCAACATTGTCAAAAGCTTTCTCTAAGTCTACAAATGCTAGAAACGTAGGTTTCCCTTTCCTTAATCTATCTTCTAAGATAAGTCGTACGGTCAGTATTGCCTCACGTGTTCCAACATTTCTACGGAATCCAAACTGATCTTCCCCGAGGTCGGCTTCTACCAGCTTTTCCATTCGTCTGTAAATAATTCGCGTTAGTATTTTACAGCTGTGGCCTATTAAACTGATAGTTCGGTAATTTTCACATCTGTCAACACCTGCTTTCTTTGGGATTGGAATTATTATATTCTTCTTGAAGTCTGAGGGTATTTCGCCTGTCTCGTACATCTTGCTCACCAGATGGTAGAATTTTGTCAGGACTGGCTCTCCCAAGGCCGTCAGTAGTTCTAATGGAATGTTGTCTACTCCCGGGGCTTTGTTTCGACTCAGGTCTGTCAGTGCTCTGTCAAACTCTTCACGCAGTATCGTATGTCCCATTTCATCTTCATCCACATCCTCTTCCACTTCCAAAATATTGTCCTCAAGTACATCGCCCTTGTATAGACCCTCTATATACTCCTTCCACCTTTCTGCTTTCCCCTCTTTGCTTAGAACTGGGTTTCCCTCTGAGCTCTTGATATTCATACAAGTGACTCTCTTTTCTCCAAAGGTCTCTTTAATTTTCCTGTGGGCTGTATCTATCCTACCCCTAGTGAGATAAGCCTCTACATCCTTACATTAGTCCTGTAGCCATGCCTGCTTAGCAATTTTGCACTTCCTGTCGATCTCATTTTTGAGACGTTTGTATTCCTTTTTGCCTGCTTCATTTACTGCATTTTTATATTTTCTGCTTTCATCAATTAAATTCAATATATCTTCTGTTACCCAAAGATTTCTACTAGCCCTCGTCTTTTTACCTACTTGTTCCTCTGCTACCTTCACTACTTCATCCCTCAGAGCTGTCCATTCGTCTTCTACTGTATTTCTATCCCCCATTCCCATCAATTGTTCCCTTATGCTGTCCCTGAAACTCTCTACAACCTCTGGTTCTTTCAGTTTATCCAGGTCCCATCTCCTTAAATTCCCACCTTTTTGCAATTTCTTCAGTTTTAATCAACAGTTCATAACCAATAGATTGTGGTCAGAGTCCACATCTGCCCCTGGAAATGTCCTACAATTTAAAACCTGGTTCCTAAATCTCTGTCTTACCATTATATAATCTATCTGATACCTTTTAGTATCTCCAGGATTCTTCCATGTATACAACCTTCTTTTATGATTCTTGAACCAAGTGTTAGCTATGATTAAGTTATGCTCTGTGCAAAATTCTACCAGACGGCTTCCTCTTACATTTCTTACCCCGAATCCATATTCACCTACTATGTTTTCTTCTCTCCCTTTTCCTACCATCGAATTCCAGTCACCCATGACTATTAAATTTTCGTCTCCCTTCACTACCTGAATAATATCTTTTATCTCGTCATACATTTCATCAATTTCTTCGTCATCTGCAGAGCTAGTTGGCATATAAACTTGTACTACTGTAGTAGGCATGTGCTTCGTGTCTATCTTGGCCACTTCAATACGTTCATTATGCTGTTTGTAGTATCTTACCCGCATTCATATTTTTTTATTCATTATTAAACCTACTCCTGCATTACCCCTATTTGATTTTGTATTTATAACCCTGTATTCACCTGACCAGAAGTCTTGTTCCTCCTGCCACCGAACTTCACTAATTCCCACTATATCTAACGTTAACCTATCCATTTCCCTTTTTAAATTTTCTAACCTACCTGCCTGATTAAGGGATCTGACATTCCACGCTCCGATCCGTAGAATGCCAGTTTTCTTTCTCCTGATAACGACGTCCTCTTGAGTAGTCGCCGCCCGGAGATCCGAATGGGGGACTATTTTACCTCCGGAATATTTTACCCAAGAGGACGCCATCATAATTTAACCATACAGTAAAGCTGCATGCTCTCGGGAAAAATTACTGCTGTAGTTTCCCCTTGCTTTAAGCCGTTCGCAGTACCACAACAGCAAGGCCGTTTTGGTTAATGTTACAAGGCCAGATCAGTCAATCATCCAGACTGTTGCCCCTGCAACTACAGAAAAGGCTGCTGCCCCTCTTCAGGAACCACACGTTTGTCTGGCCTCTCAACAGATACCCCTCCGTTGTGGTTGCACCTACTGTACGGCTATCTGTATCGTTGAGGCACGCAAGCCTCCCCACCAACGGCAAGGTCCATGGTTCATGGGGGAGGAAATATGTCATGTTCTGTTCAAAAGTGTCCAGCAGACTAATCAGGGTCACCTTTTGCTTCTTCTTGTTCGCATAGAAGCTTCCTGCTACTTGCTGCCCCTGCGTTTTTTGTATTAAATTCAGCTTAATACTGAGCCTTGCATAATTGCACTTTGTTCAGAAGCTGAAGACTTCTGATGGTGTTAACACCAGGAACAATGCCAAGCCTTTCCATGTCCTTCAACCCGCGCACATGAATTGACAGAATCACCGACATCCCATTTTAAAGTTTTTATCCCAACAAATACGTTCTTAAGTACACGAGTCCCTATGGGGTTGTTGAAGGACTCATTTTGATTCTGTGTTCAACCATGAAACATTTTCTGAGATGATCAGGACGCCCCAAATATATATTCGTTTAATTACTTCCATAACAACCACTGTGATACAGCTTTTATGGTGATAAGTCATCTCAAGTGGCTTGAGCTTTTCTGTATTTGCACCATGACTGAGGACTCTCTGGAGAAACAAAATGTAGAGGATAATTATTAGCCGATGATCGATGATTATATGTTCCCCATACAGCTTGTCTCATTTCCTGTAAATTATTTACATTATTTCTTATTGCCATACCATAGTACAGTCGAAGTTCATTTATAATTTGATCTGACAAGCGACCTCTAATAGTTTTACCATCCGACAAAATTTTATCCTTTAGATTCTGCTTCAGTTCCCTTAGGATGATGCCCATTGTTTTTGGAACGTGACCAACGCATTCTGGTTTAGTTATTGTCTTACTGAAGTACAGTCGAAGTTCATTTATAATTTGATCTGACAAGCGATCTCTAATAGTTTTACCATCCGACAAAATTTTATCCTTTAGATTCTGCTTCAGTTCCCTTAGGATGATGCCCATTGTTTTTGGAACGTGACCAACGCATTCTGGTTTAGTTATTGTCTTACTGAAGTACGGCATGGATTCTGTTACACTTTTGAAAGCCCTAGAGTCCCCATCTCCAATGAATTTGGTTTGTAATACTCTGAATTCTTTTATGATCTGTTAAAACTTTTCACAGCAGCGGCAGACTCCATCCCTCCACTTGCACCTTCGTAATTGTTGCTACAGACGTGAGCTTCGCCTTACTTACCGGATGCACAATGGTAACAAAGGTTAGCAAGCACTTCATAATCCAAAACTTCGCCACTGCCCACATAAGTAACAGTAGCAACAGATTTTTTCTTATGTGTGGGCTCTTTACTGCCATATCCCAACAAAGCAACAGGTATATCTGGGTTTGCTTCATTTATATATTTTGCTTCACAAACAGTAGCTTTCATAGACAAATCTGGTACGGACTGAACAGGTCACCTATCCCTTCAGTGTAATTGTCTGTTTTAGCAGGTGTAGGTGGAAGACTCATTATGACACAAAGTGTTTGAGCAGGACTACTCTCAAACAAATTGCTACCGCCGTTTTTAGAGCTCCAAAAAGAGGTATCAATTTCACAGCTAGCACAAACTACAGCAATGTGGCAGGAAAGTCAGATAGATTTTGTTATGTTCATGACAAATGGACCTGCACAATGATTACAACACAAACAATTCTTCATAAACAAACTAACAATAGGAAAGTCGACCAAAACATTTTGATTATTAGAAAATTCATCTGTGACTTCACTTACACAGCTTGATAACTTCTTTTATTGATACAGTAGTGGGTGAGTGTCCTTCGCACATTCCAGCTGTACAAACGTTGGAACTTTCAATGTCATCATCAGGGATGAAGCAGAATCATTTATACAAAGGTTGTTTGTAAATCGATTTCTGCGGAACTTATGCTTTTTAAATAATGACGCACTCGTGGGCATTTTAGAAACGATGGCACTCCGCACTAAAAGTAAAAAGAAGACAGATAACAAACTCTGAACGAGGGAGACAAACGAAACACTAGACTCAAAACACAAACTCACCCATCAGAAACTGAATTGTAAACACAGCTAGTTACCAAGATAATGGTACGAACGGAGAGATCAAAGATTATAAGGCAGAAGAGTAAAATCCACAGCCTTATATATTTAATGTTTTCAGAAATGCGAAGATTTAAGTATGGACTCATCACAAGTTGGGTAATTTTCCTGAGCGACCACATAATTTTATAAAGCGAAATAAAAATACTGACAAATAGATTTTCTTAAGAAATTTTGCACCATTTTAAGTAAAAAATAACGAAAATGCAAGACGCAAAGTAAATTATAGTCTCTCGAAGTCGAAAGGAAGATCTGCTGGAACAATCGCTATTCGTGCACTGTACATTGTTCTTTTACTCAAAACATGATCACAAGGCGCACACAGCCATCTCTGATATTGTCTGGACGCAAACGTTACGCACAGACAGTTAATAATAGTTCATGCAACAGTTTGCAACCTATGACTGGTGTTGCAACTGATAGAATACGTACCTGAGTTGCTTTTGAGATCCAAAGATGGTGTGATGTTGGATCAAGATAGATTGCAATAAACAATAGTGGTGTAACTGTGTATTTTGTAATACAGTTTTTAATCTATTGTAATATTCACTCATTTTTTAAGTATTACACGCTATTTTGTCAGTTGAGTTAACGATTATGCGACGCCTTACATGACGACAATTTAGCTTTCTTCCCGTTTACATGCGATAGGTTCCCGTTCATGTTTCACAAATTGTGAAATACCTTTGTTTTTTGAATTGCTTCCTATTGATTTGATAACGTGTTCAATGAAAACAAAAGTGACAAGCGTTGTGAACACTACGATTTAAATCGTGGTACTCATGGCAATCGGAGGTCAAAGCGACGTTATTTCATTTCCACATCATGTTTTTCAGGAAAAAGCAGCGTCGTCTCCTTAAAAAAATCGTTCCATTAGAGGAAACCGGACTAAGTTGAGGAGAGTAGCGGTTAAACATTATAAATCAGTTTTTTTTCTTGGAAAGTATTAATAGACTGACCATTAATTTTACCTACTTATGTAATTTTATTTTAATAGAAGCACAATTATTTTACCAGTCCTAAAATATAATGCAAATATGTGATCGTGGCCCCAGTAATACTTAAACTGTGTAAGACAGAGCGCCATTGCAACAGTCCTCTGACCATCCGGCTTAGCTCTTTCATACTGAGTCTCAGAATTTTGCTGCTCCTCCTAGAAAACAGTGCTCGCACTGTAAACATAGACACACAGGTCTGTCATGTAAAACATCTCATCACAGGATGTATTCGACCAACAGACACGCACTGGCTGCCAGTACTTGCAAACATTCCACAACCGTCCATAACAAGATCACAGTCATTTCTGGACGCGAGCACAAGAATAAAAAAAAGCGAATAATTACCATTCCACTCAGAAATTTCATTATCAGAATCCCCGTCACTGAGGTATGCAAGATGATCGCGGCGCGGGGCAACTTCTGTGGGATATTCATTTCAACATTCAAGATGCCTGGAACAATCAATGGCAAGAGAAAACTTCCTTGAATCATCAGAAACTAATCTAAACCAACTGAGAGCGCCAGCGGGCTTTCGTCTTACTTAACGACGCTGGCGCGTACTGAATAGAATGGAGCTGACCGGTGCGGATGTCGAGCATCGCTGCTCCAGTGGGGATGGAGATCTTTCCCAAAATGTGGCCGCAGAAGAGATAAACGAACAGTACTTCCAACGAGCTTCGAATGTGCGTTCAAAACACTGAACGAGGCAATGGAAAACATTCGCAGTTTGTACACTGAGGCTTCTGACAGGATTATATTTGGCCCGGTCACTATGAATGGACCACCCTATATATATATATATATATATATATATATATAGGGTGGTCCATTCATAGTGACCGGGCCAAATATCTCACGAAATAAGCGTCAAACGAAAAAAATAGAAAGAACTAAACATGTCTAGTTGAAGGGGGAAACCAGATGGCGCTATGGATGGCCCGCTAGATGGCGCTGCCATATATAAAATGGTTGTCAACTGCATTTTTTAAAAGAAGAACCCAAATATTTTTATTACTTATTCATGTAGTGCGTAAAGAAATATGAATATTTAAGTTGGACCGCTTTGTGATAGATGGCGCTGTAATAGTCACAAACGTGTAAGTACGTCGTATCACGTAACATTCCGCCAGTGCGGACGGTATTTGCTTCGTGATACATTACCCGTGTCAAGATCTACCGTTTACCAACTGCGGAAAAGGTCGACATCGTGTTGATCAATGATAATTGTGATCAAAATGCCCAACGGCCGTGTGCTATGTATGCTGCTCGGTATCCTGGACAATATCATCCAAGTGTCCGGACCGTTCGCCGGATAGTTACGTTATTTAAGTAAACAGGAAGTGCTCAGCCACATGTGAAACGTCAACCACGACCTGCAACAAGTGATGATGCCCAAGTAGGTGTTTCAGCTGCTGTCGCGGCTAATCCGCACATCAGTAGCAGACAAATTGCGAGAGAATCGGAAATCTCAAAAACGTCGGTATTGAGTATGCTACATCAACATCGATTGCACCCGTACCATATTTCTATGCACCAGGAATTGCATGGCGACGACTCTGAACGTCGTGTACAGTTCTGCCACTCGGTACAAGAGAAATTACGGGACAATGATAGATTCTTTGTAGGAGTTCTATTTAGCAACGAAGCGTCATTCACCAACAGCGGTAACGTAAACTGGCATTATATGCATTATTGGGGAACGGAAAATCTACTATGGCTGCGACAAATGGAACATCAGCGACCTTGCCGGGTCAAAGTGTAGTGCGGCATTATGGGAGGAAGGATAATTGGCCCCCGTTTTACCGATGGCAAACTAAATGGTGCAATGTCTGCTGATTTCCTACGTAATGTCCTACGGATGTTACTACAAGATGTTTCACTCCATGACAGAATGCCGATGTACTTCAAACATAATGTATGTCCGGCACATAGCTCGCGTGCGGTTGAAGCGGTATTGGATAGCATTTTTCATGACAGGTGGATTGGTCGTCGAAGCATCATACCATGGCCCGCACGTTCACCGGATCTGACGTCCCCGAATTTCTTTCCGTGGGGAAATTTGAAGGATATCTGCTATCGTGATCCACCGACAACGCCTGACAACATGCGTCAGCGCATTTTGAATGCATGTGCGAACATTACGGAAGGCGAACTAATCGCTGTTGAGAGGCATGTTGTTACAGGTATTGCCAAATGCATTGAGGTTGACGGACATCATTTTGAGCATTTATTGTATTAATGTGGTATTTACTGGTAATCACGTAATAACAGCATGTGTTCACAAAGATACATGTATCACTTTGGATCAACCGAAATAAAATGTTCAAATGTACCTACGTTCTGTATTTTAGTTTAAAAAATCTACCTGTTACCAACTGTTCGTCTGAAATTTTGAGCCATATGTTTGTGACTTTTACAGTGCCATCTATAACAAATAGAAAAAAGTGGTCCATCTAAAACATTCATACTTCTTTACCTACTACACGAATATGTAATAAAAATAGGGTTTCCTATTTTAAAAACGCAGTTGATATCCGTTTGACCTGTGGCAGTGCCATCTAGCAGCCCAACCATGGCGCCATCTAGACAAGATTCGTTCTTTGTAGTTTTTTCGTTTGACGCATATTTCGTGAGATATTTGGCCCGGTAGCGATCAATGTACCACCCTGTACATAAATGTTGTAGAGAAATATGTAGTATTTCCTCTCATCGTCATAAAGCAAATAAATAAAATAATCACTTCAATATTTTTATGTATTTTAGTTGAGTAGTATGTCATGAAAGGATTGTTGTGTTGAAAATAAATGTAAGTCATAATCATTATTTTTCGTTAACAAAAACTACACAGATATTCCGCTTTCAAAGATTTGAGTGATCCTCACGCCACCAGGTGCTGGGTTGGTAACTCTGAATGCAATCTTCCGCTGGAGACTCAACGTACGAGTAAAGTCCGCACTCATAGCACTGCGCTGCTCTATCTTTAGTAGGTTTTGTTGCTTTTACATATAGTTTTTCCTGGACTATCGTCTTCAAATGGCTCTGAGCACTATGGGACTTAACTGCTGTGGTCATCAGTCCCCTAGAACTTAGAACTACTAAAACCTAACTAACCTAAGGACATCACACACATCCATGCCCGAGGCAGGATTCAAGCCTGCGACCGTAGCGGTCGCGCGGTTGCGGACTGTAGCGCCTAGAACAGCTCGGCCGCTCCGGCCGGCTCGATCTTCTTATTCCAAACAGATTTGCATTCTGTGACTGTACATTGATGTCAGCTGTTTGTGACGCACGAAACTTCATGCCAGAGCGGGATTCGAACCCGAATTTCCAGCTTACCGTGAGGTGTCACCGTAACAACTTCGGCTACCCGAACGCGACTCCAGGATCGATCCAAAGTTACACACGTCACGTGATCACACAATCCGAATTCTCGCACGGGAGGCAAATGATATAAAGATGCATGCCTGTAGGTCGTTATACTGTGAAGGTACACAATGTGTAAACAGAGACATTGTACCCATTAATGCTGAATCTTTTCTTCTTCTTCCTTAGTGGCCAGATGCCCTTCCTGCTGCCACCACCCCTTTGGGAACATAATTCATGGACCCCATCTCTTTACGTCTTGCGTGAATCCCATGTTCTAGCTCGAGAACGTTTTCGAAGTGTTTGCGTAGTGTGTATCTTATGCGCGACGTGGTTGCCTTGTGAAAGCCTGTTATTTACGAGGATGGATGTGGGAAACCACCTAAAACCCACATACAGGCTGGCCGGCACACTGATCCCCGTCGTTAATGTGCCGTGAGGTTTCGATCCGGAACCAGCGCGCCTCCGTAAATCTCGGAAGCAGTGCGTCAGCGCGCTCTGCTATCTGAGCGGTTTCTTTCCCTAGGCAATGGTTTAAAAAATTATTTTGGTATTTTTTTTGGACTACCATGTGTTTAAGAACGTGTCTCTTCATTTCACTGCTCATCAGGTGTTTCTGTGGGTTGGTCTTTACGCGCATCCATCTGAGCATGAGCGTTTTCAGTTTCATTGTGGTCTGTAACAACAACACGTCTGCCGTTATACAAGGTGGGGCAGAATGGCCTCCCTAGTACCTAAGCATCACTGATGAGTGTGTAGGTGCAGTAGAGGGGTGGGAATAGTGGCGTTAGGTGGGGGAAACGACGCCATTTTCAGTAGTCACCGTGCCGTGCTCTGGTGAGCATCGAGGCTTTGTTGTAGAAACGTTCTATAAAACCAAAGATAGCGTGGTGGAGACGCAGAGGGCTTTTCGTAGGTGTTGTGTTCTGAATCGTCACGACAGAGTTGCTGATGCAAAAACCATTCGTAAATGGATTACTAGTGTTAAGGCAAGAGGATGTGCGCCTCATAGAAAACCCGCCAAGTATGTGGATCTGGTGAGAGATTTCGCCTGAAGCTATGCAGCCCACAAAACATAAATGGCCTTTCTTTCTTCAAGACAATTTTCAGCGGCATTCTGCAGGGGCAATGAAGACACTCCTGCAGCGTTTACGATGGTAATTGATCATCCACAATACAGCCCTCAATTTGCTCCCTCCATTGTTCATCTCCGCTCACATGAACTGCTGGTTGCAATAGCAACATTTTGGCACTAACAACGACAGGCAGATCAGGATAGAGAATTGGAGGAAAGCATAGGCGGCTGCTTTCTGTGGCGAGGGTACTGGAGAGTTTGTACAATGCCACTACAAACGTCTAAGTCGGAGCGGCGACTTATAGCTGGAAGGTGTGGCTAACTGTTGCCAATAAAAAAATTTTGATTTTCGCTGTGGTTTTCATTTCGCGACGGATCTGACCTTACTTTCCGAACAGCCCTTGTACATAACCATCGCATCAGATGGCTTACTTGCAGTTCCTATTTTTAACGACTGGGAATCATCAGGGCTAAGGAAGACAAACTCATCAGAGAGCCTTTGTTGTTATCAGAATTATACAACCGTGATTCATACCATCATTACTTACTTCAGTGCGATCTATGGGGATATCTCTAGAGCCGGAGTTCCAGAAATCCCATGCCATCCCCAAACAACCGTGAACCCACTGCGCAACGTCCGCTGCCTCAGTGGAGTTAGCCAATGAAGACATTCGCCACCCCGATCCCATGTTATTCTTGCTGGGAGACCCACATAAATCACCTACGAGTTCCCATTCTGTCACAGTTGCCACGTTGTTGATCATACAGCCACTGCTTCTGGTCGTCCTCTGTTTAGAAATTAACCCCGACGTCGGTGATGACTATGTTTGGTGTGTGGGGCGCTCAACTGCGCGGCCATCAGCTCCCGTACAGATTCCGAACCTGTACACAGTACAATGTAGCCACTTTCACGAATGATGATGGAATGATGAGGACAGCACAAACACCCAGTTCCCGAGCAGAGAAAATCCCCAACCCGGCCGGGAATCGAACCCGGTATCCCGTGATCCAGATTAGCAACGCTAGCCAGTAGACCACGAGCTGCGGATTGAATCTTCGCTGATATTCATTTACTCACTAACGGTATTCACTTCAGCTTTATCACTTACAGCTGGATATCTCTTAGATTCTAAGATTTCTAAATACTGTACGTTCCCTCTTAGATGTCATACATGCTACCTCGTTCACCGGATGCCATTTGCCTCTGTCCTTAACAATGTCACTTAGTGTACCAACGCCAGTGAATTGAGTTCGCAAATAGTCGCAGGTTGTACTCTATAGTATAGTGGTCGTCAAACTGTTTTGCTGAAGAGCCAATACTGATAATGTGGAGCAGCACCCAGTACCGAATACGTTCCGATGTTATTATTAATCGCTAACCTGTATAAATTAGTACGTTATGAGCCCCCAGTAGATAAGACACAGTAAGGTTGCGATAAGTTGGCCACTCACCCCCAGATAATCATCGTTAAAATCCGTCACAACTCGGAACGCTTCGTGTCGATTGTTCTGTTCCATACTGCTGCCTCCCTCAGCGACACCGAAGTGGAGACACTGTAGTTGCTTGCGGAAGTGGTGTTTCGTTGTCTGTGTGAGCGGGTGGTTAATTGATTAACAATAGTATTTCTACTTATGTTTAAATGCATAATGCAGTATGAGACATCACAAATGTTTGCTAGATATTTAGAATGGCATTCTTCTTCTGCCCATTGTCCTGTATTGTAACAGCCTCAATTTAATTTCATTCAACGGTGGCCGTCTCTGTAATGTTCATTCACGAATTGTTGTTACTTCTGTTTTAAATGTATGGCGCAGAAGCTGATCAGTACTGTTTGTGCACGCCCAGACACAGACAACAGAGCTTTGGGACATGGTTGTGGAGAGAAGCAGCGATTAGTATGATTAATCAATAATTCAAGAACACTCCTTAATCGCATTCATTATTATTATTATACCGCCAACCGGTTTCAACCCGACGTAGGGGGTCATCTTCTGGGCGTTTACACCATTGGTCCACTGCTGGTGGTGTCACTCCTGTCTACATAACAGGATAGTTTCCCGCCGTTATGTAGACAGGAGTGACACCACCAGCAGTCGACCAATGGTGTAAACGCCCAGAAGATGACCGCTACGTCGGGTTGAAACCGATTGGAGGTATAATAACGAATGCGATTGAGGACTGTTCTTGAATTATTGATCCTGCAGGCTACAGTGGCCACCCTACTTATATCTCTGTCACTGGGGTAAGTGGCCAACATTTGTAACCTCACGGCCAGATTTGTAAAAGACAATTAAAGCTAAACATACCATATAATACTGCTGTCACTGGAAGTATTTCTGTTTGTTACTGCTTAGAAAAACTACACTCTTAAGAAGCTCTTAACGTTAGTCGATGTTTATGGATTCGGCTGTCAGTTGCTAGATGCATATCACTACAAAATGCTGCTGGAAACCGGGGGCAGGAGCCCCATCGGCCCACGGGATACACTTTCACGATCAGTGCTTTAGTACAATTGTCTGGAGTTCCAATGTCCCTACATGCACACATATTTGTCAGACTTTCCTTCATACTGCATAAGTATTAATGGTGTGGTCCACGGCCAGTCAGCAAGAATATTAGAACAACAAATCATTCTTATTAAACGCAAGGCGACCACGATGTTTGACAGTATGATTTTTTAACCCTCTAACTGCATTGCCGACTGAAGCTGCTTTGAAATAAGCACTCTTCAGTAGATACCCAATACATGACGAAGTCGTCAGCTTGCCTTAGACTAACAGCTCCTGTCGGTAGCGTTAAAAATCTTTGATTTCTGGATTAGGGTTAACAACCGTGAACCGCATATTCTCTAACGTATTCCGTATTGCAAAGAATTACAGAATATCTTACCTGTTATCACCAAGATCTCGTGCAGAACGTCTTTAAAATAATAAGGCAGTAAACGCGATATTTATCCAAAGCAAACTGAACTAGAGGTATTGTGCGAGTTTTTAGTGTTTCGCCGTGTGAAGAGTATGTCGTATCGTATCGGAACGTATGGAATCCGTATGGTGGTGCTACGTATAAGTATGAATTTAAAGTAGGCGATCAGTCATCTTGAGGCGCTCGTCATCTTACTTTGATGACCCGTTCATAAGATCTCGAAATCACTCAGCTGCTTTCCAAAAATTGCTTCGCTGCGCAATTTGGAACAGACGCTGCAGAATTTGTATCCCTGAATATCGTTGATGGTGCTCTATTGAAGCAAGTTTTCCCTTTTCTTTCACCAAGCTAAGTTGGAACTATTCGTGGAGATACAGTTTAGCTACCGATTTACGGAAGCTATTCTCGTCTTCAACCGCAAGTTTCCAAAACGAGTAAAATGGAACGTTTTTCTGGCGGCTTGTATTGAGTTACGAAGTTGTTTCAAACTCTGCGCTGCGCTCTTCTTCTCCCTTTGAAACACCTTGATGAACTCTGTCAGAATCAGAAAAGAAAGAGTGTGGAGAAGCGTCCCGACAGTGCATAAGCTTCGTGAACAGGCTGGTACACAACGTGACAGAACTGTCAGTTCTGAATTCAGAGGTATAATGGCGTGAATATGCGCTGCGCTTGGCTGCTTCTGAAGGTTATGAAAAAATATTACGACCTGCGGGAAGTTTAAAGTAACGTGCAGGTCATGAATGTGCCAGAAACAACTTTTAAAAGCAGCTTTAAGCTGTGTCGAGTCTAATGACGTAAACGTTTTTATTTACTTTACGGTGACGGCTACAGATGTCCCAGTCTTTGGGAGATAATTTTAGATCGCGAAAAACAGCGTGCTTCGAATTTTTTGGGATGGATGTCGAGGACAGAATCGGTGTAATATTTACTCACCACAGTTTTGGATATCTGTCCATTGACAAATTATTTCTTCAACATTTCAGTGAATTAACTCTCTGTGACGTCAGTTTACAGGAGTTTTTTTTTAAATATGTTATTGAATCGTCAAAGGAAGACATCTTTCAGCGACCCTGCACATATGTCTTAAGAATGAAACTGTAAATTATAAATACCGAAGCAACTGGACGTTTTGCTGAGTGGTAGACCGTCATCGAAAGTAAAGTGTTTCGTCTCATTTCCTGTTCTTACAGATTTGTACAAGTGTGACATTCCATATAAGTGGCTTTGAAGTGTTGTTAGTTGCATGGTCAAATGATGAGTATTATGTTTTCGTCAACTGCTATGACATATAGTGTGATTTGTTACCACAGCATAATAATAATAAATCACTTGAAAATTCCATTGAACCGAATTTGCAACAGTGTTCAGATGGAAATAAAAGAACAGTCAAATGAGAGAGTTGTGACCGATTCAATAACTCTACATGATTGTGACTCCCAACAAGAGAAAAATTTTCAAGGTATGTATATCGGATTTTTTCCCGCATATATGAAATTCACGATCAAATAACATAAAAAAACGGTCATTAAAAGCTGTAAATTTTTCAGTGCTCAAAGTAACTTTAGTTTCTAGGAATTCGTCTGATCGTCCCAGCTATATATCGCGTACGTTATGTGCAAGAGTATTTCTACAGTGTCGTAGCGTTGATCACTAAAACGACAAAATTCGATATTAATTTTTTTGAAAGATTTCGTGATGCCTTTAGCTGCCATTCTCTTTATTTCATGTGCGATTGTAGAATTTCGGCCTTACACCGTTTCCAAGTATCTAAAACGGAATCATTACACATTGGATACATTAGTGACACATGATTTTGATGTAGGAACAGGTCATATTTGTAGATATACTAGGCACATTATAACTCACTTTATTGATGATTTTTCTAATAGTAAATTATGTCTTGTATGTCATTGCTTCTGTGACTCCATGTTATGGTCATAAAATTTCTGTGAAATAATTATAATCTTCCTAGTGTTTAGAACGTCAAAACATGGGTCTTATACACAAGAGTTTTGCAACAACAGCTCGAAAGTAGCAACGTAGGACATCTTGGATTTATTTTTTGAGCATAACAGAGTCATAGGAGCAACGACATACATGACATAATTCACTACTAAAAATGATCCATAAAGTTATAATGCGCCTAGTTTATC